>NC_086196.1:32380000-33630000 GCF_035770615.1 Melospiza melodia melodia
CCTATACTAGGTACTATGAAGAAAGTACTCATTCAAAACCAGCGCAAATACTAATTTGGAAAAAGTAATGAAGCGCTTGGTTTTTAGTTTGATAACTACATTGTAAATGCTGCTTGAAGCTGATAAAAGTGAATAAGTGAATCCTGGTTTTTTACCTACAGGATTTACAGATGTTGATTTTATGGATTAGATGCGTGTTATGGTCTGACCATGAGAGGGAGCTTGTCTTTCACAAAGAGAAAAATTACTCTTCTGTTTTTACATACAAATATTTCTTTTGCTTTTGGTCCTTTGTTTTTAAGAAATGTTGATTTGTTGTCTTAAATATTTTAATTCAGTTAGGATTGCGCTGTAGTACAACAGTCAGGCTGACATGCAGTACAACTGACTTAGTAATTTTCTTTTACTTTAGTTGTCTATAAATGGCATTTAGTCGAATCTCTTTGAATTGATTTCCTAGCAGTCAACACTAGAGAGTGAGATAAATGGAAAGCAACTCACATCTTCTCTAGATATATTACAGCTTTACTTGAGCATAAACTTACATTGCCACCATACCAAAGCAATCTGACCCCTTGTGCAGCCACATGGAGAATTCAGCTGTGGTAAAATGAACATTTTTACCTTTGCCAGCTAATTTTTAGCCTATTTAGCTTGCCCGTGAAGTTTACTGTATAGCTGCATAACTGTTGGCAGAAGAGATAGGAGCAGTGGCAGGCATGGGGCTGGAGAGGAGCAGTCTATTCTGACAAGGATGATAGTTTAAAGCTCATCAATGATGAGTTTCTTTAAAAATTGTGAATACACACATTTAGCATCCATTTGAGGGTGAATTGCATTGCCCTCCCTTCAGGCAGCCTAGGGAAATAGTTTAATTCAGTTAATTTAGTTCACTTTAGTTACAGATGGCTGAAGCTATGACAAATGAATTTTGCCTCTTGTCAGTTGTTCTTAGGTCATTTCACATGGTGAAAAAATTGGGAACTCAAAGGTATTGTAATTTTCCATTAGAACAACTGATTTGTGCAAAGTGAGCAAAAAGGTGACAGTCCAAATTGCTGTTGTTTAGTTAGGTGGGACTGGAAGTATTCTGTGAAATGATGAAATGATTCTCTGAAATGATGAAATGATTCTCTAAAATCATACTGAAAATGAAGACAGCAAATGCTTTTAGATTTTAATCTACATTCTTTTTCGTATTGTGCTGCCTAACACTGAATTACAATAGCTCTGATAAATAGCTCACTAAAATGAAGCAATATGCTTTCTGTGGTTTAAAAGAAGGTGGTATCACTCCCTTCTTTTTGTGGTCATAACAAACTTGTAGGAAGCATTAGAATGGCTTGAAGCCAGTATAAGAAGAAAGTTATATTAGGAAGTTCTACTTATGTTTCTTTTTCAGTTTAAGACTTCAGCATCACATTGTCACTGTCTTGCAAGGCTTAGCTTATGTACTGACATTGCTAGGCTCAGCTGCTCCATGGATCCTATTTTATGAATGAGCTCATCTTTCTTATGAATATGTGTGTGGTGATAGAGAGAAACAGAACAGCCCATACATACTCCTGATAAGTGCTTGAAATATCAGTAGGGCGTACTGATACATGGCAGTAGTCTGGGACAGCTCACTGAAGAAAAGTCAAATTAATACACAACCAAAGAGCAGTGGAGGAACTACTGGGAAACTGGCTTGACTCTGGCTTACCTTTTGGCCCATCTCTTAAAAAACTCTTGGAATTTAATAATTTTAGCAGGGCTTAACCTGATCGTTTTAATGGTAAGTTATCTATGCTCAACTTTTCTTCATTTCCAAGTGTAAAGTCAAAAAAATCAGTAAAAAGACAGAATACTGTTTCTAAATTATAAACCTTTTAGTTGAAGGGACATGGTTTTGAGACAAGCAGAAATTAATAGTCTGGAAGTAAACCTACATATGTAGCATGTTTCTGTATGTGATGAAGTCTTTGGAAAGAAGATGGCCATTTGTATTATAGAATATGGCTTAAGAAGCAATTTTACTATGAATTGTTCTGTATTGATCTAGCTGTTGGATTTTTGAGCTTTTCCCATGTAAAGTGGTTCTGAGTAAGCTTCATATATCACATTTCCATTCTAATTATAGAGAAAGAGTTGTCTAATGGATTCAGCTGCATCCAGTGTAAGAGGCAGATGACATTCAGTAATTTTGACATTATAAAAATGAGGTTCAAAATGATATTACAGAGTACTTCAAACTGCATGAAAGGCAGTCTAAAAGCTGTCCAAAAATTTGTTCCAGGAAGTCATTGAGCTTGTAAAAATAGCTTTACCATTTCTAGGGTATACTTTGAAGCTGCAAATATCAGTCAGCCTGAGGCTAATAAAAGAAAATATAGATTTTGTTTGATTTTTCAGTCTAAGTCGTAATGATTATACTAGAGGAAAGATGGAGGATACTTATTTGTCAAGACGCCTGGGCACTGTTTATTTTTCTCATCACTGGCCTCCAATTTCTTTTAGTTTAGGTAATCTGCATCATAAACTTTAACTTTTGTGTATTTGCCAGTCAACAAATCCACTTTTATGCTGTCTCACAAGCCTAGAACTTTCTCTTGCCCACAGCATCCATGTATCCTTCCCAGTTGCTTTTAAATCCCTTTTTGTAACCACTTCTTCAAAGAGCTTCATGGATATTAATAGCATTACATTATCTTGTAACCTTCCTGTACTCTCAGGAAAGCATTTCTCTTTATTTCTTTGTTTTCCCCTCCCCTTAGTCAGATTTCATTCTATTTTTTCATTGTTTTTGAAGAAGGAAACATTGTGTTAATTATGTTCATAAGTTACCTTAACTAGTAACATGTCTGTACATGTCAAATTCTACAAGAACGGGGCTATCTGTAGTCCCAGCAAGCCCAGTGTTTGAGTCTGTGATGTTTAATATGTCTGTGCCATGACAAAGGTGTGTGAGAAATCCAATGCCCCTGAGAATATGTGTAGACACACACCTACACACAAGTAAAACTGTTAAGTTTAAAACTGCAGTATCTCTCTCTACGTGCCGTTCTCTTCTGACCCAGGTTTTCATTGTTTTTTTCTTGATTGGAATTGCCAGATATGAAAGAGGATTTTGGAAGGGTAAATCAAACAGATACCAAACAAAGCTATTTCACACAGAACAAAGACAGGCAGGCCAGTGGTTCTGTTCAGCAGGATAAAGTGCAGGTGCCCAGCTGTCCCACCCAATTCCCACACAGTCACAGCACTGTCTGATCAGTCTGCCCTGCTGACATCCCTGGGTTCATCCCTGGATCAGAGGCACACTGGCAAACCTCTGCTCTGATACTAAGCTCTTCCCAGAGTTAGGAGGGGATACCTGGAGAGGTGCAGATCTTCATCAGCACAGATTCTAATTGCAGTGTCAGATAAGACTGCATGGCCTAAGATGTGATGGCAGGAAAAAAAAGGAGTTTTCAGAGGAGGAAAAAAAGACTGCTATGCACAAGACCGAGTCAGAACATCACATGGTAATGTAAACCTGGCTCTGATAAGATTTACCCTTTGCTGGAATATCAACATCAATGGGTCCCCAAATTGTGCTGTTCAGAGAACAGATACAGGAGCCAGAAAGCTCAGCGGGGATTTAGTGTAAATTTAGAAGTGTCTCTGACAGACAAACTGTAAAATAATACAAGTAGGTCAGCTGTACTTGTGTTGTTTGCTTCCCGGTGTGATGCTGTTTCTTCCAGGTATCAGAAAAAGGACTGTTGAACTATCAGGCAAAAAAAATAATATATTTAAATGAACATACATTGTTTTGTTAGGGGCTGATTAAATCTATGTGATAAGATTGATAATTTGCCCCCTATTTTTATTTTAGTTTGATTGTATAAGTGAGCTAGACTTACACCTGGTGAAAAACTGGAAGTTGTACTTGCAAAGAAATAAAAAGCTTAAGGTTTTTCTCTTTTTCAGCAATAGAAATACTGTATTTCCCAGTATTATTTTTACCATAGATTTTTTCAATTTTATCTAAACCTTTTTTCAAACAGAAATTTTTTATGTTGAAAGTATTTAATCTAAATAAAACCATGGAACACAATTCAGAAGTTGCACTGAAATTTATTTCCAAGACATTAAACATTACATTGGGCAGATGAGTTGAAAAATAGTAAACTAGGTCAGTATTGTTGAGTTGTTTTGACCTAGACTTTATAAACACAGATAAAAGTAGGAAAAAGAACATTCAAAGTAGGAAATTAGCTCAGAAGGCAACAGTGAACGTTTAAAACCCAAGCAAAAATCATCAGCACACCTATTATGTTCTCTAATGCTGGCATGTAAATCCAGTGCCGAAACTTAGAGCTTTCACTTCCAAATTTCCTTTGGTCTGAGTTTACACAAATAGAGATAATAGAATTAACACAGAATACTGGTTCTGAGTTGAGAATTCTGTTACACACTCAGTTTTCCTGAAGTTTCCCACACTTCTAGTGAGAGTGACTCCTGAACAGTACTAATGTTGAGTTTCTATTTTGATAGCAAAATCAGACTGCATCAACAGCTTTCTAATTGCCATTATTTAACTGCAAATATTTCACATGAAATATATCCATGTTCACATGAAATAATATAAAGCTCTGAAGAAATAATATGTACCTTTGAAATTAAGTAGAAATCTTCCTGCCTTTTAGTACTTATCATCTTGTTTCTTTCACGTGAAGAACCTGTGACTAGCATTACATTTGAAAGCACATTTTAAGGATTATGTTATGTAATTTATGTATTTATGCAATTTTCTCCTCCTGTCAGAAACTATGAAAAAGATATTTCAAGAAAAGGGGATCATGGCAGGAGAAGAAAGGGCTTTTAAACCACATCTGACCTTCATGAAGTTGTCAAAATCAACAGAGCTACGTAAGCAGGTGAGCTCACATTTCACATAGCTCAGCAGCAATCCAGAGAGTTTAATGTGGAGATGGACAATGTTGTTTATGCTGCAGCATCATATTTGCTATGTTATAACCAGCTGAAGAGGTAAGACTAATGCTGGGTTTTTAAAGAAATAATTAATGTATGTGCCGTATAAACCGTCCTGTCCTGTAATTTACCACTCTTGATATTCTCGGTGCAGTAATATCATGGTCTGTTTTCTGCTGGGAAATTAGGCGAGACCGAAGGATGAAAGTACTTGTTCAAAGTTGCAGAACTCCCATTAGGGGGTCGATTGTATGCAGGCAATTTGTTTGCTGAGTTTTGTTACTGTATAGGAGAAAATGAGCAAATAAACAGTAGAATTTCTGTTTGGATTATGCACAGTAGGCAGTTAGTTCTCTACTGAATATGCTTTGGTGAATTTCAGAGTAATGAGGAAAAACTATATTAATAAATGTATATAATATAATTTAATATATCTTCTATATTCTCTCTTGCCAGCAGTTATTTCTTGCCTGTTTATTTGGGGTTTTTTGACAAAATACACGAATACATGAAAATAGGATATAACTGTGGTTAAAATATATAGAAGCAATACTAGTGTACCTTTTTTTTTATTTCATACTAATTTAACTGTAGTACTGTATTATTTAACACAAGGTATACGTCCATACATTTTTTTACTGACATTGTGTAGAATGTCTTATGTGTTTCTTTAACATTGACTAGGAAAATAATTTTCAGAAAAAATATTTTAAGTAAGAATTAAAGTACATAGAACTAATCTTTTAAGTTGATTTTTCCTTAATAGTGGCTTAAAGTTAATAATTAAACTTTAAAGTTTAATTAGAAATATCTCTAAAAATGCTGAGGGTGCACATTTTAATTAAGTAGTATTTTGAAATAAGTAGAAATAAGATAGTGAGATTCGAGATACTTCAAGAAAATTTGAGCATATGTGTACTTGTTCTGAAATAGAAATAACGACTTAGCCACAGGATGCAGGTGATATATGATAGATATTAAATTTTTAAACTCACAGAAGCTTTTGCTTGAAATGACAGTTGATCTTCTAGAATATCAGCTGTTCAGTGATCTAACTGGTTAAAAGATCTGAGACAATCAGGGTGGGATTTTTGCTATTCTGTATTTTTTCTGTTTTTTGGCTGGCTGGTTGTTTCATTTACATTTATCTACTTTCCATGAAATATTAGCCAGGATACATCCTTTCTGTGTTCTGATATTTACTGCTGCTGACAGAACCAGGTCAATGTCATTCCAAATCATCTTCCTGAGCCCTCTATAATGCTGGATTAATGCATATGATCTACTGCATAGAAAGATACTATGTATTAAAATTCTGTACATTTTTCTCTGTCAATTCAGTGTGAGGCATAAGCATAAGTCTTTACTATATTTTTTTCTTTCATTGTGTTCCTGTACTTAGATAGTTTCATGCATTTACAGAAAACAGTAAAAAAATATGTATCATAAAAGGAATACTTATTTGGCAGTACATTTTAATACGATGTCTAATTGCATTTTCAGATCTTGCAACAATATGAAAAGCAAGAAAAGGGAAGTGGATGAAGGTTACATGAGCAAGCTTATAAAAGAGCAAATAGTACTGAAGTGGTTGAGTATAGTTCTCAGCCGTAGCTTTATATAACTGTATTAATTTATTTTTTAAATGTAAGCTTCCTTATTTGAAACAATATTCTGTTAAGTCGCCCTCCTCTCATTGACATCCAAATTCCACCAAAGTTTTATTTTGGGGGGAAAAAATCTGGTTTTTAAACCTTAATATAACTGTAGTAATTTTGAAATGTATATATTCTGTAGAGATTTTAACTTTTCCAGAGTTAAAAATTGTATTTACAAAGCAGAGTTTGAGAATTCAGAACTAGTAACGATCTCAAGCAATCAGGTTTTCACTTTGAAGGCATATCGTTAAGCTAACAATGGTAAATCTAAAAAACTTGGAAACAGATATTAATAAA
Source organism: Melospiza melodia melodia (assembly GCF_035770615.1). Taxonomy (NCBI): domain Eukaryota; kingdom Metazoa; phylum Chordata; class Aves; order Passeriformes; family Passerellidae; genus Melospiza; species Melospiza melodia. Next base: position 32,386,915 of record NC_086196.1, read on the forward strand.
GGATGGAAGTGTGAAATAAAGTCGATTAGGAAAGAACTATCTGGTTAACTGTATCCCCTTCAGCTTCTCAAATTAAAGGACTTATTTACCTACTCAGAAGTGGGACCAACTTGTTCTTCATGCATAGTCGGATATTTCTCAGATTAGATGTGCCACTGAACACTTCCCTAAAAACAGGAGGTATAGTGTGCTCCTATTTTTTCTTGCATATGTATACATAAAATAATGTGTTCAGTAAAGATCCTTTACATGACAAGAGAAGTGAAAGGGAATCCTCCCTTTGTGGTATTAATCCTCAAATGTTAATAATAGAAAATGGAACAGAAAATGTGAATTTTTCTCCTAAATTCCTAGATTTGTATTTTTGCACTTATACCCATGAGGCATAGTCACGTAATATGCATGATACAACTGTATCATACAGAACCTTAAAGAAGAGAACAGTTCTCAGTAAAACTAAGGTACTTCTATTTATCAGTCCCCACTGAATCTGACCCACCAGCATTCTTTTTATAACTAACCTCTGGGATCTCTGGCATTTGGACAGAAAAGCTGGTTTAAGAAAAGCCACAGAGCCATTAAATCCCTCTGCATTGCCTCTATGTCAGTGGTTTGTATTGTGACAAGTGTTAATTGTTGGCACAAGAGTCTGAGCCACATATTTATTTGGAATCTTTTATGCTGATCCTAAAATGGCTGAAACCATCACTTTGGCACAATATGAAACAATAAACACGTTCCTTTCATAGTCTTCTAAGTCCAGTAGAAATGTGTTGTGATTTTTCTGCAGTATATTTTTTTAATCTGAAGTTCCAGCAACAGGGACAGAAAATTGACAAACTGAGTGACCCAACAGCTGTAAAAGGTTCTTAAAATTCTTCCTATTCATAGACTCACGTGAGGCACCATATTGCAGGGATATGTAAGTACTTGGTTTAAACAAGAAGAAGAAGAAAGGACATAACTACAGTTTTGTTACAAGCTAAATGTCCTGTGAGGTGTCATGTCATAGTGATAATTTTTTAAAGTCCCAGACTCTCCATGGTAGATAGGGTGCAGTCTATGTATTTGCACAAAGCCTTGCTACAGGACTGAGGCTGCAGAAGGCAAGATCTCTTTAGACATGAACTCTTCCAAGTCCACCTGGGGATCGTCAAGGTCTATGGAAAGAAACTTTTCCACAACAGACTTGCATTTTTCCATCCTATCACATTTTGAAGGATGATCAAGACGTTTGATTGGTTTTCCATTGCGAATCAGTTCTGATACTTCCACTCCTCTTTCAATGATTTTGGCTGGCATTCCTGCTAATGCAGCAATATTGGCAGCATGACTAATGGTGGACATGCCCTGTTTGATCTGGTAGAAAAATATCAACTCCTCTCCATCCTGATGGGTCTCCATGGTCAGGTACTCCAGAAGAGGTGTGTCAGGCAGGAGTTCTAGCTGCATTAAACTGTGAAAATTAGTGGAGACAAAGACCTGTGGACACTGTGTTCCTTGTCTGATCCAGCACCTCAGGACAGCAGCCAGAAGGGACAGGCCATCCAATGTATTGGTGCCTTTACCAAACTCATCAATAAGTACCAGGGACCTCTCTGTGGCATTGTTTACAGCCTTGGCAACCTGGTTAAGATCAATCATGAATGTGGAGAGCCCTACAGAAACTGATTCCCTGCTGTGGATTCTTGTGTAAATCCCATCAATTACTCCAATCTCTGCCTCTGCTGCAGGGACGTAACTGCCGATGAGAGCCATGTACACTATAAGACCTACCTGCTTTAAGTAAACACTCTTTCCAGAGGAGTTGGGCCCTGTGATGATCTTTATTCGTCTGGTAGCCTCACCGCTGTCCACAGGATTGGCCACGAAAGTCTTTGCACATAGTTCCATGAGGGGATGTCTCCCGTCCTTGATGTGGAAGCCGTGGCGGTGAGTGAAGCGGGGCCGGCAATAGCCGTTCTCCCGGGCCGTCGCTGCCAAGGCTAGCAGCACATCCAGGTGTGCAGTGTACTCAATCACGCTGTTAAGTACTTCAGACTTCTCCAGGATCCTTGTCTGCAGCTGGTGCATGATGAGTGTTTCCTGGTCTCTGATCTCACAGTGCAAGTCACCCAGCAGGCTGTCTAGCTCCTTGGTCCGGGCACTTCTGTAGTGCAGTTTATCCTCTGACAAGAACATGAAGTCCAAGCCTTCAATTTCGAAGTCAGTCTTATCCACCATATTTGGCAGGCGTGGAATGGAGAGGAGGAACCCAATCAAAGGAATGTAGATGACAGCACAGGAGGGAATTTGATTGTCCAAAGTCTCCAGTTCTTTTCGTGCCACTTCTGTAAGGAAGTCTGACAGTCCCATCAGCTTTCGTTTCTTCTCATCAATCGTGGCATCTACATTGGCTCTAACAGTGAAGCGGTTCTCGGAGAGGCTGCCTTCAAAGTCTACCACTTTGCTGATCAGGTTAGCAATGTAGTGCAGGTCATCAGTGAAGACATGTGAAATAGTCTGAAAAAGTTCAATAGTGTTGGGCAGAGAACGACACGTGTCTCTAAGGCACACTGCATTGTACGCTGTCTTATACAGTGCTTGCCAGTCACTAACTTTTGTGTTGGAAAGAGTCATTCTCTTTAAAATAAGAGGCACATTTTTAATATTCTTGAGGCAGTTTTGAAGAGTGAGGACTGTTTCATGGTTCTGAGCTAGCAGGAAGAAGTTGATAACATCCAGCCGTTTGTTCAGCTCTGTCAGGTTCCGGGTAGGTCGTGTGAGCCACAACCTCAGCAGTTTTTCTCCCCATTTGCATCTGCAACGGTTTAAAATTCCAAATAAGCTAAATCCTTCTTTTAGTCCACTGGATAGCTTGTACACAGAAGGATGGATATCACTTTTAAATATCTGAAGGACACAGTAAGTGTCTTGGTCCATATTCACAGTATCTGACAGCACAAATTTTTTAAAAGCCAAAATAGGAACTGCTATACTGCTGTCTTCGAGTTCAACTCCAACCCTTCTTCTGTCTAGAAACTTAAGAAGCCCCCCTAAGGTTCGTATCATGAGTGGACTCTCAAAAGGGATGATTGAGGACAAATAGAGAATTTTCTCTGTGGCAGTCATATGAGATGGAATAAATGGAAATTGCCTAGACAGGATCCGTTGCTTGCTGACTTCTAGACCAAAATCTATGTTGGGAAACAAGACAACTTCTGGTTTTCCTATGTCTTTATCACCCGCAGTAGCTGTTAGGTTGGTCAGGAATTTAGCAATATTCTGGTCCTGTTTTGCACTGGTCACTATGCATTGAGGGTTAAGTTCCCCAATCACTTTTTGCAGTAGCTTGAGGTCTTCACTATCAGGTATGTCAGGCATGAAGTAGACTGAGCAGTCTTCTGTATCATAGTAAGTAATTGCAAGCTGCCCTGCATACCACAGAACAGACATATGTGTCTCCGAGCTCTCTTGCTCCTCTTGCTCAGGCCCAAGTGTCGGTGGCAAGACACAGCTCGTGGCTGATGTGGCACTCATCTGTTGGCAAGAGGTATTTTTATTCACAACTCATGCAAAAGGTCCTGAGAAGTAACTTTAATTGACAACAGGAAGTCAACAGATAGTCACTCTTCCAACCCTGGAGAATCTAAGATGCTACCAGGAATTAACTACAAATGTTCAAGTGACACGGCCAGTAACTACAGCCACTTCCAAGGAAGGAGTAACAGAGCTAACTACCAGCAATAGTTTTATAGTTTTTCTTTGTATCCTTTATTTTTTTTTTAAGTCTATGTAGACCCAAGTACCCATAAATACAGTAACATGCACGGATATGTATATCCATGCACAAAATCACCCTCCCTCAGAAGTTCGTGACACGCACCTGCACTGACCGTGGCTTCTCTCAGCAGTGCAGCCCCACAGCCTGGCCCTCATTTCAGGGTCGCAGCCCCATATTTATGCTGCAGCATCACGGACATACCACTCCTGTCAGCACCTCACTTCCAATCCTCTCCCCCTTCTCTGCTCGCTACTCACCCTCCTCACACAGACGGGCAGCTCGTCTCAGGGGCTGCGCCTCCCTGCAGCCCAAAGGCGTTGTGCTGTTTCTTTTCCCTTTGCCTTCCTCTCGGCGCTCCGTCGTGAGGGCCCGTCAGGGGCCCGGACCCGCCTCTGCCGCCGGGCCGCGCCCACAGCGGCCCTGGCCCGGCCTTGTCCCGGCTGGCGGCGGGGGACGCGCTGCAGGGAGTGACCCTCGGGCCGCCGGCCGGCCCCGCTTGGAGGAGCGCTCAGTGCTGTGCTGGGCTGTGGGCTCTGGCACACGGAGCCCCGAGCTGCTTGCGTCCCTGCTACCTGCGCTGTCACCCCTGGAGCCTTCCTGCCCCCGGTCCCAAGGCTGACTGTGGCAGTAGCTACTGGGACTGCATGGGGTTCAACTGCTGGGATAGCTGGCTGCACCTTCCCAGAGACACGGGCAGGAAAACCAGACATTGCAGGGCTGCCAAAAGCATTCTCCTGGTGCTCTGGCAGTCCTGCAAGTGCCATGCCTCTCCAGGCCCATGCTACTCAGCCGTGTCCTTTACAGGCATCATCCCTTAAGTGCTTCCTCGAGAGGCATATGTCTTCCTCCTCCCCTTCCAGCACCAAATGCTTCGAGTACTCTTGTTTCTCACCCTCCCCCATTACAACTTATTATCAGCATCTGTACTATTCCCATGTGGTAACAACTTTTCTCTTGCATCTCTACTGCTTCAGACTCTTTCAGTTAAGAAATGAGCCGTGACCTTCCCATGCGCCTGCATTCTTCATCCTTTCACATCTCACTGCAAGCTGCGCTCCAGGAATTGTTCCAGTTACTAAAAATATCATAGTTTTCCCATGGCTGCTTTTCCAAATACCTTTCAGTAGTGCATAACAAGAACAACTCAATTCCTGAGCATTCAACATTTGATTCACACTTTAGCAACCTGTCTTAGACAAGCAACCTCCCAATCTCTTGTAAATGTTATTTTTTTATTGGAGCATGAAGTTGTCATTTTTATGTTTATTTCATTTCATTCCAGAAGAACTCAGGGCTTCACATTTTGACAAGTGTTCTCCTCGCTGAGAACACTTTTTATTACTAATTGATGTCTAACTGAATTTCCTAGAACTGTCAGCCAAAAAGCAAGGAATGATGATTTAGTGTCAGAATAACTTTAGCACATAAGGACTAGTCTAGCCATAGAATATAAAATGTTAAGTAATTACTGTGAGGATGGAATAAATGTAGACTTCCACAGAGATTTAGACTCCGAAATTTCCATTTCTTGAAATGAAAAGCATCCACCACTAGATGTCATCATTTCAGGGATTAAGGAAATTAAAAGACATTTGACCTTCTCTAAAGTAGACTTTACTTTTCACATTGATGAGCTGCCGAGAAACCACAGGCAAACCAGGACTTTGCAGCTGCTGGGGATGTAAAGCTGAGGGTCCAGGAGGTTGGCAGGTTGACTGTGCAAATGCAGGGGGCGTGTGTAGGAGGAGAAGTTGGGGAAAAACACAAAAGAGGAGGGGACGGTGCAGGCTGCAAAAGGGGCCAGTCCTGTTTAAAATGAGGCTGGTGGGCGCACCTGTGCAGCTGATTGCCAGGGGCAAATGTCTGTATCCTCCCCAAACTGTGCATGTGGGAGTGCAGGTGTTCACTGCCAAACCTCAAGCTGGGCCAGCAGCAAGTGGGAGACCTGTGGGCTCAGTGAGAGGCTGGCAATCTGGGCAAGGGTGCTGGGAGACAGAGGGGCCATGACGATGCTTCAGGAATGCACAGACGTGAACACGGAGAGAAAGTCCTTTGGTCCCTGCCAGGAGTGACCTGCACTTGTGTCTCCTGTGAGCCCCATGTGCAGGTGCTGGTGAAGGCAGTGGCATCCATGTCCTTTGAGCAGGGGTATATGTCTCTAGAGGTGAAAGCAGCAGGTACATCCATCAAAGACTGAGGCTCCCACATGCTGAACTGGACTCCAGCAGCCAGGCACTAGGGAACACACCAGTAGGGGCTGGAGCTGCTAGAGGCTCCTAATATTCCTTAGCACGGAATAATGATATTTAAATAGCAAACAGCATTATTGGGAGGTAGATTGAAGGAGAAAATACTGTATTCTTACAGAGATCTTATATTTTTATTGACAATGCAATGGATTGAGGACCTCATAACTCTTAAAATAACTACTGAAATAATGTTTTCTGAAAATAGCCTAATAGAATATTTATGTTCTGCTTCATATATGCAAAACTGCATAATGATTCCAATATTATAAATCCCAGCAAGTTTTTAGATATACTGAGATAAAAAGGTCTAGTGCTAGAGAAATACAGCCATTTTTTCCTGTGGGCTGATTTTAATGACTCAGAAAACTGCCCTTGATGACCATTTGAGATTCTTCCTTGTAGCAGCATGCCCAGTGATGACAGCAAGAATAATTTCCAGTTACACATTCCATGAACACTGTTGCAAACCATTGGAAGTCAAAGGAGTTGTAGCATTGTGTATGTCTATTTGTTTCCTACAAGACTGAAAAGGAAGTGGTGAAAGGAGGACTAATGACACTTTTATTTTATTGTTATTTTCTGCAGTAGACAGTGCTTCCCTATAACAGAAGATTTGGCATATGATTATTTCTGTACTCCTTTTGCATCTTGAAGTACTTTTCCATACTAACTGTACTTATGGTTAAAATGCAAACTATAGGAATTAAATATGAAAATTCAGTGTCTGAGTAGAATGCCTAACTGAATTTTATGTTGCCTTTTAAAGGTGAAAAAAATTGACTCTAGTCTGTATGAAGATTTCAAAAACCATTATTTTGGAGATGAGATCCTGCACCGCTTTGATCTTTGCTCCATGTTGAAAAAAAAGCAGCCAAATGGTTACTACTACTGTGAGTCCTCCATTGTTTTTGGTAAGTACATCATAATTTTCTTCTGGTCAGTTGTGTCTCTGAGTTATATGTGCAAAAAGCCATTTTTTTCTGGAGTGTGTGTTAGGAAATTCTTGTAAGATCCGTGGAGTCTGACAGAAGTCTCTCCCTCAACCTTGGCTCTGCAGGAACTCTGTGCAGTGGTTCTTACTGACAGCTAAAGTTTACGTTCAATAATCCATCTCCAGAATCCCATTCCATTTCTCATCCTAAAATGAGTGTTTAAAATAAGTGAGATGTATCACTCCCCAGAGCTGCTCATCTCTCTGTTGACTTTAAAGACAGGCTGTGTGACTAAGTCAGATTAGACACAGTGCTTATAGATGATTAAAGCTAAGTGAAATGTCTCTGGTATGGCAGAGAGGTGACCTTACTTGGACTACATTCATGTACAGAGAGAATTGCAATGGTACCACAGATTTGAAAATAAGTCTTCAGAATACTGTTAGACTTTAAACATTGTACTCACACCTTGCTAGATTATTACAGTGCTGGAAGTCAGAGTTGTGTCTTCCTGCTTTGTCTGAACAGAAATACCACTGTTAGAAGTTAGTGCTGGTTTCAGGACTACGTGTAGGGCTTTGGTGACAATTTGGTTTTTCCCTTGTGGAGACTTCCTTGTGCTGCAGCATTGGTGCTGGAAGTGCTTACCAGTCTTGAGGATTGTTCTGAGGACTTTTAATTAAATACTTAAACATGCCAGGTACCTCATGAATTCTAGTTGTTGTTAATGTTTTGTTTGTGCTTAGGGTCACCTTTTTTAGCTTAGCTAAATTGTTACCAAAAAAATCAAAAGCAGTACAGAGGAAAAAAGTATAGGTTGTGACAAAACTATTGCAAAATCCAGATCAGTCAAAATCAAAATGAGATACATTTATACATATTTATTTATCTATAGATTTGTCTTATCATATTTATTACCTTGTGTAATATATGTCACATAGTTATGTTTAACTTTGTGTATGTAACTATATATATAATGTCTTCTGTATGTGTTTGTGCATTTAAATATTATTTATATGCGTCCAAATGATTGAGAAGGAGAAATTACAGCATCATTTAACATGGTATAAAATTTTTTATTTGGGTGAAATTGAGGCTTTGCTATTTACAAATATTTTTCAGACTATTCTGGAATATGATTAAGGAATTTGGTATATAACTCATTACAAAAAAAGAATCTGCTTACTAGTATGTTTGGTAGATATATTTTTCCCAAACAATTGTTTAAATCTGTCTTCTTGAACTTGTCTTGTTACTGACATCTCAGATTGCTAAAATGAGACAGTTTTTCAGTGGCCTTTTGAATGTGGGTCCCATTAAATGGTTTACAACAGCAGTCAATCAACCAGTATTCAAAGCAAGAATCAGATGCTTGTTTGGCTTTAACTCAATCCCAGTATGGCCATGCGTAAAGAATTTATGTGTCATTTTCACAGTCCAAACAGAACTCTGCCTTGAATTATTTTTACATGAGCACTACATCTGACTTTCTCTAGCAATAGAGAGAATGGCTGTTCTTAACTAATATTAGATTAATAAAGGGCACTGTTATTATCCCCATTTTTCCCAGTTCTGTATGGATTTAGATGCATCTTGGTGTAATATATGCATTTAATTTCTTGGTTTTGTACATGTTAATATATATTTATTTAAAACCAACAAGTGAAGGAAAACACTATATTGGAATGGAGTTAAAATTACTTATTTTTTCATTTCAAAGAAGAAGAAATTTTATTTTAATGAATTTAGAAAAATTCCTTTTGCATGTGTTTTGAAATGTGATTTGGATGGGGTTTTAATAATTATAGGTAGCTAGGACATTAACATAAGGGAGGTAATGTAGTTCTATTAATACATCAAAAATAGTGAATTTTGAAAACTACTTAATACAGACAAAACACTGTATCCAGGTCTAGTTCTTCCTACATGTACATGTACTCAAGCACTTATCTTTTCCTTGAAGTACATAAAAATTACCAAAACAGAATTTACTTATTACCTAGAGTTTGGTCATGGTTGAGTGTTTTGCATTTAATAAGATGAAAAGACCTGAAAGGAGGTCATAATTAATGTCAGAAATCCATTCACAATGGAGATTTGCTTACTCCCACGTCCCGGCAGTCAGGATGGCCAGGTGTGTCCTGGGGTGCATCAGGGACAGCATGGCCAGCCGGGCAAGGGAGGGGATTGCCCTGCTCTGCTCTGCACTGGGACAGCCTCCCTTCGAGTGCTGGGGGCAGTTTTGGGTGCCACAATGTAAAAAAGACATTAAAGTATTAGGGAGTGTCCAAAGGAGGGCAACAAAGATGGTGAGGGCCTTGAGGGGCAGCCATGTGAGGAGCAGCTCAGGTCACTTTGTCTATTCAGCCTGGAGAAGAGGAGATTGAGCGGAGACCCCACTGCAGTTACAGCTTCCCTGTGAGGGGAAGCAGAGGGGCAGGTACTGATCTCTTCTCTCTGGTGACCAGGGACAGGACTTGGGGAAAAGGCAAAAAGCTGAGGTGAGGGAGGTTTGGTACCAGAAAAAGGTTCTTCACCCAGAGGGTGGTTGGGCACTGGAACAGGCTCCCAAGGGAAGTGGTCACAGCCTGACAGAGTTTATGAAGCATTTGGACAATGCTTTCAGGTGCATGGTGTGACACTTGGGCTGTCCTGTACAGGGCCAGGAGTTGGACTTGATCCTGATGGGTCCCTTCCAGCTCAGCATGTTCTATGGTTCTATGGCTAATAAATGTCACAACACATATCAGCTGCACATTTCTATAAAAGTGTGTTTAAAAATAGGGGAACCAAAAGAGATTGATATGAATAAAAGGTAGAAGTACAATACTTGCTGAACTGCATTAGTATACACCACAGGTAATCGGGCTTGGACAGGATGTTACAGAGCAGCATCCACTAACTTCAGCAGAGCCTACATCTGCACCAGAAGCTTTCTCTGTCTGAGGGCTAGCCCCACAGGGTATGTATTCAGGAGTTAAAAATTGATGTGATAGTGATGGTAATGTTGAAGCTTCATCTTCAAAGTAGAGTTCAGTTTGCTGTTTAAGGTAAACAAGACAACAAGGCAACAGTGTCCTTCTTTGGACCACCCATGTCATGGCAGCTGTTATATGCCGCCTTGAATCCCAAAGAAGATGGGTGGCTTTCAATCTGACAAGTGAATGCTGGAATGAGTTGAGCTTTTCAATATATACTCCTTCACCTGAACGATTGGTCAGTTTTTGATATTGTGGTAAAGATGTTCAATAGATCTTATGATTGTCAGGAGGAGCATTATGCAAATCTTATGTCAAATATACCTTTAGTATTAAGTATCTCACTTAAATATTTTCAGGATCCATTAATGAAGATTTTTGTAGACTTTTTTCAAAGAAAATTGGTTTGTAGTATTATAATGTAAAATGAGATAATACACATTAAACGAAGTTATCACATGCCAACCTGTTTTCTGTGATGTTTCTTCTGAGTGGCTTGTAAGAAGTTTATACATCAGATTTCCCCTGAGCTATCTCTGAGGTAGAGGAATTTCAAGAAGTCTGTTGCTGGGTGGAAACCACCCAGCAGGTTACTGTGAATTTCTGCACAGCCAAAATTCATATTTCTGGAACGTTGACCAACCTGGTGGTTAAAGTACTCTTACAGTCCCCCTTAATCCTTGCAATCTAGCAGCAGCAATATGGAAAATAAAATATCAGACTACAAACATCTGGTTTATCTGCATAGCATCATAATCATATGGTAAAAGGTAATGCTTCTTTCTGCTCTAGTAGTACCTCAAAGAGATGCCTTTGTAAGTAGCAGAACACTAGTGGGTCGATTTGCTTTTCAGTGGATCTATGTACAAGTTTGGTGTCCAGTCTGACCTTGTCCCAAGGTCATTCTGCAGTCTCTCTGAGATGGGAGACACCTGCAGGAATTCGCTCTTCCAATCTTAAATGGAGTGTCTAAGGCAGGATCTAAAAAGGGTCTGTGACAGCCAAGCTGTGAGCATAAGATGCCCTGCTTGAGCAGTTGTTAATATTTGTTAATGAGCTTCCTTGCTAATTCCATATATGTGTATATAAAAAGATGCAAGTTTTCAACTAAATAGCAAAAAGTTGCATTATATTTGTAATCTTTTAAGTTTCTGAGGGAGATCAATAACATTGTGCATAGAACATGTTACAAAAAAAATATTCTGCCAATTGCTGGTGCTAGGCTATTTAAATCATTTAAGTAACATTTTTGGTCCTTTAATAAACCTGACTAGGCTTTTGAGGTGCAGTTTATGCTTCCACATTACATTGTACAATGCTAGCCAGGCAGCTGCTCAACACCCGTGTCCCAAACAAAGATCAAGATACTTCTGATAATATGTTTCATATGAGCCCTCCAGACTGGAAACGAGTTTGTCAGCAATAGGTTTGGGAATACTAACATGGAAGAAAGAATTACGGAAGAAAGAACAGAAGAAAGACTCATCTGTACCTGAAACAGAAAATAGATATAATAATGTCACTCCATGAACTCTGAATAATACTGAGAAGAAACAGAAGACTGAAAATAAAGGAATTGGAAACCAATTGATAGTTGGATAGATTGTCAACATCCCTCAGTCTGCTCTTGATAAAAATGTGCTTACAGTGTCAAGTAAAAAATACAGTAGCATTTCACCTTCATCGTCAAGGACAAAGATGTTTCAAATACAGTAAGCAGTATGAAATTTTGGCAGTTTGTCTGAAGCTTTTCATAGTGGCACTATCTTAAGTGAAAAAAAGATTTCCATTTGTCTCCTGTAGATGCTCTTCTGCTTCTCTGTTTACTGGTAGTTTGACCTCAATGTTGTTGATTTTATTTGTATGGTAATTGAGCATTTTCTACATTGGGAACAGCAATGGTAAGCAGGCAAATGCTGCTTTAATTGTCCAGATTCTACACCCAGCAAGATTACACATATTATGTGTTGATTTCTTTTCACCTTCCTTCATAATTGCATGACAGTGAATCCCTTTTTGTAAAATAGTGATACATTCTTTAGTTGTACCTGTTATTTGTCCTTCTTTCCTCTTTGTAATTTCAAAATACCCTTAGGCTTGTTTCTTTCCCTTCTTAATTTTCTTTTCTTGATAGTCGATTTGTAGCCTAGCTTCAACTTTCTCCATCCTATTAGGTTTTGAGTAACTGTTTTTGAGATTCTTGCATATCTGTGGCACTTCTACCGAATTTTAATTAATTATATGGTAGTCATGGTGCTTCTGGATAAAAATGTCTTGGGTGGTTTCCCAGGGGCTGTTTCTTAACATTAGGAATTAGTAATTAAATCACTGTTTGTGTTGAGTTTATCCAGAGCTGCTGCAGTCTTGTGCACGCAGTGTGCTGAACAAGTATTTGCCTAAATAAAAAGCAAAAGGTATTACATGCTAAGCAGTAAAATCTTTCCCTAAAGCTCTGTTTCTCAGCTGAGTCATGTGGTGGAATATTGACTTATAAAAATGGTTCTTTTAAACATGGCAGAGAAAATTTCACATATTGGTTATTAACCTAGAAGCCAGGCTCTTTATGGACACTAACTAGAAAGCAGCAGTCCAGGGGTTTTTACACACGTCAAATATTTTTTTATTTCCTAATGACAACAGAGTGGTGCCCTGTTGATTCCTTTTCACTACTTCTGCATTAGAACTTGATGGATGGGTTCTAGCAATGTATCTCATATTGTATTGCTACACTGGGCAGTTGCTTCTGTATTTGGTAATTTTCTGCTATTGGTCATTAGTATTGCATTTTTCATAGTGAGAGTGTTTTTGTATTAGTTTTGTAATAGCAGTTATGGCCTAAAAGCTGTATGGATACTTACTGTGTCTGGATAAGGAGAAAAAGCTAATTAAGAGGGAGGTAAACAATATGCTTTGAAAATTGAAGTTTTCATTTCAGACTAATATTCAATTGTTCTGAGGCAAATTTTAATATTTGAGCTTTAATGTTGGAAAATGTATGGCAAACTCTTCATGAGACAGTGACAGGGAGCTTCAAAGACAGGAACATGATGTTTAGAATTCAATCATTCATTTGCTAGTACTGAAAATGAGCAAAAAAGCTTCTCATCACTTTCTGTGATAATAAGATTTATTTTTTGAATTTGATTATGAGATTTAGTTTATTGTACAGGATCAATTTTGCTACACTCTTTTTAAAATATCATAATGCAGTTTTGTTCAAAAGACTATTTCCCTTTGTTTTTCAACAAAAGAGTATTTGAAGTAGTGATGTGTTTTTATGCCAGAGCTGTTATCAGTAGTTGAAAATAAGTCAAAATAAGTTTTTCCAAAATGGTTTTCAAAAATATGTGCAAACAACGGGATTAAACTGATGAAGTAAATCTAACAGGAGGGCACAAAGTCTTACTTGACGTCAGTAAGATCGTGATTCATAGCTGAAAATTTAGTTGAGTATATGAAAAAGGCAGAATTGAGTTTTCACAACAGAACATAGTGTGATATAAAAAAATAATTTAATAACATCCAGCAGGTTTTTAGTGTCTTAAGTATTTATACTTTAAAGATATTTTCCTCAGCAGACTTTGGTGTTCAAACAACAAATTTATTTCTAAATTTAATATATTAAAAATACTTCGAAAATGTGTAAAACATTGATTTCAATATTAATTGCAAAAAAGTAAACAGACCACTTAGGTGGTGTGGAGTAAACAAAATATGTAATATTCTTTATTGAACGTATCAGTAAATATATAAAATTCTTTCATTGAATGGATCAGTAGATGATAATTAATTTATATTCTTAAAATTTTGCTAGCTAGAAAGGTGCTTTTGTTGATACAGATTACTTGTATAGTGTTGACATCAAATAAAAGGTATCTTTAATTTACCATAATCAAATTACACTCTTTCTGCAATTTCTGAGTCTTTTTCAGTAGTTTGAAGGACCTTGAATGAAAGGACAACCAGTTTTCCACTTTTCAAATGTCACCATTTTTTAGTTGTTTCTGGTTAGTGTAGAACTCCTACCCAGTGTGCAGCATGTTTCCACAGTCTGTAGGCTCCCTACCTAATCCTTATGAGGTATTCTAAAATAAAATATGGTTGCAGCTCAGTAGAGGTCTGTACCTCAGGGATCATGACAAATGCTGACATAAAAATGCAGGTGTTGGGGAAAAGGGCTTGTTTTGAGTTAAACCACAAGTTTAATTTCTCTTTCATGACAGTACTCAGCAATTTATCAAAACAGGTATTTCTATGATAGAAACAATAGTTTTCTTATTCTGACTGTGCATAAAATATTTTTGAGGCCCATAGTATTTGTAAACGCAGATTCTTTTAGTGAAAATAATTTCAAGATAAATTGTGATATATTTTAAAGATGCATTGTTAATGTGGCTTGTAGTGTCATTTTGTTTCCAACAAGACCACAATGTGCTGTTTCTCATGGAAGCAGTAGAATATAAGACAAAGAATACATCAACCACAAGCTAAAACATGACATCATTGTTTTAACAGTAGCCTTCCAAGTTATTTGGTTTTAATCTGTTCTTAAACACAACAGAGACTGTTGTCACAGTATCTGCTGAACACATAGTATGTGATCTTCTATTTTTCAATGAAGATAAAATATTTAAGGTCTACATTAATATTTAATGACAGCTAATAGACCTGAACCACCCATGGCATAAGTTTTGTGGTATTACTCCAGTGTTTGATGTACCTTGCTCACTTGTGCTGTGGAAGTGACAGGGAGAACTTGGGATCACATGGAGATGACAATGCTAAATGCAGCTGTTCTTCCTGCTTCTCAAGTGTGGGTGCCACCACTAGGCTGATGCTAAAATCTTTAACTGTGTACTAATTTCTGTACCAGCAGCAGCAGCTCAGGAGTATTACATGGCCAAAGCTGTGGTACCCAGGTGTAGATTAAACATGCAAACATACTCATAATTACCAGGCATACTTACAGACATCTGAAGGTAGAGTTCCAATATTTTAACTTTCCAAACATGTGTACTGTTTATTTTCTGAGACAGTGTGGGTTCACGCTGCTTGCATTCTGGGCAAATATCCGGGGATATGTGGCTGCCAGAGTGCTGAGCTTGTCAGCTCCAGTTGGCAGCACAGATTTCTATTCACCTGGATTTGGATCAGCTGTTGGTACAGCAAGGATGTCCTCCCTAGACTGCATGGTTTTACTTTAGGTAAATAGTTTACTTTCTGAAGTCCAAAGACATTACAGTTGACCCGTACTTTTAAAAACCTCTGCTGTTACTTCATGTTTTGCAAAGAGCAGGTTTGACTTACAGAATTCTGAGTAGCCATCCATAGCCTAGGGATTACACCAGAAAGTAATTGCTGACTGAAGACTGTTTGAAAAACCTTTTGCCTTTTAAATCATTTATTTAGAGAAGCAGTGAAAATGCCACAAATGAATTTTAATACCTAGGCTGCCATAGCTTTTTTTTAAAATGTTTAAGATGTTTTTAATCAGAAACCTTAGATACTGAACTTTATTGTTTTAATCAAAAGAACAAACAAAAGCCTTTTTTACACATATAAATGCTCCTAATTAAATGCTTTTGGAAAGTGGGTCAAGCTGAACAGGAACAAAGCACTCTCTTATTCCAAAATAAGAGTGTTCACATATGGAATTATTCAGAAACAGCTCTTAGTACTTTAAAATTCCCAGGCAATGCTAATCTGTCTTATCTTTCAAATGCAGGCAAGCTCTATAGTTTTCCTTCCCCATTCCTATCATATTGCAGACTCAAAACATATTGGACGTTAAAATTTTTCATCACTTTATTAGGTTGTTACACCATGTCTGGAAGAAGGGCAGATTTGTTAGTGTATCTTTAATATTAGAAATGTTATTTTCACATGAAAGCAAGTAAAAGCAATCATTATTTTGCATGGGATGTACTCTTTCAGACAATTATGTTGAATTCTTTATCATCTTTATTATTGGTGAATTCAGCTTTCTATGCATTGTAGTTTCCTGATGTCTACAGTATCTCAAGTAACATATCATCCACAATCCAGATTATAGTAACACCATTTCCTTTTTCCAGTTTTCTTGCAGTTAACTAGTCAGTCACTCTCTTTTTTTTTTTTTTATTATTCCCAGAAATATGCAGAATATCTGGCTTAACTTTATTCATATTTCATTACTTGGGCTGGTTTGAATGTACTTAGTGGTTATCTCTAGTCTTGGGATAGCTTTTCTTAATTTCTGAGAACACAAAACACATGAAGGTATGCTGTGTCTCCTAATGGAGTTTGAAATGTTGTAGTACAACTCTTTCTATATAGGCATAAAACTGTATGCATTTCAAAGCAGACCAAAATCTGTGATTTGAAATACGGATGTGTAAACCCTAATGTCCTAGTTATTTGAGAACTGTTGCAAATATTTCCCAGATAAAGAGTCATCTGTATTTTTACTTCTTCTCTGTATCATGGTGCCTTTTATTGGCTTATATGACCAGCTTGAACAATGTTGTCATGTTAATTCAGGTGCTTATGAGGAGCAAGGACTATGGTTTTAAAGATTTAGTCATTTCTTACTGCTCTTTCTGCTTGTTCAGTTTTAAACTCTCCACTTACTTTCAGTCCTTTTCTTCACTTCTTTATCTGTTTGGAACTTAAGTAGTACAGGGCCAGTGGTGGTGGAGTTCACCTAATGAGATTCTAAGGAAAAGAAAATTATCTTGGGAGAATATTGGTTTTTGTAAGTAGATTTTAAAGGTGAGAATTATAAAGTAGAATGCAATAGCTGAGTACAAAATTTTTTTGATTGTTTGGATATATTTTAACTATTTAGCATCCTTTTGTTTAGAGGAAGGATCTTGTCTAAATAAGTTGTGCTGCACAAATATGTGGAATTAGTCAGCTGTATATACCTGATAAGTTTCTCTTCTGTAGCAGTAGCTATTCTGATTGTTCAATTTTTATTTGAATATTTTTATCTTTATGGTTTATTTAATATAGAGGAAGAATCTGTAAGGGTTTGTGTTTTGTCACATACATACATTTTTTCAATGTAAATTTACATTTGTGCAAATCCAAGTGTAATGGTCTGTCAGTGCAGTTATATTAATAACTTTGTACTAGTAGGGCGAATATAATAAGAAATCTATAGATCTTCAAACTCTCTTTCAAGGGCTGTTTTCCCAAACAAATTTTGGTCTGCAATGCTGGCCCACAATCTCTTGCACTGTGAAATACAAAATGTACTGAATGTATGTCATCTACTAGTTAAAAAGTGCATTTCATAGGTGTATTATGTTGAAAAGTCCTTCTGTTTCTTATTAGAGGAGGGGGTTGTTACATATCCTTGTGTATAAGTAAAATTTAGAAGTCAAAAAAGATTTTAGATTAATATCTTTTGTAGGAATTTGTCCCCAGAATGAGATGCCTCCATTTCCAGTTGTGTGGAGTCCAGTATGTCAGAGTAGGGTCAAGAAAGGCTGAACTGAATCCTGCATTGAACAAGCCAGGCATCAACACCTCTTTGTCTTACTTTGATTTCTGAGTTAGGCATCTCACCCAACTGGGATCCAAAACCTCTGCTTATGATACATTGGTACTTAAATCAGGATTCACATTTTATTTTAAAGAGGAAATACCTTTTACATACATAGTTTATTTGCAAGAGAAATTGGATATTTGGACTTTTTCTTCTCTCAGCTTGGGGAAATTCAAGCCCCCAAAGACTAGCAAAGCCACAAATGGTAGCTTAGCATGGAAGCTTAATGATGCCCCAGTGTTCTTCAAGGAGCTTCACCAGAGCAGCAGAGAATTCGGACATCACAGAGTCAAACAATGAACCCCACCACTGCCCCAAATCAGACTCTGTAATGCTGTGATTATTTCCTGGAGTGTCTAGTCTTATGGAGGTCACAAGCACAATGCTGAAATGCTCACTGAACTCTTAATCTTTTGACTGATTTAGAAAAGGGAGTGTCCAGTTTCTGGATCCTAAGCCCAGGCTGTTCAATCTGAGCCAGTTCTGAACATGACTAATTCTGCTACTGGACAGCAGGAGAATATGTGGGGTTTATGCAGTTTCTGGATGCAGATGCATCACTGCTGGCTAAATGCTCAGTGTGGTGCTTGTCTTTTTTTGGTTTTCATTAGAAACAAATTATCAATATACAGGATTCATACATACATGCATACATATTATATTTATGTCCCTGTTTGTGTGTTTGCATACTTGCATATAGTGCACATGCATGCATGTTTACAGTTAGGTGATGTAAAACACTGCTTTTAAGCAGCTCTTCTCTTGCTGAAATCCTTGCAATCAATTCTGCCACAGCAGTGGGTGATGTTTGTTCGCATGGAGGAGGTTAAAAAAAGCACAGCAGAAAAGCATTGAATACATGTGGGTTTGGACAGCCTTTGTCTATGGGACTTGTATGATACCTTGACATATATCCAAGCTGCTTCCTTCCAGTTGCACAGTAGCTGAAACATGTACTATTATTAGTACATCTTTCATTGAAGTGTTCCTTTTCTTTGGAGACAGTTCAGAGAATCTCATACATGAGTGTCCAACATCTTTTCTGACTGTTGCATGTTGTTATCTTTTGTATGTGAGCTTATTTTTCAAGCTATGCTAGCTTTTGAATTCTTATGTAAGAGGTTCCTTAGCACTTAAAAGATTAATGTTTAACATCGTAATCAAAATACATAGAAAAATCCTATTTTATCAATTAGCATAAAATAGCAATTTTGAAATCAGAACAGATACTGGTGGTACTACCAATGATTTCTCCTCTCTCCAAAAATATTTATCATTGCTAAGGATAAAAACGTCTTTTTCCCTTCTCAAGGAGTTATACAGTACACAGAAATTTTATGGAAATAATCAGAATGAGAAAAAACAAAGGAAACTGTTTTACTTCATCGGATGCCTGCTTACACGAGTAAATTTTGTAAAGAAATACTTTTCAATTCATTGAGGTAAAGAGAAAGATTTTGTTATTTCACTTACTTGATTTTGTATCCTCCCGTTCACAGAGCAAATGCAGACTCACATTCCCTTTTTTATGACCTTTATAAATACCACTGTGTCCTTGGAGTACAGAAATATGCAAGAATGCCTACTCAGTTAATTACATTTTACTCAGTTAATATAATAAGTATCTCAGTCTCCCAATTCTTAAATTCCTTTTTAAGAATGAAAATATTTTTCTGAAAATGCCACAGTTTTTGTACAAATAGGTAATGGGTGTTCATATATGAAACTAAAATTCCAGAACACACTTCTTTCATATTTATAGGTCTTAAATACTGAGATTGGAAGGCAATAAATGTATTTCTAGGTGAAGATACAAGAAGGTCTTTGAGCTGTAATCCTAACTCATTTATTTCTGAGAACCTTCCAGTAAATCGCTTCTAGCTGTTAGATCACTTTGGACTCCATAGTTTTCTAGGACTTTGAGATTATGCACTTTCAGAGTTCGTAGATATCACTTTTATATCTTTTTATAGAGATGTGATAGAAAATCACAATGCATTATCTTTGCTTCACTTGTTCGTACTTTACATTTTACTTTTTCCAAATATGCATAACATTCAGATTAATTGTTGCCAGTAATCTTATGTGACCTACAAAGAAATGTATCAATTTATTTAAAAATGCATATCTTTTAAATCTGTAAGCCTATTCTGTTAATGTCTGAGTCTCTTGGGTAAGTCCTGTAATTATATCTACATTATTTTAGTGAGCTCCAATATTTTATCTCATCTGTAATTAGAGGCCAGTGAAAAACTGGCAGAACTATTTGTTTAAATCAGAATTAGGAGGCAGTTGATCTGTAGCAGAAGAATGGCTGGGTTCTAGATTAAGTCTCTGTTAACTTTAGGACAGGACTTGATTTTTTTGTTATTTAGGGGGTTTAGAGAAGAATGTATGAAAGGAATAACAAGAATCTGTGTATGAGTAACCAAAGTGAGTTCACAGTCATCTGAGAAAGCAAAAGCTGGCTGGCATTCCCAGTTCTCCTTTTCTTTCCATTTAGAATGAGTTTTCTGCTTCGGTCTCAGGAAAATCTTGGAGCAGAATAGCATAAGAAATGAGTCAGTGTTACTGCCTGTCCTGATCCTTTAGCAGAGTCTCTCTGGCACTTCTCTTTGTGATGATAAATCTGGTAGATTCACACATAGGCAGTCATGGCAGTGTAATGCCTTTTCGTTAAAATTACACCAGCAGTTACCCAGCTTTCAAACTGTTGGTGTGTTTGTGATGTGTTGATAGACCATATGCTAAGAGGTCAACTGGAAGTGATAAATGCAGATTATTCACTACACTTACTGCAAAGATATATTAATAATGAATGCATTTTTTGTGCCTGTTTTTGAGATGAACATTTCAAATTCCATGGTCTTTTCCCCTTTCCTTTCACAATGTAAATTTAAACAGTGATAAGAAAAATGCAAAAGGAAAGAAGCAGCTTTTTAAAATTACAGTCAGTAAATGATTGCTGGACTAAATGTTCACAATATTCAAGAATATGTGAGCTAGATCCTGAAATAGTTTCCAATTTCTAATTTTTGTCTTTTTAGGAAGGAATGAGAGCAAAATTTTCCTGAAATAAGTTTTATTTTAACTTGTATACTCAGACGAGAGCATAACAGTTTAGTGCATTTGTTGTTTGCAAAAGATTGGTCTTTGTTTATCAGTTTTAGCTGAACACAGATTTGAGCTTCACCTGGCATGTACTGCTTTAAGTAGCATTGTGCATGCCAGATGAAAGCCATGGTACTGCACATTAATCATATAAAACAATTCAAACAAGAGGGTAGCCTGAAAGATCCATACTTGGTTTCTATTTGAAACTCAAGGTAGAGAGCTCTTTGCTGAGGTGAATGGGTTTAGATAGCCCAAAAATATTATATTCCTGAGGAATCTCACAGATGTGTGGTGCAAGTGTGGGATGGGAATATTTTGCCTGCTGCCAGTGGCCAAAACATGAGCACTGGGGGAGAATTAACTGCTTGGCAGACTAAGCTGCTTTCTCATCTCACTGGCATGGAGGAAACTAGAATTCTCTGGGCATTGACTTTGGCCTGACTCCTTGCCAATTTTAGGAGTCAATCTCTTAAAATTGAGGATTGATTAGGACTGAACATGATCACTGGTCAGAGCATCCGTCTTCCTCCTTGCTCCTTTTACAGACCTTCTTTCCACTGTGGCTGATCTTTTTGAAGGACTGTTGGCTGTGGAAGAAAAGGCTGTATTTAAGAATTAATTCAAATCTAGAAATTAATTTTCTAGAAATTAAATTTCTTTAATTTTCAAATCTAGAAATTAATTTTCACCTCATTTGAAGTGAAATATGGGATTTCAAAGGAAATCATTAATCCTTTTCTTTCAGAATATTTATTTTCTTTATAATCTGACCAAAGAGATTGGTTAAGCTGTGTTCCATGTACTGTTTACTATTGCAAACAGCCCTTGCCACTGCCACATCTTACTCTTGTTTAATTTTTATACAGCGCATGAACAGATTTCAGTGAACCAATTAAGGTGCAGAGTAGCTGATGACATCAAAACCTTCCTTATTAATTGTGGTTTTTAAATACAAGTTGTACATGGATTCCTTTACTGACTTTATGCAACTTTCCTTTACCCCTGCCTCAATCAATCATTAGCAGCCTTTGATACAGCCTCAAAAACATAGCTGTAACACACAGTAACCAGTATTGGTCCCTACATTTCTGTTCTTTAATTCTAAGCACTTGTTTGCACAGTACCAAATACTGATTTTCACTGGCATTCAGGAATAATATGGCAAAAAGTTGAAGAATTACATAAAATACAAGGTATTTGTTCTCACTAGAAAGTTAGGGGGAAAAAACCCTTTTTCTACTGATTTCCAGAATTTCAAATAGCATCGGGCATCTGTCTATTCAATATTTAATTTTTCCTCAGACTGTAGAAATACATATTTTAAGGAACTTTCTGCTTTTGTACCATCAAGTACTTCTAAAATAAATGAAGACTTTTACAGAAAGGACTACCTTAAATATTAATTTTTATCTTGACTTGCATTCTTTCCAGAAGTTTTAACAAGCAGGGGAAAAGGAACTTTGTAATTTCTCAGAAAATTAACAAATGGGCACCGGAGTACCAGATGTAGGAGATCAGGGAAAAGCTGCAATACTGAGGGGTGTTGCAACAGGAGTGAGAAGGGGACTGCAACAAGGACCTCCCTGTGCAACCTTATGCCAGCTAAATTTTGGGCACATTCAGTGAGTTATTTATGTATTTAAGTATTCCAAACCCGAGAAGAATTTCAGTAAAGAATGGTAATGAAGAGCAATACCTCAGCAATAAAATACTGACTAGGGTCAGTGGTGGTAGCAGACTGGATACACAGAACTGTGGTACAGTGTCAGTGCATTTCAGTGAGTTTCATGACAGTCTTTGATGGGAAAAAATATTAGCAGTCACAATTAATTGTAATTTTTTTTTTTCCTTTGGGAAAAAAGTGTATTCAATTTGCTTGTTCTTAGTGGAGAACTCATTTCAGGTTTTTTAACAGGAATTGTTCTTCTAGTCTATGCACAACAGCATTTCAGAAAGAAAATTTTAACATAATGTGATCAAAAATATATGCTCATTGCAAAAAATATCTCACTGTGCTGTGTGCATAAATGTAAAAATTTGTCATGTTTGAATGAAGAACAAAGGAATGATGTACAAAAGTAGATCTCTAACTTCTTTTTCTTGGTAGGAGGGTTTCCCAGATCTTCAAAATAATAATTTAGAAACACTACATGTAATCAGGAAAATAAAATATTCAAAACAACATTTGGAGAAAAAAACTAAAGTCCTCTTAAAACAAGGCAAACTGTATAGTGATAATTTGTTGGAAATTAAGATTTAGCAATGTAGATGTCAGAAACATAGTGATTAAACTCTTGCTACTGCCACATTGTATTCTTGTTTAATTTTTATACACATAGGAAAACCACCTATCATTATTTTGCTATAGTAAATAATTTGAAAGTTAAATGAATCTTTTATATTCTCTTTAAAATTTCTTTGGTGCTCTCACAGTCGGGTTGATTCTCAGTAAACCAGCACTGGACAAATAGCTGGCTGTAGCTACTGACCACTGCGTAGAATTCAGAGACAGCATACTAGGAACAGAGCTATTTTCAAACTTATTATCTCAGCTGCTCAGTTTCCTTATTTCAGAAGGAAAAACTATGTAAGTATCAAAAATTTTCCCTTGACTTATGTTACAGTTTTTTGCATGCATGGCATTTAATAATTCATATTAAGATAAGAGAGTCAGGATTTTAAAGGGCGTTTCCCTCACAGTAATGAAAGTATCCTTCAGTTTCTGGTCCTCGTATTTATTTATATCCTTAATCTTTCTTTTTCACAGAAACAGGAGGAACTACCTGAATATTGAATGAAATTAATGCTTAGGAGGTCTCAGAGGTTTAGGCTTGTAAACTGAGTCTTGGCAAGACCCTGAAGTGTGAGGAGGACCTTGCCCTGGTTTTTCACATTGTCATTGTCATGGGACTTATCTACAAGTCTTTGTATGTCAAAGGGGATGCATTCTTGTGCTGGCAACCCAGTATGAAAGGCCCTCTCACACACATCCTCTCAGTGAGGCCAAATCACTTCAGGAATACATGGGCTACCTTGGGATGTACACACTATGGGTGGTCACATTCACTCTGCAAAGAAGGGGGCCATGACATGTTTGTGGTTTGCACCCAGAAGTGCTGTATGGCTTATATTCTAAATGTGGTCCTGAATGCGTTCCTGTGGGTAACAACTTGTACAGTTTGCAGATTTGGTCTTGAGCCTTGCCCTCAGGTTGCACTGAAAATAGAAGGCAGGCTCATTGGTGGCTGGCATCCCAGCCTTTCCTGAAAGGTACAGTGTGTTCCAGAAATGGAACTCACAGGAATAGTGATTTGCAGTGAGTAGGAGCAAGATTCTCTCTGTAGAAGGCAGTGTTGTAAAACACATATTAGTGGTGAGGGTTCCCTGGAGGATTTTAATGTGGTTTTAAAAAGCATAGCTCAAATATGCACTCTCCTGTTTTATAATGCAAATGCCAACTCATTATCTTCTTTTTTTTTTTTTTAATGCATATTTCTAGGAATATTCTTAAGCTATTGAAAGAAAATAAACTACATTAAATTTAATTTAGGTTCATCATTTAAGTTTTTTCTCCAGAAAAATAGAATTGGAACTGTTTTCAGAAAGACACAATTGAAAAATTGTTAAAATTATACAATGCATTACAAACCAAATAAGAAGTGGGAGCATAGTCTGCACTGTCAAACACAGTAGGAGAATGTCTGCATATTGGCAAGTCCAACAGATCATTTATTTATCCCTGGTTTATCTTCTAAATGGGGATTGTAATTCTGATTTGGTAGGTGCTCCTAAAACAAAACTTACTGTGATATACTGCCTTCTGCACTCTGTGTGTGTTTATGTGTGTTTTTATACATAAGCTGGGGAACAGCTTAGGTTCTGAGTGCAGAAATACTTTTAAATTGAAATGCAGATCAGCTTTTCCTCCTCACCCACTTTTTACATAATTTGCACCACAAGCATCATCTAAAAAAAGCTAGGTTCCTTCTGATCAGCTGAACAGCATTCAGAAGGCTGAAATTGCCTCTGCTTAAAATGAATACATTTTAGTTTCTCTTAGTCCTTATCTGCTGTAAGGAGAGAGACTTTCCAAGATTCAAAACCATAATTTCTGCTCGGGGAGGCTGATAATTCTGTTTGCTGGTGTTGTTTCCACCACTTTGTTTTGGCTAATCTGAACAGCCATCCTTGGTAAAGGATGGTACCTTGCCATTCTTTACCTGGCAAAATTTTACCGCTCTGTTTCAATCCCAAGGTGTCCTTCAGTTTCTCTGCCTCCCCAAAAAATATATACCAGTATCTTTTGCTGCCTATTCATTTTTAATAATGCTTTGGCTGTTTAGGCCTCATGTGGCTAGAGTTATTACAATTCTTTATCCAGTCACATGTGCCTGATACAGCTGAAACCTTTGCTGCACTGCTGCAACTTCCATCAAAAATGTACTTTGTATATCTCACCAAAATTTCAAGAGATGTCCAGACAGAACAAATGGCAGGCCTTGAGCTAGCAAAGCACTGGAAATGTGATCAGACCCACTTTTGTTACTGAATATCATATTTAAAATATTTAAAATGGATCCTCTCCAGCTCTGGAGGTTTCAATGTACTTGATGGTCCCTACCCTCATTCCAGAAGTTAGAATGCATGTAGAATGATGGGGCCAGCATTAAAAAGCCAGATCCCTCTTTGAATCCTCTGTTTCTTCCTTGTACCCACAGTTGTGCTTTTGTATTTTGTTAGTTTTGGCTTAAAGATGGTTTATAGATGGATGATAGTGGTCTGTCACTGATTGTGACTATTCCAGAATTGCTTAATAGATTATTGTCATCCTGACATCCATGGATTGCCAGGACTGCTTAGAAAGTGATCAGTAAGAACTGTGATTATTGCATGTTTTAACAGAAGGATTCTTGGGTTTAAGTACAAGAGTACTTTGTGCTTTTTGATACTGCTTGGTTAAACATACTTGTGGAAAAATGAGAGCACCAGGAGCTCTGTGTTCATTTAGGTGCTATATAGATGTGATATGTGTATATAGAAGGAGATTATGCTTACAGAAAACTTAAAAATATATGTTAATGTTTGTTTTATTACTTGAACATTTTTTATTGTTTGGGTTTTTTCTCTTTTTTAAGTTTATTTGGTTGAGAATATTTGGGGCGTTTGCCTAAAATGTTGTCTGTCTTGTTTTGATCCTGAACTGAATGGAAGATATTGCTCACTCTTAGAAATACTTTCTCCATGCTTAGATGACTGTCTTCACTTATGCCCTCTAGTATTCATGTTTAATTCATTTATGTAGTAGAATATGGGTCATGTTCTTTTCTTTTTGCTCTGGGTTAGGCTGACAGCATCTCCTCAAGTGAGGCAACTACATAGCTCAAAGGAATTTCATTGAATACAGAATGTAAAAATTGTTATAGTTACTTAAAAAACTTGTATACTGTCCTGATTTTTTTTATTTCTGCTACTGGAAGATAAAATTCTTTAAACAGTAGATGATCTAATCATTGTTAATAACAGAGTAGTAATGGAAAAGAATAAAAATTACCACCTACCAGCCTTATATATTTAGTTTTTTAACATTATGTAGCTTAAAGACAATTCTAATTTTATGAAAAACCATGCTTTACTAGTATGCTAAATATATTACACTTGTTCTTCTGAGATAAGCTAACTTATCTCTGTAAAAATAAGAAATATTCATAGGATTTTCCTGTCTGATATTCTTACTTTTGGGAAGACGAAGATATGATTTCTTGAATCAAATAGTAGTTTGAATGTGAAGTAGTAGACATTTTTTGTGAAGAACTTCTGCCACTGATGAAATTATTTGCTTTATGGAAAGAATGCAATATGAACCAAGAGCATTTAAAAAGAGCATTTAATGAACTAGAGCATTTAATGGTAGCAGAATTCATACCTTCACCTGTGTGGTAACTGGATTCTTTTCTCATGTAAGTATTAGTCTTTATAATGGAAACAAGAATATTAAAAAAGTGATCTGAGCCTTATGTTTTATTTCATCAATGTGATAAGGAGAAACTTGCATGCTTTGGCATCCTTCATATTAATATCAAATGTTAAGAACCATTGCTGTCACAGGCTGTCTGTAATGGTGCTCAAGTGTCAGTGACTGCAGATATCACCAAAGGAGATATTAGGTGCAAGGTTAGGGCTTTAAATAGAAAGTAATTGTGGATTTGTTTTCTTCTGGTTTATTTTTACTTTCTGAATGTAGAAAAAAATACTTTCAAAAGCAAATTGGCTGCAGTCATGAAAGGCTGGTTTTTCAAGTGCACATGGATGATCTCTCAATGAAACACCGTGGTTTTCCTGGATCTCCTGGACAGGAAATTCTGTTGTGGTTTAACCTCAGCCAGCAACTAAGTACCCACACAGCTGCTCACTCACTGCCTGACCACCCCCACCCATGGTGAGACGGGGAGAAGAAGCAGAAAAAAAATTAAAAACTGTGGGTTGAGATAGAAGCAGTTTAATAACGGAAATAAAATCGTTGTTGATGATGATGATAATAATCAATAATAATAATACAAAAGGAGAATAATAAAACCCACTGACAAATGGGTTGTCAGCCTGTTCCCAAGCAGCTATTGGTGCCTCCCAGCCAACTCCCCTGCTTCAGATACAGGGCACAACATTCTACAGTCTGCAGTATCTCTTTGGCCAGTTCAGGTCAGCTGTCCTGGCTGCACTCCCTCCCAGCTTCTTGTGCACCTGCTCACTGGTAGAGCGTAGGAAACTGGAAAGTCCTTGACTTAGAGTGAACACTGCTCAGCAACAACTAAAACATCAGAGTATTACCAACATTGTTCTCATCCTAAATCCAAAACACAGCACTGAACCAGCTACAGGGAAGAAAATGGAACTCTATTCCAGGACAGCGTGCAGACTTTCTACTCTGTAATCCCACAATTTCTGTGTTCACCTGCATTCCATCATTATTAGCCAAGTTATGGAAGATCTGTGGGATCATGTTTTGCTTATGTGCATGTGTGGGTGTTATCTGCCCATTACAACATTAACTTCAAAAGTTGTTGGCAAATTTCTGGTAAACTAATCAGATGTAGAAATCTTGAAGTATTAAATATCTAGATGTTGGCAGAAATACACATCCAGATAGAAGTGAGAGAAATTATATTAATTCCCACAATGAAGCAAAAATTGCAGTATGAGCTTAAGAGCCACAGGGCATCAGAGAATTTTGCCATTATGAATGGCTGACCATGGGTCAGGCTTCAATACAAGTTTATTGGATACTAGAGAGCTGCTTCTCAGCCACGTATCATGTACATTCCCTGTTGTTTAACAGACCAGCTTGTGCTGACAGCTAATTGCAGCAAAAGCTGGGATATTCACATAGACTTACCCTGCAAGGATGCTTTGATAGCCAATAGTGTGATCACCCCAATAATGTTTGATTCCTTTAAATTAAAGGAACCACAGGACAAAATAAGTAGAAAGCTGGGTGGTTTTGGTTCTGGAAGTGGAAGTTTTGGTTCTGGTTAAGTGGAAGAATACTTAAGCAAAATATATGTCTTTTCATTTGTTTTTACTGACTGACATACTTTGGTGGAAAAGACTCAGTTTGCCAAAGCTGTACAGGCTGTGCTCATTTGCTGTCCTTTCTCACGGTGTATGCCAAACTTTCACTCTTAGGGGTTTTATCATTTATTTACTTTCAAGTTAATAATGATTGTGTTGAGTAATGTTAGGACTAATACTAATCCTTGTAGGACTGCCTTTGATTCTTTTTTATCTTTAATCACTAACTGATTGCATGTTGTTAGCATTTTATTACCTTAGAAAATCCTAGGTTTAACGCATCCACCGGGTGACCTTCATCACCCACACTTGCAGTACACACCGTGTTGAGAAAGGAGGACTAGTAACTTGGAGTGAAGGTGGTCGGCTCTGCTCCTTCTGAAGTCGGCGGCAAATCCCCACCACACCCAGAGCCATGATCCCCGTTTGTTTCTCAGCATCTCAGACTAGGGCTGCTGTGCCAGCTCCTCCAGCTGCTTGAGCAGCTTTCTTCCTTCCTTCCTTCCTTCCTTCATCTTTTAACTTCATTTTTCCTTATGGGGGGAAAGAAAGAGACCCCATATATTAACTATAAATGCTAATATATATAGACATAATATGTCCTTAACTATATTTTCTCCCGTTTCTCGGCACTCGGCTGTGGGGCGGAGGGGAGCAGTGGTGGCAGGGGCACTCAGCCCCGCCGGCCGGTGCCGTATTTAAGGCGGCCAGACGGCTGCCTGTATTTGCCAGCGCCCGTCCCTCCCGTAACGTCAGGACGGGAAATCTGTCTTTAAGCAAATTGGATGTCAGGGAGACAGGTGCAGGATGCCTGTGATCCCCGGCCCCGCGGGCTGGGCTGGGGCTTCGATTTTGACTGGGGCTGAAGCTGGTGCTGGTGCTGGAATTTGGGCTGGGGCTTGGATTTGGGTTGGGGCTGGGGCTGGTGCTGGAATTTGGGCGGGGGCTTGGATTTGGGTTGGGGCTGGGGCTGGTGCTGGAATTTGGGCTGGGGCTTGGGTTTGGGCTGGGGCTGGGGCCGGTGCTGGGGCTTGGGTTTGGGCTGGGGCTGGGGCCGGTGCTGGGGCTGGGGTTTGGGCTGGGGCTGGGGCCGGTGCTGGGGCTTGGGTTTGGGCTGGGGCTGGGGCCGGTGCTGGGGCTGGGGTTTGGGCTGGGGCTGGGGCCGGTGCTGGGCGGGGCTGGCCGTGCCGTGCCGGGGGCGGGGCGGGGCGGGGCCGCCGCTCGGTCCCCGTCTCCCGCTCGCTTCCAGGGCGGAATAAGCAGTTTCTGCACGGACCGCCGCCCGACTTGCAGGTTTTGCTTGAGGTGCAAGCAGAGAGGACGAGGGAGAGGCTGAGGCGGCCGGTGCCATGGGCCAGCTCTGCTGCTTTCCCTTCTCCAGAGGGGAGGAGAAGATCAGTAAGTGCGCGGCGCTGGCTGCCGCCGCCGCGGGGAGGGAGCTGCGGGAGCATTCCTGCGGGGTTTTGCCTTCTGGAAAATTAACTGATTGCTTTTTAGGGAAGGGGTTGAGAAAAATGAAGCAGTATTTTCACCAAGTAGATGAAGATTTCTTTCTAACAGTGATAAGCGATCAGGTCTAATTTTGTCTATGAGCATTCTGTCAGTCCATTCCTGCAAGCAAATGTAACCGAAGTGAGTATTTTGATTTTCCTTTTTGGCAAGTGCAGTTTAGAGTGAGGGATGAGAAGGTTTTGATGTTGTAAGCATGTGCATGTTGATGGTAAAGCTCATTAGCGACAGATAGAAAGAATGGAGATTTTGTTGATATCAATGTTGACAGATGACAAAGGATTTGCATTTGGGTGTTGGTTGGATGTGTAGTTTTAAGATGACCAAGTGAAGGAACGGTCACACTTTATGTATGGATCAGGTAGTGTCTGCTTTTGCTTTCAAGTGAGTAAATATAAGTTGAATCAGAGGGAGCAGTTCTGATCTCTTTATCCTTTGGTGTACTGAGTCAAGCTAGTTAATTTGACTGGAATGTTGTTTCTGTTAAATTCTGTGCTGAAAATGATGTTTGTCCTAAATTTGGTTACACAATAAAATATTTACTCTCGACTTCTTGCTCAGTGAAATACTTTCAACCTTTCTCCTAGAAGATGCAGCCAAATTTCTGTCACATTATGTCTGAAATCAGTTTTAACTAAATTCACATAATTCATTAGCTGTAGGCTAGAAAATCCAGTTTTCTAATCTGGTTTATATTCCATACTTGTTTCTCAGGAAGCTGTCTAGGCATAAATAAAGTGGGAGTTTATACCATCAATTAAACAATGAATGTGTCTACCATTAGTGCAAGAATCTAGAACACAGCCTCAAGAAGATGAGTTGGCAGTTATTTTAAAATGTTTTTCCTTCCCAGGTCATGGTATGAGGGTAAATGTTACAAATTTGGCACTAGGGAAATGACTAGGAACATTTTATATTTTGAAACTGTTTTTCATCTAGCCAGTACAGAATGTCTTTATATGAAGAGCAAGTAAGTAGCACATCTCACTTCTAATATAGATTTGGTGAAGACAGACAACAAATACAAATTGAGGTTTTTTTAATTGTTCTGTTGACAGAAAACAAGAGAAAAGCACTATATTCTGCATCCTGCTGCTCTCAGTCTCTTCACTTCACTGCTTTTTAACTTTTCTTCTGACATCACCTGTCATGCACCAGCTTTCTTTATATGTGCTCTTGTGAGTTACTAGAACACACACAATAAAACGTTTAGCACAGCATGACCTCAAACAACGTGTAATCAAAAAAACATTCAGGAGATGTCATTATGTATGTGAAAGTCACAAAGGCTTTTGAAAGATGTCTGCTTTTGGCATGTAGCAACTGAAAGGTGTGGCATAGCCCCTTGAGAATGTGGAAAGGAAGAAATGGATAGTTATAGGATGAGGGGAATCTGAAGCAAGGAGATCTGGCTATGGGTGAGGTAAGAGGGTGGTGTCTGAAATGAGGAGAAAAAAGTAGATGTGGCACTGTTTTACCAGTGTTATGGGGGAGTAGCATGACTGAGTGATCTTAAAAAGGGAAAGAGAGAGGAAGTATAGGATGAGCATGGTGAATGTGATTGGTTTTTCCCTTCATTCAGTACTGACTGAAGAAAACAGAAGGGAAATTGCTTTCCTTTCATCTGGCCTCCCTCCCTCTCTTCTGCCACATCTGTTTCTCCCTCTGTGCGCTGGGAGGAAGCGCTGCTGGGCATCTAGCATGGCCCCAGCCAGAGAGGTGGGCTGAAGCTGGCCACGAGGAACAGGCAGAAGGGAATGTGTCTCACATCCGTTTTTCCTCTTCTTATCATATTATCATGTGACCTCTAAACTAATTGTGTTTAGAAATTAACCTAGGCTTTCTATTGCTAAATTATCCTGGTTAGGAAACATGCAGGTGCAAATCACAGTCATGTGGCTGTGATACACGAGAAACAAAAAGTGCTTTACAAAGGTGCAAGCATGTACCATAAACAGCAGCTCACTGTGCTACTTGACTCATTTCATTTGCAGTGAAAATGAAAATGTATGAACTTCATTATGGTTTTCCTATAAGTTTTGTTTTAGCTGAGGTGCCTCAAGTGAACTCAGACAGTTACTGAATTGCTGAAGGTTTTTTCCTTATGCAGTAAGGAAATTTTTTCATTTCATGTAAACCATAATTTCAACAAGTGTTGTAATTGTATTGTCGGGTACTGTTGCATTGTACATCTTTGTGTTGAGTGAGGTGAAAGCTCAGTGCTTTCATGGTGTGCTTTTTAAAATTAGACTTTAGATCTATTTCACAGCAAGTGTGAATTGAATTTAGCTTCAACTCAATCTACATTGTTAAAAAAATTTACCTGTTTTACCTTAGAAATTAATATGTACTTATGACTGAAACACACCAAAGTGCTGACAAGTAGAAGCTGAGTTGTATTATTAACAGCCGCTTGCTTACATCTTGTATCCACACACAGGTATTTCATATCTCTTTCTATTCTATTCAAATTTAGGTATAACCATGAATAATGTTTAGCCAAGTTTTATGGTTATGGTAAGATCACAAGAGTGGTTGTCTGGACCAGATTTAGGATCTGTCTTCCTAACACATGCCTAACATATGTTGAAGCCATTAAAAAAGGGCAGATGTGTAAGAAAGTGTTTCCTCAAAACTAAGTTCTAATACTGCTGCACTTCAAGATTTGTGGACTTTGTGAAGTAGGGTGACATCCTTGATAATCATGAGTCTTTATTATTTTCCTGTGTCCTCTTGAATCCATTGAAAATTGTAATATCTGTACTATCTTCTGGCAAGAGACTTTATGGCTTAAATATGTTTTTTGTAAAAAATCTTACTAGCCATGCCTACCAATACAATTTCATTTACTGAATATTATCTTAGTAAAAAGTTTTTCTGTTACACTTGGTAGAAATAAATTCCCAGATTTGAGTAGATCTAAGGTATTCTGCAATGAAGGAGAGGAAAAAAATATAGTATCTTTTCTCACCACTGATTGTGGGATAGACACAAGTAAAGCATGAGTAGAAACTGTTAAAACTTAGACATGTAGGACCTTCACAACCTGTTCTTTCTGTTGTGTTGCTGAATGGTCATGTAACCACTGTAAGGCTGAGAAAGCTTTCTGCAACAATAGAGACACTCAATTCAGCATGTTGAGTTCCAACGAAGTTGGTTGGGGTTTCAAAACTTGGCTCGCTATGTTCAAGGAGCAGCTTTTCAAATAAAGATTAGTGTTTAGTCTAACAGTTAATTCTTTATATTTCTAAGATCATGAAGGAATTGCCTGCATGATAACCCTGTAGTTAGACCTTGTATTGATTTGCTTGTATCAATGCTCAGTAAGTGCTTTTTCATTTTGGAAATGGTCTCAAATGATTTTTAACTGCTTTTTGCAATCATCTAATTGTAAGTTCATTTCTGGTCTAAAGTTGTTTGTTTTAACTTCACAGCATGACACTTTTAATCTGACATAAAAGAAAGCACTTTACAAAATAAGCTTTGTTATGTGTCATTATAGCTATATATGTGGAAGCCCATTTGCTACTTGATGGGAAACCAAGGAACAGGTTGTACTGGTCAGAAATTGTTTAAAAAGGCTGTTAAATATTGAATGCCTACAAAACTCCCATATTATACAATTACTGATGTGAAATAAGGC
The DNA here is from genome assembly GCF_035770615.1 of Melospiza melodia melodia. Classification (NCBI taxonomy): domain Eukaryota; kingdom Metazoa; phylum Chordata; class Aves; order Passeriformes; family Passerellidae; genus Melospiza; species Melospiza melodia. The sequence continues at coordinate 32,420,200 of NC_086196.1, forward strand.
TGGTCATAAAATCAAAATAGAATATTTGCATTCTAAAAAATGTGATTCTCAACTAAAAGGGCAGAAGATAGCCGTATGAGCAGTTTTGCATATTTTAATTTAATGAGATATAACAATTTGTTGTTCGATGCTATAATAAACAGAATGAGGGCAGCCCTGCTGAGAAGGGTATGCTTGGGTATGCTGGTGGGTGAGGGGCTGGACATGACCCAGCAATGTGCACTCAGCCCAGAAGTCCAGTTGTACCCTGGGCTGCATCCAAAGCAGCGTGGCCAGCAGGGCCAGAGTCCCTCTGCTCTGCTGAGAGCCCACCTGCAGTGCTGCATCCAGCTCTGGGGTCCCAGCACAGGAAGGACATGGACCTGCTGGAATGAGTCCAGAGGAGGCCACCAAGATGATGAGAGGGATGGAACCTGTCCTATGAGGAAAGGCTGAGAGAATGGGGGCTCAGCCTGGAGAAGAGATATCTTTGGTGTGAACTTATTGCGGCCTTCTGGTACCTGAAGGGCCCTGCAAGAAAGATGGAGAGAAATCTTTTACAAGGACATGTAGTGCCAGAACTAGAGGGAATGGCTTCATCTGAAAGAACATAGGTTTAGATCAGATATTAAGAAGAAATTCTTTATTGTAACAGTGGTGGGGCATTGGTACACATTGCCCAGAGTAACTATGGTTGCTCCTTCCCTGGAAATGTTCAAGGCCAGTTTGGATGGGGCTTTGAACTACCTGGTCTAATGAAAGGTGTCCCTGTCCATGGCAGGAACTAGATGATCTTTAAGGCCCCTTCCAACCCAAACAATTCTGTGATTTTATTATTATATGTTAATGCTCATAGTGCATATTGAACATAGAGTGGGTAAATAGTTGTGGAAATGAGTAAATAAGCACAGGGTCTGGGGCTCTGTAGCCTGTACAGAGGAACTGAGCAAGCTCGCAAGTTCCAACATACAGCCAGGCCAGCAAGATGCAATCCAGATCTTTTAGGCCTGACCAAAAATTACTCAGTTGTATCAAATTAGAAATTGGTTTTTCAGGGTAAAGCAAAGTTCAGTGAACAGAATGCAACTACTTTATTGAAGTCTTAAATTGATTTTGAAAATACTGAAAGTTGCATTTGCAAATCAATGACTTGGTCAAATTTGCAGTTTGATGTAAGTTATGATTTGTTTTGCGTTTACATAGCTGTAGTACAAAAGTTGCATTGTCTGTCTGGCTTTCTGTCATGAGAGACAGGACAGGTTTGCCTACCACAAATAGTAAGTCAATCCCTGTGGTTAAGCAGGCCTTGTACATTTGCCAGGTTGTCCAATACTGATTGCTCCCTGTCCTGCAGGTTGTGTCCTTCTCACTTCTGTTTTGTGAGGTTTTAACTCTTACTTGCTCATAGTGATACAAGCTGTGGCACTATAAAGACACTATTATTTTCCCTTCTTCTTCCTGAGATGTGAAAATGCACTCATCAGCTGAGGTTGGTGAGTCCTATTTATACTCATTCTCCAGTGCTTATATTCTGTCTTGCCAATCTCCCTGTGTGATGTTGTTTCTTCACTCCTACACATACATTCACACAAGATACACACAAAGAGGTGCATGATGTGGGTGAAAAAAACAAACAATTTGAAGGAAAGGTGCATTCCTCGAAATGACATTTTGAATAACAACTAGGTGCTGTCTTTTTCCCTCATAGAAATTCACAGTGCCTGTGATTAGATTGCTAACATTGTTTCCATTCTCTATGGGAAGGAAAGAAAGAAAATTTAACAGTCTAAACCAAAACTTAGTATTCAATACTTACCATATCAAAGTTAAAAGTTACAGAAGTCTTCATCCTCCTGCAGCCAATATTAGGTTTGATGACCAAGGCAGTAAGCCCAACCAGGTTCAGACGACTGTCATTAATGTCAGTAGAATCATGAGTATCTTACATGTATGTCCATTCTTGGGTCTGACAGTGGCTGTCAAAAATAATCTCTCAGTAATGCAGCTAGATTGCTAAGAGACCATTTATTATCTTCACACTAGTGAAGATAAAGAAAGATTTTTTTTAAAATCTAGGAAAGAAAATAAGGTGTTCAGTTCACTTTCCCTGCAAAGAGGTATCAAGGGGGTGGATCTATCAAAGGACAGGCTCTTAAATCAGAGGAATGATATTTAAGAAAGCCATCAGAAGTGGGATGCCTTTTTGTGGCCTCAAGAATGAAGAATCTAGTCATCTTGAAGTAAAGAGGATAAAAATACTAGTGACTGTGCAATTGGGAAGTTTAAAAATTGTGTTGGATGTTTCCATATGTCTTAGGCAATCCTCCTTGAAATTAAAATGTCTCAATATATTTGGGGTTGTCAGTTGGCTTTTTTAAAATTAATAACTACATTTAGAAAATAGGCCTACATTATATAAACACATATTGCTGAATTTTCTTCTGTGTCTCATCTATAGTAATTTTAGGTGGCATTTGACTTTAACTGAGAAGTGGAATTTATTTTTTTTTTCCTCCTTTTGTGTTTGATACAAACATATGTAAGCCTCAATTTAAATCCCACCAGCATATATGGTCTGTGGAAAGAAATGAAATTTAATTTTTAAACCAGTTTTTATTAGGCTATAAGGAATTTTGAAACATAGAATCGTAATTTTTTTTCAAATAGGCTACGTTTTACTATTTCACAAGTATGCAGCCGACTGTCTTGCTCTATAAGCTATCACACTGCAAAAGTTGGGCTCCCTTCCACCTTCCTGACAGGATGTTTTGTATAAAATAAATTGCAACTAGAAATTCTGGAGATGGATCAAGTCAAATGTGATTGCCTTGTGATTAAGTTATGTTACTGATGGCGGGAAAAAGCAGAAGTGTTTGTTACATAATTTATTTAGGGATATGACAGAACTGCTTCTTTTCCTGAAACATGAGCAAAGTCAGGGAGTTCTGTGGTTCATAAGCAAAAAATCTCGAGGTTAATTTGTAGCTGTTCTAAAATACTGAACATTTTAAATTCCACTAAAAGTCTAATCCTTATAAAATATACATTTATGTATGAAATGAGGATGTATGTGGGGCTGAAGGCCTTATTTGGAGTGCTATTGGCCACAGTGATCCTAACTATACTATGCTGAGAAAGTTCAGGAAAAGTCTTCACTAAACCTGTTTGTATTAAAGGACTTGAAGAATAACTCATGAGAAGATTTCATTTTATTTCAGCTGTAGCAAGTAGAAGACCAGGATTAGCTAGATGGGACAGGTACCAACACTTCTCTTGATTCCAGTAAGAGATAAAAAAGGAAAAAAAAAAGTCCTAGAGTTCAGAAGACCCTGATGAGAGACTTTGAAATGGAGATGAGGTCACTAAAATTTGCTCCATGTTGCTGGATTTGGAACTTTAATGAACTTTAATGATCACTTTTCATAAAAAGTGTGTCAGCAGAGAACCAGTCTCCAGTGAATTGTGACTTTGTAGCAGGATGAGAACTGCCCAGGTAACTGTGCAGCCGTTCTCATTATAATACTCTGTTTCTTGTCTTCCACTGATGCCAGTGGGAGAAATGTCTGGTTAAGATCTTCTTTCAGCTTCCATCTAGGATGTTTTTGTGAGCACTTTGCCTCTGTGTGTTGTATCTAGACTGTCCATTAGCTTAAGTGTTCAAGGGCTGTCTTACCTTCAGCTTAATTGCCAAACCATCACTCTGCTCTAGGTGGAAAAAGTAAGTACCTTTTTGGCTATCAGGTGACACATCATATTGTGCAGAAGTATTTACATAGATTCCTCCTGTGTTATTGAAATTGTATTTATTTTCTACATTGAAGCCAAGTGCTCTGTCTTCCATTCACATGTTACTATTCCTTTACTGTCAGTACCTCTAGAACTGTATTAGGTCCCAAGTATATTGGGAGGGAGTATCTTTGATGTCAGTTGAATGACTGGCAGAGGAGGATATGCAGAACATAGCTGGGTTTTGCTTTCACCCTCGCTATGATCTCAGTCCTCCTTACCCTGATGGGGAAGTTGTGTGATCTTTGGATAAGACTACCAAGGTGAAAACGGGCCACACTTTTTATAACCCTGCCTGTAGTTTGTGGGAGGTTGCTACAAGCTGCCATCTTTCATAGTGAGTTCTAGCAAGAAATATGTGATCACATGCAATCCTGGTTAACCTGGCTTCTTACAGATAGATATTGATAGAAACAAAGATAAGCAAAACAGTAATGGCTCGTTGACCATAGAACCCTATGTGCTTCTAGATTAAAAAGTACTGACAGAAGAAGTTGCAGACCCCTCAGAATCATTGCTGCCACCACCCCTGCTTGGGTTCCCTGTGCACTGGTGATCTGTGCTGTGTAGACTGATCCATTGCAGAGCAGGTTTTATGTGAGTACTCCTTTTATAAAGGCAAAAACAGCACAGTGAGGTTAAGTGCTTCTCCATCATTAGCTGACTAACCTGGGTAATTTTGTTTTAAGTAAATCAAGGAATTCTCACAAAACCTGGAACAGCTAATGGTATTGGTCACATAGCCACGCTAGCTTCTGTGGTGTGACTGGATCTAGTGAAGAATAATACACAAGAGAAATACACAGGCTCAGTTTTGCAAAGTGCTGAGCAGCTTTGATACCTTGTGAACGTGTGCACACATGGAGATGCTTCCTACTGCCAGTAGACAATGCTGGAGTGGCAAGGAGCTGAAGTTTCTGATGCATGAGGAAAGGACTAGCAGAGTGGGAAGAGGAGGCATTGACCAGAAAAGCTGATTATAATGTCTTTCTCAAACAGAGGATACTGCTCCCTTGGTGTAATGAAAGAGTTTTTACTAAGTTTAAAGTAATAAGTTCTGCCTCTGTGCAGATTGATCCATTGGTACATGTGGATCAAACATTAAATTATGTAACCATAAACCATTAACCTATGTCAGATGGGTCAGCCTTCCTGCTAAGTGTACCAGTCTCAGGGTAGTGAAATGGTGTCTCTCTACCTACCCTGGACTCAGATGGAGAAAACAAGGAAGCCCTGCCTGGTTGTAGCCGAGTGCTTTTCAGAAACTGCAGCAAGAACAGTTGGAAGGGCAAAGCTCTGAGAGGTGCATGGACTCTGTATCTCCCTTCTGCCACCCTCCCAGTTGTATTGCCTCATGTGGCTGCTGCTCTGCAGGGTAAAGTCCTGTGCTTCTTATTGGTTGGCCAACTTCCAAGGTCCTGTAGCATTTATCATACTTGTATTTCACAGGAAGGTTATCTTCATATTTGTGTGCTTTCCTATCCTCTTCTGATCTGCAAAGCTATAATTCAGAAATTAGTTTATTGACAAATAAATGATTGTTAGTTAATGCTGGTCAGAAAATATTAAGAGACATGAAAGAAAATTTAAAAACTGATGCAAGATTTTCTGCTGTGGAGGGCATTGTATGAGCCATCTGTGGATTTTTTAGGTAATCACTGTTTAGTTGGTACTGTTGGTACTGCAGTGGATAACTCTGTTGTGGGACTTTTCATTGAGCAAAGATGAGCAACAACATTAAAACTGTTTTGTTTAAAGCTGAAGGCTTCCTTGCTGATATGGGAAGCAGCGAGCCTGTGATCCCAGTGAGTCCATACAAAGGTCACCACTGCTGGAACTAGTCAGCATGCTTGTCAGGCTGACAGAGGCTGCTGCTTGAGGGGATTGTGGTTGCATTATTAGTTATAGTATGGTTATGCAGTTTTCTGGGTGGAAATAAAACACAGTAAGAAGTGATGATGAGTACCATGCAGTATTGCTGTTGTTGCATGTAAGGTACTGTAAAGGAAAGAAAAAATAATCCTCTGTCAAGCAAAGGGACCTTCCTTGAAATGTTTATTTTGCTGCACATTGATGCAATTAATTATTTCTGTGATTTGTTTTCTTGATTTTGCTCTCTATTTTAAAATTTATGGCCAAATAACATTTTAGTACACTTGGCTCCAAGGTCAGACAATCTATGTAGAGAAGTAATGCGCTGGAAATTTGCTTATGTGGAGAAGTTTCTAACCATGACATTAGTCATACATTTTGTTCGTTGTTTCTGGAAAGTATTTCATTCAAAAAAACACATGACTAAAACCAGCAGATTCCAAAGGAACAGTAGTATTTTCTTCTTATAAACTTCTTACTGAGCACACTGATGCTACATCAGTTAAATTGATTGACAAAATTTTGGGGAGACAGAAGGCTTCAACAGACGCAGAATTAAGCCCTGTATTTCTTAGGTTATATAGATATCAGTTAAAATTCTATCTACCATAGGTAATTTCCTTGCCCTGTAAGGGGGGGAAAAGAGGCACAAAAATACATCCTAACACTCCATTGGCAGTCGGAAAAAAGAAGCTTTATGATAATCTGGAATATGAGCAAATTCTGCTGCAATCACACTCAAATGGCCCTGAGCATTACTGTGGGCCACCAGCTGCAGTGGCAGATTACAGCTGAAAGTTGCATTTAAAATTCCAAACTGTGCTGCTTCTTGGTTCAAAAAGCCAAACAGACCAAAGAGTAGTGAATGCAATTTCTCATGGGGCTAAATCTTTCAAATGCAATTAGTTTGTTTTGTAAATCTCCAGCATAAAATTAGGCAAAAAGCTTGAATAGAAATGAATAACTCTTTTAAAATATACTGTTATGATTAATTGCTTTTCATCTTTTATAAATGGTTAATAACTGACAGCTAACTATTGTCTAACAATTTGCAATATAACAAATAAAAATACATGTTGCTTTTTCCCAGAAAATTGATTTTTGCGTAATAAAAATAACTACGCAGGTAATTTTTCTGGTAGTGGTAAAATCTCGGAAAAAAATCTGATGTCCAGCAACAGTATTGTTAATTTTAATAATTTTTTATATTAATTTAAAATAATTTCATTAATAATACACTGTTTGGTACTGCAATGCTTGAAAGCTGTCTAAAAGGATGCTTCAGTTGGAATAGTCAATTAGAAACAAGCTAATAGTGTTTAAGGATTTTTGCTAAACATGCAAGTAAAACCATGAAAGTGAAACATTAACTGGGGCATGAATCAAGCAGTACTGAAAATGTCAAGTGAAACCCTTAGCAGCAGTGAGCAGGCATAGTGCTGATTTATACCAACCAAGGACCTGGCCTGCCAAGTGTCGTGGCTGTGACAGTCCACTGGCAGCCCCTGGAGTCCAGAGCTGCTGCGAGATGGATGAGAGGATCAGCCCGCCCATTTAAAAGCAGACCTTCTATAAATAATATCAGAAAGATTGGTTCAGATGGCAGGCCAACAAATTGCCAACTCCATCTAGAATCCTCTTTCGAAGTACATACATAGCAAGGGAAGGAGCCTGGGTAAAATGCTGTTTGTGCAGCCCTGGGCATTAAAAATCAGACTGGTAGTCTGCTCTCTTGGCTCTTGCAGGAGATTTCCAACACGATTTCTTTAAAAAGAGTGAGCCTGGACAGAAATTAAGATCACTTTTAAATTGCATTTACATTAGTTTTTCCAAGCAATGTGTCTGCTGCCATCCCATATTCTTTTTGGGTTTAAAAGGGAAAATAAAGGCCAAAAGGAAAAAGTAAACAAACATAAATATGTAATGGGTGAATTGAAAAGTGTAATTTCCCTGATGGTCCTGTATGCAGATGTTCAACTTAAGAAGAGAAAGTGTAATGGATTTCTCATACTTCTATAAGAATGCAGGTTAAACATTATTGCTCATTAGTGGAAAATATGTTTGGTATCCACCACCATATCTAGATATGAGATATTCAGTCTTTTAAGCTGTTAAAATGATTTAAAGATTATCTCAGTAACACCATTGCTACAGCAAAAGGAGGACTGGGTTCTCAAGGGAGCTCTGTTTGCTTTACTCTAGATATATTTGAATAAGCAAAGGCTAGAGCATTATGTTTTTATTGATTTTTAGAGGGTAAATTACAGGTCATCGCTATCAGATAATATTAAAAGCTGGCCTGTATTCCCAGTGAACAATATCCAAATACCTTATTCCACATTATAGAAGTACTATTTCTCTCATTCATTATTGCATGCTCCTGTCTCAGTGTACTGAGATTTGTGTGTACTCTGGCACGGTGCCTCTGTCTATTCACTACACAAATTGCACCACTCTTTACACACCAAACAGTAGAAGGAGCTGCTTGGTTTTCTGAAGTGCTGTAAGGCCTGCCCTGGAAAGTAAAAAGCATTGGAAGGTCTAAATGTTTAAATTTATGAATTTTGCTTTTCCATTTCCTTACTTCTGCAGGTAAAATCAGAACTACAGCAGTCAGATTTCATTGTAGTAAAAGAGGAAATGGAAATTCTGTTGTTCCCACAGCTTTACTGGACTCAGGAGCCAAATCCTGTCCTCTGGCATACATGTTATTCTAGCTACTACTGCATTACTCTCTGAAACTGTTCTTAGTTCATACTTCTGTTTTCATTTGTGCTGGGCTGCCTTGGAGTTAGGATTCAAAACCTCTGCCAGGAGAAATCCACAGAAGTAACTGTTCCACGAATGCAGAATTTGGCTCAATGTACTTCCCAGCTTTGCTACCTACAGACACAGCCCAACTCTGTGACTTCTCTGGGTGCCTTGGACTCCAGTGCCCTGCATGCCAGGGTGTCTGGGGCTGCACCTGGCCCTTGGGACTGCCTTGCCCATGCCACCACCCTGGCATGGTTCTGGGCCTGGGCTGCAGAAGCTCCTGGGCACTGGTTAGGAGTTAACACCAACCCAAGTCCTTTGCCAGCAGGCAGTTTGGATACAGCCACAGCATTTCAGAGGCCTGCAGAGCTGGATGGGATGGACCTGAGTTGCTCTGTGCTAACTGGCCTTAGAGCGAACAAGTGCTGGCATTTTAGAGCTCACATGTGTAAACATAGGTAGGTGTCTCTGCATGAAACACCAGGTTTCAGAGAAGCTTTTCATGGTACTGTGAAAACAGGTGTTTGTCTAATGTCAACAGAGAACCCAAGCTGAATTTTCCTTCTCTGTTTGAAAGTGATCCACAAGCAAATCCATGTTGCAGCCAAATAGAAAGTGTAACATGCTAAAGATGAAATACGATTCTCTGTTAGTGTATATGAACAGCTACCCCTTCAATTTAGAAACTCATTTGCTTCCACCTATTGTCTTGCTAGACAAGTCCTACCATAACTTAATCCCTGTGAGTTTACAGTGGAGCCACTCACAATGTAGAAATTGTAGCATATGGATAAAACATGTATTACTGAAATAGAATAGCCACACTTGAGAGTGGGAAAGTGTTTGTTACACAACCAAAATGTGGTAGTTGTCTACTTCTTCCTAAGCTGATATTTTAAATGTACTTTTCCCCTTTGTACTGTCTGATTTGTGACGCTTAATGCTAGGTAATTGAAGACTTTGTTTGTTAATGGAGAGTGGTATTCCTGGAAAAAGAATGTTCTAACCTCAATTCCAGAAACCATTAAAAAATGCATTTCTGAAAAAAATTTACAAAATTGGTCTGCACAGCCTCCATTAAAGATGCCATATGATTAAGAAAGAAAAAATGAGTTATTTTGTTATAATGTTTTCCTTAAAACATTTCTCTAGAAACTAGAATATGGACTAATAATCAGATTCTCAATTTTGACATTTCTATACTGACCAGGAATAATCAGGAAGCTGTACTTGGTCCTCTTTCAAAAAGGGGTGAAAATAGAGTTCATCTGTGGAAAGGTTCACTTTTGGAAAGGAAAAAACAATCCCCAAAATCTACCTCTTTTCCTCTCCAGCAAGGTTGTGTGCCACCAGACCTATAACCTTTTAGCAGAAATGGTATGCATGCAGTGCTAGCTAAATCTGCCCTGGGAAGAGCAGAGTAACTTTTGTCCTAGAAGCTCAAGCTCATGGAGCAGAGGAAATAGATGCTTGGAGGAAGCACTGTGTTTCCAAAAGAATATAATGCTCTAAATGTGAAGTAGGAGCCCAGGCTGTGCTTCAGAAAATGCCTGGGAAGCTGCAGAGCTGCATCTTGGGAAGCTCTGAGAGCAGGAGCTAGCTAATTTTGAAAAAAAAAAAAAAACAAAAAAAAAGGTATAAAGCCAGGAGGCAGAAGGAGGAACTGGTTAACATGATTAAGCAACTGTTAGGATAGCATGGGATTACTTCTATTGCATCATGTGAAATAAGAACAAGAGAGAACATTTTGTATATATTTCAGGGAAAGCTTCCTGTCAGTGACAGATGCTGGGCTGCAGAGTCTTCATTTTGCAATGTTGTGACCAAGATTTTGAGATTAAGGCAGACAAGCAAAGAGGCAAGACAAACAACAGGTCCTTGGTCGAGTGAGGGGTTGTCCTTTAGATGACATTGGTCTGTTATTGTTTGTGAAATTATTGTAGGCAAAGTGGAAAATAAGATAACTTGAAAAGTATCATAGCAAGGCGAACTGATGCCTTGTTCAGCAGCTGATTACTGGTGGTTTAATAATGTTTTATGCCAAATCATTTTGCCATTCCTAAAACTTGAGTGGTCCTGTTTCCATAAGTGTTGAGAAGCTGGAGAACTGACAGAAGAGATTGAGATTTAGAGGAATTTGAGGTATATGGTTGTATATGCTATGTAAGTTAGCATGATGTCCCTGCCCATGGCAAAAGGCTTAGAACTAGATGATCTTTTAAGGTCTCTTCCAGCCCTAACCGTTCTGTAATTCTATGGAGCATGAGGTTGGATATTTGTCTTAAAAATTAACTGGGTGCAGGCTGTCCTTGAGCCCTAAATAGCTAGAAATGCTCTGTACCAATGACCAATTTGGCACTGCCACTTGTACAATAGTCAGTACTTTTAGACTTGCATTCTGATGTTAGCATATACAGCCGAACTTTTGTCAGGTTCTTGACCCTGCCTGAATTGTTGTCCTAAATTGGTGGAGGGAAAATTTACTTCTTACTAGGTATTCCCTCTGGATCCCAATCCCCAAATCTCAGAATAAACCATTAACTTTATCTTTTCTGCTGATGGCTTAATCCCTTTGAATATCTGCCAGTCTCAGGTGAATTTGATCTGGGCACTTGCTAAGTTTCCTGTGAGTTATAATCCTCAGGCATGGATAATTCGTTTCCCTCACCAGAGAGATTGTATCCTCTTGCTAAGAGGCAAATTGTCTTACCTTATGGTCTGTTACTGTGTTATTCTGTTTTACATCCTAGCAATAATTTTTAAATGAGATTTTATTCAATCTTTCATTTTACTACAAAGCAAAAGGATTGAACAAAAACGTATTAAGACAGCCATGTTTTCTGTATCACTTACTGTGGCTGAGTACAGTCAGCAAATGTACATTTTTTTTCTGTCTTAAAAATCCATTACCATCTCGTGTAGCCTAATGCAGTCAAAAAGGTTTTCCTTTCTTTCTCTCTCACATCCTCTTTTGCTTTTCACATACACCTCATTAATACAATGTGAGAGGTTTTCCAGCACAAAATGATGAGTTTTCTCTTGCAGTTCTACAAACTGTAAGCTGTGATGAGGTGAGTTATAGGGATTGAACCCCCTTTTAAAGTCAGAGTTTACCTTTCTTGGTTAAAATGAAATATACTGTAGTGTTTTTGTGTTTTGAAGCACAGTTGATCCTCTGATTTAATGACATAAATGTTAATTTATGTTGACCCCCACCTGTGTGCCCAATTCATACATTGTGTGTGTGTTCTCTGCCACAATTGATCTGAAACATTTGGAAGAAGGGACATATGTAATACAGCATGGATCATGGAGACACTGCTTGTAATGCTTGCTTCAGCACAAGTGAATAATAATAACAAGTCCATTCCAAAATAAGGGCATCATTTTACTTTGAAAGATCCATTTTATTCCCTTTGCCTTTTTTTAACCATAATCTTTAAAGAAGGCATTAAATAGGAAAATAGTACAGGATTAGACTTTAAATAAAAACTTTATATGTGTTAAAGTCTGTCCAAGTTTAATCTTCTCCATCAGCAGCAGAATGTGTTTCCATACAGAACTTTTCTGTATGGAAAATGTAAAGGCAAAGCAAACTGAAGTACCAGCTTTTCACCACACAGTTGGGTCTGAATGGAGTGAAAATAAATGCAAAAACTGGTTAGGGTGTGAATATCCACCCTTTATTCTTTTACTCTTGAATTGAGGAAAGACTGAGAACAATACTTCTTTAAAATAAGAGGACAAAGAAAATATATGAAACTACAAATTAGAACTGTTTACGCTGATAGAAATAAAGGCCCAAAAGACCAGCTGGCATGAATAAGCAGTTTTCTACTGATGTTATGGGACAGATTTAGAATTATTGGGATGCTAAAAAGGAAGGTGTGGAATTCTGTATACTATGTAGGTAGAGAGAAAATTTGCAAATGGAAAAAAGAATGTAAAGAGATTAGAACCATCAGTTTTAAGGCATGGTAATGAGCAATCCATTATGAGTAAATTGGTAAAAATTGTGATGATTAGTTCACTTTTTGGCATAGCAGACATATTTTTCTGGATTGATTTCACTGAAATGTTGCTAGAACAGTCTTTGACTCACTGAGTTTGAGGAAGTAGAAATATGGGGGAAGAAAGGGAGAGGGAGTTATTATTTTCCTAGAATGCAGTGTTAGAGCTGTAGGGATTTAATCTCATCAAAGAAGTGTTGTATTAGGTAGGGAAGTGGGGTTTTAAGGAGTTTTATGTTGTTTCAGAAAGAAAATGCTTTTATAACTGTTTGATATTTAACATCGGAAGGATATGGAAGTAAGGTCCAGTGGTTTAAAAACAGTAATTAGTACTCAGTTATTCTTGATTTTTAATGGTGAAACAGACTCAAGAATAATGTTAATTTTGATTATTAGGTGCTTGTTCAGTAAATGAGATTATTTGCTCTATTCATAAAGAATATAGGATGGGAAAAAATTAGTACTGTTCTCTCATATTCTTTCAATTTTTTTCTTGTCCTAGATTATAAAGTCTGTTTTTTCATGTGAAGGATTGATTGTATTAAATTTAGTTCTATGGCATGGTAGTATTTCAGGATTTTTTTCACCCACAGATTTTGTTCTGCCATCCTCTAGCAACAATTTTTAAATTTCTGTGAATTAGATTAAGTGAGCTGTAATCCTACCTTCAGCATTCTTAACTCTTTATTTACAGCTATTCTGATTTCATGTCTGAGGTCATCAAGACTCCCATGACACAGAGAAATTTATTATGACTAAACACATGCCTGAGTTTGTTGCTTATCTTTTCTTTGGAATATTTTTCTTTAGAAATCAAGAGGAACTTTTTTCAAGCTCATATGGTGGAAGGACAATGGCTTTAAACCGAAAGAGGGGGGTGATTCCAAGAAGTTGTGGATGCCCAATCACTGGAAGTGTTCAGTGCCAGGTTGGATGGGGCTCTGAGCAACCTGGTATAGTGAAAGGTGTCCCTTTCAGGGATAGAACTAGATGAATTTTAAGGTTCCTTCCAAACCAAATCATTCTGTGATTCAGTGTTCTTGCAAGTGGGTATATTTGGGCTTTTAGAGAGCAATAAAAGTTGAGGAAGATCTTGTCCTTAAGATCCCAAACAGTGGTTTTATGGGTTCAACGCCAGAGCATTTAAAGAGAGGCCTAAACTTCTATGTACTAGTACTCTCCAAATATCAAGTCAGCTTCATGTTTACAAACTTTTCTGTGGTAGAGCAGTGAACATTTATACAGCTACATCTCACAATATCAGTTTTAAAACTGGTAACAAATTCCAGCTCAGCTCTTCCATTTAAAGTGGAAGTTAGGTGGCAAACAAAAGGGAGGGAAGAAGGAACAAAACTAAATACATTATTTAAGGCAAAATCTATGATAGATAAAGGGGATTCAGATAGGAAAGGTCATGATAAGTACTTAATGGAAGGGGGTGTTTTTAAATGCATTTCAAATTGATTTAAGGGTGTCTTGTTATTTTTCCCAAAGCTGTTAGCAAATTTGGTCAGATTCTATAGACTTGATCCATGAAAGGAAAGACAGCAACAATCCTACTCATATGTTCAAAACCACATAACTTCATGGTTTGCATAAGAAGCTTATGAAGTGAGTTCAGTTCCTTCAGGAGGAAGATTCTGGAGGAAAAGGATTAGACCCATCTATTTTGTCTGCCTTTGGATGCAGTTTTGCTAGCAGTTCAAACCTATCTAAGATGCTCATACTGAGAGAGGGGACTCTAACCTTCTTCCATTAGATTCAGAATCTAATTAAGCATGCTTTTAACAGAGATGTTAAAAGCACCTTGGAGATAACCTTTTTTTTTCCTTATAAAGATACAGTATTTAAAATTATTAAATAAAATTAAAATTATTATGGTATTTTATGAACACTGTTGGACATACTCTCGAATTGCAATTATATATAGATTTTTTTTGCAAGATTTAATCTTCCTTTTCCAGTTCAAACAGTATGCAGCTGTGTTTGACAACTCATGCTTCTGCAACTTAAATAATTAAATGAAAATGGGTGTTGATTAAAATTTGAGTTTTCTGTCCATAACTTACGAGTACATTCATAATTGCTTTCTCCAGGGAAAGAGATGTGCTATGTGAGAGACTGTGATAACATGAGTTTGAACGGAGCCTTTTTCTGAGCTCAGGAGGAACAACAATGCAGGTTCAGCTTGTTAAGATTCACTTATTAACACTTGTTTAACAATCTGTCTTAGGCCAAAAAAGATTGCTTTTTTTAGTATACTTGACAGAAGCATGGAAAAGTCACAGCCAAAATAGCATCCCTTTGGAAGCTGTGTAGTAACAAATGAATCCTAAAGACATGACAGTGAAGTTCCCATGACTATGGGAAGGATAAGAAAACAGTAACAAGAAGTGAATATTTATTAAATTAATTGCCTTGGCATGCTGGTGAGTAAACGTTTGGTTTTCATGGCTGACAGGTCCACAAGCAGGGACTTTAGGGTTTTGCCAAAATATTTGGACTGTAGCAATTAAAATCTTTGTGTGTACCATTTTTGTTAGCTGCTGTATTTTTGGGCCTACACCTCCCTCAGTTTGGTGACCTAGCAGGTCTAGATCTTTGTGCCTTCAAGACAGTCCAGCTCTGTCTGTGGTCACTGGTGACCGAGGTTGATGGGGAAGCAGCCTATGTGTCCTCAGTATTATTTCTGGAGGACCACTGAAGGAAAGGCACTGACCTGTCTGTCGTGTTCCAGAGTTCAGCTTTTCCCTGGGAAAACCGGGAAGCCTGATGATCCCTCCCTCTCTTAGGCTCTGAAAACAGCAGGAAGCTTTGCCCTTGGCACCATCCTAGAGGGTAGAGCAACTCTTCTGCTCTCTTTGATCAGCCTGCTGACCCAAGCTGTCCTCCCTGAGAGCTGCTGGTGCCGGGCAGCGCTGTGGATGGTGAAGGGGAGTGAATAATGTTGCCTGGATGTTTGCTGTCACAATCTGCCTCAACCCTTTGGTTCTCCCATTGCCATCTTGCACAGGTGGCAAGATGGATGGATGTTACAAGATGGATGTTACTGTGGCTATGTAAAACCACTTCTGTAACTTGGCCTGTTTTCTCTACTGGTGTGTTGGTGGGAAAAGTCAAGTAAAACTCACAGCTTTTTAAGCCATCTTGTTTCCTTCGGCCACTTTGCTATCTTTCCTGTTGCACTAGACTTCTTATAAATGAGTTCAATTTAAGCTTCATTAAAGGAGTTGGGGAATTTCAGTCAACAGGTCTCTTTTAACAGAAAAATAAACCCAAGATATTTAACAGAACTCCCTGTATGCCAGGACTAGAGTCTTATATAACTTCTTTAATTTTGTTTGTTCTGGAGGCTCTTGCCTGTGGCATCACATCCCTTATGCTTACAGAGGGGTGAATATGTTTAGCAGATCACATCCTCTTTCTTCATTTAGAGGTGGTCAGAAAATTTATATCAGGGCTTCACAGGGGTTTGTGTGAAACTAAACAAACTTTTGCCATGTTTGCCAAGTCTGGAGCTCAGAGGGACCTGCAGGTGTTTCTGTTGTCATTACTGAATCTGGCAAGAGCACCACTTTCCCTGAATAGCTGTAACACCCTTAATTTCCTCTTTAGTAGAAATTACTACTTTATCAGGTTTATTCCATCGTGTGCCAAATTAAAATTTAAAAATCCTTTCCAGCAAACTAGAAACCATGTATTCAGCATGAAGGACAGATTGGTATTGCTTTATAAGACAGTCCTGTATTTACAGAGCAATATATGTAAACCTAAAGAAGTTTATTAGATGTCCCACATCAGGTGGGAACATCCAGCAACAGAAATGTCATCACCCTCGTGTCCTAATGAGATTCTAATTTCACCTTCCTCCCAGTGCCTTATTTGTGTCAATTTCTTAAGTGACCACTTAAGAGACTTTTCATGCAAGTCCTTCTTAATTAACAAGGAAATGTTCAGAGTTGTGACTTTCCTGTTTCTACGTACTGTGTTTAGATATGGGCACGTGCTCATATTTGTGTTCATAGAGTTTGTCAAAACTGTATTAGAAATGATTATTAGAATAACCCAGAAGGTGGATAGAGGCATGTCTGTTACCACAGCCCTCCCTAGGTCCCAGAGCAGAACCTCTGCCACCAAATTTCACAGTGGGTCTCGGTCACCTATTCAAAATACTAAGGGTCTCTTTTATAATGTTCCCCATGTTATCATTGTTTTGTTGCCAAGGAAGATTGTTGGAAGGAAGAACAAAGCCCAGTGTGTTGGGGCCACAAGGGAAGGATTGCAGAACATTGTCTTGGAGTGTAGCTGGTAAAAGGACGTAAAACTGGCTTTTCCTATAAAAGGGATCCCCTGTTGCTTCCTTCAATTAAATCTATTACAAAAAAATCACAATCCATGGGCCAATCATATGGACAATAGAGGGTTTCAAACTGTCCTGCCTCTCTCCAAATCTGAGATACCTACATGCCCTGTAAACAGGCTGTGTCAGGGCCATGAAAATGCTGTACCAGGACCATGATATCTGATTTGTTCCAATACAGTATTTCAAAATTCAGCTCACAATCTTGTAATGTGTAGGGGGTGTAAACTTGGAGAGTAAACCTAGTCCAGTAGAAAGATACAGCAGTGAATTTGAATCCAAACTTGGCTGTGGCTGCAGGCATCTGGTTCATGTCCATAACTGCTAGCAGTAGGATGTAGGATCATAAAGCCTCTTTTGAATAATTCTGTGGAGCTGATAGTTCCCTTTGTGAAAAATTATGGTCATTTCAGGACAACTTGTATGCTTCAGTTTTAGTAATAAAAAACGCTGCTCAGCATGAATGCATTGAGGTACATTCACAGAGTATGAATTGGTTTTCATGTCTTGAAAATTATAGAAGAGAATTCTGGGATAAACAAAATGAATAATTTTTTCATTTTTATTCTGAACAACATTGAGGAGAAGACAGTGGAATTTTTTTATTCACAGGCACAGAAATAAAGTTAGTGTCACAGTATTGATGCAAATACAGTGCTATGGTATATCTGCTCCCTTTTCAGAGCAGAGATTACAAACAGAGCAAGTGTGAATTTTTAAACCTCCTTTTTGAATCTAAAACATTCATATCTGCAATGACTTCTACAGATATTCCAGTAGTTCCAATAATGTTAGACAGTGCACTCAAAGAAGCATTTGCCTGCTGCAGAAGAATTGTATTCATCAAAGAAGCAGGCAAGCAGCAGCTGCAACATGGGAGGAAAGATGTAAACAGGACAGATGTGTGTTAAATTGTCAAGTAGATACAGATGCTCAATACTTGTTTCTATTACATTACCTGTTTCATTTTATCAACAGTCATGAATAGGAGTGATACTATGGTACCCAGCTACCTTGCCAGCCAACCATGGCATTGCAGACACTCCCTCAACTGCTATTTTGGGAGTATGAGAATCAGAATAGAAACAGAGCATCAGGGAATCATACAGGTCCGTGTGCCTGTTCACCAGGGTGGCTGCATTGATAAATCCAAGCACAATCTTCATGCAAGGATGTGCATTCATTTGCATTCACATGTCAGTCAGATGTCTTTCCAGGGGCAGTGCAGAGCTCTCTTAGGAGGTGCTACAGTCTTCACCTCAGACTTTTGATGAGCCTCAAATATCTCAAAAATATTAAAAATAAACAAACAAACCCCACAAATCCATTCTTCTGTAGCTATATAAACTGTATTTATAAAAGTACAGTTTTATAAAAATCTGACATTTTTCATGCTTGAGAAAGTACTTATAAGTGAGTTACCTGCTTATTTTGAAATAATAAACACAATAGTAATTATATGGATTTTTTACATACATCTGTAAATGACAACTGTTCTGCAGAAAGTATACATGGGAGAAAAGCTCTGGCCTTTCTCAGACCATAATGCATGATGTACTACAACTAAAATTACACTGTGAGTAAATACAATCAGTACTGTTGTGTGTTATCTGGAGGCCTCTGTGACTGATTAGTCATATTCTGCATATTAAGCACTGCAGGGTCAAGTGTGAGAGTGGCTGAGCACCATATTTCCCATTGATTTTTTTTTCTGAGTTGCATGGATAGATCATTAGCACTGTGTGAGTAAAGAATTCTGTGACCTATGAGCAATTCTGAAAAACGAGAAATTCTGCAACTGGAAAGCAGTTTTATTTTAAATAATCATTAGGTGTTTTAATTAATTTTTCTAGTGACTAAATAGACCAGTGCAACCAACACATTTTTGAGCATCCTTACTAGAAGCAAAGGAAATCAGTAATCTAAGGGCTTCATTCAAAGGAGTGTGTGGGATTAATTCAGAAAAGCTGTGAGGAGATGCTGCTCATAAATACCTTGGGTGCCCTGAGAGAGAAGAGTCCTTCCGGTAATTTAAAGGATAAACTTAGACCCAGGATTTAGAGATAGTGATATATAAGCAGTGAGTCAGAGAATGTGGAGTATGTAGCTGTTTGGTTTTGGGAATAGTGCCTCTGCCTCTGTTGCATGGTAGCCTGAAATATTTCTCCTTGGAAATGATAATTGTTTTTAATGTATTCTTATATTTACATTCTTATAATACATTCTTATGATGTATTCTTATATTTGGTTTTAACCAAAACTATTCCCCTCGATATTCTTTTTAATATCTTTAGAATATTTATCTATGCTTTCTCCAAAATGTAAAGAAATGCTTTACCAAGATGCAGTCTGATTGTTCTTCAGGGGAAGAGCACAGTTCTTCCTTGTCCGTACTAACAGTGCTGTGGAGGCCCAGAACTGGAAGAGCAGCTACTGTTCCCGAGCAGAATGTTCAGATAAACAGCTAATAGAAGCACTACCTCTGAATATGAAGAGTTTTGTTTGCTTCTCTCTCTCCTCCTTGAATCCCCATATGAATTATGCTTTATCAGTGAAATCACTCCCAGTACACTAGGAAGACTAATAAAAGTCTTTCATAACTGTTATCTAAATGTGCTGGAATACTTTAATAAATTTACATGTATGAAAAATGACAAATTTAGGTAATTGAACAGTACAAAGCTTTGTGCTGAGAGCATACAGTAATTTCTCTTTCACCACATGTGTGTGACTAAGCAGCCTCTTATTACTGGTCGCAGAATGCAAATGCCTGAAGAGGACATGAAATGTATGACCTTTAAATTCAGATGGAGGGAAACAGTTATTTACCTAGTGCAGGAGACTGTGAAATAGCAAATGGCATGACCAATGAGAATTGGACAATAAAATTTGCTTTTCCTGCAACAAATTCTTTGTGAAAGGAGGATTCTGCAGTAGGGTTTATAGTTTATTAGGAAAATGTTTCATGGAAAAGTACCATTTCAAATTAAATGTAATGATGTATGAGAATCCTCACTATGCATATAGTTGTTTGTTGTATATGTTATTCATATTAAGTTTTAGCAAAACAGGGAAATTTAAGCTTCTTGTTTTTACCTGCAGATATTTAAAAATGGACTGCTGGAACTTGAAATCCTTTGATGTTAGAGCTTTAAGATAGAAGACAGAAGAGTGGCAGGGAGGCACTATATGTTTTTTGTTAGTTTTGTGCTTTGTTTAGAAATATATTTGAAACCTGTGCTTTGAGTGTTTTAGTAATTTTTCCTGTGAGAAACTCCTGAATTACAAGCAATGAATAAATAGATTTAGATTTATTAAGCAAAATCAAAAAATGGTGGCACCTAAATTTAGGAATGCTGCTAAAGTGTAAATAAGCCTTGTGCTATATTAGACCCTGAGATTGGCTCAGTTGGTCAGAGCATGTGGCTGATAATGCCAACGTTGCGAGTTTGATTGCCTTAATGGCCATTTATTCAAGAGTTGGATTTGGTGATCCTTATGGGCCCCTTCCAACTCAGACTATTCTGTGATTCTATGATCTTTGCTCAGATGTCACTGGTGATCATTGGCCAGAAAAAAAATTAAATTTGCACACTTACTCTTCTATGCTGAATGAGGGCTTATAACGTTAGCCAGTGGCTTTTGCTCGAGTGTTATAAGAAACACGAGCAGTGAAATATCTTTGATCTAATAGGCTGTACACATCTTTATGGAACATTTTGATTTGGAGCTTGAGGGGGGCAAAAATTACTTTTTACAATCAGGAAGAAGCTAATAACTTAGAATCCAGCTCAAATCAGAAGCTTCTGATACAATCTCAGCTACTGTCTTTGCATGGCAATGAATCCCTTCTCTTGTCTGTTGTGATGCATAGGTGAAAAGCAAGCAGCAGAGCCAGACGATGCAGAGCTGGTGAGCCTTAGCAAAAGGCTGGTGGAGAACGCAGTGCTGAAGGCTGTGCAACAATATTTAGAAGAAACACAAAACAAAAGCAGGCAGAGTGATGGGAGCCCTGCAAAAACTGAGGAAGCAGCGAGCGGCAGCAAGAATGAGAGCGACAATGATAACAGCAAGTGAGCGCTGTGCAAAAAGCCTGGGAGCAACTATCCCACCAAGAATAACTACAAAAACATGTTCCGCTCCCTGCTGAAATTTGCAAAGTGGTGCTGGGTGTCAGGCACTCTGCTTTGTGAGTCTCTTATCAAAAGTTTGTTCTGAACTGAAGGACACTGTCTACTGGTTTAATAAGTGCTTGCACTGTTGAAAATCTGCTGATTGCTGGAAGGGATGGAAGGTGGAAAAAAGACAAGAGTGGTGAAGCAGGCGGCTCCAGTCTTCACTCGCTCTTGATACCAAGAGTCCCTTTCTTGCTTTTTGAGGAGAAACTGAACATTTTGCATTTGTCATTTGGATTGTCGTGGATGACTATGGATGAAGCCTTGCCATAAGTGGAAGCGGTGCCCTGCGCCCGAGGGTTTGGCAGCGCTGCAGGGCTGCTTGCTCCGTGTGAGAGCACGTGCTGTTTCCTAGTCAACAGCAGTCAATACCAAGCTAAAAATTACCACTGCAGATACTCATCGCAGATACTATTACACAGTATGTAATAAGGCAGGAGTTTCCCTTAAATGTGATGCTGTACTGTTCTTTACATTTTGGTAGCATTTGTTGATGTAAATTATATTTTTTGATGAAAACCTTTTTATAAAAAATGAGTATGGGCAAAACACTGAGCACTTACTACTGTCCAAACCGGATATGATCTCTTTATCTCTGAATATTAGTGATTCTAAATCACGTTAGTTGTTATAAAATGTATTATATTGTTGTTTTCCTCTAGGAGAGAGCCATGAAGCAGACTTAGTAAAGGAAGCTTTACGCAGAGAAACGCAGGCCCTGTTACCCAGACTGAATCAGATAAAGGAGCTGTTAACAAGTCCTGAGATCCGCACAAAAATTAGCAAAGAACTCTTTGAAGACAGGCACAACTCTAACAGTAAATGGAAAAGTTGTATTGACTCTGAGTCTCCAAATGCATGACTGTAAATTGCCATTGTGGAATATCTCATCAGGTTGTTTAAAGACAAAATATTGTGGCAAGAAATTTTTCAGGTTGGTTTGTTTGGATTTTTTTAACTGAAAATGTGAATGGGTATAAATGGCTCATGAGGAATCATGCTGAAATACTTGCACAGAAGGGTTATATTTCATAATAATGAATTATAGCCACTTCTCAACATTGCATTGAAACCTGTTTGAGTGTGCAGGTATATGTCATGACTCCAAAGTAGAAAATACTGGTTTCAAATAGATCTGAGCAAACACTGTGCCCTTCCTTTATCACTGTAAATAATTCAGTTTTTTTTTTCTCATATACTCCTTCTGTAACAATGATGTACAAGTATTAAAAAATTGGTGGTTTTAAATACTACAAAATGTATATTTGGGGAAAAAATTCCTCTTTTAATTATCTGCCTTTTGTATATGTACTGGCATTTTGGGTTAGCGTTGTATGTTTTTTATTGTTTTTTTAAACAGCACTTGAATACTTCTATAGATGCTGACATTTAGTTTCTGCTGATGTTTACACTAAAGCAAGAATGTTTTAAATTTCAGTATGAAATTCAGGCTCCACTGATCTCAATGCCATACTCTCATTGGCTTTAATGGAGTCAGGATGCTGCAATTAAGATTTCTCGTGCAAATAATAATATTCCTTGGGATAATATTTGCCTTTTTACTTTTGTAGAACAGTGTTTTTGTCTTTTGTTTTTGATGTTCCTCCATCTCTACCTTCTGCTGCCTGAGATGGGGTGTCACTTTGCTCTCATTGTTCCCTCCACACACCTGCAAGAGTCACTGAAGATTTGGATAATGGACAGCAAAGCAGGAGTAGGTCCAATATTTGCAATTTTTACAAGCATTGTCATAAAAGCTATATAATATGTTGTGATTTGTATCAGAATTGTACTGTTAGAACAGCTGTGTGCATGTTCTTCATTTGTCTCAAGCACTGTTCATTTATCTCACGTCAGAGCTTTTTTTTCCTCATTTGATATATAACAGTATATTCTGAAACGCATCTTTTACATGCTATGTTCACAATAAAATATTTTGCCTTTGCACTCTGTGTACATTTTCACCTGTTTCCAAATGGACTTGAATAAAATTAAGTGCTTGCAAGTAACAGGGTTACAGGAGAGAAATAATGCTCCAGTGAATCACACCATTAAGTTGGCTACAGGGTGTTGTGCCAACATACTACTCTGGAGCTTGGCTGCTGAAATCATGCAGATAAACTAGGCCCAAGTCATTATTGTTTTCAAGGAAAAATCTTTGAAACTCTTGGGATTAATTTATGCTCTGGGCAGGGCAGATTTAGAAATAAATACTGGTTACAACTTCCTAGAGGTCCACTCTTGAAGTGTGAGTTAAAGGAGTAGCCTCAAAATGCTCTAGAATGCTAGATAAAAAAAAAATCTCAATCTGAAATAATCCCTGGAGATCATTGAGAGATAGCTTTTTATAGGCTATCAAGCAATTTAAATCCAACTTGCACGTAAGAACACAAAACCAGACACTCAGCTGTGAAAACAGGAAAACTATTGTATTATATCTGAATCATGGATTGTCATCTCCCATTCCTCTCTACAAGTCATCTCCATGATTAAGGGCCTTTTTATATAATTCAGCTTGTAACAGTCATTGTTCTCATATTTCAAGTAAAACTGTGGAAATTAATCACTGAAATTATGTGCAGGCACTTTGATAGGTGATCTCGTTATTCGAGAGCATGCTCATTCAGTTCCTATGGATGGCATCGAGAATAGCAGCTCTGAAAAATGTTGGGGAGGGTTGAGGGCCTGAGCAAAGGCATCATCTGAGATGTACTGGAGTGTGTCTGCCAGATATGGCACAAACCATAAAGGGGATGTTCTATTGCATCAGAAACTGTGGGATAGAGGACACCCCAGAAGCCTCTAAAAAGACTCTGGATACACGTGTTTAAGCAAACCAAACATATATTTAATTTATAGGTGTTTTGAAAGAGGAAAATCAAGAGGGTTTTTGTTTCTGAACCATTCATGTGATCTTAAAATAGCCTTTACTTCTGTTTTTTACAAGAATGACTGTTAATTTACTCAAAAAATAGGGGGAAAACCCTTGCATCTGGATTCATTTTCTTACCCTTCTTGCTTTCTCAAAGTTTTTTTTCCACTGGCAGTGAAGCCTGGCTGCCAAACTGAAGGATAAATCTCTTGTATGGAGCTGTGAGATGAGCACTGAAGAAGGCAAATATATAAAGACTGAACCTAATATAGGCAGGTGTGAAGCTCAGAGCTGCACCCACCAGAACAAATATGTTGCCTTCCTCACACTTACAAATCATTTTCAGACAACAATTCTGTTTCTTAAATAAGCTCTTCTGAGGAATGTCTTAAGGTAGTGATGCACAGGTTATTCTCGGAAAGTGTTGGCATTTCAAAGCAGAAGGTGCAAGTTTGTCCATGTTTTGTTTTCAGTTCTACCTTCCAGTTTGCTCATACTCAAAGGGTATTTCTTCACTGCTGATTGTAGAGCTGTGACAGATTTACAAGCAGTAGCTCAGCTTCCAGGACTAATCTAGCTGGAACTGCCTATGACTTGCTGAGAAACTTCTTGACATCTAGGCTTGGTCCAGGCATAGACCAAAAAAATTGTGGAAGGCATCCATGGATATCTGAGCAACCCATGCCATGAATTCCCTACACTGTTGGGCTGTGCATGAGAGCTGTTTAAGAGTTGACAGAGGACAGTAAATCCATGTAAATCCTGACTTAACAGACCCCAATTCTCTGATGAAGGAAGGGAGACTGTTGTGGAAATCCATGTCTCCAAGCACAGGTATACGTAGCATAAGGATGCTCAGTCTGGTAGCTGAGGGGTAATGCACCAGCTGAATGTGCATCAAGGCCTTTCTGAGAATGAAACTAAATGCTGTTTCTGAGTTGACTTAAGGTGACCTAAAGCTGAAATGGATTGGAGCTTAAGGTCAGATTTGAATGCTGTATCCAGATATACAGGTATTGGGACCCACTCTGGATAATGCCCTATGTCTATTGATGGTCCTACTGAATTGTTTGGTAAAATACTACTTCTTGGTAAGTTATACAGTCTCTAAGTTAGGATTCAAGAGGCTTCATATTACATATTTATAGAAGTTTCTGATTATAACTGTGCACACTTCTGTGTGTGCTATTTTAGCCTAAAGACCGTGTGAGCATGTCATGGATCAGAGTGTGAGCCATGCTTCATTCTGGTGACAAGAATGATACTCTTTCCTTTTTATGTCAGTCTAGACATGACTCACATACTCTTGTTAGAATTCTGACTTTTTAAAGGTCTTGAGAGATATCCTACAGATTTATGTAGTCAGCAAGGAGAAGAGCAGGGCCACTGCCCTCAGTGGAACTTTTAAATTGAAATTTAGTAAAAACACACATTTAATTTTTTTCTAGCTATGTCCAAGAATATGCTTGTGAAGTGTAAAATGAAACTTTTTCACTGCAGATGAAATACTAGCTGCAGAGCAGGCTGCAGCCCAGTGGAAGGCCAGGAGGAAATCTGTTTGCCTCAGCTGGAGCCTGGTAGCCAAACACCTGAGGGTTGCTTCACTCTGCTTTTAGCCTCAGACTTGGTTTTGCACAATGTTTTTCAAAACGATATTTTATCAGGGGACCCCCTCTGCCTCTGTTCAGCTGTTAGTGGTATGTTGTCTTGGCCTGAAAAAATGAGGGGCTGAAGTGCAACTGTGGCTTTCAGCTGTTTCCATCTGAAAGCCACAGTAGCAGTTTGGAGGAGGGGAGAAATTGTTTCTGAAATCCCAGAGAGATTGGTGTCTTTGCAGAGACACCTCTGGTCTTGCTCAACAGAGGTTGAAGGAGGGCTTACATGACTATTCACTGAAGTCTTCATCTGGCAGTGACTACTGTGTGACCCAGCCCAAAACCACTGGACAAAAGCAGCTCTCAGAAATGACATGGTGAATGGGTCAACTGCGTGATTAGTGAGCAGTTGGATAAAGTAAGTGGTGTTTTAGCTTCATGAAAATTGTGTCAAGTCATGGTCATGTAATAATTTAATTTGTGGAAGTCTTTTGGAATTTTGATTCTTCTGTAATTGTTCACATAGTGACAGGGGGTAATCTCTTTCATGTGTAGGTGCACATGTAATGTGCACCTTCATCAGTAAAGACTGATGAAGGTGCACCTGCTTTCAAAGAGCTCTTCAGTGCCGTACAACAATCTTCTATAGAAATTTTTGCACTTTTTTTTTTTTTTTTCAGTTAAACAAAGTTTTTCCTGGCCTGGTTTCAGAGGCAAGGAGTCACACTATTCTTATGGGAATGGAAACTGTTTGAACTGTGGAAGTAGGAGCACGTTAATGCTGACATGTGTTTTACTCTGCTGTTCCTTTGATCAATAGTTTCTGTATAAGCAACTTCTTAGCATGCACTCATCTTCTCATTTATATTCTCCTCATGTTAAGCCTTTATAATGAGAACATTTGTACTGAATGAAAATCAGTCCCAAGAGACGCCTGGGCTGAGGAATAAAACACACTCATAGTGGAGCAATAATTAGAACAGTACAAGGGAAAACAAAAAGCGATATGCCTGCCATTCCTGGCATAGCAAAAAGGGCACTCTGGCATTGATAAGCAAATAATTCTGCAGCAAGAGACTGGAGTTTGACTGCTGGTTTGTGGTCTCTGGTCCCACTGCTGTTTATGTTCTTTGTTTAGTGACTCTTGGATGAAAAATGCATTAGCAGAGGCTGGGACGTAGAACTGTTTCTTCAAGGAACTCTCCTCATTGCTGGAAATTAAAGCCCCTTTTTGCTTGTGGTGATTAAGGATTAAACCAATCCAAAATGCAGAATTATAGTAGTTAAGAGAAGATAATTAAAAATTACACATGGGGATTTCAGTAGGAGCTTATCTGAAATGAAAGTTGGTTTCCTTTCACATAAGAAAGGCAGAAATTATTTGAGGTCAAGACTGACTCAAGATTCTGGTGAGATTTTTTAAGCAAAACTGCAATTTGAATTAAAACTCAGAGAAAATGTTGCATTTCCAGAATACGTTTTACTTTAATTATTTTTTCCCTTTTCTTAGCCATAAAGATAACTTCAGGCACTGAAACACTCAGAAGATGAGAAGAAAACATGCTGATATGATTTAACTTTGGTCATAACTCAGAAAAACAAAGCATAACAGAAAACAAAACAAAGAAGAAATACCAGCAACTAACGATAAAAGTCAAAGGTAGCTGCTAGTGTGAAAAAAGAAAACCTAGTAAATCCAAATGTTTAGAAGAATAGAGGATGCAAGGAAGCAAAACAATAGTGTTCCCTGCATCCAGTCAGTCAAATAATGAACACCTGTGTCTGTCACTCTGCTGTACTGTACAGGCAAATGTCCCATTTCCCAGGCACATTTTCCAACCAGATACATCCAATGAAGAGGGCTGAATGAGCATGTGGTCACTCTTGCAGGGTGCTGAAGTGAAGAGTTTCAAGGAATATTGCAGGATAGAGCTTAAGTGAAGGTAAAGTCAAGGCAAAGCTCAGGGAGGTGATCTCTAGAGGAGCAGGGAGAAGCAAAGGAACAAAGTGTGCATTTGAAGCTCCATTTATCACTGTGTAGGTCCTCTGAACCTTCATCACTTTCAGCAGTTACCCCCTGTCACTATGTGAAAACTTACAGAAGAACCAAAATTTCAAAAGCTTTTCACAAATTAAATTATTACATGACCATGACTTGGAACAATTTTCATGAAGCTAAAACACCACTTTATCCAACTTCTGTCAAAGTGGAATAAGTAGTCAAACCCTTAAATGTGCAGAGAACTACAGGAAATAATTTGCAAATGATCTTAAATTCTGTGGCATTCCTCCTGCCAGCCAGCAGAGCAGAGTGGGCAACAAACCTCCCTCCCCCAGAAAGAAATAGATGACTGAATGTTTGCAAATAGCTTGAGGTGATGGCTGCAACATCAAGCCTTGTTCTTGCTAAGTACAAAAAATTGGAATACAAACCTCAGCAAACTTATTTAGGTTATTTAACAAAAAGAGTCCACAGCAAAACCAGGCAGAATCCTTAAGTAAATATGATAACTTGATAAATTAAAACCTTCTTTACCATTGTGCTCTAAAATTAGACATATCACTGGACTGGGATGGATCCTATTGTTTGTAGAATGATTGCTAACAAAGGGAATATGCAGAGAATGGCTAAAGCAACATCCCAAATTATTAATTCTGCAGAGGTAAGGAAGGTGTTTCAAAAGTGAAGGTGCAAAAAGGAAAAAACAGATTAATATTTTAGTAAGTCCAGATATTCTTAACTCACTCCATCCATCCATCCATCCATCCATCCATCCATCCATCCATCCATCCATCCATCCATCCATTCCAGTAAAACTTCAAGTGCAGGGACAAGTCTAAGCTGTATAGTTCCATTGCACTTAAAGCAAGTGTTAATTAAGGAAACATAACTGGAGCTGTTTTTAGTGGTAGAGGTAGAAAACATAGAAAAATCGATTCATTGCTCATTGAGCTAACATTGCCAGTGACCTGCTGTGGGATCTCAGCACATCAGTCCTGATGTGCAGAGACACCGAGACAACCCT
This sequence comes from Melospiza melodia melodia, assembly GCF_035770615.1. Lineage (NCBI taxonomy): Eukaryota > Metazoa > Chordata > Aves > Passeriformes > Passerellidae > Melospiza > Melospiza melodia. The sequence continues at coordinate 32,448,629 of NC_086196.1, forward strand.
TGGGGGCTCGAGGGTCCTAGAATGTTGCCAGAAGTGTCTGGTAGCTAGACTTTGATCCTGGACAAGAGACAACACCTGTATGAAGATGAGAAGATCTCACGAAGATGAATGGTGAAGAGATAAGTTAATTATAGTGTCAAACACAAGTTTTAGATTTCCGTACAGGGGGGGTCTAGAGAAGTAAGATGGAGGAATTGGGGCGTGTCCTGTCCTTCTTCTTCTTCTTCTTGGCCTCCATCTTCTGTGGTGGTGGTGGCACTTTGAGATTGGTTCTTACTAAAAGTGCACTGGTCAATAAGAGTGAAAGGTATTGGGGAAAATAGGTAAATATCTTATACGTAGTTTTGGGTATAAAGATAAGTGACCACCCCGGGGGCTCAGAGTGCGCTCATGGCTGGCTGCTGTGCAGACCTCTGTTGGGCCGAGAGAAAATCTTGTAGATAAAAACTAATAAACACTGAAGACCGAGAAAAAACCTGAAGACTCTTCGTCCTTTAGAGCGTGGGCTGCCCAAGGCCATCCCGAGCCTTTCCAAGCCATCAAAAACAGCCAAGAACGAGACAACCTGCCTGTTACATATTTATTCTACAATTTTACATGTAGACATGGTAATAATTTTCTAGGGATACAGAAAGGCACCAAAAGACAGAGAACCCACACTTAATTTGTACCTTAAGATTATAAAAAAGGAAATGAAGTAATGCATTTTTTGAGAGACTGGGAATCAACTTTCTTAGTTATATACTAGACAGCTTTTGTACTTTCAGTATACAGGGGTGTACTACTTTGAAAATAACATGGACATTATGGAACATCACTGGATTTAGTGATGGACTTAGTTACAGAAAAGATGAGTACGGAGAAGCCACAGATCAGTTTGTCTTGTCTTGTTGCCATCCTGTAATCTCAGACTCCTGGAAGACCACTTTTCATCTCTCATGACTGCAGAGATGCTCCTTCATAGTTACTTACTAAGTCTCTGGGTTTTTTACTGCTGTAGTGTTTCTGGATCATCCACATGAATAAATAATTTATATACATTAATAATTTACACCAGTGAGTGTGATGGAGTAACAGAGGCTGGAGGCCATGGGATCAAAGGGAAGGGATCTGCTCTGTAGTCAGTGAAGTCACCAGGGTCATGAAGAGAGGCTAAAAGACTGTATGGGGAGCTTGATCTACCAAACTGGGGCAGCAGCCTACACCATCAGCACATGAAGGACTGGGAAAGTGAACATGATCAGGTCTTGGCTCAAAATGTGTTATGGCCTCTCTTTCAGCTCAATTTGTTTGGGCATCTTTAACCAGGCATAAAGAGACCCCACAAAATGGACACGCACAGCTCAAAAGCATAAAGTGGCTGTCTATTACTTAACACATTAAAAAATGGGGTTTTACAAACTACTAAGCTAAGCTTTAATATGCTCCCCACCCCAAAATCTCTCTGCTGGTTGGGTGGCCATGAGTTAGGAGGAGAGAGGTCAGTCTCCATAATCCCCTGGACCAAAGTCTCTGTGGTGCTGAGCTGCCACCTGCCACCCCCTCCAGCAGTGCTGGTCCACCAGCTGTGTGAGCCAGTGATTCCTGCACTGCTGGCCTCCTGCCACCCCATCTCACATCCTTCATACAGCCACTGTCAGAGCTGCAAGGGGCAGCTGTCAACATGAGACCTTGTTCCCAGGCTGGGAGAGACGCAACGTGCCCAGCAGCCTCACCACATCCACATCTGTCACGTGGGCTGTTCTCCACACCAGCACACATTTCCATCCAAAAACTACATTAGCTTATGCATGAGTGGATTAATGTTACTATTGGTATTCCAGACTCAAGCTGGTCCTTGCAAGAATTAGATTAAGGAGGCTTCAGAGAAATGTTGGCTAACATTTGTTAATAATTATTCTTGAATGTAATCTCAGAGCCCTTGGCTCTGCCAAAATATTGGACATTTTCCTCACACTGTCTCCTTCCCTCACTCCAGAGAAATCCAAAGAGAAGCTTGCTTTAGCCACAACTGGCCCCAGAGGATTAGACACAGGGGCACAGGAAGCCTAGGGACAAAATCCAGTAGAACTCTGTGGCAATGGACACTGAACACACAGATAAAATCTTCACATTGCACGTAGTCTTCTCCTTCCTCTGGTTTACTTGGAAGTCATTCTGCAGTGCTTCTTTGGTGGGAGCTATGCCACATGGGAATGCTCTGTTCAGCTGTTTGTGAAATTCATCCTTCACTAACCATGTTATTTAGATTTGGAGGTTTTTGTGAGTCCAGTTTAAAAATAAACACAAGCCCAACATAGACCTAGCACAGTCCGGTGTAACATGTTGCAGCACCTGTGTTAAACTCTCCTGATATTAAAGAAACTTCATAATTCTTTCAACACTTAACCTGGAAATCACACAAATATATTAAGAAGCTTTCAAAAGAAATTAGAGTGGATTTGGCTGCTATCTCAAAGTTTTATTAATTGTACAAGCAGACACACCAGGTTATGCACACAGCACTTGCATGCACTTGGTTCTGCTGCTGCAGAAGTCTGTGTCATGTAAATTACATTACAAGAAGAGTTTTGCTCATTGATGTGAACACCATTAGGCACTTTATTGGAGAGAAAAAGAGGCTCAGAGTGGCTGCACACCCAGGAGCTGAGCAAACTTGGGCTAGGAAACACCAGATCAATCTGAGGAATCTGATTTCAAACCAAAGTAATCATCATGAGGGTCTTTCATCCTCCAGATTTCTCCATTGAAAGGACAGAGAAAGAAGTAGGCTCCCAAAACTGAACCAGTAAATATTTATTAGGCAGTTGTTTATAGAGTGGGCTGCTGGCATGATGTCTAAAATAGCCCTGTTTTTAATCACACTACTTTAGAGTGTATTTAAAAATGGAAAATGCCCTTGCTACCCAAGTGAGGTAAATTTCCCCAGCAGTCTATGGGAAAAATATAACCAGGGTGTCACATTTGCATTAACAGAAATGAAAGTATACTAAGGCCAATACTGAATAGCTTTAGAAAACTTGTTCTGAGCCTCTGGGATAAACACTGTTAAATAATGGCAAAATAAACCTGCAAGCATACTTACAAATTCATTCCACAAGTCACAGTGTTGCTTTTTATGGGATCAAAAATCATGCAAAAAATTATGCAAGGATATTCAGCCAAGTTTTTTATGACAAAAAAACATCAGAGAAACTCAATATTTTTTGTCTGTTTTTGACTGTTTCTCTTATGGGCCCCCTCCAACTCAATATTATGTGGTTCCAGAGCCAAATGAGAATAGAAAACCTGTCTCCTGCCTTAACAGGTAGTACACATAGCTGTACTTCATATGCATTAACATATTACTTCAAACTAAATATTTCCCCTTCTGCTTTACTCATGTGACTGTAAGAACTGAGCACAAAGAGCCACGTTCCTGCTTGTAGGAGCAGTGGCTGCTTCAGCTGAGAGTTTCTTTCCCTGGCACATCCTCCCAGTTTCCAGCAATCAGCCCTTAAGGGACTTTGAGTGGGAAGTTGCATCTGGAACTGGAGGCTGTGATTATTAGCCTGATTAGCAAAAATGAAAATTATTTCCAAAGAACAGAGAAGAGACATAAGATGATAATAAAAGACAGTTGAAGTTGTAAGTGAATTAATGAGCAAACGAATAACTCAGTCCTATTTCACAACAATACTTTGAGTACTATTTGGTACAGTCCCAGCTCTCACAGAAGCAGAGCTGGGCTGCAAAATGTGGAGTGGCTTGGGTTGCTCTTATGCCCTGCTAGGCCATGAATCTGTATCCACAGAGTACAGATTGAAAATGGCCAGGCTCATACTGCACTGTGGTTCTTGGTATCCTGTAGCAAGCCTTCCTCAAAGAGCCAAGCAAGCTCTTTGATACTCACACTGACAGCTGCCCTTGTATTGCTGCGCCAAATCTGAGATGTTTGGCTGCCAAGGTCGGGGAGATGTTCCCAGAAACAGGGTGGTGGGCAGCTCTGTTTCTGAGACAGGACACGGCAAATCCTCACCCCCAGGACGATCTGCCTCCAGCTGAGGCACCATGGCCTCCAACTGAAGAACAGCCATGCGTGTGCCTGTGCCTGGCATAGACGTGGGGCCTTGGGCTGGATCACCTCTTCACAGGCAGGCAGTATGGGTAATTTACACCATCCAGGGCAAATGTGTTTCAACTGGACCACAGAGTCAAATGCAATACCTTGGACCAAATGATAGATTGCGATTGCTGAAAACAGAGTTATTTTGAAGCAAAACCTTTTTAGCATGCTATCAGATCAGGATGAAATGTTGCCTGAATAATAATTACAATTTTTTTTTTCCACTTTAGGGTATTGGGGTGAAGTAGGATTGCCAGAGCTAGAAGAAAGTCTAGCTCTTTTTAGTGCACCAAAGCTGCTAAATGGAGAGAATGCATCATTCATATTGCTTTTTTGTTATGCTCCTTTCCTATTTATCTTCTATTAAATTATGGTCCTTCTTGAAGGCATGCCAGCAGGCTGGATCTGTGTTATTACTTGGTGCTTCAACAGCCTGGATCCTTTCAAAATATTGTGTTGCAATAAGGGACACTAGAGGAAGCTGGCAGGGCACAAACAGAAGAAGGATTTAGTATACAGTAGATAATCAACCTGTGGAACCTGCTGCAGAAGGATTTTGTTGGTGGAAAATCTCTACATGGCTTGGGGGAATGAATGGATGTCAGGAAATCCACTGTGGGTTGATACCAAAACCACAGCCACTTCAGGAAAGCTCCAGCTGTTAAGCTCTTTCTGTCCTTTAAAATATGAACTTTTATAAATGTTTCATTTGGCCAGTTTGCAAAACATGTGACCTTTGTTATCCTTACTCCTTGGGCTTTGGAAAATTGCTGCACTATTCATTTGATCATATACAGGAAAAGCATTGTTATCAAGCTGAGATCGGATTACCAACAAAAATACAATTTTAGGCTTGGTAAATTCACAAGAGCCTACTGAAGGTGATAATATGTGCAGATTGCTCTTTTAAAGCCCAAGGGGTATTTCATGCTTCAGTAGTATCCTTCCCACCCCTGGCACAGGGAATTATCCTCATCCCTTGCGCCTTACCTGAATTTAGAACTCCTTACTAACAGAGAAAACCCACTTGCTAGCTCTCTTCTATTTGAAAGCGTATTTTCTTCTCATATGGGAATCTTTTTATATTTCTGTATAGTTATCCTTGCTGGCCATTGTTACACCTCCTGTGCCTTAGGACAGACCTTCTGGACCAATGTTATTAGAACTCAAGACAATGTTATCATTCCAGAATCATATATAGTCTGGTATGATGATGTTTTCTTTCATATTTTCTATTTCTTTCCTAACAATTCATAACATTCAGTTTAACTTTTTTGATCATTGCCCTGAACTAAGGTGAAATTTTCAGAGAAATACTCACAATGATTGCAAGATCTTTCTCCTGGGTAGCAAGAGCTCATTGACAGCCCATTATTGTGAAAGTGCAATTAAGGTAGGTTTTGCATTGATTTGTATTTATCAATATTGAATTTATTCAGCCATTGCATTATTTATTGACATTCTCACCAAATATTTTTACAGGTCTTGGTAGACTTAGCTTTGACTACTGTGATCAATTCAGTATTACCAGCAAAAAGTGTCTCCTAAGTCTTCACATTATTTCATGATCATTTACAAACATCGATGGAATTCTACATTTCCTATTACTCTACTAATTTTATAATAATAATTGCTTAATTTCTTTATTGCACTTTGAGAAGAGACATTGTTAAAATGATTTTATGATTAGTCATCCTTAATTGTATGTTTGTTAGTATCTTCAAATAGCTCCAACAGCTTTTACTCTAAAAACCATGTTGATTCATTCCATATATGACATATTTATCTATTTTCTGATGTTTTCCCATGAATCTGCTCAGTGTATAAGGCACATTTTTCTACTTGCAATTCTCAAAATTTCCCCTGAGGTTTCATTAAATATTGATGCCACATTTACCACTTTCAAGTCCGTGGGATCTGAACTAATTTTAAGCAGTAGTGTACAATGTGGTCGTTTCAAACCATCCTGGAGCTGAGTCAGGCAGAAATTACTCATGTTCTGGTAGCCACACCTCACAATGTTTGTGGTGCTGCACATCTTCATTTTGGAGGAAAAGCAGCGCAGACTCAGCACCTCATCCACCTGCAGATGAGCAGCACCTTCCATTTGTATCTGTTGCTTCCAATTCCAGGACTTTTGGATTGGCCATGCTGCTTACAATGTCATGGCAGGAAGTAGTAACAACAAGCACCTGCTGCCAGGGACCTTAGCGGACTATAGACTGCCCTTTCAGCTGGAAGATTTTAGTGGTCCCTGTGCCAAAAGGTACTGTGAAAACTGTTCTAGATTGTTTTTCAGTACAAGTGTAATAAATCTGGCATGGATAAGCTATTTTCCTATAGGAGAAGCTCAAAGAGTTGAGTTTGTGTGCAACTGCCTACTTCTCAATTCAACAGGTACCAGAAGAAACTTGGACCATAGAAAGCCTCACAACCAAAAAGGGTCCTTCTCTTCCAGATGAACAATTTGGCTAATGAATGCTCCCAAGAGTGGGCTCACCTAAGGGGAGAACACAGAGATCCCAGTGGAGGTGAAATAGCATGGCTCTCTCATTTCATACTTCTGCCAAGGCTCATGCAGGAGAAATTACGGCACAAACCCAGACAGCCGTTCATCGTAGGAAGGAGATGATGGGAAAACTTCCAAGTATTACAACAGTTCTTTACTTTTTACTGTATTTAGATTTGATCAATTTGAAGGGTAGGAAATAAGGTTCTGAGAGAGAAATAATTTAACTAAAAGAAAAACCCTGCATGCTGAAGGTAATAATATTTTATAAAAGAAACTTTGAATCTGGCCTTCAAAACGAAAGATGCTTTCAATTTCCTGTAATGCTAAAGCCATTTTGCACCATCTGGACTTATGTTCAGGTTTTCAAGCAGGAAATTTTTTCATTCCTCTGTAACCTTCATATCTTAGTTGCAGTGATCTCTAAAATTCAGTTACAGTAAGGATATTTTATAAAATAGACTAAATATCAAGCATCAAGTACCAGATTGATTTTCTCTTCAGAGGTTCCATTTCTTTAATGTGCAAGTTATTTTGTCCTTCTTCAAGGAGTTTGTTACAGCACTTTCCCTTCTGCTGTTGATGGAAACAGAGCCCTGTTCAACTCATGGCCTAAGCCCAAACCTGCTATGCTGCTACCTGGCAATGCTACCTGTGATTTTAGCACTAGGGAAAGCAGACTTGAAAGACTCAAGGACCCATCTGCCTTCTTAGAGATATGGTAAGAGTAACAGATTCAAGAATCCAATATGTCTTCATTTTCAAATGTAGAACTCAGCACTGGGGAAGATCTTTGGGATATACCAATGTAGTTTTATTGACTTGAGTTTATTTTACATCAGGACAAACCTACCTGAAAATTTGGTTTTAGGATCATGTTTTCCACAATAACAAAGAGATGTGCCCAGACAAAAAAATTTATCGTATATTTAGACACAGTCCACAGCACCAAACTCATTTACAAGGGTACAAATGCTTGAACTTCAGTTCACAGAATCTGTCATCTTAATATTTAAAGTAAATTCAGAGATTCAGAGCAAATGCAACAGTCTCATGCCTGCAGTTATCTCAACTGCCAGCAGTAAGTAATCCTGGCAAATCCACTTAGAGATATCAGTAGGTGCTTAGATACACAACTGAAAAAGCACCTTAACCTTGTGCTTGGGTTAAAACAAAGTTTTCCTTATGATTACTTGGATTTCCTGCTTCCGTTTGGGCTGAAACTACTTTGGGAACAATTTAACTCAACTATGCAGCAGTTTCAGTTGTAGCAGCACCAATGAAATAGAGAACGAAACATGAAAAAGAGAAAAATTAGCAAGTCTTAAAAAATCCTATAATATTTTTTTTGCATTAGTTGTTATTTTGAAATTAAAATCTGAAACAGAAACCTTCCTTTAAGGAGAAGCCGCTCAAACCTTTTTTTCATGCAAAAGAAAGCATTTTCCTTCCCTCAGAAAAATGCTGAAAATACCAAGAAACAAACATGCAATCTCTGTAAGTTTTTCCATCTGGGCAGCTTTGTTCAGCTAAAATATTCTTAATCTCTTAAGCGTGCTCTGATGCCACTTCTTTGCAGGCTCCACGAGTCCTCTTCTGACCTTGTGAATTGAGTTTATACGTATCCTCATCCACAGCTGCCCTGCCGTTTACAATGCCAGAGGCAATCCAATTGTTTGGTACTTTCATTAGTCCCCTATTGATCGGTTCCTCTTCCTCCCTGCTGTGCACAGAAAGGCACATTTCCTGTTGCAATTTGCTGTTTAACAAACTCTCTTAGTGGTTTTTGGCATTTTGAAGGTATTTGATACTAACTTTACCCGATTGTTCTTAAAGCAGCATTTTAATTCAATATTTTATTTAAAGTAAACTTTGAAGCAACTTTACCTGGCCCTGGAAGCTCTACTCTGAATGCTTGATGGATCACTTCTCCTCCCTCCCAGCATCTGTAAAACTGAGTACTGGGCTGAGAAGTGGGAGGCTTTCCTCACCTACCTGAAGGCATTCCTGACAAATACTGCAGCATGGCCTCCAAGGCTGCTGGCCAGCATGTGCTGGGAAGCACGGCACCCTCGCACACTGTGGGTGCCATTAGCTGGGACCTCTGAGGTCTCACAGAAGAGTCTGCCATTGCCAGGTGACCTTACTGCAGTCAGCTGAGAGAGCAGCCACGGGAAAGCCCTGACTGCCTTGTTCCAGTCAGGGGTGTTACACAAGATCACTATGATATATTAATTTTAAACAAGCTTTCTTTCATGCCATAAAGCCACAGCACTCCCATCCCATTTGTCCAGCTGGTACCTTCTGTCCAAGGACATTTGCTAACCCACAGGAAGAGGAATCCTCTGGTTCACACCCTTTGGAGGCAGCTGGGGTTGCCATGGGGGGATGCCTCTACCTTGTGTTCTGTGTTTCGTTCCCATTTTGTAGTCCTCAGAGAGCAGGACTTTCTGTTTCCAGTTTTCAAATTAAAAATCTCATTCACTTCAATATTTTTGATGACATTGATTTTGTTTTATTGGGGTTTTGAACTTTTGAAACAGCTTGGAGATCTCTAGGTCTAGGGGAATGTGTTGTTTAAACACTCACTAGCACAGAGGAAAAAATAAAATGGTCCTTTCAATTTTATTTTTTTTTTTACAGTAAATCCTAACAAATTCATTCCACGTCTTTTAGAAGTGTTAAATTGTTCATGCTTGCTTTCAAGGGTCTTTAGGTGAGTTACTGGAACAATGACCAGCTGTGAGGTGTCACAACACATAATTTGAGAGGGCACTAAACCTTAGTGGCAGAGGCCAGCTGAATTTGCTAGTCAAGAAAAACTACACTAAATTTCCAGGTCTGTGTGTTTTCATGTTCCCCAGCCTACACAGAACAGGACTAAAGTCATTGGAAGTGGCAGCATGCCACTTCATCAGTGCTGAATCCTTCTGCCAGAATGACTCAGCCATGTGATGTGTAAGTAAAAACAGGAATAAGCACGGGCATTGATTATGGTATGAAAGATCAGATATTGAAAGTTAAATTGCTACAAACTTTCTTCTAATCTGAAGAATAATAGGACAGACATGAAAAATCTCTGATAGTGAAGTACTCCACTGCAAAGGCCTTTCTTGATACTACTGGAAAATGTCAGCTGAATTTCTGAATCAGTCTCCAGCAGGGAAATCCTCCTGCCAAAGTCTCATGGTCCAGCATGGAAATCCCAAGTGTCATGTAGTGTATCCCTGAGGGTAAACATGAATATGGAACCTGTCAATCTTTTTTTTGTTTGTGGCTGTTGCCCACCACTTCCCAGAACTTGACATTTGTCCATGAAGTTTGTTTCCATGGAATTCTTTTTCCTCAGCCCTACCAACTGTTGTGGTTCAGGCAGAGCTGTGCTTTGTCCACCTGTGAGCACATTCAGGGGCCCCAGGCTCCCTCATGTCACAGAAAAAAATCCTCTCCCTGCTGCCACGATGGCAAAGGCTGGGAAAAATTGCGTGGCACAAGCTACAGCATCCTGCTGCCTCTCAGACAGTATTGAGGCCTGAGCACTTGGGGAAAAGGAAGACGAGTTACCAGAGCAAGGTTAGAAACAGTGAAAGCCTCAGGTAAGGGACCCCAGCAGTTGCCCTTTTTGGTTCAGCTTTGCCCCAGTGACACAAGAGAGCATCCTGGGGTGCTTGGGGATGTCCTTATCCTGAACCCAGCACTGATGGACATCTCCTTTCCCTGCCTGCACACTGTGGATTGACCATCATGTTGGGAGGGCAGTAGGCTTCCTGGAGGCAGGAGACCCTTTCCCCTGGCCAGAACACCCCATTTAGATCCAGACTTGGCCAGAAATGTCTTAATATGGTGCAAAACTCTTGCCTGTGGGAACAAAGTAACTGAGCTGGTCTTGGGGCAAGTTCTTCATCTTCCTTCAGGGAAGTTGAGTGTCTCATGAGCCAGAGCAATTCCTGAGCTAGCTGAGGACCCTCCAGTCCTGCCCCATGTTGCAGATTCACCACCTCCCTGCAGAGCCCCTTTGTGCTATTTGAAATGACATTCCAGTAGTGTCCAAGAACCCAAGTACTTGGTGGTCTCTGGGCCTTGCTCCTAGGCTTACTTAAAGGCATTCAGATGATGGCAGCAAAAAGGACAGAGTACAGCCACTCAATCCTCTGCACTTCCAATCTTTAAAACAAATACAATTCTCTCTACTCTAGGTTGCACAAATGAGGAAGATTTAATTACATCCTGAGAAAAAAAAACCAGCATGATCCTTGCTGCTTTGAGAGTTCAGGTTTCTGCAGAACAAACCCTTCCCTTCAGCTCCCCTGCCCAGAACTGGGCTGCTCAGGGCTCCTGGGCTTCCTTTTTCCCCACTTCACTCTCAAAACAAGTGCCCAAATCCCCTGTGGATGAGGGCTGGCCAAGGCAACACGGCTCCTGGGTTGCCATGTACCTGGTGCTGAACATGACAAGGTTGGTTTGGGAAGGAGCAAACTGAGCAGAAAAAAATCACCACAGCTCATTTGGCATGGGATGAACCCCTGGACTCTGGGGTAAGGTGCCATGGACACCCAGGAGCTACAGATTGTGCAAGTTGCACTTTCTCTCTTCCATCCAGTGCACGTGGTTGCCTGTCAGAAGTGAGATGACAAAACCAGAACTAAACAAGCAAAGAACCCAAATCATCACATTTTGAAGAGCCAGAGCTAAAAGGCAGCTTGGAAATGAAGTGTTTTCACACGGGCTGAAACATCAGTGACAGCACAATGCTGCAGTTACTGCACGCAAGCACTGGCTTTGCAGGAGTGCTGAACTGAGGCAGACCAGCTTGCACACAGGTAATGGATGCATAAAAAGGACACTTACAGAAGCCATTCCCAACAAATTGCAGCAGATATAAAACCCACTGCAAAAGATCAAAGCCAGCAAGTATTATGTGGTGGAGAGAAGAGCAGAGGCATTGCCCAGGTTTCAGATTCACTGCATTAAATCAAACCCCTGGACAATTACCAAAATGGATCATAATCAAGTGAAAACAAACCCAGAATATTCAGCGCATTCAGTCCTGCCTCACTGACATGCTGGAAGGATCACCCAGACAAAACCAGTGCAGTTTTGCATGGACAGCTGGGGTATGTGAATCTGGCATGTGGGCAGCTGTAGGTGACAGGAGTACCACAATGTCCATGCCCTGCCTTTGGCTGCACAGCCCCTGAAAAAAGGGAAATTGTTTATCTGAAGCAGGCTGCAGATCTCCAAAATAGCACCTGTCAGACAACTCAAAGCTTTCACATTTAAGCCCTCACCTGGACTGAAATACCTATGCTGAAAGGCAGCAGATCAGATTTCAGGGAGCAGTGATTTTCCTCTCTCCAGAGGGCAGAGGGGTCTTGCCTATGTCCCACAGTGTGCTGTGACAGGGCTGCTGTCACTGGCTCCGTCTCCCTGCCCCATGCAGTCACACTCATTTTGCATGGCCAGCATGCACTGTGGGTTCCTGCCCTGTTTTCCTATAAACACATTCAGCTTTCTCTGGAAAACAAGAGATTTCTTCATTTCTGTAAGCAGCTTGGCCACTAAGTGGTCTTGGTGGTAAGAATATGATCCTAATTGCTGATTGGATTTCTCTGGATTTGCATTCCAGGAAGGTCTTTTTCCCTTTTTTTCCCCTCTAATAGCTTAAGGAAGCTCTTTATATCTTTTATTTTCCACTTGGAAAGATACATTCATGCTGCAATCACACCACTATTAGTACCTCAATTATCACCTGGTAACTGAAATGAACTGAACAAATCCTATCAGAAGTGATTCTCCATTTTTATTTTTAATTATTACTTTTCCTAGGATTTGTGGCAGGCTGCTCTATATATATTGCATTGCATTATTCACAATGATATTATTTTTAAAACTATTGGCACTATATTATCACCATTCCACAGCATCTGAAACTCCTGTTCTCTTAATACAGAAACATCTTCTCAACAAACACTTTTGGAATGTGGATTATATCTGCTGCTTTTAATATATTCCCTGAATTTTCTTAACTTCCTTAGGAGTTACTAGTGACATCCTAACAGGATACAGGCAGCTTGAAATATTTCCAAATACAGAACAAAGCATGGAATAAGCACACAGGATTTTTAAATTATTCACAGAAATGAAATGGTTGATTAGTTGTCAATGGGATTCACAGGTATCTGCACCCACTTTTGTTAGTGAGTCCCTCTGGTTTTTGGTACGGGGTGGAAACATCAACAACAGACAAAAATTTTAAGATCACTCATCTTATTGCATGCCATCATTGGCATTTGTGTTACTTTGAGCCAGTGCATGGTAGACCAAGCAGAAGTGATGCTACTGCTATTTATCATCCATTTTCTTTTAAAGCAAAAGATAGTTTAAATATAGTAAGATTATTTATAGCTAATGGATACCACCCACCAGAGCACGCAGGGAGGTGCGTGCTTGCAGACACAGACCAATCTGAGGACTTCAGCCTAGCTGAACATGGGGCAGGTCCAGCACAGCAGGCAAAAAAATTTCATCTTATGGTTCATTTATTCAGTCACAGAAATGGTTTGTGTCCTACCAGCCTAGAACATGCATATAAAATATGTACTCATCCATTAACACAAACCCTCAGTATACTGTCTCAGTTTTGTTTCAGTCTCTGCTCTGGACTGATGTTGAGGGGGTTATTGCTTAAATGCAGAGATCTAAACCAGAATGTGTTATCTCAGCATTCATTAACTCAGCCTATTTATTTGATAATAGGAAATTGGACCCAATGTGAGGGCTAATAAAATGAAGAGATCCTATTGGCAGTAAAAGTCGATCAGGCTTTTTATAACTCAATTGATACATTTTGAGGACATATTTCCTCACAACTTCAAAGGAGAAACAGACCTTTGAACATGCACATCTCTGTTACACCAAACAATTACTTCAGGCAGTGGAAGAAAAATATTGCAAGCACAATTAAGTTACTGGGACACTGGGTAAATGTATTCCTAACATTTGTTTTCCTAGTCTATTTTACATATTAGAAAATCTATACGAGGCTTGCCCGATGACCACACAGTTGTACGGCTGAGTAGCACATGCAACTGTCTTAAAGGGTGCATATTCAGGAAGGAAAGCTTTTTCAGTTGTTATGAGTAAAACACAATCTAAAGACACAGCAGTAATATTTTTGTAAATATTCACTAATACACTTCTATCCTGAATGCAGAAGGAAAACGTATGTTTCCAGGAGTGCTTCCAACTCTTTTTGTGAGCAGCTGACACCAAGGACAGAGAAAATCCTTGGAACTTTCTCAGAGAAATCCTGCTATTGGAGATCTCCAACCATATTGTCCATTCTTCCAGGTAAATAGTTTTTGTGCCTCTGAAAAACGTGTAAGGTTCAAGAGACATGGAGAAGAGACATGCCAGAATCCCTGTATTCAGCAGGGAGAGCAGAGATGCCTGCTGTCCTGGTAAGTGAAGAGGGGGTGCCATGAACGGGAACAAAAGGCCAGATCCAGCATCCCTATCAGAAACTGGGAGTGTGGGAAAAAGAGATGCAGAAACCTCTGATGGTTCATTAGTCTACTCCCACAGCACGATTAGATCAGTTGGGTCAGTTTTCTAAAGGCTCCATATGATTGAATTAGTCAAGGATAGGTCAGATTATTTCTGCCTTACTGCCATCATTACCACGCCATAAACATACCAATTAAAAGAGTTTGCTCTGACAGGATTCCTGCTGTTACTAATTCAGTGGCTCCTATTGTAGCAAAAACCATCTTGGTGGTAGCCCTGAGGAGGTTGTGGCAGCTGAGTCTGTTGGAAAGTCTCAGCTTGGGAGCCAAGGAACATCTCTCTTTTTCCTGGGAAGATTACACATGACTGGCTGTGATGTAAAGCAAGCAATGATATGGGGGCAAGACCCCAGGTTTGGGTGGCAAAGTTTTGATCTGCTCAAGTAAGAAAACTCATTTGTGCTTACTGTTGAAAATTTTGGGGCATTACCCACCACCATGGGCTTGTTACCCCCAGTTAAGTCAGTCCCAATGCATGCCACCCTCCCAGCTAGGAAACACCTCTTTTCTCTGGACACTCTGGCAATGTCTTGCAAAGATGCAGTCATACCACAACCACAGTATGCACTGGGCTTTTGAGACTTAGATGCAAAGAGCATTTGGTCTTCTCATCAAATACTTTGCAGAACAAAAAATTAAATCTTCAGACTGAAAAAGTCTCATCCATACTTCCTCAAAGCAGTAACAAGAACAATGGTGTGGGAGAGCATTGCAGTTGAGGCAGCCATGATACAAAGAGCACCAGGATACAATTTCAGAAAGCTTCAACCCACACAAAGCAACACCATACCTCATCAGAAGGCTTCACCTGCCTATCCATACAGAGTAACATCACTGCAGAAGGCTGCAAGCATCTGCTCTTTCTTGTCCTTTCGCCCAACCTTTTATACCCCTCAAGTTCATGCATTGCACCTGTGTGCCTCTGTTCCCTTGTGATTGGTCAGCACACCTGGAACCCTCCAGGTCTCATCGCTTTCAATGCTGCTCACCTGCTTTTCACAGCTGCAGCCCACTGGGGATGAGGCTCAGCCACAGCCCCACTCCCAGTTAGCACTAACTGCCAACAGGATAGCAGTACTAGCATAAAAATAATGTATCAAGAAATCCTTATCTGAATAATCATGGGTGAGCTAACAGCTCACTGATCACAGAATCCTAGAATTGCTAAGTTTGGAAAGGACTTCTAAAATTATCAAATCCAAGCATTAACCCAGCACTGCCAAGTCCACCACTGAATCATGTTCCCAAGTGCCACATCTAAATGTCTTTTAAGTATCTCTGGGGATGGTGACTCAACCACTTCCTTGGGCATTCTTTCCAATGCCTGACCTCCCTTTCAGTGAAGAAATTTTGCCTAATGTCCAATCTAAACCTTCTCTGCACAACCTGAGGCCATTTCCTCTTGTCCTGTCACTTGTTACTAATTAAGGTTTCCAAAAACTGGAGGACATTTCCAAATACTACTTTCTGAAGACTTGTAGTTAAAATGCAGATCTGTGCTCTGACCCAGGGATTATGAGATCTTAAAGCTTTCCCATCAGTCACCCATATATCAGGAATATTTTGTTATGATTTTGCAAAACCAAATCATGCGTGGGACTCTTAAGTTCTGAATATGCCATTTATTTGCATGAAATACATACCTCCTCCAAAGCACACTAGTTTTCTCACAGGCCCTGCAGAATGGGTGGATCTTTCCTTCTAATGCCTGAAAACTGTTAAATTCACAAAGCAGTACTCAGATGGCATAATTATCAGCATTACAGGCTGATCCTCTAAGCAAAAATTGTGGAAGGAGCCCTTTTAATGAGAGGCTGGCTGCTATAGCCAGGGGTGGTCTGGCCTTGCCATCACAGACTGACTCCAGCTGATGCCTTGCCAGTTCATTGATGCTGCACAGCTCTGGCCATCTGGGTTGAAATCATCACTACCTGTACATCTTGGCTACAATGGTGGTCACATTTATCACTCCAAGAGCGCTCCTATCCATCATGATGTCCTTCTTTTCAAAGCTTCCTCTGTGTTTGCTCATTCTCCCTGTGCTCAGAACCAGCCTGCTTTTATACCAGATATTTCTGCCACCTTGATTCAGTGCACTCTGCCAAGGCGTTGCTGGAACATGAACCTGAGGTTGAGTTTCCCAGGACAGACTTGTCTGGTTGTGTTTCCCCTGTTCCAATGCACTCTGCAGGCCTGGGGCTCACAGCTGCACCAGCCCCTCATGTCACTGCATCACTTCATCCTCCCATGCAGCCCATGGTGGCAAGGGGGAAGCCTGAGCCACAGCATTGCTTTTTCTCTAGCTCTGGCTGTGATGGGAGCAGCAGCAGCTGCCCAGCACTTGCAGTGCCGTTAATGCTGGGTTGTGCAGCCCTTGCTGCCCTTTAACAGCAGAAATGCCCAAGAGAGAAGAGCATGTACTGAGCAGGACTTTGGAACATCCAGGTATGCTGGAATAGGACACTGATAGCAGGAGTAGCAGGGAAGGAATCACAACTGTGACCAAGACAGAAAAAGTATCTTCTTACTTATGGGACAAAGGTCACTTCTTCACAAGCTGCAGGTTTCCAGGGCACCATAGGAAAATGATCATACAAAAAAACCCAACCAACCAAAAACAAACAAAAATACCCAACAAACCCAAAACCTCAAACCAAAATCAAACAGAAAGTCCCCCAAAAAACCTCAACTCCCCCCAAAACCCTAATTCATATACATAAAGGTCCATTCACTTTCAGAAAAAGTGCAAGAATATCTTTAATCGGGCATCTCCAGATTTGTTAACTGGTTCATTTCTACTGGAGTCAGAATCAGGATTGCTCATATTCACCAGATTACTCTTGCCTTTATCATGACCCAAAAAGAAAAATATATGGCTCAGGCCAACTTGAAAATCTTAACCAAAAGCTCTTTTAAAACCCTTCACTTTGAATTTGAGTTTTCAGTACAGAGAATTAACAACTGTCAGGTCACATCTACAGCTTTCAGAGGCCTTTTTGCTCAAGGGCGTCTGCTACAGTTGTACGTTTTCACACATTTTCAGTAATTTTGCTCACCATCAAGGTGGCTGGAGACAGCTGTGAATGAGCAGGACAAGGAGGTAGAAGGAGACCAGGGCCCCAGGGGGAGCTGCCATAGCTGGAAAGCTCCATCTCCTCAACAGGGACAGGGGACACAACTGTAAGTTCTGACAAGAAGAAAGCCCTGCTCAGGCCCTGGAGAGGCAGCCTCTGTGGTGTGCCCTCTCCCTGAAGGGAAGGCACAGCAGCCCGTGTGGTAAGGATGCTATGTGACCCAGAAGAGCCACTGCCACAGCCTTTGGGAACCTGGCTGGTGGTGCAGTGTGCTACATGGCTAATTAGGGACTGTTGAAGAATACAAACCTACAGAGTCTAATTGCTGCTAATTTATTGCACCAACCATTTAAAAATCAAAGAGTTACAGCAGAAAAAACATTTTTTCAGAGAGTGAAAAGTATTGAATTAAGCAGATTGAGTCTCTCACCACCACTCTCTGATCATGGTGTTTTTGTCTTCTTATTGCAAAAGTTCCATACCTTCTTGGTAATTTCTCATGAGCATCTCCTTACAGCACTGACACCTTCTTCTTCACAGCCCATCCAACAAACTACAGCCCTCTCCTTAGCCAGCTAACCCACTCTTTTATAGCACTCATCCTTATTGGACACAGCTGTGGCCTGTTACTAATCTTTGGTGATTAGCACAGCTGCAACTCCTCTGGGGTGAGATTATCTTCTGCACTGCCTTTATTTTCTTACATTTTATCCCCCCACATGGTGTTGCCTCTGCATCTACTTTGTAGGTTTTGCTGGAAGTGTTTTCTAGAGACAGGAAGACAATTAGACAAGTACCTGTGAAAAATGTTGGTTGATTTTGGATTTTTTTGGCCTGTATCAGATGATGAGCACTGCCAACAAGCTATGGGAAAAAAATATAGAATTGTAGAATCCTTTAGGTTGAAAAAGACCTTTAAGATTATCAAGTCCAACAATAAACCATGTCCCCAGGTACCACAACTACACACCTTTTAAATACCTCCAAGACTAGTGACTCAGCCCTTCCCTGGACAGCCTGTCCCAGTGCTTGACAACCCTTTCAGTGGTGAAATTTTTGTAATGAACAATCCACACCCCCCAGCACAATTTGAGGCCATTTCTTCTCATACTATCACCTGTTTTTTGGGAAAAAAGGCAGACTCCCACCTGGGTACAACCTCCTTTCAGGTAGTTGTAGAAAGTGATAGAGTCTCCCCTCAGCCTCCTTATCTCCAGTCCAAACAACCCCAACTCCCTCAGAAGCTCTTCACCAGACCTGTGCTCCAGACCCTTCTCCAGAAACCAGGGAGAACTTCACCTTTTCCCTGCTGCTAACTGGGAGTGTGACATGGAACAAAGTGTTAATGGGCTTTCTCTTCTTTCACATATGGCACTGGAAATATTAAAGAGCATCCACTTATTCCAGACGTCCCTCACCACTGAAGTGGGATCAGGTGGTGGGAGCCATTGGGTTTTTTTATGTCTTGCTTGCTGTCCTTTGGAAGCATAAAATTTCATTCTCATTTGAAGATGCATCTCATTGCTTTCACCGGTGACACCAGACCTTTCTTTCCCTCTTGCCATGTCACTGCATTGCACAGCAAGTGGCTGAGAAAAAATATCTGAATGACTCCTGGTTCATGGGCAGGCCCTGCTGTGCTGGAGTGGCAGTGCTGTAAAAGGGCTAATTGCAGATAGGAGCCCTGCTGAGTTACATATGCTGAACATGGGGCTAATTTCTCCTGCCTTTCCCTCAGACTCCCTTGCTGCAGTTCCTGCCTAGCCTATTCCAGCAGTGCTAACAGAGATTTTTATGAAGGGACAGATGGGGTGGGGGTAAGGGTCTCACTGTGCCCAAACCCTGCTGTGAAGGGTTCCCTTCAGTGAAGTAATTTCCCTTTGTTTGCTCAGGTCAGGCTGCTTGGCTGGACAACCTACCTTTTGGTTAAATACCACATTTTAAATACAAGATCCCCAAATCTGCAGATCAAGGGTATCCTGAATTCTCAACAGACCTTCCCACACAGAAACTAATTTGAATTTCAATCAGGGTGTAAAATGTAGTGTATACTCAACAAAGAAACTGAAGGCAGGCTGAGAAAACATAAATGAGCCTCATTTTAGTTGCTTTCAAGTTCCTTCTGTATAATCTTTTCATTTCTTATTTACTGTAATCAACATCCATCTCATGGCAATTTGTAGGCAATTGTGCACTACAGTTTGTTCAACATTCAGAGAAAAACTGCATGTCTCTGAAACCTGAGGTAAACTCCACAAATGCTTAGAACTCTGGATAGAAGATGAAAAGGCCTCATAACAGGACACATTGTTCTGCTCCAGAAAAAGGTGTTGGGAAGAACAAAGGAGTACCAGTGGCTCCAAGCAGTTTTTTCACATGAAGATTATTCCAAAGACAAAAAATTTCAAAACAATTCAGTTCTTCAACCATTGTGAGCTGTGGCAGGCTAAGTCACCTGGATTCAGCTCTTCCCACTGGAGAGGTTTTCTACTGAGCCTCTTCCTCTTGCTCTTTTGACCAATTTGCCTAGCTGCAAGTGCAGTGCAAAGTGCATCTCTTGGCATCACTGTTTCTGTCCACGCTGCTTTCACTTCTCGTGCAGCCTCCTTCATGCAAAGCCAGGTTTTATTGCAGGAAGAATAGCAGAGGTGGAAAATTCCTGATGTTTAATGCTCTGTTATTTTGACTTTGCGATTACTGTTTCAGTTGTTGAATGAGCTCTTATTGCTGCCAATACCAGGTGAGAGAGGCATTAGTTTGAGCTCTGCCAGGCTGCGATCAATAAACTCCCCCACATCCTTACACTTCTCCCTGATCACAGTTGAACAGCTCATTAGCCTTGTTCCAGCTATTATCCTGGCGCAGCACTTCTTAAGCTGATATGGTCCTTCCTTGTAACAGTAACGATGTGTTTATGTTTGCAAGGCATCAGGCACGATTATAGGTCCTGCCTCAGTCCCGAGCAATAATGAATGTGCCAAAGGTCAGTGTGCTGCCAGGCTCCGTGTGGCTGTGAGCAGCAGGCTTGGTATGAAAAAGCTATTGCAGTTGTTCACAGATAACCTGATCCTCTCAGGTAAGTCCAGTGAGATGCTATCCCAGAGAGAAAATGGAGCAGCCAGTGTGAAACTGCAATTTATGGGGACTGAACAGCATGTGCCCATCTTAAGCGGTGGCTGCAATTCAAGAAGGGCATTTTCCCTGCGGGTCTTGGCATTATGGGAAATTTTCAGGCACTGAACTGGTTTAATATCTTGAGACAGGCTGTGATCTAATTGTTCTCTGCCTCCACGTAAAAGGTACTTATTTTCTATGCATAGTCTTTTTCCCAGAGCATAAGATAACTTTGAATTTATGATGTGATCAGGGAAAGCACTCTTTTTGGTAAGCCTGAAGTGTGACAGATCTAAATTTGAATAAATCATTCTTATCAGATGGATCAGGTATTGCCTCTGCCCTGGGCCGACAACCAGGTCCTTCTGCTTTGCAGCCAATAATGTTTTAAATCTTCTCTAACACCCCAAATGTCTAGATCCTTACATAAACAAACCCACAAAGCTAGCTTGTGAGAAGTCAAATTCTCCATGGAGGTCTAAACACTCTGCAGCTGAGAGACACATATGAAAGCTGCTTTGGAATAGCTAAACCCATTTAAACCCATTTAAAACCTCACAATTAAATTTGCATGCAGCCAGCTACTGCTCTGTCTCTCCTGAGTCACAGTGGGCTTAGCAGGCTGGAGAAAAGCAGGGCCACTTTTTCACCAGCACAGTCCCAGATGGTTTTCTTCCCCACTTTTACCCAGATGAGCTAAGGGAAAAAGGCACTGTTGCCAAAGTGCCTTGGTGGGAAGATGATGGGGATAATTAAAAACAAGCAATGTACAAACAGACCCAAACAAAGTGATGTGAGCTCAGCAACCTCTCCCTGAAAGGATGAACCACTGAGCAAGGGGTGTCAAGGGCCAGGTGTGCCTCCCTGATGAGGCACAGGGGTGGATGGGGGCAGCATGCCCATGGAGGGGCTGCAGGATGCCATAGAGCTGCTGGGTGCCTGGCAGCACAGGCAGCATAGTGCTGATGGAGTGAGAGAGTTTCTGGGGTAGAGTCAGCATGAACAAATGGAGAAGGCAGCAGGTAGTACCAAAGAACAAAGTGCTGCTGGTGAGCAAAGCTGCTGGTTTGGGGAGAGAAGAGGCTGTGTGTTAACTGGACTCCCAAACACCTCCAGCAATCACTGCCTCTCATTAAAAAGCTGCTGATGGCAGAGTGTTACTTGGCAGCTCTTTGTCTTAGGAGACAGAGAGGAAATATTATCTTTGCCATGCAGATTTAGGGTCCCACCTGTCCTTGGGTGCAAATGGTCCTTATTGAAACAGATGGCTGCTGTGGATTGATAAACTGCCAGGGGCTTGTGTGCCTGTGTTAGAAAAAGAACATCTTCCTGCAGCCATGCAGAAATCCTGGGGTTGGTTAAACAGGCATTTCTGTCTGCTTTCAGATACGGGCCAGCGCCATGTGTGACGGCAGCTGTGTGTTCCCAAAACATTTCCGTGCAATTAGGTTGCAAGGAGACAAAAGCAGCCAGCCAGACTGGCTTCTCCCTTACTCTGCTCCAGCCTCAGGGACATTTCCTGACACCAGCCTCAGCAGAGATGCTGCCTGTGAGGCTTTCAGCGCTTTCTAACCCAACCTTACTTTCTAATTCCTGGAGCAAGGGAGGCAGCCATGTCCCTGTATCTCTCACCCTTTTCCTGCCAGCTTCCATAGAAAGTTGATCAGGAGGTCACTGAGCATTTTTTTGTGATTTTCTTTCCTAGTTGTTATGAACATTCTTAGTGGTTTATTCTGGGTTTCACTCAGAAAGGAGAAAGCAAGACAAGACACTGCTTCAGTCTGAAAAACACAATAAGGAAAGCACAAGTGACAGTTTGCATTCTGAAAACCCTGTGAATTTAAAAAGTTGTTTTTACAAGATCAAAACGTAACAAGGCATCTTTTTGAGAAACAAGTCTAACCCCACCTTGACCTATCCTTTATGTGTCAGAAAGTATTTTGTGCTTTTATCCAAGGACATCAAAGTGCTCCTGTGCTCCATACAATACTCTGTATTTCCTTCAGTCTCCCAAATGCCCTTCGGCCCCTGCACTGCAAGCCCTGCTGCTCCAAGGGGATGCGGAGGTGGCTGCTGAATACGTGCTTTGCTAGAGGTGTGCCTGTATTATTATCATATTGAAAGATATGTGCCTATCTGTCAGTAATCTAGATCAATGACTATTAATCCTTCAGCTGTTCAGAAATACTGTCAGAACAAGCAGTTTTAGCAGAAAAGGGCAAAGAAGGAAGGTGTGTGCTTGCATGCGTATTTGCCATGTTGCTCCTTCAAATTCTCCAGGCATGAAATCATTACATGTCTAATTAGGTGGCAATTACAAAAGCAACACTGTATTAGTCCCTTTGGCACAAGGGATCTCTCTAGATGTTTTTGATCTCACCTTTCACAGATTCCACTGAAATCCAGGGTGAATTTCTGAAGGTTTTTTTGCTGAACTTCAAAGGAATCAGAGTTACCTCCGGTGGCACGATGGCGGGGATGAATTCTCCAGGCGGGGATGAATTCTCCAGGCCAGCGCTGGAGAGGCTGAGTGTTTAACTGGCTAGTAGTAGCGGTAGTGACACAGCCACTGTGGATTCAATTTGTGGAATATATTACAACGGCAGTGTGAAAAAATTACTCTTAGGTTTTGCAAATTGATTCACTAGAGCTTTAAACTAGGATAGGGAGTGGCCAATTTACACTTCAAAACCCAAACGGTGCCCTCGGATATATTTGCCAAGCTCCACCAGAAATTAATAAGGACCATGAAATCAAAGAAGATACAATTTAGCTTAACTATTTAGATGGCTAATCCATTTGACTGTGGCTATTTTACATCTTCCACAACCCCGTTTTTCAACTGAGTTTCTGAATGTTCAAGCTGAGGCATCCTAAGTAGACAAGGCTGTTTGAAGGCTTGTCCAACAGAAGTCTCCTCAAATAATAGATATCAACAAATTAAATAATCTTTAAATCTCCATGTTCTTCAGAGAAAGGGGTCTATGTGTCCAAAACCTCATTTGTTTTCCAGCTAAGTTACTTCATTCAGTAAAAAGGTCAAGTCTGCCTACAAACTTTTCTTATGAACATGCCTGAGTCACATCATTCTTTGAGATGTTCCTGATTGAAAGTCTCCAGTTTTCTGTGGAGTGAGGTTTTTCCTCTGTGTGTTCCTACTTCCTCCTTTTTTATATCAGTATTTTGACTGAAAACAGCAAAATCTTCATTGTTCATAGACTGGCAAGATTTTTTAACATAAATACAATTCTAAAATAAACTTAATATTTTAACTCATCTTCTCACACCACTAAAAAGAGCAGTGGAAAAGGATGGGTGAAATATTTCTTTTCCATTTAAACCTATTCCATGCAAGGAAGTGACTTAGAGCTGGTCTCAGATATTTCAACTCCTGTGTTTTTGTGGCAGGTTGTGCCTAGCTGTGAAACAGACAGATATTAATTTCAGTGAAGGATTTTCTAAAGTGGTATGAAGTGATATAAAATGAGAGTGCTGGAAGGTGTCAGAGCATAAACAGTGTCACCTTTCTCTAGCCTGCCTTGCTCTTGAAACAGGTATGTGCAACTCTGGCACAAGCACCATGGTGGTTTCTCTAATGCTTGGAGGGCCATGAGTGAGGCAGAATTAAGAGCAGGATCTCAGTTCCCATTAATTTCTTATTTAATCTGACCAAATATTTTTTAAAGCAACTTTTGTTTTTGCTGTTGTTTTCTTTTAGATACGTTTACTGTGTTAATAATGCACCACTTATTCCTCTCCTTCCCCTCTGCCTTTCTCTGCCTTGGTTTTGGGGAGTTTAAGAAGCTGCTGCTGCCACAGATCTTCCAATGAAAAAGATGCAAAATTAGTCTGAGGGCCTTCCACATGGCATAGGAAAGCAGGAAGAGACAAGCATGGCATTCAAAGCTACAGCTGGAACAGTATGAATAGTTCTGTACTATAACTGTAATGCACTTCTACAGTGCTTGAATGCTCAAGCCAGGATGCTTCCTGGCTGCCACAGCTTCCCATCAGTGTTTCTGGAAGCTGAGCTGCCACTGCTGCCTTTTGGCTTCTCATTCCCTTTACATGCAAGGGCCACACTGTCACTGTTCACCTGTGTCCTCTCACACTACAGCCCCCTCTGCTTGGAAGCTCTGTGATGCTGAGGATCAGAGGAAGATTTTGAGCACAGCTCTAACTGATTTTGCTTTGCATTTTAAAGCCTAAGACAAATGACTCTGATAGCAATTCTGAGGTTAGAATTTTGGAGGGGGGAAAGCATTCTTGCTGCCAGAAGAGAGAAATAAAATAAAACATTTTCAGCTTCTCCACTTCTAAAGAAACTCCAATCATTTGATTTATTCCAGGACAGGAGAAAAAAATCAATAAAGAAAGATATGATATTTCTGGATATTAAACTTTTTTCAACCTGAATACTTTAATACCACGAACCAAACAGGAGAGGAAGTGTGGGGGTTTTGTGTTGTTTTAAGGCAGGCCAGGCATGACTTTCTCTTGCTGATATGAGAAATCACCAGAGAGATGTACTATACTGAAGTTGATATGCAAATGTCTTAGGTGGAAAAAATATTTCTCTTATGTACAGAGATACTTGATAATTGCTTATCTGAGTTTGAGAAGCAGCAATAGGCCCTGTTCTAGGTCTTTGCTCCCCAGGGCCTGTTCCTACACATCAGTGCCCAAAGTCATTGTGCCCAGCAGTGCAGCTTAGCCCATGACCATGCAATTGACTTGCACTGATTTTCCTCTGTGCTAAGCCAATAAAAAATTTTCAACTCTATAAGGATCCTAAGGCTAAAGGTAAATACATATACTAAAAGAGGAGTAGGAGCAGATGGAAGGTTTAAGGTTTATAATACAGCCTTTGACACTTAACAACGAAGCACTTCAGGAATCCCCTGGAGCTTGATGCCACTAGACTGTAGCCAAGCTGTCCCTAGCAGCATAGCAGGAAATCATGACTTTTTTTGTCAAAACAAGCAGAAAAAGTTTAGTCAGTTCACATCTATTGATTAATTAGACTCAGCAAAGCTTTTGCTTTCTCTTTAAGAAAAGAGTTTTCCAGCAAATTGAAATGCTAGGACCACTCATTTGCTATTGTCTTGCTAAAATACTTATTTACATTTACTTGATATATTGTAATAGCACCCAGTACTGCATCTCAGTGAAGAGCCATGAAATATGTACACAGATCAGTGTGAAGAAAAGCTTATTCTCTCAGTCAATGATACTGTATGGGATACATCTTATTAAAGTGTTGCCCTGACATGTCCTTTCTGGAAGTAGGAGCACTGTCACCTGTCAGGGTTCACAACAGTATTTATTACCATAGAGACCATAGCAATGTCTCCTTACTAGTGTTTTGAGTAGCTTTTCCTGCTAACTACTTATTTTCCTGAGTTATTGGGTTATAAAATAATTTAAGATGGAAGGAGTCCCTGGAGCAGCATGACTTAGATTATGTTGTCCAGAACCTTCTGTAGCCTATTTGTGAATATCTTCAAGGATGAGGAGTCCACAATGCTTCTCATCAGCAGGTTAATTGATGATTTGAATCTAAAGAGGATTAGGCAAAATTTTGTGTTGTCATTTATCATTTGCCTGCAGCTGCACCCTGCCTACTTCCATGGCTTTGTCCATGTGCAGCATTAAATTAGTGTGTCTTACCTTTCCTGTAGTGCAGGGCTTGGACAAGCTGCTGTATGATGCTGACATCCAGAGCACATTCCATGTTCCCTGTCCTCCTCCTCAGCCTGATGGCACCTACACTCCATTGGATGCAGCAGAGCTGAGGCACTGCAGCTCCTAGGAGCTGCTGGGCACACAGACCTGTCCCTGTGCTGGCCTGAGCCACTTCAGCTGGCACATGCAACATGAAGGGAGGCCCACAGTGAGCTATGGTTGGTCTGATCCAGCCACGAGAAACATGAGAAATATTACTTTTTAATTTCTTAATGTCAGAATCTGCCACTCAGCCCTGCTGAACTGCAGGCTGCACTTCTGAGATGCCCTTTGCACTCCAGATAGGAGGAACAGATCCTCCTCAGAAACTTTAATAGGTATTGCTCTCAACATTTGGCAGCTGTAGGAAATAAATCTATTGTTGCTGCAAAATATTTGCTTCCTGAATAGAGTGGCAATAGATATAAGGAATCCCACTGAGCTTTAATAATCCCATGGTTCTGAAAAGCCACCTGGATCTGGTGATTAAAACACTGATGAGCTTGGTGAATTAATGCAGTAATGGTATAGCATTGCCTTGCAACATTTAGCCTGACTGCTGTGTCTGGTATATTTACAGTGGGCTAATCCCCAGATTTACAAATGAAACTGAATTCCCTGGGGCACTGTGTGTGATTTTTTGGTTTTGTAATGGATGTTGATTTGATGACAACAACCAGCTGTACCTATAGGCTGGGGAGGCCACAATGCTTTTATTTATTCTCCAGGTGTGACAAGCTTGCAGCCAGCATGGCCAGCAGGATCCTTGTTAACCAAAATCCCTCAGTGTCTGTTATAAATACAAGAGTGGGAGAAGTTTCTTTACATTCAGAATGAGCCCACAACACTCTGAAGCCTGTGTTGGTGTATCTGCTACCACAAAGCTGAGTTCCTGGGGGAGAGCTGGACCTCTTCCAAGAAAGGCTTCAATAACATGGGAAATGGAAGGCAGGATGAGAAATGCAACAACTGAGAGCAGACTGCAGAAGATGGATCATCAGACAGTATAAATTCTGCTGGCACCGTGGATGTTAATGACTCATCAGGCCCTTTTCTTCCTCCAGGCCCAGTTTGAGTGGAATATTGATTGCTTTACAGTGAGTTCTTGTTTACTGCAGCTAGATTCAAACACAAGCTGCATGATAGTAGAATTGGAAGTAGAATTGGAAGTTTTCTAGAAAAAAACCATATTTTTTCTAGAAAAAAACATATTTTACTTAGGCTCCAATTCCATACAGTTAGCCCTTAAACTGTTCTGTTTTTAAAGCATGGGCAAGAGCAAAGAAGAGAAAAAAAACCCCAAAAGTTATCAGAAAAACCAATGAAATTTCTGGTACTTCTGTCTGCAGGTACTGTCACAAAAATAAACCAAACCCCCGTTACTTTAAAAGCTCCAGGGATAGAGCTGTAACTGGAGGAGCAGGACTGCAGAGCTGGCATTGTGTCACACATGTCAGATGGTTGAAAATGCATCAGGGTGAGTGTCTGGCAGCACGTGGCAGCTGTCAAAACCAGGACAATGTTTGTGTGCCTACAAGCTGTCTTCTCCATTTGCCTTTTTGACTCCTGGAGGGGTGAGCAGAAACTGGAATTCAGAGCAGGAGACTTGAGGCAATGCCTCTGATTCCTCCATTTCCCCACCTTTATGTGCAGGTAGTGCTGTAAGAGCTGAAGCACATGAAGCGTTTGTGCATTTCTGGATGTAAAGTGCCATTGAGAACACACCTCTTGTCAGTATTCACAGTCAGTGTTTATCTTTTTTTTCTGATGACAGGCCTCTGCATAGTGGAAATAGTCCCAAAACACAATTCATAGCAAAACAGACTCTACTGTTTTGTAGAGTCTACTGTACTGCCTGTACTGTGCTACTGTACTACCTGTACTGCCTGCTGGCCCAGGCATATTCTGTGCACCAGAGAAATGCTACACCACAAGTTTCTAATTTCTGTTTTCTCCCTCCTGGATTTTCCTGACTCGGGGCAATTCAGGTCATACAAACAGGAAGTTATGCTTTGCATCAGGAGTTTCTGAACCTCAACTTCCAACAGAACTCATGGGTAAGCTAATAAAAACATGGAAATAAAAGGCTTCAGAGAGGTCAATAAGCTGCTTTTATGCAGGAAGTAGTAGAATTTTAACCATAATTATTTTTTCACCTTGAATTATTAACATATGCCATAAAAATGTTATAAACAGAGGACAAACAGGACATTCTGCTAGAATTTCAGAGTTTGGTATTTTCACCTAAAACATACCCTCTTTGATGATACAGCCATTGAAACAGGGGTATCCATAAAAGCTGTTAAACATAAAGAATGTTACTCTCTTATGGCTACTTTAAAATCCAAAGAGATTGAATCTTGCCTGTTCTTTAAATAATAATGACAAAGTTTAGAATTTTACCTTTATGACCAAGAAATTAGGCTGACTGCTTAGGAAAGCAGTCAAACTGGAGTGTTACCTGAGTGTCTTCTACTGAAACTACTCTTCTGAGATAATGAATGAATATAGTTCTGCCAAAGACAAACATTTTTCTTTTTACAAATATAACTCCTGTCATAAATACTTCTCAAGAAGAAAAAATGAAACCTTTCCTGGAAAATAATTTCACGGCATATCTTCTGAACCTTAGCATCAACAGCAGCAGTCTTGCTTTGCCTTGTTAATTTCTAATAGGCTGAGCAACACAGCCATTAGCTTTGCCTTGGTACAAAAGTTGCTTTAAAGAGGTCATAGAGAGGACTTAGTTGTTCTGCAATGATTCCAGGTTTGCCTGACTCCAGGGAAAAACGTAATAACTCCAACAATAACCTGGAATAAATAAGGAGGGAACTAGTCCTTGCTCCAGCAGACAGAGGATTCTGATTCCCACAATTACAATGAGGAATCTTCCCCAGGCCAGTCCCATCCAGGGGCAATCCGGCTTCCCAGGCCTGCAGGCTTCTGAACTTCCAGTTAGAAGAAATCCTAACCTGGCCTGAGAAACACACTGAGGAAGAGCAAGAAAGGAAAAGAACAAAGCCTTGACTAATGCTTTCAGCTCCTTTCCTTCTCTAGACTGCAATTTATATAAATGCCAACAATGACTTTCATTCCTGAGGCTATTGATTTCCCAGCACCCTGCCCTTAAATCCATCCAGGCAGAGAATTACGCATGAGAAAAGAGAGAAAAGATGGGCTGTAATTGAAAGCAGCCACTTTCATAACCTCTCAGCTGCTACAGACCAGAGCAAACAGCCTCAGTTTGTTATTGGATTTTAGAGGATATCAGCCGCTATGAGGACTGCAGGTGTGGATATTTGGTGAGGCCATTAGTCCTCTTTCCCCATGGGGTTCAACCCTAAGTTTGTGATCACCTCACAGAGCATCCCTGAGGTACATCACAGCACTCAGACTGCAAAAAGGTGAGAAAAGGCTTTTGACACAAGTCATCCCAGCCTTCTTCCTAGCTCAGCCTCCTGCAGAGTGAGGTCTCCAGTGGGGGGTTTGAAAGCTTTGGTTTGCTTGATTTAAAGCCCAAATAAAGCCCTAGCCCTCATCTGAATGACAGCCCACAAGCTCAGCCAAGGTGCAGGCAATAAACCCCCTCAGTTATCACCATTAGCCACAGTCCTGGTGGTGGTCAAACCCTACTAAAGGCATTAAAAACTTCTGGGCTTTGTGAGAATTTTTTTATAACCCTCACAGAAACCATAATTCGGCACAAAATCTCCTGAGAAAGAAATTAAAAATCTTTGCTCCTGTGGATAACCAGACACTTCTCACCCACTGTATCCTGAAACTGTGGTGAGAACTGCCTCCTCCAAGAGCTGAGTGGGTAAGGGACAGCTCTGGCACAGAGCAGAGCCAAGCACCTTTAGCATTTGCAGAGGGAATACCCATCATTTGATTTTCCATGGAGCCCACACAAAATAATACCCCTAAAGATGAAGAAAAAGGTGAATGATGCTGCAAGTTCTGCCCAGGCTGTCACTGAGGTTCTGTTTGGTCCTAGGGTTAGGGTTGGCAGACAGAAGAACAGCAGAAGGCTGCAAAGTGATGTAAGAAGGAAGCTGGGATTGATGACAGCCAAAGGCTTTGTCCCTTGTGAAGGACAGGACCTGATCCCTGAACTTAGGAAGATGCTCAGACCAATTTCCTCCTAGGTCTGGAGAGGCTGGAGCAGGTGCATGAATGTGTTAGTCTGGGCTTTTCTGTTGCTTGGTTTTGTGGGAGGTGTCTGCACGCTGTGGCGGAGCTATGGCCAGTGGTGGCTTTAGGCTTAGAGTAGAACTTGAAGATATTTCCAGAAGAGAGGTGGGATCTGGTTCTTCTACAGGATAAAGTGAATGATGGAGAGAGAGTCTGGCAAAGTTTAGTGCCTGAACACTAGTTGTACAAAAATTCAAAAAAGTGTACTTTGATATTTTGCCCTGACTCCAGTGCTTTAGAATAATTTGAACAGCTGTGTGTATGGAGCAGAAAAATAACACATCTGTGTGCTGTGCAGGCTGAACATGGCATGGATGCAATTACAACTCTGCACCTGCTGCTTAAGTGATTGTATCAGTCTGACATAAGCACCATTAGAGCAGTTAACACAGACGCCCAAGGCACAGGATTTCTAAAGGTGATGACAGCTCTGCTCTGACCCCAGTGGATGGGGGGAAGAAAGTGGCCAAACACAGGGCAAACACCCATGGCCTCCTGTGGGGAAGGAGACATTGCTTTCCAGGGAGGGTTTTGTGGAACAGGGAGTGCGGGGGCTGCCTAAACTGGTGCTCTCCAAAGCAGGGTGTGCACAAATCGAGGCTGCACAAAACAAGCCATGAAGGGGCATAAAAAAGTATTTTTTGCTCATTAATTAATGAAATTTTAGATTTTTTTTATAATTACATTTATCTCATCCTGGTTTTATTTCTATTGTTGTGGTATTAGTACAGTCCTACATTTACTTATACATAAATAAATAAATACTGGGGAGAGGTGCTCAAAATTCTTTTACTGCCCAAGCAAAACGGTTTTGGCATCTCTGGTCTGATTTCCCATGAACAAATGCTAGGGGAAGGAGGGCCTAAAATTCTGCTTCTCACTTAACTTCAGCCATGCACTAACACCTTACATGAGACAAAAACCCAGTGGTTTTTATTTGGGTCCCAGCTTGCTGCTCTGGCTACAGATACCACACTGCTTCTTGTCAAATGGCCTCTGTTCTACTGCATGTGGAAATTTACAAAAGACTTAAAGAGAGGACATAATTTTCTGTCCCCTTTGGTTTCTCCATGTTGCTTCCCTGCTTTTTGGTGCAGCCAGAGGTGGGAGCTACTGGCTGGCTGCTCTGCTCTGTCATATAAACAACCCTGACCCCAAACAAAAAATGTGATGGCATGGCCAGCATCTGTTATTTTACAACAAACATTACAGGAATAGGTATGTGACCTGCTGCTGACAAATCCATGATACCCATAACTGGCATTGCACTGGGCCACTGTTTCCATGATTTACACCTTCTGAAAGCTCTGCACTGAGTGCTGCAGAGAGCCAAGGGACTTTGTGCCTTTATGACAGAAACAGAGGGAAGACAGCAACAAAAAATACATGTGATAACTAAAAATACATTTGAAAAAAAATTATAGCTAACTCTGGAGATTAAAAATTGACAAGTGTATCCTAGGAGGGAGCAGGGCTTTTTTGTGGTGGATGGATTTACACTGACTGCAGCCACTGGAGCTGCAGCAGAGAAAGCCCTGCTGAGACCACGAGCCATGGCCAGAGCCTCTGCAAATGCACAAAGACAGTACAAAACCAATCAACTTGGCTTTATTGTACAGATAACCATGGCCATAGGGCTGCATAATGAAGTGCTTCTTGCAGCATTGCAGCATTTTGTCTTGCCAGCCCTTTCACCATTGTTAGCAATTGCTACATCTTTTCCCACAGGGATGTTGCAGGGATTAAATCAGCTGTCTGTGGTGTGTCAGTCTGTGTCAGTAATTCCCTGCAATTGAGAAGAACTGTCTACAGTCTTCTCTTTTTTCTTTTCCATGCATGTCAGCCCAATATCTAAGTCTGCAAAACACATCTTACTCTGTTTTTGATGCAAGCTCTTTACTTTTCTGCTCTTCAGCAGGAAGAAAATACAAGCACAATTCCAGCAACTTCAGTGAAAGTAAGCCAGCTATGACTGGTTCATGAGCTAGCTACACATTTTTGTACTCCACGTTGCATTCCTCATCTCAAACTGCTGCTGCCATGCAAACATATCATTTATAATTTTGTTTTTAGATGAATCTCCACAAGGAATCTTTCTCATTTTTCTTTCCCAGCAGATGAAACGCAGACAAACTACAGTACCTGATTTATAAATTTTATTCTCTCTATGGAGCCAGAAAGCAGTAGTCACACATATGAATCTCAAGATGATTCCTGTCCAGAAAAATTAAATTAAAGCTTTTCAGTTGAAGATGCTTACAGTACAGAAATAGACTGTTTCTAGTCAGCGGGATTAAAGGAAAGAAAAGCTCAGCAAGAATGAAGTTGCATTGCAGAGTTATCTCTATCTAGGCAGCAGACTGTAATTTCCATAAACTAAAGAGAAAATTCTCTTCTCGTCACTGCTTTTCAGGTCAAAGACCCATTTTTAAATTCCCTTATCTTCTCTTTCTTTTCCTTAATTCCCTCCCTGTCTCCTCTTTTGTGCTTTATTTGAGAATCAAAGGACAGTAAAGTGTAGAAAAACCAAGTCAATGATTTTATGGTACATTTACTTGTTTATTGAATAGCATATTTTGGAATTGCAAACTTAACAGAGAGGGGGAAATGCCCTTTAACAATACTACCAATTCTACCAATTGCAAGAATTGCAAGCCATGCTTTGAAGTGTGTTATTTTCTCTTGGTCTCTTAAAATCAGCACATAAGCTGTTTATGACTAACCTGGCTGTCCTGTAGACTTCACTGGCTTCTCCTTACTCTCTTTAATTCCTCCCTTGACCCAGCCCTTCCTTTGTGCTGTCAGCAGCTGGAAATTAAGCTGTCACTGGCAGTTACAGAAGTCAAGTTCAGCTTTGAGGCAGATAAACTGTGGGATCCAGCTCATTGCACAGCCTTGGGAATGGTGGGACCAGCTGGAGGGACACCACAACAACCTGGGGCCAGTGGCAGGCTGAGAGGTGACTGAGGAAAGATGGAAACATCTCTTTTGACACCAGCCCACTCTTAAATCAGCTTTCAGGGATAGCAAAGCAGAATCTTGAGCCAAGGAATGGGAGTGCAGTCCCCTGCTCCCCTGTCAAAAGCACAGCTTGTCCTGGGTTGTTTTCTACTGCTTGTTGTAAGACGTGTCTGAGCTATCACAGGCAGTCAATTGTCCTGAATGTAGCAAGACAAGAAACCACCATTAATGAAACATTGAAACTGTAAAAAATAAGTGCCATTCTAGTCTCTGATTCAAAGTCTCAAGATGAGGTAAATTAAAAATAAGGAGTAAAATCCTGGGTCTCTTACAGCCAAAGGAGGTAACAAAGCAGAGTCAGGTTTGCACTCCTGAAGTAGTGGTATGAACATGGACAATGGAGGATATGAAACTCATGGCTTTTCAAAAACCCACTGAGATTAACCAAAAAATGTAGAAGGTGAAATTTTTTTCCCCGAAGTCACAGGAGGAGGTCCTGGCAAACCAGACTGTGACTGTCTCCCTTCTCTTTGCAGAGCAGACATATGACAGGGTATGTTGTCCCCTGGCAGTGAGGTACAGCACCCTCCATCACACTGCAGGGGATCCCCAAGACTCCATGCATTATTTGTTAAAATTATTCTTTTTGCTGCTTTTATCATTATTTTTTACCACTACTATTGCTTTTACTGTGATGATGCTGTATTTTTAACATCTCAGTTCTCAGTAAGTAATTAAATAACATCTTTGCCAATTTCTGAATTTCACTGTCACAGTCCAAAAGAATAAATACAGGAAATGTTCAGTTTCTATTTTTCCATTATAAAAAACAATCTTAAGAAATTGTATACATAACTTCAAGAACAATACTATTGGTAAGGTTATCCAAGCACAGAGAAATGCAGGCAAATACCCATGCCTTTCTTGTAGTGAGCATGTGATAAAACCAGATTTTTGATGGAAAAAGTGTTACAGAATACCTACAGTACATACATACTCAAGAACTATTTGCACTCCTACTCCTATGTTTTATCCCAAATGTTTATGCGTGTGAATGAATACCGAAATATGTAAGATATTAACTACAATATATACACATCTCCATGCAGAAGGAAGGAGAAATACACATGCATATTTTTATTATGAATATTTTCTAAATTCTTGCTCAGTAGTAAATCTATTTATCCACATGCCTTCATATCCAAATAACTTATTCAATTAAGATATCATTGGTTTGTCAAGCTGGCACTTTTTTGAGCAAAATGAATAGCAGAGTTTTCAGACTCATCCTCATTAAGCTATTTAGGGATGGTACTTTGCACCAAGGAAAAGCAAAAAAGGAGGAAATGATCCAAGCAGCCTGCAAGGCTGACTGATCGGTGTGCCTTTGGCCACAGCCCAGGGCAACCACCACACAGCCTCCTAATCCAGCTCCAGAGCAGCCGAGCTGGGGGCTGCCTCCCTGCCTGCCTCATTTGGGAAGCTGGCAGAGCAAGTCTTTTTCCTTGCACAGCTTCCATCATGTGGGTGAAGGCATCCTCTAAGGTAATGCCATCCCATTTTTGTCATGACATGATTTTGCACATCTCTCTTTCCTATGGGAGGCGTCAGGGCAGCCTGGGAGCTGCTGTGGCCCTGGGAGTTGGGGTGAGCAGCACACACAGGGACGGGGAGCCCTTGGGACTGTCACTCTCATGTACCCATATGCCAGGCCTCAGGGGCCACACTTATTACAAGCCCTTGGGAAAGCAAGGAAAGACTGGTTTTGCTGACACTGGTGTTCTGTTCAACTAGAAGAAATGAAAATAGAAAAGCAAAATATTACTGCAATAGCAGGAGAAAACATAACCATATTTTATACTAATGAATGCTGGCTGGGAAACCCCTTTGCATTTACCAGCAGTTTTTAAGCATGTCAGATATTGTGTTTCTGTACACTACCTGAAATTCTGCACAATTTTCACACAGTCCTATAATGAAATTTTGACAAGGTTATCTGGGACTTTCTATGCATAATCAGTGTTGATTGACTCAGCTTCTGGGAGTCTAGAAAAAATATATCTATGGCAGGTTTTGTACCTCTTCACTTTGAGCACAGTTACAGACATCTCTGTATGTTTGTATCAGTATGACTGAAAACAAATGCAAAAAAGACTTTATTCTTATGCTAGATCTTGCCACTGTAAAGACATCACACACTTGCTCTGCAATGAAAAGCAGGACTACATGGCATATTTGTAGGTTAAGCTCTGAGCAAAAAGCCTGTTTGATAGAGCTTTGCACATAGCTGTTGTAAATTCTCTTTTATCCTTGCTAATTTTGTCTCTGCTTTTGACTAAATAATAAATCCCCATTGAGTATCTGAATCCTTAAATGCTGGCAGAACTTGTTGAGTGGAATACCTACCAGTGTTGTCCATGCTGCCAAAGTGAAAAGCAACTCCTTTATGCTGTACAGTTCAAATCCAATCAAAGCCTCTTCTCCAAAGCCTTTCTGAGGCCAATTACAGGTATTTGTCAAGCTCAAGCTAATGAAATTTAACAAGGCCATATTGTTAATAAGATGCAAATTTGGGCGAAGGTCAGAGGGGTCTGGTCCTATCCCTTGCTAACCCACATCTCAGGGCAGAAGGAGATGTGTCCTTTGGGCTGTCCATGGGGAGGCATGATTGCTTTCCAAGCAAGTCTTCCTTTCTCTGCTCTGTGCAATTCACAGAGAGCCTGTAGGGGGATAGAACATAAGTAAATAAAGGTGGGATAGAATGTAATCTTACCCCTTAAAGAGTTCCAGCAGACCCAATTATTAAGGATTGGGAGCAGGCCTGATTTTAGCAGGCCACACCTGTAGCCAATAGGAAGAGTGTTATAAAAGAGTGGATTGGCTGGTTGAGGGAGAAGTGGAGTAAGGTGGCTGCTGTGAGGACAGGGGGTAGCCAGTGCCTAGAGGAGCTGTCTACAAGAAACATCAAGGAGGTACAAAACTCTAGCAATATAGAACCCTTGCAACGTAATGACAATAGAACTCTTGCACTATAATGACAATGAGAGCTTGCTGCCAGCCCAGCTGTGAGCAATGGGCAAACCCACGGCCTTTCCTCTTCCACACATGAGTTTTCCTTGGCCAACAGCCTTGATCAGGGAGCCCTGGAGTGTCAGCCTAGGGTCAGATTTTGTGCCTTTTAAACAGCAGAGAAAATCTGGCTTCAGCTTCCTCCCCCCCTTCAATTCATCACAGACTTCAAAAGAGCAGCTGGTATTTATTGGTGGAGAACAGGTTGGCGTTGGTCAGGGAAGGCAAAACAGGTTCAGGAAGAAAAGAAACACAGGAGGCAGGCAGCAGAGATGGAAGAGTAAAGGTTAGGACCACAAGGAGGAAGATATGAAGGAGGTTAGTGTGATGTTTAACTCTGTAACACTATTGATTGACTGTGTTGATTCAGGTAGACATACTGCTATTAAAAGATTTCTAATGTTTAGGAGTATCTCCTGCAGAGCTTTTTTCTTCCCTCAACAAGCATTGTGAACATCTTCTTCTCCATGCACAAACAATTTATCTTATGCTTACTAGGCTGACACGAAGCCTTTGGAGCTGCAGTTTTCTCTGGAAGAGTCAGCAACACCTTCAGTTTTGTGTTTGCAGAGGGGTAGCCTGAGAGAAGAAGCAGCAGCAGGAGAGGTATCCACAAGTTTTTTGTAAGCTATCTGCTGGGCCCCACTTTGTAGGCTGATGAGTTTTTGAAACAAGGCTTGGTTGTACTGTGGCTCTGGGGTGTCCCACAAACAACAGAGTGGCGAAGGCTTTGCACCAAGACGGAGAATTTGGGCTGCATCCCAAGTTCATCCCAATGGTCCCAGCAGCCTGCAGATGCCTGTGCTAGTGGGGCTGAGTTGGTTGCTCCAGAGACTTGGAGAAACTGTCCTACCCACCAGGGCCCTGTGAACTTCCTGTGTTTCAAGTGCAATAGGTAACTTTTTGCAATGTTCCCAATTCCTATTCATTTGTGTACATTTATAGGAAAAAATATATTCAAGAAAATAGGTCACACAAAACTACCGTGCTGCTCTTCAGGGCTCAGCTTGTTTTTGCTCAGGACCTGGCAATAAGAGCTACCTTATCAGCAGGTGCTGCATCATACAAAATGGACATTTGATGTCTTAGCCTAAGCCTGAGTTGATACCTTTCTGCACTGGGCTTGTCCTGAACCAGGACTGCATTTCTGGAGCAGTGACTGGGCAGCTGGGGTGTACATGACTTTTCTTCATGGAGCCCTGCAAGACTGGGTTACAAAATGCAGGAGTGTAGGTGCCACCATGAATTCAGAAGCAGCAGTACCTGCACTGTCCAGGTTTTTTCCATCATTGTCTATGGCTTCAGATTACAGTTTTGAATTCCCATGAATGGCTCAAGCTGGGAGATCAGGTGGAGCAGGCCCACTCAAAACTACAATTTCCCTATTTCACATATGGAAAATACGTGAGGTAATGCCTTGCTCCAAAGCCAGGCTTTTGGATGGCTGTAAACAGCCTGAACATCCAAGTCACACCTGCGTACTCAAGTAAAGCCAGTCTGTCACTGCACCTACAGCATTCTCAATTCTATTTACTGAGTGCTTGTCTGAAAAGGAAATGGAATAAATCTGTCAGTGACAGTCTGAAATTACCTCTCACTGTGTTCTGAGTGAGTGCTGGATGCTGTTTCCTGGTGAAGGAGGCTGTGCAAACTGAAGGAGTCTCTTTGCCTCTCTTGAAGCAGTCTGGCTGTGGAGCACCCAGAGGACCAGCTCCTCACCAGCTCACCCCACAGCCCCAGCACCCAGGGTGCTTCCTTCCTCCTCTGCAGACTGCTTTCCAGGAGAAATATTCAGGATAAATGAAGTGCACTAGGGAGAATGGCTTGCTTTCAGTATAAACCTCTGGAAGGACATGCCCCTTTGACACTGAAAGGTGTGTCTGCAGGTCCTGTAGTTACACCTTAGTGCTAAATGGGGCAGCTCAAAGACTGGTGTCACTGAAGCACCTGTTCACCTGGGCTCTCTGCCTGGGGGCTGAGAATCACATTTGCTTGCAGATTTGGCTGACAGTGCTGCAGCACAAGTGTTTCATGCCTGGCTCAAACCTCCTTTACATCCTGGATTCTCAACACTTTGCTCTTTCCCTCATATCACCTACTCTCTAGTGCCGGCACTAAGTTTTTTGTGAGTCAAATGGTCAGGGATTCAGAGACAGTGAGGCCAGAAAGGCTACCACAGATATCTACTTTGATCTTCCATAATAGACAGACCACAGGAGTGCTCTGATTCAGTCTTTGCTACACTCAGGCTTTTAGAAAAATGTATTATGAGCCAAATGCATCACAAACTGCCAAATAGATCAGTGTGTTTGTGTGTGTGAGAGCACTGACCAGCTGGTGCCTGTGCCAGACACCACGACACACAATCACAGCTGCCCTCCTCTGAGTAAGGACACGACTCAGCACAGCGCTCTGCGCCATTGCTGGGTGTCAGGACACTTACGGATTTGTCATATCTATGAGATTTCTACTTTCCCACTGCCTCACCCCAGTAACGCTGCTTGTAACTGGACAAACACGCTGAAGAAATTTTAAATATGCCTGAATGGAACTGAAAAATGCATAGACTTTGCTATCCCTAGGAAAGCATGTGAAAAATACCCTATATTTGGCCAGCTCAATTTTCCTTCTTTTGTATTTGTTTTTCAGTGTGAAGACTAGCTATCATATCTCTCTTCCCCACATTTAAAAAGCAAACAGCTCCCTGGCCAACATACATGTGAGTAAAATAAATAGGTTCAATCCCTTGTTTTCTTTGTTGAGAGACATGTTTTTCAGTCCCTCAGTAATTTCTGTGGTCCCTTCCTGAATCTTCTCCGTTTTCATCAACGTCTTCCTTGAATTTGTAGGCATCAGATGAGACAAAAATTTCAGCAGCAGCCTACCTGTGAGTATGACACAAACCTCTCTGTTCCTTCTGCTTTGTACTGCTATAATCAGGATGCAGGAAAGATGACAGCAAGTGGCTTTGCCATCATCATCCTGAAGCTCATGTTGAGCAGGTGATGTGCCAGGACCTCCAGCCTCCACGACAGCCCTCTCCAGAGCTCAGCTTGCAGTCTTCCCTTATAGGCCACACTCAAATATGTACTGTATACTTGTATCTTATTTACTGACAAGTTTATATTGCTCTGTATCAGAGATCTGTTTTCTTCATGACTGATTAGTGCACCTTTTATTTATTTTAATATTTACAGATGACTGCATTTCTCCAGGTTGTTACTGAAGAGTTTTAAATGGCATAATGTTAAAAAATTATCTCTGTGGGAAACACCAGAAATGTAACCATGAAAACAAAAGTCCCCATTACATTTTGAGACCTCCCAGCAAATTTTTAATCCACTCTGCCTTTTAATCAAAATGCCGTGCTGTGGCACATCATACACCCTGCAGAGTCTGTTACAACAACCTCAGTTGGATTTTGCAATCAATCTTGCAGTATTATCAACAGATAACAAGCTACTTTTTCATAATTGCATTTTGTTCGGCATTAAATATACTACTTTGAAAAAAATGTATTAGTTGAGTCTTGGATCAGTTATAAAGTATTTTAGCTGCATTCATTTCAGGCTATTGAACTTAAAATTGATGGACTCTTTTGTTTGTCTGTCCAAGGAAGATTGGCAAGACATAGCCAATAAATAAAAGATATAGCCAATATATATATAAAATATAGCTGATTACCTGGGATTTTTTTCCACGAGTGCAACAATACATGTTTATCCAAGATGTAATGTGACTTTGGCAGGACTGGTATGTGGAGACATCTGGCTGTGGACACACCTCATCTGGGAAGCTGCTGTGTTTGGTCCACTGCACAGGTCCTTTGCTTTTCCTGGGCTGAAAACTTTAGAAACCAAACATTTTGATCTCCAAGGTCAGACAAGATTTATCCAGAGGGAAAGGAATGGAGAGAACCTCAGGCCTGATATCAGGAGAGCAGGAGAAGAAAATGCAGGGGGGCTGTGATGCTGCGTAAAGAGTGACTGGGGGCCCCATACTGGCAGCATCACTTTTGGGGTGCCTGTGCAGGACCCAAATTCCTTCCATCATGCTCATCACTGCTCCTTCCCTGAGCTCCTGCTCTCTGTGCTGCCAACATTTTTGTGGGGGTGTAAAAGTCCTGAGTGTATCTCTACACTTTGTTCCTTTTTGTCCCACTTTAGTTCCTCATTAGCCAGTGCTGGAAGGGGTAGAAACTACAGCTTGTTGTCCTTTCATTTCTTACTCTGGTTCTAGAAACAAGACCTTAACTCTACTGAAGAGTTCAAGTTCTGCTTAGATTTCCTGAAAAAACAAACTTTCTCTACCTGAAGGCCATGGAGAGAGGCTGTTGCCTGCCTGAGATTCGTCTGCAAAAACAACAACATTGCTCTTCTATTTTTACCTTTGGTTTCCTCAAAAGGGATTTGACATACAGCACAATTGCAGAAGGGAGGGGATTCCTAGCTAGAGCCTGAAGCCAAGCACAACAGTTTTGGTGAAGCTGTGAGCCTGTATTTATTTTCATTAACAGAGTGTGGAGTAGAGCTGAAGCTGGTGTGTGTGTCTTCAGTGGACCTGTCCCTGCCAACATCTCTTGTGGCTCTGGTGCTGAAATGAAGGGCATGCTATACAAACAGATAGGGGTGTGATTATTTTTTCTGATGAATCCAAAATAAATGGATAATGGGGTTGGTCCTTTATATAGAAAGAATCAAATAAAGTAGCTGAGATAACAAATGTGCCCTTTAGCCCTTCACAGGCATGTAGAAAGTAAACTCAGCTCTTTCATTACAACGATTTGGCAGTAGAACTGGATTTGTTGGGTCCTTGTAGTCATGCCTAAGACCTTGTCCCAGTTTCTTCCTTTCCCCTTCTACCTGCTCCTTTAGTAGCTGCCTGAATAGTTGTACAACAAAGACAGGGCTGAAAATCAGATGCATTTTTTTCCTAAATAAAGCAGCAATTTAAAATCCCCTACGCGAATAAATAATCCATATGTTGCCTGAATCTTTTATGACATGAATTCCAAAAACCAACTCTAAAAGCTTTCTCTGTTGTTTTGGAACTGGGTCAGAAAACTCGCTCAGGGAATTTTTAATGAGCTAGGCAGCCTCCCAGCTCTGGGTTACTGGTTCAAGCATGAATCAGGTTAGTAGGCAGCAGAATTTGTCACTGCCGCTGAAGAAGCCAGACACACTCCTCACCCTAGACACCCACGTTGCCATGGGCAATAGTGGCACAATGAGCACAAAAGCACAGGGAAAAATGGGAAAAGGGTCTAAAATATGAGAGCTGCTGAATCTCCTTTCATCCAATACCTGCACTTTAACCCATGCCTCAGCTTGGACACTGCCCTCCTGTGTCCTTTGTTTCTTCCAGCACTTTCTCCCC
The DNA here is from genome assembly GCF_035770615.1 of Melospiza melodia melodia. Classification (NCBI taxonomy): domain Eukaryota; kingdom Metazoa; phylum Chordata; class Aves; order Passeriformes; family Passerellidae; genus Melospiza; species Melospiza melodia. The sequence continues at coordinate 32,490,317 of NC_086196.1, forward strand.
TATCTCCAGCTGTAAAGGGACCATTAACCTCAGCTGGCTCACAGATAATGAAATAACTGCTTTTGTCAAGGGAGACCTTAATACACATAAATGGGTATCAGTTAACAAAAGCTGAACATATAATTTTTTCTGGAGCTGAGAGTCTTCACTATTGACAAAGTTACCAGGCTTGATGTAGTCTTGACCAGCACACACAGCCTAGTTTTGACCCTTTATCATTGCTCTGTAGATCTTCTGTAGACTGTGTCCAAGTTTTTCAGTGTTTTTCTCAATAATTTTACTATGATTGATTCTTTCATGATTTTTTCTTCCTTTATTTACCATGCTTACTCTGTCCTTTTAATTTGCCATCTTTTCCTTCCTAATTTTCCTAATTCTCAAAGGAAGACAGTGCTACTAGGGCCACATTTCTCTCATCAATTCTGACTATGGCAACTCTTGCTTTCATTCCAGACTCTCCCATCAAACTGCTCAAACATTTCTGTTTCCTTCCCAGATTTTAGACATTGAATGCAACAAGTCCCACTGGTCATCATTCCACAGTTCACCCCTAACGTTTTTATTGATAAATATCCCAGATATCTCATGTTAACATTTGCAGGCTGGGTCCCACAGCCTTCATCTCCCACATGGATGCAGTCAAGGGACCATGGAAAGGACATGGAGAAATGAGGAGCTACCCAAGGCACAGCTCTTTAGCAGCTTCCTAGCATCCTGGCTTCCCTGGCTGACTTCCCATCTCAATTCCATCCTCCTTTTTTTCTGGAAAGTGGGATTCTGGCAAAGGCTGCAGTATGCTGGAATCTGTTGCAATATGGAGCCTGTGGACTGTTGTGATATGCTTTTTCCTATTTCTCTTACATTCCAGGCATGTACATGTCCTGGTAAAAGCAGAAGAGGAGCTCAAGTACTGCATGGGGCTCTGTCATCAAACAAGTGGCCTGCATGGGCTGTGAGTCCTCCTTAAATGTTTCCTCCAGCCCTGGCCTTGCTCTGGCAGTTAGGAAAGCAAAGGCTCAGACAGGAACACCTATTTTATCCAGTTACACCTTTTTATTATAAAGGATTGATAAGCATGTATCTTTCACAAGTTGGAGGAAAATAACTAAGAACTAAGCTGCAGACACAAAATGGCATTTATTTTGTATGTTCCACAAAATGATAAAAAACTCTATTGAAACTATTGAATCACTGATGCTGCTTCACCAGCGTGACCCACAGAAGAGCCTTAAGGAAAAAAAAAAAAGAGCAGAAAGAAGGGAATAGTGGAAATGCATTTGATCAGATCTGTACTTTTTGGTAATTTTAGACATAGCTGCAAATAGGTACAAAGCAGCTTTTAGTGCTGTACCTCATGCTATCTGACCAAGACACTAATTTTAGAGAATCCTAAAAAAATCAATAGTAAAACTTTCAGACTGTGCTAGACAGGATGGCTATCTGCCCACAAATCTCATTTTCCAGTTGTCCAGCTGCTGGGAATGAGAAGATCACCAAACAAAACAGTTTCTGTCAGGTTTAAATACTTCCCTTAGCTGTATTTGTGGAGCTAAAAGAATGGAACCAGTTAGCATAGTGGGAAAGGAAAGAACTTCTTTTTTCCAGGATGGCAAAAAAGGTAAGGTATCTTTCAGACACAACGGCCAGAGGAGTTGCTGCCTCTGGGAGCTAAACCCATCATTAGAAATCACACTCTTCATGCACATTTCACTGGAAACTGTGATTATGCCCTACATATCCAAACACAGCATTTTTCCTATGCTGAAAGGAGGTTGTGAATTACACTGAAAAAATTTAAAAAAAGAAAACTACTAATAAGAAATAGAATAGAAATAAGAACAGACAATAACCAGTAGTTTATTTTACTTCTTTCTTCTGTCACATGGAGAGCAAAAACAAGATTATTTTCTGAACACTGCAAATAATGCCAAAATATGCACTCCTAATGCAGTGACCTGTTTTTATTAAGAAATATGAGTGTTAGCTAGGGTGAAATAGGAAGAGTAAATGTGCTCTCACTCCCACCTAAATCAGTCAGGCATTTAGGATCTTTTGGTGTACCTGAAAAGAGAAAAGCCAAGGTTAGGGTAGGGTGAATTACTCAGAAAATGCCATTTCTGGAGGGAGGAAGGAAGGAAGGAAGGAAGGGAGGAAGCCCTGAGGAGACAAGCCCTAAGGACACTTAAACATAAAGGTGGAGGAAGGCTGTGAAACCTTGACTCCACTTACTTTAGAGAACTTGTTACACAAAATAAGCTATACACCCAGAAGAACAAAATGTTATTTGGACAGGGTCTGGGTATAAACAGATTATTTCTGAAGCTCAACAAGGAACATATTTGACTGAACTCTCCTTGCGAGGGCCCTTTGGCACTAAACTCAGTGTTATTAAAACTTAGGGGGAAATAACTTATAATAGCTTATTTAGAGATGCAGAAGATGGTTAGTAACAATCAAAAGGCTGTTTGAAGAGACTTGGAAATAATACAAGACTGAAGGCAAGGTCACTGAACCACAGATCTCAGCAATTGCATCAGGTGATCCTTTTCTTAAGTGCTTTGTTTCAAGCCTGGTTGGGTTCAGGACTAACACAAGTGTTGGTCATTCCCTATCAGGCAATTTAAATAAGGGACAACCATTTACACAGATTACATGTGTTTGATTTCTATCTCTGTCACAGTTTGACATGTGTTTGGCATGCATTTTGAAGTATGTGTCATCAACATTATGACGTGTTGATGACACATGCTGAAATGCTGTGAGAGAAAGAAACTTCCTGGGGAGTAACTACCCACAAATAGTCCTTTGGCAATTTCTCAGGGGTATGAGGTGCAATAGAGGACATTGGACTAGTCTTGTATCAATTTTTTAGTTCACATCTGCTTTTCTAACAGAGAGAAATATCATTTTAGGCAGTAAAGATTAGTATCTCAGGTAAATATTTAATGATAAGAAAGTTGCTTTCCTCCAGTCCGTATCTCTGGATGTGTCTCACAATAGCTCTGTAATACTTAGTTACACAAATGAGCAACTGATGAAACACCATGACTCAGAGGTGGACATATCCCACTGTATTTTGGGTTGCCTGACTTGCTTTTACTTTGAGGGGTTTTTCTTCAGCTTTCTGCAAACTCTAAATTTCTGTTCCCAGAAAGGACCTTGCAATCTGATAAGCACGAGCGATTTGTTCCAGCACTGATCAGGCTAAATGCATGCATGTTTTGTTGTTTATGTTTCAACAATGGAGGCTTTGTGGTAGGGCATGGCTCCCTGCCAGCCAGGAAAGAAAGGACAGAGCGAGCTCAGCGCAGCCGTGTGGGTGAGTGCCACGTCCGGCCGCGCTTCCCGGGCACTCCCTGTGCCAGGCATCCGTACCTGCTGCACCACTGCATCCATAAATGTCACCTACTGCTGCCCTGCAAGGGCAAGTCCTGGGGTTTTAACGAAGTGGGATAGGAGGAAACTGCATTGACTTCCTCATAGCAAAATTTTTGTTTAAGGAATTACAGGTGATGTCTGGGAAATTGACTGACACTGCCATTGTCACCACTGCTTCCAGTTGCTCTGCACTCCTTCAGAGGTGGACAGCAGGCTTCAAAACTGAGGGAGTACATTTACAGACAAAGTTGGGGGAGATTAGTCCTGAAGACACTTCTGTGACCATTCTTCACAGATAATTTTTAGCAGGTGCTTGCAAGAGAAAAATACTTTCCTTCTCGGAGGAGGAGAATGGCTTCAGCCATGTAAATTCAGGGGGGCTTCTTTCTTTCTCTCCTTCTTTCTCTCCTTCTTTCTTTCGATTTACTGGGGGGAGATAGAAAAAGATAACTGATCCCAAAGTTCCTTTGAACATTTTGAGACTGAAACATAAAAATATCAAAAGTCAAATCTTTTAGACTGAAACCCCAAAAAGCAATTGCGCTGAGATATAGCCCATTAAGTCTGTTCTTCACCTCTCTATTTGGTGTCCATTTTCTAACTTGCCTCAACCCTGGTGTACTCTTGCCCTTCTCCAAGGTGCATAATTACACAAGGATCTTCCTGAGCCTTGGGGTGTAGGTCCTGCTGCTACTGTGCAGTGCCCACCTCAAAGTATTCAAGTGCCATCTCAACAGCAGTTTGAGTTTTATCCCTCTCTACTGTGCTGGAATTCAGAGCAGCACTTCTCAGCTTGGATGCTTAGATGCTTTGACCTATATTCAAGGTAATGGTTATAAATGGCTGATTCCTACCTGTATATTCTTGATACAGCACCATCCTCCAGCTTTAATAACCCCTTTCATGGCTGTATCATGTTGGTATCTCATGGCCACGAGCAGCGAGTGCACCAAGGTCTTGGTTAATGTAACATGCAGTGAAAATGTATTGTCAGCTTTAAATGTCTGTAGCTGTATAGTAGGAGGGACATTTAGGTACTGAGGAATGACTGTTCTGTCAGTGCTTTGGGGGTGAGATATCTTAAAATAGACACAAGTATCTTAAAATACCATATGGTATCTTACAGTGTTATGCTCCACTGTATTAAGATTCCTTCACCTGAGAATGAGCATTTTTCTTTTCTTTATTTGCATTTCCTTTTCCAATCTGATGATTTCACCATTTCCCTTTCTTTTTTCCCCTTTGTATTTCCTCTATCCTTGTGTACCTGTGGTAGAAGACAATGAGGAGGTGCCCTTCCAAAATCTCCTTACCAGAACCAAGAGCAACAGCAAAGCTAAAGATTAACAAGCAGTAGATGCAGAGAAGGCAGATGGAGAATGAATGTAGCAGAAAGCAAATCCAAAAGATCCCTTCAGAGATTGTTAACATACAGAAACCTATTGAACTTTCATGGAAAACCCCAAAAAGAAATAACAGCAGCAAAACAAAAAAGAAAAAAAAAAAAACAACACCCAAACATACAAAAACCCCAGCACCACAAAAAAAAAAAAAAAAAAAAAAAAAACAAACAAAAACCCAAATGCACATTAAAAAAAAAACCAACAACAACAAAAGAACACATGACATCAAAAAAAAACCCAAAATAAAACAAAAAGCCCATGAATAAAATGTCTGTGCCAAGGAAATAAGGACTCTGGGTTAACTATGCAAAAGCTGCGTGGTCCATTCAGGTTTCCAGTATTTCACTTAAGATATGGAATTAATTAGCAGTTGTACTCATTAGAAAATGCAAGTAGAACTTGTGCCTAAACCCCCATGCTGCTAATCATCAACAAATCCCCTATTTTCTGATGCAGAATTGTGCACTGAAGATCAAATCAAACACTGGTTGAGAATGTGAAACTTAAGTAGCTCCAACATGTACTAAAGAGGCTCTCTTGCCTCACAACCCATCATCTTTGCTACAATGAGGCAGAAATTTAAAATTGTACCATGACATACATTGCATCATCTGGGGGGGTGACAGGGGTGTTGCAATCTAGCACGAATGATGAGCAGGGGACTCCTTTGGCTTTGAAGTCTGTCACTGGTGTCACACCTTTACTCCTGATCCAATCCTTCTGGTTTAGTAATTTGTCATGAGAGATCAGAGTTAAAGACATCTTTGCATGAAAACCTGCATGGATTTCATCTGAGTGAGAAGTGTAAAACTGATTATCACTTCACAGTCTTTGAAGATGGGTGGGCTCTATTGTTTTGCGTTTTTTGTCCCTTTATGACCATTATGCGTGTGTCATAGATTTGAAAATACAGTCAGACTGGAGCTGACTGAGTAAAAAATCATTTTGACATAAATGGGAATTTTTTCCCCTTGAATCAGTGCCGCAGGATTGGTCTGACATCTGGATCTGTGGGATTCCAGATAGCACACTTATCTATCCTGCCTTCTTGACAGCTATTTATACCATTTTCTCTTTCTGAAGGATCAGCAGTTTAACTTAGTAGGGTATGGGACTGGATACTGCAAGATGAGCTTAAGTCAAAGGATATCAAAAAGAAACCAACCCAAACCACAAATGAAAGAACCTGGATTCAAAAGCAGTCTCCATATCATCCAAACCAGTCACAAGTACAAAGCTTCTCTGGGATATTCTGAAACAATTACCTTTCTGTGTAAAAATTTTATATCCTTCTTGACCAAAGCCTATCATTCCTAGGCTTCAAATTTTAAACTCAGAGAGCTGAAAAGTTTTCTTACTCTGAATTCAAAGGGAATATAACATTACACAGCTTTCAGCTTCTGTTCTGACCATGCCTTAAGAAACATTTTTAGGATTAAATATTACATAAGAAAACAATCCCTGTACCTGTCAGTCTAACACCACCCATGAGTGACATGCTGCTGACTTCTTTCCCAGCGGGAAGCAAATAGCCTATTTATTTAGAGATCTGTTACACGACTCAGTCAATAACTCCTCTGTCTTGTTCCCTTGACTATTCATTAGTTCTAATTAGAAATAAAAGGCTGGAAGATCAAACTGGCTCTGCTCAGTTTATTGATTACAAAATTTAAGATAATAATCAATAAAGACATAAATTCCTTTCATTTCTGGAGACCTAAGGCACTTCATTGCTCCTAAGGGCCACTGCTCTTTCTAGTTGTTCCGTGCTCCAGACTCAGAGAACTCTATTCCAAAATGCTAAATATCCTCCGCTTCCTATTACTGGGAGTAATCAAAGGTTGGAGTAGCCCAAGTGATGGTAAAATCAGTGTGCCATGTGTGGCAAGGACAGCAAAGCAGCACCTGACAGCATCTCCTGACTCACTGTGGTGCAGAGAGGACTTTTCCCAGTGAGGGCTGGGATCCCCTCCTGGTCCCTGCACACAGGCTGGCTGAGGGAGCAGCAGGGTCACATCTGTGTCCTCTCTGGGGCACTGGGATGTTTTGGGCAGCTCACTCCAGGGCTCAGATTTGTCATTGGCTGACATTTGAGTGGTGCTGGCAGAACATTCCCCACTTTTGCCTCCCAGCCAAGCTACTGGTCTCAGTTCAGTGAAAGTTTGACATAAATAAAAGAAGCAATCCAGGACCCTGACCCACACTGACAGTGTTTAGTCTAAGTGTGAGAGAATGGGTTTCCTTCTGTACATATCCAGGGAATTCAGAGAAAGTAGGGCTGGATTATTGAAGGCCTCTATAAAGACTATGTGAAAGACAAGTGTGAAAAATACACAGCATGGGTATGTCAATCTCTTAATTCAAACAAAATGTTCAGCCAGATTCATGTAATACTGACAAGACAGGAATTTAGGTGGGAAGAGGAAGTGCATCTATGAGTATGTCCCTTGTAAATAATTTATCCAGCTAAAAATAACATTAATGATGATGTTGTTTTGTCTTGAAAGCCTGACTATCAGGAGAAGATTTCAATTTCAAGTCATCTGGAAATAGCATGTTCAGAACCAGGAGTGATGGAAGAAGCCCTATGTATTACTGGATTAGAGTTTGCTTAAATCAGAGAAATGAAATTTTATGCATTTTAAGTAAGTTGTCTTAGCTTTTGATATATCCACTTAAAACATTAGAAAGGACATCAGTCACATGGTCCATGGAGGTGACCATAATCAACAAATGTCTATTGGTACTGTAACATCTGCCTTTGGTGGCTGAAAACATATTTCTAAATAGTGTTTTATTAAAAACATGAAGCCCTTCTACTCTCAGTGTAGACACTGCCCTTGACAGGAAATTATACCTTTTCAGACAGCAGGTCTTCTGTGCAAGAAGCGCATATATATTCTGGTGAGTAACTATAACAGCAAGTAGGACAAAAAAAGCCTTAAGCCAGAAATAAATTGTCAGGGCAACAAATTAGTCTGCTTTGGGTTTGAGGCTTGAACACAGAGCAATGCAGATGGACATCCTCAGTTTTTTTTACCAGGACCACTTTAGCTGGAATATGGAGTCTAAAACCAAGGAGCTGCAAGCTAGAAGATACAAATCATAGATTAACAAAAATGTAGGCTTTAACTACCAAGCCTTCTTCTTTCATCAGAGATATAAATTCCTCCCTAGAGATAAAATTTTACAAATCTTGACAGAGCAAGCGATATTGAAATAGGGTAGTCTAGTTTGATGCATATTTGTTAAAAAGGAAACCCCACAGTGTTTTCCATATTGACTACTCCTTCATTGTAAGAAACCAGAAAAAAAGGGACTAAACTATGTCTGCTTATATGAGCATGATTTTAATCACCTTATTCCTAAATCCATGCAAAATCTGAAGTATCTGCAGGAGCTCATGTAATTCCAAACAATCTTGTCCTAAGTTTGTCAGACAGCTTTCAATGATGTCGTGAAAGCATGTATAGGAAAACCACACGTGCCCTTTTTTATTCTTCTGCAAAATACATTCACTTGCAAGAGCAGGAAGTTTCAGGGGAAAGATATGCTGCTACTTCTACCCTCTTTCCTCTGGCACAGACATGACTTGGGCTATACGCACCTGTACTCCCTGTTTGGCACCTTTGCCAAACACACTTGCTGACCTACTGTTGTCATTATAGTGCAAGAGTTCTATTGTCATTACATTGCAAGGGTTCCATATTGCCAGAGTTCTGTACCTCCCTGATGTTTCTTGTAGACAGCTCCTCTAGGCACTGACTCTTCCCTGTCCTTGCCATAGCCAACTAACTCCAGTTCCCACCAATCCACTCTTTTATAACACTCTTCTGATTGGCTACAGGCGTGACCTGTTAAAATCAGGCCTGCTCCTAATCCTTAATAATTGGCTCAGTTGCAACTCTAGGGGGTAAGGTTACATTCTATCCCACCTTTATTTACTTATGTTCTATCCCCTACAACCTACTGCTGCAAGACCACCTGGGTGGCATGACGGAAATGGTGACATCACCCCTCCCTGCTTTCTATTCAAACTGACCAGATGCCATAACACAGAGCATTCAGATAGCCACTGTGTATGGGGGCTGGCAAAGAGGGAACATGAAATAAAGAGTCCTTTAAAAAGCCACCAAACAGACCTGCTCTTTTCCTTCATCTCTCAAAGAGGAACCAGTGCCCTTCACCTGCCCAAACGTTTTCTGGTGGTGGTGGGAGCTTGGCTGGTTGATCTCTACATGGAGAGAAGAAGGATTCCTATGTATGTGCTGCCCAGGGTGGGTCTGTGGAAGCACTGGTAGCAGATCAGAACTAAGGGGGAGCGCTCCCAGATGTCCCAGAACCTTCCTGTTGCCAAGGCCTTGAGGTCATCAATCCCTTCAGTGTGCACAGGACACATGCACACCTGTCACCCTGGTGATGGGACAGCTTGCTAGCCACCCTCACATCCCTCAGCTACATCAGCCCTCCCTGTCTTGGGCAGGGAGGGAAAGAGGAGATGAAAGCCAGACACCTGTGGGTGAATGACCTTCAGGGACCATGTAGGTGGTCCTGCAGCCCTCAGCAAAGGCTCTGCCTGAGAGGGCACCCAGCTGGCAGAACACACACATTGTTGTTTCAAATGACTGGTTTTCTGAGATGGTTTATGGTGTCTGATTTTTGAACATTTACATGAAAAGACAAGGGAAGGGAAGGAAAACAAGGCAAAACATTTCAATGTCAAGGCTTTTAGATAACACAGATGACACAAGGCCTTGCTGAGCGTTAAGCTCAGGATAAAGAAAATTATTGGTTGCTTGAGTTTTCCTGCTAGAAGGACCAGAACCCTGCAGTGCACAGGGAGCCCTCCCCCACCTGCTGGCTTGGCAGGAGAGGGAACGACAACACAGCAGCATACATACACTTCTCAAAAGGCTCTTAATTAAAAAAAAATTAAATAAAAGGGATTGTATATTTCATCCACATGACACCAACACATTCGTATGTGTCATATTACATGACACATACTTGGAATATTTACATGACTGATGAGCATAATTATAAACCAGGCTTTGACAGGAAAATATATTTCAAGGGTTAGATTTTTTTGACATAGAGTTCTTCTGTGCTAGAGATAATTAGTGCTGCCTGCTTTCCCCTTGTTCACAGTAGAATTTTTCCCCATATACAGAGATTAGTCAGAGCTTATAAAAATCCTGTTCAGTTAAATCTATCCAGTAAAGAATGGTAGACCACATGTCAAATAGGAGGCGAAGAGAAAATCAAAATAAAAGCTGATTCTTTTAAATAATCACTTGAAAATCAAGTCTGCATTTTGTTCTCAGTATGAAATAGTACATAATGAATATTGATTTTGATGACTACTTTTACTATTTTTGCTAGACTAGGAACTGTATTAAATGTTTACCTCTGAATAGGGATCGGCAAACCAGCTTGGTAAAAAATGTGTTTGCTGCTCCGAGCACTCTCTGAATCCCTTCTCATTTAGAGGATGAACCCTGACTGCATCCAGCCCTAGAGTCTGAACTACAGCATCCATGGGATCTTCTAGTTTAGTCCTCAGATAAACTTAGATCCATACCTCTTCTTGCATGGTGGCCCTTCCACTAGGAGTGTGCTATGCTACAAGAAAGCTACACCCACTGTCTGTCATCTTCAGGGAGTGATAAGTGTGTAAATATCTTTTTAGAGGTTGAGATGGGATAGTTCCAGCTTCAACTGCAGTAGTGATGGAGGCATCCCTCCTTCAGCATTATTTTTCTCTATTGCAGTGTTGTGCAGTGCCTCAAAGACAGAAGAGTTCAAATATCTCATCCCATCATTACTTTTTCAATCACTCCCAAATTATTGCAGTAGATTTTCTGGCTTGTTTCCTTCTGTGCAGACTAGAGGGGCCTGCTTTGGGTTGTTCTGCAAAACCCAAAGAAACTGTGACAGAAGACAGGTGTGTGTCAGGAACATTTCTGCAAGTCCAGCTGGGAGTTGTTGCTGCTAGCAGAAACTCTGGCAGAAATCAGCAGCAAGATGGGAAATCCAGTGGGAAGGAAAAAAATATGTTCTTTCTTAGTAATTTTAAATAAAGTTTACTTTATATATATTTAACCTTTATGAGTATGAGCACCAGTTTAATTTGCCTGCAACACAATTAAAACACATAGTTAATACTTATTAAACCATCCATCTCTCTTTATGGTGGTACATCATCATGTGTCATGGAGCAGTACCCTTTACTCCACCAAAACAGTTTATATTAATCTATATTATACTCACAGGAAGATATTTGGGAATATATTCGGGGTTTTTAAAATCAGACTTGATTCTTCATACTTTACAAACTTTACTTGTAATTTGAACATGAGGAATGCCTTCCTTATAACATGCTGAGGCCATTTAAATTTTTTTTAAATGAACACCCAGCAGTATTTGCTCACAGCTGAAGTGTCTCATTAGCATTTTATATATTTATAGCTATTTTCAATGTCTATGACAGGATCTTCTTCCAGCTACATGCTATGCAATGTCCCCTCAAAGGAAAAACCAAGGTCTACTACTGAAGCTGGCATCGGCCCAGACTGATCTCTCTCTTTTCCCTGATGCACAACAGTTCCAACTTTATGAAATTCACTGGTGGATCTCATTATATCTATGAGTAGGACAACCAAGTAAATGAAGCCAGGCCCAACCTGCAAACAAGCAAAGTAATTCAGGTTCACTCTTCTCCATGTAGGGCTCATCCCCAGCGCAAATGCAAGTCTCCAAGCTCTTCCTGCTTCAGAGGGGAGCAAATGAACACATCACCATCTCTAAGCATCTCCTGACTCTTCAAGGCAAACTGAAATAAAATCCTGCCTTGGGTCAACAATAACCACAGTAATTTTTAATCTTTCAGGATTGCTTCTGCTTTTAAAGTAAACTGTAACGTAACAGGGAATTGTGCTATCACAGGACAATTGGGCTGGAAGGGGCCACAGGAGGTCTTTGGCCCATGCTCTGAGAAACCTGCCCCCCTGCGTGACTGTCCTCATGGTGAAAGCTGTTTCCAGCATATGTCCATTTTCTCTCAAGCTTCTTAAACCTCATCACTCAGGTTATCTCCATCTTAAGCAGAAGATTCATGCTCCTGTATGCCTTCAGCATTTCTACAAAATCCAAATCAAGGACATGGCAGGAACATTCTATTGCTATTTTTTCTTCTGATATGCACCAAGGTGCAGCATGGCAGGTGGAGGCTGGATCATGCCCAGTTCTTTCTCCAGCACAGATAAGGAATAAGGTTGATGAGGTTGGGTGCCTCAGTACATGTGCACTCACCCTTTGGACTCTTTGGAGTCCACCAGTGTAGATGTAGGTCCTGAAAAGCCAGAGAGCTGAGAAAAGTCTGTGTTGGTGCCTGAGTGGGAGAGATATTTCAGAACAATGCTGCATCCAAAAGGAAAGCCAGTAGGTCCACTTCTGGAAAGATACCAAGTCCATTCACCAGGCACATATTGTTTCTTTCCTGGGGACTGACAGTAAAATGTTGGTAGACACAAGCCTCATTTATTGTCAACTTGTCCTTGTCAGGTGAGAAAATAAATTAAGTAAGCAGAGTAAATCTGACTTGGCCCAGGCACAGGGCTTAACAGTCTTGGCAAACATACAGCAAGCAGTGGTGGCATAAAGGATAGAAGAACTGTAGACCTAAATCACTTCTGAAGTGAGACACCTAATTCATCAGCAACGTGAGCCATAACTCCAGGAGAAGGGAAGAGCACCATCTGCTGAATGACAAAGGCAGTTATTGCTTTTCCAACTCCTTCATGGGATCATTGGAAAAGACCGCTGAGACCACTGAGATCCACCACTAACCCAGCACTGCCAAGCCCACCACTAAACCATGTCCCCAAATGCCACATCCATTCTTCTTTTAAATACCATCAGGAATGGTGACTCAACCTTCCTGGACAGCGTTTTCCAATGCCTGACAACACTTTCAAGACATCTTTCCTTATATCCGATCAAAACCTCCCCCAGTGCAATTTGACACCATTTCCTCTTGTCCTGTCACTTGTCACCTGGGAGAGGAGATTGACCCACACCACATTGCATCCTTATTTCAGGCATTTGTAGAGAATGAGAGGATCTCCCCTGAGGCTCCTTTTCTCCAAGCTAAACAACCCCAGCTCCCTCAGTGACTCCTCATCAGACTTGGCCTCCAGAATTTTTACCAGCCCCACTGCCCTTCTTTGCACTTGCTCCAGCACCTGTCTTGTATGGAGGGGCACAAAACTGGACACTTTCAGTAGAGGTTGCTCATTCACAGACAAACCAGCAGGCACTGGAGACTGTATGGGGAAGTTACTTAATCTGTAATAACAATTGGCTGGATTATATCAGAGAGAAGAAAGGATTACATCCCTCTCAAATCTTTAAGACATTCCTGGAACTCTGACACTCTCAGTAGCCATAATGTCTGAATCCTGTCTTCCCTCTGCTGTCTTTTACCAAAATCACAGACTATTCTGTGTTGGAAGTGACCCAGAAGGATTATCAAGTCCAACTCTTAAGTGGACTCCATACAGGGGTCCAACCTGGTGTTATTAGCACCATGCTCTAACCAGCTGGGCTAATCTCTAGCTAAACTTACTCATGAAACTTTTAAAATATTTTAAAATAAGAAAAGGCCAAAAGGGGATTTAGTTAAAGATTAATCAATAATACTATTAATGTAATGGATTGTGAGTCAGCCAAGAAATCACTCATCTGGGTTGACCTTTCCTACTATTGTAGTAGTGTGTTCTTCCACCTATCATCAGTCCTTTGCTCTCCACTCAAAAATGCTCTTAGAATAAAATAAGCCTCAGATTTATATTTCTAGACTTTTTTTTTTTTGATCATGAGTTTAAGTTATTTCATAGTTTGGCTTTTTAAAGCACTTGCTAAATTTGCTTGTAATATGAAGCTACAGTAATCCACCATCCTCCCACACTGCAGTCTGTTCTAGCCTACACCACATAAAGGCTCCTTTGCTGTCACGGGGTGGGAACTGTGCACTGAAGCACCTAAAATAGATTCAAGAAAAGAAGAGCTACACAGAAAAATGGGAAGACACTCTGAGTGTTCTGTTCTGTACACAGCACAAACTGCATGTTCACATCACCATGTCTTTTGAAAAAATCGTCTTTTTTCAAGGAAATTCAGGATAATCTCACCATTTTAATTCAATTTTGGAAAGACATAACCTTTTTAAAGATTAACTTCTAAACTCACGTCAGCTCAACAAGCATGGCATTACTATCTCTGGAAAGAGGAATAACAAGTTTCGAACCAGAGATGCAGCCATTGTATTTTAAAAAATTCTGGCCTGCATGTGTTAATTGCACAGTGGAAAGGATCTCCACAACACAACCATTGCTAAAGGCAGCATAATCACATTAAAAGCCCCACCTGCATGCTTCCTTAGCTTCTGGTACCTCACTAAACATTTTAGCAAAATTATATTGTGACATCTGATTCACTCGCACCATGATCCAAATGGAATCAATAGATGACAAGGTAACATAATTTTTCTTCTTTTACTTGGGAGCAATTTTTAAACTACACTAAAGACTTGCCAAGGAGATGGTTTTGTTAGACTTGCAAATATAAGACACACCAGGAATGAACAGTAGGATTGTATCAGTGTTCTGCCTTTCAGAAATATAATTAATGCAATTTCGTAAGAAGTACAGAAGCTCTCAGTTTAAGCTTTATAGGCAAGTCAGGAACAAAGCCTGGTCAGCTGGTCAGTTCAATGATGTATTGTAAATTAATGTCCAGTTTTAAAAAGACTGACACAAAAAAAATCATTATTAAAAAAATCATAATAAAAATAATTAATTAAAAAACCCATAAGGTTATCAGTGATTATGGTTTGTTTTCAACAAAGTATTCCAATTTTAATTTGTCTAACAAGTACACAATATTTTCAAAATTATACCAAAACCTCATTTTCAAAGGGGGAAAAATTTGGAGAATCATTTCTGTTCTTTCTGTTGAAATCAATGCAGTGCAACATTCTTCCAAGAAATGATTGACTTCTGATAGAGGAGCAACCTTCTTCAGAGACATCTGACTGCTATTGCCTCTGATCTCCTTGCTCATGTCCTGCTGGCTAAGATGCGTTTCTCACACACAGCAATTCTATTGTCAATGCACTGAGTGTTAGGGACAGTCTTTGTGTGGACTCAACGCAGTGATACACACAATCCTTACCTGCAAACTTCTGCCAATGGCTCTGGTGTCACATTTTCCTCTATATTGGACTGACACAATCTCTGCAGCATGGCACTTTGTCTGCAGGATCTCTGGACACAGCAAACCCCTGCAGCTGTAGCTGCCTCTGAGCACTTGTGCCATCTGGTATAGCTGGCTCCCAGCTTAGCACACACCATTTTATTTTTCAAAGTCTGAAGTATCAAGTCAGGTTTCTGAATTCCTTGAAAGGAAATTGAGTGATTCTTATGAACTATGATCTGCAGAAGCCATGATGCAGATGTAGACACCTATTCTGACACCTTCTGTAAAACTGATGAACTGCATTAGACCAGCAGTTCTCCAAGTGTCTAATGTGACAGTTCAGTGTTTTTCAGTAATAACATGTGGAGGCAGAAGAATGCCTCCAAGTCACTTTGCATTTAACCATTTCCTTAACCACACTGAACTCTTGCTGGTGTTACTGGTGATATTTGTGGCTAGAAATGACGCCCAGCTCACAATGTGGGACTTGGCAAGTAGCTCAGTTCCATCTCAGAGAAAGTAATGGCCCATGGCCTTGATGGTTTCACTCAGAGGACAGGGACAAATGCTTGTGGTATTTTGGTTTCCCCAGCATGGATGGGAAAAGAGGGTGATAAACTTTGTCCTGTTGAAGCTGACCTTTCTTGGTAGGTATCTGCACCAATTTTCTTCACTAATGTAAAGCTAAGCAGACCTCTTCCCAGAAAACTCAGCTGCATGTGTATCTTCCAGATACCTGCAAGGTGCTCATGTGCTCTCCATCCTCACAGGAAACTTGAGGTGAGTAGAAATCCTGACTCTGTGGTTCGACAGAGGTAGCAATCCCAGCACAGGGAGAACTGAAACCCCCTGGTCTACAAAGGGAGAATAGAAAAGAACTCTACAAATTTAAGATAATTTCTAGAAAAACAGAGCAAAGTGCAATTTAATAAGTGAAAAATTGTACACAAGAAAGCAATTGCCCAAGTACAGAGTAGGGGACAATAATTGTCCTCTACTCTGCAGGAAACACTTAATCACAGTGTGAGAGCAAGTTGAGAAATAAAAATCATCCCTAGGAAAAAAAAGAAACCTCATCCCAGAATGTAAAAAAGGGAGTATCTGTTACCTATAGTAATACATAATTCCTTTGCTTTCCTCAATACTGGTGAGACCTGACTGGAGAACCAATCCCAGTTTTGGTACTTAGGGGAAGCATCTGATCAGTGAAAGAAAGTCAGCCAAAAAGCACCATTCAGGAATTACCAACAGTCTAGAAAGCACAAGCAACAAAGAAAGTTGAAAGCCATGCAAATTGTTTGTCCTAGATAGTAAAAGAAGCAGAAATGATCTGACACAAGTCATGCTAAGAGAAACGCAGTAATTTGCTCACAACACACACTACAGAGAAGGCAAGTAGCAAACTGTCTCAAGGAGACAAAAGATCAACATCAAAACATCACAGGAGAATGGTGAAGCTCTGAAATTTATATGTTAATATTTCTCACTCATATCTATGCTGTGTACCCTTATTTACAGGCACAGAAGGTCTCTGTTGAAATTTCTTCTGCAAGATTACTTCCCATACATTCCACTGGCAGGTGCACTGAAAGATTGATCATGAAGCTAAAGCGAATGGTCATCTATTTCTGAGGAGTTAGTGCTGCCCTTCACTATGTTACAGAGTGAAGCTTCATCACAGCAAAAAAAAACCTTACAGGAAGATGTTTTTCTTACTGTGCACTGCCAGTGCAGATTTTGTTAAATGTGCATCCAAAGACCAAGCAGACACAGACACATATGGCACCTAACTGCTAATGTTGCCACTCTTCTTAAAGGCGATTGCCAAAAATAAGTCAGTGAAGCGAATAAATTGGTTACTGAGTAAAGAAAATTAACACCTTTGGAGCCAGAGTCTGGAAAATGAGGGAATGCCTTCACTACTATATCTCTGTGGAAGAGACAGAAATTAATCCATGTGGGCAGAAGTGTATACTAGGTGAGAAAAGGCATACTAAGAGCATCTATTACCCTCCATTACCACTAAGAGGGTGGTAATTGATAGGTACAACAGATACTTTGCTTTAGCATCCTCCCCTTGTGACATGGCCAGTTTAAAATTAAAAAAAAATACAGAAATATGCATTTCAAAATGAGATTGTGTACAACTGAAGTTGGTAGTTCAGTTACCCAGGAACTTGACATTAATCTGTTTCTAGTGCAGTATTGAGATCTATCTTTTATTGTTCATGAAACAATTCATTATGGGTGAGCTGGATGCTAGCATTCAGTGTAGCAAGTATTCAGTGTAGAATACTTGCTCTAAAGTACTGATTTCTTCTTCTTGTGTTCCATCAAGTGTAAAACTCAAGCTGTTTTTTTAGAACAAAAGTCTTAAATTAACTAAATTGAAGGATTTGCTCCTTTAAATATCCATTGACACGAGTGAGTGTTTTGCACCTTCCATAGTATGGCCCTCAGCAGGTCTTCGCTTTCCTTTCTGCCAATCCCTCTAACTAAGGTGTTGAATCCTAAAATATGGATCCAAAAATCTATTGTAGAACAGATTTTGAACAGCAGCTCTTTCATACAAACCATTAACAGACAGGGGTGCTTGAATGGCAATCTTCACCCAGCAGCAGGAGCATCAAAGCTGCAGCAGAACTTGTGACCTCTGAAGAAGTCATCACCGAATGATTAAACAAACATTTCCCCTCTCCTTCTATATTGGGAGCATTACCTCCTGATGGAATAATGATCCTAATTGTGAGAGCAGCTGTGACAGTTACAGAAAATGGAGATCACAATGCATCATTGCTAATTCTGCTGCAGTGTCTGTACTCTCAGTTGGAGGTTTCCCTTCATTTCAGAAGCTGAGCATCACCCATTGAATAATTACAGCTTTACTACTATTCCCTACACAGTGAAATGATTTAAACTGAAATCCCTGTGATCATTGTTTCATTTCAGGCTTCTGAACAAATGGCATCTGAAAGGGCTAGGCAAAAATCCTGGTTACCAAAGGTAACATTTGAATGAAGCAAAATGTCATTGCATATACAGAGGAGTTCATTCAGATTGTCTGCTAACTACATTTTAAATAATGTCCTCAGAGCACTTAGAGTCAAGCTGCTTTTTGAAAACTCCCTTTGCTATTCTATCAAATGAATTTTTCATCTTGGAAATGAGTCAGATTTCTACTTATCTGGAAATAATGTGGCAGAGGTCAACATACTTGAATTAATGTATAAGATTTCCACTTATTGCCTCTGACCTCTGAAGTCCTTTTCAGCTCCTTTTGGTGCACCTGCCCAATCAGATTATTTTCAGTCACTGAGTTTTTGTCCAAGTATCAGCCTGGCTGGATCTGGGCTGTCCCTGCAGGTGTCTCTGTGGGCTTCTGGGAAGGGTCAGGCTACTTGTTTTTTTCACAGATGCACAGACTAGTGCAGAACATGTTCCTTTGGCTCATGCAGTCTAGTGTAAGAGATTTTCGACCCCACTCTTTACTGCCAAGATTTCTGCTGAGAAATGCATGCTTCCTCTCTTCCATTCTCTGTGAGCATCACTATTTTTGGAAACACAGCTCTGGAGAAGAAGCTCAGATCTCCATGCTGTGTGCTGCAGCCCACATAAAATAGTGCCGTTGTTGGGGGAAGGAAATGTCTGCCTCCAGAGCACATCATTTTGACCTGTCATTTAACTTGATACATTCTCAGCCAAAGAGCACTGGGCCTGAAAACTCTGGGAAATCTTGAAGACTGTAGGATAATAAAATTAATTAGACACTTAGACATTAATGTGTATTTCAGCTAAATCTCTCTGTTCTTGACTCCTCTCTCTCTTGCCACTACACTTGTTTGGTTGTCCATCAATACATAAGATCTGATTATGGGATTGTTGTTCACACACCCAGCAACACAGATTTACTTGTGTCACATATGGGGACTTTTCTCTTAAGCAGGACAAAAAATGCCCCAATGAACCCTCAGTAGACTGGAGCTCAAAAGTGCAGCTCACACTAATGTGACCCACACGTCCCTCTCCTTGCCTGCAAGATGCCTGTGAGTGGCATCCTTGCTACACTGAGAGTAACCCCAAATCCTAACTGTACTTGAAGCAGATGATGCCAGGAAATTTTTTTGTACCTAGAAAATTACAATCCAAGGGTCAGAAAAGGTTTTGTAAAATGTGAGAAGGCTCATGGTGAGAAGGCATGGTGCAATCAGAAAGAGGGACAGGAGATATTTCAGCTGATGCCAAGGGATGAAAACATGGTTTGTTTGGGCAGAAAATATTGTCTGCAGAGTGGGGAAGACAGGCATCCTTGCTTGAAGAATCATCACAGCAGTGTGCCACGTAGATAGATATATCTGCTGCTGTTCTTGGATCTGCCTCTAGGTTTTGGCCTTTTGGCAAGATGGAGCCCACTGGGAAAAGAAAGTAGCCAACAGCTGAGGAGGAGGGAAAGGGAGATGGGAATGAGGAATGTTTTTTTCACTATTTCCCCACTGCTGGTTTTGAGCTGTGCAAATGAATTTATCATTAAGCTAGTGGTCCCCCACAGAAGTCTCTGGCCTTATCTATAGCAGAAATGTCTGTGTTGCAGATTTCAGGGGTCTCTGGCTGAGCAACAATTGTTTCACAGACATAAAGAGGAGAACAGGCTGAAATACCTAAAGCTAAATGCACTGACATTTCTGTGAAGTGTGGTCTTGGAGTTATTGGCCAGTCAACATAAAAAGGCTTAAAAATGTCACTAAATCCATGCAGAAAAGCAAAACAGGATGTGTGTTGGGCATTTGCATTGCATAGAAAAAGCCTGGATTCTCTTATCACAAGACTGATTGTATCTCTAATTTAAATCAGAAAAACACTGAATCATAAAAGAACTTAATTTGGAAGTAATTTGTTCCTAATTTCCACTCGGGGAAAGGCTATCTTTAAAGCTAGAGTAGATATCTCAGTGTTGCATCCATTTGAGTTTCAGTACCTCTGAGGATGCCCAGCCTCACTGGCATCTGTACCAGGGACTGACCAAACTTGCTGTGAAACTTCTTTCTTCCTATGTTCAACCATAATTTTTCTTGTTGCAGCTTGTGTTGGTTGTCTCCTGTCTTTCCAGTGTGCACCTCTAAGAGGAGTATGGCTGTGAGGCTCCTAACACTGCCCATCAGGTGGCTGGTTGAAGGGCACAGCTCCCTCAAAGCCATCTCTTCTCCTGGCTGAACAAGCCCATCTCTCTCAGCCTCTCCTCCTACGTCTCATGTTCATGTTTTCCTGACCCAAACCAAAACCATATATTCCTGTTCCAAACCAAGAACATGTGCCAAGCTCATGTGAGAGAGCATCTCTCTGTGGTGTGAGCAATATCAAGAAGGTACTAAACATATGAACAAAGGCAGAACAGAAAGAGAAGAATGGCTTCAGTGTATTCATCCTTGTTAAGGACCCTGATCACTGCCACTACTCCCCTGCAGCAATAGAGAACCCTTCAGTAGGGTCAAGCCTGATTTTTAAATTGCTACTCACCTTATTTTATGCTATATGTTGGCAATTCATATGTGAACTTATACTTTTCCTCCACATTTTGGTTAAGTAAATTATAATTTTAATACTAATTTAATTCTGAAATACCTTTAGAAGCTTTACCAAGAGTAACACTCCATTTACCAAATAACAAACACAACCGTCTAAGAATAGTCCTTATTAAATGTACAGGTACTTCAAGCAGCTGCAGGACCACAGTTTTGTCTCTGTGCAAAAAGGAAACTAATGGATTTGTTTCACATCAATACCTTAGTAATGGCCATATCCACAGTCTACTGAAACCAAAAGCCTGAGGGTTGCTGGGTGTGGCGGTCTCTGTGGTGGATTGGGCCTCCAGCTGCTGAAGTCTGAGTAATCTGTTGGAAGAGAGAACATCTGAGCCCTCTGAAAGCTGCTTTGATCAAGTCTTTTAATAATCAAACCATCAATACCATCACTTCCTACTTTCTACTTGACATCTGCACTTCTCATCACCATGACAACATAGCAATGTGACCTATCGAGGACCCTGCTAAAAATTTAGAGCAAAGTATTTTACCAGCTTGCTAGTGCTGATCTAAACCTTTCTAAACAAAGGGAACAGCAAGGCTTCTGTTTGCTAAACTAAAGTGCAAACACACAGGGTTTCCAGGGATCCTGGTAACCAGAAGTCTACAACACTTTCAGAAAAAAATATTAATCAATATGAACTATTCTCCTGTTCAGTGTAGAACATCAGAGAAGTGATGATGTTTCTTTTTCTTTCACTCTTTAAAATCACTGCTTTTAGTATTTGAGATTGAGGAGTTTGGTATAAAAAATATTATGAAACTACTGCATTTTGGAAAATATCAATAATTTTAAAAGACAAGCTTGAAGTAAAATTATTAATGTATTTTAAATATTATTTAAGTAAAATTATGCAATATATAAAGAATGTTAAGTAGATTCTTTTTTTCCCTGAATCCCTGTGTGCTATGTAGTATAATTTGAGAAAAATATTCTGTTTATTTATCTATTTATTTATATAATAAACAGGATCAATTCCAAACAAGGAGACTGATTTCATGGATGCATTAACTGCCTGCTGAAATGTATACGACCTTCAAAACTTTGATCACTACAACTTTCCAAGCATCAGCCATTCCTGGGTTTTGACACTCCCTCTAACAATCTCCTTGGATTCCTGCCTGGGGAATCAAAGCCCCACAAATCCCCTTTCCCTCCTTGCTCCTGCTGTGGCCCCTGCTGGGGTTTGTATAATCACTCTGTCACATCTGGTGAACAAGAGCAATTGCACAGCTGGGATCCTGTCCTATTTTTTGCCTTAATCACTTATTAGAAGTCTCACCTGAGACAGGAAGAACAAGATTATTCTCTTTGTTGTTTACATCATGTTAGAGCCACATCTTCCATGTAGTTGCAGATAACAGTTGTGAGATACGCTGCAGTTTACCAGAGAGCTCCTGAGGCCTTCTGGCTTGAACTGCACCATTTTGCATGGAGAGAGGAATTGCAAATATCACTCACTAGTTATTTTACATCTTCCTTTCTGTATTATATTGAACTAGACTTTAGATATCCAATCACCCCACTGAATTCAATCAGGACTTTAATGGCCTAGAGAGAGACATGACTAAAAATTAGATATTGCAATGTCCTGTTGTCCAAGAATATTGTAGGTGCCAACTTCCACCTGAGTTCTTATACAGAGCTGCCCTTAAAAGCACGGTATTGCTGCTTTCCTAAAGGCCCCGTGAGGGCCATGTGAACCTGAATGTTGGATCAGACATGAAAGCCTCAAAAACTTCAGGGAAGGTTAGACCTAAAACATTCTTTCAACATCCTTGAATTATCAGCCTTTGCAATACCAAGTTATGGAAAACCTCGGAAGGATGGGAAAAGTCTTAACATTCAATCTGGCACTTCACAGAATCCCAGTAAAATTTAGGGTGGAGGTCACCTAGTCCAGCCTCCTACACTAAGTTTATCTAGTTGTCATGCAACTGCAATACCTGCACTGAGAACAAGATCCTAAGGCAAAATTATCCCATGCAGCAAAGCCTGGAAGTTTCCCAGTGGCTTCCCTACTCACACGGACCAGACATCCAGTTCAGCTGTGTGGGCCCAGAGCTGAAGCATCAAACAGGTGCTTGGATGGTCTGTGATCCTAGCATCAGCAATGCTGCTCAAAGGCCCCACCTGGGGAGTCTGCATGAATCCTATTTGCCATGTTACTCTACTGCCTTTGAAAACCCAGCCTACACAGGCCCTAAAAAGACCTCTGCCCGGACTCACTTGCAAATCTCCTTGAAATCAGTCTTAAAGTATTAAACTTAGGTCAAAGGTTGGACTTGATAATCTTGCAGGTCTTTTCCAACCTTAGATTCTATGGTTCTATAATAGTGAGTAAAAAAATGTATTTCTATTGAAGATAAATGGGGAAATAGTTGGGCTATCCAACCTTTTATTTTCAGCTGCTGTTTAGTAAAGAAACACCAAAAAATGAAGTTGCAAGTGTTCATCTACACTTTGTTGTGGTTCCTATTTTTCTCTCATTTTTATTTGGTATGGTATCCTCAAATAATATTGTAACATCAGTGCTGAGATTTCAGCATGTCTGGATTCACATAGTATAGTAGTCAATATACAGAGATTTTTGGCTTCTTAAATCTGGACCTAGTGCTGGGCTCAAATCCCACTTCTGTTCAGATGGACCTTTCTGCAGACATTAACCCTGTGTGCACAGGAGTGGAACACCTTCTCACAGGTGGATGCAGGGTGAGAATGGCAGGCACAGCTTTTCCATGCCTGTCTCAGTGGCTGCCATGCTGTCCTGTGGGTAGAGCGAGGTATGCCAGCAACTAGATTTAAAGCCATGATTCCCTTAAAATGGCATTTTTGAGAGAGACAGGGTACCTGGTACAAACAGAGGAGAAAAGTGGGTAGAAATGAGTAATGTCACAGTCTGGCTGCCAACAGCAAGGAACTCTGCCTGATATTAGGAAGCAGCTCAGTTCTGTAGGAGTCAAGTGCACTGTACTTCTTTAAGAGCCTATGAAGAAGAGAAGATTCAAGGGAGGTACTCTGGCTGTCTGCCACTGTTTGATCTGAGAAGACAGAAGACATGAGAAATTCCTGCTAGATATCAGTAAAACATTTTTTGGCATGAGGGTGTCCAATACTAGAACAGGACCCAGGGACATTGGAGAACCTCCATCCTTGGATGACCTGACTGGACACAACCCTTGGAAAAGGTAATCTGACTAGACAAGTGGATGATCTAGACAAGGTCATGCTTTATTTTCTTTGAATATGTTCTGTGGAATCAATTAGAAAAATTTTAATTTCTGAACTTCTATGCAGTACTCCTGCAGATAACAGTGAAATGTTGATCCAGACTTTTTGAAGGTTGAAACAATTAAATTAGATTCCAAGTCTGGATTTCCAAGATGAGATTTCGAGCCTCAATAATTCCAACATATGAGTTTATCGTAGTTTTCAATGACTTTTTGACTGAGGAATTTGTGGAGGTAATTTCCATACAGATACACTAAATTTGTTGTTGGAACATTAGTACATTATGGATGACCTCCTGGTTATACTCCAATGCCCATTGCCATTTACATGCAGAGGTGTAGGATTTTGCCTCTTTTGCATGCCACTTTTAAGTTCTTATTGGAAGCCTACAGAAAATAAAGTATACTGAACATGACTAAACAGTCACACTTTTGAAGTCTGCCCGTTGTTCATATGGGCATGATGCAAAAATCTGATACAGAAGTAGACATCAGTTCAGAGGAGGCTGATATTAATTTCTCCCACAGCCTGTACCACGAAGGAACCTTTGCCCCTGAAAGCTCGTGGTTCCTGGTGGTCTCTCTTCAAGCTTATGAGCTGTGCCTGAGCTGATGCAGACACACAAAGCTTTATGTTCTCATCTGTTCCCATTCTAAATTAATGAAGCCTTAATTATACCAGCAGAGGAACTGAAACTATTTTTGAACAAATTAAAATACTCCATCATGTGCTTTGTGCTTTTTTCTAAGCAATTGGGGTTTTTTTCCCTCCTCATTAATGCTTTTCACTGACGATGCTAATGACTCACTCAGCAACAATGCCATTGCTTTTAGTTAATCAGTGAGTTAGCAGCCACTGCCGGTGTCAAAAGGAAACCAACCTCTCCGTCTCCCATTGAGAACAATTCACACTGTGAATGTTAAACAGTGGAAACATCCACAAAAAAAAAGTGTGTTGTAAGGTAGCTTTTACCAGATACTTTTCTGTTGCAACCATCAAGCCAAACTCATCCCGAACTATTAATATTTGTTCTCAGTAAGAATAAATTCTTCTGCATTTTCTTCTCATCTGTGGAGGGAAACATTTATATAAATAGAAAGGAATCAACCCCTCTTTAAAATGGAAATAAAATGTTTTAAGTTGAATAATTTCTCTAAAAATTATTTAACACATGCAAGGAAGCAGGCAACAGTATAAACTTTTGAAGTATTATTGATATTGTCAAACTTTGACAGCTGGAACTTCACAGAATCACAGAATCAAAGAATTACTATGTTGGAGGAGACCTTTAAGATCATCAAGTCTAACCCATGCCCTAACCAACTAAACCATGGTACCAAAGTGTCACATCCAACCTTTTTTTAAACACATCCAGGGATAGTGACTCCACCACCTCTCCAGGCAGAACATTCCAGTATTTTATCACTTTTTCCATAAAAAATTTTTTCCTAATATCCAACCTATATTTCCCTTGGCACAGCTTAAGGCTGTGCCCTCTCATTCTGTCAGTTGTTGCCTGGAGAAAGAGCCCAACCCCACCTGACCACAGCCGCCTTTCAGGAGTTGTAGAGAGTGGTAAGGTCACCTCTGAGTCTCCTTTTCTCCAGGCTAAACACCCCCAGCTCCTTCAGCCGTTCCTCACAGGGTTTGTGCTCCCAGCCCCTCTCCAGCCTCGTTGCCTCCTCTGGACACATTCCAGTGTCTCAACTTCCCTCCCAAACTGAGGGCCCAGAACTGGACACAGCACTCGAGGTGTGGCCTCACCAGTGCCGAGTACAGGGAAGAATGACCTCTCTGCTCCTGCTGGCCACACCATTCCTGATACAGGCCAGGAGCCATTGGCCTTCTTGGCCCCCAGGGCACACTGCTGGCTCATGTCCAGCTGCTGTCACCAGCACCCCCAGGTCCCTTTCTGCCTGGGCACTGTCCAGCCACACCGTCCCCAGCCTATGACACTGCAGGGGGTGTTTGTGGCCAAAATGCAGGACTCAGCACTTGGATTTATTAAACTTCATCTTATTGGACTCTGCCCATCCATCCAGCCATTCCAGGTCTCTCTGCACAGTCCTCCTACCCTCCAACAGATCAACACATGCTCCCAGCTTAGTGTCATCTGCAAATTTACTGATGAAAGACCCAGTCCCTTCATCTATGTCATCAATAAAAATATTGAACAGAGCTGGCCCCAGCACAGACCCCTGAGGACACCCCTGGTGACTGGCCCCAGCTGGATGCAGCACCATTCACCACCACTCTCTGGGCCTGGCCATGCAGCCAGTTCCTGACCCAGCACAGAGTGCTCCTGTCCAAGCTGTGGGCTGCCAGCTTTTCCAGGAGTGTGCTGTGGGAGACAGGGTCAAAGGCCTTGCTGAAGTCCAGTTGCACATCATCAACAGCCTTTCCTGCATCCACCATGCAGGTCACCTGGTCATAAAAGGGCACCAGGTTGGTCAAGCACAACCTGCCCCTCCTAAACCCACGCTGGCTGGGTCTGATACCCTGGCCATCCTGTGAGTGCTGTGTGATGACACTCAATATAAACTGCTCCATAACGTTACCAGGTACTGAAGTGAAGCTAACAGGCCCGTAATTACCAGGATCCTCCTTCCCACCCTTTTTGTGAATGGGTGTCACACTGGCCAGCTTCCAGCCATCTGGAACCTCACCAGTGAGCCAGGACTGCTGGTAAATGATGGAGAGCGGCTTTACCAGCTCATCTGCCAGCTCCCTCATCATCCTGGGGTGAATCCCATCTGGTGCCATAAATTTTTGAACATCCAAGCAGCTCAGCAGCTCTGACTGCCTCCTTCTGGATAACATTCTGCTTCCTGGCACAATCTACTTGATACTCTCAGGTTTTTATTATGGTTTTGGTACCATTTGTACAATAATTTATCATAAGAAGAATACTGGTTTCAGATTACAAAAATCATGTGTAACACTGGCAGAATATGGTGAGGACAATTGGCAGTACTGACCCCTTGTCTCACAAACAAGGCAGGCAGAAAATATGAAGAAAAACCATGAATCATTAAGTGGACTGAATTTTACCATTTGGTTCTTTTGCTATTGCTTTTACAGGTAGATTGGCAAGAAATCATTGATAACTCCCATTCAATGATGAGAACACAGAGACACCCTGCATCAGGGAGAAAATGAAATGAGGTGCTAGCCATAATGCTGCCCTTGTGTCCTCCAAGAGGTATGCTGTGCCCTTCAAGGGAAAGGATTAGATGGTGGGGAAGGAAGAGGGGTGTTTGGGATGTTCAGGGCAGGAATCATGGTCTTTGCAACCCCAGACCTCAGAGGTGCCTCAGAGGAAGGACTCCAAGTTGCTGTTCCTCTGGAAGGAGGGCATAAACACAGTCTGTGAAACGTGCCCATATGCAGTTACACTCACAATACACAGAAAGAGCTTTTGCTCTTCTAAGAAAGACAAGGACAAGAATTTCAGACAAGTGCATTTCCAGTGTGCTCGCAAAGCTCACTAGGTATAAATGCTGACTGGTGGTGTTTTCCTTTTCTTGTGTTTTCTGAGTAATTTAAAATTGAACCCTAGGATTAGAAAAAGTGTTTATAGCTTGAAAAGTCAACCTTGCATCTGATATCAGGTTGGATTAATTTCAGTCTCTTCTACTTTGCCCCTATGAATTTGCCGTTCTGAGTATTGAGTACTGCTCATTAGTTGTTGCGTCTTTCAGATTTTATTTTAGATTTTACCATACATTGCTGTAATTTGCACTCTTTGTGCTGGACTACTCACATGTGTCTTCTTCCATTAAAATCCCTTCTCTGACCCCAGGCTGAGGCAGCTAGACAAATTGCCCATGAGTAAGGACTACACTGGAGGGTACAGAAACTTTTGAAGATGTTTTTAATTCCAATCATTGTCTCCTACCAGAGCCAGTGGAAAGACTCCCATGAACCAGAGATAACAGACAACTAAAGTTCACCAGTAAAGAAGGCAATTTACAACTGATATCAAGGGTACTGAGTAAACGAATATATTTGCAGTTATTGTTTGTAAGACAACCCTTTTTATTATTCAGTTCTGTCTGAACTTCCACAGAAAATCTTTTTCACAGCTAGCCTTTGTTCATATTGAAACTTGCAAAACAAAAAAATAAAGCAACCAAGTGGATTGTTGACAGAGCATTCACTTGAACAAGCAGAGCCTTTTGACTGGTCTTTAAAAATACATATATGCTCCTTGGGACAAAGAAAGTCTTATACATTATTGGGTATCTTTAGAATAGTCAAAAGTATCTATTTAGAAAGAAGAGCTATTACTAGGATTGTGTGGGACACTTGATTTTTGTGGGACAATTGATTGTATCATCAATTCCTTTTTCTTTATTGAGATGCAGTATCTATGGGAGCATTTGGGCCAGAAAGCTTTTTCTCCCTAACATGTGTCATGTTTCCACAGTCACACTTTCAAAGCTGCTTGCCTTTGCTGGACCTTATAAGCAAATAGGTGGAATTCCACCCCTCCGTAGCTTTGCGTGAAATGATTGCATGCTCCAGCTCAAACAGGAACTACACCATCAGAGCATTTGTCATCATCTCCCAAGCAGACATAAAAGCCTTATATCTTTCCTCCACCATCTGACTGTGTTGCAGTTGGTCGGTCAGGCAACCTCTCCCTCTTTCTCACTCAAGGCACAAGCTGTGAGTATTAAAACAATAACATAAAAGGTTTCTTCTTGACTTTGGCTTCTGGAGATATGACTGCTGATGAATACGAGCTAGAAAATTCACTGCTAATTAACTCACTAGGTCGCGGCTTGTTACATAACTTGCTCTATTTGTGATCAAAATTATTTAAGGATAAAAATAAGGCTGTTCTTTTTTATAATTTTTTTAAAGCTGGATTGGCAGCAGTGCTGCTGTTGTTCTACTTCTCCATGTCAAAAGCCAAACAAAGGGCCCCGCTGAGAAAATGTTTAATCACAGAGCACGTTGTTTGGTGAAATGATCTCACCAGGCAGGTTTAGGAGGGGCTGATCTTGATGGGGGAAAATGCACAGAAACCACTACTAAAGAATGAGTCCTGTGCAAACAAATGTGTTCAAATAAACTATTCAGTGTGCTCTCAAGCTCTCAATCTAGTAACCATTGATTAGTCCCAGGACACTTGATGTGTTTTTAATGGTCCATTAGTTAAGGGCTGGTGAGAGGAAGGGCTCATGGGGAAGCATGGCAAAGAGCAGGGAGGTACTGAGATCCAGAGGGCCAGGAAACCCAAACCAGGCTCTTTTGGAATTCTTCAGGAAGGACAAGGAATGACGGTGGGTCAGGTGTATAAATGCAAGGGTTTAGGTCCACATGTGAACTGCAGAGAGTATTGTCCCTCTCCACTCTTTGTAACAAACATCTTTAATTACACCAAAACAAATATTTCCCTCTCAGATGAAAACAACCTAAACAAGTTGGCAATACATTCAAATAAAACAAAATATGTTGTGCACAATTAAACTCCTTTCAAGTTTGTTTTTAATTTTGCTTCCTTTCTATATCAAAAACTGTTGCTTTGAATGAAACAACAAACCACTGTAGTCCAACAGCATTAACATTAAACACTTTGACATTTTCGTACCCATATTTTGTTTTTGTTTTCATGTGCCCCTTTTTTATGTTGAGGGATTTTACATGTCTATGTTGTGAGTAGAGCAAGTACAAGCAGAACTGACCTATACATATATATATATATATATATATATATATATATATATATATACACATTAATTTTCTGACGTACTAGCGTGCTATAGCACTGTGGACCATATAAAATTGTATATGTGTGATGTACAAATAGATTTAGAGGAATCACACAAAAATTCTTTAATCATTACTGCACAGGACCCTATAAACCCCACTTTCAGCAGCAAATTCTTAAATTACAGATTATGTTTTTATAGATTTATTATTACATGCATTCAGGTATTAAATAGTGCATATTAAATATGCAATTAATGAATTTTTAAAATACAAACATAAAATGATTTAACAGGATTTCAGTTCTATTAAGTTCATTATTTTTTTCCCCAGTCTGACGGAAGCCTACATTAAAAACCCTGACTTTGGCCCATCTGTTGGTAGAGGATAAAAAAGCCCATCCAGAAATGTCCAGAAATTTCTCTTGCCCTCCAATAGCTTTTCCATAATCTGCCTTCCACAGCTTTTCTATTGACAAGGGAAGTGTTTACAGAAATGGGAAATGTGCAGCGGCAGTGTAGCAGAAAAGGCTCCTGGTAAAGCCACATGGCATTTGTCAGAGCAAAATGCAAATGTTCCCTGTTTGTATGAGGAAGATGTAAGGTGTGCTGGGCAATGTGCCTGTGGTCTCAGACCAGTCTGAAGTGTGGCAGCTCACAGGGATGTGGCTAGACATGCCCACAATATTTGCTGAATTGCAGGTTTGTCCCTCCCTGCTCTGCCACTTGTGACACCATGCTTAGGCTGCAAGGAACAGCAGTGTGGGCCACCAGCACCAATCTTGGCTCTTCTTTGGCCTCTCATCCCAGTTCTCCTGGAGCCATCTCACCATGCTTGTCTTACCTGGGGAGACAGGTGGGCACTGCCTGTCCCTCACTGCCTGTGCCACTCAGAGACAAGGTCCTGCCCACTAACAGCCCATTCAGCCCAAGAAACCCTTCAGGCAGACCAGCCAGTGTTCAGGTGACAACAGACTATCCCAGAGAATCTCTCTGTTGGGTTTGCTCTACTCACCTTGCTCTCCTGACCCCCAGCCACCACAGGAAAACTCTCTGGTGAGCAAGAAAACACAGCGGTACATCTCATCTTCCTTTCTGTTTTGTTTTAAACCACACTGACGAAGAACTACCTTCTGCTTTCCTTTTCATTTCCTTGCAATTCTAAGTCCTAATCAAAGCACTCATGAATCCCCCACTGTGCTATCACAGTGTTTATGAGTTGGAAAAATTGTAATAGTCTTTCCCTAGCTGAGAAGTAATGAAGGAACATTTCTGATCTTTATTGCTAAAATAAACCCAAGAAAAGAAACTGATGAGTATAAAATCTTGCATGTCATATACTTCTTTACCTTAATATGGGATTTGCATTTGTGTTACAATTTGACTGCTGTTCAACACATGTGTCTGACTTTTCTCCTTTCTGGAGGAAAGTGCTGTGAGAACTGTGCTGTTTGAATAAACTCCAGGTTTTCATTTGCAACTTTTGTGAGGTTTTAAAAAAATTTACTGTAATCCACAAATTTACGATTCTGCGTGTTACTGAATACTTGCAACATTTCTACTTTGCTAAACCAATTTCACATGGTTTTGAAGCAGTATGACATCAAGATTCTTTTATGTCCCTAGCACTACTGGATATAAAGGCCAACACCCAAGACTGGATGAGTGATCTTGGGAATGTATAAAATGAAAACATGACTAAATTGACATCTATAATTTGCTGGGGGTTTATAGGACAAGGATATAACACCTTGAAAGAGCATGCTTTCTGAAATGGAGCATGTACCAAATTTCATTCTTCAAAAATATTCTTAGTGAGGCAAAATCCATTTCCCTTGAAAATCAGGCTTTTTATTGAAGTGCCAGCATTATCATTATGATGAAGGTTTCTATGCCAGCATAAATACCTGGATTTAGTTCCCCCTCTTCTGGAAGCTATAAAAGATCATTCTAAATTTCAATTCATTGACTTGGTTTCAAGACTCCTAGCTAAAAGCGTGAACAGCAGATGACTATTTCATAGCATTCTCAGTAAGACAAGCAAAGCTTTTGCGAGGTGCTGTGCAGACATCTCAAGGAAAGAGAAATGTCAGAATCTGCATATTTCTACATCTTTGAAGGTCTTGGGTTTTCAAGCACCTAATGCTACAGTATAGCTATGCCTAAAAGCCCTGCTGAGGGGAATTAAAGCTCTGCTTTGCAAGTTACAGAGAACAGATGCAATAAGAAAGAGAATTTCTGTC
Source organism: Melospiza melodia melodia (assembly GCF_035770615.1). Classification (NCBI taxonomy): domain Eukaryota; kingdom Metazoa; phylum Chordata; class Aves; order Passeriformes; family Passerellidae; genus Melospiza; species Melospiza melodia. The sequence goes on from NC_086196.1 coordinate 32,522,123, forward strand.
CCAGGGAACTATAGAACTCATTCATGATGAGACACAATGGACAAATACACTAAATATGTAGGGAATTTGGCCAATGTAAAATGATAATTTAGTATGAGCATGAGTTGCAGTTGAAAGATAGTTTAATATCTCACTTGTAAACTGAGGGGAATACTAAAGCTGAGCATAATATTTCCATGTGACTCCTGGGACTTCTAAAGCATCAGTCTGTTATCTGTCTTCCCTCATACACTCCTGAACCTTCACAAAATATTTGTATGACACCACTCAAAACTTTGTCCCCTCCACTACCTGCTGATATGAGCAGCTGCCATTTTGGAAGTTGCAACTTTGGCAAGGCTCTACAGTACTCTGCAAATGAACTCTTCCTCTGAAGAGTTCCTTCCTACATTCAGAAAAGTAATGGAAATGTCTTTGTTATGAAAGGGAGAGGAGGAAAGGGGGAGGAGGAGAGCTGGTAGATTAGAAAGTTTCTCTGCATTAGAGTTTCTGACAACAAATTCGTTTTATAAACAAATGGTAACAGTGAGATGACAGAGTCTGGGGAAATCAAGTCTCAGCTCTTCATGTGATCACAAGTGATGCTCTTCAAGTCACTGTAGTCTTGCATATCTGCATGTGGGAAAACATGAGCTCTACCTGTGAAAGGGGTAGGAGGAAGAAAAAGGGGGAAAAGAAGGGAAAGGGGGAAGTGTCTTAATCCCACCTTTCACTTGAAAGGGTATTTGTTAGGCTTTTTTTTTTCCCCAGGGCTCAGCTAGGAAATACTTGCCCAGCAAAAATGCTGGTTTGAGAAACAGGGACAGTGCAACCTAAGGCATGATCCCTGCTACCTCTTAAGCTCAGGTGGAGAAATCCTCCCCTGAATTGCTTCTTCACCATGAGGAAACAAGACAGAGTACTATTATCCATGAAAAAAATCCATGTTATTGTGTTGACAGAATAGTAGATATCCATGTTGTCCAGTCACGACTTGCTTGGCAGCAGCCAGAGCCATCACACTGTCCCCTCAGCCTGACACCCTACAGAGGGATGTCAGTCACAGTCTGCTCACGTTCCCAGTTCATATCTGCCTCCTTGTTCATCCTGCTCACTGGACTCCTAGTAGTAACACAGAAGTGCTGTTCACAGAAAAAGCAGCTCAATACAGAGCCGAGAAAATTATGAGTGTCCAATTTCTGCTCATTTGTAGCTGTGCTGCTGCTTTACCAGTTTATAAACAGTGAGATTAAAGAAGCTAAAAAACACCTTGGCACAGCACGTGGAAGGACAACGACAGTGGAAGGACAAGGACAACAACCTTGCTGCAAGGTGGAAGAGCCTAACAAGGGGCATTATATATCATCCACTACATGAGCTATGGAATTGCACCATTCTAACACACTGGCCTGGCTGAGCAAAACAAGCTCTGCTATAAACAAGCTCTCACTCATGTTCTGGACAAATTCTTTCTGGAGGGGTTTGACTAAGTTAATGCAGGGATAAATTTAATTGTTCAGCTGTAGAGAGGTTGTCAACAGTCTTCCCATTAAATATTGTCATTAATTTTTTTGTCTTCTCTCTGTCACCTGGCTGCAGGATGAAAAGCTCAAGAATGAGGGAGCCATCATGCATCTCCTCTGGCTGAGTGGGGTTTCTTGTCATGGCCCGAGGCTGGAGAGGGTGGGACATGTCCTGGAGGTGATAAATAGGATTGTGGACAGTGATTTCACACAGAAATGTCACTCACTTTGATGAACAAGGGGTGTGTGAAAAATACATAAAAAAATATGATCCTGTCCTTTGAACGCTTAGGTCTCTATCTGAAACTTTTTCTACTCTTCTTCCTCAGAGGAAAACAAAACCCACCTCCATCTTAATGGTCATTTTAGATTTTGACCTACCTGAATTGTGGTAGATTCGGTGTGGGCACTGTTGGAATTTTGATGCCTAATATTCCAACAGGGCACTTAAGCATGATTTCAGAAACCACAGACAACTGAAAATTTTCTCTAGCAGGCAGAACCAGGGTGGCAGCTGACAGTGGCAGTGGGGACAGCACAAGGAGCACAAGTTTGAGAGCCTCTGCAGAAGCTAAAGAGGACAGTATCAGGCTCAAGGGGAAGGATGCACTTAGCAGTTACTACATGATTTTTCCTGTTATTTTCCTATGGCCATCTCATGGCCCGAATTACTGCTATGTACATAAATATTTTACAGTCTCCATGATCCAATCAGGATGTGAGGAAGCATCATTTGCCAAGTTTTAATAGTGAATTCCAAAGCTTTGCTTAAGATCATTTGGGAAGACTGTGTCAGAGAAGGAGAACAAACCTGCAGCTCCTTCCCATACCTCAGCCATGAGCCTTGGTTGTCAGCATTTTATACTTTATTTTCTCAGATACTACCTCTCTGTAGTGTTTCATCCTAATGCTTTTTTAATGCTGTCCTACTTTTCTGTCTTTTAGTTTGTCTAATTTCAGGGAAAAATATAGACAACTGATGCCAAGGAAAACTATAAATCACTTTATATAATTCGTAACACTGCTGAAAAATGTTTGGGATTTATGTCACTGCGAATGAAATGTGCCATTTGCAAACTGCCTTTTATAATTTATTAAGCATGCTGAAATGTTTGCTAAAACAAGCTTTGTTAGCGTGTCTTCTACTAGAGTAGAAGAAATATTTTGCTGACAGATCATAGAAATTGGATTTTTATTGTCCCCTATCGACTTCAAAGGGTTTTCTTTTCTCTGACAGGGTTGACACAGGATGCTACTTCAGAAGCGTTGCATATGCTCTAGGGGACCATCTCTGTTTTTTATTCATACAACAACCCATCCTGCATTTTCCTTGAGTTAGCTGAATACAGTATGTTCCAACACCTTAATCTGGAAAAAATAGGTTTATATAGAAACACAGGTTAAGTGTTTAAGGCTGATGTAATGCACACTTGGAAAACTTTCAATCAATCATTTCTGCCACATAAGCTGCTGAGCAACCCCAGCAGGTAAACCTGGTGACTGAGCTGTGTGTGCCAGTCTGAGAAGGGCAAATCCCAGATCCAGATCCCAGTGAAGAGATGACAGGATTTCCCTGGGCTTCACTGAAGCTTGACAGAGGACCCAAAGGAATAGACATCTGATCAGTCTCTTCACTTCAAGACTTTCTTCCATGAGCCCACACGTTGGGGAGGTGCCTGGAGCAAGGACTGTCGTAGAGGCTGTACTGGTATTTTGGGATACAAAGTTAGAAAAGCCTCCTATGCAGGACAGCTTGGACACTCTGCATACAGTTTCCAATGTAAGGCCCAGACCAGGAATGTTCATAAATAAATGTGTTTCACAGCTTGCAGTGCTGCAGCTTCTGCTTGCACACTGACTGGAAATATGCTCAAGCCAACATCTTCTCCAGTGTTAATTCCACACACTGGGAGAAAAAGAGTATAATTACAGCACTCTGTTATTTTCATTTTGGTGAAGAGTGCTCATTTTGAAAAGAAGAAAGAGGTGGCCCAAACTGCCTCTGAGAGAGGTGGGAGCACCATCAATGTACTCAGTAAAACTCTTTGCAGGCTGGAGGTTGGACTGCTGCCACAGCTCATGTGATGGCACATCTCTCAGAAAACTATGGAAAATAAGATTAAATTGTGACATTCCTTTCCAGGTGGCTAATATCCTGTTCGTAGCTACTCACATATTATAGTGACTGAGAGAGGAAAAAAACCAAAGAAATAAATAATTTCTATTAAAGTTCCATGCCAAATATGGGTCGTTGCATTTTTCCAGAATTCTCAAGGGATTTTTATATTTTTTCTGAAAATAATGAAGACAAATTATAGCTAATGAATCTATTATTTTCTTGATTGTTATAATTTCTCTTGTCTTTTCCTAAAGACAGAAAGTGCCAAGTCTTCACCAAAGGGTTACTACTATTTGCAATATGTGTACTCAGCTCTTGGCTGATTCCCATCCTCACAGGGGTGAGCAGCTCAGAGCTGGGGGAGGTTGAATCCTGGGGAAGTTGTGGTTTCTGGCCACCGAGGTTCTGCAGAGGAAATCTGTGATACAGCAATGAGAGTGGGAGCCTGGAAAAGTGAAAGAAATGGGATAATGCCAGCGTGGAGGCTGCAGAGAACCACGAGACTGCATTGCAGTGGCTCATGCATGATAGGGCCACCCTCCATGGGCTGCTCTGGAATCTCTGCAGCTGCTCACTGGGTGAGAGAGGAGAAAGCTCAGGGGTGCAGGATCTGAATGCAGGGCAGCCTGGGGGACAGGCATGGAAAGGTTCCACGTGTCCCTGCCCTGCAGAGCCCTCCCCAGATGTGCTTGCTCAGTTGTGCTGCACATCTGGGGCAGAGCTTCTCGCAGACACTGGAGCACAGGAATTCTTCTCTGATATGTAGCAATGCTGTGGGGAACCACGGAAGTCCTCTGGCCTTGATTTTGTGAATATTTTCCTACGGAAAGTGCCAAGTGAAAAAATAAAGAGAGGAAAACCCCCAAGGAAATCTCAGAGGGAATCTGAAAGACTTACTAGAGTGCAGGGGTGACAGACTTGTTATCTGTTAAGGGTTATCATCTTATTAAAGCAAACGCCTAAATCCACTTTAAAATGGAGCTGTTGAGGGGGAAAAAGAATAAAGGAAGCGAGAGAAAAAAAAAAACTTGACCTAAATTATAAATAGCAACATGAATCACAATCTGTGAATGCATTTTTCCTTCAAAGATACTCAAGAGGTGCTGCCCAGCATTGTATGTCATGGAAACATATATTTCTTAAAATCTGCTAAAGTGGCATTTCAGTCATATAACAGACTGCAAAAAGACAATCTAAGAAAAGAGTAGAACAATTGCTACCCAGCAAAAAAGCTCAAGGACAAGAAAGCAGTAACAGCTGCTGCTGGGTTGGTGATTTTGTTTTTCCTGTGGATAAGAAAAAAACCCACATTCCTTCTTAGAGCAACTTCACCTCTGTTGCAGGTGTCAAAATGAGTGTTAAGTTGAAGCAGTGAGCTGGAGTAATTGGAGCTCCTCTTTCCAAGGGACAGGCAAACAGCATCTCTGTCTTCTGTCAGATCAACATAGAAACACTTTTGCTCAGAGTGTGTAAGGCTGCAAATGATTGAATTGCCACTGGCTGTGACCTTTCTTCAAGGCTGTTCATTCCTTTTGCACAGAAACCCCCAGAGCTTCTTGGAAAATACAGAAAACTCTCAGCCACATTTTTTATAGTGGGAGGAGAAGGAGTTTTTATAAATATTTCTTTCAGGATTGACATTTGTTGAACTTTCACAATTGTCTTTGCTTTGAACTTTGCACTTAACACAGAGGTTGATTGGGGAAATGGGGCCAGGGCAGGGAATGGGGAAAATGAGTAGTTTTGCCCAGGGTTCAGGACAATTGGGCCCCTCCACAGTATCTCATCTCACTCCTTTCTTTTGGCTTGTTTCTCCAAACCTCAAAGAGGTCAAAAGCAGCTATTAAAATATATAAAACTGACTCTAAATATTAGAGAATGCATTTTTATTAAGAAAAAAGGGGAAGCTAAAATGAAATTACTATGGTGGCTGCTCTCTCCCATCTGTAGTGTGGGAATTTTACCTATCCTAGTGAAAAGAGAGTTTAACATTCTCCACCTGAAGAATGGAGATAGACAGCTGTGTGCCATAACATAATAAAATAATCTGATTTGAGGCTGCTTCTTCAGTTAGGTACAGCACATACAGTGCTTCTGACATATTAAATTTGAGGCCCACAGGACTCCAGACAGCATCTGGGTGCTGTTCAGGCTTCCCTCAGTTGCTCCTTTGATTATAGATGTGGAAGGCTCAGAAAGGCTTTGTAGTGCACTGTCAAAATTGAGCTTAACCTGCAACATGTGAGCCCCCGGCACCCTCTCCCCTGCACCTACAGCCAGGTTCCTCTTTGGGACAAGCAGGGCATGGGCCAACAGCCAGGAGGTAGCAGGAGAAGTGAAATCCATCCTGTCCTGTACTTGGGAAGGCTATGGTACTTCCAAGGCATCACAAGTTTCAATCTGAGGTCATAGGTAGTAAAGAGACAGTAAAGACTCTGTTTACAGCTTCTCCTAGAATTTCTCTGGAAAAATCTGATTCACCAGGCAAGCTCTCATAAGGAAAACAGGCACAAAGCCATCAAAGAAGAGAAGGTGACATGGCTGATGTGTGACCTGCACCTCCAAAGCTTGGGTGCAGGCAGGCTGAGGGACCCATTACCAGCGTGGGCTTGGTCCTCTGCAGTTCCACCAGCACCAGTCTGTGCTGTGGCTTGGTTAGATCAGCAATGCACCCACACTTCCTTTCCAGCCTCACAGGGCTTCCCCACACTGTCCCTGCAAAAGCTGCTGAGTAGCCCAAACATTCCTTGTCCACACTCAGGGTGTAGCCCTCCAGCAGCACCTCCATCACATGCTGCACCTCCTGCGGCATGGAGGCTGGGACATGCTCATGATGCTCTTCCTCCAGGCCCTGGTGCTCATGCAGCTTCTCCCACACCGGATCCCAGACAGAATTCACTCCCAAAAGAGAAGAGCAATCTCAATTTTCACAGTGTAGTTCTGCAATTAGGGAGGAGAGGAGTCACTGGAGGCACAAATGAATAGAATAGGTGGGAAGGGAGAAGCAGAAGAGAGTGCTGAACTCTTTATCATGTAGTTTAACATGGTTTCACCTACAGAACAATGCAGTGGTAGAGAGGATACAACTCTGAATTTCCTCTTTCTATCTGTAGTCTGAGCACTGCTGCTGCTTAAGGCGCTCAGTGCCTGCTGAAGGCAGATGAGAATCTGCTCTGCTATCATGCATGGAGTCAAACTACACTCCTTTAATCATTTTATCTAACCCTTTAAAGAAAGACAGCAAAAAAAGAGAGTAATTACTCCTCTCAGGGCCCTTAAAGGCTGGTTCAGCTGGGGCTTGATAATATGAGCACAAAACAGAAAAGATACTAATTTTGATAAGCTTCAGCTTTTCTTCTAAATTACATCTTAGCAGAAACAGAATCAAGGAAGGAAAGAACCTATGAGAATTTTTCTTAGAGAATTTAACCTCACAACTCTTCAGAGAACATTAACAGTTTTCCATTCCCATGGTTATGTCATCCTCACCTTTTAAGGCCTTTCATCATTCACCAAACACCTCCATAAATTCATTCAAACGTATCACACATAGATACTGCTTTTGCAGCACTCACAGGAAAATTTATATTCTAATAGGAAAACCCAACAAAGCTTTTCTTCCTCAAGTATTTGATTTTTCTCTTTCTGCACACTGTCATTTATAGGTTGAAAGTTCCCCAGGGCAGAGACTGGCTCATTCAGGACCTCGTTTTGTGCTCTTGACTTTGACATATTTACTAAATAATTGCATGCCTTGGGTTATAGCTGCAGTGGGAATTGCCACTGAATTTTCAACTCCTCACAGATCATACAGATAATGCTATGCTGTCATTTCACACAGAACATGCTAATTTTATTTTATGCAACTTTCAGTAGAACTTTACTAATTTTAAGTATACCTGCTGGTGATGTCATGACAGATACAGGCTTCAAATCAGTGTGGAACAGGACACCTCAGTACAAAAGTTATGCAGGACTGTCAGACTGCTTTCTGTCTGCTCATTTTTCACTGTTGGTAGCCACCTGTCATCTGTTTATAATGATGTGAGACATAACTCATTGACACTTCCATGTCCTCTCCTTGCTTGTTTTGCAGAATTTAACATGCCCTAGAGCTCACTAGATATTATGTCCCATCAGTAGGACCATAAAAGGATAAAGTATATCAAGGTTGTTTTGTACATGTGAGGAAGGAATTGCACCTAAGAGACAGTAACTGTGACAATGGCTCTTCTGGATGTGCAGGCTGGTTTCATTGTAGGCCAAGCTGAGCTAAATCAGTAATGAAATCCTACCTTAAATCTGAAACATCAAAGTTTCAATTTCTTTTTGGAAAAAAAAATATGATCAGAGCCTCACACAACATGTAAATTATATACCTAGGAACTATTTAATAATAGTTTATAATGTGTTTTTTTCTTTTGCCTGCATGACCCCCCTCTGTCTCTCCTCCTTCATGCAGTATTTTGAAGCCTTTTGATTCAAAAGTACCTGGGTTGCTTAAGAACTTCCCATGTAGCACTGATGTGGGGGCAATCAGATGGAGGGACTTTTCAGCTTTTTAATTAAAAATTAAACTGTGAAGCAGCCTGGGCCTGCTCAAGGCTGAGGCAGGGTTGGGACAGAACTATAGATCCTCTGCCTTTGATGGCTGAGAGCAACCAACTGCCTTCCTCTCACCAGGACCCAGGATTCTCTCACATTTCAGGAGAAAAATATTGGAAGGTGCCCGCTTACCTTTGAAACGACTCACTCCATCTGACATCAGATGCACACACCAAGTCATAGAGCAGTCTCTGTGTGAAACACCAACGAGGTGAAGGACCAGAGCTGAACACAGCTCCTGAGAGCTTATACAGAACAGATATACGGGGGAGGGAAAGGAAAAAAAAAGTAAGATAAACCAAGAAAAAAAAGATCAATCTCACCTCCTCTGACAAAGACATTTCTTTAAATTGAAATGATTAGAAGAATGATTACATGATAAGAATTATTACATCAATATAAGAAATTATTCTTTTCAGGAAAAGGAATGAAATCTTGAAATCAGAGGACAGAGTTGAAAAAACACTCCAGAAAGGAGACATGGTCCATCAAAAATGAAATTGAAAAATCCTGAAAATTTGAAATGGAGTGACTGCAACCAATTGTACGGACATAAAATGTGTTGCAGGGAAAAGGACCAAAACTTGCCCAAGTTATTCTCTTTGAAATCCCTAAAATAAGGAAAGAAAGGGAAACAAAGAGACAGAAGAGAAACAGAAGAATTGAAATTTCAGAAGGAAAAATAAACCCAAACCTACTACAAGGTGAAAACAAGAAAAGCCAATGGGATGACCTGAAGCGCAGGAATATGGCCCAAGGCTTGCCCAATTGATCCTCATTGAAATCCCAAGATCTCATTCCTTTTCCTGAAAAGAAATTCTTCCTTGTTTTGTATTTCAAATTGCAGGTAGCCAGTATGGAAGAGACATAATACTCACAGAGTATTGATTAAGTAGGACTTGAAAGTATCAAAAATGTCACTGGCTGAAAAAAAAATTTGGTCAGGAAAAATTAGGTCAGGAAAAATTTGAATTCCCTTTTTAGCCACCAGAGGGAGATTTCTTTAAAATATAATCTGGTCTTCAACTGTTTCTGAGTTCAGTACCATATTCTGAACACTCAGATCTTCCTTGGATCTACCAACATTTTTATCTAAGATGTGAACATATAGGCCATATTACACTGCTGTCCTTGATGTTTGAAATATGTTTTATTTATATTCCTCAAAAGCTTGCTGGAGGACCCCAGAGAGTGATAGGATTTGCAAAAATCTTCCAAAAAAATTAAAAGATTTTTAGACTTTCAGAATTGTCTCAGATTTTTTTTCATAAAAGCCAATCACTTGATTCATTCAACAGCTACCAGATTTCATAACCAAAAATAAAAAAAAGGAGCAGATAAGAACCATGTACTTGAGTTTGATTTTTAGCATGAAGGATTTTTAGGAAATAAATGGATATCTGTGGCTTGGCAGGCTGTACCTGAAATCATGCAGCCTTTTCTGAAGGTGAACCAAGCAGGGGTAATGTATCTGCAGTTCTGAAAGGTGGTGAATATTTTTGGCTTTCCCTGTGCCTTTGTTCCTTCAGCAAATACAAGCACAGTAGGGAATCTTTCTCTGGCTCAGGATCCAGAGAGCCAACATGGAGAGGTTCCCATCCAACCCCACTACTTATTCGCTTGTGCACCTGCTGTTAGCCATAATCAGAGAGATACCACTGTGCTTCTCCATCCATTCTTATAATCATTGTAAGATTTATCATTATAATCATAGTATCATTCTTAATCACGATTTCTTTATTGATTATAAAAGTCAACCCCAAACCTCAGACTTGCGTTACTCCTCACTACTCTCAACCACTTTGAGTTCAGCAGACTGACAAATTTTGCCTTACATAGTTTGAATTTTAAAATTCAGCCATATGACAGCCATAATCAATAACAAACATATGTCTGAAACTACACTAGAATTTTGTCCTGCTGTGCTAGCACTTTAGGAATTGGTTACCTGGACTTTAAAGGGCAAGATGTTTAACTCAAATAGCAAGCGTCAATAAGAATTGATTTTTAGACCAGTACTGCTGCTGAAAATGCAAATGTAGATTATTGCAGAAGAGATACCTTATTCCAACTAGTGAGGGTTAACACCTTCAGAAACTTGGTGAGTTTTGCAGAGAAAAAGTGTGCATGCTGGGAAGAACTAATGGTCTTACTTTGCATTTTGCAACATATAGAACATGTAAATCCCTAATCCTACTAGGTAAGCAAGGGTCCCAGTTCACAGCACTGTTAGTAGGATGCACAGCCTTTAAGCTCTGGGACAAAAGTTAAAATCTAGTCCAGTACTGATGAAACCCAGGTTTTTCATTGATTTGCCAGTGCCAGTCCAGTTGAGACAAATCCCACACTCATAGTGCCAGACCAGCGTTCCAGAGTCAGCTTAACATAACTGCACATGTGGCAAAGACACAGAGCACAATGAGGGAGATTTAAAGAGTTCCAACAGCTTTCAGGATTTGCTGCTGAGTTATCCAACTTCTTCAGTACACTCTCTGAAATCCCTGTGACTGAAAACAGGTGCTAGTTTAAACATTAAGAGGGATACTCAGGGTGCCACATAAAGCACAAAAACTATTTCAATATGAAATAAGACAATTCAGGAAGATGCTCAGAAGAACAGAAAAAGTGCTTACAGAAGAGAAGTCTCACCGCCAACAAAAGTCTGCAAACCCAAAACCAAAATGTTGCTTCTTGAGTCTGTCCAGAAAGCCTTAGGGAAGCCTGCACAGAACAGTTCACTGGATTTTTGGAGACCAACTATTTGACCAATTTGTTTTCTTGTTGTCAAAATGGAGCCCAATGGCATTAGAGTGACTTGAATCTGGAATGGAATATAAGATGAATCATAGAATACAACACTGAATCATAGAATAATTAAGGGTAAAAAAGACCTTTAAGATTTTGAAGTCCAACCTTTGACCAAGCACCTCTGTGCTCACCACTAAACCACATCCCCAACTGCCATATCCATGAGCTTATTAAAACACTTCCAGTGATGGTGATCCCACTTCAGTGGTGTATTTCAGTGCATGAACAACACTCCGGTGAAGGAATTTTTCCTAATATCAAATTTGAAACTTGAAACCTCTCCTGGCACAACTTGAGACCATTTCCTCTTGTCTTGTCACTTGTTACTTGGGAGAAGAGACTGACTCCCACCACACTACAGCCTCCTTTCCAGCAGTTGTAGAGAGCCATGAGGTCTCCCCTGAGCCTCCCCTTGTCCAAGTTAACAACCTCAATGTCTGTGTGGCAGTGAGGGGCCCAGAATCAAACACAGGATCTGAGCTGTGGCCTCCCCAGTGCTGAGTACTGCTGGTACTGTAGTATCCCCCAGTATCCTGCTGAGTCCTGGGAAGGATACACACTCCTGATCCAGGCCAGGATGCTATTGGCCACCTTGGCCACCTGGGCACAGTTGGCTCATGCTCAGCTGCTGTCACCAGCACCCCCAGGTCCTTTTCTTCAGAGCAGCTTTCCAGCCACTCTGCTCCAGCCTGTAGCAGCCATTGTTGTGACCCAAGTGCAGGATGGGGCACTGAATCTCATACAGTTGGCATCAGACCATGGATCCAGCCTGTCCAGACCCCCCTGCAGAGCCATCCTGCCCTCCAGAAGGTCAACATTCCTCCCTAACTTGGTGTCACCTGTGACCTGACTCAGAGTAGCCTCGATCTCTTTGTCCTGATTACTGATACAGACACCAAGGAGGACTGGCCCCAACAATGAGCCCTGGAGAACATCACTTGTGACTGGCAAGATCAGCATAAATGTGGTTTTCTGTCAGACTGCAAGTTCATTGAAGAGCCCTCACAGTTCCGTTACTGAAATTATTCTTGGCAGAATTTAGGATCCAAGTACAAGAACAGCAAAAAAGCAGACTAAAGAACTCCCATCTACCAAGTCACCAACTTGTTTCCATAACTGGTAAATTTTTAGAGAGATATAAATCAGGTCAGACCTGCGTTTATTAATCTGGACTCTATTTGTAACATGTTAAAACTGTCATTAACACAAAGCTGATAGAGAACCTGGGACATGGAAGTATCCTTGCTATGGTCAATTCTTATTTTTAAGGTCATGAGTATAGAGAAGAAATGAATTTAACAATACTAATATGGACTTTTAAACTCTGGTGTTTTTTTAATTACAAATTTGTCCAAAAAGATGAGTATTTACAAAACATTCAGCCTTTCAATTCTGTTATCAAAACCTGCTGAGCCCAGTACAGATAAACCCTAAAGCAGAATACTATACAAATCCAAAATATAGTAAGATCAGTAAAATTGATGTGATTGATTTAATAAAAACTACACCATTTCCCAAACAGGAAAGATCAAATATGAACCAGCACAGCTTGAAGTGAATATGCAGACTTCCAATAGATTCATTGGAGACAGCCTCCAGGGTGTAATCCAACAGTCTGGTAACTGACACTACATCTACTGACACTACACACTGAGGTGTGTTTAATGAAATCTGTACACACAAAATTTACAAATATTTTCAAAGGTTCATTCGTAGTCTTTGGAAAGATGTAATCGTCAACTCAATAAAATTGATGCAATCTCTCTGTCTAGGAGTGTTTCTGGATAAGGGTTTAAACAGCCTTCCCAAAAGACAAAAAGGATTTAAATTCTTCTGTTGGATGAAAAAATATAAATTTTTAATAAGGCAGAACCCAAATTTTAAAAGGCTGTTTTACACACAATGAGTGTCTTTTCATATCACAGGCAGAAAAAAGGAAAAATCCAGATGACTCAACCCAGGATAGGGAGCAGAATATGGTAAACTCTTCATAAATCCATGTATTTGCTTGCAGAGTATCTTTAGTCAGTGCTTTCAGAGAAAGGCAACATATCCCTTATCTAGTGTCTAGCATAAATAGCTAAGAAGACTGGCATGCACAGAGCTAGGCAGCTTCATGATGCAAAAAAATCAAAGCAGAAGTCTGTGTGTGGTTCTCAGTCCTTCCATAAAGCATCCCAGATTTCAGATGAGATGCTGCTTGCCTTCAGTCAGTAAGAGCAGGGAGCCCTCACTGCAGGGCCCAGCAGCTCATCTCACTGGGTCACTGGCAAGGCCACGTTGACGGGCACTTGGCTGGGCTGCTGTGCTGGGGACCCATTGCTGAGAGGCTGCTGGGAAACAGCTGCCTGCTCCATTTTGCTGATGTGCGTTATGAAGCGCAGCCGAAGTTTCAGAGCTGGTCTTAAGTTACAAATTATCTTCTCAACCTGTTTTAAAAAAAGAAAAAAACACATTCACTAAAAAACAGGCGCATTTTTACATGCCACTACTGTACACAAACATCACACTAGCACAACGAAAATGGGAAAGGTTACAGTAAATAGTGGTATTTACATAAATATTTAATTAAAAAAGCTAACTTGGACCTCTTTTGATAACCAATATTAAAAAAAACCCTTCCTGCTGTAAGACTTGTGCACCAAAGCTTTGTAAAACAACACTTTTAAAAGTGCATACTGTTCTAAGCTAGAGATAAATTGAGTGAATGATTTTTCACTGAACATGAATGAAGTCTTCCTTTTGTCACATGTCAAGCTGCACTACTGAATAAGCAATTAAGTAAAACTTACAAGACATAGATTTAAATGAATAAAAGTTATGAAATATCCAATAGCTTTATTTCTAGCAATAGCTCTAATAATAGTATTTCAAGCACCCTGAAGCTGTATTTTAAATTTCAGACCATATAAATTAATCTTGCAATCTGAGATATCTAATCCACTCCATCTGAAGCTTTTCCCGCACCAACTTCCTACTTTGTATACAGACACTAATCAACTGTTAGCAATTTGTTGTACTGCTACCTGTACTGCTACTGCTACAAAAAGATTAAATTATTATATGGGAAGAAAGATAACTAAAGTATCAATATCTACTGTTTACTTACTTGGTCTTTCACACTGTCACCTGTAAACATGTATTTCATATGATACAAGAAATCACAAATGGGATCCATGTAGTTCAGGTGGGAGCTGTACCGATCTGCATTCAGGAGCATTTCATAAAATGCCACTCCAATCTGTTTACACAGACACAAAGAGCAAGGCAAATAAAAATGGGTCCAATAATGCTTTATATTAACAATATAAGAAATATGTGCTGCTTTTTAAGTAGCTGTGATTCCTAACAATTTACTTTCTTACATGGAAGAATGGACAGGTCTAAGCCATCCCATTATGCTTCAGCAAATGATTCTGAAGTTAAGCTCTTCTTTCTAGCAGGGTCTCTGATATCTGACATTTTTCAGCTAATCTGCCTACTGGTGAGCTCCATCTCTTTTTTCCTCCCTTAACCTTATCCACACTGAAATGAATGTAAGAAACAGTTCATGTTCCTCCATCCTCATAATTCACCTCTTACATAGTCCCAGGAAGTAAGCCTGAAGTATATTTTGCAAGTAGTTTGAGAGCCAAAGAAAGCATCTATTGCTTGATATTTCTGGGGGTTTATTTCTTTTTTGTTTAAAAAGAAATGTACTAGGTGTTTTATCTAACAGGATTTCAGTTAACAGGGTAAGGTGAATACCAACTCAGCAACTCAAATCCTTGCAATTACTGTTTAATCTGTATAGAACTTAATTCTGAATATCTATTACGGATTTCTCTCCCATTCTGATTCATGAGTTAATTGCAAAAGTAAAAGAATCCACACAGTATACAGCAAACCATGAGTCAGACTTTACCTCTATCATGCACCGTGTCCTCTCCTGCTGGAACCGTTGCAGGAAAGGGCCAACAAGGTGGTAAACATAGAGCAACTGGAACTCTGTTTTCACAATGGGTATCAAAGCTTCTGTGAGGAACCTGCAGTATGTCAAGACATGTACTACATCAGCTGTTTGGTTATTTGGGGTTCTTTATTTCTTTCACCTGTACCAAATTGTAGCCAAAACATCACAGTCTCTCTCACAGATTTAGACCTTTATTTCAGGAAAAAAAACAGCGTGCGTCTGGAAATATGAGCTATTCGAAATAGGGCAGCTCTAGAATTAGGAACAGTATTTACTGTTACAGTTGCAGATGCTTTAGGAACATTCTACAGTCCATGCTTTAAGAAAAAATTTAATTAACAAAAGCATAAAAGCTAATCTAGATTTAAAAAGGCTTATTAAAGGCAGTCACACTACATGACAGCCCTAAAGCCTACAGACAACCAGAGTTATGTCAATGGAAGAGGGAGCTGGAAAAAACCTTATGATCTATCTGACAAGTCTTAGAGCTCCCCTGTACATATTTATTCACTGGTGTAAGTGCTATAGGTAGACCTTTGTTATCCACTTTATGTGTGGAATTTAAAAGACAAATTGCATTATCAAATATCATTGCACCTACTTAGGAATGAGAGAAAGCTGTCCAATGCTGGAATGATGCCAGACTGCATGTGCCAAAGCCAAAGTGTAGCTGCAACTCATCTCAGAGTAAGACTGGTGACACGCTGTGAAGTCAAACAGCTGGAATGGGTAACCAACCCACTCTGTCTCTGATGTCAAGCTGGGACTGTTGATGACATTCACAATGCAATCATGGAGAACAATCCAGTATGGTTCCTGGGGGAAAAAACCAAAACAACAGAACAAACCCAAAAATTCAGAATTGTTTATAAAAAGAACATCACCTAAGACACTGCTTCCTTAGTTTTTTCTGCTATTATGGCATTTCTAAAATGTGTATATATATAGATATATAAACATATGTATATAGGAAACTGTTATAAATGTCACATGGTATTGAAATGGTAGTTGATAACCACGAAGATGAAAAATTAAGATGCATGGTACAGAAAGCATCTATGTTAGTGGGTATGGCCACACTCAAGGGTGTGGCATTATAAAGACATATGTCACAGATTTAATTATTTAATTGCCTGATATAAAGGTCTATAAAAGAAGCAAAGACAAAGCAAAAAGCCTTAGTGAAAGAGGTCTTAGAATTATCTAGTTTTCTGAGTGAAAGGACAAACAGACAAAAAAATCGAGATGGAAACAGGAAATAAAAAAGGTACAAAAGACAAAGAATATAGATGAAGAAATAAGGAGATGAAACAGGAAGAGTAAGTAGCATTATAAAAATAATAAGGATTAAATTCATGTTGGCTTCCCTCCAAGAAGAGGAACTATTTTTTGGGGAAGAGAGGTCACAAGCTGCGACACATATAAGCAACACATATGGCAAGATCAAAATTACTCAGGCAGTCTTTGTCAAGTACCAAGAGCCATGATATTCAGAAGATCAAAGTTTCTACTGATACACAAACTGCAGTACTGCAGACATTTCCTTTCGCAATCTCGGCCACATCTCATTTACATGGTTAAGAACTACAGGATGTGAAAGGGAAAGCAATAATTGAAAAATAACTTTGCATTAGAACCTTTATAAATCTTCCTATTACATAGCTCCAGTTCTCAATACCGTACATAAGGCATTTAACTAAATAGTTAAGCAAGAGTGATTTACTTCTTTTCATCCCAGCCTCAAAATATGATAGAAAAACAAAACACCTGATCAATTTTTCTATGCTAGAGGAGTAGATTTTTCTCAAACATGCATGCAGCCTTGTGAATAGCTTGCTGTGGAATCTACAGATGTTAGCTGTAGGTTTTTACAATGAATTCTAGAGAGATGATAAATGTTTCATGGAAGAGTAATTTATTTAAAAGTATAACATATTGACTCACTGGTAAGGCTGTGATAATCAGTCCAATTGCATTCATCCAAGCCGTGATGTTCTCTCTTGGCACCAGGGGCTGACTAGAGACAAAGAAAAAGAAAACTAAAGCTTCAAAGTACTCAACTGCAAGTTGTGCTGCTCATGAATCTACAGACCAGATGTACTTACACTAAGAATGTTTGTCAATTTGAGAGAACTACAAGACACATACAGGTATTTACAGAGCCAAAAGATGGTATAAATGCTATTGGGATGTTGTGTGCAAAACTTTATGCAGGTGTGTTTTGCATTAGCAGCAGGTTTCCTTCAAAGGCTTCAAACTTCCTTCCTTAAGCTTTAGTGCCTAAGGGCTGTTTGTCCCTTTATTGACTCCTTACCTTCATATGCCCCAAACAGAGCTAACAATAATATATTACTAAGCCAAATGAGGGTTTACCCAAGCAATTCCAGCTTGTCACTGCTCAGTGACATCAACTGAATGGCTACAAGAATATCAGGTCCTGCCTCTGACCACAGTTTTTTCAGTGGTTGCTCAAGAAGCAGCTACAGGTCAAATTCAATGCATCATGACAAAAGGTCAGCTTTGGCGCACCATTCTTTCAAAGTACCTCTGATCTACATCAGCATCAGGAAGGTTCAGAGTCCTGCCAGTGATTCCTGTCCCTTTCTTTGCACTCAAAGATGCTGTAGTATCAACTGTACTCCTCTCAGCACAGCTCAAAGAATAACAGACTTTGTCCAGGCCTTCCTGCTGAGCCCAATGGATAAGACCTTTGCCTGCATGATGTCTTCCCTCTAACTTTTATGTGCACTGTGCCATGTCAACTGTTGCTGAAGCACACAATCCACTACAACACAGGAATCTAACACATGATTTTTGTGCTTGATCCCTGTCACCTTGTTTGTCATCCAAAAATACTTTATATATAAAATGTTACCTATATCCACTTTGTTTTTTTAATAAGAAATTTAGTATCAGAGACTACCTTAGCAGTCTCTAATTATGTATGATATATTGCAGAAAACCATTTCAGAAAGCCAACATACCTCTTCAGCACAACATTCAGCAGAGCATTGCCCACCTCCTTCCCTGGAACAGCCAGAGCCATGAGCTCAACACAGGTAACGTGCAGAGCATGGGCAGCTGGGTTAGGAAATTCATTGAATCTCCAGTCACAGTTTGGAAATGGACCAGGGGATTTGCCTGCCATAGGTGGCAATGGTTAAGGAAAAAAAAGCTGCCCCAACACAGACAAGCATAAGAAGCATAGTCATTAAAAACAGATGCATATACCTCATACTAAACTGAACTGAAAATTACTGAAAACAAGTTGAACAATCACATTTCGTTAAAAAGACAGACATACAGAAATATGTATATAAGATGCTGATAATCATTGGAGGACTGCATGAATATATAGCTATAAATATATTACACACACAAAGCCATGCAAAGGATAAACTTTCCTGATTAAGAGGTGGAAAAAACACCAACCATCTCATTCACTGTGTGCTTCCAAGAGGAGAAAATATAAATAATAGCAATTTTCTATGCTCATAATCAGAAACCAATAATTTGCCTCTCTGCAAGATCTTCTAGCAGACTTCTAGGGAGACATTTTATGCAAAAGGAGCATCAGCTAAGTCTCTGGAAATATTCCACTTTCCCAAACAAGACTGATTTATCTGAAATACATACAGAAAAGTTCTCCGGAGTTAACACTTGCATAAAAGCAGGGGTTTATATAATTTTAGCTTTCTTGGGAGACACCAAATAGACTTCTTTCAAGTTACACAATTAAGAAAGGGAAGTTCAGGAGAAGGAATGAAAGAATTTGTAACACCCTGAAGATTGGTAAACTCTTGTAAAGCTGCTCCAGAAAGAAGCCAAAGTCCAAGAAGATTCCTATTCTCTAATTTGCCAGCTATTTCCACACCTTAAATATGGCACAGCTCTCAATATTTTACTCTCAGTAATAGTAATAAATGTCACTAGAAAACAGTAATAGCAATCTCATTTTTGGAAAATTCTTTAAAACTCACACTTTGCAAAAAGCTTACTTTTTGACAATCAAAACTCAATTCAGAAAGTATAAACATCAGTAATTGCATTTCTAAGTGATGCCTAAACAGCGAAATATTTATACAGCTGTACGGTACTTCACTTTCACCATATCTTTTTAAGATGCCTACTAGGGCAGCACATCCCTGTTTGGAATCTTGGAAGAAGTGGAAATTCTTACTTGGATGAAATGAAGCTGTCAGACATTGTCACAGCTTACTTAAAGTAAACTTTTAGAAGGATATTGTCCACTAGTCTTCCAATAAGCTTGCAATAGTAAGCGTCATCAGGAACCCATGGGTTCTCTTCTCGAGGATTCATGGCACATTTGAGGTAAGTATCACTCAGACACCAGCCTGGTGGACGATTATCTTTGAGAGAGCCAATTATGGCATGAACAAGTTTTCTCTTGAGGTTTGTGCGCTCTCTCAAATGCCCCTCATAATAGTGAAGAGTGTTGTACAGGTAGGTCACTGGTCGGTCTGCCAAGGAGAAAGGGAAAACAATAAAAGCCAGAAATAACTTCCAGCATCACTATCTGTGGCAAGCAAAACTAAAATCAAGAGCTCTGCAAGACTAACTTGCATTTATTTTAAAACAGCACATATGGAATTGATTCACGTTCTTTATTACAACATACTCTACAAAACTAATTTTCTTTTGTCTTGTACATACTTTAGTGTTTGTGCAGAACAAAAGAAGTTGAACCAAGAGGGTCAGTATTACTAACAGTTCACAACTTAATGGTAACATTAATATAATTGTAAGTAAACTGATTAAATCATCTCTTCATATACAAGGTATTAGATAAGAAGAATCCAGGTACGAAGTCGTAGTAAAAAAAGACAATTGTAAATTGTCTGAGCATAACATAGCAATGACACCTATAAAAGATATTAAAGTGCATTTCTAAAAGTATTCAAGTATCAGGTCAAGTTATTTGAATCTTAAGTAAGGACAGAGAGAGGAGCTGCTTTTCAATTGTTTCAGTTTTGATAAGAGAAAGTTTGTTAGGACACAGGTCTAAGTATTTACTACTAGAAGGGAATGGAAGGGAAAGGTGTGAAGGAAGCATGAATTAGCAAGAGATACCTGAGTAAAAACAAGTTCACTGTTAGTAAGCTGAAATTCACTAAATAGGAAACGCATTTCTCTGTGTAAATGCGCACAGGGCTCAGAGAGCAGGAAAGGAATAAGACACTGCTGTGCTAATACACAAACATTGAATGAAAGAGGTGAAGAGGACATAATGATCATAACAGAAATCTATCCGACTGTGTTCATGGATAACTTACCATGGAATTTGTATAAACCTCCCAGATGATCCAATAAAGTTTCTAGTGATTTGGACACTGGAAGCAATTCCAGAAATCGATGAATTACAATGTCAAACACTGGCAGAAAGCGCAGGCATACATTTCCAAAATAAATTGGCAAGTACTGGGGCTGGATCTGAACTGGGGGATTCACCTGCTCTGCCAAACCTTCAAAATACAGCTTTTCAGGGTATTTCTGGAAGAAAAGAAACACAACAAAATCAAAATCTCCTCCTTCATAAGTAATGGATTAAACATTCAGCATTTACATTGCTTTAAAAAGACACTTCAGAACCCTCTTTATCACATTTGAATTCAGTGAAGCTTACTGTAAACTTACTGAAGAAAACTGAACTCTGACTTAAATGGATTATTAAAACTTCTTCAAAAAAAAATCCAGAACAAAGGGTCACCACCACTCAAAATGGGCATAAGAGAATATTAGGAATCCCAAAGCCAAGCTGAAAGCAGCCAGTGCTGAAGTGTCCTTTGTCATGAATTTGAAGAGAAAACCCAGGGGAAATAAGCACTACTGGAACTTTCTGCATCATTTGCTGAATTAGAAGACTAAAAATAGGATGAATGTAATAATTCCCTTGGAAAGAACTGTAGTGTACTCAAATAATAGATGGGCACTGCTGAGGGCTGAACTTATGTTTTACCAGTGACTGAAATTTCTATATGCCAAGTTCGGTGTAGTGACTGTGCAGCCATGTCAGATCACTTCCCTGCTACCCTTACACTTTTAGTTAGGCACTGTCAAAACATTGTACAGCCAAGTTAGAGGGCTAATACAGACCAAACAGCTCCTGGATCAAACTAGATGGCATGTATTGAGCTACATGACAGCTTGTTTTATCTGTTCTATCTCACTGTTTATTTTTTGACAGAACAGCTCATTGGCACATCCTTTTCTAGTCAGCAGGAACCAGTATGTCTACAGGAGCATTAAAATCTCAGCAAGTCTCTTCCCTAACACATCAAGCTATCATGTTCTAGTCACAAAGAAGACGGAAGAAGTTTTAATAATTAGAAGAAAATGTAGGTTTAACATTTGGTTGCAGTAATAAAACATCAGAAAATAATATACTGTCATTTTATGACTGTAATATTGGTACAGTCATAAAACATCAGAAAAAAACTTCTCCCTGTATACAAAAACCGTTTTAAGTGAATTTCAGTATAAGCAAGATTATAAAATTGCTTGATTTAGATGAACAAGAATGATCATCCACCCAATTCTTAAGCTACTCCTGTTTTTTAATATTACTACATTATATTTTCAAAATCATTACATACGTGATTTATTATTTTCATACTAGCCCAAATGAATTACAGCTTATTAGGCAAGTCCAAAAATTGATAACGCTGCCCTGTAGATCATGGCTGATATCAATTCCACAGAAATTATTACAATAAAAGAATATTATTAGTTGTGATACCTTGTGGTAACTCATATGCTTTGTATGCCAGTCATTCTGCAGCCAGTGTTCCGGAGAATTCTCCTTCACAAAATCACTCACTCTGTTTCTGAAATCATTAGGCTTCAGTAAGAGTAATTGGATTATGAAGTAACAAACTTGAGCTTCATTTCCTTCATGACTACGCATAGCCTTAAGTGAAACAGATTAGACAACATGAAATTACAGTTGACACTGTGGTCTGCTCTACAGCCCCAAAACATGGCAGCCAAATTTGCTACATCTGCACATAAATTCACACTGCATACATAGTCTTTTTTCAAGTGAAGCCATAAAAGAGAGGCAGGTTCAATCCTCATCTCATTTTCTGTTCCATGGGCAGAAGGTCTTACAAACTTCCCAGCACTTTCTGAAGGAATTCTAGCTTACTCTTACCTGTCAGCTGTCTTACTGAAAATAACTAATTAAGTGACAATGAAGTTAAGATTGCTTTTAACCCCTGGCCACTCTGACATGATTTGACTTCAGTCTGAAAACCAAACTACAATTCAAACAACCAGCTTTACATTAAGATGAGATTTAAAATTAAATACAGAGGACAATCACTTAATGCAAATGTAGTTCTCTCTAGGTGAGTACAGCTTTATTTTATAGGATAACATGAAAAGCAAGAGAATGCCATTTCTGTCTTACTATGATGAAAGAAAGCACACTCAAATGGGTACAAGATTTTCCATATGCCTGTGAATGAATTAATAGCATGGCATATCCTATCTACCTTTTAAGGCTGCAGGAATCACACAACCATAAACCATTTAGGGTAGGAAAGACCTTTAAGATCATTGAGTACAACCATTAATTCAGCAGTGCCACTAAACCATATCCTGAAGTGCTGCACCTACACATTTAAGTATCTCCAAGGACTGTGACTCAATCACATCCTTGGGCAGCCTGTCCCAACACTTTACAATTCTTTCAGTGGAGGTATTTTTCTTAATATCCAATCCAGCATAACTTGATGCTGTTTCCTCTCTCCTATTGCCTGTCACTTCTTATGGGAGAAGAGGCAGTCACCCACCTGGCTACACCCTCCTTTCAGACAGCTGTATGAGCAATAAGGTCTCCTCTGAGCCTCCTTTTCTCCAGGTTAAACACCCCCAGCTCCCTCATCTGCTCCTCATAGGACTGGTGCTCCAGACCCTCCACCAGCTCTGCTGCCCTTCTCTGGACATGCTCAATGCCTGCCTTGTGGTGAGAGGCCCAGAACTGCCCAGCCTGTAGCACTGCACAGGCTGTGACTCAAGTGCAGGACCCAGCACCTGGCCTTGCTGAACTTCAGATGACTGGCATCAGCCATTGATGCAGCCTGTCCACATCCCTCTGCAGAGCCCAAATAACTGCATGGCTCTGAGGTCAGAGACTCAAACCACCAGTCACAACATTTAATAATATCAGTTCAATGGTTGCCATTGAATAACCAAGAAATGTTTCTCTGAAGACTCAGAGAACTGTAAGAGTGTTGCTTAAAGAAGTAATCTACTATTATCTTGATTATTAACTTTGCAAATAGTCATTATTTAAGACCAATCGTTTTTTAAAAGATCGCTACTAAAAACGAATCAGAAAGCAGACTGCATGAGCTGTCATCTTATCTTCTGAAGTGATACTTACCAAACAGAGTATCAACCTATCCAGTGTTACAATATTGTATTTCCACACCATGTCATTGAGAATCTCAATACATTTATTGAGCTGCTGTCCTCCTGCAGATGTAGAGAATTCATACACCAAAAAATCTGCAAATGTCCTGACATGTGCCACCAGAGCTCTGGCCCCAATTCTTTCTAACACTCTAGCAGGGAAGGAAAAAAAAGGCAACAAGAAATTGTTACAGTTCCTTACACATTCCTAACTGGTCTATTTATAGCTCTTATATGAATAAGCAGTTTTTAACACAATTGTCTTAAACAAAAAAAAAAAGACAAAATTCCCTCCCTTTTATTAAATTACTGAAGTAAATGCCAAAGCAAAGCAAAAAATACTGAGAACTCCCAAGTTGAAATACTATTTAGGAGAGATGCTTCAAGTTCACCAATTTACTCTGTGGTATTCTGCTCAGAACCCATGCTTTATTTATATAATTGTACTTATACATCTCTGAGGACAACCTTCTGCAACTCAACTTTATTTTCCTATGCTATGCACTTTAATATAGTCATAGCATTATAAACTATTTCCTCACTGCACGCTAGAGTAACAGATGCTATCAGAAATACTGTTTCATCAGACCTAGGAAGGACTGAAAAGAAATAAAACTCTTTCACAGCTAAAACTGATGCTATTTCTATCAGGAACAAAGTTAAAAAATCAGACAATTACCACTTCTGTAATGAGTTTTCATCTTAATCCAACATTTGTTTTCTTTAGATATATTTGTCCTTTATTCATGTGTAAATGTTAAGTAAATTAATGCTTTTTATTTTCTATTTACTCTTTCAAATTGCTTGAAACACTGCTATTACAAGTAAATTGCTTAATTCAAACACCTCACATCCTTGTTTCTCACCAGGGAAAACATGCACTGCAGACCACTGCATGGTGGAAACAACCCTGACACTGCACAATTATTATGGCACACTGGCTACTACCTAGCTCCATTCTCTTTTACCATGCTATGCATGCTCCAAATTGATTAAAAGAACAAGCTGTTAATTATTAATTATGTCCTCAGAACTGAGGATGCTACTGTAGTAACTTTGAAATAACATGTTTTTAAGCTCACCTGTAACCAATTTGATTAATGTGATCAGTGTCTAACAACATCTTCCACAGGAGACAAAGGAAAAGTGGGGATGAACCTTGAGCAGAGAAGTGTGTGATTATTTCATTCTCACTGGTCATCGACTTCCACTTCCGGTATTCTTCTTCCACATTCTTCTTCAGATTAAAACGGCTTTCCTGAGGCACGTTGTTCTGCTTGAAGAACACCTGAAAAAAATAGGCTTTGCTGTGACTGAGAGCCTACAGTAAAACATTTGAACAGGAAAATTGTGCCTGATTTAGCACTGTATGGGTTCTTACTCACCTGTACCATACAACCTATCAGGGACGGTTGTTATTTCACTGTGATACCTCAGTGACTGTTTTGTCACTAACAAAGCTACATGACAAACTGCCACAAGAAAAAAATGGCTTTTCCAACTTCTTATTTAATTTTTTAGTTTTTAAACCATCTGATCTACCTTGCATCAGAAGTTTGATCAGTATTCCCCTTAGAATACTCTAGGGGAATATACTTAACACATTTCTAAAGAAATAGCAACATTATAATCATGCTGTATTCTTTAGGGACTTGAGATTAACGCAGTCTAGAGAGGGGAAGACTCTCACCAACCCACAAAAGGCACAGGATCTTGTTAAGAGAATAAATGCACAGTTATTTACAATTGTAAAGTCTTCAGGTTTAAACTATTACCTGCAGAGGCGCTGGAAAACAGCTTAGTGTATGTGATGCCCAGTTATGAGGCGTGAAACTCATGATAGTTTGCAGTATGTCCTTGCACCAAGTTCCCTGAATTGAATCAGAGCCTGTGAAAAAGTCTAGAAAATGGATTTATGGTGTTAGAATTGCTCCTTTTGTCATCATATGCATCAAGGCTTTTCTAGTCCAACAGTTTCCTTTTTTTGTCCAACTTCTCCCAGCCCTTTTCTTTAACTTTATTTGGCTATAGAGGACATTGGATATTATCTTTCTTATGCTATTAACAATAAGAAAATTATTTATAAGGTTTGAGCTAGAAATAAAACAATCATGATTTTAACATTTTTTATTTAATTTCCTGTAATGTCAGTAAAACAAGCTTCTGCTGATTAACTGATTAGACTTCTAGAAAAAAATTCTGAGGAAGATAATGATGGTGAAATTGCCAGATGTCATTTTATACTGCTTCAAAAAGGATGCTCAGAAGTACCTGCCCCAATTAAGCTGTAGAAATGAAAGCCTTATTCCCCCAAACCTTGGGCTGATTTCATCAAAGGTTGAGAAATGGTTAAAAAATAAAAAAGAAATCAACATATAGAAGTTCTCTCCCTTTCAAATCACCTCCACCTCCAGTCTTTGTGAATCAGTTGCTCTAACTCTCCAGTGTGTCTGCAGACTAGAACCATAAAAAAGGAGAGAGAAAACATCTCCTTCAAATCTAACAAAAATCTGATCCATGTCACTGCACACTGTTAAAACTTCAAAAGACACAACGAAAGCTTCCTTTTGTCTCTTCCCCAAAAAAGAAACTCAACATTCAGACTACTTTTTCTTAAATACAAGCTATAGAGGGGGTGGCTCCTGCATGATCAGCACAGTTGCTGTATTTCATGCTATTTAAATAGCATGTATCATTCCGAGCATTCAGATTTAAAATAATGAAACTCAAAATAAGACAAAATAACCTCTAGACCCTAGTGTCACAGTGTACCTCTGAATAAACTTTTTAAGAATATCTCATTGTCTCTTCAGTAATAGCTTTTTGCCTAAGAACAAGTAGTTAGAAATTAAAATTACACTTTTTTTTCAAAACCAGAAGTGCATGGGATATGTTTTATGATTAGGTCATTTCCATGACACTCTTTTGAACTGTACTTTAGAGAAACGGTTTGACTACAGCTTTTACTGGGATGTACTGCTATTACCTGTCACATGTGTTGCCCTTGCCAGAGTTAAGATCAAAGCCCTGTTGAGTTCTTCTGATTCTGCTGAAAGAACTGTTTTGGGATCATTGAGGAAGCGTGTGAACTGCGGTTGGACTTCCGAGCTGCCCAACGCTGTGATTAGCCTTAGAGCAGTACTCTCAACACTAAAAGAAGGAAACAGTCCAGTTAGCAAGGAATACTTATGCTGATGCTTCCAGGATTCCAAAAATGGCTACTTTTTTCCTCCATTTACTATTTCAAATAACACAGAAACATTTTGTTTTAGAAATTATGTTCTTAACCTTTTGAAAAAGTTCACTTTTTCTACTGTTTAATACATTTATCAAAAATTTCAGCATCTTATTTTCAAATAAAGCACTCAAAAGTAGATTTAGCAAAAATTCCAAATGTAGAGACCCTGATAAAGAGCTTCAAGTATCTCCAATTTAGTGCCCCCTTATTATTTTTTGCACATCTTCATCTAAGGAATATAAATAAATATATGCAAAACCAAAATAAAACAGCATGAATAATACATAGGAAGCTTCAAAGCTAACTACCATCTTC
Organism: Melospiza melodia melodia; assembly: GCF_035770615.1. Lineage (NCBI taxonomy): Eukaryota > Metazoa > Chordata > Aves > Passeriformes > Passerellidae > Melospiza > Melospiza melodia. The sequence continues at coordinate 32,549,098 of NC_086196.1, forward strand.
AAGTATACAGCACCAAATTGTCCTTATTAAAGAAATTAGGAAGCTGAGGAAGTATAACTTTTGATTAAAAGCACTTTAATTTCCAGGGCTTTAGCTGGAAGCACTTTTCACACCAGGTAGTTTGAAGTCATTGGAAGAATTTTTATAACATTGTCTTTGAAATGCCAAAGCCATAGTTTAGTTTATTCTAGTTGCAATGCAGTGCTCATTACAACTGACGAACATCTGTATTTTACAGATGAAGTGACAGAACAAGACTGAGGTCAATAAAGACATCAAGGCCTTGAATTTAAGGAGAAACTTGTGTTAACGGTTTCTTTATGCTCGATAAAGGATAAGCAATTAGGCAATTCCAATTAAGACTATGAAACTGAGAAGCCTGATCCAGTGGAAGGTGTCCCTGCCCACAACAAAAGAGTTGGAACTAGATCAACTTTAAGGTCCCTTCCAACCCAAACCATTCTATGAATCTATGAATTTACTGTATAATTAATTTTGTCTATATGAACTGGTAGCAATGAAGTTACTCTGTCTCACATACTCCCACAAGATTTATTGTACTCTAAGAGTCAATGCACACTATTTTCCCCAACTTTCTGACAACAAGCCCCAGATTCTACATAGAAACTGAATCTCATGCTCTTCAACTTTGTTAACAGTAAGGTAAACTCAAAGCTTTTGCCTAGAATTACCTGCATAACCTCTCTAGACCTTCTCTAACCACCTTTGTCACCTTTCTTGTATTCAAATTAGCCACTGTTTTAGGCTACACACACCATAGGAGGGACTCCACTCAGGTTCACGTACAGTCACCACTGCTTTGCAGAAACTCTTTCAGATGCAGAGTGAACCAGATTAATCCTCTGACCTGACTGAAAATCAAACTTACATAAAAATTAAGTGAAACCAACTTAACTCTTGTAATGGAATTAATCTTCCTCTACAGAGGGAAGTAAACACAGTCTCACTGGCAGACAAGCCAAGCACTGATTACAAGTAGCAGGCATTGCCCTTTATCTACCATGCAAGAAGCACTTCTTGGATATGACAGTTCTGTCCAAGAACTGTCCTGTGTGCTAACCCACGACACTGCTGCCACGTGTGCGCAAGACGCTACCTCTTGCATCTCTGCAGAGCACTACTACTAACATCCAACTGTACTGCTGAAACACACCCTGCTGAGACACCCCAGAACAAGTCAGTCACAGAAGTAAGACTGGGAAGTGCCATTTAAACAGCTCTCATGAAGCTTTCTACAAGAAGAAGAAGGAATCTGTGTTTATGGACAAATATGGCAAACGTCACTCACCAGAGATGGAGCTGGTTCTGATTAGTTTGTGGCACAGCAGCCAAGGAATGAAGATGGCTAAGGAGCTGGACTCTGTAATGAGGCTGGATGTGATGCATCCGATAGCTAAACATTTCCAGCAGAGTATGCAAAATTCCCCACGCGTGAGATTTGAACACTGTTGGCAGGAGCTGACCTTATGGAAAAAACGTGTGAAAGGTAAGTTTTATAACTGACCACACCTTGAAATATAACTAGAGTACACTGGTTTTATTAGGCTATAAGTCACAGACATTTGTTTTCAAAACTGTATTACCTCCAAAGAGCATACGTGCAAGTGCTGTCTGAAGATGCTGTAAATGTATACAGCTTAATCTTTTGAATATACACATACAGCAGACATGCAAACTATTTTTACAAGAGCAATTATGTATCCTCTGTGTCTCAAAGTAACTTTGCTTGTGCTTTTCCATTAAGCATTTTTTTACACAACACAGCACAGCTGGAAAGGTCCCAGCAATACAAGTGATGGCATAAAGGGACAGCAGCACAACTAGTCTGGAATTTACTGCAGCACTAGGACAACTTTCAGTTTTTTTATATTAAACTAATTTATACATGCTGCATCATTATATTTTCAGTTTTACTACAGCCTCCAGTTTCCATTAAACAAATAATACTTAACAGAAAGAAAGGGGGAAAAAGGTTTTCTCTCTTACTGATAAAGCCTTTGATGCCCAAGGATTCTATTTCCATATAAACCAACAGGCGACTGTAGGTTTCCACAAGAGCAGGAGCCAAGGCCACACTAGATTTTGCATGAGCCAGCTTAATTACCCTTGTAGCTATGCTGTGAATCAGACTGAGGAAAGAGAGAAAGTATTTCTGAATCAAAAACAGAGACTTGAAATTTAACACATTTTTAAAGTAAATTAATAGATCTATATATGACATGTCCAGCCACAGGAAGCCTTACTGATGATAATTAGCTACATACAGATTTATGAGTTAAAAAGGAAAAGCTAGCTGCATATACTGTACCTCATTTTGGCATGAACTGTGAGTGAGTCCAAGAGGTTCATTGGCAATGGGGTGATAGACCCTGATGCCATGCAATTAGTCCCTGGAAGAGGTGTCCTCATGTTGCCATTTCCATAAATAGTCTCTACTAGCACACCCATTGGCAAAGTGAAACACTCTGAATTGGTTGAGTAAGCATTGCACAACAAGGCAATTTTGTAGTCATTCATCTGTAAGCTTTTATTCCTTAAGCTCTGTTGCAAAAACCTGTGTGCCATAAAGATTAAATATTAAGCAGAAAGAAGAATACACATGCATTCCAGGAACACAACTACAACAATCTCAGTTATAAAACCCATTATAAAATAGTAGAAAAAAAATCAAAATAGTTATTAATTGCACTACATCAAAACAACTGCTTCTTATGCCACAGTTTCACTGTGTTATGATTTTTCTACATTGGAGAAACAACTCAGGAAAAAATACAGTTAAAAATCACCTTTCCAGACATAAACTTAACCCAATGTACTGCTTACCCACACTTTCCAAACCACAGTGTAACAAAACAAAATTGTCCATTTAATTTCAGATTCTCTATCAGTAATAAAGACTGATTATTCTGAGATAAAATATATAATTTCTACTAGCTGGATAACAACATTTCACTTTTTATGAAATATTTTGAGTTTGAGCTCTGTCCTTCTGAATGACTTTGAAGTCACTCTAATGATAACCTTTATACAGCATCCCATCACACAATGCATTCTGAATACGGACTTGGAGCTGCCAATTTCATTATGCCTAAATATAAATCAAAACATAACAAAACCCCCACACTCACTCATGGTGAAGCTTAAGAGAATGAGGAATGGGAATCTGCAACTTGGAGTTGTCACTGTGGGCCTTCCGGTTCAGATGAATCCAAATGCAGGTCATTGCAAAAGCGTGAGTTGACTGGGGTTTGTTAATGTCAGGTACAGGAATATACTAAAGAAAGAACACATCAATGTGACATACCACATGGACTAATGTGCAGAAAACCAACTTAGATAGCCAGTATTCACAAGATCGGGTTTTCAGTCATTTTAAGAAATTGTCTAAGACCTTGGCAAAACGAAATTCATGCTTAAGAGTATACAGTTTCCAGATATACATAGCTACAAAGCATATGCTTTTCCTCTCAGCCTCACACTTACACATTATCCAGAAACCAGTTATTGTATCTGCTTCCATAGTAAGTATTCAGTGGTTCAACAGTATTTCCTGAAAAATCTGAATTGTTCAGCATCACAACTAAACCTTAAACATTAATACACTTCTCACGAAAGGATACAGATACAACCCAAAATTAAAAAGTTCTGGATCCAGACTTAGCTACAATACTGCCCTTGGAAAATGAACTCCTGCTCTCACCTTTTGCCAACATCCACATTTCTTTCTTTTTGATACAGTTACTGCTGCACAAAGACCAGTGACAGTGCAAGTGAGACAGCACCAATACATCATCAATAGGATAGCAAGGCAGATTCTTTTAAGAGCAACATCCAGAGATAGCATTTTAAGTGCTTGTGAAACTGAATCTTAAAAAATGCCTCCTAGGATTCAGTTTCACAAGCACTTAAAAAGCACTAATCAAACAAAGACTTTGAGTAAGTGTAACTTGGAGCCATCACTACAGCTGAAGTAAGCAGTCCTATTCCTCTTCCCATATCTGATGCTGACAAAAGCAATTGAAATCTTCTGACAACAAATTGTACTGAAGAATTTCTGTGGGTCAAAACTAATGTAGTGGGGGAAAAATTGTTACATATGAGCTTGATACATCACACACCTGTAGTTTTCTATCCATTCACCCAAAGTAAAAAGCACTACAATTAGAGTAAGCAATCAGGACTTCACATTGACAATGCTGACAATTAAAGTTTAAGAACTTTGTCTAAGTGTCCCTTCCTCAGGAACTTTAATTCTAGAGGAATGTACAAAGCATGGATATGATTCGATTTGCTCCTGCAAAATGAATTAAAAGTACTATTCTATTTCAGCACAGATGTAACAACAGAATTACTTATTATTCCTTTACAGTCTCCTCAGTGCTTTAATAAACTACTCAAAACCTTAGTCAAACCAAAGCCAAGGAAGAGAGGAGTCAACAGAAGTCTTTCTTGCCCCTAAAAACAAATGTGGTTACATGGATCCTCCAAAAAATGTATGAAACATCTCCTCCCAGCTACGTAGCACGCTGTTCTAACAGTGACTCAAGGATAGTAGTATTGACATATGAAGGCCCCAAGTTGAATTAAAAAAAAAAAAACTTTTAATATCAGAGACTTACTTCTTTCTCAGGATACAGGAGGTCAAACAGCTTCATAACTGGGAGGAAGTCAGCCAGTGCATTCTTCTGGATGCTGCCAGAGATGAATTGGAGTAGCACCCACATGAGGTGGTCTCTCCCCTTAATGAGACCACGGCCTGCCAACTGTCAAGAACACTCAGTAATACTGCATGCAGAAGAAAAATCACTGCAAAGATTCTCATGAAACCAGAAGTGCAGACTAAAACAGTTTCAGCAGAGAATTTTATAGCTGACCTTAGGCAGAAACATACATCATTTTCAGAAAGAAGAGAAATAGGTACATTAGTTGTAACACATGAACGGACTCTGTGAGCACCGCAACAATTAATGGTAAGACTTAAAATGCATTTAACTCCTAAGGATCACTGCTTTGAAAAACTAGCAACATTTAAATATTGGTCTTAAACTGTCACCTTGTAGCCCTGTATTGAAGTACAGTATTGCCATTGCTAGCATCAGGCCACAGGTTTTATAAACTCCTACAAAGGAAGTTCCTGAGCCAGAACAACTTTGGTTTGCTTCATCTGGACTCACCTGTTTTTTGTTTTTGTTAATTAACTTCTTTATCTGTAACAGAAACTCTCTAATAACTAATATGCTACTCTTATCTTGCTTGCTGTAGTTTTATATAGATTTGTACAATTGTGTTGTACAATGCCTATTGTTTCAATGTTTTATTAACAGTAATTACAGGAATACAGCCCTGGTAAAACTAATTCAAGGGCAAACAAAGACAGCAGAGAACTACAATCCATCAGAAGTGGAAAGCAACATGCATAGTAAATTTTTACATAACACGGAACTGTAGACAAATGAAGACGGAGCAACGTGTTGTGCACGTTGGAAACTGCATCTAAATAGCCACAAGCTGATCCTACAGCAAGGAGAAAACATCCCCACCCTACCATCAACAGCATACAGCTCTCTCAGCAAAGAGCTCTGGAGGCCTGGCATCACCACCCTTAGAACCATAACCTTGAGCACCAGAGAAAAGGGCAAATACTAGTATCAGTTCAAACAGAATTATTACTAGGAAGTAATAATAACTTGGGACTGTGATTGCCAGTAACACCATAACTGGACTAATTACCTTTGATTGCTTGAGTAGATTGATTAGATAAACAGCAAGTTCCTACACAACATATTTTTTTAGTCCACAAACAGAACAGGGCATTCACTTTGTTCAAAACTTGTTTGTAAACTGGATGCATGCAACAGCACAGTACTTAGATCTTCTGAATTATGCCAGTTTATCTCTTTATTCTAGTTATTAGCACACTTTGAATCCAAATAAAATGCAACATCCTGTAAGTGAATACACTAAAAACACACCTAGCTCACAGCACCATAACTTGAGAATTTGACTTCAAGAGAGAATAGTGACTAAAAACTTAATTAATTCTTACACATAAGGTACTTCTTGCAGGGATGAATGACACTTCTAAAAAAAATACTGGTTTTGTTTTTTAATCCCTCTTACCATGTGGGAGCGATACAAACAATTTACCTTTTGATGGAGTGACAGGACCATATGAGGAAAACTTGCAAACTGAAAGAGCACAAAGAAAATGAGCTGGCTGGAGAGATGCTGCCACAGAAGCTGACTGGTTCCACCATCATCAAACTTCTCTTCAGTTTCAGACCGTTCCATGGCATACACCACAAGATCCACCAGCTGGTCCTCCAGCACAGGGCAACGTTGCTTGTGCTGTAAGGCAGAGATCAGATACAGTATTCCAAAAGCCTTGCCATTAACTCTAGAACTTGCACAGTTGCAGTTACAGTACAGTACTTTGACAGAAGGCTGGGAAGCATGAGATGAAGTCTGAACTTAAGTTAAGGATAAGCCAGTATATTAAAGCTGCACTATGTTACAGGTCACAATGATTTTTTACATTTTATCATAAATTCCACAATTTCCCTACTCAGTTCCAAAACACAGCTCATTAACACACAGATAACATCTGGGTTTTTTTGCTGTTTCATAGAATATTCAGGCCAAATTATTTCTCTGATCACACACTCACAGAAAACAAAGTCCATTCTTTAAACACACATGTGGGGGTTCTTTTATTTGGTTTGGGGTTTTTTGCTGGTTTTTTTTTTTTTTCATTCCTTCTTTTCTCCATTAAGTCCATTTCAAAAGTAGGGATCACCATAAAGAAAATGTATCAATTATACCATAAAATTCAGAGAAAGCATCCCAATACATGATGAAGGTATTTGATTACTATTCTCTTTTTCACTCTTATATTGGGTTCACCTACTGCCTGCAACTAGCAGCAGAATTAACACCTGGTTAATACCCCTATAACTAGATGCTGTCCTATTGACATAGCACCACAGGTTACACATCAAAAAAGCTTGAGAATTAATCACTGCTGTGTTCTACATACTGTAAATAGAACAGAAATTACACATCAGAGGGAGGAACCCATTGGATGTTAGAATGTCACAGTTTTCACACCGAGTTATGCAAACCCAGGAATAATTTTAAGTACACACCATCTCTGGTGATTTTTAATAATGATCAAATAAGGAATGCATTATATATTCAGATATATACTCTTAGTACAGATGTATATAAAGTAGGTCCACTAGCAGTAATTTGGAACTCCAATTATAAATCTGCAGTTCAACACTACCAAGTATAATGTCACATGTTACGAGATCTTCAGTGCAACAACTATTTGTATTATCCTGCATTTGTACTGTTACACTCATTTAACATACTATAAATAAGGAAAAAATTCCATGGAGAATTTAACTTATCTCAGAAAGTGTTAGCACCTTGGAAATAATCTAACCTGTTTGTTTCAATGCAATCTGTACTCAGGAATGGTCACATTTATTCATTTTTTAATTTGGCCTGATGCCTGTAACATAACGCAGCCTTAAAGAAAAAATTATTACTTTATGATACAAAACAAAAGGAACTGAGCTGCTCAAACACTAATCATGAAAATGCATCATCCCTTTCTAGAGGCAAAAAGGTGTATGTAAAAAAGTTTTAAAAGATCACCCCAATACTCATAAAACATTTCAGGGATGCCTTAGATGAATTCTTAGACTTACTAGCCAGGCAGCCTAACAGAAGGCTAATATAAAGATATAATAAAAGTAAAGAGAGATGCTGAAAGGAGATGCTTGTTCTACCTTCATTGATGGTACTCTTTAGCTATGAAAAAAAAGAGATTCTTTTCAATTAAAAATAGAATGCAAGAATTGGAAAAGTTGACAAAATACAGTGAACAGCATCCCCTGTTGCATGCTCTTTGCCAGCTCAAAACTGCAGAAAGCTACAATTCCAGCTGTGCTTTCTTGAAGCATGCTTAACACAAACCTCTAGCTAAGACAGAAAGCACCGATGATACCTTGTCTCCCAGTCCGCAATGCCATTACCACAGACCAACCGCGGTACAGCTTACAGAGAGCAGTACTGGCACCATCCCTTCAGAACACCTTGGGGCTTTTGGGGCTCCTTTTTCTCCCCCTCCCAAAGCAACTAATTATGAAGCAGAGCAGGGTGCAACAGACAACACTACAGACTAGTTTATAATCCAGCATGCAAAACTACTATGTACAGGGCTTGAAATTTAATAGTTTGCTAAGCACTGGGTTAATGTCCAAAAACCTAACCATGTTAGGCTATATTAATTTGGAATAAAGTTATTCAAAGAATACAACAGGAAAAATATTACTGTTAAAGAGAGCCAGAATTTCCAGTAGGAATTTTTGCTATTCTGAATAATTCTAAGACTGGGAAAAGTTTAAGAGCCAGGAAATTAAAAAAATGAATTCAAGCTTCAATTCTGAAAACCACACTTTCATTGTGTTAAAAACAATCTTCCATCAGAAAAATAGCACTACATCATATTCTATCCTCATGGCAGTTTTTCTTTTCTGTATTTTCAGTGAATATACATTTCTGCGAAGGTTTTATATCTGTAGTTTCAGAACTCTTGAAAATAAAGTACTGTGTTGCACAGGAATTTGCAGAATTGGGCCCTTGTTTTATTAATTGCTCATAAGTGAAAGAAAAGCTCAGTATAAACTGAGATGAATAAAATTATAGGTGAGAGGTGATTACCCTCATAAATAAGTAGGAATTCATGTTTTGGCACAGTTTAAGTAAAACAAACAACAAAAAACCTCCAAATGCTGTTCTGGATTACGTATGAAAAAATGTAGCATTCAAGATTACTGTACTTTTTCTCCTAAAGTAAATATGACTCTAATTTTCACAATTTGGTTGTACAAACACATTCTCCATTTTGTTATGAGAATAACATTTAAAGACCTGAAAAAACATAATTTTATTGAAAACATTATTAAACCATGAAGAAACAGGAGGGAGAAAATGCGCTTCCATGACAACTTGACACTACAATTTCTCGGGCCAGCCCTCTAATGGACTGGTGGTATTTCTTTAAGGGGATCAGAGCTTCAGTTGGATGGTCGCTTGTTGCTCTAATTTGAGTTTGAATTTTTAATTCCTTCTTGTTTAGGGATGTCAAGACAGGGTGGGTATCAAAGGGTGGGGCAGGGGCATGGCTAGCATTAAAAGTATTTCCATAAAGAAAAATATTTTAAGGAGTTAATAAGGCTGGCTGATGGCTACGATAGCTTTTCAGTACTTCGAACAAACAACATTTAGTAGATATCTACACTTAAGAAATGGACTCAGAAGACCAAATCACAGAGGCCAAGATCCCTACAAAAGTAAATGGTGTCTCCAAAAGTCCAATTCAAAATGCCTAAAGTAGTTAAAACATGACAGAACTACTTCCACATTTCCATTTTCAAAAACTGTGCGCTATGAGGACACAAAACCTTAAAACTTATTGTTTATATTATACCTGATTCTATCATCTCTCCCAAGTTTGGCAGCCATTCTCAAGTTTCCCTTATTTAAAAAAGGAGTTTTATACTTCTACAAGGAACTTGAGCATTCTCAACGCGCACCCTTACAATCAGAAACCTATAGAAAATAATCACACCCCTTAAACTAAATACTTTGCCACATTATCACCAGTTTAATCAGACAGTAAGATCCCAGCATCAAGAATTTTAAAAATAAAAGTGAAAGTCAAATATTGCATTATGTCATTCCTTTCACTTAACAGCTCTGCTTACAACAGCTTCCCCATGCTAATTATCCTGGTTTGTAGCTAGCAGAGAACACAACTACCCATTCACCTGCACAGAGTAAGGCACAGATAAGCTGCAGATCACCACTGCTGGTTTAAAAGGAGACCAGCCAAATACACTATTTAAAGAGCATATCATTAATTCAATAGCTGCTAATTAAACATTTTTACATTACAGAAACAAGACATCCAAAAATTACCTCCTCTCTCAAATATTCCCCAAAATAACAGTTTTTGATTGATTAGAGGACTGCAACAAGACCCTACATTCTTCACACAAGTCTGTACATACAGAGAAGGTAAAGATATAAATCAAAACCTCCAAAGAGAGTTCATGTCCTTAAGACATTACTTTAGTTCTGTTTTAAGAAACAACCCTAAGATCCCTAAACCAAATCTTAATGTGGTATCAGCACACTATGACACTCTGAACTGTTAATCATTTTCCAAAAAAGCCAAACTGTTATATGGTTCAAAAAATTATTTAAAAAAATAACTAAGAATTGAAATTGACACCTCAGCTAGCAGGAGAATATGAATGGACATAGAATTGTTGAGTCATTTAGGCTGCAAAAAGACCCTTAAGATAAGATTTCAACTGCTAACCATGATAATAATATACAGGATAAAATACAATTTAAATCTCTACTTCCTATAGACCAATTCAAACAGATAGACAAGAGTATGTACTGTCCCACACAGAAGTACACAGTAGCAAAAGCTCAGAGTCCCCAGACACCAACAAAAGAAACATTTTGAAGTCTATATTATTATATTTGGACTTAAAACCATATACTTGATAAGGTTATTGGAAAACCTCATCCCACAAGAAAATTTAGAATCCTGAAAGGAACACATGAATCTTTAAACATACAATATTTTACCTTCATTTTTCTCCCTGCAAGGTTAACAGGAGAGCTGGATTTGTGTATTTTTACACAACTCAGAGATGGCTTGAGTGAATGGTTTTCTAACACAGATCTGCTTAGTTAAGACTGAACCACAAAATTTCGTTGTTCATCTTCAAGAACTAGGACAAATCTGGCTGAACCATACCTAGATTGTGATGCCAAAAGATTCAAATGAAGGCTCCAATCCTGCAACTGGATCTGTGTAAATAGTTGACAGGGCATACAAGCAACTCCACATAAATAATTAATGATCATAAATAAATAATGATCATTACGTTGAGGTGTTTCTGTACTTAATCTGAAACAAACTTGGCACTATTTGCATTTCTAAGTGTCTTCTATTATAGTGACAGTTCAATTTCTGCAAGTAATTTCTTTAATGATAAAATACAACATTATCAGCCATTTTACTGAAAGCATTGATATACTTACACAATTTCTGAAAAGCATGCTACTATTTTTGTCAGGTTGTTATATTAACAAATTGAAATGTAACACAAAGGTAATTTGTACCTAAAAACAAGTAAAATTTCAATGTTTTCCACAGTTTTATGCAAAGTATAGTAACGTTTAAATGGAACATATTTCCTGTTCTATACCACTGTACCACCCACCTCTATATCTGTATTTTCAACTCACAAATTTTCAACATCTTTATGCTGGTGTAACTGTAGTAGCACAGCTATAGTTCATGTTCTGTCAGCATTTCCTTTATAAGCTACATTCTTCATGTTTGTTTCTTGGCCATAAAAGTTCACGCCAGGATGAAACTTTGTGTAGGAATTCCTATACTAGCAAACAAATTTTAAAAGTATAATTTAATACATTTTATTTCTTCAATTACTTTTAGGGGACGGTGAAGTAGGAGTTAAAACCCAGCATTTTTAACATAAATGATATTTTTTACATGAAAGGACAGACCATCCATAGTTACGAGAATAAAATGGGTTCAACATAATTTTTGTCTGTATCTTGTATTATTTACCAGCTACAAGATGGATAGAAGAATAATTTTCTTTATCAACTCAATGCAGACACAGAAAGACAAACAAATATACTCATTTAAACAGTAAACCTAGCAGCTCAATTCCAGGTTGAGGATTTAACATTTCAGCTGCTTTAAGTCTCAGGTACAAAAGATTGTTATATACAACACAGAGTACTGTTAGCCAAGATGTAAGAATCTGTGCATTCAAAAACATTGTCCCAGTTCAGAAAGTGCACTGGTGTATTCCATTACATTGGGAATGTACACAAGGTTTCAGGATCATGTAAATTTTATAGTCAAGTTACAAACCTGAAAAAAGTTTCTTAAATGGAAACACTGACACAACCTTCACTATAGTATTGCAAACAGCAACGCTATTTTATAAATCTTAAAACACTGCTTTTTTAAAGTAGGTGTGGCTATTATTAGTGTAATGAGGGATAAACTGTAACACCCATAATTAAAAATTTCAAGCAGAAGTCCACTTGGTTGACTTGCTCAGGTGTTTATTCATTTAAACAAGTAGTCAAAATTTTAAGGAACTACTTTTTGTGCAGTATTCTGCACTACACTTCTTTCACCTAGATTGGAGAATATTATAATTGCCTGATGGGAAGTTCTTTACAGAAGCTTCCTAATGATAAGAAAATTCCACTAGTAAACCTTTCTTTTTTTAAATTATGTATTTACAGCCTTATATTTTTACAATTAAGTCCAGTGGATGTTTTTTTTCCACCGGATTAAGGAAAGAAATTTTGAACTAAAAATCTCTCCTCATCTGAAAATTCTAGCAAAGTTGAAGTTATGACTGATAAGGGAAATGATAGCAGTCCATTCCAAGAAAAAATGTTAGTATCAAAGGACCACTGACTGTCAGCTTTATGCTATATATCCCTTGTATCTCTAGAGAATTGTAGTGAAAATTTGCCCTTGACTAATGGTCCTGCCAATTTCAAGCCCTGACTGTACATGTATTCTCTACCTGGAATCAGTGGCTACAAAGCGGCCAGCGTATCGTTAGTCACAATACAACAGTAAGGTTGTGAACATACCTGAGCAATGTTCAAGGTCTAGAGCATTGGAGGATGGGCAGGACAAGACAGGACAGAACAAAAATAAAGGAAGAAAAAAAGAAAAGACAAAACAGTGACTATGAGGCCAGCCTCAAGGATCCCCAAGTCAGACTAAGCCCCCCCATTCTAAAGTTTCAAAAAAAAGTAAAACAAACCCCAGCTTCCAACTATTCTAGTACTATAACATTCCAATACAACAGAGTACAACAATGCTTTAAAAACCAACGAACAACAACCAGTCTCCTACTGTCTGTCAAAGGTGTACTTGAGGCTGGCCTTATAGGAAAAAAAAGCAATGCAAAAAAAAATCATATTTTAAATCTCTACTTTTCAATTTAACATTCGTAAAGCAATATACAAATGATAGGAATAACAGTGTCCAATTAACCTAATACAATCTCATAATAAAATAATCACTCTTTGTACCTAAACTGTTTTGCTTAGTTAGCTATAGCAAAGAAAAGAGAAAAAGAATAGTGCAGATTCTATGCAGAATTAAATCACATGTTACAGCACAGTACAGTACCTGCTTATTCAGACCTAGCATATTGCAGACCATATCCCTTGAATACGGTTGCTCCAGCACATATCTCAACAAAGCAGTCTGTGGCTCAAACAGATCCTTGAAAAAGAAACAAGGAATCACATACAAACATATATTGCCTCAAGATTATGTTTAATACTGAGCTTACATTTAACTGAATAAACAATGTAAGAATGAATATTTAATTTATGCAGGTATGTATTATCTGGGAAATTGTTTTCCTCTCTGGTGACTAAAAGAAATGAGGAGATAATCATAGTTCTTAAGAAGTGGCAGATTTTATGAAGTCCAAGTAGAAGAACATTCTTCATCCAAGAGAAGGATGGTACACTTCTTGGAACAGCTTTGAACTCAAAGGAAACAAGGTAAGACAACTGAGGAAATGCACCAAAATGCATAAAAATCAGGACTGGTGTGAAGAAATCAGATATGAAACAACTGCTCATTGCATCTTCCCACAGCCTGAATCACTTTAAATAAAAATGTTATCTGGAGCTGGGTTCAAAACAAACAGAAGGAGCTGATTCCTCATGCAACATGAAGCTGAAATGTGACACTACTTGTAAAAGGAATGTTGATGATACTAAAAGCTTACAGGGGCTCAAGAAGAGTCTGAACAAGCATTTGGGAGATGAAGGTTTACTAAACACAGAGAAACCACATCTGTGTCAGAAAACACACAAAATTGTAATGGCTGTAGATTGCAAGCACTATACATGGCACTAGACATACTGGATTTCCTTTCTTAGACATCTAGGGTATGGGGAATGGGATGCAGGACAACATGGAGTTTTGTCCTGATCCTTTAAATTCTTTCAATACACCACTACTTCACATTCAGAGTTTAAATATGCAAACTTTAAGTTTGAATTGTAAATTATCTTTCCTGTGGAATAATGAAGAGCACAGAAAAGAAGATATTACTTTACCATTCTCTTCCATCTACCCAATTTTCCAATCAATTCTCTGCTCTCACTTGCTCTCTCACATGCACACACCCACAAAGAACATTAAATTATGTCTCATGTTCTTCAACAACCTGGACAGCAGCTATACCTAACACTACTTTCCAAGTCCTCTGTATATAGCTTGATATCACTGAAATATTAAACATCTACATCTTCAAAGTTAGCCTAAATTGGAACAAATTTCACAGTTGAAATTTTTCCCCACTTTAATGACATAGAAATTTTGTTTTACTGAATATAACAGGTTTAAGAAGTTTAATAAGGCGTACCTTATCATATGGTAAGAGACCTTTCAAAGGAAAACGGAGGGTTGTAGGATCCAGCTTCCATGAGTTACACATGGCACCAGAGTTATTTACCACAGGAAGGAGACTGCAGCGACCTATATGCAATGAAACATAAATTCTCAGCTGGAGAATTTAGTGAAACTGGCCCACTACCGAATCATTTTGATGCAAAAACTGGCCTTGGCCACTTTTATGCTCTCCTTAAATTTTCACTGTTTAAAGGTTTTACCACAAGGATTGCTTCAAATTGATTTTATTTTTCTAACCAACTTTCAGCTAGTAAAATATCTACGCAGTAAAGTCCCCATTTATTCACATTGGGTACCTCCAAATTAAAAGTTTTTGCAAATATCAATCTATAAGTAATAACTAATATCTTAGATTACCAGAATATTGTTCCTCTGCCATTGCTTGACCTAGGGATTTGATTTTGCCAGACGGACCCTTTACACAAAGAAAACAGACTTATAAACCTAAGCACAATCTAGTCTTTCGATTTCCCTTCATTGACCCTGTGGGCAAGATTGCATTTAGTAAAGCAGTCAAACACAAGTGTGTGTATTCCAATTAAAGTCAGTGAAGATCCACTCACTTCAGTCAGCCAAGCCCAGTGAGACCAGAACACATGAAATGTGTTTGATATGATAAATTTACACTTGTTAGTCAGTGTAGATTAGACAACTAGCCTTTACTTTGGTTGCTTAAACATAAGCATCTGAACTGAGCCCCAAGCAAACCTGTATCTAAATTTAGGTGCCTCAATCTTGACCTCTCTCCAACTGAAATTCCATGACTTCTATTATCCAAACTGGCCATATTTTTATCAGATAAAACAAGAAGTAGATAAATATTTATTTCTTCCCTTCAATTTTATCTATACAGGTCATTTACACATACAGCACTAGTAAAAAAAAAAGTGATCCCTGTCAGCCATATGAATAAAAGCTATGCCACAATACTTCTGATGCTTCTGAAACAAAATGCTTTGGGAGCATTACAGATGAACTTACATTTTTAATCTCTGCGCTAAAGAAGCTCCATCACAATAAACCTTGCTCAGAACTAATGCAGCTCTTATTAAACTACTCAAAACAAACAGAAGACATTTTTATCTTTTGAAGAAAAATGTAGCAGGAATCATATTAAAACAAAGCCAAATTTTGATCACCAGATTTCTAACAATAAATGAAGATGAGCATTTCTTTCACAGAAAAGTAGAACGAGTACCCATCTGAACTAGGAAACATTCACCCAGAAGCCAGCAACAATAGAGAAGAGGCTGAGCAGCTACAAAAGCTCCAATGGAAACTGAAGTAAAAACATTTCAAGACTAAAATCGCAGTGGATATGTATTAACTTGGGCACAGAAAACCTACAATTTCCTTTCTCTACTAGTGACCCATAGTTACAAACCATATGACCATGTAACAACTAGCACACTTCCACTACCAGCAGGCAGAAAGAATTATTTTGATCTCATCAGCGAATTTTCCCTGTCAAAACAAAAACTGAAAGGAACCAAGTCTGAGAAGAAACTAACAAGGGCAGAGGTACTAGATGAAACATAAGATCTGAATTATTTTGCTTAGTTGATATAGGTCCCAAGAAGTTCTAAGAAAAAAAAACAGCTCAAAATAAATTAATTCATTTTAAAGTCATTCATTAAGTCGTTGTCTTACCACAAATAGAATTTATTCTTGCTGTAGGTCTGAAGGTATCCACAAAATCTGATACTAAATTACCTAGTAACTGAGTGAGAAGAGGAGAAAAAAATTAGAGTTTGAGTTCCAGACATTGATATGGAATACTTAAGATTTAAAAATATATACAGGTATGGATTTTAATACAATATGCAGAAATTGACTAAAATAACTAGCTTCCTATTTCAAACAGTTGGAAAAATTATCTGGAACACAAAACTACAAAATGAAAACTGTGGCATTAGAAAGGAGGCGCATGAAGCACTCTTCCCTGTTTGCACTCAAGCAGGAGTTTATATAAGAAGTGTCTCCTATGCAAAATATGTTATTTGAATGCATAATACTTAGAAACAGATTATTTTAAAAAATATATAATTTCTGTTCATAACAAATCTCTGCTGCTGAATAACAATTCCACATAGAAAAATGACCCAAATTAGTACAATCTACTTTAAATCTTCTCTCAAAAGACAGTAACAATTTTCCCAATAATACAGGGGAGTTGGGATTTTTTCCAAATGTATTCAACAACACCAACTCAGTGCTTCAAAAGTTTTGAACATCAGACCATAGGTCAAAATTATGTCATAAGTTTCATGCAAGAACACAAGGAGCTGCTGCTGCAATCACATCAAGCCTGTATCTTCATTTATGCGACTAAACACAGAGCTTACTGTAGAGCAGATTTTAAATTTTCACATGAACTTTGTTTTAAAATATAGGTGCTGTGTGCAACAAAATTCCAGGGTACATTATTTTATATCAAATCATTACCCAGTGGGGAAGTTTTCCTTCAGGATATAGTTTTCTGATTTCTGTGACTGCAAAGTAGGCAGGCAGCAAACAAGCATTTCTTTCCAAGATGTAGGCTACCACCTATAAATTAAAAAATACATCAGTGTAAAAGACCCTGGATAGGGTAAATGAATGTGTAAACCATCTAACAGTTTGAGACAGCCCACTAAAACAGATACAAGAATTAAATATTTTTTTAAGTTGTATTCTGATAGCAATACTTCAATAATTCTCAAACCTGGTTTTAATTGTACAAGCATAAGTTAGACTGTTTGAGTCTTAAGACCATGCCTCTAAGTCTGCCCAATAAAGTACAGAAAAAAATTACTATTTTTATTCACTAAGGAAAAACTAATTGTTATTATATCCTATACATCTTACCTTAGGCAAGTCAAGTATTGGGCCTGACTCTCTTATTAGGAATTTTATCACTTACTTACAATATCCCACAAAAGCACTTTGTTTACTGCATAAACTGCAATTGCAGTAAAGAATTTGAACACAAAGAGTAAGACTTTCCTGTTGAACTATATCAACAACCAGAGCCATCTCAACCATCAGAAACTCACTAGTAACAAGAGAATGAGACCTATCTTCCTCTATAGCAGTATAAAATCCATATAGTTACCTCTCTTGCTGCTAAAAGTTGCTGTACAACAGCTGAGCTCACAGTGTTTGGAATTGTTAGGATTTTCTCTAGGATGACTTTCAGCAGATCACGCACACCCTGAAAGAAAGCACATGAAATTAATGTTCCTAGATATTCTTTATTTCTGGGAGAAAGATTACACAATCAATATGCTCAGACAATATTTTGACAGAAAAGTTAGTTCTTGCTGCTAAGTGTCAGAAGACAAACTGCTACTGAGACTATTAATACTGAACACATTAAAATTTAACACTAAATTACATTAAATTCCTTATGGAATGTCTCAGTCTTAGGATGCTCCAGAAGAGAAAGGAACTGTTGGTATTTTGATGTGCATCCAGAGACATCCAACCTACAAAGCCTTTCGCAGCCTGACCAGAGCACAATGTTGTATTTTGTGTTTTCTGCTCTAACATCATCAACAATGCAGTGAGGTGATTCTCTGCAAGACATGCATGGTCTCCTACTCCTTCTGTGGGAGCTGTACCATGCCAAGGACTCAGCTTTCAGGAGCTTTTCTGCTGTGTAGCAACAGAGGTAAAGCAGATGACAGAATTCTAGCCTTAATGCTTGATAGTTCGTATTTTCCAGTGTTTGTCACTTCTGCAACTGCATTAGTGTTTTTTAGCTTGCAACTGAAAATGGAGGAAAGGGACTGTAACAGAAAAGTGTCTGAAGAGTTACAATGTAAACACAAAATTATCTCTTAGGGTAAAGTTCAAAAAGCATTAAAAGCACTCACTGAATTTTCTTTTGTAAGAAAAGCAGACCTCAAAAAAATTGGATGTCTCTTAGATAAAATCATAAAAACAAAGGTAGCAAATAACATGTCTTTGCAAAGAGAAAGGAATGAGTGAAAGATACCTTGTAGTCTACACCTCCAATAATCTTCCGAACCAACTTGAATGTTAATGCCCACAGCTGAGTCCTTTCCCACTCCAGTGTATCGGAGTTTATCAGAGATTCACACACCATCCTAGCAGAAGAAGACAATGCAAGAATGAAGGGCAGATACTAAGAGCATGTTTTCCAGCAGTAACAGTACAATGTCATTGCAAAAATACCTCCAATATAACACCTTCCATGTAGCTAATAAATTACTCCAACATGGCTCACCTGGGAGGCAAAAGTCCAGTTTCTACTGCCATTGCTAGGCAGTCATAAAGAAAAGAAATTCTTTTAGGACTATGTTGGCTATGTATGAATCTTACAATCCACTGGACACACTGTTCATGGGACTCCTGAAAAAACAACAGAGGGGAGAAAGAATGTATTTACTGGTAGTGAAACAAACTATAAAATTCATACGGTATCCTCCCATGAAAAAATGAAACTAACACAAGAACAGGACTATAAATCAGTAGAAGTGATCCAATTGCCCAACCTATAGTTTTTCCTACAAGTCTTTCAATCTTATTCTGATGAAGCTCACTTGTCCAGCAGAAGTTGAGGTCAGTTGTCCAGTAGAGGAAACATTTCCTAGCTTAACCACTGATTTCTACAGTCAACTTTTGGTTTCACAAGTTAGCACAGACTAAAGTAAAATAGAACTGTTTGTTCTACATTATTTTTCCCTTTCACAGTTATAATCAAATTCAGTGAAAATAAAGATGAAATAGGCCTCCAATTATGGAGCAATGTCTGAAGGTATCTAGCTTTTGAAAGGTAATTCTTTTAACTTCTTAACCATCTTCTTTTATTTTGTTCCTCTTTTACCTACTTATTCACTTCTATCAAAAATTCTGTAACAAACTACCTTTTAGTCTTTACTTCTTTACTATTACACTTCTATTTGCTAATTTTTATTTGCACTGCACACCAACCTGTGCTGAACAACTATTTAATCTTACAAATCTCAAAATTACCTTTTTTTTTCTTGCAAAGTCTTCCTATATTCTTTGCTATGCCATGTCTGAAACCAGATTCTGAATGACTGGACACAGACCTTACAGCTTCAGTGTTTGTCTACTAGAAAAGGTATCTTTATATTAAAAAAAGTATATAGAGTACAAAGACATAAGCAACAAATCAAATGTTAACCTGGGAAAGACTGCTCCAGAACTGTCTAAAAGCTCCCAGGCAGCTGATCAGTTTGGTTCTCTCATCTTCAGGAGTGTCCATAAACATCCTAATGCAAACAAGAACATTGGTTATTAGCAGTATCCAGTGAAACAAGTAGAAAAACACATTTACAAGTAAAACCTTCCACAAATAAAGCAGTAGTACACTTACCCAGGAAAAGCTTCTTCAATTACTTCTGTTTTCTGTAAGAGAAAAACCCCAAGTGAGCTACTGTTAGAAGGTTTTCTATGACTATCATGGCCCCAGGATAAAGCACAAAAGACAAAGTCACATTGTTATGGGACTGTCCCAGAGAATGATAGGTGTCCTCTGCTAAATCACACTACTCCAAAGATGAGACTGCTTTGTTTTCAAACAGACATATAAAAGTTGTGGATCCAGATTAAGGCTTTGTTTCTTTGTTATGGTTTTTTTGTTTGTTTGTTTGTTTTGTCTTCTAAACACCTAGAGATTAATTCAATTCTCACGTGTTCGATTGTATTATTACAGCTCTCTTCTCATCATTTGAAAAATTAGTATTTTTGAATTCCATTAAGTTTTTGCCCCTCTTATGTTCCGTGACACTCAGTTACACAAATCAACTAAACACGATTACTTTCTCATCCAAATTTAGATCCGTTTCTTTTTAAATTTTATTGAAAAATGTAATGGTCTTGTACTAGGTAAAAAAACTAAACATGAATATTCAATTTATCTCCTGTAAGACCTTGCTTTATCCCTTCCCCCCCACCTTTTTCAACTTCATTTGGCTCAAAGGCTTCTACATTATTATTCTTAAACTTCAGCAAACAGGTTCTGGAAAATATTATCCTAAAGCCTTTCCTACCTTTTGTAAGAATTTCATATTATACTCAGGTGTGATCTATCACTGACCATTATGTATTTTCATTGTCACATAATCAACATAAAAGCATGTAACAAAAACAGCTTGTTGGTGTTGCTTTTCCATCATTTGGCTCAGAATTGTCTGTCACTGCTACTTGAGAAGCAAAGCAGAAGCTGACACTCATCTGATCTGCACAGAAAGCAAGGTAAGGTTTGCTGCTGCCCACCAAGCCCAGACCAGCAGCAGGGAAAGCAGTAAGTTGCTATTTTATCAGTTATGGCTCCAAAAATACAGAGAAATTTTCTCAGGAAAAATTTTGTTGATGTTCCTTATGAATTTTAGGCAAATAACAGTGCATAAAAACAGGTAGTGTGACAACACAGGCAAATGACAATGTTAAAAATGCAAAAACAATCTGAATGGCAATGCCAAAATGAGAAATCAGTCACATGTAGACAATTAATATGCTACAAGCAACTAAACACCACACAAAGAAAAGTACATCATGCATTTTATAATGCCAACTTAAAACAGAAAGGTTGAAATTCATCACATGGAAATAATTTTCAATTGCTCTGAGACCTACAGATTCTTTCCACTTCAGACATTTCAATCAGCTTATTTTGTCTGAAATGTCAGTCAGGCTCCCATTAAGGATCAGCTCCTGTCAGCCCAGTGTTTCCAACTGTGAATGTCTCATATCTACCAAGAAGCTCATTCATTTGTATGAGCTTTAATTTAACTTAATTAACACCTGTTAATAATTTAACAAGTGTGATTAATGACCCACTGACTTGGCTTCAAAAAGGGAAAGTCCTGTTTAAGTAAATTATTATCTTTCTATCATAAGGCCACCCACCTAGAGAGGACAAAGAGAAGGCAGTGGAAGTACTTCTTCTGGACAATGCTTTTAATACTACCCCTCACAGCATCCTTCTGGACAAGCTGTTGAACTGTGGGATAAGCAGGTTCACAGTGTGCTGGGTGAAGAAGTGGCTGGAGGGCAGAGCTCAAATGGGTGCAGTCATTGGGGCTGCATCTGGCTGGTGATGGGTCACCAGTGGTGCTCCTCTGGGCTGAGTTCTAGAGTTCAATGTATTTATATAATGGTGCAAGAGATAAATGCACCATTAGCAAACCTCCTGATGTTACTAAACTGACAGGTGCTGTTGACTCTCTTGAAGGATGAGAGGCCTTGCAAAAGGATGTCGATAGACTGGAGCACTGAGCAGTCAGTGGCAGGACATTTAGCAAATGCCAGATTCTGTACCTGGGACAGAGTAATGCTGGGCACAGGTACAAACTGGGAGAGGAGGGGCTGCAGACCAGCCCTGCAGAGATGGATCTGGGAGTGCTGGTCAGCAGCAGCTCAGTGTGAGCCAGCAGGGAGAGCCCGGGCAGCCAGGAGGGCAAATCCCATCCTGGGATGCATCAAACCCTGTGTTCAACCATCCAGACAAAAGAGGGCATTATCCTGCTGCACTCAGCTTTGGCACAGCCACACCTGGAGTAGTGTGAGCAGTTCTGGGGTCTTGAATGCATCCATGGATAGGCAGCAAAGCTGGGTAAAGTGCTGTAAGAAATGTCGTAGGGAAAATGGAGGAGGCCTTTGGGCTAACAGTGCTTCGTTTTGCAGGCAGCATCGTGCGTGAGTATTCCCACAACCTGATCATGCCATTATGCTGGTTTGTCTGCTCGGGACATCCATCTTCTCCTAGTCTCCTTCAAAACTCCTTAAACTGCTTATTTCACAGCAAACTCAGCGCTCTGTAATTCGGTATTGGGCAAGCAAACTGTTTCACGCCCAATCCTACTCTGTCCCAGCTTTCCTAAGAAGCCCAGCGGGGGCAGACGGCAGCCCCGAAGTGCCCTTCCCTCCCGGCTCCCCTGCCGCCGGGAACAGCGCCAAGCACAGCCGGGAATGGCGGCGGGGCTCCATCGCCATGAAAACCAAAAGCTCGTCTCCCACCTGCTTCTCATCTCCGTCAGGACCGCCCCACCCCCGAGCGAGCACTGCGGGCCGCAGGCACCCGGACGCGGCCCCGGCGGCGCTCCGGGATCGCACTCACCACCACCTCCTCGAAGATGCTCTGCAGCTGCGTCTCCATGGGCACCATGGGGATCGCCATGGCGCCGGCCGGGCCCCGCCGGGCCCTTTGTCAGGCGCAGGCGGCGGCGCCCACGCCTCCCTCGGCCGCCCCGCCGGAAGCTCCGCGCCGGATCCCGCTCCCCGGGAAGCGCCTGCTCGGCGCGGCCGTTCCGGGGCGAGATAACGGCCTCTTAAAACTTGAGGTTTCTTCCACTTAGTTTTGTTTTTCTTTTCACAAAAATATTCGCCTAGGCTTCTTTGTTTTTTGAATAATCCATTTTTGAATAATCTTTTCTTAGAATATTTTGTCGAAATGCTGGTTCTGGTTCTTCCGGAAGGACCCCTTAGGTTATGATGAGATCCCTCTCTGCAGGGCTGATCTCCAGCCACCACTCTCTCTATTTCTAGTTGTCCCCTGTTTGGTGTAATTACCGTGGAGTTATTAATTCCTGTAATAAGTCACAGAACAATCTGAAAATGCGTTTATCTAAAGACATCCAGGAATACAGAATCACAGAACAGCAGAATGGGTCGGGTTGGGAGGAATCACAGTGGATTGTGAAAAATGCATATTTTATGATTGGCTTTTTGCAAATATTAAATTAATATTATATGTTTTGTGTTAGAAAGTAATGCTGTATTAATTCTCTTAAGTAGTGTGTTAAATATAGTTTTAGGCTATAAAAAATGTTAAAGTAGAAACTCTGCTATGTAAGATACACTTTTTTAAAGAAAGGACTCGCAGCGAGATAGCAGCCACACCTAAATCTTTCAGAAAAAATAATTTATTGCCCTCTTAGCAGAAGAAACAAACTTCTTCCTGCCTCGAAGGTGCCGGCGCCGTTGGGATTCAGAGGAAAAAGCTGACAATGACCATACAGAATCCTGTATTTGAATGGAATTTATGCGTCATGTATGAGGTGTATGAATATGCAACAGGTTATTGTTTTTAAGAGTTAATCCTTTGTTAACGGGTGTCCTTTTGGGGGGCTTATGCTGTACAGAAAAAGGTACATCTGTAACTTTTTGTTTCTATTGTCTCATATTGTCCTAATTCAAATTGTCCAAATTATTATTACTCTAATTGTGTTACTATTTTATAACCATTTCATTATTATTAAACTTTTAAAATTTTCAAAAACAGGTGATTGGCATCTGCTCAGTCTCACAGGCTCATCTGCTCCAGCCCCCTGTTCAAGCAGGGTCCTCCCAGAGCACACAGCACAAGATTGTACCCAGACAGTTCTTGAGCATCTCCAGCGAGGGAGACTCCACAACCTTCCTGGACTATCTGTTCTGGTGCTTGGTCACCCACACAGTAAAGAAGTTCTTCCTCATGTTCAGCTGGAACTTCCCATGCATCAGTTTCTGCCCATTGCCTCTTGTCCTATTGCTTGGCACCGCTGAGAAGAGCCTGGCTCCATCTTCGTGGCACCCTCCCTTTGGATAGTGATAGACATTGATGAGGTCCCCTCTCAGTCATTTCTTCTTGAAGCTGAAAAGGCTCCCTCAGCTTTTCCCTGTAAGATGGGTGCTCAGTCCCCCAGTCATCCTCTTAGGCCTCCACTGGACCCACTCCATCCTCTTAGGCCTCCACTGCACCCCCTCCAGGAGCTCCATGTCACTCTTGCCAGAACCTGACGCAGTAAAATGCAATAGTGTTACATTTAAAAAAGGATACAATAGTATTACATTAGAATCATGGAATCATCAAGGTGGGAAAAGACCTGTAAGAACATCTAATCCTACTGCCAAGCCCATCACCAAGCCATGTCCCCAAGATCTACATCTATACATTTTTGAACACTTCCAGGGGTGCTGATTCCACTGCTTCCCTGAGCAGTCTGTTTCAATGCCTAAATACCCTTTCAGTGACAATTTTTTTCCCAATATCCAATCTAAACCTCCCCTGGTGCTACTTGAGGCCATTTCCTTTTGTCCTGTAACTTGCTACCTGCAAGATGTGGCTGATCTCCACTTGCCCACAGCCTCCTATCTGGCAGAGAGCATTATATATATATGCAGAGGTTTTTGTACTAGAAAGAAATGTAAAAAGCTGAATCGAGGCAATCTAAAATTGTGTGTATGTTTGATGCTGACACTGTATTTTCTGAGCCGTCTGTAGATGTTTGGCTGCAAACATCCAGCTAGTGCTGGTAAACAGCTACAAACTTGTGTCTTCAACAGAAAAATAAAGCTGATTGGCTCCCTGTCTGATCAACTATCAAGCTGATAAATAGAGGCCTCAGAGCAGTGAAAAATTAACATTTTCAGTCTTGAGTGGAAAATAGCAGAGTGTACTCCTGGGGGAAATGCTTACCTGGAGTTGGGTAAACAATTACTTGTTTTAAATGTAAACAGCTTTTGTGTAAACAGGCCTGGAAGAATACCTAACATAAACAATAAGCAATGTTATACGTAAATTTATAAAGTACAACAGAAGGCAGTGATACACAGGGCATCAGTGCTTGCACAGCTAGCAGAGATGTATGTTGTAGCCAACAGGCACAGGATGCTGTGAAGTCAGTGCTTGCTTTTCAGCAATGGGAAATACCTGGTTAGGAAACAAATAATGCTTACATGTGCATTATTTACCTAAATATACATGTAACAGATGATCATTGAAAATGGAGGGGATGCAATTGAAGGCTGCTTGTCTTCCTCTTAGAATTGGGTTGCCCTCAGTCTGAACATGAAGTCAAGAACAATTCTGTAAGAATTGTTCTTTATACTCTTTGTTGTATGTTTATTTAAAGAGTGTTGCACAACAATCTGACATGCCCATGTGTGTCCTGTCAAGACCCAGTACTTGTCCATCCTGGACAGACTACCTCATATTTTATTAAAATGACAATGCAAAGGGTGTCTACTCAAATTCCCTGCCAAACTCTAAATCCATTCCCACAGTGACCCATAAGAGGACTGGTAACTGAGCCAAAAAGGAGTTGTTCTACTCATCATAATGTCTTATTATTATATTGAGGACCAGTCTACTAGTCTTACTTTTTTTCTGCCGTAATGCTCTGTCACACTCCTGGGCTAACAGCCATTCCTATCCAACCCTAATACCAAAATACATACCCGTACCAACATACAATCTGTCCACTACTTTATGCCTAATACAACTTTACCTTCATTTTAAGTCATTAGCCAACATATATTCTAAACAGCACTTAGCACGCAAGCCTAAATCTAGCTGGTCGTATTAATAGACAGAATTGGTCTAATCCTAGTTAGGGTCCTGGTTCACAACTTGTCCCAAATACTGTAGCAAATTTCAAGTTTTAAATAATCACTCAACCATGTAATAGCCTTGAACCCCCATAGACGTTCAAATGGTGATTTCTGTCCTGACTGAACATCTTGTCTAACCAGATCTCATTTTAACAAAACTGAACTACCTATGATCCTACTTTTGTGTAGAAGAGTTGTAGAAAGAAGGCTCTTGGTCAGGCACCAGAAGTATGACACATTACGTAGATGATTATGATTAGATTTATTGCTAATACAGTATCTAAATATTGCCAAAGCAGTATACAATATAAGCATGTAATAACATATAAGCATGCTATAACCAGCATATATTATAACCAGCTAGAAATGTACAGGCTTACAGTCTTTGGCTGTACAGAATGCATAATGGCAAAGCATCAAAGCACCTGTGGAGCTGCTTTAGGATTTTATCTCTTTATCTGACTGGATTTTGGTGCTTTTACTCACCTGCCCAAAAGTGAGTATTCCTCCTCTTTGGGCTGGATGTACCCTGGAGGCATCCCTTCCAGGAGAGAGGGATCTGCCTGGAAGCTGCCTGAAGCCTGGGAGACCAGTTTGCCCAGTTGGCCCAGTCTCCAGCAGTATTTTAAACACTTTTGCAGGCTGATGTGTGCCAGAGTCAGTTGAAATCATTGCACCTCCCTGTTTCTGAAATTCATCATCATGGGAACATCCAGACAGCTCCTCCTGGAATGCTCACTGGGTGTTCTTATCTTAGCACCATTCTCACTTGGTATTCTTATCTTAGGACAAATCATATTTCCCATCGGACACATTGTAAAGGAGGGGGGTGTGTATGGGGAAGGGCACACCTGAGGACTTGACTAACTTATCTCAGTCACACTTTGGCAAAGAATCTTGTTATTGGGATGGAGCTGGGAGCAAGGGGTGCTGGGGCAGGTCAGGCCTAAGCAAGGCTCATACTGCTTTGCCTAAGGGAGCCAAGTGTCCAGGCGGAGAAACTGTACAGCTAATTAACCCTAACTGCACCCAAGTGTGTCTGCCAAGGCATGAACCACTATGAGACTCTGTACTGAGTAACAGAGCCACACACCTCACCAAACAAGGCAGAAGAGCAGCATTTGGGTGAGAATGAAATAACCACCTTCACCCAGACACAGAAAAAAAATTCACTTCAAAATTATTGTTAACATCATATTACTCTAGCAAAACCACCTTCATCAAATAATCATTTTATGCTTGTGGGTGGCAAGAAACATTTATGAGAAAAATGCTTAAATTTTAAAATGTTTTTTCCTGAGTGAGTGCCGTTCATTTTGGAAGATAGATGACAAATTAGTGTCGTGGTGTGTAGAGACTGTCTAGTTCTTCACGGCCTTGGAAGACTTGTGGCTTCTTAGCAATGAAAATTGAAAGTGCCTACAACACAGTGCTATTCAGAAATGACTCTCCCCATTTTCCTGACATGCTTGTTATCGTGTATATGGTGGAGATGTCCTGCCTGTGTTCTTTGAAAACTCATTCTTCCTTCTGGGAGTGTCAGATGAACATAGGACTGCAGTGTAACTGTGGGGGAATGGGATTTTTCATACCCTCACTCTGCATTGGTTTATTGTCAGTCTGTCTGCAGAACAGTCACTCAAAGTTATGATTTAGTAATTGAGAGCAGAAACAATGATAATTTCCTTCTTCCTTGTTGTTTTTTTAGTCTTATGTATTGATCATATGGATGGTTTAGGTTTTTTAATGCAAATTTTCTTTTGGTAGGGATGAAAATAAATATTTTTAATGTATGAGACCCTTGATCTTGAAACAGAAAAGCTTGGGTTCTTGGTTAATATTTATTAAGTTCCATAATCAGATTTTATTGGTGAGAAATATTCTAGAATGTTGTAATTCATCATGAGAACAATAACATATGTCAACTTAGCGCAATGATTGAGTAAAAGTAGCAAAATCAGGTATATGAGATCACATCCTGTTCATTGTAGCTGTTGCTGAGCAATGCTTAAACAGACTGAGAGCCTTCTCTCTGAGTAGCATGGGGTGCACAAGAGGCTGGGAGGGGATACAGACCCCAGCTGACCAAAGGGACACCCCACACCATATGATGCTGTGCTCAGCAATAAAACTTTGGGGGAGAAAAAGGAAGGCATAGGGAATGGTCAGAGCGATGGTGTCTTCCTTCCCAAGTAATCATGACATGTGGTGGAACTCTGCCTTCCTGAAAGTGACTGAACACCTGCCTGCTGATGTGAAGTAGCCATGAAGTGATTTTATTTGTTTATTTGAATGGCTTTGCTTTGCCTATTAAACTGTCGTTGTCTCAACTCACAAATTTTCTCATACCCTTCCTGTTCTTCCCTGCTTCCTGCAGCAGGGAACAGTGTGAATGGCTGTGTGCGGGGCTGTGCTGCCTGCTCAGATTAACCCACAAGTGTGCTTTTTGGCACCCAGTGTGGGGCCAGAGGGGTTGAAGATAATGAGAGATTTGATAGGAATGCACTCCACTGGATTTACAGCTGTTACAGCTGTTTGACCTATTTATTGGCAGGCTGCTGCTCTCACCAGAGGACTTGCTTGCTTTGCACTATATTAGAATGGAGTGATTGTGGTTGCCATATACTGTAGTGCTTATCATCTCTTTCCTGCGCCTAGGAACATTTTGATAACACCGCTGGCCACGTGCCTGGGCTGACAGATGGCCTGGTCATTACTGCTGTTCCTGTACTGCTGTAGGCATGTTGTAACTATAGTCTGAACTCAGGTTCAGGTGAGCCCTGAATAACACCAGGCTGGAGCAGGTAAACTCCAAAGTGTCTGGGGCTGTGGATATGTCCATAGTGGAGCAGTTAAACCCTTGAATAATAGAACCATAGAATCATTTAGGTTGGAAAAGACTGCTAAGTCCACCATTAAATCATGTTCCTAAAAACCACATGTACATGTCTTAAATACCTGCAAGGATGATGACTCAGCCATGCCCCAGTTCTTGACAATACTTTTGAGGAAGAAATTTTTCCTAAGAGTAACCTGAGGCCTTTTCCTCTTGTCCTGTTGCTTGGTACCTGGAAGAAGAGGCCCCCTGGCTACAACCTCCTTTCAGTAGTTGCAGAGGGCGATAAATTTCCTTCTTAAGCCTCCTTTTCTCCAGGTTAAACACCTCCAGCTCCCTCAGCCATTTCTCCTAAGACTTGTGCTCCAGACCCTTCCCCAGCTCCGCTGCCCTTCTCTGGACATGCTCCAGCACCTCGATGCCTTTCTTACAGCGAGGGGCCTAGAACTGGACACGGCACGGGCAGTGTGGCCTCACCAGTGCTGAGTGCAGGAGGATGATCCCTGCCCCAGTCCTGCTGGCCATTCTGTTGCTGATCCCAGCCAGGATGCCATCAGCCTACTTGGCTACCTGGGCACACACCGGCTCATGTCCAGCTGCTGTTGACCAACACCCTAAGGTCCTATTCTGCAGAGCAGCTTTCCAACCAAGGGAAAGTCTGCAGCCTGGGAGTAAGTCCATACCAGTAGGGTAAGAGGAGGAGATAGCTAAGGAACCTTATAGCTTTCTTCAAGGGCCCCAGGTGTGAAAATTGAAGTGGAAACAATGTTTAAGTGTTGTAACTTCTTGTTTCAGTTGCGTGTTGTATGGGAAGCACGATAGCAGAAGCCACATGAGCAGAGGGCAAGCCTCGCAACCTACAGGTTTTACCCAACATGGATAGGTTTTGGCAACCAGTAACTCCTCACAACACACCTCCTGTCCTGAGAAATCACCACAAGAGATGGAACCTTGGTCATGGAAGAAGGGAACTCAATGGGCATTTAACAGGGATAAAACGTCTTGTAGAGTAAGAGAGTGATATCTGTAAATTAAAGGATGATGATGATAATGTGTATGTGTGTGATTAATGGGGAGGTACTGTATAATGCTGGACTTAAGCATAATACAAATTGTATAGAATAAAATTACAAATTTGGGTTGCAGTGGAGTTAATTTTCTTCATACCTGCTTGTACAGATTCACGCTTTGGTTTTTTTTATATAATTATAAACATTCTAAATTTGATTATTATAAGTTGCAGCTCATGTGATGCTCAAATTTGGAATCAGATCAACATCTGAATAGTTACATATTCATCATAGTCCTAGTAGGCTTTGAAGGTACATTTTCATAACAGCCAATCCTTTCAGTAACCACCAAGATGACAAAGAAATAGATTTTAAATTGTACTTAAACAAAACCTTTTTTTTTAAATTGAATTTTATTTGGCTGTATATATTTTGTTTTTAATTAACACAGTTTTAAGTGCTGGAGAAAAACGGTAGAAGAAGGGGAAAGAAGTTGAGACAAAGATGGATTGAAACTAACAGGGAGAAGTCCTCTGATGCTAAATAAGGAAAGGGATCTGAATACATAGGCGTGACACAGAACACGAAATAAGAAACCCTCTCCTTTCATACTGGTTTCGTATATTTAACACTTTCTTTGAGGATAAATTCTCTGGATGACAAGCTTTTAACCAAATAGTTGAGTACTTGAGTATTTTAGCATTTTATTGCTTAACAACACTTAGTTCTAATCTTCACTTAAGTGTTTGCCTAATGCCGTTCTTATCTTGAACAGTCAGGTTCCCTAAACACAGATAAGTGTTTTTCAGCCTTTGACCTTTCAGAGTAGTTTTCCTGCTTGCTTTGGCTTCCTGCAAGCCTAACACGGATGCAAGAGCTGAGATCTCATAAAAAGACCTATGAGCAAAGTACTAGAACTCTTGAAGAAGGAGTAGCCTCTCACTTGCAGCTAACACAGCTGGGGGGGGTGAGAAAAGCAGGAGACGCAGACGAGTGGCAGAGCTCGCCAAAATGGAACTTGAGGATCACAAAGGATATTCAGAGGAGATGTCTTTAAAATCAGAAGAGTATGTGAAGAAAAAAACCGTCGTGAAATACAAAGTCATCTGTGCTGTAAGTAGGTGCTGCTCTTCAGGGCTGCCACTTTAACCATTCTCAAATCTGCAGGATGTTTTGAAGTTTCACTGTATCAGTATAATCATTTGGGGTAGTTTAGTAATTGGTAGTTAAAATTTTACTGCAGGAGTGTGACACTGAAACTCCGCTAGCTTCACTGGCACATTCCTAAAGTTCTCCTAGTACCTATGAAGCAATTTTTTTTTCTGGCAGTTTTTGTTGTACTTCATTAACCTGACCGTTCTTTTGCATAGTGAAGATATTGCTTTGATACTTTGTTTTAGATATTGTCTCAAAACAGATGTGCTTGTGGCCAAAGCAACCACACTTTCTTTTTGCTTACTTTTGTATCTTTATATTTGTCATTAACAAAACAGAACCCGTAGTCAAGAAATTGGCAAAAAACACTCAGGAAGCAAGGCATGGGAAAAGCCTAATGAAATATTTTGTGCAGTATTGTCAGTCCCACATCTCAAATATCGTGTCAACTCTTCACCTCTTCCCTGAGGCTTTAAGAGCTAGGCAGCTGCCTTGTAAACAATAAAGTATAGGCTTTTTGTTAAGTTTTTAAAATATTTTCGTGTATCTTCTGTTTGTGACCACAATAGAAACAAGGATTAAATATGTATATATGTTTGCACAAGCTCTAGCATTTGTAAATTGAAATTTAGAGAAAACTACAAATACTGATTTTAGAAAAACTTGCAACTTAATTTGGAGAACAGCCCTATAAAAAAGAGTCAAGCTACTATGCTTTTCAGCTCTATGTCATCAGAACAATTTCACATAGTACTATGTGAAATTTAAGGCTGCATTGTGCAAGGATTGCATAAAATATGAGGGAAATACTGGAAACTGTGAAAAAAAGAAGATGAAATATCAGACATATTTTTCCTAAAGTCATCAGTTAAAAATGAGTCATGAGAAAGAATGTGGGAAAACTGGATAACTATAAAGGAAAGTAAATTATACCTTCAAGAGGTACTTGGAAAACTAAAGTGAGAAATTTAAGTATCCTGAAACATATTCATTCTTTCAGATGTGCTAGTTTTCAAATGCCTGCTTATGCAAAACTCACAAGCTACATATTGGAGGTGTAAAATGTTAATATTCCACACAATTTATGTTTTTGCTAAATCTAATATATGAAATACTTTCTTGGCACTTTCTTGGCAACTTCTTCCTGAAACTTTAGGCAGAGGAGTCATAGTGTAAGTTCTCCAGCAAACAGAGCATATGCCCTAGGAACAACTTTTCTAAGAATAAGTAGTTGTAATTCTGAATTTGGTCATAGAAGTTAGCTGTGGAAAGCCTGAGGATTTGAATAGGTGCTCCCAAAGTTATTTCGCTCTAAGAATGAATGTCCCAAAATCAAGGGTGTTTATGTAAATATTATAATAAATGCATCATCTTATCTGTATACCCAATAGGAATTTTTGGGTTTTACTTCAGCTGTCTTATTACTTGAAGAAGTGGAAATGTTTGTTGCTGTAGTAGCTATATTTGAATTTGTACTTCAGTTTAGTAGGATCTATTTATTTCAATTACAAATGTGAGTTTTAGTCAAATGAAGGGTAAAAACCACAGTGTCTTTGAGGTGAAAAGTACATGCCTTGGTGATTAGGCTTATCTGTGCTCAGTGAAACACTTGGCAGTTAGCCTCCCTGCCCAGAAAGAGTGCCTGCTGGTCTAGCCCAAAGGAACACCCTAACACCCTTATTCTCAGAGCCTGCTGACTGCTTGTAGGATTAAACTGCTGCCTTCACACCTGAGGTCTCTCTTCAGGGGACTTCAGCATTTCGGCTAGTTTGGGTAATCTTTCCACACTTACTTCCATCCTTACTCCATCTGTCTCCCTCATCCAGTTCTCTCACCAGTCCCATTTCCACTCCTTTTGAGGTACATCTGTACAAAACCCTGTGAGTAAGTAGCAGGAAGAAGGTAAAGTTGAGAAGGAGAAAGTATGAAGGAAGTAACTATGGCATTGCTAGTGTTTGGTGCTGCCAGAGAAATAAATCAGTTGTACACCCACACCTGAGAACCGAGCAGCCCTCCCTGCTGCCACACTTTGGCCCAGCACCTGCAAGGCAGGACAGGCAGCAGCAAAGATAAGGGACGCATGGGCAGTTGTTCTCAATTCCCTAAAATTGCTGTAGTCTCAGATAAGAGGCTCCATTACAATTGTACCGAGCTTGAGAGTCATCTTCTCTCATTTCTACTTTATTTTTAACCTTAGTACTTCCAGGAATCAGCAGTTTGATTCCTGGAAATGGCAGAAGACAAAAGCTCTGAGGCTAAAATGGGACATAAACTGGGCTGTTTCATGGTGATTTTTTCTGTGATATGCATTTTCTTTCCCATGATTATCTTAGCGAAGAGGAAAGTGCGCATATCACAAAATACTCTGAGAAGGTTGCCACTTTTCTCTGCACCTTTCAGCCAGGATGAATTGCCATTTGTCTTTGGTCTATTGAGCTTTGTGTCTATTGATGAATAGAGGCTTTCTCAGCTCTCCCCCAGTCTCCCAAAAGTTATGCTGCTTTCTGTTATAGAGTTTCCTTGGGCTGTTGGTCTCCTTCCAATTTACTCTAACCTTATGAACAAGGTGACTTATTATAAGAAACTGGCACGTGGGTGAAAATTTTACACTTGCAGCCTCATTCCAGCTAAATTTCTTAAGAAATCCTTGTGATCATATCAGGTGAATACAGAAGATAAATAAAAGTGATTGCCTTTATTTGTACAAGCAAAGCCCATGCAAAACAGATTAATTCACTGATTACTTCCTACTTTCTTTTCTCCAGCAAAGTTTTCCTCAATTACAACATCGCAACTGGCCACAGGTTAAAAGTGCAGCATTAGGACCTCAGATTCGAAGGTTATAACTATTGTGCCTCTCCTATCTTCAGGCTCAATTTTTTGATGAAGAACTTCAGAGAAATGATTAGTTCTTAAATCATGCATTCATAGAAATATTAGTAAGAGTTAATTTCTAATAAAGAAAACAATTTATCACAGTTGTAACATTGGTTTCCCTGTGTCTGTGTGGCAGGTTCTGCTGTGTGTTTTGGTGGTTGTATCCCTGGGACTAGGTTTAGGACTAGGACTCAAACGTGGAAACCAGGAGCAAGGTATGTTTATGATACTTTCAGCAAAATTACCAACCATCTGGATCTGGCAAAGGCTTTCAGCAAAGGCTCTTTTGTATAGTGTAATGTTAATGATCTGTGAAAAATCACCACCTGTGAAAATAAAGTTCTTGTGAAGTTCTTTTGAGTTCAATTGTATAAAAACTGAGCACTCACAATCTGTACTTGAAAAAACTATCCTAAACCACCAAGTGCCTTGCTGAATCTTTCCAAATGTGTGAAGCCTAGTTCATGGCACATTGGAAGCTTTATTAAGTTATCACTTCCAGAAAATTTGGGATATGTTATCCTATTATATATAATTATATATATATAATTATTGCAATTATCCTATTATATATAATTATTACTTAAAAAATATTTTGTGAAAGAAATATCATAGGATCATCTTCAGTATATTTGTCATAGTTCAGGAGGCTGATGCTAAAACAGATTATGAATATTCTTTGAGAACCTGAGTTTCTGTAAAGCTACAGTAAAAGGGGGGTAGTGGCTTGATTCAGTGGAATGGTATTTTTTAGTTAGGAAAAAAAAGTAATGTTTGATGTCAGGGGGTCAGTCTAGGTGAGAACAAACAAATGGAGCACACTGTCAATTAAATAAAACACTTCCTTTAGAATTGAAACAATAGTAATCCCTTCTGGAGGAGTTCAAGGAAGCACATTCTCATTGCAAATTTCTCATTGCTAATCAACACATATTGTACTTGTTTTCCTAGTAGCTCATCAAGTGTTAGACCCTTCTGAAGACTTTCAATAGCAAATAAGATAAAATGGAACCATAATTGGGTTTTGATAATTTGAAAATTATTTTAGCTCTGCATTGGCTCTACAAAGTGGAGTACAGAGAATGTGGATGCACCCTGCCCTGAGGGAGCTTCTGTCCCATGTAGGTCTATTACAGAACATCCAAAGTGGGAATCAGTCCTCCTCTTTTATTTCAGACCTAGAAATGAGCAGGGGAGATGCCACTCTCCCCTTCCTCATGCTGGCAGAGTGGTGTGGGGATCCATAAAATCAGAGGGGTTTGGGAAAACTGCAAAAGGCAGGCCTCAGAGGCAGCAGAGCTGTGATTAGAGCTAAGCAGTAGCCATGAGATAAGTCAGTAGAAAAATTATGTAAAAAGTAGAAAAGTAAGGACAAATAGAACAATGGTCTGTGTATTAATGCTTGTCTAGAGTAACTCCCTAAGCTGCAGAAAAGTATATCTAGCGAGATATTAGGAAGTTTTAAGCTTAATAATGGAGCTCTGTGCATTGTGTTTTAAGGCTTAGGAGCAGGTAAGGTATTTTAAATAAGCAAGCATTGCTTTAACCGAAGGTACATGTGCTTATAGCGGTTAGATAGAACTACTGCCAATATGCTTTTACTTTGTGTGATTATTAAAAAGCTTTTAAAGTAAGTTGTACATTAAGTTCTTTGTCTGCTGCCTGAGATGTGAGCTGATAGCATCTTCTTCCCATTGTCGTAACGATGTAATGAGAATGATGCTAGGAAATAAAACAGCTCAAGGCACGTTCCTGGCAGTCCCGTCCCTTTGGGATTTGTACATAGCCCCCAGCCAGCGATAAGTGGAACAACCTGGCATTGCTCCTGTGCCAGTGGTCCTGCAGAGACCTGTTGCAGAAACAGCCCTGCCCCAGGCTTTGGGCCAGCATGGTCCCAACAGCTGCCAGACCTTCAGCTCCCAGAGGGATTCCTACAGCCTTGCTTCCACCCTGTTGGCCCGTGTGCTGATGACCATATTGGAAAATGGCTAGGGAATCAGATTTGGGAAATTATTCAGCACATCTCTCCCTGCAGCCCATATCCATGATCAGTTTAACTGACCTACATGGGACAGGGTTATCTGAGCACTCAGCCTTGCTGCCTTCTCCCTCCAGTCAGCTGCAGACACAAGTGCAGCGAGCCACACAGGAAAGATGTGCCCGGCTGCCAGTGCGACAGCGGCTGCAAGGAGCGTCAGGACTGCTGCTGGGACTATGAGGACGCCTGTGTGGAGCCTAGTAAGTTCCCCTCCAGGCAGTGCTCGCTGGTGTCCATTTGATTTTGAATTTTTTTCATTTTCTTCTGGAATAGAAAATGGGTAATTGTCATGTTTA
The DNA here is from genome assembly GCF_035770615.1 of Melospiza melodia melodia. Taxonomy (NCBI): domain Eukaryota; kingdom Metazoa; phylum Chordata; class Aves; order Passeriformes; family Passerellidae; genus Melospiza; species Melospiza melodia. The sequence continues at coordinate 32,585,267 of NC_086196.1, forward strand.
TGCAGATACATAGAGGTCATCTCACATTTCCTAGGGAGGGAAATGTGACAAAAATCACAAAATCACAGAATAGTTAAGGTTTCAATGGACCACTGGAGGCAATCTAGTTGAACCTCCCTGCTCAAGCAAGATCCTAGAGCACACTCCTAAGGCTTGTGTCCAGGTGGCTTTTGAATGTCTCCAGGAAGGAAGATTCCACAACCTCTCTGAGCAACTTTTCCAGTGCTCTGTCATCCTCATGGTAAAGTTATACTTCCTGTTCAGGTGGATGTGGTAGAGTCAAGCTGCCTCTGTAATCAGGTGGCTAGAGAGCTGTAACTTGGTGACCTGGCAGGACACAAAATCTTCCTGCATCTTTCTCAAATCAGACCCCTGTATTTTTGCCCCTTATGGATAACCAGAGCATTTGCCATGTATATTTCATGGCACATACAAAGCTGAAGATGAGCATGAGCAGAAATAATGGGTTATCTTTAAACAGGGACCTTGAAGCAGCCCTGTTGTGCCAGTACCTCTTGCACATTTGAAAATAAGGGGGTGTTTCACAGTCAGTTGTGCTCTCCAGCCTCATGCAGACCTCAGTGGGTGCCTGGGACTGGAGCAGTCCCCTTGTCTTCCAGGGGAATAGCTTGGTTCTGCATTGAGGCCAGGCTCCTCTCCAGTTACTGTTCTGCTTTCCCAGCAGCTGCTCAGGTATTTCTTCATTCTTATTGCTTTTTCTGCCCACTTCAGCCCTCATTTCTCTATTTTTTTTTTCCTCTCTGCTGTAACTCATGTGCAAGAGCATGAAAAAGATCAGTTTGCTTCTCTTTCTCCTCTGTAAATGAAATAGGGAGTGGTGGTTCTTTTGTTTTGTTTTGTTTGGTTTGGTTTTTTCCCTAGATCTTTTTGGAAAGATGGAAGGCTTTGAGGAAGATGACTTTGGGGATACCTTTGTAAAATAAATTATTTTATGGCTCTGTGTTATTGTTCAATGACCAAAGAAATTGACTTTTTGCATTGAATGAAATTCTGAGTTTTCTTTCCAGAGCAAACTTCTAAAGCAACTCAAACAGTATACATAAATAACAATTTGTTTTCCTTTACCTGCTTGAAGGATTTCCATGCAAAGAAGTTCACATGAGGTGAACTGAATCATAGTTTTTTTCCTTCCAATTTTAAGCCCGATCTTGGACGTGCACTAACTTCCGTTGCGGTGAGACAAGAATACCTGGAAGTTATTGTTCTTGTTCGGATGACTGCTTGCAGAAAAAAGACTGCTGTGTAAATTACTACAGCATTTGCAAAGGTAAATCAAAATCTAAAAGTTTTATATATAAATTTTTGTATGAAATAGATGGGCAAACTTTGAAAATATAAAGGTAGATGAATTTGTTTCTCAAGACCAGAGTCTGACTCGCATTTTGAAAAATTAATATTTTGAGATGAAGCTTTTGGTATTTTTCACTGTGAAAAATGCTGTTTCTGAAGAACACTGTGAATTATGTCATTCATGAGACAGATAGAATGATTTGGATATTGCAGAAGTATACCATGTGGGGGCTTTGGATTGTTTCCTTTTATTCTTTTTTTTTTCATCCTTTTTTCCCTCCAAAGTAGGTGGAGACAATCTGAAGTATATATTGTAGTAGTCATCTCTAATTTAAAATTTCCCATCCTTTTTATTACAAATCTGGTTTTAGATTGGATTTCTTATGTTTTACTTATTTTTGAATATCTTTGTTCATGGATAATTGTTTCATACTGGCTCCAGCTAAACACATAAAGAATAGTGCAGGTATAATTCAGTTACAGGAATGACACTTGAGGTGACATGGTGTCTGTTACCAGAATTCCTTTGCATTGTGGAAGGGGATAAATCTAAGGCAATTTCTGCAAAATTATAGTTGTTAACTAAATGTAGATTAAAGCTAAAAAAAGTTAAACCACAACATACAGAAAGAAAAGAAGTACTAAAGGGAGCCCTGGGCTTGTCTCTAAGTGTGTCAGTGGTACCCAGAAAAGGAAAAAGGAATAAGTAGCCTAGTGTGGACAGGATGCAGTTCGAATATTTTTAATTTAAAACTCAATAAAAGGCTAAGCTTTCATAGTGTTCTCGTCTTCATTTTGTTTCTTTGCTTTTCTGTGTAGCATATGTTCTTTGTTTTTGACTTGCAGTTGTGAGCACTAGTCCTTTCAGGGTTTGAGGGCCTGATAGGTCACACCAAATTGTTTCTAAAGTAAAGGTGTCTTTAAATATAGATTTCTGTTGAAGCAGAAAATGTTACAGGAAGAGCTTTAAAAAGATCATCCAGGCAGCTGCTTCTTTTGGTGGTGGTGGTGGGGTTCAGTGCTAACTCAGTATTTTTTTTCCTTTTAGGTGAAACATCTTGGGTAGAAGAACCATGTGAGTCAGTTGAAACTCCTCAGTGTCCAGACGGGTAGGATAAAGGAATTTGTCTTCTTAGCAAACAAAATCTTTGCAATGGTCAGAAATACTCCAGTATTCTGAAACAGGTTTTCGTATTTATGGAGAGTAAAGTCCCTGCCCTGAGGAATATTCTGTAGAAATGGTTTGTGACTAGGAATGTTTGTTCTTTTTAAAACCTTCGTCATTCATTGATCATTTACAGTTTAGGGCAGAGTACAGAAGTTCAAATTCAGATTGAAATTCAGCAAAGACCTGGAAAAATTGTTAGAGTTATCTCAAGGTTCATTTATCACAAATTGTTCATAGTCCATTTTATGTTACCATGTTGTATCTTTGACAACTCAGATAAGTCACCTTATGCAGTCTGTAATAACAGATAGATAGAATCTGTGATTGCAATTCTTTAGGCAACAGACTTATTCAGGGGATTTTTGCTCCAATTATTTGCAGGAAAAAAGGTAGCTATGGAGATAAGACAGCTATGAAGTAGCTGTATATCTACAAACGCTGAAAAAATATTGCTATTTGTGCAGGATTTCAGGATAGTGGGTAGAGGCTAGGCAGAAACAACATTTAAAAGTTGTCCTTGAAGATAGATTAATTAATTTTTGGCTCAGTTATGGTATTTGTGACATTATCCATGATTTTATTTGATTTTACTATCAACTTAGTTTAATTATAACAGTAAGACCACTAGCACTGTGACTTCTTTGTAGTTCCTGCATGCACCTCCCAAAACAGGTATCAAAGTACACATTTTAGGTCAACAAATAACTTATTGAGTTAACAGAGTTTTGTAGGCTAAAGCTTGGAAAGTAGTGGAGAGGAGCTTCTTTAAGTGGAATACACCACATTGCAGTATAAAGATCCATTTTATTTCAGTTTCAAATCAGTGAGTTGTTCTATGCAGACTGTTTTTGTACAAACTATGGATGCTAGTGTGCTTCTGTGTTTTGGAAAGACCACTGTTAATAAGAACAAACTGGGATAGTGATTGCAATATGTAACTTTTAAAAAGTATTATGACTGAAATGATTACTTGTATTTTATTCCTCCTCTGGTTTCTTACCAGAAGGATTATTATTTGCTCTCAATATTGAACTATTTCTTTATCTCACACTGTGTCATTCATTCTGGGATGCAGATCAATACACTAGATCCTGCTTATAAAAGCTGAATTTATATTGTTAGAAATCTTAATAAGTCACCAACTCTCTGAACTTCTTTATGATGATAAATTTATATTTTCTTGTAGATTTACTCTCCCACCACTTATCCTTTTTTCAATGGATGGGTTTAGAGCAGAATATTTGGACACTTGGAGTTCTTTGCTGCCAAATATGGAAAAACTCAGTAAGTTACCAAGGGTCTTTTGACTGTTTTCTTTCAAAGTCTGCATGCAACCTCTCTGGTCCCTTTTGCTACTGTCAATGCATATGGGTTGCTCAGCAGTAAAAAAATCATAAACCAGGCCTCTCTCGTCAGTTGTATCTTTTCATTATTATATATATTCTGCATTGCTTCTTGTATTTGCACAGGAAACATGACTTTTTTTTTTTTTAACAAGGCCTCTAATATTGGTCAGCAGCTTTTATTAAATACACGGTTTGAAATATACTTTAAAATACTGTTTTAAAACTGAGAAAAAGTTCTAGATAAGCATTTCCTGCACCCTCAGTACTGCATTAAAAAGTAGCTGGATAGCTGGTAAGGAGTGGAACAATGAAGTATAATGCATTGAGTTATGGGGAATTTTTTTTTCAAGTCAGATATTTTAAGTATGTTGACATTATTGCAGTAAGGCTCAAGTAACCATTTTCCAGCATTTCTGAATATTGTGAGGAAGAGTAAGTTGAAGATCTTTAGCTTGTGCTTTGAAGTGCTTTAAAAAGTGAGACTGTTTGTGCATATTTGGTTAAAATTCCTGAATATTTCAGAACTCAGATCTCGAGACACCTGGACAAAATGTCTCCATATTTAGTAACTTCTTCTCAGCAGCAATAGTCTAAGTTGACAGTATTTGTATCAGTCCTGAGTATGTTACATTATGATTCTATTGTGCTCCTTTGAAAATTTCACATGCATGTTATGAAGTACTGCATTTTATGGAATAGTTAACAATCTTGTTTGAGGATAATGAGAGTATCCAGAAACCTGAGCTTGAACTAATGTGCAAACCTGACTTTTCTGGCCAATTGTTTATTCTGTGACATCATTCTGACTGGAAGGAACTTGAATCAGTGAAGGAGTCACGAGTGCTGAAGTCAGTATTCAGTTCCAGTCTTTTGAAACAAGGTGAAAAGGGAATGCCAAACTGGCAAAAGGAGCGAATACCATTCTATGTCTGTGTTCCCAAGAAATCCTTTGAAACAAGAACCAATCTAATTCAGCATTGCACATATTTGTGGTCAACTTGAGCAATTTTTTAAGCACACTCATGCGTATATTTCTCAGAAATCTACAGGAAAGAGAAATTTCTTTCTTTACAAAAGAAAAAATAAATGTTGATTGGTAGCATAAAATCTTTACTCTCTATTAACTCCTTTAACCTAGAACTTTCAATAAAGGTAATCAAGCTTATAGAATATGTACACTATGAATATAGATCCTTTATTGTGCAAGAGAAATCCATAGAAAATTTTGCCAGTTTTCTCATACCTTTCAATTATTCAATTATTCAGCCATTCTTCAAACACTTTTTATTAAACCTTTTTTTTTTTTTTTTTATTTCTGTATCACACTGGAATAATTTTGTTGAAAAAATTCACATTTTCATTGTTTTGGTTGCTTAGTTAAAATCAGCTTCTGTTCTTTGGCTGAAATGCTCTACATCAATGAAAAAAGTGTGTTTTATCATGAATTAAATAATCATCTGGTTAAAGCTTAATATAGAACTTTGTCTATGTGAGTTAGATGTAAAAACAACATTAAGGCATCTTCCAGTCTTCATGTATTTGTTTTGTGGGTAAATAAATTGAATCTTAGAGTGGATTTAGACATTACAGATGTTTGTGTGCTAAGAACCTGTGATTGATGAAAAAATAATGCAATGTTTGGAGATACAGGTAGGACACCTGGGGTGGGATTCTTTCCAGGGCAGAATATTTGCATTTAGACATATTCTTGGAGATGTCTGCATGTGAGATGATTATATGTTCACTGAAGTCAGTGTGTTTATGTTTAATATAGTCTGCACAGCACAGTGCAAGAGCCTAGAGGACATGTTAGATCAGTCATCAGACAGAGGGTGCCACGGGACAAGTTGCTGCTGCCCTAATCTGTGTTTTTGGTATACTTCAGAGTGCCATGGCCTTCAGCAGCTGTGTCAGGGAACACAGATCTCAAACTGATTTGCATCAAAACTGTCAACTTTCATGCAGATGTCTTGGACATCAGAGGGTTTCCCAGTCTGTTTCCAGTGCTTCAGCAAATGAGCCCTTCCCTGCTTGTCACCAATCAGCCCTGCAGGGTATCTTGTTTGGCCTGATCTCAGGCTTCAGTCTCATTGCATAATATGTATAGCTAGGCCATTTTAGATCTCAGAAGTATCTGAGAAATTTATTTGGATTGGCAGACCAATCCAAATAAATGGAAGATGGAGGAGGAGCATCTGAAGGCCAGACAGGATCATTAAAGATTTCTCTTTAAGGACCACAGGCCTCTAGGATTTAGGCAGCTAAATTGGGCATCCAGGTCCACTGACTGCAATGGGACAGTAGGCTTAGCTCACAAGGAGACACCAGGATTGTATGAGTCTTGTTTTGGAGTGATATTTCTCCACCTAAAACTGCAGCAACTGATAGTGGTGATTTTTGTTTGTTTTTAAGATTGTTAGTTTTCAATTTTAGAAAATATAAGAAAATGTATATTAATACCCTGATCTGTTGCAGAAACATGTGGCACACATTCAAAATACATGAGAGCTGTTTACCCAACAAAAACCTTTCCAAACCACTATACTATTGTCACAGTAAGTGAGAATTTTTGGTTTTCCTTTCCAGTATCTGGATTACACAGAAAGGATTTTGTGGTGGCTGTCTTTTTTGTGGGACATGGGAACTCATGCTAAGATATCAGAGAGAGTTAGAGATGCTGAGATGGTACATACAGGCATGATCTGTGTGGCTCTACATCTTGCCCTGGCCTGTGGGCTGCTTATTCCTGATCCTTGTCAGTTTAATTGGATATGGGTGAGCATAGGTGAGGACGCAGCCTTTTGATGATAGCGTTTGTTAGGGTGGGTTTGGCAGCTGACATGCAGCCACATGACACACAGGGTTCTTAATCTACAGCACATCTGGTTTTGCTTGGGCTGGGAAGGAAATATGGGAAAGGGAATTTGATGGGCAGTCTGAATTCACTGGCAGGAAGACGATCTGTGTGAATTAGGAAAGCGTTCTACTTCTAAGAGAAAAATTTCTTTAGAAATTGCAGCACTGTAGCAGTGTGCATTGAAACATAGTTTAGGGTCCGCTTGATTTCAGGACTAAGCATTTTATTTTGTGTATTCTTGTTTTACAGGGATTGTATCCAGAATCTCATGGCATCATTGACAACAACATGTATGATGTAGACTTGAATGCGCATTTCTCACTTTCAGGGGAGGAAAAATTCAAACCTGCATGGTGGAAAGGGCAACCAGTAGGTTTTTTTGTCATACAGTATTTATGTCTGGAGTGGTTTGTGTCATATCATAAAACAAAACAAAAAGGGAATAAAATTAAAAACTATGAAATATATTTGCAGAAAGTACTAGATAACCTGTAGGCTTCATATTATAGGCTGCCTACAAAATAATTTGCTTGTTATGAAAAGTAAAAGGACTCTTAAAATATTAATTCTGAGACTTAAAACTTTCACTCAATGTGGCAGTTAGTAAAAAAAAAAACCTGAAATATTTTATCTAGTACTGGAATGGTCTTCTTGCCACAAGCAGCCACAGTAAATTTTCAGTATGATTTGATTTTGGAGTTGGTTTTTTTTTGCTGTCTCTTGATGACTTGTTACAAAATGAAATTTGTTTCTAAATTACATATATTTACGCGTATCTTTTTGCAAATGTCCAGGCATTTAAAAGCAAGGAAGAGAGTAGCAAAGAGCTTAATTTCAGAAAAAATGTCAATTATATATGACATATGACACATTTCATAACAATCCTGAATTGTACCTGTGGTTATGATTAATATTATTAATTTCCTAGTAATATCAAACTCTAATAATAATGCTGAAAAATACCCTAAATATATGCAATATGTAGTATACTTACTTAATATGCCTTTGTATATGTGTGTCTGTGTCTATGTGTCTGTGTAGTAATGTTTATAATATACCCAAGTATCCAGATTCTGGTGCTGTTTCTTTTCCTGAAGGATTCTGTCAGGTTTGTAACACAACCAGAGCTGCACTTTTTAGGATTAATATAATTATGCCCTCTTATAATAAAGTCATACAATTAGTATTCATATCTGAAATAGATACAAAACAAAATGAAACTAGTATAACAAAATATTTTATTTGGAATGGACTAACAGTTATCATCTAGTCCAGCTGCCTGACCAGCTCTGGGCTGCCCAAACATTTGATCACATTTTTAAGGGCGTTGTCCAAATGCCTCATAAACACTGACAGACATAGGCAGCAACAACCTCTTTAGGAAGCCTGTTCCTGTGTTGTATGTGTCATAAAATGTTTCCTGATGACAAGTCTGAATATCCCTAAGGCAGCTTCTTCCATCTTCATGATCCTGGGTTTTGCCACAGGAAAAGGGATCACTGCCCATTGGCATTTATGCATTTATGGAAATACCTATGTGATTTTCTATGCTGAGACTATCCAGGAAATTGCAACATCATGGTTTCCATGCTACTAGTTTTTCTTCAGAATGTAGGAAACAAAACTTCACATCAGATATGGTGATTAGGTAACTGAAAGGAGAAGGAAAAATGCATGCTTGCAGCACATATTTCTACTTTTGTGATCTGAAGTCCTCCAGTGGTGACAAAAAATCATTTGTTTTTATCTTTACCCAAAGGTCTGGCTGACAGCAATGTCCCAAAATTTGAAAGCAGGCACCTTCTTTTGGCCAGGCTCTGATGTTCCAATTGGGGGAAAATACCCCACCCTGTACAACAAATACAACGGGTAAGATCTGGTACAGCTTGTACTAAATTCCTGCAGATTACTCCAAAAATCTAAACTGCTATTTGACAGTCGAAAGAAATGAAATACAAGATTTTTAAACAAGTCTGACAGATAAGTGCCATGTCACATTATCCTGGTTATGCCATGGAATTACCAAAAATACTTGAAAATTTCAAAGCCATTCAGGGGATTCACAATGAGAAAGTCAAAGGGTACTGTATATTCTGCTCTCCTAGACAGTTTAGAAGTCTTAGCCAAATGCAAAACACTAGGAGAGCATCCTGGAAATGATTAGTAGCCACTGCTAAGCTGCACCAATGACTGCGATATTTCCATGTGTAAAATCAACATATATTATATAGCACTCTAAAAATACTTGCACTTGAGAATAAGCTTACAGATAACCTATTCCTTAAGACAACAAACACAAACTAGGAAGTCAAGGCAAAAGGCTATGGGGGACAGAAATTATTGGAGAGAGGCTGCTGGATAGGGAAGAAACTGAAAGAAGAGGGGTTCTGAATTTCCTCTGGTCTTGCTTGCATGTTTAATAATGTGCACACACCTGTAGAATCATAGTTCTTGTATGTTTTTTTTCTAGTTAACTCAAAGGTTGCACATGTGAAGTACCAATTGCCTTCATAGTTTTTGTGGCATTATTTTTGTTGGGGTTTTTTTGTCATTTGTGTTTCGTGCAGTTTGTTTGTTTTGCTATGGAAGGCATTGGCATTAGTAAATTATTTCTAGATTTTGATGATTGTGATGATTGCAGTATGCTTCCCATGATTCTTTAGAAAGATAATCTAAAGCAAGCATAGAACCACAAGTCTCTGTAGATAACAGAATTTGCAGTGATGTGTAGGCTTGGTACTCAGAAAACATCTAAGTACTGTGAGTAACTAACATACAGCTTGTGCATGACTTTGAGGGAAAGCAGAGATATTTAATGGGTGAATTCTCTTACAGGAAACAAAGCATGATCTCACAAAGGACTGGATGACATTATTACTTACTTTTAAAATGTGAAAGTCCAAGGCTTATACTTGCTGGAAAGAATAAAAATTATTCTACCTTGTAGTTCAGGTTTATTTCCTCAATTTAAAATATCTTTTTTTGCATGTATTTTAAAATATATGAGTAGTCCCACCAACACAGGCTTGTGTTTGCAAAATCAGGGTCTGTCTAATTTACCACTTAAAGTGACTTATATTCAATTAAAAATGAGAGTAATAAAATTAATTGCTATACCTTGTTAAAATGCATCATTCTTTGTTCCAGATCTGTGACTTTGATATATGACTAGAGTATGGACACTTTCTCTGTATCTGGGAAATAGAAGTGCTAGTCAGAAAGTTCTGTTAACATCATATCTTTTTTACGTATTTTTTTTCTTTTCAGTTCTGTTCCATATGAAGAGAGAATTTCAGGAATACTCAAGTGGCTTGATAATGCCCAGTCTGAGAGGTAACACCTTGTAATATCTACCTGCTTTGTTAGACTATAGCTTAGAAAGGTGTTAATGCTTAGCAATTGAAATTTATGTTCATGTTTGTGAAACATGGAATCTTCCTCACCATTTTAAATTATTATTTGCTGAACTTAAGCCTGTTCTGTATCTTATCATAGCTATGATAAGGTTGTAGGTACAAAAGATTAAAAAGTGAACATATATCTGAACAGGATGTACTGTTGTATGAGTTTTATTTGATTGTTCTGTCTTTTTTCTTGGTGTATGTCCTGTAGGAAACATTGATTCAGTTTCTAGTTTAAGTGTGTGGATGAAAGATTTTATGTGAAGGCTAATGCACAAGAAAGGTTAAATACATGAAAGTAATTGTAGTAAGTAATTCAGGATGAAAAGTAAATGTCAGTGCCGATCGCGGCGTTAACTTTGTGACGTGTAAAGAAATGAAATATTTTATATGGCAATTTGCTAATAAAATCCTAATGAATTTGCAGTTAGAATATGCTCTCTAGAGTCTCACTGCTTAGTCAGGAAGAGCTCTTTCAGATGGTAGTTCCATTTACATCTCAAAAAGGATTGTTTGCTCTGATGTCTGAGATCTTGAATTTTTCCAGGGTGATTTCTGGTTACCTGTTAAGACACTGGATATTGTTTATGAAATTGTAACTTTGAAGAGCCCATGTTGATTAATTACAAAACTCAGAGGAAGTTGGATGATTATATTTAGTGTATGGACTGTTATCAAGGTTTAAAGAGGTTACTGATAATTCCTTTTAAAATGTCATTTAATATTGCTTTTTTTTCAAATCAAAGCGTTCTCTTTAGGTGCTGCCTCTAAATTTTCATAATGTTCCATTCTTATTTATTTCTAATTCAAGGCCTGATATATACACTTTATATATTGAACAACCAGATTCTTCTGGACATTCATTTGGACCAGTTAGTGCTGGTGTAAGTAGTTCCTATATTTTTCTTATACTTAATTGCACTAAAAATAGTGTTGTAGTCTGAACTTAACCAATTTATAGACCTGAAAAGGATAGTAGATGAAAAATTGCCATGACTGTTTATGACTTTTCGTTAAAAACTTTTGCTTGTGGTTGAGCCTAATGGTATGATTCCCATACTGTGTGTGAATCAAAAGAACCATTAACCAAACAGACTGGCAGAAAATAATTTCAAATCACACTAATACAAAAAATATTAATTTTTATTTTTAGACTGAACTTTAATTATATTACTATGTGATATTTAGAAGCACATGGCCTGGCAAATCCTCAGAGCTGTCTTTTACACTATACTTCAATGTTTCCTAATTTGTAACCCAAAAGTATAGCATTTTCACTTGCATGAAGGCAGAAAGTTCAACCTTTAAGGATCTTAGATGTAACTGATTTATCTCACAGGTAATCAAAGGCTTACAGTTAGCAGATAAAGCAGTGGGGATGCTCATGGATGGACTTAAACAAAGAAACCTGCACAAATGTGTAAACCTCATTGTTTTAGCTGATCATGGTAATGTATAAACCTCTTTTTTCAAGTTAACTTTACTGAGTCACTGTTTTCTTCCTGTGTGAAATATGTGGGCTTAGTAGTGTTGATCCATTTTATAAATCACTTTATCTTCCTTGCCATATGAGAAAGAACTGTTTCTATGTTGCCATTTAGGGATGGAGAAGACCTACTGCAAGAAGTTGGAATATATGACTAATTACTTCAAAGAGGTGGATTTCTACCTGTATGCTGGGCCTGCAGCTCGCATTCGAGCAAAGAATGTTCCAAAAGACTATTTTACCTGTAAGTCTGGACCAATCCTGGGATTGAGCAGTCAGTGTAGCAGGAAATAAACAATCAATCAAACAAACAAATGAACAAATAAATAAGGAAGTGGATAATCAGTAGTAATCAGCAGTGTGAGCAGCTTTCTGTTTCCCTTAACTTGGCTTCAACATCCATGGAAGTTGTTTGGGATTTTTTTTTTAAGAATGACCACTTTAGATGAATTAGAAGGTTAGAAAAGATTGTTTCAGACTCTAATTTGTATTTTCTTGACATGGAAAGATGAAGTAAAGGTAGTTTGGGTTTTTTTTTAAACTGGAATTCAGATCTTTCATAAGCTCTTCACATATTTCTTGTGCAACATTGGCAGAGTCAGTCTTTTTGAAGTAATGAATATTTCTGTGTGTACAAAGTTAGAGAGTGAACCTTAGCACAGTGGAGTCTAAGTCTTGGTTAAGACATTATAGCTAGTGTCTCAAAAGAACAGAAAATTGAAACCATTTGAGCTAACTCTGACTTGAAATAGATACCATGCTATCAGAATGGAAAAAAAAATCCCAGAACTTTCTGTATCAGGGAAAACAATGGAGATAAAATCATGGAAATTCTCTATGTGTTGACTTCAAAGAATTTGTAAAGTATTGTAAAAGGGATAGTTATTGCAGATTGCAAATAAGAGCTAGGATCCCATTGCACTTTTTATTCATATTTTATAATGGTACTTATATTGGAAGGCAGAATATTTATATGACATAAAGCAAACTTTCATTGGTTTAAGTCATACAAAAGCAGCTGAGGAAAGAATACTCATGGTTTTTCTGTGTCTCAATCTCAATAAAATTGTTGACTTATTTCCTCTAATACTCTTAGATTTTCTGTAAGAATTTTTCTTCCACGATGTGCTCATTTTTACTTTTTAGAAAGTTAATCTCAAATGGTTAAACTAGTCTTTCAAAATGTGCAAGGTGAAAATACCAAGATAGACTGAAATTTCCTGTGTGACTCTTGCTGGAAGCAAAATACAAGACAAGTTCTCCAGGTCCTGTTCAATGTAAAAAAGTTTATACTTCAAACAGGGGTTAGATAAGAGAAAAAAATCTCGGGTCTGATGATCTGTCAGCTTTAGGTGTAGGCAGTCATCAGCATGGCAGTTTTCTACGGTCTGTCCTGGTGTACCCAAAGTTCTGGTGTTCTAGTTACTTCCACAGGCACACTTACAGATAATTACCATTGGAAACATAACATTCCTACCTGTGGAAGATGATAGTTGCCACTCTCTTCACAAGCTAATAAAGAAAAGCAACTTTAGGGACAAAAAGCATGTGTAAGTTTTAGTCATGAAGCTTTGTCCTTCAGCCATTCATGGGTATGTATATTAATTAATCTTTTCTTTTTAACAGTTGACTCAGAAGGAATCGTTAAAAACCTCACAGTGAGTAAATATTCTCACAACTTTTACTCATAGCTACTCTTAATAGGAATCTGAGGAAAAAACACAGTTTGTAAAAAAATGAGACTATGGTGCCAGTTTCAATAGTGTACTGACTCCACTCTACCTTGGGAGGCAGTTCTGGAAGTTGTTAAAAAATTATGCACAAAGGTTTGCCTTAGGGGATTTCTGTTCAGGGAAAATTGTTCTGTACTTCACTTAGAGAAGCGGCTGAGTTCAGGGACAGAAACTTGGGTATATCTTCATGACAGAAGAGAATACAGCACAGAGATGCTTTAGACAATAGGCATCTGTTAGCACTGGAACACAAGCGCTGCACTCAGGCTAGGCTAAAGTAACTTCCACGCAAGAGATTGTAGAGTACATTGGCACAAAGTGTGGCAGAGGCTGGAAATATAAGTAGGAGGGGGGGATTTTAGACACATTAATGCAGGACAGCACTGTAAGGGCTTTTAGATCTGATCCACAAGGAACATCTGATTTAAAAAGTCCCTGAAGCCTAGAAGAAACTAAGCAGGTATGAGAAAGAAACTTCATTCAATACTTGGCTGGTTCTTTCACACTTTCTCTAAGTGTCTGATTCTAGAAATTTTGGAGGTGTGATTTTAAACAGAGTGCTAGGCAAGATAGGCCTTTGGCACCAGGCAGTATGACTGTCTTAGGACCTTTTGACATATCACTGAAATAGTTGCAGTGCTTTTACATGTGCTGCACCACAACAGGGTCCTGTACTGGTAGTTCTGCTTGGAACTGAGCCATGCTGAATGGATCTAGCACTTGAGGGCAGGTCAAAGCTTGCCTGTCTCCCATGGGGGCACACTTTGACAGCTGAGTTCTGAAGAATACAAATAAAGAAGTGCAGAACAGAGTGCAAACCAAAGGAAGACAAAACCTATTTCTTTTACTAAAGGGTGATGTGACAGTGCATGGTGCTTTCCTCTTTCCTTATACTTTTTTAGACAGATAATTCAGTCTCTGTCACTTTTTTGTAGTGGTCAAGATATACATTAGTACATGTGGGATGAATGTGCTGGCCAAACTAAAAAAATTGTAGGACAGTTGTCTTTCTGTATTTCTTTCCTTTTACAATTTACACTGAGTTAAACATTTAAACTGCTTGCTCTCAGTGTGCTGTCATAAATTCCCCTTGTTTTCTTCATTGCCAGTTTGTTTTCTATTCTGTGGCTTGTCCTGTGCCAAGCAGTAGACAGGTGCTGTGGTACATTTATGAAAATGCTCTCAGTTTGTCAAAATCCCGGGCTCCCAAATGGGTATGTTTCCGACAAATCTCCACTAGAGGTCTCCCGTTAACCTGTTGTACTCGCGGGAGTAGGATCAGCGGCTGGGAATAGCTGAAGGAGCTTTCTCAGTGCTACATCCCCTCCTGTGTGATGCAGTCTGTCATATCAAAGAGCATTGGTATGAGGGGAATATTACAATCTGCATGTTGTCAACTTCAGCTGAAACTGCTGCTGCTAATAGTTACAGAGATGTGACATCTTGTGCCTTATGGGAATAGGCTGGTACCAGGATGTGCCCTCTTTTCTTTCCTCTTCATAAATGGTTGGTGTATTTTGTCCCTGTCAAGTTATTAGAATGAGAGGTTTTTGCAGATAAGGTAGTTGTGTGTTTTATATTTATTGCTAATGAATAGACATAAGTCATATGCTGATTTCCTCTATTTTTCCTTTAAATTAGACCTCTTCTTCCGAGATAGAAAACACTGAATCCTTATTTTTCGTGTTCCTGGATTCCTCTGTTCTTCTTTGATGACTGCTGAGGCACAGTTACTCCTATATCACATGTTAAAGTCTGTATCCTATGCAGAGTGTACAGTTTTAGTATTTAGAAGTGAAGATGTCAGAACAGGCTCCAAGCATGGTATAGTTTGCACAGCCTGTGTGGTAAAACAGGTCCACTTCTGTGGCCTATGCAGCTTCCCAGCCGCTCTTCCTTTAGCATTTTAGATATTCTGGGTTATCCCAGTGCTGGATTCCTGATCTGGAGCAACACTTCTGAAACTTTGCCATGATGCTTGCAGCCAGCTGGAATGGCTTCTAATGGCCATATATAGTTAAGTCTTTGCAGTATGTCATATGGTTATCATTAGGCTCACAATTCCAAGCTCTTCCATGGCATGCCTGCTAATGCAGCAGTTGTATGAACACATTAAATGTGGGTGTAAAAGTTAAGATCTTTAGCTAACAGCTGAGCAATGGACATTTACCTGTTCAGGCTTGCAGCTAAAACCCTAGACTGTGCTAAATTGTGTATGCTTGGCTTGCTTTGTTATTTATTGAATGGTAAAGTGACAGAAGGCAGCAGAAATAAACTGCCAGGGAACTTTCTCTTATGAAGTGTAATCTTACCAGTCAGATGCCAATTAGTACAGAAATATAGACTAAGCAGTTCTACTGAGTGTCTTTAAGCCTTAGATTTACTTTTACCACAGTATTTGTGGGCTTGATATACAAATTGTATGTAGTCTATTTCCAAAGAGTTCCAAAAGTGTCGCTTTTCCTTGCATTGCGTCTGGGGCCAAAGACGACATCTGCGAGTCATGCAAGAAGCTATCTATGACTAATGGGCTTTGTGCTTGCATTCCTATCACTAAGGATAATTTTGAATGATGGGTGGTTGTTCGAAACTGAGTGAAACTCGTGACTGGACTCCTTTCTCTTGCACAGTGCAGAAGATCCCCTCAGCACTTCAAGCCCTACCTGACCCGTGACTTGCCCAAACGATTCCACTATGCCAACAACATTCGTATTGATAAAGTTCATCTTTTGGTGGATCGACAGTGGCTGGCCGTGAGGTAACATGATCTGTGTGATTGTTACGCTGGTTTTTTCATCCCACTTTCATCCCTTTAATTTCCTTCACAGCTGCTTCATTTCCTGTTTTGCTTTAGACTTGTTACATTTCCATGTTTCATACAGTTAAAATCATACTATACATAAAAAGGAAACATGATTGTTTTGGTGAAACTAAATCGCTGTCCAGGACATACAAAAAGAAATGTGCACTGAAAAAAAAATCTTATAATCACCCTATTTTAAACTATGTTCACATGTTCTTGGGCCTCTGAAAACAGGATACATGCACCTGACAACTGTGCATTAATTTTTCCATGTGTCTTAGCAAAGGGTAGAGGAAAATAAGTGTTAGTCACCATGTCAGAGTATTCTGTTGTGTTGCTAATTCTATAACCCATCCCCACATTATCCACGTCTCTTCACCCTTCAGAATCTATGATGAAAATGCATTGTCTTGTAAGGCAAAATCATTTGCAGTCTTATTTATATTATTCCACAGAAGCTGACAGCAGTTCTCCCATTGTAAGCTTTCTGTTAAAATGCCAAAGAATATAACTAGGAATTCTTCCAAAATAGATTACACTTCTTCTGCAACCTGTAGGTAGGTAAAGGACTCAGTTCAAAAATGGCCACTTTGTCAACTTGCTTTGAAAATATTGTTTCACTGTACACTCATAGCCAGTTAGGATAATTTATTACTGTCCATAGCAATTTCTGTTAGAGGAGAAAGAGGTCTTCATAGAAATGAATGCTATGATGAGCCATAAATGCTACAATATGATGGCAGAGTCAGTTCTCAAGGAATGATGGAGTCTGTGAGCCACAATGACTGTTACTAAGTGCTTCTATTTGTGTCATTTTTATTTACACTCTGTGATGGTTTCTCCTAAGGGATAAAACTTACACATCTTGTGATGGAGGTAACCATGGCTATAACAACGAATTTAAAAGTATGGAGGTAAGATGATTTCTATTCTATTCTATTCTTGCACTTTCTTATGTACAAAATCATCATGTGCCAGGTATATCACCAGAATACAGAACAATGACAGTTTTTGCAGTGCGCTTTTTCTTTTCTGGCCACAAGACATGTAAATTGTAAACACATACTAGGTCCAAATATTTGTATTGCCTTTCATTGATGTGTATAAGGCCTGTTTCTTTGGGGTCCTGTAGTAAAAACAGTCTGGGCTTACCTTACCTGCTTGGAGACAGGTAGACTGCAGTAAACCAAGTGTACCATGTTTAGCTACTGAATTCTTTTTTTCTTTCATTCTTCCACTGAGGCAGTGACTAAAAAATCTCCATAGGCTCTGGGAGTTCATCTGAGCATCTAGAAGCCTGTATGCTCAAATAAACTAAATCTTATTGTCTCTCCTTATCTTACAAGAGTTAATCATAGATATACTGTGTATAATTAGATATACTATGTGTTAGTATAGCCTATGTTACAGTTTCATCTCATTTTCACTTCTGGTTACAGTGAAAATATTTTGAGGTCTTGAGCTTTTGGTGTTTCATGTACTTTCTGTGATGTGAACCTTTAGCTAAGGTCAAGCATGACACTGTAAATCCCATATTCTGTGCCTAAGAATCAGATCCTTCTGGATCTTTACAACTATGTTAAAACCAAATGTCAGTGATCAGAATTACGCTGAATGTTTGTACGGAAAGAAAAGGTAAATTCTGGTTACCATGGAAACCTTAATAATAGATAACCTTGCACAGGTGCCACAACTGATGCTTTTTTTTTTTTTAAGAAAGGAGGAATATTTCATCTTTCTATAATAACTTGAAAATTCCTTTTCTGTTATGGACACATAATATTATTTTAGAACAGATCATTGTCCTGTTAGTCCTGTTTCCCATATCTCCTGGCAGGCACCTCAGGAGGCTCACAAAGCACTAGAAAATCCCAAGAGTCTGTACATAGCATCATTATCAGTATTCTGCCACAAGGCTTGCAGGCTCCAGAAGGGCTGCCCAGCACTGCATTGCACCATTGGTGGTACAGATGCAGGTCTTTGCTGAGTTTGAAATGGGTCTCTGCAGTTCCCTGCTCCTTGGTTTAGTCATGGCCATAGACTCTTAAGTGACCCAAAGACTTCAGAGTGCAACAGGTATTAAAAAAACACCCCAAAACCAAATGAGATTCATTATATAGTTTGAAATGGGAATTTTTGCTTTGCATTTTTCTTCAAATTATGTGCAATGGCAGAAAATTGCCTTCCTTACCAGAATAATCCTGTACTTTTAACTTCTGTGACTGTGAAAAGACTATTTTTTTCCATTGTCCCAGTTTTCATAAAGTGCAACTGAATTGGTTTTGACTTTGCTCCTTTAGGTAACGTTTTTTTTTTGTTATTACTATTACACTCTAGGCTATATTCTTAGCATATGGTCCAAGCTTTAAAGAGAAAACAGAAGTGGATGCTTTTGAAAACATTGAGGTTTACAACCTTATGTGTGGTGAGTAGAAACAATCCAGTACTTTAGACTATAAAGTTCTAGTATTTCCAAATACCAGTGTTATAAGAGCTAAAAGAAGCATAGCTAAAAATTGAGTGAATTCATTCAAAACCAAAACACTGAAGCCATGCTCTTAGGCCTTCTTTACACTGATAAGAAATTGACTTCCAGAAGTTGCACTGCTTTGAAGGTTTTTTCTGATTGCAGAAGAATTCCACTAAAGAATCAGAGGGAACCACACCTGCCAAAGGGGTTTGCTGTCAAAGTAATGCCTGTGGAACTGTGGATAAGAATCTTGCAGAGATTATCTGCTCTTGCTCATAACTTAGGGTGAACCATTGTAGTCCCAGCAGTGCACAATTAAGAAGCATGAGCCTCAGAAAATATGGATTAAAGCATCACACAAAAATACAATAGTTTACTAGGTTTCACAATGTGATGCACTTGCAATAACATTTATACTTTGCATTAAACTGTCTAATCTTGTCAATCTTGTGATAATGTATAAAACTGTACCAACAGTACTCAAATTTATAGTTACTAAATCTTGATGCTGTGGAAGATAGCAAAGAACCTTCAGACCTAGAAAACTGCAAGTTGGTGGGAGTAGTTACTGTAATAGTTTAAATAATGGAATAAGCTATTTCTTCTACTTTTAAAAATCACTAGGAGATTAGTAGATTTGGACAGATAATAACTTCTTAAAATACTGTTTTAGTCTTAAAATATGTTTACAAATTTCAAATGTTTCAACAGATTTGCTGCGTATAGCACCAGCAGAAAACAATGGAACACATGGCAGCTTGAATCACCTCTTAAAGAAACCCTTTTACAATCCTTCACATCCAGAGGAAGTCTCATCTCCCTTTTCATGTCCAGTTTCCAGTCTGATTTCTACAGATGACCTGGGATGCAACTGCACACAAGTAAATAGGGGTTTTCTGGCATCTTTTAATCATCTTTGTCAAGTGTGTTCTACTTTCTTCATTTTTTTTCTAAAAAATTGATTCATTTTGAACAATTCTCTGACTTTTTACAGATACCCGTTGGGTCAATAGAAGAGCTAAACGAGAGGTTAAATCTCACCACAGAAGAAAGTGAGTAGCAGAAAATGAAAAGAGCAGCAGTATTTTAAAATCCACACTTGGTGTATATTTCATGTCACTGGTTTCAGTGGGAATTTTTGCAACATTAATTACAATTGAAAGTGAAGTAGGAAAATCAGGTCAGAAGCATCTTTTTTTTTTTTTTAATTTTTCCTTTTCGTGTCTTAAAAAAATGCTAAGGGACTCTGTTATAGCAACATGTATGTATAGGAATAGGATCTGAACCTCATTAAAATTTTGGAGAAAATTATAAAGATTTCAATGGTCTTGAAGAAAATGTGAGCACTGTCAGGCTATGTGACACAATTCTTATTCCTTACCCTGTATCCATAACTTTATCTTTCTTTGATCAAAAATTCCCATAGATACTTCTTTCTACCTTTTTTATGGGGTTTCTGGAAATTTTGGGAAGCATTGTAATGCCTCCTAGTCAAATAAGATGTAAATTTTACTCCACTGGCAAGATAAATTCAAAATACTTGCATTGGTATGAAGCTTCAAAGAAACAAGAGTTTTCAAGTCTGATATATTTTATTGACTTTTGTACATTAAACATAATATAAAAACTATTTTCTACATTTTTATTCTACTTATAAGCCTAAAGAACCATGACTAGGTTTACTGTTGGATCTATTTGCATTTGCTAAAGTTTTAGTTAACAATTTTTGTCTGTTCTCTTAACCCCTTGTGCCATCCAAAATGTTATAGAAGAATAAATCAATAATTATTATTTAAATTTTAGTAAAGAAGGCAAACTCATCTCATTTGCCATATGGGAGACCCAGAGTTCTTCAGAAGGAAAAGGACTACTGCCTCCTTTCCCATCATCAGTATGTGAGTGGATACAGCTACGATCTCCGGATGCCACTGTGGACTGCCTACACTGTGAATAAGCCTGTAGGTTATCAAATACCTCTACTACTCTTAAATATGGGATCTAATGGGTTAAAAACGTGGTCCATTTGTCAGGAACCCAGTTTAATGGCTGGTGGATGTCATGTGACTAAGGCACTTGTGTCAGAAAAAATGTCTTTGATATTATTTAACTTTTAGCTATCTTAAAATAAAGTTTTGAGAAATGGGAATGACCGTTTGTTAGGGACACAAAAGATACAGGAGCTGCTGATGACCTGGTTCTATTAAGCCTGTCCTGTAAAAGGGATATGCTGTCAAGACAATTCTCCATCTCTTCTGTCAGTTCCTGTGGAAAGCAGGATTGGCTGTGATTTCCCAAATCAGAAGTTTTAAGCTTTCCGATGAGTACCATGACCTTTTTCCTATTAAATATCCTCTATGCAACTCTACAAGACAGTTTGCAGTAGTGCATATGTGTTCTTTGCTCTCTGTTACGTGATACGATTTCTGAAAAATGTGATTATAGTTGAATGAACCTCTGAGTGTTCAAGGGTATGCGGATCCAGAATAAATTGTTTGAGTTTTCAGGGTCGGTAAACTAATGGACATTCATGGGCTTACTTGCCCTCATAATTTGACCCTTTTTCTAAGTTGCCTTGAGGAAGTAGTTTCTATATTGAATCTTCTGCCTGAAGAGGACTGTTATTGATGTCTATGTGATTTCTTATTTCAGCAGTACAAATATGAAGAAATTATTTTAATCAAATGTATGCTGCTAAAATGATAGTATTTCAGAAAGTGTCACTACATGCTTTTTACTGATTCTTCTGTCTTGGGTGAAGTATCATGAATCCAATCCTAAGAAGGCTAAAAGTCATTTAAACAAACGTCCATTTCAACAAGAACTGTTTATACTTCATATTTGAAGATCTGCCCCTAAACCTTTCAATGAAAGTGCATTACTCAATTGAAAACTAGTAAATTGTGGACATATTTTTTGTCTGATTTTGCTTTAAAAAGATTGAAAAGTCCCATCAGAGCTGCAGTCTTCTAAATATTGAGCTTTAAAAAAGCTCAAAAACCCAAATAACTTTCCAGATGTTTTCCTTTTTTTGAAAAACAATTTCTCAGTTAGCAAAGAATCATAGAAGTTTAAAGGGTTGAAATGGACCTTAATTTAATTCCAATCCAGCCCTGCCATGGACAGGGATATCTCCCACTAGACCAGATTGCTCAAGGCCTTATCCAATCTGGCTTTGAACAGTGCCAGGGTTGGGACATCCGCAACCTCCCCTGGCAACTTGTTCCAGTGTCTCACAACCCTTATGTGAAAAAAATTCTTCCCAATATCTAACCTAAATTTCCCCTCTTTCAATTTGTACCCATTGCTCCTTGTCTTATCAGTACAGTTCTTGACCAAGGGTCCCTCTCTGGCTTTCCTGTAGGTCCCCTTCAGACACTGGAAGTGTATAAAGAAAGTTACTGCTCAACTTAACGTGTAAACTAAGAGAAATACATATTTTGCAGGAGGATGTTATAGCAGTTTATGCAACATTGTGGGAAGCAGTGAATGAGGAATGAGACTGAAGTATTGGAGGATATAGGTCACAGCAGAATCCAGTGCAGTCATGTATGTTTTCTGTAGGAAGAATAGGAAATCATAAATTCCATCTGTAATAGTGTCAGAGGCACAACAGTGAAAGGCTCTGAGTGTAAGAGCTCATACACTGACTGACCTTGCACAGTAAGCTGACATTATGATTTTTTATTACATGTGCTAATCAAGAGGAATAGGCTTTGTAATTTATAACAACTGTTATAAAGGAAGGACAGAGGGATAGAGCTAATGCCTTTGATGGTAAGGTTTGGCTGCAATACTTGGGAATGACAGAAAGTTGCCCTTTCTGCAGAATTTTTATTGCACCCTGGGTTAATTATGTTTGGATGCAGGCTGTGCAATGCTTTACACAATTTGTAGGTTGGGGTATATATCATTATTAGGTAGCTATAAAGAAGTGCTTAAATATTAAACTAGGTAATGCAGGCTGGGCTTTTGTGTGATTTGGGAGTTTTGAAACTGGTTGAATAACATACACTTGCAGATCTTAAATAAAAGATGTTAGCATTTTGATTACTTATTATTCTCAGGAATAAGGAAATTTAAGATTGAAGGGCATTAGTTTTCTCAAGGCTTTATACTCATCTTCCAGAGAGGAAGGCACATTTTCTTGCAAAAAGACAAACACACCTGAAGGGAGCTGCATTTGACATAGGAGACCACAACAGATGCTCAAATTCTGTTATGTAATGCAAATAATTCTTGCTTCTTGACATTAATTACTGGCTCATCAAAAAGTAATAAATAGCATCAAAAAGGGATAATTCATGATGTGATAGCCACAGCCAATTTTTAGTTTTAACTGCTTTCTTCAGGAGACATTATGGTTCTTTGACCTGAAATAGAAAGAGCCAAATTGGTAATGAATGATTTTTGTTTTTTGCTTGTTTGGTTAGGTTTTTTTGACGCATGATCTCCTCAGGAGTCCAAGGAAGACTGTTGTCTTTTATATTTCATTCCATGTGGTATATATGTTTTCCATTAATATGCAACCTGACCGTAACATGGCATCTACTTGAATTCTGATAGAAGTAACTAAAGAAATTAAATCAAGGAGTAAAAAGAGGCACAAGAAGAAGAACATTACAGATCTTTTTTTTTTTTTGCTTAGTTTTAATTGATCAAAACAAACAATGTACTGAAAATTAAATTAGACATTAATCTTCTATTTATAAAGTTACAATGAAAAATATATTCCAGTCTTACCAAAATGAAAATAAGTTACAGGTAATGGAGGATGAAAAAAAGAGTTAAATGCAAAAAACAATATTCAGATGATCTAATGTTATTGTAAAATTATGAAAAAGTGTGTAGAAAAGGTTATAGGGAAAAAAAAAAGTGAAGGTTATAGAAAGAATTATAGTCATCAGAATTACTTTTGGCCAGATCTTAGCATGTTAGCATATTCTAGTGAGTTACTAAAGCCAGTAAAATGTTCCAAATTTACTGTGGATTTCTTTATCTGTAACTCTTCAGCAGCACAAATTCTTATGGAGACTGCATCCTCAGATGCCAAGATGAGGTGATAGTGTCATTTTTATCTACTAGCTGCTTTCCAGGAGGATGTGACATCCAGTTTGTGTTTCCAGAAATATGTAAAAGTGACGAATGAGTCAAACGTGAAATCTGTTTTTGCCTAAGGTGTAACCTTATTTTGCTCCTACAGTTTTACACGGGGCATACGGATTTCCCTGAATTACCTAAAAACAGGAGTAGAAGAAAAACACTACCCAGAAAACATTAGTGTCCATTACTTGC
Source organism: Melospiza melodia melodia (assembly GCF_035770615.1). Taxonomy (NCBI): domain Eukaryota; kingdom Metazoa; phylum Chordata; class Aves; order Passeriformes; family Passerellidae; genus Melospiza; species Melospiza melodia. The sequence goes on from NC_086196.1 coordinate 32,609,134, forward strand.
ATTGACCTGATTCACTATGAAAATAGGAGAAGATTCAATGAAGTCCATTCTAGAAAGTAAAACCATACAAAGCATTGGCTTAGCCACAGCCGTGGGTGTAAGATTTTTTTTTCCTTTTCACAGGAAAACACATCTCCTCTTCCTCCCACTGTTTCAGACTGTCTGCGGCCTGATGTTAGAATCCCTGCTGCTTGGAGCCAAAATTGTTCTGACTACCCAGAAGGGCTGACCTTGACCCACAGTTTCCTCTATCCTCCCAGTGAGCATGGTTCTTTTTATAGAGACCTTAGAAAGTCTTAATCAGCTGGATGTGGGTTTATGTATAAACATATACCCAAACACCAAAACAAACTTCTTTGGATCAGCATGTTGGGCAGAAAAAGGTTTCCAGTGTTTGCAGACTGACCAAAAGTAGGGCAGCTGCTACTTGTATCTAAATATTTTTGGTTTAGAATATTTAAGGTTTTTTTTTTAAAACATGGAACAACTTAAATGTGATGAAAACTGGTTGGAATGATGTAAAGGGTTGGAAGGAAAGGCTGTCCCTCTTCCTCTGCATAAATATTCGTTTCCTATTTTCAAATTTGGTAATTATTATTTATTGAGTAGATTTCTTGAACAAATTTGGAGATATGTTTGCAATAGGATCATACACTAATGCTCAAATATAACATGTAATTGAACTACATGTACCTACAATTTATAGTGACATATGAATCAATTGGTCTTTGTATGGTATTCCATTCACTTACATTTTTGTCTTTTTATATAGACTACAGTTCATCTGATCTTGAACAGTATGATGCCTTACTCACCAGCAATATTGTTCCCATGTACAAAGCTTTCAAAGGTAGGTTGCAAAATTTTGATTAATTATGATTAATTTTCTAAAATTATTGTTTTTGATTTGATAAAGCTATCACAAAATTTTAAAACATTAAAGCCTGCTGTATATCCAGATATTGTGAAAATATCCTTAAAACATTTTAAGAGTAGATGTTTTAAAATTTATAGCACAATTATATGGGAGTTTTTTTCTTTTTGTAGTCTTACCTGATTTCTGCTTATTTCTGCTTACCTGTTTGCTTTTGAGTTTGCTCTTCATCTCCTCTGTGCTATTCTAACAGGAAATGTTAGCTATGAAACTCTCATAAAAATATCCCTTGGGAAAATGCTCAAGGTGAATGTAAATGGCAATTCTTTTTTTCAAAATCTGAAGAGAAAACCCCAACAATATTAATCTTGCAACACTATTTCTATAATAGATGTTTTTATTATGCAATAATAAGACGTCTTCCCATCCAGCCTGACTCACATTTGTTTGTAATCATTGATAAGAAATTTTCTATAACTGCTTATGATCCTGTTTTATTCTTAGGCCTAGGCTAATTTTCTTAGAAAATGCATAAAAAGAGGAATTGTGTAAGGAAAAAGTTGGAAAAAACCCGATTATGTAAATACCTTTCTAATACATTCAGACCTCAATTATTCGTTCACTCATTAAAAACCAGAGATCCAGAAGACCTAAGTGTTTTTAATCTTCCAAATAAATCATAGACTCTGAAAAATCTAATTTTTCAAGGAAAACAACAAGAAGGTTCTATAGACCATAAGCAACAGCTAAATCAATAGGAGATTCCCTCAATGCCCCAAACCTGACAGGTTTTTTTTGCCATGCCAGTTGTAAATATTTGAATAATGTCACTATTTTATATCCTATGAATTGCATTTTCTTGATTGGTGTCTGTGAAATAAGCCAAATTGTCTAGTCATGAGTTCTAGACAGTTAAACTAACACTCAGGTGGTGAGTATTCCTCTCACAAAACCATTATGTCAGTTCCTACTATTTGTAACACTGATCAGGCACATCAGCCAGAAATTAGTGACCTCTCAGCTGTAGGTTTGTAGCTTCAGCTTTGGATCAAATCAAAGAGAGATACACTTTAGATACACTCCAGTAGTGCTTACCTTGCTATTGACTATAGCAGCATTTACAGCACCTCTTTCAATGGCAAGTGGGAGTATGTCCCTTCTGATTAAATCCTAATTTTGTGTAACAAAGAGTTTAGTTCTGAACTTTTAAAAATTAATCTTCAGTGAAAACACAAATACACTATTTTTCTTCAGTGGTGAAATTACTTTAAATTGATATTAATTTTGCTTTTATTTTTTTTAATGACAGACATATGGGACTATTTCCATAATGTGCTTCTTCAGAAATATGCTAGAGAAAGAAATGGGGTAAACGTTATCAGTGGACCAGTGTTTGATTACAATTATGATGGCCATTTTGATAGCCCTGATGAAATTGAGCAGTAAGTACATGGAAAAGCCAGAAGTCAAGCTCTATATGATTTCAACTGTGTTTCCACACAAAAACCACCTATTATTTAAAAAGACTAAGAAACAAGTGTCATGGAGAATGCAGTATTCTCTTTATGCTACATCCACTATTACTCAAACAAGAGGAAGTGCTCTTGCAAACAAATACAGTCCCATGGAAGTTGAAGTAAAGAGTAAAAAGCTGTGCAGTTACATGTGTATCTCTGTATACATGCACAGGTACAGAGTAGTAATTAGTCTGGTTGGTTTCCAAGATGATGCCTAGATTTTAGATTTTGGGCCTCTGCATCAGAAATGCTGGGAGAATATGACTTTTAAACAGGCAGAAGACATGCTTAAGCATGATTTTCTCACTTTGATGTTGTGCTCACTCACCTGTTTGTTGTTTCTTCCTATTGTCTCAAACTGATGTATTTCATCAAAGGTCAGATTTGTGTGTTTGCCTTCACTGAATCACATAACTGGAAATGCAAAATGTAACATTCCTGAGAGGTAACTTTGCATAACTATGGCTTACACAGCTTACTGCAACATCTGACATGTTTACACATAAATTATAAAGACCAATTATTAATGTCAGTGAATAAGGATACAAGGAAATAAAAACAGAATTATGAAAACTTAGATTAGGGAAAATACCTTCTGAGACTAAGAGCATTTATGGAGTAGAAAGGTGCTGGGAAGTCAGTACAGCTGAATCTATCACTGGAGATGTTTTACTCAGGCTAGACTTGACCACATCTGATATGAATGGTTTGAGAATGGGAAAATCAGCCTGCCACGTAGTAGGAGGGTGGAAGGGAGGAGGGACTACAACTTCCTTCCAAACATAATGCTGAAATACCCAGCTGACCACATAATGCTGCCTCCAGTTTGGAATAAGCATGCTTTAGTCAGTGTGGTTAGGCAGTCATACAAAGAAATATAATAATTTCAGTGATAGGGTTTTGTTCAACAAAAAAGCCTGGGAAACATTCAGCTCTTTATACAGAAGAGTGACCATGTTTGCAGAATAGTCACAAAAGAGCAGCAAAGGCATGTTCAACCGAGTATCCTAAGCTGACTTCTACAGCACACAGCCACAAATCACTGTTCTGGCATTTCTCAATGGCAAGGAGTCAGAAGTTGATTTTCTCGTCGCTCTCCTCTGATTCACATGGTTGAAATTCTTCATATAATGAAGGGCAAATATGATGCTCTATTGTGACTCTTCCAGATGTAGAGATCTCTGGCTCTGGAAAAATAGAGTATTGACCACATTAAACAGTCCTAGTTCAGTGGGACTGCTTGTAGCACACAAAGTAATCCATGTATGTTTGGATGTTCATAAAATAAATGGCGAGGTTGTGTATCCCATCAGGTATTTTTTTCAATTACAAAAGAAATTTAAGTCATATAGTATTGAAAGATATATATTGAGATAAATTCTATAAATTTCGAATTGTATCAGTGGTGTTAACACTTGATATCTCAAGAAATGCCTTACCTAATATTTGTTTTGTAGGTATGTAAGCAATACAAAAATCCCCATCCCAACCCATTACTATGTGATTCTGACAAGCTGCAACAACACATCCTATACTCCACTGAACTGTTCAGGGTCCTTGGATGCTTTGTCTTTTATCATTCCTCATCGACCTGACAACTCTGAAAGCTGTGCTGTAAGTACAGTTCTATGTTCCTGTGTGCCGACAAACTTTGGGAACTGATTCCCATTGGAATTTAGTCATCCAGAGAACCTTTATCAGTCTGTGGAATTAGCTCATTCCCCATGAGCTGGGAGTGAGCTGACAGTTAAAGCAATCACCAGAAGAGCAAGGAGCTCCAGGAGAGGTAGCTGGAAATGAATGAGCTGATAGGAAGCAAGGAAGAAGAAAGGGAGGTAAGATAAGAAGACTGGGAAATGCTGTCACCTGAGAAGGGCTGAGAACAGCAGCACAGGCAACAGGGAGATGAGATATCTTTATGGAAGACTGCAGGATAAACTTACTTTAGAGGTATCAGAAGACTTTGAGTGTTATTCCCTTCAGTTAATAGAAAATTCCTTCAGTTTCTTATTCCACCTCTATGAGAAATCCAGGCATTTGGATGAATGGTTCTGCAGTTAAAATTCATACTTGAATTAAATGAAATCTCTGCTTACTGCTAACAGTGTGAATCTTATGCCTTGTAGGAAACAAAATACATTATCTGAGTGTAATATGTATTGCTGAGGCAGCTGAGTGCCTGTTCCACAAACTCTGGGTTGCAGAAGGTTCCTAAACTCAGTATTTATATATAATATATAATATCTATTTCTATTTCTATAAATATAAATATAAAATATAAATATGAATTGCACAAGTACAGCTGCACAGACTTGAACTGATCTTCACACAAAGTTTTTAGCTGATTTATAACTTTGAACTCAAAACTCCAGACAGATGCAAGCTTGCTGTACTTGGAAACAACTTCTGTGTCTCCCCATTTGTAGTGTGGATAATCCACAACTTCCCAGTGAGATCTTTTTAGAAGTTGAGGGTTGAGTAATTATTAGAATGAATTAGTCATTATAATTTAAAGATTGACTATAATTTCTAAAGTTTCTAAAACCCCAAATCTCATTTTATATTCATCGTGTTTGGTAGTAACATAAATTTAATGAATCATTTGCCTCAGAAGCAGATATTGTTAATGAAAAAGCAAATTACCAGCTCTTTGCAAAACAGTCCTTGCAGTGAAAGAACAGAAAAGAACATTTTGGATTGATTACTGGTTGCATTTCCATTGTATTCCCCATCTAACTAGCAACAATTCTTGCTGTCCAGCAATCAAGACTGAGCTGCTGTAAGGACTTTTTGTGAGTTGTCAGGTGCCTGTTGCTTGACTGGCCTGAGCAGTGCAGCTAATTTGTGCTGTAACTAAAACTGTCCTTAGGTGTGTGTTTGAAATGTGGCTCGTGCATTTTGTACTTTAAAGTCACAATTGCCATGTCAGCATAATTCTTCTTGTCTGTCACTGTGGAAGGGGAGAGGTGGGTAGAAGAGACATCTGCTTGATTCTGTTTAAATGAGATCCCTAAAAGCAAGGCTGTAAAGATGCCTTGGAAAGCCTGAAAGAAGTTTTACCAAGTGGAGGCTTTTAGTCTGTCAGACCAGGTCAAACACTGGCAATTGCCTAACACTGCCACCAAACAACAGAGGGCCTTTTATGTGTCTGAACATTGTTCTTGCTTGTTTTGACAGGAAAATAAGACACTTTCCGAATGGGTAGAAGAAAGAGTTCAGGCTCATTCTGCACGTGTTCGGGATGTGGAGTTGCTATCTGGGCTTGACTTTTACCAGGAAAGAAATGAATCTGTCTCTGAGATCTTGAGGCTAAAGACATTTTTGCCAATATTTGAGACTGAAAGTATCTGATGATCTTTGGAAAAGGTGTCAGTGCTTGGAAGAAAGAAAATTTCAGTGATTTCACTTATTTCCTTGTTTAAGTATGTGGGAGTATTTTTCAAATTTGTGTTTTCCAGTCAAGTGTTCTGTGCCAATGAAATTTGAATAAAAATGATACATAAAATTTTCTAAAGAGAATTAAATCATCATTGTTGAGCCAGGCTTTCAATATACAGTAAATATTTTTATTATGTAAAAACTAATATATTATATTACTCTAAAATACATGAAATATTAGATGTGATATTATATATGTAATAGTAGTAATGATTGAAAAAATGCAAAAGGAACATATTTTATACTACAGAGACATCAGAACTGTAAATTGTATATAAAATATTTCTACAATGGAGTTGAAAAATAAAACATTTTGAGAGAAGTGTCTGTTTTTCCCTTGTGTTTATCAAAGGTAATGGTTCTCTAACACAAGCACATCCTGAAATATTCTGAATTTCTCTTTCTCACCTATTAATTCCTATGGAAACATATTCTGACTCACAAAAAGTTTGTACACAGTGCAAGTGATCATCACCGTGTTTTCCACTTGTGTTAATTAATTATGCTAGTAACAAGTAAAGTGAATGAGGTACATTCTCGTACCCTTCAGAAATCTTAAAACATTCTGAACGTGAAGAGGTAAAAGAAATTCTCTACACAGAAGAATTTTGTCTTGATATTTACCTGTATTTGCAATGGTTTCCAAATGCCTGGTGATAACAAAATGTTTGTGTCTATTTTTAAATAGTTACACTTGAGATTAGAGCGTAAAATTAGTAATAACATCCAAAACAGATAGAGACTTTGTAGACAGATACTTTGTAACACTGTGCTGTACACAAATAATTGCTGAGGAAAGGTAAGTAGGACAAGACAATGGAAATTTCCAGATTATGCTAATAAAAAAATGTCACCTATAATAGAGTGTGAGTGAACTACTCCACTACAAATATTGCTAAGCACATTTATGAAAAACAGCAGAAAATGGATCATTTGATTTATAGGCACAGCAGGGGCATTTTAAAGAAACATGTTAAAGTGTGTTTCAATCTATAAAACTAACTCTGGACTGAAGGAGCTATGTCTGCTTAAAGAATTAAACTTTAAACTCCCAAACTTTTCAGCACAAAGAATCCAAACCCACCACAGGACACTACATTTTCCAAAGTTCTCAAGATGATCAGGGTATGCCCACACACCAGACAGAGTTTAGCAATATTGATCTTAAAATCTTGATGTGAGACCAAGCTGAACATAAAGATTTTTATCTCAGTGAAACCATTACACCATCATGGAGTTGCAGTTCACCACTCTACAACGTTTTGACATCTTAAGTCTGCTCACCTAAATCAGAGACTTCTGCTAAACTGCCCCAATTAAGAACATGACTGTTTTTTTACTTTGCGGTAAATCAGACCCTAACTCAAGTAAAAAAATCTACACTCAGAGTAGAAGAGTGGGACAAAAGAATAGTGACTAAATGTATAAAATAGATATGGGTTATTTTACTCTGAAATGCTGAGAAATTCAAAAGTTAAAGTAACAACAAATAGTAACCACAAAATAAACACATAATATTTAATTTAAAAACATAATCCTTCTTTGTTAATCATTCTGCTTTGTCCTGAGATTTAGGAAATTATGCTGTTTCTGGATATTTCAGATGTCTGTTTCCTAGGGGATGTGAGTATTGCTTTCCCAAATTGGTAAACCTTTGTTTCTGTGTTTTTCAACCAGTTCTGAAACTCCCAAATCTGCAGTGGAATAACCACAAATTAATCTGCTGACTGCAAAAGCAGATGTGGCCAAGTCTCAGCTCTTTGAGCCACCTTCCATGTGACAATTAAAAATGTAAATTCTGTAAAACATTACTTTCCATAGACCATTATTTAAGCGAAGAAAACTGAGTGCTCCTGTAGACATTGAAGATCTGAACTCTGAAGAACCTTGCTGCTTCCTTCTCTTATGCTTGGGTCCTTTTAAGTTTTAGAGTATTAGAACCAAATCTCTAAGCAAATATAGAAACTTGGCACTACCTATATCTGGTCTTTTCTCTGTAGCAAGGCTGAGTAATAATGAAAGAAACTAGGCAAGGGAAACAGCCTACCCTGCCCCAGAAAAGGCAGAGCAAGGAAAAGCTTAATTGATGTTTTTTTTTAGTAAGTGCTACTGTTTCCCTGACACCACACCCTGGCTCTGTGAGACTGTCACCATATAAAACAAACCTTTTTTGTTCACTTAATATTTATTATAGACACCACTGACATTTTGTCAGTACCTCCCTGAAGTAGTTTCAAAGCTGAGTGCAGACATTGAAGTAGCACAGAATACCCTTTACCTTGGACATCCTCCCTTAAGTATCAATGGATACATATTGAAAGGGCTGTTTTAAAAAATTACCTCCTACAATGTTTGTCCACAGGATGATGGGATTTTCCATTTGCAATTGTTTGTAAGCACAGATTTTTTTCTGTCCTGACTGTGCAGTGAGGGAGTTACTACCTCTGGGTGAAAGGCTGTCAATAGGAAGGCAAGCAAATCTATCATGCCTCTGGATCGAAAGTCTTGAGAAAAGTGGAGGCTCAGTAGCGTCCTCTTAGAGCAGCACTTGCCTGTCCCACCACGATTTCCCTGGGGAGGGAGAAGTGAACACTACTGGCATGACTTTCCTTAACATAGTCTGAAAGCGTCAGGAAATACAAATCCTTCCCAGACCCTGAAGCATGAAACAAAGAATGGGAGTACCTCTAAAGGATGAAAAGTGCTGGGTGGAATTCAAGTTGGTATGGTCAGGGTCCAGGACTTTGGACAGCTTTGGGTTTGACATAAATCAGACTTAAAGCAGAAGTGCCAAGGACATCAATTGCTTTATTGTACACTAAGGAGACTTGGCAACTGATGTGTCCCATAAACCAACCTGCCCACTGTCCAGGAAGATCAGCCTTCTTTGCCTGTAATGGTTGGGAGCTGGAAGGAGAGTGAGTGGTTCCTGAGACTGTCTGCAAAGAAGTGCATTTCTCCTGGTCTTACCCTATGTGAGAGAAGCACGGAGGAGGAACAGTACTTTGGCTTTCCAGAGGCTTTCCAAGGAAAGATGAAATTGCAGAGCTTTGTTTGGTGTCTAGCTTGCCTCTTATCAGTGAGTCAGATTGCTGCCTAACAGATGGAACAGCTCCCTAAAGGGATGTGTGGTTTTGCACAAGATGAAGGACTTTACAGAGTGGTGTTACAAGCCAAGAGGCAGGGCACTAGTGGAGGCAGTATAGACCTCTAGTGCCTGCGCAGCAATGGCAACACCTCAAAGGTCCAATGCTAAGGTTTTTGCTTTTTCAGAATGCTGTTTGAAGCATTTTATATATTGCTCTGATTTTTTTGTTAGTGGCAGAATACAAACCTGTTATTCTGTAGGCAGCATTAAAGTTTTCTTGTAGTCCTGCAGTTCAGATTTGTCAGATTTTTTGTATGAGCCGCTTAACACTCATCAGCACAGATGAAAACTGTGTCAGTCAACTGTAAGCATAAAGACTCAATTTGATCAACCAAAGAAAATTCTATAACAACTATGGGAACTAACAATCTTTCTGTCCTTCTCTTCATATCACATACAGGTCATAACAGAGAATTCTCTCTCAAATCTCAGAAGTAACCAGCTCTCCCAGGTAAGAAGAAGGATTTACAGGGAATTGCTGAGAAAAAGTATTTTGAAAAAGAAAGCTCTGTTTGATTTTTAGGCAATCTAGTCAATGTAATTTCCTTCTATTCAGCTGTGTTGGTTTGGACTTTTTCCTCGTTCCTATTTGTTGTCAGGGGAAAAGCTGATGGAATTGATTCTAGCTACCAAAACTACATCTGTGCATACCATTTCTATAATCTCTAGAATATCCAAAAGATATCCCCATCAGCCAAGAATGCAAAATATGATTTGGAAATGATGGTAAGTTTTAATTTCTCATTATTAATTTCTCCTTCACTTTAGGCAGAAGGATGCCTTTTCTGCATCTGTGAACACATTTTTATGAAGTAGAACATTCCAAGAGTTTGTTACCCTCCTTTCCACTCTGCCCCGAGGGGCATTGTCTGCTTCTTTTCATCTCACTAGTTAATATTCTTTTTAATTTTTTGTTCAGGTTACAGATGCTGGATATCTCCCTAGCACCATTAAGCATTACAAATGAATCTTCAGTTACAAAGAGGAGAAAGTTCAGAAAACCAAAAGCACTGTCTGAATGCAGGAAAAAACCAGAATATTGAAATTTTTGTTCCTTTGTGTTTTTAAAAGCTTAACTGCAGACCCATGGGAAAGGTGAGTTCAGGCTGTTACTTACTCTAATTCTTTCCACAGAATGAGAAATCTTGTCTCATTTCCTTTACTCAGTTATGAGTTAGATCACATTTTATGTGGTATGCAATTCAACCTTATGAGTAGTACAAGGTTTTGGAAACAGTTTAGCTACATAGGCTGAGGAAACACATGATACAAGTTCATATTTGTTCCACTAAATTTTTATTGTTTCCGAAAATTTTATTCTGTGAACATTTCCAGCAATTTTCAGGTGCTGTTCAGTGTATCAAACTTGTTCTTGATGGTGGTTTGGCAGCAAATAATTCCCTGCAATCTTGACTCCTAAGGGTAGTGTCAGACAGAGTGACAGCAAACAGGATGCTGTCTGATGGGAAGGGCGATGGCAGGGAGGCAAGTTTCTAAAAGGATCAGTAATGTTTCCTTAGGAAAATATGGGCTGTGGTGGGCACAAGGACTGGTCAGTAACTTCACTTTGTAGTTGACCTACAACATTGGGTAGAAGAAGAAACCACCCCTCCTGAGGTTTTTTGTGTGGCGAGTTATTGCCTGTGTCTAATGTCTGACATCTTTCCCATGGTTCCTGCTCATCATTTTTCTTGCTCTAATGTGTGTCTTTATTGTACATTAAGGAGTCTCATCCCAGCCCCAGTTGTGTTTCTCCCCATCACCTGTGTCTCAGTGTGATCTTTGTCTCATCCAGCTGTCGGCACTTGCAAGGAAAGAGTCTCAGCTCCTTTCTCCAACTTGGCCCATAGCATATGGCTCATGCGCCAACCATGCAAACCAACTTCCTAAACCAATAATTTGGAATAAAGCCAGTATGAGAACTAATTTCATGCTCAGTCTTTGGGACTGTGACCACTGCCACCCATGCTTTCTTGGACCAGAAATCATACTCTTTCTGCAACTCAGGATTTTCAGAAAGCTAAGTGTAGAAGTGATGAAATTAGTCATTAAAATCACAGTTTTTGGCAAAGGAGTAGAGTGAGCTATGGGAAACCCATAAATAAGCATTTTTCCATCGCAAAAAGCTTTAACATTTTAGGATAACTTGCATAACATCATAACTGTTCTCTGAGGTACAGATTTAATTTAATGTGCTTGTATAAACACCTTTAGATAGAAAATTTCTGTTGGTCTGAATGACTTGTGTTTGAGAACTTCTAAGTAAGCACAATTGCATAAGAAATGCTGCAAAGCTGTATGTTACAGAAGTTTATTTATTTTTTTTTTAATGTCTTCCTCACAAGCAAATGCTTAAGAGAAATAATCCAGCAGAAATGTTGTCAGTGGCACTGCCAACAGTTCTATCCATTATTAAAAGCTACCAAAAATTACCAAAAAAATGCATAAAAGCAATGTGAAATCTTTATATAGGAAAAAATACAATAAAATATTTTTGTGTCTCGCATAATAAGCAGCATATATTTCAAAGCAGCAGGGAGAAATTGCTACCTGCTGTTAGTGCAATTAGGGAAAGTTCCCTATTTCCCAGCTATGAATAACCTAACACTACCATGGGCATAATGCTGCAATATTACTTGACAAATTTTCTAATTGATTGCTGCAAAAAATGGCACCTTTTGAAACACAATTGATACATGACATAAAATCAAGAGGAAGTCTGAGTAATTCAGGAACTTTATGAAACCCATGGTTAGAGAGATTATATTTTTTCATAGGAATTGATTTTCTATTTTCTCTTACATGTTTCTCTACTGTGAATAATGCAGAATAACTTCACTGTAAAATAGAACTGAACAAAGTTTGTTCTGGCTGAAGCTTCTGCTTATGAATCACTGAATCCACAGTCTATTTCTTGTCCAACCAAGCTGCACAGCTATTCTGGACAGCTATAGCATGGGATAATGACATATGGGACATGACACATCAGTGTCCTGTTTATGCTCAAGGTTTTTCCTGTGTGGCATCTTGGTTTGTGTACTGAGGTTTGAGGTTAAACTGAAGAAAACTGTGATTTCCTCCTCGTCTCTGATAATCCATATGCTTTTTAACTGCTCAGTGTCCTTTTTGAACTACTGTCAGCTTGTACTTATTACTTTGAATGTAAATGAGGTGTTCCATGTGTATTGGTGTTTATACGGCCACAGGGGCTTGGCTGCACTGAGGAGCTGTGGTGATGCCCTAATGGCCAAGTAGGGGGGAGGAAATAAAGAATGGCATATTTGTTTATCAGATATTAATTCTGAATGGTTTCACATGCAGCTACTTATGGGTTTGGCCAACTCAGACCAGGGGGCACAAAGATTGTGTGTAGGCCTGGGATGACCATCACTGGCAGTGAAAACTTCCAGTGACATGGTCTCAGTCATCCTGAAGCCTGTACAGAGTGCACACAGGGCTTCAGGAGGCTCTTATGTAACAGAAAACTTGCTTCAGATTGAAAAAGGGTGTGATTGCCATTGGTGAAACCTCCTGTCCCGGATTGCCAGTAGCCAAACAGCTTGACAAACAGTGATCCACATGGCTTTCAGCAGTGGTTGTTGGAGGTAGAAACAGAGTAGAGCTCATGCAAGGCTGGAAAATACATGCTGATTATACATTTTTGTTGTTTTTTAGTACAAGAAAGAGACTCCAAAATGTAAGGAAGCCCTGTAATTCCATATAGGTGTGAGGCGATTTCATTTTGGAGCAAAAGCAAAGGAAGGCTCTGATATAATATGAAAAATTAAATCCCTATATGCTTACCTGCTTTAATCTCTTCACAAACAACAAGAGATTTTAAAACTTTTTCTTGCTTAGCAAAGCAAACCCAGAACCTGAGAGGAGGTTAACTACTCTTTCTAGTACTGCTGGGAGTGATAATAGTGATGAACAGCAGAGAAAGCAAGAAAAGAAAAAGAGTAGTTTATAATATAGAAAAATGTTAGCACCAAATAATAATAACGATACATAAATTTGCTAGCTGTAGATTCCAGCTGGAAATCAGAAGACAGATTCTCACCAGTAGGCTTCTGGAGCAGCTATTCTATGAAAATTACAAGGGATGAAGAAAAACACTTTAAAGTTAAGAGCTTGGTCAGCCTCTGAATCAGCCTGAATTACACAGTCACCCACGTTAGCAAGCAACTGCCTCAATGACTCACTTGGGCCTGTGCTCTTTGCCTCAGTGAATAATGATTAAGTGAAAGAAAAAAAGGCATTTTTACTTTAGGAAGATAATGCAAGACCTGTTTGATTGAGACAGTGATTAGCAATGTTTAACAGATTAATTAAAACCTCAAGTCCTTGCCAACCAGTAACTTGAGAAACTTGCCTGGGTTTACCGCAATTTAAATGAAAAGCATCTGTGTGGCCAGGATTTGTATGAGCACTGCTGGTGCTGCCATTTCATCACTCCTAGCTCATGCTCTGCTTTGGTTGCTTGTGAATCATATTCCTGAACATGTGGATAGGAAAACCGTATTCCCTACTTGCTTTACTTCCAGCTGTGTTTGTGAGGTTGGGAAGAATGACAGGAGATGTCATGCTGGGCCAGAAAATGTCTGTACAAAGTGCTTTTGACTAGCTAGGAGGAAAAGGGCATGGATAGACTTGGTCAGAAAAAGCTTAAAGAAACTTATTGGGTTTTGGTGGTTTTTTTGGTGTTACCTTTTTTTCTTTTTCCTTTTCTTTTTTTTTTTTTTCTTTTTTTCTTTTTTTTTAATGAATTAGTCAGATCCATGCAATTAAACAATTTTGCAGAGTCTGAATTTGCTTTCAGTGGTGTCCCAATACAGCAGTGTCAGCCAGACAATTTTCAGAACAAGGTTAGATGCCAACACATCATCTCCATGACTTTTTCTTTCAGGCTTCTCCAGAGCTGAAAAACAACCCGAAGTCACTGAATCCCGGCTGAGAGCCATATTGCTCCACGGCCTGCTGAGGTGACAAAATCCAGAGCTGGAGCAGCTTGCAGGCATGAACTTGATGCCAGATTTTGTACAGCTTGAGTCTTAATAACCAACTTGCTACTTTTTTTGTTGTTTTTCTGTCTGATGGGTCCCCACACCTGAAAGACAGCTCTGACCTGGTGCAGGATGTGAGAGGTTTTGAAGTCCTAAAAATTCCCTGAGGGCAGGAAATTTTTTCCAGTGCAGCATTTCTGCCATGACTCTCCTCTTCAGCACATCCAAAACTCATGCTGTTGTCCTTGCCAAACTCCTATTCCAACTCCTCATATAAAAACGATCTATGAATTTTCTTTGGAACATATACAGAGACTGGGCAAGACCGCCTGGCTAAAAGGACAGCAGGCACATGATGGAGGATGTGGTCTGCTCAGAAACTTTCATGTCAGAGAAGCTGCCTTGCAGGTCATTTCTATTTATATCTACTGAGAGCACTCAGAAGATAGAGAACAACTTCAGGAGCCCATAGGCAATTGTACATATTAAACATCCGAGATGTGAGATATGATGACTGAGTGACTATAAGGTGACTATCCTAATAGCTTGGTCCCTATACCTTTTGTTATTTTGGATGCAGGATGCAGCAGTTCATCAATGTTCATCAGTATCATTATTTGATTAGTGACAGAAAACTACTTAACTCTTATCCTAGAATGCCTGACCTGCCTATTTTATCATTTGCAGAGTTCCAGAGTAGTTGAAAAAAATATTCTACCTTTCTGTCCACCTTTCATTTATCTAGGGGATATCCAATGCATAGATAAACACCAATTGCTGATATAGAACCTCAGAAAAAAGATCAGAGGCAAATTATTTTATATGCTTGAGCTGATGCATAAGGTAAACTGCTAGGATGGGGCCTTGGATTTTTATACCATAAAGGGGAAGAATGACCAGATTTACTGCCTTGTAGCTTTTAACATTAAAAATGCTGGTCCAAATTATTTTATCATGTAAACCACGCAAGGATTCAGTATTTATGTAGTTCATAGGCCACAATAAATGCTCACTTGTCTCTGTTCCACATATAAAACTTGTGAAAAGATTGATGTGTGGCATGTACTTTGAGGCTTTAAGCTGACATACAGAAGGAAGTATAGTAATATCTTCCTTGCTTCCTCAAAATTCATTCCATTAATATCTATCTTACAATAATTACTGGGAAATATGAAAAATAAAAATACTTGCTACCATGTAGGCTTTTGTAAACAAAGTACAGGTTAGATGGAGTACAAAGGCAACAGCACTGCTGGAACTGATCATTATTGTTTGGGATACATCCCACCTTATTACCTGGTGCCACCTGCTTAGCTCTTTTTTGAAACTGGTGGTTGTGATAAGACAACAGGTCACAGTGGGAACTCCAGGTGCTGGTCTTTTGTGAGTCAGTCTCCTTATCAGGTTGGTCTTCCTGATTGATCTCAGGTTGTTGAGTTGGATTTCCTCCTGAGAGACATGGAAAGTGAGAGGTGTTGGGCTCCTGTACTATATATTGTGCTAGTAAAGAGGGCTGCAACAAAAGCCAGAGGAAATGTCTCTGTGAGGCATCATGCAAAGAAACTATGACTTCTTGTCTGCATGGAGAAATTGTCTGTGTTGCTTCTGTGAAAAAGTCTGCATTTACTGAATCCTCTTGGACACTCCCATTGCTCTCTAAGAATGCCAGGAAGAACATGGAGCTGTGCCCACAGTTTTTCTTGTTTCATAATTCTTTGTACATGAGCTGAAAGCCCATGGGGCATGGTGGATTGCTAAACCAGAAGAATACGGGCAATGACTTCTGACTCTCAGTTAAAGTACATTGTTACTTCATCTTAAGGAACTGGTTGACCTATCCCTCTTCTCCATGGAGAGCAATGAAAAATATACTCTTGACCTCTTTCTAAATAGGCTAAATTAAAACCAGATTTTGAAGTTCAAAATATAAATTCTTGTCTAGCTCCTTGTTAAGCAGTTCTAACTGTGTGTTACAGGGCACCTTACATGAGCCAACTTGCTGCCAGTGAGCGCTACTGTGATTATCAACACTAAACATTTCTAATGGGATAACTAGCAGGGGAATGCCTTAGCACAAGTGATGTGCCATGTTCAAAATGCCAGCAGTCACCACTGTTGGTATGCTTTCTCTGCAAATTATTCTGCAGTTCAGAAGATAAGAGTAACTTTCAGGGTAACTATGCTCAATAACCCCACAGTTAGTTAACACCCTGAAAGAGTTACAGAAAGATGCCTTCCAAAGACAAGCAACTCTTCTGAGACAAACTGATTTACCAAAAACTAGTAAACTATGTTTTTAACGTATCTGGTATGTAGAGCTCTTGGAACTTTCCATGAAAAAGGAACCCCAGATAAAAATAAACATTAACTAAAAACACACCATGTTTCTTTCTAGGGTGAGGATAAAATGACTTTTAGACACCACTAACATCCTGGTTGAGTCAATTCAACCTCCCTAAAGTCAAATACATAGTTTGGTTTGGTTGAACATGTTAGTTTTTAAACACTGACAGTCTTAAGAAACCCTACAAAAGCTGATGATAAAATCAGTTTGGTTTTTTTACGTCATATTTCCACACAAAAACATGAAGAGAAAACTTAATGTAAAAACTGGCTTTTAAGGTTTGCTCTGGAGGAGTTGTTTGTCAGGTAAATTTCATACATCTGCCTTTGAGATATTTTTCCTTTTTTCCAGCTTCTAAATCCTAGCAGGAAGAACTCATATGAGAAAGCAACACTATGTCTGCATTACCTACAGTGCATATCCTAGAGTGAGTGATGCTTAGCTGAGATTTGCTCTCTCATAAGTCATGGACTACTGAGAAACTGGGAACAAACAAGTTTCACCAAGGGAAGTAAATACGAAATGAGCAAATCTTTCTCTGACATCTCAAGATAATCTGGCTGTGGCATGTCACATGGGGGAATTACTGATTTAGTTTAATGTAGACATCTGCAAAAAAAGTTGTTAACACACTTCACATAAATGATTTAGGAGTTTCATAAGGGATGCTTAACTGTAGTCCTCAGAATATTAATTTGCAAATAAGGCTGAAACAAAGAGTGAATTGAGTAGTGAATGGGCTCAAGAGCCTGCTGCCTGAAATAGCTAGTGCTGTCTTCAGGTCAGCAGAGGATTGGCTGCTGTGTTTATTAATGACCTGGTTTTTGTTATTCTGCATCCTGAATAGATGCAGGAGTATTGCCTTCCACTTCACCTATGGGCTACAGGAAGGTATGAAAGGAGAATAGTAGAGACTGGAAGGTTTATGTTTTTAGTATTCCTTTATACCAAATTAAATTTAGTATTCCTTTATACTAATTGTGCTGTCAGTATTGATTATGTGTCCCTTCAGGACTGGTTTAGCACAGGTTCCCTAGATGAGGCCTGTCAGCATCACCTGCAGAGTTCAGTTATCTTTGTGAATCTTAAAAGCAGACTCAAATTCTGCTCTGAAAGCAGAGCAATGGGTTGAGTTTCAATGGCAAGAAGAATATGGGCAATGACTTCTGACTCTCAGTTAAGAGTCAGTTCTCTCTTAAGGAATGCCCTACCCCTTGGGAACTTCTCGCCTTCTGAAGGTCATGTCTGGGATGCTTTGCATAGACCTTATATCAGACTTGGAAGAATGCCCTTCTGGTATTCCCCAGAGCTGGAAATAGCTGTACTTCCTGACACCTAGCTTCAGTGAATCTCTAGACAGTCTTTTAATGATGCATGGGTCAGGCGTAATATGCCCAGGCCATAAGGTGGCAGGGATTCAGCAGCAGGCACCCTGCTGAGACTCCATGCAGATTGTCCAAAAATATTTATTTAAGCATGTGTTGTTCCCCTTGGTGGGGCTTATGCCTGGGACATGTCCCAGAAAATGGTTTCACTTTATAACTCTGGAGCAGCTTTGCCGAAAACAATTTTTCATCCTTTTGTACTTTTATAAATATTTCCAGTATCTGCTTTTGTAAACACAGAAGGAGCAAATAACGGAACCCAAAAGAATAATACTAAAATATTCTCCCAGAATTTCCCTGGGTATTTTTTTGTCATGAGATCCCAAGAGGAAGCAGCTGGGTGACAAAGCAGAGTTAAAGACTGCAGGTTTGAGGGAATACTGTGAGCTCGGGTGATGGTTACACCCACTCACACTGTTTGAAGATGGGATTGTGAACATTTGCTGTCACAAGACCATGTTCACTGGCTTGGTGGATTTTTCTGCATGTGCATCATGTCAGAAGTAGCACAGAAGCAGAAGGGGTGAGCAAGAGGTGTGTGTGAGTGAGCATTTCAGGCATAGAGTGACTAGGAAGTCCGAGGATAAGCATTTATTTCTGACAGTTAACAACATGTAAGACTTGGATGTTAGATAATTCCATTGGAAAAATTAGTCTCCCTTAGAAAACATTATTTGAATCAGCTTTCGCAGAGATTATTAGCTCTAAAATTCATGTTTTGTTTAAAATTTATCTACAGATGTTATTCTCAAACAGTGTTTAAGCTTTCAAAGTGTTTGCGCAGAGGATTGCTCAGGATTGCAAAACCAGCTGTCCAGTAAAAGGCTGTGATGGTCAAATCTTCAGAAACATGGAGTATTTATTGCTGTCACAGTTCTGAAGAACAGAAACACCACAACTATTCAAATTACTTGGAAGCTTTATGGATGTCCTTTTTATGGAGAAGTTTTATGAAATTTGATCAAAACAACATTTTTTCATTAGGTGTTTTGTTCTATTCAATTAGATCATCTGTTAAAATGCTTGCACACAACGCACTAAAATTCAGATGGGTGAGAAATAACATTCACACCACTGAAAAACAAAGATAAAACTTCCCCCTTTCTTTCCATCCAGGTACTCCCCTCTGTCCATCCAATCCATCCACTCCTCCCTCCCTCTTCAAGATCTTGGAGTTTTATCTCTTGAATTTTCCAGCTGGCCTTAACATTATACTTTTCAAGTGTAACATTAATGTTAATAATGTTAATAATGTTAATAATGTTAAATTCCCATCTTGTACCTTCTTTTTTTTCCTTAAGAACACACGTTTTTTCTCTTATTATGCCTGCATGTAGTATTTTGTGTATTGAGTAATACCATATTTGAAAATTCCAGATGTTTCCTTAAATGCGCAACAAGTTCCTGGATCATTTGTTGTTTATTGAAACACCGGAAGAAACAACTTGCATTGTGAAAATCACTTTTTTTTTCCTATGCTAATTCAGCTCAGCCTGACTTAAAGCATCATTCCAGGTATTTTTTAGAATTAAAGAATTCTTCCAGAATCTTGTTTTGATGACATTTTAGTAGGATCATATGAAATAGGTTGTGTTCCAGCAGTGAAATACAAACTTGGCATTCCACGCACTTGTTTCCAGTAAAACGGTAGTGAATGCCAATGCCTGGCAGCATCTGAATGGTAAAGCTACTATACAGGACATAGAACTTCCTCAAATTACATTGACCTACATACTTTACATGGTGACAACAATATACTAAAATTTAAGGAGGTATTTCTTCACCAAAAGTTAGCATGCAAAATTTTATGCTACAGGATGGGGTTGATCCTGAAATATGCATGTGTTCAAGAAGTGGTTAGACATGACGAAAAATTATCTCAAACAGTATTTAGCAGGAGTCCTTCCCTCTGGCTCAAAAACCTTCTCAGCTGTAGGTCTTTGACCACTGTCTACACTAATTAAACAGAGCAGTTGCTGTACTACTAGGGATGAAATAAAAGTGGATTTCAAAATTGTTTATATGACTTAGAGTATAAGTTTGTATGCAGCTGCTGGATGCCCATTGCTAAAATCCTTATGCATTTTTCTCAAATCTCTGCCCTCAACTGCCTACCTGCTTTAAAAGCCTTTTTTCTTCCCGTTGTGGTTTGTGCTGAATCTTGTTCATTTAAAGATGTCAAAAATCAAGGAGAGGTAAGGGGATATCTAGCTTAAATTTTAAGACAACATTTAACTTGTGAAAGAACATTTAATCTTTAAATCACCCTCTAGCTGCAGTGGATGTTGTTCCTACACTATTGCTTTGCTCTGGACTCCTCCCAGATTTATAAGCACTGCTTTTAATATTCCTACAAGCACCACTGCATTAAACTTTCAGGTCTTCAAGAAACCACTCAGGTGTTTAATACTGTATTCTTCCTCCCCCCTCCTCCCCCTTTTGGGTTTTTTTTTGTGAACATTCTACAATTTTCCCACCACAGGTACTAAAGTATTCCTCCTGATAATAGGCTTGATTGTGCAAACCACTTAGATATGGTTGGCAGAGTAGGTATTGAAATTGTGTTTGCTAGAGAGATTATGCTGAGAAGAGCATAAAGAATGTCTGCTTGGTTAGCATTAAAATATTCAAGCATCTTATAGTCTGCTTCCCAACAAATCCTGCCAACATGTTGTCATCATATCAGGATTTTATAGTTTAAAGGAGTATAGGCGCATTTTTTCTAAAATCAAATAGAGGCATTTTTATGTAGCTTAGAGAGACAGGAAATCACTGTCAAGCAATTATTTCCTATTGCTAAAGGACTTTTCATAATTTTCTTCTACTGTTGCCAGCTATCTAACAACTGTTGTCTTAACAGTTATTAAATTTCCAGTAATATATGCCAAACTAAGACTAAAAGGAGGAACAATTATGCCATTTTTCAATTATACAGGAAATATTAAGTTATCAGCTTGTAATCTAGAGATTTTTTTTTTTGGAGACCAGCAAAACAACCAAAGAATGAGTAATTATTTGCAAAAATTATTTTCTTTCTGCACTTATTAAAAGGGGTGTGCTGGGGAGTAAAATTAACAGATTTAGAAGCAAGTAGTTATAAAGAATGAATTAATTTTTCCTGACAAAGAGGCATCTTGATGCTAAGCTCAGAATCTGAGACTTGCAACATGTGCCTTGAAACTCTACCTCGCCCTTGTGTCTTGGATCTCTGCTTGGTTATGTGCCATCCCTAGATGCAAACTGTTCAGTCCACACAGTTTGATCTGCCCATAAATGCTATGGGATTTCTGACTTCATCTTAGGCATTACTCCCAGAAGTAATAAAAGAGTTTGGAGATATACCTCCAGTTTAATTTGTTCCTTTCACTGAGGACTTCTTGCATTTTTATAAAGTTTTAGACACATTTCAAATGCTAAATAAAACTACCCATAAGGATATTTCAGAAACTACCATAACTGCCTATTTTTCGATGATTTCCAGACTAGTTCACAAGAGAAGTCCTCAGAGCAGGGGCTGAGAAACAGCTTCAATTAGCTCCTATAAGGTAGAGTCCAGTGTAAGACTGAGCAGCAATGGTCATTAACAAGCAGCTTCAGACTTTCCTAGGGCTCCTGGGCTTCTTCATGGCTACAGGAATTTTGCTGCGGATTAGAGGCGATGCAACAGGAAATACTTGCCACAACCACCAACCACTGGTTCCTATTGCAATGCAAGGGTCAAGACTCAGTCAGCCAGGAGCTGATTATCACTGGCAACCTCACAAGATGATTCTCAAGCCTGCAAGCTCAGTCTGTGCCCTGCTGTGAGAGCAGCAAGGGCCTCCCAACTCTGGCTGGTGCAAATGGATAGTCCAATCAGGCAACATGGTGCAATTTACAACCCCTGTCACTAACCATAGCCCTTAAATGGGCCACAGCCACCTCACACACAGGGGCTAGATGAGAGAACTTGGTGTTTGCTCAGGTCTTTCCAAAAACAGATGTTTGGTGGAGATTTTGTTGAGGTGAAAAATGCGCAGAGAAAACATCACAAGCTGTGACACGCAGCATCGTGGAAAACTTCCCGTGTTTACCTTTTTTCCTACTACTTAATTTATGTTTGTTTATCTTTGCTGCAGCCACTAAAAGCTGAAGAGCAAATTAAAATTGATGACCTCTGATGACTCCCTTCACAGATAAGGCCCGCAAACACGAAGCTGGTGTTACTGCTGTTCTCCCTTGACATTTGGTTGGGCAGCTTGATTCAGTTACTGCTGAAGCTGGCAGCTGCCCTCACTTCCTCAAAGCTTCCTCAGTCTCTGTTGAAATGGCAGCAGAAAATTTTTGGAATTTGGATTTGCAACCTCAGTAATCTCTGCTATTAATTTGTTGCACAATGATGTCTTTTGTCACAGATTTATTAAAATGGTATTGACTGCTATTTAACAACTTCACCCCAAAGAGATCAAGCAGATGTGGATTTTTGAAGGTTTAACATTGGGAATATTTTACCTCTTCCCCGAGTATTCAATAGATTTTTTTCAGATATATTTGAAATATTCAGCACCAGAACTTAGTCCTTTTTGGTTTTCCACACTCTCTTGTCTAGAGCACTTTGACATCTTGTCAGTCAGCTGAAACAAGCTTACTTCTCACAGTTAGGTTAATTATTTTCCATGCTGGTTAATTATTTTCCATGCCTAGCCTGAAGTACCTTGACTACTTGTACTGTCACAGAAAGAAATTACAAAATTTATGCTGTTTTATGAATATTTGTACACAGAAGAGTAAGTGTTAAAGAACAGTTAATGGTTAATGAATGAACAACTCACAAGTTAGTTCCAGCTGCAGAATATCCTTTCTTTCTATGGAAAAGGAAGATACCTTTTTGTCTGCAATGTAGTTATACATAATTGTCATTGAATCATCATTATACAGTATGCGCTGTTCAAATTTTTGAGTGGGTGACACTTTGGACAGGAAAGCTTTCTATTTGAATTAAAATGAATTAAAAAATCTTTCTACATGCAAAAACAAGGAAATAAAAAATAACCTGCGAACTTTTAATTTATCTTTTTTGTTGTTGTTTGTTGAGAAAAAGCATTTACTTTCTTGCCATTGTGACTGGAAATGAAAAAGAAAAGATTTGAACTTACACACATGATTGCAATATCTTTTCATTTTTATTAAAAAAAAAATGTGAGGGTCCTACAGCCACTTGAGTTATTATTAAAGCCACATTCACTGAAAAACCCCAAAACCTAAACAATTTGACTATGTCAGTTTTTATGAGAGTTTTAAAATTATTTCACAACCAGTATTCAATTTGCAACTTTCACATGCCAAAAGCCTTGACCGTATAATAAAGTCATCTCCTCAGCTGGACAGCTGTTTGAAATGCCACATTAATGGAATAAATGAGATTTTTAATGTAGGCTCAAGGGCTTAGTTATCACAGTTTGTGTTGCCTTTCTCTTTGTTATGTGACCAAGTGAAAGATTAGGGTAGAAATTCTCAAGACGGCACCTATGGCACCTCATTAGATGACAGCAGGGACGTGGGAGTGGCCCTCAGTGACTCTCAGCATGCTGTGAGCTGCAGCAGCACTGCAGACCTGCAGTAATGTACATGCTGCATCCTGGCAATTATTCTTAATGGGAAGTTGTACTGACAGCTTGTTCTTGTGACTCAACTGAAATAGAAAGCAGAGCAACAACACTTCAACAGGGATCAAGATCACTTCCAAAGGAAATTTTCATTTCACTGTAGCTATTTTTTTAGAAAATGTGGATTTTTGTCAGAAAATATGCAAGGGCCATTCCTTTCTGAGTACATTGACACTTAAAATAAATCTGATATAGACTCCTGAAGCCCTAGGAAATCAAGCCCACCACCCCATTAGAACTGAAAGACTAAGCCCAATGCCAACATACATAACTGTGTATAGTAAAAAAACTTAAAAAATTATGGAGAATGAGATACTTTTAGTGATTTTAAGCTTAGTCATACTTTGCAATTCTTGATGGTACTCAACCCTCACAGATCTATTGCAGAAAGGAGGAATGACCCACATCTGGAGCCAGCCTTGCTGTCGGGGGAGTGAACTGCCTTTCCCCATGGACAGTCAGGGTGTGTACAAACACCTCTCTCACGCCAAACAAGCAGGGCTGAATTTAGTGGGAATAATTGGGAAGTGGCATCTTGGAGCCAGATGGTGCCAGTCCCAAAAAAAGGCCCTGAAGGGCATCAAACATGGATTTCACCCCAACAACACCAGCCCCCTGAGCAGGGCTAGGCTTAGGGGCAATGAGTCCAGTCCCAGAATCAGAAAATATGCTGAGCCGGAAGGAACCCACAAGGATTATCAAGTCCGACTCCTGACCGTGCACAGGACCATCCTCAATAGTCACACCCTGTGCCTGAGAGCACTGTCCAGGTGCTTCTCGAGCTCTGTCAGGTTTGGTGCTGCGACCTCTTCCCTGGGGAGCCTGTTCCAGCGCCCAACCACCCTCTGCATGAAGAACCTTTTCCTGAAATCCAACCTAAACGTCTCCTGATATAACTTTAGGCCATTTCCTCGAGTCCTGTCGCTGGTCACCACAGAGATCAGTGCCTGCCTCTCCTCTTCCCCTCACAAGGAGGTTGTAAACTGGGATGCTGTCTCCCCTCAGTCCCCTCAAATCACCCCAAAGGAGTCGCAGTGTCCCCCGGGCGGGCGATGACACCGCCGGCTGCGCTGCGCCCCCGGTGTGCGGGCTCTCGGCTGGCCCGATGCCCCGCGTTGCGGGGGTTTCCGTGGGCATCCCGCAGGCACTGACGGACGGGAGGGGAAAACCTCCTCGGGAAGGGGCGAACAACGGCAGGCAGGGACGGAGGGAAGCACCTTGCGAAGGCGGCCAGCAGCCGGCGCGCTCTGGGTGCAAACGCGCACTGGGGGCTAGGTGCTTGCTGCTGGCGGCACCGGGAGCGGCACCGGGAGCGGCACCGGGAGCGGCACCGGGAGCGGCACCGGGAGCGGGACCCCCGCCCCCGCGCACACCTGTGCCACCGCCGCCGGGCGGCTTCGGGGAAAGCCGCCGCGCCACCGCCCCCGCCGGGGACCGGGCAGCGGAAACTTTCTCCGCGCTCCCTGGTAAACACGGCCCGGCGCCCTCCCCCGGACGCTATTTCGGAGCAGCGCCGTGTCCTCCGGCCCCGCACCGCCTCCCTGCGCGCAGGGAGCGCGGCCGCGCCCGCCCTTTACCTGCAGGGAGGGGTCGGGAAGCGGGGGGCGGCCGAGCCGGGGTGACCGAGCGAGGCGGGAACATCCCGAGGGAAGGACGGGAACATCCCGCTCCCTCCTCCACGCCGCTGCCGGCGGGGGAGCGGGGGCCGCCGGTGTCCGCGTTCCGGGCGGGGCGGGACCGGGCCGCGGGCTATTAATAGCCGTGTCCGGGCGGGCGGCGGGCAGAGCCGCGGGACCATGCAGGGGAACGGGCAGCAAGCGGGCAAGGGCCACGATGACCACCTGGACGGGGTAGGGGCGGCTGATGGCGGGCTGCAGACTGCGGCCGTGCCCATGCTGCCGGCCATGGAGGTGGCCGAGGAGCCGGAGAAGCCTCCGGGCGGCAAGAGCAAGGATCCCAACACGTACAAAGTGCTCTCCCTGGTAAGGGCCGGGGCGCCGCGGGGCCGGGCGGGCGGAGCTGGGGCTCGCCTCGCCGGCGGGAGCGGAGAGCGGCGCGGCTGGCGCAGGTGTTTCGCCCGTCTCCAGGCTTGGGGAGATGGGAGACGAGCCCGTGGTGGGACCTCAGAAGCCTCTCGGCGTTTTGGAAGAGGGTGACTGCCTTGGGCAGCACGGGCTCCTCGGGATGCCCGGGGCAGCAGTGCTACGGGCACGGCTCCGTTCGGGAGTCAGGACCGTGGCATTGCGTATAGACAGCGACCTGCCTCGGAGAGAGATTCGAAACTCTTGATTTACTCTTTTAACGGCCCTCAGCGTTGAATCTTTCAAAATTCTTTCGTGGTGTCAATGGTTGTCTCGTCTTTCATCATGTGGTTTTAGGTGTTTGCTGCAGGGGGGACACCAGGGAAGGCAAAACCCAGTTAAAATAGGAAAATATGGCTGGACAAGCTAAAAAGAGTTAAAGAGCCAAAAGGACAGAGGAAGTGTAAAAACTTGCCTTTCTCTGAATTCGAGCTACCGTGGGTTGAAAGTTTGTCTCCAAGTGCTGCTGAGGCACATTTGGCTCTTGTTCAGAAGCCCCAGCAGCCAAAGCCATTGTTAGCAGGTAGGTCACTTTCCAGTTTTAGCCATGCTGCTGTATTATAATTATCCTCCCCATAGAGATGTGAAAATAAGACCTTCCAGACTGCCTGGAGTAATCATTATGAGGCTAAATTCATTATCAAGGTGAAAGAATTATGGTGTTCTTGGAAGGAACCTGTAGTGGAACTGCAGCAGACGTCACTATGTATGTATGCATAAATAGTGCTCTATACATTGAAGCAGAAATGTCAAGGTACCTAACCAAATTTAGTGATATCTTTCTAATCTGGCTACCTTTTCAAATGATTCATCCACCCATATCATTGTGACTACAGGTTGGTCATACTTTCTAACATAGCAGAAGGTGAATTATGTTTCTAAGTTTGTCAGAATGTTATAAGAAAAAAAATTCATGCAAAGGTCCATGGTAGCTTCCATGCAAAAGCTTTTTTTGGCTACTTTTCTGATGAAATGTCCCCATAAGAAAAGGTTGTGGTTACTCGCTAGTTTCATTGTCTTCTGGGGAGATTAAGGTTGTGCTATAAAAGCCACTGCAGTTGGATGGTGAAAACAGCTCAGCTCTTTTCAGCCTTAGAACATAGTATTGCTGTCTTGAGCTTTTTAGGCTCTAATGCAACAAAATTATTAGAGATGCCCAGCCACTTAGAGACCGGAGTTGAGCACAAGTTAGTGTTTGCAGTTATTTATTCTTCTGAATTAAGTTCTTGTTTCCCAAATGCCATTCATTGAGAACTGGCAAAAATTTCCTCCTGTGCTCATGAAAGTGTCAGAGTGAAATATGTCATCTATACAAAAATAATTTAAAAATTCTAAATATTTATGGCCATACACTATTTTATGGATGACTTCAAACACAGAGATGATGTAAGATATTCAGTGAGAACTTGGAAAACTTTCTAAATATTGCACGTGATACTGGATTGAGTAAAACAAGAATGTGTTTAACCTAAAAATGTCAGAAAGGAGCAAACTGGAGTTGGAAATGCTAGTTTGTTCTTTCTCAGAAACTGATGCATTGATGATATGCAAATATACTAAACAAGTGAGTAGACTTACCTGCTTGATGTTTGTAGTTTTATAGTAATGTGAAACTATTCAACTGTCCAGATGTAGGTAAATCTCATTTGCCTGCATTTATCCTGGCTGTATGTGCTATTGCCTCCTTTATTTATGTAGATAAAAAAAAATCCTGGAAACGACTGCTTTCAAGTAAGCTTATGTTGAAATTTTCTAAAAACTCATTAATGCATTTCTGCTGATTAAGGAATACTTGAATCCGTCTTCTTATTTTTCTGGAAAGCTGAGACTGGACTGCATTCTACTCTTCCTTGACAAGTGCCTGCCACCTGCAGATGTCTGTGCAGTTTGTGAACACAACCTCAACATTCCCAGCTCTTGTCCACAAGCCAACCTTACCCTATCACAGAGCAGCTGCTGCTGCTGCAGAGGGAGGATGCCACAAGTGGGGGATTTTACTAACCCACAGTGCTTCACTAAGCACCTAAAGCCACCATTCTATTTACTGTCTTGCCAGTTTTCTAAGCTCAAACTTCTGTCCCTCAAAGCCCAGTGAGCTGTCTGTCTGTAGTCTCTCCAGGCTGTTGTGTGAGTGAGCAGTATGCTGCTGCCCAAGAGCAGCATAACCTTTGCTTATGCTTGAGGTTTTCCCACTTGCCAGGAGCTCAGGCATTGCATTTTGGTCTGATTCATTCATTCCATTAAAATAAATTTTTCCATGCCAGTCTAACAGCTGAAACATTGAGAGAAATAAAGTAATAATGTAGGAGAATGTTTCTTTTCAACAGCTTCAGACTTCTTGTCAGAACTGGAAAACTCATTTAAACTGACACTTTTGTTAGAAAAATTCTTAAGGAGTTTTGCAGGATTCCGAAGTAGAAAAAAAATACAAAAAAAATCCAGGTAAGGTTCAGACTGAGACATTGGAAGTGTGTTAGTCTCATCTAAAGAGTAACTCAAGCATTTCAGATTGCATAAAAATAATAAATTGTGAAGTTTAAAAACAATGCTGTGGAATGCACTTAATATTTTTATAGTCTGTAAGTTTTTTTCCCCTTTTTTTTTAATAAGGCTGTCCAGTCTTTTTTATTTTTTTTAAGGCACATCCTAAAAACTAGCCAACTTCCAACACTGGGCAAGAGATTGAACTGAAAACCTCTTCAGGTCTCTTCTAGCCTTATCATATCATAAAATGGTTTGGGTCTGAATAGATCCTTAAAGATCAGCCAGTTTCAACTCCTCTATCATGGGCAGGGACACCTACGCTAGACCAGGTTGCTCAAAGCTCATCTATTCTGGTCTTGGACACTTGCAGGGATGGGGTATCCACAGATCTCTGGGCAATATTTTCAAATGTCTTGTCACCCTTACAATAAATAATTTCTTCTCAATTTCTAATATAAATATACCTTCTTTCAGTTTAAGGCCATTTCCCCTTGTCCAATCACTGTGCTCTGTAACAAGTCTCTCTCCAGCTTTTTCATTGGCCCCTTCAGCTACTGGAAGATGTTGTAAGGTCTTGTCAGGGCTCTCTCTTCTTCAGGTTGAATAGCCTCAACTCTCTCCACCTATCTTCCCTGTGAAGAGGTGGTCTACCTCTCTGTGTGTCTTTGTGGCCCTCCTCTGGATTTGCTTCAAGAAGTCTTAAGAATTCCTTTTATGCTGAGGGCCCCAGAGCTGGATGTAGCACTCCAGGTGGGGTCTCACAAGGGCAGAGTAGAGGGGCAGAATCCCCTCCCTTGACCTGCTGGTCACACTTCTGTGGGTACAGCCCAGGATGCAGTTTGCCTTCTGGGCTGTGAGTGCACATTGACAGCCTGTGCCCAGCTTTTCATCTACCAGCACCCCCAAGTCCTTTTCTGTAGGGCTGTTCTTAGTGAGGCCTTCTCTCAGTCTGCACTTACCTCAGGGATTGCCCTAACCCAGGTGTAGCACCTTGCACTTGTTGAACTTCATTAAGTTCTCGTGGTCCTACTTCTCAGGCTTCTCCAGGTCCCTCTGGATGACATCCCATTCTTCTGTTATGTCAACTGCACTGCTCAGCTTTGTGCCATCTGCAGACCAGCTGGGGCTGCTGGGTCACATTGGGCTTCTCATCCACTAACAGCCCCAAGTCTTTCTCCTCAGGGCTGCTTTCAAACCAGTCTCTGCCCTGCCTGTGCTGGTACTGGGATTTAATGCAGGGGCACACACTTGGCCTTTGCACAGTCCCACCTCTCAAGCTTGCCCAGGCCCCTCTGGATGGCAATCCCTTCCCTTCTGTTGATGGCACCACACAGCTTGGCGTCCTTGGCAAACTTGCTGAGGGTGCCTTGATCCTGCTGCCCATGTCAGTGACAAAATGCCCAGCAGTGCTGGTCCCTATGCTGACCCTGAGGAAGGCACTCCTCACTGGTTTCCACTGGCACATCAAGCCCCTAAGCATAGTTCATGAGTGTGACCATCCAGCCAGTTCCATGTCCCTCTGTCAAATCTATGTCTCTCCAGTGTAAAGACCAGGATTTCCTGCAGAACATGTCAAATGCTTTGCACAAGTCCAGGTAGATGATTTGGGTTTGTTCTCCCTCCTCCGCCACTGCTGTAATCCCATTTTAGAAGGCCTCCAAATTTGTCAGACACAGTTGGCCCTTAGTGAAGCCACAATAGCCATTGCCTTCTTATTTTCCATGTGCCTTAGTGTAGTTTTCAGGAATATCTGCTCCATTATTCTATAAATCTGGTTTCAGTCATCCATTGGCTGCTATATTAAGCTTTTGTGAATCATAAACCCCTATTTATCATAAATAGAGACAATCTCTGCCCAAGGGAGAATTTCTGTTGCCAGTTCATATTTGCCATTGCTGCAGTCAGCAAAGAGTCTAAGTGTAGAAAAAAGATCTATTGGATGTAAAGATATTCTGTATGAGTCCTGAAAGGTTTTCACCACTTCATTTGAAAATAGCTCATAGCTGCTGGCTTTGGGCTCAGGCAGGGAAAGATGGGTGTGCTATGTCAGGATTTTGGAGATAACAGTAGGTTTGTCTTGTTTTGTTATTTGGTTTTTTTTTTTCCTCCCCATAGATGAAGATGTGGGAACAACCTTCTTTTACTATTATTGGGAAGATTGTATTCCTGTTTGGTTTTTTTCATGCTGATGGTTTTCCTCTTAAAGATGTTTGAAGGTACCCAAACATTTGTATAGATTAGTACTTTAAAACAAAATTATTAATGCGTATATCCATATTCTTTTTTCCATTAAAAAAGGCAGAATATGTATTTAATTACCCAAACCTTGTAATTTGGACTGTGGTTATTGACTTCAGCTGACTTCAGTGTGGGTATTTTTATGGGTATCAGTCAGTTCTCAAGCACAGGACTGAAGGATGCTGTTGTCTGAATTGGAGAGGCCTGGGTGCCATGTTCAGTCTTTAATCTATTTTTGGCCCTCAGCAAACCATTCAATTTCATCCTTTTTTTGTATTATTTTGCTTTATATGGCTTGTAACTTTTTCTTTATTTTTCAGTAGGGAAAGGTGATCCTTGCTGAAATTACTTGTTTCCATGGCATTGCTGGATTGAGCTTAAATGGGACTTCTGAGATCCAAGAAACACCACACAGCTCGACAGTTATATTAGAGTGACTGTTGGGTGACTTAAATATTTTTTGGCATTAAATATCCCTTGGTGAAATGTGAAGTAAAGAATGATGGTAACAAGATTGCCATATTTTAATAGACTTTGAAGCACTTTCAGTTTAGAAATATTAAAAGAGTTCTTGGCTGATCTCCAATATCTTAATAATTTGTAGGAAAATCTCTTCCAATGCTGGGAAACAAGGATGCTTTACAGCTGTCTTCTGCCAATGTTAGAGCTCTCCAGCTTCAATTGTGACTTGGTTTAAAGTCTGAACACAGGGTGTTTGACAAAACATTTTTTTTATTGAGTTCCTGTTGATATTGCTTAAATGCATTAATTAGAATAAAATTGTAACTATACATATAAAAAATAAAGACATGTTACCCAATTTAATCCAGCAAAAAAAGTTTGGGGTTTGAATTTAAAAATCATTATAGCTGAATGTTTTGCTTCAGTCTACTCACTTTTTTTTAGGGAAGACTTTGCAAGTAATTCTCATTATATGCAGGGAAATGTAACCCCAAAATTTCTTTATTGCCCTTCAAGTGGCAATTTTCATGCTGGGTATTGAAGACAAAAGTCATAATCTTGCTCTATACAATAAAAAAAATTAGAAATTTTAGCTCTGAAGAGTTTCCAGGTTTAATTTGTATTCTTGCTTTATTTACACTTCATAGAGCAAGTTGGCATAACCTATCCTAAAAGGCAGAAGCTATGTGAAGTAAAAAAATATTGTCCAAAGAAACACCTGCAGGAATTAAGTCTTTCCATTTAGTTGGGGATTTTGAAGTATAGAAAAAAAGAACCCAAATCAAGCACCAGTGAACACAGACAAACAAAACCCAACACCAACTGCAAAACCAAAACAACAACAGAGGAAAACAGCTGCCCAAATTCCACTTTTATAAAAATCTTCACAAAGGGAGATTAGAGACCATCTTTGTTAAAAACTGTAATCAGAACTCAGTTTAAATTTTATTGCCCAGCTGGGTTGGACTTGGATACACAATCAAGCTTGATTGAAGATTGGCCAAGCAAACTTCAGCTCGCTTTCAGCTGGGTAGTTCAGGTATGGCTTTTAGCATCAATAAAACATCAATAAAACGACCAGATAGTCTCTTGTGTAGCTGAATTGGAGGATTTAAGCCACGCAGGAGGTTTCAGTCACCCCTTGGAGTGCAGTGTGTGTGGATGCTTCTGGCTGCCTGGACTACAGCTGGAGTGCAAATCTTGGGAGAGGCTGAAGCACCCCCAGCTGTGTGACTGGTGCATCTGTCAGTGCTGCTGGCTGGCTGGATGCCTGAGAACAGGCACATTGGCCTAGGAATAGGAGTGGAGAATTGCAGTGTAGATTAGGCTGCAGTGTCCTTGGCTCAGCCCTTTGGTCCATTCAGGCAAAATGAGTGAATTGGGTTGTGCTTGGTGTTGTGTGCTCATATTCACTGCTCCAGCGTTCAGAGTTCTGGTGCAATCTGTGCCTTAGGGTTTCCATCGTGTTTTTTTAATTTTGCAGTAATGTTTGCAGTAAATCTTTGCCTACCTGTCAGGCACCAGGTGAAGGCAGGTCATGCTGGAAGAGAAAGTAAAACTGTATCCAGTTGTGGCAACAAGCCAGTGCCCTTATTGGAAAGGGACAGTCTCGCTGTGTGTGAGCCAAGTGAGCACAGTGGATTTGGGGACACCAACCAGGTCTAAATTGCCAGATGAGTCTGTAATGGTAAGAGATGTCCAAGGTAAGGTGAGGCAGGCCTGTGAGTTTGGGTCAAAGGAATAAATGGCCAGGATGCACTTGACTGCAGTGTGGCTGTACCAAATTCCAGACAGGGCACAGAGGTAAGGCTGGCTAAAACGAGGAGAGTGACTCTTCTGAGGCTTTCTCTAGCTTTTTATTGAAGAGCTATCATCAAGACTTGTTGAGATCTCCCAAATAGTACTATCAATAACTGAAATAATACCAGGGAACTGGCCCCAAGCCCAGCCAGCCAAATTCCTGGGAGGAGTAAGGCAGCTTGTGTTCTGAGCACCATCATATAGTTCTGCAAAACTCTTGGATACTAAAATAATAAAGAACACAGTTTAAGTGGATAGGCTTCCTGTAGTAATAATTTTGTCTTGAATTCAGAACAACTTAGGTACTGCCCTAAAACTTGGATTTCAGTCAAGGCCAAAGATATAAAAACTGTGCAGGGCCTCCTTCCAACTCCTGCTCTTCAAAAATTTTCCTTTGCATTTTTTTACTGGTATCACTGGAATTACACAGAGTGAATTGTTCTGATTTGACTTGCAGTGGAAGCTGTGTTATTGTTCCCTCCGGCTGAAAGGAGGAGCAGAGTAAATAAAGGCTTTAAAAACATGAAAGATATGAAGAGTTTCTCACCTTGGAGCTGAAAATAGAAATTAATATATTGGCAAGTATTACTGTGAGCTATGATAGAATTTATTGATGTACTGCATCATGACAGTGTCCCATTTGAATGAAACAGTGGCAGATGTGGTTTTAAGAGAAGCTATTTTATAATGTTCAATATTGGAATTATATTTTTACATCATTTTGATATACTTCCTGACCTCTTTTCAAAAAAACACTTTCTGCACTGAAAAGCAATAAGTACTTTTCTGCATAGATATTGCACAAGTCACCTGTACAAAAAGTTTCCTATAAGTGTGTTTATAAGGCAGCAGTGGCTTTCATGGTAAATGGGGTGTGATGGAGGATAAAGAAAAGTAGCATAAATAAGGATTTTTTGCAAATGAAATAATGTTTAATTGTTTAACACAATAGGTTAGCTAAGGAGAAAAGGAAGTAATAAGAAAAAATGTAGTTTTTGCATTTCTGAAGAAAGTCAGTGAGCATAGCCTTGTCTCGGTTCTGCTGTGTAATGGCATATAGGCAAACCAACCTACATAAATGCTTTCTAATGTGGTAGTCTGTGGATACAAGTTTGTGTTAAACACTGGTTGCTTTTGTTCCTAGAATAAAAACAGTGTTGTTATAGCTTCTTCAAGAAGATCAATAATCCAACCTGACCCTGTATATTTCATTTCACTGTTTAACGCTGGTAAATGGGCCAGTTCCAGAACCTTCTTCTGCCTCAAATATGTTTCCATGTTGTGAGGTATCAAAATTTGATAGTCTGCCTTTTTTATTTTTTGAGGGGCTGTATTCAAAAGTTGCTGAGGTAAATAATGCCCTCTTTATCATCCCTTGTCTTTGCTTTGGGAAAATGGTCAAAGGATTCAGGGCTGAAGATGAGTCTGTGATTGATATCAGTGTACTTAGTAAAGACTTACAATGAATAACTGAAATTGTTTGATTTGATCTTAAAGGTCTTTTCCAGCCTAAATGATTGTATGAAACCTGATTTGCCCTACATTCTTCTCATACTGCTTGTGGTTCTGCAATTATTTCACACTCCTAATAATCTTGGAGTTCTACAGGATTTCTTCACTTATTCTTTAAGGTCATTTTGTCTTCCTGGGGAAGTTAATATTGCTGTCATGGTGGCAGTTGTAACAGTATCTGACAAAGAAAAATGGATGTGAATATAGGTTTACTTGGCATATTTTGTGGTATAATCAGTACCCTGTAGAAGCCGCCCCCTCTGTACTCTGTTCTTGTCACAACTCTCATGACAGTAATCTAAACTGGAAAAGCTTTGCCTTCATTCTTGAAAAGGGGCATCTGGAATAGAAGGGCGTGAAGATGGCTCAAGGCCATATTTTGAGATCCAATTTTGCTTTTATTTATGAGTCAAGTGCCAGTTGTTTGTAAAACAAATTTTAGTTGGCATAATTACTGACAGTTTCTTTCCTTTCTATGCAGTTGTGCATTCATATGTGGTTGCCACTAAAGCGGATGACATGCAGTGGGCTTTGTTCTGTGTTCTTAGTCTGCTGTGTTGAATAAAAGAATTGTACTTGAAAGTACAATGTTTACTTTTTTTCTCATAACATGAGTTTTCAGTCCTCTTTTCCTTAGGTTTTTACAAAAATCTACTCGCTGATTAAATAGTAGAGTCAGCTGCTATCTGCTTTTTGTCAATTGATGTTTTATTCCCCTTCTTCTTGGCTAGCATATTGTTGCACTTTAATTATTGTCTAAATTCTCCCATGATCTTAAGTGCAGTGAAAAAGGTAACAGCTGGGGTAAAGCTTTGATAACAACAGCTCAAGTGCTAATGACTTCCAGGAGAGTATGTACCTTCACAGTTGGGCAAGCAACAAATAAGAAAAATATTTTAAATTCCAGCTGACTAGCTGACAGATGCTAACTCTTCTGTCTTTTGGTATCTTTTCATTAAAAGCAGATGCTGGAATAGTTTCGGAAGGTATTAGAGAGCTATAGTATGATGATAGTCTTCTGCTGATAATTCTCTACTGAGTGAAGTGCTATCACTCTTTGGTGAGCTGTGTGAAGGCTTTTATAATACCTTACAGTGGCTCAATCTACCTTAAAAGCACTCTTGTCCTTTGAACGGCCTTTGGTTGCAATAGCACATAATAACAGTCCTGAGAACATTCAGTAGAAAGAATGAGAGTAGACGTCCTATGTGCCTCTTTGAGGAAGAAAAACAATAATGCCTGTGCATTTTCATGGTAAATAGTTCTAGCTCTCAAAACGTTTTGGGTGTTATCTCCAGCATTTTGATCCACTGACTTCAGAATTATTCAGTCACCTCCCGTGTCTTACAACAGCCAGGACCTGGGAGCCTCAGCAATTCTCCTCCTGCTGGCCTCTACGAGTGGAATGTAGATCAACAGAATCAAGTCTTTGTAGATCATAAAAATATTTACAAATGTGGAAAGAAGAGATGACTGGTGCAAGAAGGAGGTGGTGCACTTGGTTCAGTGCTGATTTATTTTTTTTTTTAGGTGATTTACTAAAGTGTTACTTAAGTAGCTGCACTGGTGTGACTGAAATATCTACCTCCTTTCAGTTTATTAAACTTTATTAAGTAACCGCTGCTTTTGAATAAAACTGAGTTGTTGGCAAGGGGTTTATGCTGGTTTAAAAATAATTTTTACAAGCATGAGTAAGTGTTCCGCTGCCCCTGGCAAGTGTAGATAAGTGTAGTTTTTTTCCCTTTATACAGTATGCTGTCTGCATTTTTAACTGTCAGAAGGTGACACTGTTCTTGCTTGAAATTTATTATTTGTTACTGTGTTCTTTACATTTTTGCAGGTGAAATTCTTTCTCTAAGATATTTTAGTGTTAAGGTTCAGGTCAGTCATCATCTATTCTAGGTGCACAAAACAGTGAAAACACAGCATGCCTTTCGCAGATCCCAGTGGTTTTGGAAAATTCCATGGGTTTTCTTAATACTGGCATTACAGACCCTGTCTAGACATCCTGCCTTCATGGATATGTATGACACAACTGTGAGAACCAATCGTGGAGATTAGGATGGAAAAACATTATTTTGCATGGTTTCCTTGATAATTGCATAGTTGTTAATGGATGTGTCTTAAACCTTGGAGTGACAAGTTTTGTTGGCCATGGAATACCAGGGATGAAGGAAGGGAGACAGGAAGCAACTGGGTACGTGGCAGGCAAAGAGTGAGGAAGATCAACACAGAAATATATGTAATTCAGAATGATAATTCCTTAAAAGAAGTATCAGTACATTCTTTGCCAAAGAAAATATAGAATATAGAATACAGAATGAGGAGGGGCGTTGGGGAGGTGGACAGAGCTAGAGAAGAATGAAGAGAAAGGGACAGTAGTATTAACTGTGTAAAGGAGGACTAAAATGTGATAGGAAAGGTGGCAGTAGCTAAGGCCAGTGAGAGATTTCTTTGTGTATCAGTAAGACCTGTACAGCTGAGGAGTCTCTTTGGGATCAGCTGTTCTCAGCCTGCATGCTTTGCTGACTCCAGCCCTTCCAGCAGCTCCCCAAAATTACTGCTGAAAAATTCTCTTCAGCTGCAGCTCTAGAGATGAGTGAGGGAAATTATTCTCCTCTCTAACCATGCTATCATATTTCCATTTACCCAGCTCAAAATGAAAGGCTTTTGAAGTAAAAGGCTTTTGAAATGTTCTCAGGATTGCAGTTTTCCAGACTTTCAACCACCTATTCCCAACCATTATAATTGTTTACAAAGCAAAGCTTTTATTGCTTCCTCCCACGTAAAGGAAGCAGTGATGGGACAAAGATTCATCCCTAGATGACAATGTTTTTGTGATTCCAAAACAAACTTTGTAAAAATTATTTTTAAACAAAAAAGGACATTTTCTTCTCTGCTGTTGTTACTGTGTTGTTTTAAAAACCTTTGCTCAGATGCGACTTTAGAACTGAATCTGACAGTTTGTGCTAGTAACCTCATAGATACAGAGCATAAAACTTTATTTTTCTACTTTTGTGTATTACAAGGCCAGGTTCTTTAATTTTACTTGTTTTGCTATGAAATATTGGATTCCCATATTCTTTCTTAATGGCACCTTGTTCTCAATTCTTGCATTCTCTTTTGAGTGGAAGAATATGGCTGAGAGAGAACAGGTAAGGTTTCTTCCTATGGTTTAAAAAGGCAGATTAAACCTTCAAGGCAGGTGTTATGTTGACAATGTGGTAGTAGCTAGAGCTTTGAATTTGGTGCTTGCTGCAGGATGCTAAACAAGGTCCTTGTTAGTAAACAAGCATGCATGCAGCTACTTGTCTTTGTATGGATTAAAAAAATCTATAATCTTTATGTAGCAGGCTGCAGCATCTCCAACCTGACCTACCTGTATGTAAAGCAGGTCAGGTAAAATTAGTAACCTACTTGCTGTGGTGAGGTTTTCTTATAGAATCACAGAATGGTTTGGGTTGGAAGGGACCTTAAACACCATATAGTTCCAAGCCCCCCTGCCATGGACAGGGACACCTTCTGCTAGGTTCCTCAATGCCCTGTCCAACTTGGCCTGGAACACTTCCAAGGCATCCACAACTTCTCTGGACAGCAGAGATATGTTGCAATATAGAAAGAAGCAAAGTAAACAGGTTCATCTTTAGGGTGCAGCAGTGAGATTCAGTGAGTATCTGGATCTTTAAAAGTAGTTTGAATATTCTTCATCATCTACAGAGTTGGTAATCTTTGGGCCTTCCCACTGACAATAGGTCAACTGCTGTTGTAACACCTCTTGCTGTGCCTAGTCAGGACTGCTGCTGCTGGCCAGTAATAGCTGCTCATTATTGTTCCAGCAGAACATTTTGCCATTTGTGTGGATAATATCCATGTGACTGAAGTCATTCAGGCAGAAAATAAAGCTTCAATTCAAAGCCTTAAACATTAAGCTGCAATTGCATGAGGTTCCACTGGGTTAGATTTGGCTGTCCTAGAACACTGTCAGATGTTTAATGCATAAACTTACTGTTTTTCTAAAAAATCTTTATTAACTGTTAAAGAAGGAAAGAAAGAGGAAAGCAAAAAGGAGGGGGAAGCTTTAGTGTTTTGCACTAAAATATTTTTCAGACAAAAATTTAAGCTAATGGGACTAAGGTTAAGAAAACAAAGGATTTAATGTAGTGAGTCGAGAGTTTCAAGATCTTAATATATAATTGCATTTAGTTTTGCATTTTGTAGTATTTTGTACATTTTGTAGTATTAGTATACCCAAAAGAGTACTCATGTGCCTCAGTGAACATAATCCTTTTGTTTTTACTTCTTGGAATTATTCATAGAAGCATAGAACTGACAACCTGGAATACAAGACAAAACTGTGGTTTTATTACATTTGGTGCAAAAATCACAGAAAGTATTTGTGAGCATTTTAGCAAAGTTTTACCAGTTTTACATTGAGAAGTATAATGCTGTTGCTTTAGGGCGGGTTTTATGTAGATTTTATTTTTGCATTAATGATTAAATTCCTGCATTAATGATTAAATTCCTGCATTACCCACACTGAAACTCCATCAGGGAATATTAATAGTCCATTTAGTGGCACTGCTATGTGTTTTCTGGACAGGGATGCCTTGGGTGGCCAAAGTCCCATAGGTCATAGGTCTAGGCAGCTATTCAAAGATATGGGAATAAAGCTGTTACAAAGATATGGGAATAAAGCTGTTAACCACAAAAGAGTGGGTTTTGCTTGTTTTAAAGCATGTTTGTGTTCACATCTCACAGGACATTCTACTTCTTGATCTTAGTAGCAGGGCCTGGTGGGAGCTGAGAAGCAATAAATCTTCACCCTGAAATAAAATTTGCTCAACCTGGCTTTTAAAAAAATAAATTAATCAATTTGTAATTTAATAAAAATAACAATAGCAGAATAATAATGTTGAAAGGACAGTAACAGGTCTTGCCCTCTCCACTGATTTTGCTGGGCTTTGACATCTTGCATTTGAAGTGTCACCTATCTGCCTGCACACCTGTTCTTATCTAGGTGATATTTTATATGAGGGATTTCAAAGGTCCAGAATAATTTACATTGAAAATAACATCGTTGATACTGATGTAACCGGAAGTGTTGATGCTGCACCTGTTGGTATTGTGATTTCAAAACAAACAAAACAAAAAAACCCCAAAAAACCCCCAAGACCCAAAAACAACAACAAAAAAAGTACAAAGTTCTGTACTTGTGTTCATTCTTGATGGCTGGGTTTAATGGAGAAATGCATCTTTCTGTAAGTTTTTTCATATCCAGGTGAATAGATGATGCTTTTCCCCTTCAGTCTTTTATTATTTTGCTTCTTCCCCTGTCAATTCAAAGACTGTAATTGAACTGAAAAATGCTTATTTCTATGCTGCATGT
This sequence comes from Melospiza melodia melodia, assembly GCF_035770615.1. Classification (NCBI taxonomy): domain Eukaryota; kingdom Metazoa; phylum Chordata; class Aves; order Passeriformes; family Passerellidae; genus Melospiza; species Melospiza melodia. The sequence goes on from NC_086196.1 coordinate 32,648,451, forward strand.
GATCTAGAATAAGATTCCAGTGACTTGCCTGGTTCAGAATTCTGAGCCACAGCTTCATCAGGTCCAGTCTATTGCTCAATTTTAAAATAAATGTTATATATGAAATATTTTTATATTAATTAATGTGATTTTTTATAATTTTTAGTTCAAAAATTCAGAGTAATAGCTGAATTCCAATACTACACATTCCAGAAATTGCTTTCTTGCTGTCTTTATTAACTGCTTAGTGAACAAAATTGCATAGTAAACTGTAGAGTTATTAAAAACAACACAAATAGTTTTTAGTTACTGAACTGCTTACAGTATTTAAAAGGAATAAACTTGAGAAATAATTAGGTACATTTTAAAATGGAGGGAAGTTTTGCCACATCACAGTATGATTCAGGCATCCTACTCAAGGCTGACTCAGCAGATTTTGCTGATGGGAAAGGAGAAAAAAAGGGACAGAATTGTGTAGCCATGTATGTGAAGTTATTGAAGTATTGCTTCAATGTGATTTTTCCGCAGAAAACAATGACTGGAAACGTGATATGTACAATCTTTCCCTACCCAGAGCTTCCCAAATTCTTATGTATAAGAAAGCCTGTATTATTGCAGCATGTTCTGTTTCAGGACTTGTGGCAAAGTACTTTATTACATTCTAGACTTAAATAGAATAGCCGTTGTAACTGCATTCTTGGCTTCTCTTTAATTACTGTCTAAGCACTTATAGTATGCATACTTTTTCAAAGAGTTTATGGAATAAACCCAATACTTCATGAAGTTAAAAGAAATCTGTTTTTGCATTTGACTAGGCGTTAAATCCTGGTGTGACATGCTGGACCTGGTTTATATAGTGCTTGTTCTATAACTTCAGTGCATCCAGAATCCATAATGAACACAGCTGTAGTTTCTGGTCAGTGCAAGACACTGTGGTCAGCCTTGATGTGACATCCCACAGTTGCTTACCCTGGTGTGGACCCAAATCTAGTATGAACTGGATAGTAGGAAGTGGGAAAGGGTTTTCCTGCCTAAGAAAATTATAGGTATCACTTAAGGGTATGCCTTCTGTTTGTCGTCTGTGGTTAATGGCAAAACTTCACCCTCTTAGAACAACATACGAGGAAGGAGTGGAGTAAAAGAGTTTTCTATAAAATGTGTAAGAAATAGAAATATATCATCATGAAAGAATGATATAAAGAAATCAAGAAAAACATGATGATATATGTCTGTGCTAAAGGACTTGAGAAGAAATGATATACATAGACCCAGTTGTGACGAGCACGTTCACACACTGCTAGTTAATTGCAAGCAACATAACTACTTGTGGAAGTGAAAACTGCTGGTGAAAACAGTGAAATCGGCCTCCATATCAGCATGTTTATGAATTTCAGTACAATTGTATAGCATTACAGAGAAAATGAGCACTTTCAAAACCATTCAATGGTAATTTAATACTATTTCTTTTCCTTCCTGTCCCACAGGTACTCTGTGTCTGCGTGTTAACGACAATCCTAGGATGTATATTTGGCCTGAAGCCTAGCTGTTCAAAAGATGGTAAATACTATGTCTTTTATTTAGTAATGTTACTCAACAATTCCTTTTTTTGGTTGTGAATTAATTTTCATACTGTCAGAATGCCACCCTTCTTGCTGCAGGAGGAGGATTGCATGCATTGCTTGAAGCGGCATCAGTAAGAGCGGAATAAAAATATCAGAAAATAAACCTCAGGTGTAGTCAATGATTGTGTGTACTCACTTGGGAGGTAAAGTGATCCTGGTACTCAGTGTCTGATCTGGCAGCTTCCATGTATCCCAGCTGTCTCTGTGGTGAATGGCTGGGTTTTTTCAGTTCACCATTAAAAAAAACCAAAATGAAACAACAAAACACAACAACTTGTATTTCATGTTGTCCTGGAACATTTGTTCTTCATCTTTTCCAGTCAATTATGGAGGAAAAAAAAAGGTTATTTGTTTTACTGGTTAGAATTGTAGCCTGAAAACATTCCTGGTGGAATTCCTCTGTCTGTTTTCTGTTCTGAAAAATATGTGGTTTTTTCAATAGTGAAGTTTCTTCAGGTAGAAAGTTACGAAAGATTTTTTTTTTTTTAAAGAAGTTAGGCTTCACTTTGGGAGCAACTATGAAGAATAATTTCAAAGCTGAACATAAAAGGATTTTCAACAGAAGTTCAGTTTATACAATTTCTGTTACAATATATATAGGTTTCTTCTCATTTTATTACAGCTCAGCAATATTGGTTCATTAGTATCTCATTTTCCTAATATCACATACCTCAAGATTCTTCAGAAGATGAGCCAAATGATGGATTTCCCTCACTCCCTTCTGGTGATTGCTCAGGATTAGACAGAGGGACCAAATTCTTAATTTTTGTTAATCGTTCACATCACTAGTTTCTAGTTGGGTGGTGGTGGTGGTTTTTTTAAAGTTTTTTTTTGTTTGTTTGTTTTTCTTGTTGTTTGGTTGGGTTTTGGGGTTTTTTGTTTGTTTGGATTTGGTTGTTAAATTTTTTTTATGATTATCCCCCTGCTCTCAGCAACACCAATCTAGTGGAAGAATGCTATGTCTTTTTTTTTTATATTGAAATTGAACAAAAAATAAACCTGTGAGCAGTATACTCATTTTTGTATCTCTTGTGTCTGCTTTGGAACAGCCATCCTTACATTTTGAGATCCTACATACTCTGAGGGACTGTACTCACATCTTCCTGTAACTCCGGGGTGAGGACAGTCACAACTACCTTTTATTTCATTGGTTTCTGCCAATACTGAAACACCATGCCCCTGCTAAAAGAGAACAGAACCCTTTGTTCAATATGATGAAAAATTATTTTTGTTCAGTAAGAGGAAATAAGCATTTGGTTGGATTAAGTGTTTCCTTTGGCTGCCACTGTTCTTGCAGCCATCCTGTACGTTGGAATTGCCAACTGTGTCATTTCACACGCTGGCTGTGTTAGTTTCTCTTGCATATTGACTGATTTGGGCTCAGCCACTGATATCTAACACTATCCAATATTACAGTGAAAACCTGCAAAGGTCGTTGCTTTGAAAGGACCTTTGGAAGCTGCCGTTGTGATAAAGATTGTGTCAATCTTGGAAACTGCTGCTTAGATTACCAGGAAACATGTATACAACCAGGTAAGGATGGAAGAAACTGAGGGGGCAATCTCTCCTGCTCTTTGACAGGGGACAGCTCAGCATATGTGAGTACTGCTGTGGTCAGGGCTTATTTCAGATGGGCTGTGAGTGCAAAACAGGGCTACTGAGCAGCAGAGTGTTTCTGATGCCACTCATCTTCCCCTTTTTGTGCTGTGTTGCATTCCTGGATGGAGTTGCAGTGATGATGGTGGTACTGGGGACTCCTGTGGAAACATCAGGGCTCTGGTACAGCTGCTGTTTCACAAAAGCAAAGCTTGTATTTCACCCAGCTGGACTACTTAGGAGCTGACAAAGCCAGTAGGCTGGCTTTCCCATAGCTGTCCTGTGAGAAGAGAGGCTGCCACAGACTGTGCTGCTGCCCTCCCCCTTGGAAGGAGGAGGAACAATGGCAACTCGAGGTCTTAGCCAGCTTTTTGTTTGCTGGTGGTAAGACAACAGTAACCCACATTGTCCCTGGCATCAGGGGTAACTCCTACGTTCTTGGGCAAGCCTGGAATAGAAGTGCACTCTGCATATTGCATTTGTCTGTCATCGCCTGAGTGAAAAAGGGGAAGGACAGAGCAGCTCTGTGAAAGCTGCCATCTCTCCCTACCCAGCTGCTCAGGCCCTCACCTTGCTACTCCCCTGCCTGAATGTGAAGCAAGGGTCATGAGCATGAATCAAGGCAGGATGACAAAACAGATTGCACTGGTGAAGGATTGCGAAATGAGAAGCAGCTGCCATGATTTGCCAGAAGGCAAAGGTCAAATAGACAAACGTGTGAAAAATACCTAAGAGAAATTTTAAAGGGAAAGATGTTAGTGTGGGTAGAACAAAAATACAGCCCTTGACTATTTTCTCTACTTTGGTTTTGCCTTTATGCTTCAAAAGCAGCCTTCCTTTCAGATAACTTTTTTCTTCTTACTCCTCTTTATATGCATTTGATTAATTTCTGGGTGAGACCACACCGATACATTTAAAATTCCAATGTGGACATTGAAAACCAAATGATTAAACTGAGCTCAGATCCCTGCTTCAATTGACTGCTACTGAAAGTCAAGTTACACATATATAGTTGATAAATCCAGGTATATAATCACACAGGTTTTACTCTGTTTTCTTAGATCACTCCTCCTGAGTTTAAAGATTCTTTAAAAACAAACTGGAGAGTCTGTCTTAGCACTAGGAATATGAATTAATTAATTGGTGCTGTTTTTGGGGGTTTTTTAAAATTAGGCCTAACATCAGTGGAGAATCAAATTCTAATTTCCCAATAGTATCATGTAACTAGAACCATAATAGATTCTTTTCTCTCTCATGGAAGTAGAGATTTATTTGATATTAGTGGATTTACTGAAAGTGAGATTAACCTGACAATGCTTTTAGGGATTTCTAATTGCTAGCCATGTATGAAAATCATTGAGTGTCTTCTGCTCAAACATTTAGATTTGGCTTCCATGTCTCTGTTAAGATCTTCACTTAAGTATTCACTCAGCTGGTAAATTCAATGGTGTTTATCCTCACTGAATGTAAAGGATTTATTTGTGTTTATGATTGCTAACAAATCGTAGAAGCACAGAATATGCTGAGTTGGAAGGGACCCATCAGGATCATGAAGTCCAACTCTTGACCCTGCATAGGACAGGCCAAGAGTCACACCATGTGCCTGACAGCTTTCCAAATGCTTTTTGAACTCTGTGAGGCTTGGCACTGTCACCACTTCCCTGAGGAGCTTTTTCCAGTGCCCAGCCACTTTCTGGATGAAAAATCTTTTCCTGATACTTAACCTAAATCTCACCTGACTCAACTTCATGCTCTTTTCTTGAGTCCTCTCACTGGTCACAAGAATGAAGAGCTTGATACCTGCTCCTCTGCTCCCTCTCCTGTGAATGTTGAAGACTATCATGGAGCTTTTTCTCAGTCTTCTCTTCTCCAGGCTGAACAAACAAAGTGACCTCGGCTGCTCCTCATAAGGTTTCCCCTCCAGACCCTTCACCATCCTCATGGCCCTCCTTTGGGCACTTTCTCATAGTTTAGCACTTACATTGTGGCACCCAGAGCTGCCCCCAGCACTGGAGGTGAGGCTGCCCCAGCTCAGAGCAGAGCAGGACAATCCCCTCCCTTGCCTGGCTGGCCATGCTGTCCCTGATGCCCCTCAGGGCACGCTTGGCCCTCCTGGCTACCAGGGCACTGCTGATTCATGTTCAAGCAGGACATCCACGTCTTCAGATGATACAGTGTACTGGAATATGCCATTCAGAGAAATCAATATTGTTCTCTAATAAAATCAGAAGGGGAGCTGAAGTCAGTAGGTCTTCCTGTGAGCTTATGTAGAGAATCTTAAATAGTGGCAGTGATACCTGTTACTAAGAGGTGGTGAAAGAGTGGAGTGCCTGATGATGACTGGTAAAATCCACTGTGACTTCAAGTGCAAGTCAGAATAAATTAATGCTGCTCAGTGTTTTCTGGGCATTCCAAATTCAGGCTAATTTTTTTTATCTGGTGGAGTTTTGGGGCTTTTTTTTATAGTGTGAGCTTAACAAATTAAACCCACATAAATTACCATATTTTAGAAGATCTGTAAAATAAAATCTTTCTGATATGTGGTATTTATACCCATATGCTGCATAATTATATTCAGATTATTGTGCTCTTGGATATTTACTCATGGGTGTTCCTACTTCCTGAAGTGCTAAAGTTTGCGATACTATGCATGTGTATGAGATAACTCATTATCTCTGTTACACCTGAGGACTGTTTCTCAGTGAGTAGAGATTTGAGATTGAACTTAACACTTACTTTATTAGTTCTGGACTTAAAGCAGTATTAATCATTGTCCTTCTGTCCTTCTCTCTCACCTGTTTTTTAGCCCACATATGGACCTGCAATAAATTCAGGTGTGGTGAAAAGAGGCGACTAGAATATCGTTGTTCCTGTTCAGATGATTGTGTGGAAAACAATGATTGCTGTGTTAATTATCAAGCTGTTTGTAAAGGTAAGTATCATCAACAAATTACTACCCTCTTTCATATGTACCTATATTTGTATAAATGGAGCAATAACATAACATGACTTTTAAAGCATCTGGTAACATGAAAAAACCTTGCATCTATCAGTAAGAACGTACTGTCTTAAAAAATATATTGCATTCATTTGTTTTAAGGAGAGGCAAGCTGGGTTGAAGAAGAGTGTGAGAATATTACTGAGCCCCAGTGTCCAAAAGGGTGAGGAAATTTTATATTTGCATACCTCTGCTCTTTGCTTGCGTTTCATTTTTGAGATTGTGTTCCCTCCTGTGCCTTCCTGGGACCTGCTTGCCTTTTACACACACAGTGAAAGCAGCTGCCAGACAGAAATGAACACCTCTTCAGCCAGCATTTGGTGGTGCTTACTAACCCATCAGGTTGCTCTATCTCTGCACTTGCTTGACTTGCAAGATATGCCTATTCCTCAATCCTGGTGCCCTGGGCAACTCTGCCTGGTTGCCAGTCATATTATTGACCTACATGTGCTACAATACCCATCATTCCAAATATTTTGGGACCTATCCAGCAATCTTAGACTCCTGTCTCCCTCTTCTCTTTAAAATACCTTTCCAATACCTTGCATTTTCCAGCCTCAGGACTGCAAATTGTGGGGTAGATCTGTGTTCCAGCTCCACCAGGAGCGGGACAACACTATTTGCAAGCTGTCTGAATTACTTTCTTTAAAAGGTGCAAAGTGCCATGGGATCCTTGTATTCTCTGGCTCAGCTCCACATTGGGCCTGCTCCTGCAAGTTATGTATGCAGTGTGTGAGGAATGACTCATGTGGTTTATGGCATCAGCACTCAGGCTTGAATAGTGCAGCAAAGCTCCCAGCCAGGAAAAAAAGGCTTGTATTACTTGAACTGTTTTTGCTGTGGGATCTCCTAACTAAGTTTGTAGTTAAAGTTGACTATAAACTATGATTGTATATCTAAGCTGTCAATAAAAGGGATTTCAATTCTAGATGGATTTATGTTCCAGTAGTAAATACTTACTAGACCTGTTATGGGACAACTATATTCTTGTCTGAGTAGTATCAAAAAACAAACACCTTTTTATTTTGATTTTGAAATTATAGTGCAATGAGATACTTCTAGTAAAGTAAAACCATTTTATTTTGTTCTTATGTCATTACAGTTTTTATTTAAGATATTTAAATCATGCTATTTTTAGTAATTTGCCTTATAATACTGTCAACCAAAATACAAAATATTCCCATGTGAAACATTTCACACCAATTGAGTACCCTTCACTCTGATTCAGAGCACTAACAGTTGCTGACATGTCAGAGCCTTCATCAGGACAGAAACTGGAGCTTCTGTCCAGTTTGTAGTCCAAGTCCCCAGTAATCTCCTATGTAGGAAGAGACGGTTCTTGAAGTTTTTGTCGTTGAATTTTGTACTGAGTTCAGGAGCCATTTGGGACTTCTTGCTGAGAACTGAGTCTAGAATGATGATTTCTCTATCAGGGTTAGGAAGCGTTGCCCCCAAGAGGTTGGTAAACAAAGAAGAGTCTTGTGCAGGTCCACAGTCAAAATTACTGACGCAAATGCTGTAGGGCAACTCCTGTTGGTTAACTTGTTTTTAGGGTTTTTTGTTTGTTTTTTTTCTGTTCAGCTCATGAAAGGGATACATAGTTACTCCTCTAAAATTGTTTTAATCCTGGTAAACCCCAAAATGTTGCAATAAAACCCAACCCAGGAAAAGGGTGATGTGTGGTCAAAGTTGAATCAAACAGTGTTGACTGAAGGTTCATCTTGGACTATTAACACACAAGCCTCTCCCAAAAGTAACAACTCTGTAAACAATCCACTTCTTCCTGTGCTGTGTGGTAGGCAGTAGTGCAGGTGAATTTAGTTGCAGTGCTCATTTTGAGACTTCAAGATATCAATTCTGATTCTGTGTATATTAATACAGCATATTTTGTGGGTTCAGATTGCTGGTTTTATTCTGTTTTAGTTTTGGCTAGGTTTTAGCTGTTCCTGTGGTGCAGAATAGACAAAAGATGACACAGCATTCAATGAGGTGCTTAATTTGAGAAATCCCACTGATTTCAGTGAGATCAACTGCTCACTGATTTCACTGATCAACAACTTAAAATTAAGTATACAACTAAGTCTTTCCAAAACTGGTTTCTATATTGTTTAATAGGATCATAAAGTTAATAGGCTGTAAGACCTCAGGAGTGATCTAGTCATTCCCACCATTCTGGGTGTGAAATAATACTTAGACAATTCAAACCTACTCAAGCAGTTTATCCTAGTACTTACATAGATGGCTTTACTGACGACTTTTTGCTGTTTTTTTGTCCTCATGTCTTTTTCTGTACTTCAGGCCTATAACTATTTGCCCTATCTTCATTGAGCTGTAAGAGCATCTGGTGACTTTCCTCCTTGCTGATCTCTCTTTATATCTGGGGATTGCTCTTATGCCTCCTGCTGAGACTTTCTGTACATTTAGTGGAAAAGAAAGCTTTTCCTCCTGTGCTTTATGGCTGTTTATAGGCAGTATGAATGTGTGTGGGATGAGAAATCTTCTGTGTATTACATTAAGCTTTTCAAGGGAATTTTCTTTTCCTTCTTATTTTGTTTTCTTTCTGTTTCTTTTAATTATGGTCTAACCTGCCTGCAGTGAGGGAGGTCAACTTGGCAATGTGTTCCATGGTTCTGGCCTCGATCATCCAGACTGGTAACCTACTAGACCACAGGAAGCCTGTGTTGCCAGCATAATCCTTCCATAGAAGCCAGTTTATAGGAGGGGATAATTGCTACTGCATTTCCTTCAGTTTGGAGTCAGGATGTGTGGGATACCTATTTATCCAAGAGCTGTGAAACATGCTTGTCTTACTGTTTGGACACAGCCAGCATGAATCACCAACAGGACCAAAACTTGAGCCTCCCAGGCTTGCTTGCTCATGACAGCCCATTCATTAAGTAGCAAGTGCAGTCTTGGCCACTGGCAGGAAAAATGCGTGGAAGTGGCTGATATACCTCAGAATGGAGCTTGGGTCAGTTTCTGTGGGGATTTTACTGGAGCTGTTCCAAAGAGACAGTGGTTTAACATGGTCTGTCATGCTTTGCTTCCCTGAGCACTAGGGCAGAGTTTTGGCACGTGTAGAGTGTACAAGAAGTGAAATGGGCAATTGCTGTCATTGTGGCAATGGCCTATTTTGCCAAGTTTAATTTTACATGTGAGAAGGGGTCAGTAGCTAGATTTGCAGACAACTAAAACATGTATTTAACAGTTGGTTTACTTGTAAATGCCAAACCAGAAACAGTTGCGTAAAGTCCCTTTCTAAGTGCTTGTTTTAAGTTTGGTGGGGTTTTCTGGGTTTGTTTTTTTTTTTGGTTTTTTTTTTTTTTTAAGTTAGACTTGTTGGTAAGTAATATTGAACAGACTTTGCCTCAAAGTTTGCATTTTATTGCACAGAACTTTGCAGTGAAGATTTTTAGATCTCTGCACTGAAGTGAATCAATTTATTGAGAAGGGGTATGGAGAAGGTATTTGCAAAACTTGTGGAGATCAGAATTTGTGGTGCAAAAAATACTTGTAATATGGGCAAAGGTAATGCATAAAGTTTCCGTACTCTTTTCTGCCATATGGCTTTAGTTTTGACCTGAAAATTATTCATTTCTTGTTCCCACCTGTGCCAAATAAATTAAAAAACAGGCTACAAACATACATCTTAGAAATCTTATCGTTCTGAACTAAGTATAAATCCTTTTGGCTGAAATTTTGTCCAAATTGTTGATGAAAATTTTCTTAGGATTGACATGTTTTGGCTGCCTGACTATCCCTTAGTTTAATATAGTTACATTTGTTTGACTGACACACAGCTTATAAATGTTTCATTTGTAAATGGCTCTTCAGATTTTTTTTGTGACGTACATCACTAAAGAAATTGTCAACACTTTATAAATAATATTTGTCTTCTATCCTCACTGTTTTATTTTTGGAAACTAGAGTATAACAAAGTTTAAAAAAAAGTAAATTAAAAAAGGGAAAATGAGCTGGCAATAAACCAATATTTTAATATTATATTATTATAAATAGTAAATTGTTTAATGAAATTCCATATTTTCAATAGTTATTGCTGCACAGCAGTGATTTTTTTTTCAGTCTCACATGGCCTCATGTTTATAGGTCAAACACAGGGTATGTTTTCTTCAAGGAAGAAGTTACTGATGTTACAGAAGCTACTATTCCTGTCTGTGATGCAATGTTTTAAGTACTTACAGTTGGAGAGAAATTGTTTGAACAGGGCTGAATCTGGGAGCAAGTCAAGACTGGAAAACATAGGTCCTGTGGAGACTGGAAGGGGAGATTTTGTTTTTGTTGGTTCCAGTGAAATTAGTATCTGAATTTACCTGTAAAGTTCCTGGCAGAAATGCTGTTACAGTGTTTCCAGTCTCAGGGCCACATTTTTGAGTTTGGAGATTGGTAGGACTTTTGGAGCAGTAAGCAAGTTCTTTTTGGTTGGATAATCTTTGTAAGATGAGAGGAAAAGTATATGTTTTAGTTGCTGATTTAACATACCCTGTACATTACACTTGCTTACAGTTCTGTGCACTGTATATATATACAAAATACTTTTTTTTTTCATCTAGGTTACAGCTTTGTCAGGAGGAAAGTGAATAAAGGAAAGTTGGGCTTTGCATTGCCTTATTTCTTTCCCTGCTCTTACCTCAGGGTGGGAGGCAGAGTTTGAGGGCTGAGTGTTGCTTCAGTGGGACTGGTTTCAAGATAAGGAGTACCAAACCCGCCAGATGGATCACCTGAGCATCTTGGCTGGTTCACCTTAAGGGTGTGTTTGAAATCAGGCCTTGCCATGACTTTTCTGTGCATGCCCTGATACAAACCTCAGCCCCTTTGGGCACAGATTGCTCTGCTAACCTTTGAGCAGAGGGACTGGAGCAGTTTGCTCACCACTGTGCCAGCAAAACTTCTGCTGAGGAGGACTTCCTTGGCCTGGCTTATAGCCCCATAATGAGCATTTCCACTGTCTGGGGAAAGTTTCTTGAAGTTAGTGATAGGAAACTGTTTCTCAGAGTCTGTCTTTTAATATTCAATTTCTGTTTGTTCAGATTTACCAAGTCTCCAGTGTTACTATTTTCATTGGATGGCTTCAGAGCGGAATATTTGCAGACTTGGGGTGGACTTCTACCTGTTATTAGCAAATTACGTGAGTAGTTTCTTTGTCTAAGAACTATTATGATGTCTTACCTGAAAAAAACCACAAATGCAGCTTTCCTTACTCTTTAAAATCCTCACTCTTCTGCCATGAATATGGAAGTTGTTGCCCTAAAGAACACCCATGCACAAAGAGCTTCAAGTGTTGGAAAGTGGAAGGGCAAGAAAGAGAGAGCTTGAGGAAAGGACCCTTTTGATTTTCAGTGAAATCTTGTAAGTTGTTATGGCCCTTTTTATATTTAGGAGGTGGGGTTTTTTTGCTGTGAGGTTATTTTATTCAAAATAGAAGTAGATTCTTTTTACTCTATAATGCATATCATCTCATATTTAGGTGGAATGGCTTTGGGAAATGAAAAGCATTTGGTTATATTTGGAGAAAGAGGACAGAGAAGGAATAGACTAAGAGGAGATGATATAGAAGGGCTGGTAGAAATGTAATGAATCCAAGAAAACCTTAATTTAACAAACATTTCCAGAAGAAATATTCCCCAACTTTTTTAGTGTCTTACTTGATTTGGTGGTGTCTAAATAATTTTAGTTACTTTTCCTGTTTCTGTTTTGGCTGTGGTCTGTAGAGAACTGATGGTATTTCTTGTCTGAAAAATATGCCAATCTTCTTGACATTCAGAAATTACTACCTGGGGTGCCTGGTTTCAGTTTGACTAAAAATAAATCAGTAAAAATACTTGCTTTTTTACACAGTGGTTATTACAACTTGAAGCGTTCCAAAGGATAACAATTTGCAGATGTATCTGAGGTTTTGGGTTCTTTTTAGTTTTGTTCCGTGCTAGAATAAAATGAGACATTTGCACAGTTTTCATTAGATGCAGTTATAAAAAATATAACTGCAGTTATAAAAAATATAAACTGGAGAAAATTTCTGGGACATTTCTAGGAGAGGCTGGCTAGTACAAATTATTCAAGCTCTGCCTGAGATACAAGATAGAAGTGTCACAAAGCATCTGTAGGACTTCCAGTCTGCGGTATCCACTTACACATGTAAATTTTTTTCATTCTTTGGTCTGGATAGACTACAGTGGAACTTCTCTCATTGACTTCTATAGTTAATTTGCACTTCTCCTTGCACTGAGCCCATGACAAATCCTGACCACTAAGAAATACAAATATATTTGTATCTTCATCAAAGTCATTTCACTTCTCCACAGCTACAAGGTTTTTGATGGTCAAAACGTGTATTTTTAAAAGATTCTTATACCAGAATGCCTAATAATACATGTTTTATATCCAACAAAATACTTGCCCCAGTCTGGTGTCAAGTATTAATTCTGCATTATGCTTATGATTCTAAAATACTCTGGATCATTTTTTGGTAATATGCTAGGAGGGCTTTGCTATACGATGTGCTATGGGATCTTCAGTTTTCTTCTTTTTTCCCTCATAGTAAAAAATTGGTGAAATGCTCAGATAGAGCAAATTTTCTTTAGTAAGAGAAAAATATTCTCATTAATGAAACTTGGTGTCACTGAGGTGTACATCCACTCTGAGGGCCTGTGGCTTCAAATCTCTTATGTGCTTTATGTTCCATGTGTCCAAAAATGGTGGAAGCAGTCATATTGTAAAAATAAACTTCTCTACGAGTGAGTAAATATTCCTGCAGGACTTCACTGTTCAGAAAAGGGTAATGAAATCTATTCCTCTGTGTAGGCAGGTAACAATAGTGAATAAATTGCTTGACTATTGCTGAAAAATCGTATTAAATAATTTTGGAGTTCATAGTTGTCCATTTATAGGACTATTAAATTTTCAAAAAGAATTTAAGAATGACAGCATTTACAAAGCAGTGAACAGCTACTCACATTCACTAACTTATGGGACTGCCTGGTTCTGTGTTAAATTAGGACCATGCTAAATGCCTGTATTTTCATCTTTAAAGCATTTGATGATAAGTGCAGAATTCCAGGAGATAAAAATATTGCCATTGTTTGGTCCTGTTAATTCAGCCATGCTTACAGCAATATTCTGGTGTCTCCTTGGAGAAATCTGTCAGAGTAGAGGCCTGTAAGACTATCATAATTTCACTTCTACCATGTTTTGTTTTATGTTTGCTCTCCCTTCTATTTGAAAGATGAACAATTCAGCATGGAGCTGAGGGATTTTAGTGAAGCAAGGCATAGTCTTGCTGTGAGCATGTGGTGTTAAGAGAAGACATTTTCATATACAATTATGCTGTGATATTTTAAGTTTTAGATTTTGATCCTTTTGTCTTAAAACATCTTTAACAAAGCCAACGAGCCAAAAAGAATAACGATATCTCTGGAAAGATATCGTTGGAAAGTCCTAGCAAAAACTCCCTAGGATTTTTGGCAAAACTTTTTAAGTGTGTTTCTCTATTACTTTAAAAAGCAAGGGAAAACAAAACAAAAGAAAAAAAATAAACAACCTCCCCAGACACCCACATCAAAAAACTAAGATTTTGGAAAACAGTCTCAACAACAGATTTGGAAGTAGTTGCAATGTGCTAGGTGTTTTCCAGTAATAAAAGAAGATGCAAGTGATTATTAGTTACTTACAGAACACAAGTGTGGGAGGTGGTGCCTGTATGACTTGAAAGGATATATTTTTCTGGCCTGGCTTTTTTTTATCCTGATTAGCTGAAATATACTATTTCAACTGAAATCTAATTGAAGCCCCAATCCAATGAGTTCAAAGTGCCTTGATGCAACACTTCCTATGTTATGAAGCCTTTAATTTCTATTCTATTTATATTATCTACAGTTACTCAGAGTCAGTAAAGATGATGCAGTGATGTTCTTCTTATAGGGTCATTAGTTTTGGTTTTTTAGCATCTGTTGAAACAGTTTTGGTATTTTTTAAGTTGTCATGAAAGCATTTTTTTTTCTTTCTGAAAATTGGGGCCCACACATTTGCTGATGAAAATTTAGACCCCTTAAATAAGCTTGCCCAATTGCTTTGGCCTTGCTAATGCCTCTTCATACTAGCAAATACTGTTTACTAATCTCCCTAAAGCCATATGATTTGTATATTGAGATAAAGAAAACTTTGACATTCATCCTTGAATAAGAGCTTTTTTTAATATATTTTAAAAGCCCCACAGACAAGAAAGGAAGACTGCAAAACAAGCAATCATTTGACAGATGCCTTAGAGAACCAGGCACCACTGTGTCAGTGGCCACTTCACCTCTCCTCTGGGAGCACCCAGGGTTAAGTGTCTGGTTGGTCTCAAGTTGCAGACTGCATTTATTGCATACCAGGTCAACTTTGGAGGGTGTGATTTCTTTCATTTTTCATTCTTATCTGTACATGCTTTTCACAAAGGCTATAGGTTTTGCTCATGTGACCATTGCAGTTAGACATTAGACATATATAAAGCTTGTGTTAATAGGCTTTTAGTCAGGTTGTAAATTAATATGGGAAGAAAACTTAAGTATTAAGTCCACAATTTTGAAGAGTGAAAACTTTCTGGAAATATATTATGGTTTTGGTTTTCTTTTTTTAAAATAGCTACACATTGTCATGAGAGAAACTGGCAAGTTATTTTTTTCAGTAATTTTGCTGAACTTTCTTTGTTACTTCCTTTAGGGAAATGTGGAACATACACTTCCAGTATGAGACCAGTGTATCCTTCAAAAACCTTTCCCAACCATTACTCCATTGTCACAGTAAGAATTCTTGTATAATATGTTTCCACTACTGTTCAGTATCAAGTTTTCTCTAAGGGAATAGTATATTTTGATGTGTTATTAAAATAATTTGCTTTCCCTTCAGAATAGGAAAAATTATGTATTCTATTTATGTAACTTAGGTTAACAGCTATTATATAACACTACAGCTAAGTGGCCAGATCTAATGTTAGTAAATCCAGTCCTTCCAAGAGTAGCTGTGAAAAATCCCATACAGCCACAAGTTCCCGTCACTTTACAACTCCTCATTTGTGTAAATATTTGCACTAAATTGCAGTTTCCACTCTTGCTTTAAGTTGCCAACCTTATTCCACTTCATTAAGGCAGCCTGGCATGATGAAAAGAAGGGTATGAAATGAGAGGAAAGATTTGAGCATCATGCTGAGATTGGCTTTGTGTGATGGACTGTACCTAAGCCTGCATAGAAATGTCACAAAGCTGATCTTGTAAATTTGACACCTTTTGCTTGTAGGAGGAAAAAGAAAAATGGAGGTTTTCAACACAAATGCAGGGTTGGAATCCAGGACATCCTTTTTAGTTTCATCATGCCACAACTAAAATTCAATCAGATACTAGGATCTGCATTTTCTTGTCTTCCCAGTTTGCCAAGACCTTTGGTAGGAGCACCAGGTCAGGAATGAGGTGCTTAATTGTGTAATCCTCACAAATCTCCATGACTGAATATGCAACTAACAGTCGTTAACCATGCCCAGCAGCCATATGAGGTGTACAGTGCAGAGGTTTATCTCCACTCCTCATTCTTGTGAAAAGTAGCAAGGTCCTAATGGTGGTGGTGTTTTATCCCTTATAAATGTAAAAAGCAGCTAGTCTAATTAAAGACAGGGCACAAAGTCTGCTAAAACTACCCAAGACCTGGTGCCTGCACTTCTTTGGCTGCTCATGTAATGATTTTCTAGAACTAGAGCTTTTGCTCATGTGATGGAGGTGTAGCATAGGTAATTGCTTTATCTTTGGTACTAAAGATAGAACAAATGTGTGAATTCAAGCAGTGTCTTTCAGTTTGATTCCAAAGGACAGTGCCTAATATTTTTTAAATCTCACTGAGAAGCAAATAAGGGTTGGAAGGGAGGGCTTGGACGCAATGAGAGATGATGCTGCTAAATTTGGGTACTGAGCTACTGGTGGAGTAGAAGTCACCAGCAGAGTGACTATTCAATGGATATATTTGTCTAAAGGATATGTCTGAGTCTGAGTAACTGGAAGGTTCTTTTTCTTTAGAGCATTGCAACAAGGCATACTTTCAATTACAGGGGCTGTATCCTGAATCTCATGGTATAATTGATAACAAGATGTATGACCCCAAAAGAAACGCATCCTTCACCCTTAAAAGTCAGGAGAAGTTTAACCCACAGTGGTACCAAGGCCAGCCTGTAAGTATTACCACCCTTCTGAGAATCTGCATCACCCTGTTATGTTACTTGATACGCTTTGGATGCATAGTGATGTTGAAAGAGGACAGAGGGTAATTCTAAGTCAGCCAAGAAGCGTTACTCAGCACCACTAGGAATTGCGGTACTAGAGCCAAAAAATAACAAATGAAACAAAATGTAACAGCTTTTGTTGAACTCAAATGGAATTTTCCCTAAGGAAAATGCTGGTTTAAAATAGCTAATATAGCTACCAGATTTTCATCTGTTTTTATGAGTGGGCTTGCAGTTAACTTCTGTGAGGAAATCAACAGACCAATAAGATTGAGCAATAAGAAGCACTAGTAAAGGTTTATGCTCTGCTTAAATTTCTTCTAAGTCCAAAGATGTGGTTTTAAAAGAAATCATCTCAGCTCAATCATATACCTATGGCAAAACTGATGAGATCACCATGGAGATGACGTGGCATGGAAAAATTTGAGTGAGCACTAGCCTAAAGAATAGCAAGGGACGAGATGTAAATATTTAGTGTGTGGGGAAGACTGGGTTTTTTTGTTGTTGTGGTTTGGTTTTTGTTGTTGTTGCTAGTTTTGTTTGTTTTGTTTTATTTGGTTGTTCTTTTTTTCCTTGAGGAAAGAACACACAGGTGTAGAACTTGCAGGCCACTGAGAGTGGAGTGAGTTAGGCAGGAAAGATGCAGAAGGCATAAATCTGTAAACCTTGAGAGCAGCAGTAAAATCAAAAAAGCTGACCAAAATGCTGTTTCTGTATGTCAAGAGTGTGTGGGACATAGGTCCTTGGAATATTCCCACCCCTTCTTTTGTCACTGTTTTCTGAGACATTTCCCTTTCCTGGTGTTCAGCCATGGTTCCACCGTTGCATTTCTGCCAATGGTTCCTACCTCTGTCCTGGCTCCCTGTGGCATTGCAGCAGCAGGGATGCGAGTGTTTGCCACAAGGAATCAGCCTACAGGGTGTAGCTGGGCTGCAGATAGTGATGCCAGGCAGGATGGACTGGAGAGCTCTGTGGAATGATTGGGTTCTGATCTCGCTGAAGGGTGTGGAGTTGGTGAGGGGCTGTGGGCCTGGCAGGCCCTCAGCTGGTTCAATGATGGGCACTAACGTGGTGAATGTTCTCCGGCAGATTTGGCTCACGGCCATGTACCAAGGGCTGAAAGCAGGGACCTTCTTCTGGCCTGGGTCTGATGTAGCAGTGAATGGAACCTTCCCAAACCTGTATGAAATATACAATGGGTATGTAAATGCCTTTCTCTTGAAGGAATATTTGACTTTAACAATTGCAGTGGGACAGATGCCAGAGCAGGCATACTTTTCCCCTACTTTTCTAAATAATTTTGTACAATGGGGGAAAAAAGCTAGGATCCGATTAACTTTGTTTCAGTATAATGTAGAACCTTTGTTTAATTATCTTTTCATTCCTCAAGAAATGTTTTAATGGTAAGATGTGTAAAAATCAGCTTTAAAGCATAACCAGCTTTGAAGCTCTAGTGCTTTACTCTTTCTATTTATACAAACCTTTTGTGGCTGATGTAGAATATTTCAGTCCGAACTTCTCATGAGTGAATGGATCATGTTTTGATGTGATATTGTCTATGGAAACTAAAGTTTTACTGTTGACTGTGGTAAGCTGTTCCAATTTAAAATTATTTTCATTGCAGATTCTGAAAATATTAAGACATTCATATTTAATCAGTGATTGCTCTTCACTGCAATTAAACATTTTCTGCTTAATAAAAATGTTTTTCACCATTTATTTAATAATCTCAAATATTGCCCAAGAAATCAGACTTCTCATTTCTATCTTAGGATCATTTTCTCCTCTTACACCCTTCCTACAGGATGGAATTTTTGATCTTGATTTTCTGCCTATATTTTCTTCCCTATGAACTGATGATGCACTGTTACTTGAACTTGTGTTAAACACTGAATACTTACTTTGTGGTTGCCTCATGTTGTTCAAGGTCAACTTACTTATTGTTCGTATACTTCAGTAATTGATGCAGAGATCTACTTTGTAACATAGTATGAAAAACTTTTATTCAACCCAACCCTACTCCTAAACTAGCAATTTTTCAAAGCATAATATAGAAATAAAAGCCTGCACGTGACTTTGCCCCTTGAAGCCAATTATTTACTTTGTATAATAAGCATAAGCACTACTAGAATAAGCATTATTCTAACCAATATTTAAGGGAGATTCAGATCAGGCCATAAACTCCTGTAGAGTCAGGCAAGGAGGATACATAAATTTGTATCCTGC
This sequence comes from Melospiza melodia melodia, assembly GCF_035770615.1. Lineage (NCBI taxonomy): Eukaryota > Metazoa > Chordata > Aves > Passeriformes > Passerellidae > Melospiza > Melospiza melodia. The sequence goes on from NC_086196.1 coordinate 32,667,130, forward strand.
TAAAAAGCCTGTAATGATTTTTTTTTTGGCTAAAGCACAGTGATTTTTTTGGTAATGTATGGCTAAAAGATTTAGCTCTTGGAAACACATGCTTGGTTGATATTGTATTATTTTGATGCAGCTCAATCCCCTTTGAAGAAAGAGTGGTGACTGTCCTTCGCTGGCTGCAGCTACCTGAAGATGAAAGGTAGGTATACATTTGTGAGTGTGGGTTCCTGTTTGAGTGGTACTGCAATAAATTACTTTGTAAACACAATTTCTGTTTTAAACAATATCTTTTGCTTTATTCTAACAATGTTAAAATATTATTTAGGGCAAACTGTTCCTATGACTGAAGACTTTTTAAATTAAGTTGCATCGCTCAGTTTAATGTATTTTTCCTCTGAATGACAGCATTGTTTCCAATATGTGATCTCCATTGTTGAAATATAATCTCTTCAAACTGTCTCAACATGTATGTAAAATATTACATTTTTGGTACCGTTTGATATAGACCACACTTTTACACTCTGTATTTAGAAGAACCTGATTCCTCGGGCCATAAGTTTGGACCAGTAAGCAGTGGAGTAAGTAGTTTTGTAGTTTCTTAATTTTTTTTTTTAAGCTTGACACTTTGCTCTGACCCTATAAGTTCCATAATTCATGTTAGGTTAACTGAGATTATGTAAAGTATGCTTTTTAGGAAAAAAATTGCTAATAGACAGTCCATCCATGATTAACATTGACATAAAGCATATAATAGCCTATTTAGTATGCCTAATTTTCATTTTCTTTATTTCAATAACTTTTAAATTACCAATGTATGTTTGGGTATGTCTTGTATCTTCTTTTATCTGCTCCTACTTACTAATGGTTCATGTTGATTTTTGGCAGGGGAGGGGAAGGGGAACAGAAAATTTATATAATTTCGATTTAGCAAGAACAGAGGTTTGCATAACAATGTCCAAGTTGTGGTGGTGAAGTATTCATGTTACAATTGTCATTCATTTCCTCCCAGTCTCTGTGCTAAGGTTAGGTGGATTTTGCCTTTATTTCCTTGCAGTTATAATTTATGCCTTCTCAGAAAGAGAAAGGTAAAAGGAACATTGGCCTTATCACAGTCTGTGATTTATTATATAAGTAAGAAGTGTTTGGGACTTACTGTCTTAAAAAGTACTGAATAACTTTACATTTTAAAATACCAAAGTGAAAAGTTCAAAGGAAAAAGTTCTTGGAGATTCAGGACCTTTGTAAAATTCTCTCATCTTGAAGGACTTTAGGCATCATAAGTAGGTATTTAGCCTCAGTGGTGACAAGAGTAAAAAGCTCTTGCCAATTCCTCTTGAGCTGCAAGTAGTTGCCGTTGGTGTAAGGAATTAGCAGACATAATTGGAACTCCAGTATAGGGAACATGATTAAATTGGTTATCTTTTTATTTGCTTAATAAGTGGATCTAAAGTTCTGTATGTCAGGAATGCTCTGGAGAGAAGTAGCCTGAGGATTTGTATATAGTCTCTGCAGGAGCATCTCTTCTTTGTTGATACAAAGCAAGACAGCTTGTACTGGTAGTTCAGTGAGGTGACAGAATTATTTCATTGGAAAACACTTTTTTTTTAACCTCGCAAGTATTTAGAAGTAGCTCCAGTGCTGTACCTCTGTAAGTGAGCTGGGGCCCCAGACCCCTGATCACAAGCAGTGCTAGACTGGTAGTTCATTGTTTGACTTTTTCAGTTTCCTTAAATTAGTTTGACTGGATATTAGTCTCAGAGCACAGTTTCAAGGACAGTTGCTGCAATTCCCAACAGGCATTTTGAGGAGAGGTATTGCAGGCTTGACTTCCTCTGTTCTATCCAGCCCATCAGTATCTGCATCCTTTGTCATTCCCTGCTGTCCTTGGTTGTGCCCAAGCACAATGCAGCAAGCATCCTCAATTTCATGCTTTAAAACCACCTTCACTGGTTATAATCTGTGAGGTTTGATACTTTTGTTTGGGTTGTTTTCCTTTTTTTAAAAGCATCTGCAATTGAAATAGCACATAAAAATGTGTAGCTGTGTCATTGTGCAGTGTGCAGAAAAAGATTGGGCTAAGTGCTGTGTAGTGTAGATATAGCCAATCTTCTGTAGGCAGAGGTAACTCTGAACAGTGCGGGTGATATGCAGTCTGCAGGCTCTCTTTTTTATTTAGACACATTTAACAGTAATTTTAACACTTACTTTACATTCCTATTTTTGTCCTGCAGGTCATTATGGCACTACAGAGAGTGGACAAAATAGTAGGGATGCTGATGGATGGTCTGAAGCAAATGAACTTGCATAAATGCCTCAACATTATTTTTATATCAGATCATGGTAAATTTGATTTTATAAAATATATCAGAACTTTGAAGAACTGTCTTTATAAAGTAATATTCTGAATTTATACCTATATGTTTCTGGCAAGGTTAACAAAGCAAGTAATATGTATAAAATATGTTATCAAGATGATATGACAGCTAATCAGTCTAAGAGAGACTATTTTATCAAGGGGTAAAGAAGTGGAGAACATAGGAAGGAATTAAGTAAATTTCATATTTTATTTCTAATTACTTTTGTCACTATTACCAGATGATGAAAGAAATAGAACAAAAAAATGTGAACTTTAAAAAAATAGATTTAATTTTCTTCTGTCTTTTAACTACACTGCGCAGCAACAGTTTACAAACTGCTGAGGAACTGAAAAGACAAGCTGTATCTTCCTTTTTATTATCAGTTCCTTTATATGTTATTAGAAGACTGTGAATATGAAACTCTGATTTATTTGTCTAGCTTTTCTGTATATCTGGAATTATTTCTATGTTACATATTTAAGCATTTTTTCTACTTCTTTTCTTGACAAATGAAATAAAACCACTCTTTCATGCAGCACAAAATTGACTTCCAAAGCTCTTAGCCACAGGGAATGATGCAAAGCAAATATCTGTACAGGCTTATAAAAATTATGACATTAATGGAGTGTAAACCTGCCAGGAATTATTTAAAGTAGGAGTTTAAATGCAATAAACAACTCGAAGCCCCTTTCTGAAAATTGATAAAGAGCACAGGGAGAAAGACCAGTCAATAATTCTGTGCCTATTGGTTATTTCTTTAGATATGTACTGAACATTATTAGGTAGGATATTGGGCTGAATTAATATTTGGTCTGACCATTGCTCCTGTTCTTAGACTCATAAGAGTTCTTTTCCCTTTAGAGAGAAAAGTTTGTCTATTTATTAAATTGGAGAATCTTTCTCAGCCGTGTAATTGGCTGATACTGTTTATCTGTGCTTGTTTTTTTATCTTCTGTGCATGTGTATTAGGGTCTTCTTGGGTCAGATGCTTTGGGATTGCTGATAAAAACACCAGAGAAATTACATTTCTGATATCTACAGCTAAAGTTACATGTCTCCTTAGCAAGGTGACTCTACACTGACATTCTCATTTTAAAAGAAAATATATTTCCTTTTACAGGGATGGAAGTAGGGAGCTGCAGAAAAACAGCATATCTGAACAGCTATCTCGACGATGTCCAAGATTTCATAGTTGTACCCGGTCCTGCAGCTCGCCTTAGACCTAATAATGTTCCAGATGAGTATTTCTCTTGTATGTAGTTGCTAAACTAACTTTTGTTATTGGGTTAAATGTTTTTGTACTTTTCAAATACAAACTTGGGATCCACGTATTCCATTAGCAAATTTGTGTGAATGCCACTTAGCTACAGTCTGGACAATGATGAAGAGGAAATACTGAGTAGTGTGTGCACTTGTGTTTTTAAAGACCATTTGACTCTCCAAGTCTGAAAGCATATTTGAATCTCACATTCAAATACACGAAAACATTTTATGGGCTGCCTCAGAGTTACCAACTGCAAATGCCTCCTGCCTTGTGAATGGCATTCCTTCGAATAAGATCACCTGTGCACAAGACAGCCCAAAAATCCTTCCTTCATGTCTCACCTCACTTCCTAATTTATTAAGTTTTGCATAAATTTGCAATATTTCTGTCTCAGAGAAATGTTAAATTGTGACTATCATTTATATATTATTTTGAGTATTATGTATCCTAGTTATAAAAACTTGGCCTAATGGCCTGACTCAGTAATTGGGTAAACTGCAAGTAAACATAATTAATAAAATGGAGTAAAAAAATCAATGAATACTTATAAATTTTAAACTCTGATTTGTTAAGCAGTCTTATTTTAGGCAAACATTTAATCCCTGCAATTTTTAGTACTTTTTAATGTTGAGTGCAGGAGCTTTCTTCATGTTTCATAGCATTTTTCTTGTGGTGGGTTGGTTTTTTTTATGTTGAGATTATTGTTCTCTGTGCCTTTTAAGACTTGTAGACCTCAACCCCAGTGACTTTGTCCTGTTTACTTTAGAATAGCTTGATGCTATTCTAAACTGTTTTAAATTTTTACTTGGAGAACATGGGAGTCAAATGCAGTGTCAGGTTCTCCCTGGAGAAGTTTAGGAAGAGGAGAAGTGGCGCATCTCCTCCTTTGGATGTGTGCTCTGTTACAATGGGGGAGCATAGCTGTCATAGTAGCACAGCGTGTATCTGTGCAGGAATTATGCATGGTTCTATTGCCAGGGTAATCCTATAGGTACTTGAGTCGAGTGTTGGATATCAGAGTCAGGACAGAGTAACTGTGAAATGTAGCTGGGCCTGTGTTACACACAATGTCAAACTACATGATGTAATGGTCCCTTTTGGCTTGGGCCTAAGCGTCTGAAACTTAGCCAGCTGGTGCTTGGCTTTCTTTCTAAGGATAGCTGCTAAACAAAACTGCTGTCCTGGTAGCTGCACTTGTGTCTTTTTCTTTAAAGGCTTATTAGCAAAGAAAAATTCACCTTGATTAACACAGCCTTTAGTTGCCTTTTTTCTGAAAACTTGCTTCTTGGATTATTTTTCTAACTGTGGCTAATATAGTTTAAATGTAAGTATAGTTAACTTTTAACTAATAAATTTAACTAAAGTTTAACTAATATAGTTTCAACTTAAAGCTGTAAATAAGTAATCAAGGGGAAGAGAGGGTGAACTGAAATTTTATAAAAGCAATAGCTTGACAGTTTAGGGATTATCTTGCTCTATATGGTTTTCACTCTGGAAAAATAATTTCTTACGGCCAGAAATTTATTGAAACTTTTCATTTGTATTACGTGATGGGAATGTTTTCATTTTACATCTGATCTTTTTAAACTTAGGTGACTAATACTTACATATGATTCTTCCAGTTAATTATGAAGGCATTGTCAGAAACCTCACGGTAAGTGTTGTTTTGTCTGTTGCTCTAGCTTAATTTCTGTTGACATTTACAAGTATGTTATAGCATTAGCTGTTTGCTGGGCAACTTACATACTATGTGTACTTTGATTCACTGACAGGATGAGGGGACATAATCTTATACTGCACCAGGGAGGTTTAGGTTGGACATCTGGAAGAATTTTTTCTAGTTGACAGGATGATGTTTAATCATAGTTGTACTTGATGATGTCAGAGGTCTTTCCCAACCTAAGTGATTTTGTGTGCAACCTTTGGTAAACAGCAACAATAACAAAAGTAGTTCCATACAGGGGAAGGTGAAATTTTAATAAGATGACATACAGCTATTGGGTTGTGCATTAACTAAAGCTCTGTGTTCATTTCCCTGTATTGTATTACATATATTGTGTTTTTCTTCCAACTGGAGAACTTGGTATCTAGACCATACTAGCTGAGGGCCACGTCAGTGTAAAGCTCAGCTCTATTGCCAAGACACACACAGGATTTTCTTGCTCACACCTTTTTGATAAACAGCTTTGAGAGAGGATATTGAATTTTATTTTTTGGGGAGGATGTCAGTTGCAGTGTAATGAATTTGCTTTTTTGCTTTGTCCCTGGCTTCTGTTCTCATCCCTGCACTGTAATCTGTTTGCCTCTCATTTATGCAAACTTTGTTGCTGGTGAGAACAATGCTGTTTGTATAGATGACTTCAGTATTCAAAATTTCCAATACTACAGTAGAGATTTTTGGGTTTTTTTTCCTTTTTAAAATAATTAATGGATCTTGGTTCATAAAAAGTTCATTTGTCCCTGTGTGATCAGTCTAAAAATCCTAAATGTCTGTTACCTTCTCTATTACAAAGCTGTAGACTTTTTGCATTGGACAATCTCTTATCACTTGTGAAAGTATCGTGATATTTATGTCTTAGTGTAATTCTTTATTAATTCTCTGCAGTACAGTTTGGTTCTATACAACTGTAGGCTGTAAGAAAAAAAAGCAAGTTTTGTCCAATAATGCAATATTAAATATATTTTAGTAACTATTGAATCCAAATCCAGTCAGTATTTGTGATTTAAGTATTCATTCATATGTCTCAGATCTTATGACTCCAAACCTGGTGGAGTTATGTCGTTCTTAGTGGAAGTTATTGCAGATCATTTGCAATTGATGCGCTTTTAAGAACTGTGCATGACATAAAATATGCATTTCACCAAAATTTCCTTATGTTTTAATTTAAACATTTCAGTGCATAAAACCAAATCAGCCTTTCAAAGCTTACATGAAGCAGCTGCTGCCCAAGCGTTTCCATTATTCCTATAATGACCGCATTGAACCGCTGCATTTTTATTTAGACTCCCAGTGGCAGCTTGCTCGGTAAGTTTCAGTTCTCAGTACCTGAATGTACAACAAATAATTTATTGTTTTCTCTTCCAAGTGGTTAGAGTCCAGTGATAGCTGTTACAGTGTGATATTCTTGTTTGTTGTTGCAAAAGGACGTTGCAAAGGAACAATGCATGCTTTTTGCTGCAGGTTTTGCTGGCCTGGGGAGGCTAAATTCTAAACTGGCAGCTATTGATATTCTGCCTGCTGGGTATGGAGGTAGTGGCAGGTTAGAAACTAAAGTCCTCACTCTCAGATACTTGAGCACATCTTGCCATGCTGTAGGAATTTCCAAAGTGAGTCCATGAAGACAGAACATGTAAATAATTTCTAGGTTAAATCAGTCTTGTCAGTCATTGAACTTACTGAGTCCCTGGTAGTTCATTACTTTATGTGTTTTGATTAAAGAATTTACAAGTCCCAGAACAGTGGTATCTGTTGTAATGGTATTAATTTTGAGCACCTCTGTGATACTTCAGGGCTTTATCTGTTAGCCTGAAATGAAAATTTTTTTTCATATGTCATGTGCTTTGAATTTAAATGACTCTGAAAGACACATGAAAACTCCAAAGGGATAATATTTGCAGAGAAAATTACTATTCTGATTTTAAAGGCATTCTCTTCCCAAACACTAAAGACTTCTCATTCTCTATGGATAATCCTCTAAGTATCTTTTAACAGAGAAGTAAATACATCATCACTGAATGTGCTTTATGCTGATGTGATTTGTGAGTTACATAAACTGTGTATTTTTAATAGAAAACCACTTGAAATTAAAAGCTGCAAAGGTGGATTCCATGGCTCAGACAATCGCTTCCCCAATATGCAGGTGAGGTTTAAACTTCTGTTAGCTCTTATTTTTAGTTCCCTCTCTTTCCAAAGGCTGTGTTTGCTGGGTGTTGAGGTTTGTTTGTTGGTGTGTTTTTTTGATTTAAGATCTGTGATATTATTCCATCTGCAGTTCAAGAAATAATATAGGACTGATATTGTCATGTGCTGGATAACCCATAAAAATAAGGAGAGTCTTGAACTTCTCTTTAATGGGAAATGATAAGAGATCATAGTGAAACATCAAATCTGATCCGCAGTTTCATCTAATTTGGGAAAGTCACTTAACCTATCCTCTGCCTTAGTTTCTGCTATCAATACAATGAAAGCCAATATTCTTGATTTCAAAAAGCTATTTTCAAGATTAAAATTCACATACCGTTGTGAATTCACATACCGTTGTGAGGTACTTGGAACTATTACAGTTAATATGTGTAAACACTTTTAAAAGAGAAATCTGTGTATTACATGGACTTTGTAAGTCTTCTCATGAAACTTGTTTTCTATAATTTTCTTTCTTAAAAGCCTTTTTTTTTTTCATGTGTTGTAGAGTTATATAATATTGGCACCAAACTGTTTTTAAAAAAGTCCTAATCTTGTATCAATTTACTTTTCCTACCCATCAATTTACCCTTTATATTTCTTCCCTGATTTGACAATGGAAAACCTGCTGATAGTGTTTCTAGTAAGGGGTTGCAATCAGTAAGCCACGTGATGCCATAGGTACTCCATCTCTCTCTGCTGTAGTTTGACTGTGTAAATTTTTTTCAGTAGACTGACTCTATTCAAACTTTTTTGCCACACTTGGGATTGCCAGTTCATAGCACCCCTAACAAGTCCTAAACCAGATATAATTTATCCTTTTTGTGGCCACCATTATAGCAGCATAACAGTATTTCATACTCTGTAACCAAAAACAACAGAAAGGAGGTAGCGTGTCCCTGCCTCATCTGGTTCAAATTAGACTGGTTGAGTACATTAATAGCCTGCAGATTCTAGTATCAACAGTTGCAAAATAATGCCCTATGTTATGCTTTGATCTCAAAGAAAGGACTTAAGAGTTGAGTTTTAGCCTCTGTTTTTGCCACACAGCTATGAAATCTGAGACAATTGCATTGTTCGCAAAGAGCTTGGAGATCTTATCCAGAGATGTGCTATACGGTGTAAAACATCCATCACTCATTCAGTATCTTGATACCACAGATGTGTGCAATCTGTTTATCATCATTAAAAATAAGCTGAATAACTGAGGACAAGTTTTAAAACAATATTTTCGGCAGCAGTTGAGCTTAAGCATTTGTTGCCCTTGCCTCTTTGTTCATGCTGCAAACCCTGCAGTATGCTGGTGTAACATTTGTGTGGCTGCAGTGTCAAGTAGGTTGGGGAATTGAGCCAGAAGGAAAAGAGCCAGCAGGGAAAAAAAAAGGAAAAGTTTTTGAGCTGGCAGCATTCCTGGATCAGGTCCAGTACAGCTTGGGAAGTGGTGCAAGAAGGAACAGCTGCAAACCAGGCATGGAAGCCTACAATCCTACCATTGCTTAAACCACTTAAAGCATTGCTACCAACAGATGTTTTCAGACCCCCAAGTTAAAAGCTTCCAAATTGTTTACAGGATGTGATATGTGATGGTTACTTTGGATCCACATTTCCATTAACTCTTTTAAAGCATTTAAGATGATAACTTTTAATTTCTTCAAAAGCAGAGAAGAGCAAGGGACATCATAAATGGCTAAAGGCAACAATGAGACAGAATTGGGTTTCCTAGTACTCTTCTACTATTTAAAAAAATTATTCTTATGCATCTACTTTTTTCAAAAATGAAAAACACATGCTTTTGACTTGATACGTACTGTGTTGGTAAAAAGATTAAGATTCCAAGATTAATTTATTGGAAGAAAATGCCCTCTGAGTATAAAGATAATTTTCATTTCAATTTGTCTTAAACAGAATTTCACTATACTTTTCCCTGTAAATCCTAGGCTATCTTTATTGGTTTTGGACCAGGATTCAAGTTTGGTACTCAAGTTGATCCATTTGAAAACATTGAAGTATATAATTTAATGTGTGGTAAGTACAATGGATGGGTGTCAGTTTTGTTCAGTAAAGTATAATATCTTTTGGGCATTGTAAATCTTCCAATAACAGATTGCTAAGTGTCCTCAGAAACTCATCCTTAAGAGCTGCTGCTATTTTCACAAATCAGCTGTTTGTTTTTCTGAGAAAGGGCCATCTCTAAATGACTAACAGCAGTTTAGGATCTACTGGTCTGGCTACCTTGTCTATCTTTTTTTCACTGGTCACACTGTGTATTCCTCTGGCTTTTCCAGAGCTGGTGCTTTGACTCACCACTACTAAAAATGTCTACTTCAGAATGTCTCTACCATCATGAAGGGAAATCTCCTTTCCTTCCTCTTTCAAACACAATGTTACTGTGATTCCTTATTCCTGTCTTCGTTCTTCATTCTGTATTTCATGGTTTCTCCATAAGTCTGTCACTAGATCTACCACTTTCTGTTCATTTATTCCCCTTGAGGTCCTCACCTGTTTTCCATTATTTCCTGCCTACATCTCTCTCTGGTTTGAAACTATACTGCTTCTGGGAGAAGAAAAGTATACCAAAGAGTTTGATCCAGAAAATACTTAAGAGTACTGCAAATGCTTGAGATTGGTGGCTGTATTCAAGCAACCTGCTCAACTTTACAAGAAGACTAGTGTTCAGTACAGAATACTGAACACCAGCTAAGAATCTGTGTGGCCCCTTTTAAAGAGGTTACATTGCTTTTCTCCTTGGGTGTTTTGAGCAGTAAGCAGTGAAGCTTTGACTCATCCATACTGGTAAGCACAATATAATCAGCTCTGTATTACAATCTTTCTCCTCCTGTTAATATCACTTGAATTCTTTTATAGATTTGCTTGGTGTGAAGCCAGCCCCAAACAATGGAACTCATGGACGCCTAAACCATCTATTAAAGCACCCTGTTTACACCCCCCACCATCCCAAAGAAACAAGTAATCCTTCTGAATGCTCTGTGGTGGGAGAAAGAGCCTTTTCAGTGAGCCTTGGCTGCTCCTGCAGGACAGGGGTAAGCGCTAAAATGGTTAAAGTTGTGGAGGCAGAAATCTGTTGTATTTAAAGAGTGAAACTTTGCATTCTCCAGATAGTTTTACAGTCCCTTACTATTGGTTTCAAAATCAACTCTTGTTTGGGGTTAATGAGTTCTATCCTGTATTTGTGTATTAATATTTTGCAGATTGCTTATGTTAAGTCCCATGAATCTCTGAAGAGCCTGGAAAAAACCCACAGAAGCTTGATGGGGAAAGCATTCAGTTTTTGCTTGGCTCACTTAATTATGTTGAAATTTCTGTTCTGTGAATATTGTGTTTGGACTGTGATTTTCAAGCCTGTAGATTTGCTTGTGGCAAAACCAATTTATTACTGGAAATTCCCTGTAGTTCCTCTCCAGTACATGTGTTCTGTGTATGTATAACTTGCAAGGCAGAAGTTACATTTAAGGGTGGTACCAACTCATAATGTGCTTTGTAGAATCTCACTGCTTTTTCTTTGTAATTATAGGGCTTGCCAGTAAGGGATTTTCATCAGCGTTTAAATCTTACTGAAACAGAAGGTAAGAATTTCAAATAATAATATAAAGAGCTAACAACAATAAAAACTTCTTAGTCATCAAACATTTTATGTTTTTAAACTTCTGAGCCACTCTCAAGTAAATTATGTGAAAATTCTTTGAAATACTTGCTGGAACTATAGTCCTGCCTGGAGAATTTGTGGACGCCTCACCCCTGGAAGTGTTCAAGCCCAGGTTGGATGGGGCTTTGAACAACGTGGTCTAGTGGAAGATGTCCCTGCTTTTGGCAGGGTGGTTGAAACTAGATGGTCTTTTTGGCCTCTTACAGCCCATACCATTCTATGATTCTCATGTTTTTGAATACAGTCCTCCTGAACCATTTGCTCTCAGGTAAATGTGTATCCTTATACATGTGTCTTTATGGCATATGTGTTATCTGTTGCATTTGACTTCTCTAGTACTGAAGTAATGAGCATTCCAGAATGGGAAGTAAGAGTGTTGTATGGGGAAGTACCTGATAGCAAATCAATGCAAATCATGACACCTGTAATGGCAGCGTACTTTTAAAGAGGCATAAGGAGTATTTGACGTATTTGTTATGTGGTCTTGAGTTGTTACTTCTTTTACTTATGCTTTATTTCCATTCATTGGACATACCCGTGCCATGTTTAAGCTGCAGTTTGCAAGGCTGTAGATGTGCTCATGAGTCATAAAACAAAATAAACTATTTTGAGCATGAAACAGGTAAAACAGCACGTAAATAATGAAAACTGTAAGTCAAAATGGAACCTAGTTCCAGGTGCTAATGCCTTGATAGATGATATCAAGAACATTAGGCTGCCTGAAATACACTGATAGAGACCTTGCCGTGTGTGTGTGTGTGTGTGTGTGTGTGTTCATAAAACTTGGAGGTTTTATGCAAATAAGCTATATTTGGCAAAACCACACTATAGCTCACTATTGTTAAGAACTGGACATAAATGCCAGTTACTGGCAGGGTCCAGTATTTGCTGCTTATCCAGAGCTAATTCAAGGCTTCTGTTGATTTGTGTAGTTTGTCCTGAAACAAAGAGTGGATAGAGCTTTCTTGAATCTTTTCCACTAATGACAGGTCATAATTTTAAAACATGTCCCAGAACCCTTTTAAAGTAAGTCTTTCAGTATTGTAACACTCATGAGAGCAGCAAAATAAAATCCAGTTAGAGTAGTACAATGTGTTTTCTCCAAAGTGTGCCAGGGGTTTTGCTGGCATCTCTGAGGACTTTGTTTACCTGGCTTTGAAGAAACTTGACAAGGCCAGACACAATAACATATTTCAGTTCTATTTTGTCGAAATAGGAACTTAAGGCTCTAAACCTACATTTTTGAAGCAGTAGGATTTTGTCTTGAATTATCAGTGAGACCTGGTATAGCCCTGTTTTAACAGTAATAATGTCATTGTGAATTGTATTGATTAAGAACTAATCAGATATTAAAGCATTTCACAGATGAAGAAATTCTAGTAAACAGCCTAGAAGTGCCTTAAGACTGTATAGAATTTATTAGTTACTTCAGTTTGCATGTTCTCTCATGATTGTCACAACTTGACAGTCTGTAAGGACAAAAAATTATAACTGCATTTTTACTTTAATGAAAAAAATATGAATTGTTTTTCCCTCATGGGTGGAGAAGTAACTGTCATAATCTTCATATTTTTTGGTACTGTGGAAAAAACCCTGCACATTATTGCTCAATTTCTTTCCCCATGTAATGCATTTGCCTTAAAACTGCATAATTGTTTGTGGATGGTGAGGACCTATTTAATGGACGATATACTTTGACACCTTCTTTATAATTTTAGTCATGTAATGATTGAAAATACTTGAATTTTGAAAGGCAAAGTAGTGAGCTCTTGCACAGCTGAAAATCCAATCCAATATGTCACTGTATTGTTTACTTAGACCTCTGTATTTCCTAGTCTTTCAAATGCATTTTTACATACAACGGTGTGGTTTCTGCTGAAATAGTAATTTCAAATCACCAGAATTGGTTTCTCTCCCATCTAAATGTTACATAAAAGCAGATTCCACATTTTTAAATTGAACCATAAAGTCAACAAAGAGTTTAACCTTGTGACTTGAATTTATCTTCTGTTTTTAACAGCAAAAGGTTTTGGTTCTAATACAAGCCTAATTTGTACATAAGCTACATTTGCACATGTTTTGTAGTACAAGTTTAAATAATTTTATTGGCTTAATCACTTAATTTATTGTCTAGTATAGAAACTATGCGTTTGATATAATAATGAAAATTTTTTGTCTCATTTCTGTAACTTCTGTTTGCTTGGCAATTGAAAATTAAGGCAGCCTCAGGTGTATAAAAGAGGAGGGTATTTAACAACTAGCGTTAATTGAAAAGCAATAAGCACTATTTTTGTTGCAGTTAAGAAGACAGAGAAACTTAATTTACCCTACGGACGGCCCAGGGTTCTGCAGAAAAAACATAATTACTGCCTCCTTTACCATTACCGCTACGTGAGCGGGTACAGCCGGGACTACAGGATGGCTCTGTGGAGCACGTACACTATTGGCAGAGATGTAAGTATAAGAAGAAAGATTAGAAGCAGCCTTGAAAAGTAAAAATCTAGAGTGTCAGTATTCCTGAAGGCTTCTTATATCTGCTTATGGTAAGAGTCACTGTGGTGGTGGAGTCACTGTCTGCAGAGGTGTCCAGGAAAGGACTGGATTTGGCACTTAGTGCCATAGTCTAGTTGACAAGGTGATGGTCAGTCAGTGACTGGACTCAGTTACCTTAGAGGTCTTTTTGCAGCTGAAATGGGTCTGTGATGTTATCTCCCAGGGAACTAAGCTGAACCACATAAGATATAAAGTGGAAATTTGTGTGAGGTTTGCTATGCCAATAAGGATTGGCTTTGACTCTTCCATTTCTCAGAGTGAAGCAGTTTTGCCCCCAGATTGAGCAGATCCATCAGGAAGTGAGAAGTCCATTGCCATTGGTATAGAACCCTATATAGGAGAATGCACTGGTAGCATAGGTCTGCTATAGCAGTCTACAGCAGTGCTGCAGCAGTGCTGTCCTTAAAACTGGCTTCAACTTGGGTTTCATAGTCTTAAAGCAGTTTGTAATATGGCAGGATCCTTTTAAAAAAGTAATCTCATGACCATCTTGAACCGTTCATGCCCTGATATGATGCTTTTCTCAGAATATAATCCTAATTGGGGAAAAAAGAGATCAGTGAAAATAAAGCTGGTCTTTGTGGTCCTGAACCCTATGCTTAAGATGTACCTATTCAGAGTAGAGGACTGATCTGGTAAATGAAAGATTTTTCAAGTTGACCTTTCCCATTCACAGAAAATTTAGAAGCCAGATCATGCTTAAAAGGAATTAGGATAGTAGAGGATACTTTTAAATTTGATTATCTGGGAATCATAGATTTTAGATAATGACTTATAATTAAATTTGGCTAAACTTTGGGAAGATTTACTTGATCCTAAATATTTTGAGGGTAGTGACATGAAGCAACCAGTTACTATAACAAGTGGCCCACACATCTGTCTGTCAATTATGTGAGGCTGTCTATCTGTCAGTAAATCAGGTTGTCTTAAATGAGAACCTCTAGATTATCTTTTAGAACATGTAATAATTGAATAAAATGCTGCAGTTCTGTTCACTTTATTTCTAAGGTATATGAAGTGATGGGAGGACTTGTTTTCCACTGGCATAAGATGAACAATTCTTGCATCTTAGTTAAGTCCTTCACACTCTTAAAGGCAGCTGCAGCCAAATATTTAGAATTCTGCAGTCCCTCATACCAAGAGAATTATTGTAAGTTGTAAGCTTTCACAATGATACTTATTGTAAGCTTTCACAATGATACTTTCTTCTTGTTCAATAGGACAAATGGATTTCTTCTACAGGAGCTGCCTCCAACTGCTTACATAAAGATGTTCGTATTTCACAGAATCATAACCAGACTTGTTTGTTTTACAACAGTCATCCTCGCCTAACTTATGGATTTCTTGCTCCTCCAGGTAAGTATTTGTCTATATTCTATAGCGTGTCTGATGTACATAGCTTGTAACGTAGCAGGTGTAGTCTTCTGTAGGTGTTTTTGGTACCTAATCAGAATACAAAGCAGTAGTTGCTGAATTGTTGCAGTTCACTTCAGCATATGAGAAAGGAAAACACTTTAGATGCTTCAGCAGTTGGTGGGGTTGTCCAAGGTCACTTAGTACTTTCCAGAAGTTTTGAAGCACTTATCATGCTTCTAAAGTGGCATCTCACAGAAGAAACTGGGAGGGACATGTAGACATGAGTGAAGTCCAGCAAGCTGGTAAAATGCAAATTCACTCTGTATACATGGATAAATTGTTTGTGAACTGTTGCTGACCTGATATGGAAGTATTTTATTTACTCTACTCATTGAATACCAAGTAGCAGGTTATTTAAACATCCACATCAAGCATAGTTTGCAAAGTTTCAGCAGAATCCTATATTTAGGATAAGTCTAGATTCTGCAGTCAGGGAAAGTTGGCCTGACATTCATGAACTTTATTTCTCTTGCCACAATTCAGAAGCCTGTCCTGATATTTTTAAATCTCATTAAATTTGCCAACTGTATATCTGACAAGTGTAACTGCTGCTGCTACTAAATTTATTTATTTTAGGTGGAATCTGGCAGGTACTGAAAGTCAGCACTTACACCCACACCAGTTTTGGAAAATGAAGTTAGGTCAGCTCCATCTCAATGTTAATGCACTGATCACTAAAAGCATGAAAATGCAAGTTTAAAGTAACAAATCCATGTAATTAATTGGCCTTTATTTGTTTCAGATTTTATGACAGATGCAAAGAAACCTCACTATGATGCCTTGCTCACCAGCAACATTGTGCCAATGTATCCTGCATTTAAAGGTATTTTATTTGTATGCCTATTTTATGTCCATAGTTGAATAGAAGACTGCTGGTGTTGTGCTGGCTTCCAAACCATGCATATGACCCCCGGTTCCTGGGAGAGAGGGAACATGAGATGATTGACTGAGAGAAAATAAACATATTCCTGGTGAAAAAGAAGGATAACTGTGGTACTTCTCCTGGAAAATAAGGGATATCCTGTTTTGTAATGGAGTACTGATCAATTCTTAATTTAAAATATTATATAGGTTAGATGTGTCAGGACATGGTGCAGTGGATGCTGCTACCCAGTTGTATGCAACCTCTAACAACAACAAACACCTGTAAAATTTGTTTTCCTAGCTTATCATGTCTGTCTATACTCCACTGAATACTCTGCAGAGTTGTATTAGCAGCTTCTATTGTGAAGATTATTTCCTGATTCCATTACTGTGTTTCAGTGTTGTGGGACTACTTCCATCAACACCTCCTGCCTGAATATGCTGCAGCCAGGAATGGTGTCAATGTAGTCAGTGGTCCAGTGTTTGATTATGACTCTGATGGGCTCTATGATACCCCAGAAAAGTTGAAAAGGTGAGAACTTTTCACATTCGAATCCTTTATTTCTTTCTTCCAATACTGGTCTGTGAGTAATTATCCATCTTCAGAAAGACACACAAAAGTTCAGAAAAAAGCAACAAGCCTGAAGAGAAAAATGCACCTTCAAAATGTGTCATCCTAAAACTGAAGGTGGAGTTTAAGAGAAGCTGTTGCATGTGGAATGATGTCTACCATCCTGAAAACTAATGCAATTGCCCCTAGGAGAGCACAAGGCAAGGGCTTATCCCTGGTGGCATGGTTGATACTTCCTGAGCTGGCAGTGTTCTACTACAAGTTGTGGGTTACACGAGTTAGCAAAATTGGCTCAAGCTAGGAGGCAGAGAGGTTCCTGGACTTGGGCTGAACTCTCCATCACCTCCAGAGTTTTACACATTTTTATGGCAAATCAATTTGTTATACCTCATCAAACTTGTTATTTAGTCTACAAGCCAAACTTGATTTTCAAAAATAGTGGTTTGGAATTTTCCTTCCAGACCTAAGTTTTCCTTGGACAAAGTAGGTGAATTGATAAAATTGAATATAGCTGAATGTTGTAATTTGATCTTTGTGCAAGTATGATTTGGTGGATTTATAGAGAGATCTTTTGTATTTCAGATACCGTGGTAATTCAGAAGTTCTAGTTCCAACTCACTTCTTCATTGTGCTGACCAGCTGTAAAAATACTTCTGAAACTCCTCTGGAGTGTGAGGGGTCTCTAGATGCCTTGTCTTTTATTGTACCTCACAGAGAAGACAACAGTGAAAGCTGTGCAGTAAGTAGTCTGTTTGGCCCTCATAAAATTCTGAAGTCAGGCTGGAGCTTGTTTTGTTGGATATCAGTAATTAACTGGTTAAAGCCTTTGAAAATGGTACAGTCTACATGCCAATCTTGAGAGAGAAGACAATATTTTTGCAAACAGAATTATGTCAAAGTCTGTGAATATGATCAAAGGGGAAAATGGATCTGTTCAAAGAGCAAAGCATAGAGCTCGCAAAGTGGGATCAGAGTATGCAGAGAGCATGAATGTGATGCATACAGAGACTTCTGTAATGCAACTATTCAGTGTAGAGCTGAGAAGGATTAAGAGCTGCTAAGAAGAGTCACCTACAACAAAAGGTCAGTGCTAAGGCCAAATGCATTCCCAGAAGGAGAAGACACAGATGTCTCTGAAGACCACTGGTTGCTTCTATTTGAGGTACCTTGGCATTGTGGTGAGAACACACATAACTGCACTCCCTATACACCAGAAAAAAGTGTGGAAAGTGTGTAGACCAATCCTGCAGCAAGGAATTAGAGTCAGACACAGCTCTCGGAATATTTTTATCATACTGGTGGTAGATAAATTGCCATTCCCCATTATCACCAACTGATGTAACTGCAGGTTTTGTATACTTGAGGAGTAACAGCAAGAACTAAATTCAGACAAGCTTCTAACTATGTATAATCCTTGCACACTCTGTTTGTTAGATGCTTGCCAACAGTTATTGATTTCTGCCTTTATAAAACATCAAAATGTCTTTTTTTAGTAGATTAAATTTATCTCAGGAGAAAAAAAAAAGTTTTACAGCCCCTTTTTTTTCCTCCTCTGTCCCAATAGGATGGCAAGTCTGAGTCCGTGTGGGTTGAAGAGAGAATGAAGTTTCATACGGCTCGCATCAGAGATATAGAATTAATTACTGGACTCAGCTTCTATCAAGACAGAAAACAGCCAATATCTGACATTTTACAGTTAAAAACATATTTGCCAACTTTTGAGACAGTCTGATTTTTCCTATGGAATGTTGTTATTCATGTCACAACTGATTTGTAAATAGACTTTTTTTAATTAACGAAACCTTTTTTTAAAAAGATAAGCTGGAACTTTTATTGAGAACTCTTGACCAAATTGCCAGTAGAGAGGAGAGTGGGTGCCATATTTGTATCTCAGGGACTCCTCATGGACTATGCTTGTGACACAGGATGGCAGCGCCTGTCATTCCCACTTGGATGTGGTGGAGCCATGTCCGTTATCATGCTAACATCATTTGGTCATCATAGTCATAGACACGAACACAAATGTTATCTTTGATATGCTCTGGAGAGGGAGAATTTTATAAAACATAGTTTATGATCAGCATTCTACTTTCAAAATGCTGACAATTAGCAAATACAGTTCTGGGAAAGAACTGCAGTCTTGGTGACCATTGAAATCTAAACAACAGCACTCTTCTCACTCCGGTTTTTCTTGAAGTGTGAATTGCACTCTGAGCTTTGGGTGTCATAAAACAATGCAGCGTTGTGGTGCAAGAAGCTATACTGGGGTCAGTAGGACCAGGACTAAACCTTGCCCCACGTGGAAGAGATGCCTGGCTACAGGAGTTCTGTGGGCTGGAAAGCCTCGGCATGTTGCTGCCCTCTGATGGCTCCAACACCGACGGAGAATTAGATGCACAGTTCACGTGTTCTACATGCATCCTTGGAACAGGTGGGTGTAGGATGCATCAAGTCACCTGTAAATGAGAAGAAAGTATGTCAGGAATATGATTGAGCTCCCAGAAGTAATTATCTTACTTCAAGCTAAACTTAGATTTGATGAAAAATTTTGCATTATTGAAGTAAAGATGTATTTCTCTGTTTGGTACATGTTTTTGTCAGCTGTGGTTTTGAAATCCCATTTTTGAATGCAGATGCTGTCAGAGATGCAAATTTTGAAGAGCATGTAATGACCTTTCTTGGAAGCTTTCAGGCTACACAAACAGCTGCTACAGGCACTCAGGCGTGTAGGAACTCCCTCCTTTTCCAGTACACATATTATCACCTTTGTAATTCTCCCACTCTCTAAAGCGGATGACCCAAAATTGGCTCTGTTATGTATAAAATTCAGCATCGCCAATTTCACATTTATGGTCTTCTCATTTAAAAAGGAGAAAATACATCACGCACAAGTATGACAGAAGAATGAAGAGCCTGTAACTGAGCAGAGAGGCATTTGACCTTATAGCTTGGCCAGGACATGTTGAAGGCTGGATTCAGAGCCTGCTGAAGTCAGAGGAAGCTTTTCCATTAACTTCAGTTTGAGTGGGCTGAAGTTCTGGGACCATTTTTTCTTTTAACCAAGTGTATTTTCTTGATCTTATGTTACAAGCATGAATTTTATTTTTTTCTCAAGTAGTTTCACTGTGTGAAATCTAAATGTGTTGTAGCAACCTCACATTACGATAGGACTGTGACAGCATTATTCAGTGTAACTGCTTTGTAATGTTGCCTGTGACCAATAAACCCATCAGAAGTACTATGCTGCTTGTGACCCTTTCTCTACCAAATGCTACCAACTGGTGCAGTTATAGAGCAAAATTTCACTTTTTTGGGGGGGGCAGGGGGAATGGGAGTTGCTTCATTCTTTGCTCCATAAATTTAAGATCATTTCTCCATCTGTAACATTAGTTACATTTATTATTAGGAGAGGAGGGTAGGAAGAAAGATGGTCAAGGTATTGAGGTGTTTTTGTTGTTGTTGTTGGGTTTTGTTTTACAACTGGTGGTGTCTCCTGAATACAAATAGATATGTTGACATCTTAAGGTGATGCCAGTTTCCATTAAGAGGCAGGGCCAGCCTAGCTCCTGGATAAAAATGGAACCAGTGTGTCTTCAAGCATGTGACTTCTGGTTTGACCTTTGATTTTGGAATGGAGAGCAGTTGTGAAAGCTATTATGGTCATCAAGACAAGGCAGGAGCTAAGTGGGGTTTGGAATGTGTCTTTGCCAGAAATTGACAAGTCAAATTGACAACAAAGAGAGTTACTCTCATTTAATGTTAAGTGTAAATATTTCTGATTATTTAATTTCTTCTTTGATTTTTAAAGACATTTGTAATGGTGGTGTCAGAGCATATGAATAATTGCTGGTGCTAGTCCTGGTGTCCTGGGGCTAGTACTACCCCAGGATGACAGATACTAGACTGTCCTTTTGAAGCCTGATGGGACCCAAGGAGCATCCTACAGTCACCAGCAAACTCTGTTCAGAAAAGCTTGACAGCTTCATTTGGCTGGATGTAAAATGTTTTCTGTTTCAGCTGGTGTATGGTGTCAGAGCTCGTCCTGGTTCCATCCAGGACAGGGTTAATTTTTGCAGTAGTCAGGCGAGGCATGACCAGGACTGTGAGGTTATTCCATAGCACCTCACACCATACACAGGGGGCTGGGAGGGAAGTTGAGTTCCTTCCTGCTGGCTGGTGGTGTGGAGCATTCATCTGTGGAATAATTTGCCTGTCTTCTGCAGTCTGTAACTAATATTGTTGCTGTTACTGTTTGTTTACTTATCTTGTTGTTTATCTCATCAGCAAATTGTTCTTATCTCCACCTGCAATCTAATTCTCCTCTCCATCCTGCTGCAGGGATGAGGGGAGAGGGGATTGGGGAATGAGCGAATGGCATGTGGTTTGGAGTGTTTCGGGGGAACACTAAACTGGGGAATTCCATTCCTAAACCATGACTGCGTTCCACTAAGCATTTTCAGTAGGTAAAGCTGAAAGGTGACATGTGACATAGGTGTCAGTATTACTCAATGTAAGTGCTTCTTTGCTGTGTAGTGTGGCCATCTTTCAAGTGAAAAAGGCAGAGAAAGAGCAGACTTCAGCTCATGGGTCTGCATGTGCCAAGAAGTGAAATGTGTCACGAGACAAGTAGAGTTGAGCCTTGAGAGATTTTTAGGTGGTACAGACTTATATCACTGGTTGCTACTGTCAGTAACTGAGAGGTAATTTGCTTGACTAATATGTTGGAGTTTCTTGCTTTTGTTTACCTCAGGATCTCCTATGTTTAAAGAAAATAAACTAATATCTAACTGTCTGTATTTCAGACAGAACTGTTCTTGTAAATCTCTTCTCAGGGCATCCCAAATACACTAAACCACTGTGTCCAGCCTAGTGCACAGCAGCTGTCTGCTGAAAGCACCTGCCAGAGGCTGCCCTGTGTCATCCGGTGAGTGGGTGGCCTGGGCTCCTGCCTTTCCTTAGTCTGAGCAGATTCAAAGTACAAAATTATCCCTTTAAATACAAGGTTATAAACCATACTCAGCAAGTTGGAAAGAGCTACCCATCTGCTGCATGGGAGGGCACCCACTTTTCCAGGAAAATGAGATTCATGGGGATCAGAAGTCAGAAGGAAATATAAAAGGAAGCCTCAATCTGTGACTCTGTGGTTAGGATGCTAATCTAAGAGGCAAAGATCTAATTTCTGACCTCCCTTTTTTTCAAAGTCTGCTGCAAAGCTCAGGCTTGTTGCTGAGGAGGTACCTGTGCCAGAAGGAGTTGCCCAATGTACCATTTCAGAGTGGACCCTCCGGAATAAGAGCACCGTGAGGAACTTCTAGTGCTGCAGGGTCACAGGGCAGCTGCTGTAACACTCTGTGCCCACAGCAGCACCACTAATGAGCTTGGGAAACCAGCCCAGGGCTCATGGTGAGCTCTATATTCAGCACTTTTACTGCTGGGCTGTGGTAAACTGTTTTTGCTCTTCTGAGGAGTTCAGGGGCAGAGTCAGTAAGAGTCCAGCAACTTATTAAAGCACAAGTTTCCAAATATTTGTGTTTGTTTGCCAGCAGCAGCAACATCTCCTACTTACCCTCGCATGCCTTGCGGCGATGTCTGGGAGGTGTTGGAGCACCATGCTGAGGTGGCTTGTGTACCATGTGTGGTGTGTCTGCCATAGCTCAGGAACCTCTGTATTACAGGAAACCAGTCCAGGTTTGGCACCCTGTGACTCAGACTCCCTGGAAAGGAGTTGAATCCTTTGCTGAACCACTCTGACTCACCACACCAGGCTTGAGCCTCAGGAAAGGCTGCTATGGAGACCATGGACAAACTTGGAATAATTATGGAAGCTGGAAACAGATTTTAGATTGCAAATTATTGTATTCCTCCTTAGCCACAACATGTGTCCAATTTATGCTGCCATTTATTGCATGTTTAGTTCTCTCTATTTTTAATTTACTCAAATAAAACAAATACAGTGAGATGAAAGAGTTTTGAGTCACTCCAAAACTCCAGACTGATCTACTGATCAGAAGACAGCAGAATTGCCTTTTGGTCATATCCATAAGGCACATATGCTGACAGTCATAGAATCAGAATCATTCTGGTTGGATAAGACCTCTAAGATCATCAAGTCCAGCCATTAACCCAGCACTGCTAAGTCCACCGTGAAACCATGTCACTAAGTGCCACATCCACACATCTCCTAAGTCCTTCCAAGGACAGTAACCACTTCTCTGAGCAGCCTACTCTAGTGCTTCACAAACCTTTTGGTGAGGATATTTTGGGTATTTTTCTAATACCCAAAAACTCCCCTGGTGCAACTTCATGCTGTTTTCCTCTCATCCTTTCACTTGTGACCTGGGGGGAAAGGTTGACTCTCACTTGGCTACACCCTCCTTTCAGGTAGTTGTAGAGAGTGATAAGGTCACCCTTGAGCCTCCTTTTCTCCAGGTTAAACAACCCCAGCTCACTCAGCCACTCCTCACAGGACTTGTGTTCCAGACCCTTCACCAGCTTAGTTGCCCTTCTCTAAACTCGCTCTTGCATCTCAGTGTCTTTCTTGTAGTGAGTGGCCCAGAACTGAACAGAGGATTTGAGTCATGGCCTTACCAGTTCTGAGCACAGGGGAGATGATCCCTGCCCTGGTCCTTCTGGCCACACTATGGCTGATAGAGGCCAGGATGCCATCAGCCTTCTTGGCAAACTGGGCACAGCTGGCTCATGTTCAGCTGCTCTTGACCAGCACGGCCAGGTCCTTTCCATCAGGCGTCTTCCCAGGCACCCTGACCTAAACCTGAAGGGTTACATGGGGTTGCTGTGACCCAGGTGCCAGATTCAGCACTTCACTGTATTGTTATTGGCCTTGGCCCACCAATCCAGCCCATTCAGATCCCTCTGCAGAGCCTTCCTGCCCCTACAGCAGATTGACATTCCCACCTAACTTGGTGTCATCTGTGAACTGACAGGGTGCACTTGATCCCCTCATGCAAGGTATCAGTGAAGATGTTAAACAGAATGGTCCCAGTACTGAGTCTTGGGGGACACCACTCATGACTAGCCACCAGCTGGATGTAAATCCATTCACCACCACTCTCTGGACTCAGCCATCCACACACTTTTTTACCCAGCAAACTGTGCACCCACTCACCCAAGCCATGACCAGCCAGGTTTTCTGGGAGAATGCTGTGGGAAATGGTGTCAAAGCCTTACTAAAGTCTAGGTACACAACATCCACACCTTTCATAAAAGGAGATTGGTCAAGCAGGATCTGCCTTTTTAAGCCCATGCTGATTGGGATGATCCCTTTCTTTTCTTGTACATATCATGTGATTGCATTCAAGATGATCTGCTCCATGACCTTCCCGGGAACCAAGGTCAGGCTGATAAGTATGTAGTTCCCCAGATCTCCTTCCAACCCTTCTTGCAGATGTGTGTCACATTTGTTAACTTCCCATCTAGATGTTATGACTCTCTGCATTTGTGGCACTCTGGCAAAGCCATGCTTTAGCACCAGCCTCAATCTGAAACTTGACAGGGAATTTCTTTATGTCTCTTCAAATGTCTCTGCTGGAGGCCTCACCTTTGCCATCCTGCATCTATGCCAGAGCTTTGAATTTCTCTGTGGCAGAAAGTTTGCTGCTTGAGGGTGATGAATTAATTTTTAAGTCTTGTGACTTGACTTAGTCTTCTGCTGGCTGCAGAAGATGGCAAAGTCTACTATAAAAATTAATTATGCTCTTTGTCACAGTCCTGTAACTAGGTCTAAAACTGTATTTAGTCCCTTTGCATGGAGAAGGAAACGATGTAAGGAATTGATTCTGGTGTTCAAAATAAATTGTTTATGGAGGTATAGAGACATTATACTTTGAATGAATAGTGAGCACAGATCATTTGCTGGTGATATCTGGCCCTCTTCTGGTCTGATCTGGAATAACTGGGAAATGATCTGTTAATTTAACACGCAGTGTAATTTTCCAAGGAAACATGGCCCCAGGACAATAGAAATCCAGGCAAACCACCTGAAAATAATAGGCTCTTTATGAGGTACTTTCCATTCTTATAATTAGCTAACACAACTAGTAGAATTTTTAGAGATGAGAGCATGGGGAAGCTTGAATTACTAAGGTGCAAATAATCAAAATTCTGCAAAGAAGATTATGCTATCATTTCCCATCACGGAGGAAGTTTTTATTTTCATATAAATTACTGAATATCCTGTTTATGGAACATGCCAGTGGAACTTCCTTGTACAAGTGAGCTAAAATCACTTAAATTATGTGTTGCCATCTCCCTCTGCTGGCTTCAACAGAGCAGAAGTGTATTGTGACTCTGTATCAACCATTTAATTTCTTAATTTCAATTATTCTTGTGAAGTCTTGCAGAAATGGATTTCATCTTGGAGATTACCTGTTATAAACCAGGTTGTCTACAGCTTTCAAAAACCCCCAAGTAACCGAAAATAAGCCAAACAAAAACAACCCAAGAAGACTAAAGCGTGACCTCAGACTCCCAGCCCCCACATGCTGCAAGCTCAGAACATATTGATGGCTTTTCAAATTCAGCACTAGGTTTTATGTACTTCCTTGACATGTAGCTTCCTTAAATACAGAAAGTATGGAAATTCCCACAACATCACAATGACTCTTGCACAATGATAATTTGCCAATGGATAGTCCATACCAAAATAAAGCTTCAAAAAATGAAGAATTTTGTTATGAAAAACATGATGATGTTGAAACTGAAGTATTACAAGAAGAACCCCTACATGCAAGAAGAAGCTATGTGGAATTTAGGATCAAAATCCACAAAAATTACAGAGCTGTACTTATTTCAGCAAGAGTGCAAGTGCTCCATTGCTAAAAGGGCATCAAAAAAGGGCAATGTTTGGGTGTTGGAGGGAATAGGTCTATCAAAAAGAACAAGCCCACAGCTTCCTTAAAGAGAAAGAGCAATAACCAAAAGGCTGTTTTGGCCGAAAGGACTTAGATAAACATGTGACAAAGAAACAATTTCCACTGTTAATAAGAGAAATTTTGAGTTGGTTGATGGCAAACACTTTCCTAAGGCCTTACCTTAGAAACAAGACATGCATTGATTTTAGCCTTCTCCTCAGAAGATGTTTTTTTTTCAGACACATAATAGATAGAATATTTTGATGGTATAAGATGTGACACTTCATGGAGATAATGATTTTGTTGGAGTGTGTGTATAATAAAAATTTCAAAATCATCCTGAAAACAACTAGAACATCAGTGTTAAGACTGAATCACAATGCAAAATACATATATGGGGAATGTGGTGCTTAGAGGAGAAGTGAATGTGAATATGTTCTTAGACCTGTTTGGCTGAGCCACTACCTTTTATATAAGAAAAGAAACAGAAGGATTTCTGTGTAAAGCAAACTGTGTAAGCAAATGTTTGCCCAACCTGGGTTCTCAAAGCAGGAACATGAGAGCAGTACTTGTGCACAGGTAGTTACGGGATGTAACTCTTGGTGGGGATTTAGAAGCTGAAGAAATGGGTCAGTTAGGAGCAGGCTGATGGTGAGCACAAAATTGGGCTATCCACAAGACTGCCTCCTTTCCAAGGAGGGGTTTGACTCTAGGAGACTGAAGAGATTTTTCTGACATCTGCCTGACTGAGTGGTACTGATACCTCAAGGTCTCTATCTTCTGTGCTGGGCCTGACATTCACTGAAAATTTACAGTCAGGTTAGTTGAAAAAAGCATTGAAAAAGTTAAAAAGTTTTGTTAAAAGTTTTTCACCTGGGGAAGATGATCTGAGGAAAGCCTCAGTTCTTTGCTCATGCAGATGAGGTGCAGAGTGCTGTTAAGGAGCAGAGTAAGGAAAGTAAATCTCAGGTGAATCTCTGGTTCTGAGTGACTAAGAATGGCCAATCCATTACTGTTACAATTGACTAAAGTTGTTATTCTAATGAGTTGTAGAAAACATATTAACTTCTGAAGGAAGACTATGGGCCTTAAAAACACACACATTTCTTACCACGTTTCTGAGTCTCAGTAGTGTAGCTGTCCGTGTATCAGACCCTGCTCCACCATTCTGTTGGCCAGTTGACAGCTGCAGCAGACGCAATCCAGAGAAAAAGGCACAGCAGGCCTCTGGCCCATTTGTAAGTCCAAATCCATTTCATATTAATGGGTCTCAAGTAGGGTGTTTTTTTACAGAGTTTTTTTACAGTAGGTTTGGATTAGATCCAGAGCATCAAAGACCTATTTAGCAGACCAAATCTGCACGAAATGGATGTGATTCATTGTCTATGCATGTTGAAAAAGAAGTCAGGAGGGAAATTTTCCCTTTCAACAATTTAACTCAAAAGCTTATTGTAACATAATTAGTCATCTGGAAAAAAGGAGATGTAATTACATAAGATAATTTTATGGTTCTCTGACAGATACCCAAAGCCTACATATGAATCTGTATCTGCCTAAGGAGGAGAAGCAAGTTCTGCTCATCCTAAAACTTGAACCTTGGAGTGTTGATTAATTTTTAAGAAGCATGCAAGATAAAAAGCAAGACAATTAAAACATACTCTCCTTTAATATTATCTTTAATAAATAAACCCCTTTTGCTGTGTATTTTTCCAGGTACCTGCTAGTGAAAGCTATTGTGATCTATTGTGACATATTGTAGTGATTTGTTCCTTCAGGGTGGGTGGCATGCACTTTGGGGGTTTAATTTTCTGTATTTTCAATATAGATAACAATGCTGCAATGATATCTAAGTAGAGCTTGGTGCTTGGGCAGAACTGCGTAGCTGTCCCTTTAATTCACTTTGAGAAAATAAGAAAGATTTCCTGTATTTCAAACAAGTCTATGTTTACATCGTCCCTCGTAACAAAATAGCACGAATTGTTTCAAGTGAGTAATCAAATGCCTTCCTCCAAAAAGAGCAGGAGCTTGTTCAGCCTCATTCGAACGGAGGCGCAGTTTGTACCCGGAGCAAAAGCGGCCGCGGAGCTGCCACGCGGTGTCAGTGCGAGGCAGAGAAAGAGCCCGGTCTCGTCTACCAGAAATTATATGCTTCATAGCTGCCTCATCAATGAAGCCACTTTTATCTGAATGAATTCATGAAATAAAATGACAGACCAACTTTTGTCTGTTCCTTGTTTTGGGAAAGCAGACAGACAAAATACAGGTTCCAGGGCTTCTTTATTTTCTGTCTAAAGGACAGGATGTTTTTGTGCAATCCTACTAGCCCACAGCTTGTCCTGATGTGGATGTACAGAGCAAAAAATATTTTGAAGACTGGTTAAATGAAGTCTAATAAATAATCTTAGAGAGATTTTAGGCATAACTGTAAACTATTTGGAAGAAGATCCTGCTGCCTCTCACAATCAGAAGTAACCATACAGCACAAAGAGATTTTATCAGCCTTTTGCTTGTTTTTCTCTGTGTTGAGAGGGCCATTGTATTTGTCTGTGTGTGGTTGTTAACAAATATACATATTGTTTCTAATAAATTGTTTTATGATAAGATCTGTGGAGAATGACAGACAGAAGCCAAAGAAAACATTACATAAATAGCCTCTAATTTGCTTTTCAACTGTATAAAATTAAAGCACTCATAAGGACAGAAGAGGCTTGCTTCATTTCTGCATGTAGAAAGTCTACTATTTCTTCACACAAAACCCAAGCTTTTACCCAGGTAATCCTTGCACTCTTAAGGCTGGCTGTACTTACAAGATTTGCCATGCTTATTACATTCTTGCAGAAGTCAGAAAAGCCAGAACTAAAAATCCCATTGCATACAGTTATCCAAGGGGTAACACAAGCATACTCACATCTGTAGAGTAGAATATTGTGTAAGGTGACACATTTATATTATAAGTACATCTTCATGAGAATAGCTAGGTGATAACAGGCAGCTACAATGGGGATGTCTGCATGTGTAAGTGCTTGTGTGTGTGTAGGGTTAAACCTCACAGAATATCCTTACTCAAGATGTTTTCCATGTGGACTAGCCCTAAGTCAGGCACCTTCTTGTGAAGTGGGATGGCATTGCCAATTCTTCTCTAACAGCATTTCCTGGTGTCTGTAATCAAATCACTGTAAAATAAAATGGCACTTTCTGGAATGCTCTTCAGTATTCCTATGGATCATAAGGATAAGCAGCAATGCTGTAACACAGCAAGAAAAACCAAATGTTGCTTTCCCTTGAAAATACTGATCCCAGGTGACTGCTCACAGGCATTAGCCACGCTGGGATCCATTCAAGATCACTGGCTGGGGCATATTCTTATCTGTGCAGTTCTTTCCAAGGTGGCTACTCAGTGGCTATGGAGCTGTGGCTGGAAGAATCAATGGAGGGAAAGAAATACTTAATTTCTCTGTCATCATATGAAAATCCTTTGAGTCACAAATGAAGAAAAACCTCAGTTGAGCAGATTCCCCCAGATGGGTAACTACAGCTAAGAGGCTGATGGGGAAGCCCACTGAGAGACACTTTTGGCAGTTCCCAAGGTAAGATGAGCTGGCTTTTTTCATTAACTCCTAGCACATTAGATTTCAGAATCTTGATTAACTTACTGATCTTGGAGTTTCTAACCTCACAACAAGCTTAGAATCAGAACAGCATGTATAAATGGAAAAGGCCAAATATGATTTCTTACTTATTTCTGTTGCTCTGTTAATTTAAAAAAGCGTACTTAATACCATATCACAGTGTATTAGGATTACATCAAGTACCTTCCAACATGTTACATTGTCTAAAGTTTGAATAATATTTCAGATTTAATTTGAATCCTTGTCCTTCTCTTTCATTTACCAGATTCACTGGCTTATCACTTCCCTAGTAGGTTGATACTAGGTTGTAATTTTAGCTGTTTGCAGAACACTATTTTGTGCAGTTTGTGCTCCTGGAAGTGCTTATTGCCCAGAAAATGCCACAGGAGCCAGCCTGTGTCCTCCCAGGAGAGCTCCAAGGCACACAGTCCCATGCAGTTCCCCTAAAATTGTACAGCCTTAGGATTTTGGGTCACAGGTGGTGCAAACCAGTCTGACTGCAGTTATGTTGGTTAGCTAGGCTGACCAGAGTCCTGAAAACTGGCTGAAAAGCTGGTTCTTAGCATTCAGCTCAGGAGCAGGAAAACATATTTTGTAGCTGCTGAAAGCTGCTAAATACCTGCTTTTAATAGGTCTAATTTAAACCAACAAACATTTATTTGGATTGCACATTTCTTTCAGTGGCTCAATTAACGGGGCTGAGTGATGAATGGAGGCACCACTGGATTGTATTAGCACTGCAGTACTGTGTTAGCAGCCTTTTGGTCCTGCTCAGGAGGCTGTAAAATGCTTTGTTCCTCACAACATAAACACCATTATACTCCTACCAGGGTTGAATTTTCTTACCATTAAGCAAATGTACACAGTCCTGCAATTGGCACTGCCCCAATAACAGACAGGAGCTGAGGAATGCTGCCACAATATGCAGCCAGATGTTTCAGGGTGGGACATTTCAGAATGGGCCCACGTTCACTACTCTGGGGATGTGGGCTTGGACTAGAATAGAGAAGAGCTGAAAAAGCCAGGGCAAGCACTAAGGACTGTAAACAGCTCTTCTCTGATGCAGCAGCAATGCTGAATCGTGCAGTGGAGATGGGACCTTAGTCATGCTTCTAAACTCTGTTCAAACACTAAATGTGTTGAAGGCTTTAGTACAGTTTGGGAACAGGTTCCTTGAAGAAATTCCTGGTATTTCCTGGTTCCAGGCAGGCTGAAAAACACTGTGAGAATGTAGTGGCTTTTGGTATGTCCATTTATGGACATGAATCAAAGGAACTGCAGGGAGGAAAAAAAAGTGGAAAATGAGAGGAAAAATAAGTTAACTGAACTACTTCCTCTCTCAGATTCTTCTTGGGTTTTGGGCAAAGCCTTACAGTGGTATTTCATCCCAGCTTCTCCTTGCTAACTACTTCCATATGTAGGCATAGTATAACATCAGTTAAAGCCACATTTAAGCACTGTTTTTAAAGAACTTGGGTTTTTGGTGGTAGAATAAAAAGTCAGAATGGTTGAATTATTATATATTCGGGTAAAAATATTACTGATCCTTCTTATATTTAATGCCCTTTTCAGTATAATGAAATGAAAGGTTTCTTCAAGTGCGAGGTCTGAAAAACTATGCTACATGAGAAAAATACAAATGATCTAGTAAAAAATATGCTATTTCTAGTGGTGTCAGTTTTCTCAGTCAGTTTTCTCAGCTGAGTCCCTGTCTTTGTGAGACAAACAACTGGATACTGCTCAAAGACTTATTTGTTCCTGTGTGGTTGCAGATCATTAAAAGTGGCTCATTCTTGAAGACTTTTTTAACTAGCGTCTTTTGGATGTGTCTTAGCTCTGAGGAATCTGACAAATTTCCATCTGGAGAGTAGAGCCTATTTCATATGAAAGGGCTATAATCCCTGTCTGTTGTTCACATCTGTATTGTGTTAGAAAGCTAAGCTGCAAATCCATGCAAAAGTGTTATGGTACAAAAATCTGAAATACGATGGTTTAGAACAATTTCAAAGTATTTGATACTCTGGTCTCCAGCCACCCTGAATTTCTGTTTAACATTTAATTGAATATCTTTTTTATTGACTTTACAGTGATTTTTTTACCAACTGTATTATTAATATAGCTGGAGATCCATTTAAAGGAGGTAGTAATTAGAATGAATATGCTTTCATATATGAATAAAAAATTTTAAAAGTACGGTAGCAATCTTGCTCAATAGGATTTTCTGAGGATGCAAACAGCCCAAAGCAGACTTTCAAAACAAGGTATTTTGAAAGGAACATGAACCAGTGTTCTCTCCCATGTAAGTGACTTTGGACTTTTGAACTCAGGTTTTTATTCTTCCATCTATGCATCTTAGGCACAAAGAATGAAATCAGGAAACTTCTTTACGGTTGAAAGGCCCACATTGTAGCCATCATTTAAGATGCCATAAATTCCACACAAGGGCTCCTTTTTCCTGGGATACCTTTGAAAGAAAGCCTTACAAGCAGTATGATGCCTACCTATACCTCTAGGAGAGCTTACAACAAAATATTTATATTTCTTTACCTTCAGAGATAAAACCTTCAGAGGTCTAACACCTGTAAAATGGTGTAAAACATATGCTTCTGTGAGAAGACTACACACATTCCTGGAAAAAGGAGTGCAATTCATTATAATGCATACCTGAGATTTATGATCCCTGATATGCTCAGGGGAGAGCAACAATGCTTAACAGATTTGCCTATGTAGCATACTCCCTTATTTTAATTCACAGTGGCAACAGCAAACCACTATCAAAATATTCTGACAGGCCTCTTGTGTGCTCAGCTGGCTTGTGAAACAATGCAATAATGTGTCAGACGGCAGGCAAGGCAGTTTCGTCACCACCCAATCTGGGGAAGGACAGGCAGCGGTCCTGGGCTGCTTTGGGGGAACCCCATTGCTGGTGTCTTTCAGACAGCCCTTCCTCAACCAGAGCTCTGCTGCTGCTCTCTGACCCTCCAGCCTTGTTTGCCAGGCACACCTGGACGACAGTGCCAGAGGAGGCCCCGGTGTTGTGTGGATTAGGTGTTGGAGATACAGCCCACACACTGCAGAGCTGGGAGCAGAACATGAGTGAATCTTGTGGTCGTGAGGCCCATGGGAATGATGGTGTTAGGAAATGTCATTCTTTACAATATCTGATGCTAACTGATGAAAGACTGCAGAGCAGAGCTGTTCATCAACACACTTAAGCAGTACCATAAGCACCCCATTTCTCACAGGAATTAATTCCAACCTGCCAGGTGCATTGCGCTTCTTTCTGTTCTGCTAATCCTGAGAGCTTCTGTAGCAATGGTTATGAATGAAGCCCATGTACATCCTGCCCTTTCTGGAACTAGAAATGAGAGTTTTCTTGTTATTTGGGGGTGGAGCCACAGTAGTGGTCAGGCAACCAGTCCTCAGTGTTGTACGAGTGTTTGAAGCGTTTCCAGGGTGAGCTGAATGGCTGCACAATATTCATAATCTGAAAAAAAAACATTGAGAAAAAATGTTGGAGAGTCTCAGGGAGCATAAGAGCCAGAGGCTACCCAAAAGTATTTCCTACGGGACATAGAAAGCCACTTCCTCATGCCAGGAGAATTCCTTTTATTTTTCAGAGGTAGGGAAAATGCTTCTATGGCCTTGAGCAAAGCCTGGTGAAGCCATTGGCAAGACTCCCATTGACTTCCCATTAGTTTAGGGCTCTGTTGTTCATCATTAGTCAAAGCTGGTGTTACACTGATTTGCTGCTAATGCTAGCTGAAATCAATGGGATTGGAAGGTGCTCAGGAAGGATGGACATTTTTGTAAGCTAACACTCTTTCAGCACCAGGAAATTCCAGATTGAACTTGTTTGCCTGAAAAGGATTCTTGTTGGAGAGCATGTTTTTTTCTGAAAACAAGAACTAATGCTTCTAGTGCAAAGGTTAATTTTGAATTCAAAGAATCTCCTTGTCTTAATAAAGGGACAAAAAAAGTCTGTTATTGATGTAGGTCCCAGCACAGGACTGAAGCTTTTCTTTTAGCTTCAGGGGGATGAGGGAGTTGACTCTCAACTGTTC
The DNA here is from genome assembly GCF_035770615.1 of Melospiza melodia melodia. Taxonomy (NCBI): domain Eukaryota; kingdom Metazoa; phylum Chordata; class Aves; order Passeriformes; family Passerellidae; genus Melospiza; species Melospiza melodia. The sequence goes on from NC_086196.1 coordinate 32,700,271, forward strand.
TCACAAATAGTTCTTGTTTATCTAAGAAGAATGTTTGGACCATTATCAAAATGTGTAGCTCTTACAATACTTCTCATCTGTGGCCCTGCAGGAGTTTGAGCCCATGGACACTCAGCACAGAACTGTCAAATGTAATGGTTTGGCCTTGTCAGCAAGCAGGAATATAATCTGCGTAATTGCCACCAGAGTCCAGTGCTCTATCATACCACACTTAGGTGCTAATTCAAGTAAAGCTACATCTAAATTAGCCCTACACTGCATGAAGGTTAAACCAGAAGTTTTTTAGAGGTCCCTTCCAGCCTGTTGTATTCTGTGATTTTTATGATACAACTCATTAGCTATTCCCCGAGAATTGCACCAAATTTTGGACTTCTGCATTTGAGTCTAGAGTCAAGAACCACTTCAATGCTTTTAGTAATTAAAAATATTTTCCTTGCCCTTAGCTGAAAACAAATCTTAACCAGTGGAACACCTCAATGAAATTAAGCATGTTGTGTGGTGTATTACAGCAGCGGCTGAATACCATGGTGACCAGCTGACTCCTTTCAAACTTCATGTGATGCCATGAGGAGATCTGCTGCACTTTCTAATGCCATACTGGGCTTGGCAAAGCAAGCCTGGCCCTTCCCTCCATTCTAAATTCAGAGGAGTAACAAACTACAGTTGGTTCACTAGTAACAGAATAAGTAAATCTTTAGCTTATTCCTAAGTGTATGTGATTCTGAAGAACCCACCACACATTACTAGATTTTCATCCAGAGAAAAGGCAACCCCTTTAGAAACATGAAAAGGAATAGTGGAGACTAAAGGTAAATGAAATACCAAGCCGTTTATATAAAAAATATAAATACTTTATTTTCAACTAAAAAGGTGCAAACATGTAACTTTTGGTCACACTTCTCAACAAATAAACTGTCCAAAAAGAGCCATAGTCAAAGAAAGAAACAAATGCTCAAGTGGAAAGATTGATGAGCCACAGAACAGCCATTTCTCTTAAAGCCACTTGTCTTATAAAGTAGTAAGTAAACATATTTTGCCAATGAATGCTTTGTAACATTACAGGCACCTTCACTTCATCTCGACCTCAACTCACCATTTGGCCCTATCTGAACAATTTCCACTAGAGTATCTATTTCATGCTTTGAATGCATTGTCAAACAAGCTTTAAATCTTACCTATCTTGTTCCAAAAAAGAAGGCTATCATTGAACTTTCAAAGCATTAAACAAAAGCACAAAACTTTAAATTAATTTAGATAACTGTACAAATATATATACACACAGTATTTACAATATTCATAAAAAGTAGCTCGTGACAGGTAAATTAACTGCCACAAGCTGTCCAGTCTAATTGACATGATTCTGATTCTTGTTGGCCAAGCCATCTGAATCAGTGTCAGAGCTGAAACATTACTGTCCTGACTAACAGAACACCTTCTACTTAGCACTTTGCTGGGTGCTTGCATTCCAGCTGTTGCTGTCTCTAAGCCAGCACCAGCAAACATGCTAATGGTCTCTTCTCAATTGCACTACTAGATGAAGCACGCTGTACCACATTAAGGGAACATTTGCTTGAATCTGTTTTTCCTGCCTGTTTCCCTTAACCCCATCACACCACCTCAGGAACATGTTCTGAAGCTGTGTCTTGCTGTGGTCCCACTGTCCATTTACGTTCTTCTTCAAATCACCGTTTGGGGTCAGTAGAAAAATTGTCTTAAGTCACATGGAGCAGTTTGTTGAAATTAAAAAAAAAACTGATTTAAATACCTTGTGCTATTGAATCATGTTTACAAAATGAGATGCAAATCAGTTCAAGTTGAGAATGCATTTAGCGTCTCCTTCTGGCTTTATGCCATGTCTCCATACATCTTTCTGTAGTACAGAGACTCAAAGATGTCATTGTCTCCAGGGCAGTTGTAGTGGCACGCGCAGGTCTTGATGAACATCATTTTCCTCTTCATGATCTCCCCATCAGGGCACTTGAACTCCACAGGGAGGGTGGCTGTTCTGTGGGGTGTGCAGCAGCGCCCGTCAGTGCAAACACCACAGAACTTAGCTCTGTAGGTCTTCACGCTGGTGCAGCCAGACAGCTCAAACTTGACAGGCTTGGAGATTTTGGGGGTGCGAATGCACTTTTTGCCTTTCTGTCAGGATAGAAGTGAATACAAGATGTTTAGAAGGTAGGCTTTCACAAAGCACACTAAGCTTGCAAGTGAGTGGTGAGCAGCCATGCTAATTCTTACTGTGTTATTATTAGGCAAGATTGTCTTATATAGTGCCACAACACAGCATGAGAGAAAACTAAGGACATTTAACTGTAAATAGTGATCACCACTAGGGTAAAACTCAAATTTCCAAGTAAACCACTTGAAACTGACTACCTGTCAGCTCTGCACTTTTGGTCACTGTCCTTTTGCTAGTGGATGGAAGCAACCTAGTGCAGCATACATAAAGATAGTAATATTTACCTTGATGTTCTCTTCCAGGTCTGCTTCACAAGGTCTGACCATGCAGAGTCTGCTCTGTTTCTCCAGTCTGCAGAAGGCATTATCATTGGTGACTCTGGTAGAGATACCCATGCCACAGGTCTTGGAGCAAGCACTCCATTCCGTGGTCTGTACCAGGCAGTTGGCACGCATCATTGTTGGGTCTGGACCATAAGTGTCCTCCAGTCTGTAAGCTGCAGGAGACAGAAAACCAAAATTAGACCACTGCCTGACCTCAGCCCTCTAAATGCTCCTTCCTTTTCCTTAGAAATTCAGGCAGCTAAAATCCGTGCGGTGATTCCACTAACTGCAGCCCTCCAGCCTCTGCTGCCCTGTGTCCACCTAGTCCCCTGCCTTCAGCCTCCATCATGCAGCGTGTCCCCTCCCCCGGCTGCCATCCGCAGGGAGTCCCCACTCACCGGCAAGTGCGGGTCCCACGGCAGTCTGCTCCTTGGCCTCATCGCAGACCCACTCCTCGCAGCACTTTCCAGGGAGCTTCACCCGGCGCGGGTAGGGGCAGTCGGGGCTGGGCAGGCGGACGTCCATGCTGCAGAGGGGCACGCAGCCCACCGCGCCGTCCAGGCAGGTGCACTGGTACTTGCAGCTGCTCTGGAAGGACTCTCCGCTCCGGTACACCATGCCGCTGAACACGCACGGGGCGCCGTCCCGAGCTGCGAGGGGCAGGAGGCAGAGCGTGAGTCGCGGAGGTTCCCACTTTCCTCGCTCCCTGCCCGGCAGGACCCCGTTCCCGTTCCCGCGGCAGCCCCGGCCCCCACTCACCGGTGCAGACGCCGATTCTGCGGTTGGCGGGGGAGCCGAAATCGCAGAAGAGCCCCTTGTGGTGGTCGCAGGGGTCGCGCTCGGTGCAGAGCTCGCCCAGCTGCTTGGCGCACACGCGGCAGCAGCCGCAGCCGTCGAGCACCAGGGAGACGCCGGCGGGGCAGGTGGGACTGGCTCCGCACTGGCACTGCCCGCTGCACTCCTGGCCCTGAGCCTCCTGAAATTGCCGGGGGGGACAGAGAGAGAAAGAAAGGGGGAGCGTCAGAGCCGCCGCCGGGACCGGCCGGACGGGGCAGGCGCGGCGGCGCCGCGGGCGGCAGCACTTACCGGGCTGAGGAGGACGAGCAGCAGCGCTAGGGCGAACGGGGCGAGGGTGCTGGGGACCATCCTGCAGCGGTCAGCGGCCTGTGGGTGACGAGGCGGCGGCGTCGGGCTGCCGGGCGGCGAGGGGAGCCGAGGTAAAGCGAGAGCTTCCCGCAGGGCGGATCTCCTCGGCGGCGCGGACGGGGCCGCGGCGGGCCGTGGGCGCTGTGCCGGAGGGTGCCTGCTGCCGGCTGTTGCTGAGCTCCGCTCTCCTCCGCTCCGCTCCGCTCCGTCCGAGTGCGGCGGGAGAGTGGCTGTGTGACTGCCGAGTGCCGGGACGGACGCCCCTTTATAGGCGGCGGCGGCGCGGCCTCGCCAATGGGCTGAATGGGGCCGCGGACAAACAGCGACATTCCGCGCATTCCTGCGCGCCGCGCCGCGCCGCCCGCCCCGCCCCGCGCCGCCGCCGCCGCCCCGGAGCGGCCCTGACCCCTGACTCCCGCATTCCTCCGGCTGCGCCCCCCCCAGCGCACGCTCTCACCCCCCCATCACGGTTTTTTATTTTTCGTCCTGATGTGTTTTAAATGTGAGTCCCCGTCGTTGCCCCCCCGCCCCCGGCAGCTCCCGGCCGCCCCCCCGCCCCCGGCAGCGCGTTATTTCGAGGCGGGCGGAGGGTCCGGCGGGAAGGGGCGGCGGGGCGGTTGCCAGGGGCGTTCGGGGGAATCCGCTATTTCCCTTCCCTTGTGCTCCCCGCTCGTCCCTCGTCCCTCCCCTGGGCACAGGGGACGCGGGGCGCGTGGATCGGGGGTGGCGCGGGGTACCCGGTGTCCGGCGGCGAACGGTCCGGGCGCTTTGGTACCACCGAGAAAAGGTATAATTATGCTACCAGGTATAAATTGACTCTGTGTACCACTGAATCATACTGAATATTTGTAATGTGTTCCTTCCCTAATAGATGCTCTCTATGAATAGAGAGAGTGCCTATTTACTCTGAAATACTTGGCACGGTGAGTGGAGTCTGAAGCATGGAAGAAGTGGCTATTATTTTCCCACTGCCTGTGTGCAGCTGTCATTTCTGAGCAACACGTTCCTCGTTCCTCGCACATCCCTGCTTCCAGCCTTCCTGATGGTCCGCCCCAGGATTACAACAAGAAGAGAATGGCATGCCACCTCATTCAGCCAAAACCTTAACACTGTGGTTTGTATTTGACTGAACCCAGGACGTAAGCATTGTGGCTTGTATTAAGTCATTGCAGATAACTGCTATGATCACTGTTGTTTTTTTTTTTTTTCCTTTTTTTAACTGGGAGGATGGCTCTTCCCCCGCCTCCTGTGTATGATTTGAATATTCAGTGATGTCATGTTGTTTGACCTCCGCTTTAACGCAAGGAATGCCAATGTTTTGGCTTTTGACCTGTGGAAGTATGTTAGTGCTTAGTAAGAGAGACCGGCTTAATGCATTGCAATAAGCAATCTAAAATCTGGTAGTATCTTAAGAGATACCTCATCTTTTGTATGCAGGCTTTCCCCCACTGCCATTCTCCCTTGCTCCCCACTTCTTGCCATCCCTCCATACGTAGGCATACTTCCATGCTATGACACTGTGATAATAAAACAAGATTCATGAGGGGAAAAGAAGGTTGTCCATGTAACGCCCCAGTAGGACCATTGTGCTGTAAGACTGCTACTTATATTCTGCCAGCATTGTATTGCATCTGGTAAAGTCGTTTGGATGTCATTTCTTCTACTTGAAATTCTCCATTAAAAGAAATTAGATTGTCTTTGAAAGAAAAAATGAATCCCAGAGGAACAATTATGGTAAATAATGTATGTTCCCAAAACCATGAGGTCTCCTAAAATCTGTATTTACTTGAAGGACTCCAGTGGCCTCAGTGCTGGGTAAATAGTATGTGTACCAAACTATGTATGACATGCATACCAAAATGCAAATGTAACCAGGTAAACAGAATGCCTTTTTTAAATGCCTAAATATGGTAGAACATCAGAGAGAGAGAGAGAGAGGCTCTAGACATGTTTTATAACTTTCCATGTAAGAGGTTTTTTCAGAGATACAATTTTATTAAACAGAACCTAAGAATCTCACTGACAGAAAAAGTATGTTTAAAAGTAACAAACTACCAGAAAGCCAGGAAATCCAAAATTAAAGGATAAATCTGTCCTAAGTCCTCCCACTGCAGGCCAAGTACAGCAAGCCTCATACACTTGCTGCCCTGAGAAAAATGGCTTGAATAGTTACTTGAATTCAGAACTAATTCTGGTCTTGCACCACTGTGGATCAGGCATTAGCCCACTAAATTACAAGTTGTATCAGCACATGAAGGTCGGTAAGAATCAGAATCCCCAGGGGTGCCTTTTGGTCATTTTGGTTTCCGTGTTAGATGTGTCTAACAGTGGGTACCTCATTGGTGTGTGTGTATGTACACACAGGGGCAAAGGAAACTTGGAAGCAAAGGCAGTTCTTGCAACTCCAATCTATCCTTAGCTTATCCTTTCTGATGGCAACCACAGAATCCTCAAGGTTGGAAGAGACCTTGAAGATCATTTAGTCCAGCCAGCAATGTCACCCCACCATAATCACCCCTCAACAGTATCCCCGGATGCCACATCCAGGTGCCTTTTGAGTATGCCACAGGTTGGACAAGTACATCCTGGAACTGATGCATAAAATGGTTAAAATGCACTAATTTTGACTTCCATGCAGGTGTTTATACAGCACATGCTTTTAAGATAGTATATTTTTTCTGCTGAAACTAGGAATTCACTACACCAGCCTTGCAGACTTGTTTACACAGCTATATAGGGTATGTGTGTGTCTACATCAGCTTCAGTTGGTGAAGTCTTGTAAAATGTACAGGTGTGGATTGCTACATTCCTCTCTTGTGTTTTTCCTTCTTTTTTTTTTCCTGCTTCCCCCCAAAAAGTCACTTGATCAGGTATCAGACATGGTGAAAACCTGGCAAGACTACAGGAAAGTGGCTAGACTTGGAGTGTTTGTGTACTTAAAGAAAGAATCTTGCACATTTTCAACTTTCAGTCACAGATATTTTTTTATAAGAGCAATTGGAGGTCTGAGCCAGCCCTCAAAGCGGAAATCAAAAGCTCCCAGAGAAACATACCCAAGGAATGTGAATCTGATCCAACAACCATACGCAATGCACATACAGTACTGTCAGTCTTATAGGAAGTCTTGCCATATATGGACATCTGGACCCTGAGCTGTTTATCATCACCATAGGCTTGTCGCTGGCTTCAGACATTTCTGGCTTGCCTTAGGTTTAGTGTGCCAATTAGTTCCTTTCCCAAAATGCTCACCAGGATATTTCTTTAAAATTGTAATAAATTCATCTCAAAATTCGGAGAAGTCTGGTTAAAGTTACGTTAGTAGGCTTTTGCTTAAAATGCAGATTCCAAGAAAGACTTACTCTGCTAGCTCAGAAATAGACACAGAGTAAAAATAAAGAGATTTATTCCATCATGAATGTGGTTGCCTGGTATTTCTCTTTCTTAGAAGTCATCTGGTAGCTTATTCTATGTATCTGTAGGCATAGAAAGGGCTCTGAAGTAGATTACTTGCTGAACTTTTACTCGTCCTTTTCTGGGGAGATGTGTGATCTCATCAAGCAACAAAGGCAAAGAAAAGACCACATTTCCCAGGATCTGTCAAGCAACTTATCTGTGTTGTGCAATTTGTACTGCTTGGTTAGAGTGGTACAAAGCCTTTCACCTTGTAGCTACGACAGTTCACATCAGGTAATCTTACTAATGAGAGCCATTAGCTCTTCTCCAAAGTGAACCAGAATTAGAAGGCAGGGAAGGGCAGTGGATGGCATAGGCTATGGGCATGTTTGCTGCTGAAATGGTGGATCTAGTCCAAATTCCTCAAAATACTGGTTCAGGTTCTCTGCTAGCATCAGTTGGGTAGTTCACTAAATGCACTGTTGGCCATCAAAATACTGGGATTTAAAAAGTCCAAGTCCATTGGGCTGAAGCAAAATCATCAGGTGCTATTCCCGTTAGCAGACCTGAGTTTTGTTGTTTTCCGTAATGTCATTCTTTATGTGTTAACATGCAAATATTTTGTTATTTCTAGAGTCCCTGAGAATGCTGCTTTAAGCTCTTGGCTTTATTCTTAAAAAGTAACTGGAGTTTTTGTGAATATGTGGTCTTAAACCAGCAAAGTGATTACTGGAAGTAGAGTAATCTAAATGGGTATTCAAAGCACATGTAAAACTATTCGTACGAAAGTGAGATTATGAGTACCGTGAACCTAAATGTCTTTTACCTACTCAGCCTCAAATTCAGTTTATCTTATTTTATTCTGAAAAATTTGCCATAGATCTGGTCTTAGAAGCACTGTAGGAGCAGCATTCACTACTTGTGTGAGGAGGCTGTCTGTGTCCTGGGTTTTTCTGGGGAAGCGTAAAGTCCTTCCACGGCTCACAAAGGTGAGTAAGGAGGGAGAGACTCTCAGTTGTTTATTTCTCAAATTTGAATTTGACTGAGGTTTGCAACCTCTTGCTGTAGGAAGTCAGCTAGTGTAGGGCTGCAGTGTGTCACTAACCACTCATTTGACAATTGTCCCATAAATGGTTAACAATTCATAAAAAGTTGCTGTTGCTGGCTGGAGAGGAAATGTGGCCAGGGATTGACTCAGAACATACACCAGAAATCCTTTTGAGATTCTCAGAGGAACCACGTGGAAAACAGCTGGATGAACACTTCCTCCCACTCTGTCATGGATTATGTGGGCAGGAAGGAATCAGATCTGCTTAGTCTACAATGCATGTGATGTTTTCAGTTTTTCAACCTGCTTCTTTCAGGAGCTGTTGGTGTAAGTTTTGAGGGTTTGTGGGCTTTTTTTCCCCCAATCTGAGACGCCAGTGTCTAATTAATATTTGACCAAATTAAGGACTTCCATTAACAAATGCAGTTTTCTTTACCATAAACTATGGGATATCTTAATTTATATTGTAGCTGCTGTGGAGTAGAGGCCTGGGGAGAATCCTGTGGGATACATTTTCCATGCTGTCTGATAGGATAGTACATGTGTGGGTGACAGCCTGGTTTCTTTGAAGATAAATGAAAAGAGAGAAATGTCTCCCCCATCAACCTTAGTTCACTGACCTTGGTTTACTGTTTACACAGTCCTCCCAGAGGAAGTGGAGAAGTTGGCTTATTGTATAGGTCTGTAATGTGTCTGAAAGGCTTCATAAGCACACTGCATCAGCTGACCTGCAAAAGAACATATCCTTGATGCATTGGCACCAGGATCTAGAGATTCTATGATTTTCAGGAAAAAAATCATAGAATTTGATCTATGTTCCTCATGGTTCAGGTGCCAACTTGGCTATCTGTTTTTCAGCAAGTGATGTGTGGTATGTGACCTGTGTAAATACATCTGGTACAAGTGACGCAGGCAGGGAAACAGGGATGTAACCTACAACAGCCAAGGTGGCTTCCTTATTGACCCACGGATGTGTGTGAAATTTAGCAACTACTGGGCCAGGTCTGAAAGACATCTCAGACTGCTCATCCCTCTGGTGTTGGTGGGAAATTCTCTGTCAGACCATTTTTCACATGGAGACAAGAAAAGCAGATACTCCAAGAAACGTGCATTGTTAGGGAAGTGGGGACATGTTTAAAATATTTTGATTTCCTACAGGAACTAATTGAGGAAACCTAGTTGTTTTAAACATCCATGGTCTCAGGTCCAGTGTTTACAACCATGTTGCTACAGATGTCTTATTGATGGGTGGCTTTTAAGTAATAAGCATGATGTTGTAAAAGTGGCAGGACTCTCACTAACAGCACATGTTCCTGAGCATTTTACTCCATTTATAACCCTTTTATTAATGGGTTTTAAATAGAAATCAAGGTTAGGTTTTACTGTATGGTGTTTGTTTTGACCATTTTGGACAATGGGGTTTTTGTGAAGATTGAGCCTAAGAAGCTATTTGTGGTGCATTTCTTGTGAGGAAGTTATCCATGATGGATCTTGTGGAAAAGTGTAACCTTAATAGCATGGTAGATCTGTATGATTATTTGAGAATCAATTATGACATGGGATGAAAAGACAGTTCATCAACTGCCTTTTTGTATTGCCCAAGCTGTACAAGGTATTTGAAAATCTTAAATCTGCCCTAACAGTGTTCCTGTGTAAGTTACAAACTCTGCAATAAAAATTTCAGGTGAGTTCTAAAACTAACCTTTCTCCTTCTGTCACTCATAAGATACTGACGGTTCATTTTCAAATTCCTTGGGAACAGTTTTTTCATTTTACCTTCTCAAATTCAGTGATAACTCACCCAGGCCTTCACATATCTTTATTTTTCTTGATAAGTGGCTTGCAAAGAGTGCCGGTAGAGTGCATGACTTGGGAAATGCACTTTCTATTTCTTTTTTGCCGTCAAGCTGCCACAGGGGGGAGTAGAAGTTTGGAAAGGACTGTGCTTCCCAAAAAGTCACCGAGGCAAGTGCTGTGTTTGTGTGTACCCCGGCCAGTCTCTCACGGAGAGAAAAGCAGGGGCAAAAGAGGAGTGGGTGTTCTAGGAATGAAAAGGTTGGAGAAAGGAGCCGGGGGGTTTCTACAGCTGGAACAAGCTGAATGGTTCACTGCTTTGCAAAACCACGCTGTTTTTCATATTCATTCCTACCAACTTTTCTGTCCAGATGTAAGGAGAATGTGACTGAATTGTTTTCCTGCCTCAGGAGGGAAGATGACATGTGGGAGTTGTAAAGCACTTGCAAAATCCCTGCCTGTCTGACAAAAGGCTTTTCCCACATTAGTGCTATTGGCTAATGAAGAAAAAATGCTAGGCAGAGGCAAGGCAGAGGACACAGAGAGGAAAAGTTTTGCTAACTTGATAGAAAAGGGTTGTTTTTGTGGGACTGTTGGTGAAATCCACGCTGTCTGCTTCACGATGAGTAACTGGACTCTGTGGGTCCCAGGCAGGCAGGACGCGTTCCTCACGCCTTGGCCCTGGCTGTGAGGTTGCTCTCTCATCCTTTGTGTGACCACATCTTCTCTTGCAAGGCACAGCCTGAAGCAGCAGCGTGGCTGTCAGCCACCATCCTGCCCTGCCACTGGGTTTGGTACAGTTCTGCAGAGGAGGCATGTGGGCAGAGAAGGGGCTGTTAGAGCAAGAGTTGAAGGACTGGGCTCGGATTTTGAAGTAGTGCAGTATAACAAGAGGGTGGAAAAGGGACTTACCCCTCCTGTTAGCTTCCCACCTATGTGCCATATTTGAGCATGTCCCCAGAGAAAAGCAGCCAAGGTCCTGAGTGGAAAGGCTAAACATGGCTGGAGAGAAAGGTGCACATATGTGTTTGTGTGGGAAAGGTTGTGGTGCAGTGGGGTGGAATGGAGGAAGTGGAGAAATTGGTGTGTGAGGAGAGTGGTGAAGGTGAGCCAGCCAAGGATGAGGTGGGCTTGGCAGCTTCCTTCCCACTGCCTTTACAGCATTTCACCACCAAGAAATTGTGCTCAGGTCAGTTAAACCATGGGGAAACTCACTTGCCAGAAGAAGAGAGAGGTGTCTGCGGCACAGTTTGGGTGCTCCTCTTCTCCACACCTTTGGTAGCCAGTCCCTGTTTTCTCTTGCTCTGCTGCACTCAGGGACATGCTGCATTGAGGTGCACAGTGGAGACACTACAAGTTTCTCACTTTTTGGGTCTGCATTAGGGAGTTTTATCACTGGATAACCTAGTTAACAATTTTTGGGAAAGAATGAAATAATTTTTAGGAACTTGTTAATGATCAGGAAAACAACTGAAAGGAGTGAATCAGGATCATTTTCTAAGTCCTCAAGATCTGATTGCAAAGATCTGTAATGAGTTAGAGTGGGTGAGAATAAAGGAAGAATTAAAGGAAAAAGACATTTATGCTTCTGTAACCTATAATGAGAAATAACAGTAACAATGGCTAAATTGTGTTATTTTAGAATGCAGAGGAGAATGTGGCAGGTAAGTCTTTGCTTTTGGTTTTAATGGTGAAAGTTGATTGGGAAGATTGGGAAGGAAAACCATTCTTTGGGTAGCATTTGTTTATGCATTTTGTGTATCTGTGATTCCTGGACTTTTGAACTATCATCAAAATGAGCCTGGGCAAAATCCACATTCTTTATGTTCAGCACATTGATAAATTCAGTGCTTGCTGCACAACCTTGTTCTTAGCAGACACAAAAAAGAGAGAACTATTGGTCCAATTTCCAAATAAGACATAAGGAATTTGTTTATGCTTTTGGGAGGTAATATGTCTAAGTTAGAACGGAACTTTGTTAAGTATAATGAAATTCTCAAGGAACGCAAGGCTGGTTTTGCTCAACAATAAACATCTAAGATTAAAAAAATACATATACATTTTTCAAACTTGTGCCTAAACCTCAAGTTTCTTGTTTTTAATTAGGGTGGTTGTTGCAAATTCAGGAAGTTAACCAAACATAAAAATACAAACAGAAAACAATAAAATTAAATACATTCAGAGCAACTTTTAATTTTTTCCTTTGTTGTAGTTGTACATAAATTATAGATGAGGTTAAAGTCAGAAGCATAGTGAAGCTTCTACCACAGTTTGCTGTACTCACCTGAACTCTTGCCATGATAAAGTCCTGGAGAATGCTGACCTGAGTCAGTGTCACAGTATCACAATATTTAAACCCTGTTGGAGTGCTTTTACAAAGAAGCACAGGGTCCACATATTAATTCTGGACATGAAATGTTTTGTTACAAATCTTTCCTAACATTTGAAGAATCAATACATGTACAAAGTCAACACCAAGAGCAAAACCAGCATTACATTGTTTGTAATTCCAGTTTCTATGGGTTTTCCATTTTCTTCACTTTACTCTTTTCAGGAAAGAAAAGAAAAAGAGAGTAAGTCTGAGGGAAATTGCAGCAATCCTTTTTGAGTCCAACACTTTTACTTTATGTGTCAGCCTTTCTGTTTAGACTCTTCATCATAGCTGAGGATGCATAGACAGCATAGTTACTGTAGTGTAATTTAATCATTCTTCTCCTTGAAAAGGTATAGGTGTGTGTTTCTGTTGCTAGAGGTCACAGGTTTATGCCTGCAGAGACTTGGTTTTACATGGTGTCCAGAGCCAATTCCCTATGCACTTTTGACATTTCATTATGTAATTGCAGCAAGAAAAACACACATGCTGTATTTCAAGTCAAATTAGTTTAATAAATGAGGTGTCTAATTTTTATTTCTTGAAGGCCACCAGAGCAAATCTTGTCAAAGTTAGGTTTTTACTCAAAATTCCTTCATTTTAGTTTTTGCTTTTGCTTCAGGCTGACACAGAACAGTACATTCTCATTATTTAATCCTATAAGAGAAAAAAAAAAGAAAACAGAAAAACCCCACCTAGGTAACAAGAAGTTCTCCTCTACAGATATTTACTAAGAATGCCAAGCAGGAACATAATTGCAGGACTCAAAACATATTTGATAATCCTGAACTAACTGAACAAATGCATTAGAATTTTGGGAAGAACTAAGATGGGAATAACAGGAAAACTGTAAAGAAAAAAATCTCACAAGATTAAGACAGTAGAGTGCCCAGAATTTTTGTGAAGATTTGATACTGGGGTACTTCTGATGAGAATAGACCGAGGGTGATCCTCTTGCTTAATGACTCCTCTTGCTTGGAAGGAAGTTTTGAATTTGTAAGTAAGTGTAGGGGGTGAGATAATTGTGGTGACACTCTGCCTTAACAGCTGTAACATGTCATCCCCAGAGCATGAGGGCTAAAACTTTCTTCCTTGCCTGCCTTTGCCCTTTGCACCTTGCAAAATATTCACTTTTGCATCATTTGTGCATCAAATCCTTCTTCTTTGTGGAAGCTTTCTCCTTTTCCTAACCATCATTTTTCCCGACTCCCACCTTTTCCCCACTTTCCACCACCTTTCCTCATTTTCCTTGTGTCTTCACAAGCACTGAACTGTATCTTCTCTAGCACAGAGATGAAGTTGCTGTTTCTCCTCACCACATTCCCACAAGCAACCCTTTCTGTCTTCAGAGCAATGCTCTCCTTCTCAGGAGGTGACTCCTTGGTTTGCTTCTGAGTATGAGCTGACAGTAAGACTACCTTTGCTAGCCTAGGTGAGAAGTTTTTATAGAACAATGTATAGGTGAATGTGTCAGGCTTTTGGGAAGGCCACTGAGGGGTCTTATAGATTTGTTTAGCCTGTAGCTTGGAGGATGTTTTTAAAACGACTCTGCTTTCCAAGCTGCAAAGGTCACTGCTTCTTTAGAATATTTTTGGAGATGTTTCTGTGGTTTGTCAGATCTAAAAATAAACTGTGATCAACACACTTTAAAATTATGACAGGTTTTTTTTGTTTTTTTTTGTTTTTTTTTTTTTTTCCCTAAGAGTATATAAAGCAATTATATATTTGTTTTCCTACTAGGGAACCAGTCAGAACTACAGACAAGCTATGAAAATCCCCTTCAGAATTCCAGGACTATTTTTTTGGTGTGTCTTCAAAGTTGTGAGCATCTGCTTGCCTATCTGTTAATCTGTCTTATGCTTTTTATAGAGCCTATAATTTTTTCAACTGAGAGACAAAGACACCAGGAACATTTCTAGTCTTTTTTCCTAAATTTCTAGAAGACCTTTGATTGAAGATTTTTTTTCATTAGAAAGAGAAATCCTGATGAAATAGACCCTGTGCATTGCTTGTGTTGATTTTCAGCAAAATGAAGCTGAGAAAAAAATTGGAATTCTTTTGCTCTGAAACATGTCAATGATTTGGTTTGATTTTGAAAGAGAGAAATGTTGGAGGAGTTTATTTCAAATCCTCTTTGTGTCAAGGACCTACTGGTCTTGATTGTCCTGAAAAACACTTTTAAAATTTTTACTTTGAGTGACATTTTTTTAATGTCTATCACTGTAAGCGGAGCTGAAGTCGTGTTTGGAAACCCAGTCTTCTTCAAAGAGAAGAAAAAACATTTTCTGGTCCGCATCAGGGAACACTTAAAAACATTCTATGATTTGTTTAGAGTCATGAAAGCCTGTTATGTAAAAGCAAACTTGGCAATGCAGTTTTGCCATTTTCTGTCACTGTAGTTGTTCCTAAACCAAATCCCATTGTGAGTGTCTGCAGTATGGAGCCTTGGGTTATGTAGTTCAAAACGTCGGGGTTGGGTACAGGCCAGTGAGGGATCACTCACTGATGGTGGCCTTGCAGACCTTCAGCCATCATTCTGCATTTTCTCTGTTTTTGTGTGAGCCTGTGCTTGAGTGTGCAGTATAGCTGGGATTGTGGGTGGAAGCTTTGCTGCCTGTAAAGAAATGGTAGCTGTTTGTCATGCTTTTTTGCTGCTGGAGTTGCAGGGGAAGTTTCTGAGGCACAGCTGCAGGGATTGAGCCCCAGAGATCTTCTCTGGAGACCTGAGGGTACCAAACTTTTCTCTGATGACACTTGCACACAAGGACCTTATCTCCCCTCACAGCTGCTTCAGGAACATTTTGTGTTTCTTGAGTTTAATCTAGATAGTCTGACACGGAACAGCTCTCCAACCTAGTAGTAGTTGGGGTTTTGCCCTAAGCCCTCAAGCATGTCCCAGAAGGGTGATGTGCCAGGGACATTTTCAGAGGGCTCAGTTATGGACTGTGTTGCCAGTGCCTGCAGGGCAGAGGGCTGGTGCAGGTTATTCCTTCAGGGGTTTTCCTGCCTTTCACAGGCAAGGCAGTAGCATTCAGCACTTGTCAGTGTGACCAGCAGCTGCCCTTGTGGACTACCTGCTTTGCAGAGTGGCACGGGGAAGAGCTGAGGGGAGAGCCTTATCTACCTGGTCTGCCACCTCTAGAGTACACAGGCTAGGAAAGTCACTCCTGCATTTAAAGAAAGAAGAAGTAGCATGAACTCTCTATCTGTCCACTGATTTAAATCCCATTCTATTTTAAA
The DNA here is from genome assembly GCF_035770615.1 of Melospiza melodia melodia. NCBI lineage: Eukaryota > Metazoa > Chordata > Aves > Passeriformes > Passerellidae > Melospiza > Melospiza melodia. The sequence goes on from NC_086196.1 coordinate 32,715,768, forward strand.
CCCCATTTTTGACAGTGAGTCTTATCTAAAATTGGCAGAGAAACAGAGGATGTTGCTTCTCATCAGGACAGAGCCTGCATTTAGCTTTCTTTCAAGTGGTGCAATAAAATATGGGAATAGACTTCAGCTTCCCATGTTTTAATTCTTGTTTTTTAATCCTTGTTTTCATTTTTTAAGCTATTTGGATCCAAAGACATTTTTTTCTCTTTCCACTTCTGGTTTGTTTGTTGGACCACTGCCTGCTCACCCTATTCAGATGTCAAGAGACTCTCTATTTTTCCGTTTCTGGAATAGTCATTCACAACTCAGTGTTTCTTGTGAAAACCCTCGGGATTTACAGTGTGTTTATTGGTCTCTCACCAACTGAAGTTTCTCTCTTGCAATATGTTGTTTCAAAGTTTCTCTCAGATACTGTTATATAGATTTGGTTCACAAAATAATTCTGTGGTAAGCCTAGGAGTTTAAGAGACCGTCTTCCTAAAAGATCCAGCTAATAAGCTAATTAAAATATAAGGAATTTATAAAATTTGTTGAACTATGTTTGAGACATAGTTGATGGGGTAAGACATTTTAATAGTAGACCAATGGGCAAAGGATACCAGTTGTGTGCCGTGTTTCAGGAATGCACAGTAAAACAGCTTCTGTGTGAAGAGGCCATTCTTGGGTCCAGATTTTGCCAATTATGCTGTACAGATTAAGAGCAGGTTTGTGCAAAAGAGCTTGTAAGATGTGGTAAAACAGGGGAGAACCAATAACCTGTGATGGGTATTTTCCCAGGGTGCAGGTAAGGTGGTTTAATTTAGGGCTGTTGCAGTTGAAAGGAAGACTGAGGAAGAAGAGGTACATTACATAAACTGGAGCAGGAATATCAAGAAAGTAAAATGCTGAGGGGGAAGTTCAACAAACTGTAGAGCAGAAAAACATATGGAGGAGTTACTGAAAGAGTAGAACATGGTGGATTTTGCACCAGAACCCATTGCTGTTCTGCCCAACACCTAATTAGCCTGGTAAAGCAAAACATTAATGAACTTCACCATTGACTTTTTTTCATTTTTACAGCTATGTAAGCTGAAGTGTGGAAGGAAGCTGTAGAAGCAAATAGCTGGAATGTGCTACAAGTGTGTGAGAGGGCCGGGGCTGCAGAACAGTGCAAAGAGGCAGGAGAAGTGGATGGAAACTGGTATAATCAGTCCATTAAATGAAAAATCTGCCAAATCAGACCTGTCCTATGACTCTGTTTCTCATTTTACTTCCTTTCTGTTTCTCATTAAAGTGTACAGCTCTGGGGTAGGTGGGAACTTTTGGGGGACTGCCTCAGAAAAGGAAAACTGCATCTATGGTTTGGTTTGAGTGCTACCCTTTAAGCCTAATGAACTGGCTCATTAAACTATTATAATAATTGTGTTTTAGACATAGCTTAGTTTTAAGCATGAACATGAAACAATATCTTTCTAAAAATCAAGACTCTTTGTGAATCTTTCATTTCCTGCTGTGGTTCTTGCTGAGTTTTGTCCAGGATGTCAGTGTAAAGGCTTGTCAGTGTGAGGTAAAAGTTGCGTGTTAAAATGTGTGTCCATGTTCTATGAGCAGTTTTGCATGAAACAGTCTTCAGTGCCTGACAGGACGACTGAGGAAAGATATGTGCTGGCTCATCAGATCCCATGCAGAGCAGTTGAGCGCTTTCCAAAGAAGGAACTAGTCTTCTCTGAGCCAGAGAAGGGTAAAACTTACAATCCTCTCAAAATTTTCCCTATGAGTTTGTGAAAGGGCTTGGCCTTGCCTATATGCCTCTCATCACAAACGGAAATAGGCAACCCATCTGAGGGAGTGGCCTTGTTTGGAAACTGTTTTACCTAAGAAGAGATGGCTAGCCCAGCAAAGGTGTGGTTTTATTTACATCCATGCTCTTCCCTTATGATTGGAGTTTGTCTGGAAGGTGTGGTCTCATTTACATCCCGCCTCAACTGCCTTTGGTTTCTTTGGATTCACCCCTTGCCTGTGGTTGGAAAAGGAACTCCTGCAAGCAGAATGAAACGGCTCTGTGAAAAACAGGGTTTTTCTTCCTCTGTTTCTTCAGTGTGTGCATTCCTACTGGTATGTACCCGAAAAGGGAAGGCCATGTTCCTGAGGAGAGAGTTTTGGGTCTGCATAGGTATGTGTAGGTATGTACATGTCTGTGTATGTCCTTGAAATACCAACATGAACATACTGGGTTTTGTGCTAGCCTGAGTGTTGGAGGCTGCTAGAGCTGTTTCAGAAGAAAGGTAAGGATAAGTTCTTCAACATGGCTTGCTTTTTTTTTTTTTCCAAAGATGCTGCTGACAGCTCTGGAAGAAGGCCTGTCTTTGGCGTGTGGGTGTGTGACATTTAATGTAGTCCCTTGCATCATAGTGAAGCCAACATAAACATGGTAGCAGCATCTCACATAATCTCTGAACCATGATAGCAGGTTACAGCAAAGGACATGCAGGGCAGTCAGGTCCTGGCTACTCTGCATGCAGTTGCCGTTCAATATTTAATCCCTTCTTCAACATGTATATGGTGTATATTCAACTGTAGAGGCTACAGTACCTTATGTCAGGAAGCAATTCAGCTGCTACTGGCCTCTGTGTGTATTAATTTTGGGATGCAGATACCTTTATAGCAGAAGGTGGACTGGAGGAACTCTTGCGTGTGGGTTGTGGAGCATCCAGAAAGCCTTGGAGTTGCTGTTGACTTGGTTGGAATGAATTTATTTGGATTGCTCTAGTCCTTCCCTATTTTTCTTCTTCCATCCATGCCTTATCAGGCATCATCTTTGTTAATTCCAGGCAATAAGAAAGGCAGAGGGTATAAGAGGTAGTCTGCTGATTTTTCTCTTCCTTTGTTTTCTAAACCAGAAATTGAAGTCTCTTGAATTTACAGCACCCTGACAGTTGGTCCAGATGCACATACATTTAGTGTTATTTTACTGAGAACAGAGCTGTGTTGGTGCTTACATTCTGCGTGTACAGTGGACAGAGAGTCCCTGCAATGTGAAGCTCTGATGTGTGACCGCCCAAAAGCACTGAAGGAGCTGTAACCAAGGCACTGGGACTGGCTGCCCCTGCTGTGTCTGGGATTCCTTTGCTGTGGAATACTGTTGTTCAGCACAAAACCAAGGCACCTCCAAGAAGCCTCATGTGGGGATGTGCAGTTCACAATCCACTTCTCTAATACTGCTGCCTCTCCTATAGCTGATTCTACTCCTGTAACTCATGGTAAATGTCTAGGCATGACAGCCTAAAGTGCTAACATTTTCAGGTTAGACTCAGAACTCTTTTTCAGCTTTGGATACCACTGAATACCTTTATAAACACCTGTCAACGACCCATTTCTCCTTTACCTGCAGAAACTTGGTGAAACTGGAAGTTTAGCTATCTGCCACACTCTGGTTTAGCAGATGAAAGTTACTAAAATATTTCCTCTCTTTTTTGTAACCAAGACAAGCTGAGGTGCACAAAAATAATTGCATACCAGTCCACCGCAGGAGGAAAAGTGTCTGGCATTGTGTCTTTGGACTGCAGACAGGCAGGAGAGACAGAATGTTTGTCATAGGATCCCTTGCACGTACTCTGGAGCCACAGCTGAAATTTTTAAGTTACGCACACACATTGCACCAGCGTGAAGACATGTCCTCCAGGTGATGTAAACCAAGTGAGTGATGCAGGCTGAGGTCACCGCTGCACAGAGAGCTTTATACACCAGAGGCACTGACTGGTCTAAACTGCCATGGCAGAGCTGTGTAAGTTAGCCTGGACTGTGTGCTACGCTGTTCTGCTTCTCTGGAGCCAAACTAGGGTGTTTAAATAAGGCTTCTGAATCTCTACACTGCCTTGCATTCATGGCTTAAGATTGCACTAAGAGACATGTACCTCATTTTTAAAATTGGCATGGACTCCAACACACAAGGGTGCTTTATAAAAATTTCTGGCTTCTTGATCTTCCTCTCCTCCTTGAACGTTCTTCCTCAGACTTAGCTTCCCTCCTTCGACCCCAGCGTTGTGCCTGAGCAAACACCCTGGTTACATCTGTGTGGGCCAGGGAGGGCGTCTGCCCCCAGTGTCAGCGCTCTGGTGAACATCCAGCAGCTGTTCCTCGTGTCCTGACAGACATGATAGTCCTTTGGCTGCTGTGCATGCACCAAAATAGGTTGTTTCTCCTGTCAGAGGAAAAGATGGCAAGTATGTAACTTAAGGAAAAGGGATCCAATGGGAGATAAGAGTGTAGGAGAAGTTACTGCAGTTCTATATTTGGAACTGGTTACGTATGTGTGTGGTAACCCTAATGATGGGTGGACTGTACTTTCTCATTACCATAATTACATTTCCTTTCATAGCTAGGGTTGGGGATGCATCCAGACATTGCAGAACACATCAGTAGATTTAGTGTGGCTTACTCAGTCTCCATTTATCAGACTGTGTCCCAATTATGTTACATTTAGGAAACAGAATAATTTTCTGGTTATAGCACATGGAATTTGTGGCATTCTAATCCTAGTCATCCTGCTGTATGACCTTGGAGAAGTTGTTTTACTACTCTTTGATGGTAAAAAATTAACTCGCCCCATGGATGCATTTTAATACCATGCCAAGTTTAAAAAAATCTGAAGCTAAAGTTAGCCTTCTAAATCCATATTTAGGGGCTAAATGGGACGACTTGTTTCCATAATCCTAAGCACCCAGCAACTGTCTCCTGCTGAGACCAGCTAGAGATTTTGGGTGTTCAGCAGTCTGAAACATGGAGCTAAAGAACAGTGAAAACAGTTGCTTGTGTGCACATGAGGTGGAATTCACTGATGTGGTGTGGTAAAACAGGGACAGCAGTCTGTCTTTCCTGAGTGGTTGTCACAGTCACAGCAGTGGGAAGATGTAGGTGGGATTAAGCTCGCAAATTTTGTTGTCTAAAAGTGAAATGTCTGCCTTGAACAGCCTGCTGGCTGGTCAATATCTCTTTAGTAGATCCCTTAGTTCAGTGAATCTGGAACAGCTCTCAATCAGGACAGATGAGTATCCCCTCATGTACCATCCTACCCACCTCTCTGGATGTGGGATGAGTTATCCTCTGGAGGATAACTGCCCTATCCATAGAATTAAACACTTCATAAATGTTTAGATGGCTTGCTTGGGCTCTGTTGACTGTAAAGTCAGTGGGTGACTTGCAGTGCATTAGGTGTGTCAGAGCTGCCCATAGCTGCAGAGAATGGTGAAACTCTATTACAGGCCTGAGAGGTTTGGTTGTGAAAGCTAGGAACAAGTGAAAGCGGGGAGAAATAGTTGAGCCTGGTAAGGAAAAGGAAATATTAACTTGACTGTAGTCATTGAAAACCTATTCCACATTGATGGCGTGGTTTGTTTCCACTGGAGAGCTTTGTCCTGTGTTTGAGGTGGAAGATTAATTTTCCCACGGGAGAAATAAGCTTTGAATAAGTCAGCTAAAATAGATTGTTCTCATGTGCACCACAAATCTATAGGAGAAACAGAAGACGTTTACATGCTCCCTGAGGAGGAACTATGACAAGCAGACAATTAAGCAATTCCCCCACATCCCCAGATTTAAAGAACCACGTAATGGCTTAATTGAGTTGAGTTGCTGAGAGTGCAGCGCTGTGCTGAGATTCGTGCTGAGAAGCGCGCGATTCCCAGAGGCATCCATCAGGTTTTAAAGAATTGACTTTCCATGCTAATTGACCCAGATGTGCTTGGTTTTACCTCACAATCTCCACTTCATTCAATTGCTATTAAAGAGAAGGGAATGAGAAAAAGGGGGACTCCATTTGTCTCATTTACTATATTAAAAGGGAGCTTTCTTAAAGCAACTTTTTGTCCTGTTGAACAAATCATTCAACTTCAAATGGAGCAGCATTTATTTCACCTTTTTTTTCAATTTCCCAAATGACTGAGCATGTATTTTGCAGGCAGTAGAGGATATTAGTTAAGCCACTTTGCTTGGCAAAGCTAAAGTAAGCATCAACGCCAGAAGAAGTGAGGGCAGTACACATGGAAGGGCAGTGTGTCATCTGTCTGATTAGGCAGGGCTGAGCAGCACAGGATGAGGGTTGAGGACTGTCATGCCTTGGTGCAGTGCTAGTCTGCCCAAACAATCAATAAATGAAGAAAAAAAGCAATGTTTTATCTATTTATATCTGCTAGAAGGCAAGGATATAAGTTTGAGAAATAGACTTTGCAATGTGAATCAGCAGCTAAGCTCTTCCATGTACCAGGCCAGTAGACACCTCATTTTGGCAAGAGATGGTCATTTAGGTGTATGTAAATGATTCTGGAGGACGCAGAGCAAACAGTGTAAGAACTGGCATTCCCAGTGTATCCTCTATGTGTGCAGAACCTGAGTTTTGTTTCTGGTCAATTCACAAGGCTTAATTAATTTACAAATCAAGTATGAGTCTACCTCTGTAGGTACATTCATGGAATACCACTGGAGGCTTTCTTCTGTAAGGATGCTACTCTCTACCTAGTTAATGACTTCAAGCTTATTTCAAAGAGCACCAGCAAGAGGTGTATACAGGAGGAACTCCTGTACATTCATATTTAAACAGGCTGTTTCTGCGAAACAGCTGAAATTAGCGGAGTTCATCTGAGTTTACACAGTTGTTAACGGGGCAGAATTCAGTCCAGTGCTTGTGATAAGCCATAGTTTGTACCATCCAGTCCAGTTATGGAACTCTGTTGTGAAGTGAAAGTGTTCAAGGAGTTTACTTCTTGGCTAGGAGTTGTATGCCATATATAGTCAGCTGTGGGGTTTTTTGCTGCTGTTTTTTTTTTTTCCTTTTTTTAACTTAAGAAGGCTCGCCTCCAAACTGCTGACTCATATTTCAACCATAGACCTGGTGATTTTTCAGAATTTGAATCATAGTTGGGCCCCCTGGATATCAAGCTGTGAAGCCACACGTGGGCTCAACAGTTTGGCAACCACAGAGTACAGCTTTGGCAGTATTATATTCACAGTCCAGATGTTGGATGGTTCAGCCACAATAGACAGCATGTTAGAAGGGAGCAACAGCATGACTCAGAATTGCTGTTACTTAATTTAAATACCATGGTTTGTACTGTTCTTGGTGATTAGCCTGGCTGTTAAGAACCAGACTACTTTAGATCTGTATCCCATCCCAGAATAAAGTCTCATGTAACAACCCTACTTGAAGTGAGAAACCTTTTTTTCGATATTTTAGTGTTGCATTCTTCCCTCTAAGGTCTTCCATGAGAAACTGTCCAGTAAGGGTCACTTCTGAAGTCAAGTATAGATATATCAAGATTATCAAAAGGAACCAAGGTCCTGTGAAACTGGAAATAAGAAAGTCAGGGTGCTGCCTGAGATTTGTAAATGTAATATGATCATGTTTTGACTTAATGTTCTGCTTTTATCTTACAAGCTGCAGCGATTAATTGCTTAGCAATAATTAGGAAAGATAGAGGCAGTCTCCATTAAAGCAGGGTTGTTCTTCAAAACTGCAGACTTAGTTGAGCTCCTTATGCGTGTGCCTCATTTTAAATAATGTTCTGTATTCAAATGGTGAGCTTTGAACTTACTAAAGTTTTGTGCATGTGATACAAGAAGCTGAGGAGAGTCTCGGTAATTTGATTCCTTTATCAATATTTCCTAAGGAGTAGAGAATTTAGTCTGTGAAAACAGCTGCTGTTGTTTTTCAGGGCATTTAAAACAAAGAACTTTATTTTTTCTTAGTGAAAAGTACATCTGGAAAGGAACAGTGAATCACCTAGTCCAAATTACTTTCTTATGTCTACAGAGAACATGCTGACAGAAGTTTGAGAGGTTTTTTTATTTTGTTTTTTGAGAATGACTGTGAGACACATGGTAGCAAATTCTTCATTAATTGGATCTACTTTATTTCAAACTTGAAACCTAGACAGACATGAAAATAGGAAAATTTTTAAAAAAATACTTGCAAAATGAAAGAAAGTTCCAGTAAAACTATTGGACATGCATCCTTCAGGCAGGACTGGTGATTCCTCAATGCTTTTGTGCTGAAATGGAGCCCTGAGGGTAAAATGCCTGGTAATATACCAGGGATTTTTTCTGGCCAAAGATTTAAATGTAACATTTTTAGTGGGAAGACACTATTGGAGCTGAGTAGGACCTGTGCTGGAGCAGAAGACACCACAGAGTTAAGCAGAATGCAACTTTAATTGCCAGTTCAAGGAGAATATTGTATCAAAAGAAAGAAGGCATTTAGGGACATGGAGAAGGGGTTTTGGAAGAAAAAGGGTTTCTTGGGGTCTGTGAGATGGAAAAAAAAAAATTCAGTTGTTTTGATATGGAGGAAGAGTCTGAAGAGAAAATTAGGAGAATGGGATGAAAATATGAAGCGACCAAGAAAAATTTTTTGTTGTCTTGATTTGTGCTTCAGCAGCTGTGGTAAAACTGAGTTCCTCAGAGGAGAATATTAATGGAGCAAAGCAGCACAGGCCCTTGAAACAGAACAAAAAGGCTGGAAGGAGAGGAGAGAAGATAAATAATATCATCAGAGAGTTTAATGACAGCAAATTGAATTGGCCAAAGGCCCTGGAAATTTTACAATATTCTTTTTTTTGCAAGGAATATGTATAATATTTATCTAAATAGAAAGTAGTAAGCTTTTGTACTGTTCTATGTAATTTCTGTTTTCCACTCCAATCAACTACCGGAATGCTCATTTAATAAGAGGAACAGAAAGGTTTTGAATAGAGATTTCCATGAACACTTTATTATAAGAGGAAAGATCTATGGGAGGAATTAAGAAAACTTCAGTCAATGAAGGTCTTGCTTCACGGATTCATGAAGTTTCTTCAGTCTACAAATGCGATAAAGCAAGCTCAGATAAGATCTGTAAGTTCAAGTCAGAAAACCTCACCCTCAGTGGGTCTAACTGTCAAAACAATTAAAGCATCTCTTGTGATGGGTATTAATTATAGTTTATTTCTTATCCAGGAGCCCAGTAAAGAATTAATGAAATACCTGAAAATCAGCTCAGTAGTGGAGTTATAAATTTTTGTCCTATTTTTGACAGCAGGTCAGGTCAGAGCCTGACTGGTTTTTGTTGACAGTTTGTGTTAGTACTGTGATTTAGAAATATTTTGCTTTTGCAAAACCAAAAATAATGATCCCAAGAATAAGTTGCAGAAAAATGTATGCGATATTTTTATTCAATTGAAATATATTCCACAATTTTTATTAATAGAATTGAAAAGGAACTAGAGGAAACTTTAAAAGCCAGAGTGCTTTGTTTCTTAGGAACCTGAACAACCATAATGAAAGCAGATGCTTACCTGGCTTACAAGATTCACCACTTAAAACATCCAAGCAGCAAAAGGCTTGCTGTGTTCTTGGAATTATGAGATACACATCAAATGCTTAAGTTAGTCAAAGACTCAGTCATACTTGGTTCAAAGAAATCTTTGCATGTGCATTCACATCTGCCTAGATTCTGACCTATTTAGTATCTTAGATACCCTTAACCTATTCTGCATTTAGTTTTAGAGCATCATATTCCCATACCACAGTTGTCAGACGTCTTGCCTCAAATGTTTCATAATATGAAATTCCAGGGGTTTTATATGTCTTCTTATAGAGAGATGCCATCAGCTTTAATCATGTGGGAAGGGGAAGTGCTAACTCTCATTAAACCCTGTGCCATCTTATAGCAGGTTGGAAAGACGCTGTTGAAATGTGGAATCCCCAGGAATATTCTCACTTTCCTTTGGCACAGTGACTGAAGGTATTGCAACAGGTGCAACACAGGATTTATCAAGAAGCTGCTCTCTAAGTAATAATTTCTACCCAGATACCTTAATTTAAGTACCTTTTAAATGTGAAAGCAAATCCTAGAATAATTTCTTATTTTTACTACAATTTCCAAACTCCGCACAATATTTGGAAGAAAACCAGACATAGTTAAGGGACTGAAAATTATGAAGAAGCTCAGAAGCTCTACTCCTCTCCACCTGAATTTACAACCAAATTAACAAATTGATTTTGCTATCTCAAGATAAGAAACATGCAGTGTGTACTGAGAATGCTCAGCTGCAGAGTGGAATTGAAATACCGCAAGGTTTTTCCTCCTGGCAGGGAGGAGCACAGGTACAAAGTTGGGAGGGTATAATTAAAACTATTCAGTCTGTTGTATAATATGTAAACTAGGAAATATTTCCTAGGGACTATAAAATACCAGTGGTTACTATATATACCTACATATCACAGAACTGTAGAATCATTTGGATTGGAAGGGACCCAAAAAATCATCTCATTCCCACCCTTATGCCATGGGAAGAGTTACCTTGCAGTAGACCAGGTTGCTTATCCAACCTGGTCTTGAATGCTTCCAGGAGTGGGGCAACCACAACTTCTCACAGCAACCTTTTCCAGTCCCTCACAACCCTCAGAGTAAAGGATTTCTTCCTAATATCTAAATTAAGCCTGTCCTCTTCCACTTTAAAGCCATTAGCCTTGTCCTGTTACTACGTGCCCCTGTTAAAACCTCTCTCTCAAGTTCCCTTGGAGGACTCCTTTGTACAGGAAGGCTGCTGTAAGGTGTCTCTGGAGCTTTCTTTTCTTCAGGGTAAACAGCCTCAACCCTTAGCCTGTCTTCACAGGAGATTTGCTTCAGCCCTCTGATCATCTTTATGGCCATTCTCTGGACTCACTCCAAGAAGTCCACGTCCTTCTTATGTTGGGGGCCCCAGAGCTGGATGCAGCACTCCAGCTGGGACCTCAGAAGGGCACAGTAGAGGGGCAGAATCACCCTCCCTTGCCCTGCTGGTCATGCTGCTTTTAACACAGCCCAGGATTCAGTGGGCCTTCTGGGCTGTGGGTACACTGACAGCCTGTGACCAGCTTTTCATCTACCAGCACCCCCAAATCCTTCTCTGCAGGGAGAGAGGACTCTCAAACAATTCTCTGCCCAGTCTATATTTGTGCTTGGGATTGTCCTGACCCTCCTGCAGGAACGCACACTTGGCCTTTGCACAGTCCCACCTCTCAATCTTGCCCAGGCCCCTCTGGATGGCAATCCCTTCCCTCCTGTTGATGGCACCACACAGCTTGGTGTCCTTGGCAAACTTGCTGAGGGTGCCTTGATCCTGCTGCCCATGTCAGTGACAAAATGCCCAGCAGTGCTGGTCCCTATGCTGACCCTGAGGAAGGCACTCCGCACTGGTTTCCACTGGGACATTGAATAAATGATCACATTTGTGATCCATTGGCCACAACCCTCATACTGTGGCTATGCAGACAGTTTGTTATCCACCAAGTGGTTTCAGTGTCAAATCCATGTCTCTGCATTTGAGAGACAAGGATGTTGTTCAGGACAGTGTCAAATGTCTAAGTAGATGATGTCAGTTCCTCTTCCCTACATACATAGTTTTGAAATAAAATAGTGGTTTTCTCACTGCTAAGATATAGTACAGAACAATTATCCACCTATTTGCCCCAGGATAGTTGGTGTGTTATTAATTTCTTTGTTTAATTTTTGCTTTATAAGTGCAAAATCTGAAGCAATCTGTGTGGGTTGCTTTCTGAGACCTCCAGTTTAGCTGATTCCTCCCTTCCATTGCCAGAACAATAAGACATATCTTTTTCCTTAGTGGTCCCAACCTCTTACAATCACAGAGTGAGATCTTATCAAGCACTCTGGTTTTGTTTTCCTGGGTGTTTGGTCTCATTAGAAGAAGAGTTTGAATGCATTTCTTTAAGAATACTATAGAGATAAAGAAATTTGCATTCAGTGAGGTCAGAGTTACTTAGGACATTGTCAGAAAATAATTGGTGGGAAGCTAAGGCAAGGATCAAGGAAAGTTGAAAGAGTTGTGTGAGACAGGCACAGTTTCCAATCCACTGAGAATTGTAAGTATATTTCCTGGATCTGTGTTCCACCACCTATAGCCAGAAAATAAACTTCACAGACCAATTTCTAGGAGAATGGAATTCTTTCCAAAGGACATTACTTTCTGGGAAACACATTCTCTTTCAAAGTGCACCTTCTGGCTGTACTTGACCTGAAGAATTTGTCTGGTGAGAACATGACTTTCTTTTACATTTGCATTGAAAGAATTAGTTCACCCTTTTTTTTTTCTGTACCAATCATGTTTTTGTGGGCCCTGCAGGAACGTATTTGTTGACTGGTTCCTAATTTATTAGTGGCAAAATGACCTTTTCAAGAAATCGAAATCAAGAGCTTTCTTCTTACTCCTTGCTAGAACCTTGTCCAAAAAGGATATAACTTAAAGGGAAAATGAAATGCCTGGGTTGAAAGCAAATAATTAAATCACAGGTAAAACTGAAGATACTATAGCTCTTTTCTTAGCCTCTTCATCTTCTTGCAAAAATAATGTTTTTGTCTCCATTGTGACTTCTCGGTGGAAAATAATAGGAATTGTATTTTCTATTCTAGTTTGATATGAGCTGGTAATCACCTTAAGAACAGCATTCATAAATTACTTGAGAGCAACAATTCTTTTTACCAAAATGCAAAATGCCTATAGTGTATATTATACTGCTGGATTGCCTGGACTTGTAGGAAAGCTGGTTTTCCAGATGGTGTTTGTGAAAAGTTCTGAGCCATAAGTACAAATGAATCAAGCAACACCACAAAGAAGGCAAATAGCAAAAAATCTTTCATTTCTGCTAAGAGAAGTCATTTATCCAGTGCTGACTGTATCATCATTGTGCATGTGTAGTGTGCAGTGAGTGAGTATCCCTGTGCATGGATGAGCATCCCCATCACGCTTTCTAGGCATGGATTTACTCAAGGGTCAGGAGCCTGTTGCCCATTCCCCCTCCCTTCTCCCCATACTGCTGCCACAGGAACACTTGCTGCTCAGATCATGTGAGGCTTGCACTGTTCTCCTACCTAATACTGCTTGCAGCTGCATGCAGCCTTTCATGTTTACTCCAGCTTGGAGTTGTGAGTCTGCTGGGAAGGAAATCCAGCCACGAGACTTCTTAAGTAGTGGTTTGATCTTTGTCAATGAGATTGACTCAATTTAGACACGTTCCCTTGAGAGGTCAGATCTGGACTGGAATACGTTTAGGGCTGTCAGAACGCTGTAAGCAGGAAAGGCAGACATTGCAGCCATCAAGGGTTTGATTCCAGCAGAGAGTCTTGTAAATGGGGATGTTTAATAGACCGTGGAGAAGTTAAAAGGAAGGATTAGACAACTGGTGGGGTCAAGTACACTTAAGTAATCATAAATGCATAAGGTGGTGCTGTAATTAAAAATGCTCCTGGACTCCCTCAGTTGGCCTCGGAGCATGCCTACTACAGGCAGAGCTTCAGTTTCAAGGGGCTTCTGAAATTGCCCAAATCATATGAAAGCTTTAAAACTTATACTTAATGTTAAACTTTTAAAAAAACAGGGTGGGAAAAAATGCATTCATGATTCAGACTCTTGAATAAGCAATTTAACCACGCTATACTCTGAAGTGAAAGTATTTGTGATAGCTGCTTGCAAAGCAAATGTTAGCACAAAAAAGAAAAAAAATTCAATTCTCATTTTAGCATGTTAAAAGGAAACAATTTTCTATGAGTATTTTTGTTCAACATGTCACCCAGAGCCTTGATGAATGTTTATTAGATGCACTTTGATACTAAATGTCTGTATAAAGCATAAACAACTTTTTTTTTTAAATAAAAGGGCATTTTTTTAATTGAAAAAATGTTTATTGACTACTTTTGCTATCTTTAGCAAACACACAAGAGTTGTGCAACTCCATTAAATGCTTAGAATAATATTCCCTATGCACACTTAGCTTGTTAAATTCAAAGAGTGTTTTCTTACACACCAGGCCAGAATCACATGACGGAATTTAAACTGATTGCTTTAGGCTTTCATTCTCTTTGATTACTTATTTGGGTCAGACATTTAGAAGATAAATATCATATTAAAAATATTGACCTCCTTGAAAACACATTTTTGAACAACTTTGAGAGCTCCTGCTCTGTGCTTTGTTGTGTGCTTCTTAGTAAGTTCAATTTCAGATTTAGTTATATTTTTTGAGCAACAGGAAGTTGATAAATGCCCTTCTCATAGCACTGATGGAAATGTATGAGCCTGAGGTCTGTAACTGCTGGCAAGAAAGATGAGGTAGGAAAGGGCAGCCTGCTAATAAAAGGATTATTCAGAATATGATACTTATGCAACCCAAAATAGCACTTCTGTTTCTGTCATATTATATTTCTTGAAGTTGGCGTATGAAAATTCAGCTGTGACCCTGGCTTCTTAAAAACCCATTTTCCATGAAAAGTGACCTTTCTTCCTTTCCTGGCCTCTCTTGGTCCTTCTGCAAATTTCAGCCATGTGGAAAGGAAGAAACTAGCTTATCCTGCCACTTTAGCTAAGGTTTTCAAGAAACTGAAGCAAGGGCAGGGTCTGGAGCTTATGTGAAAACTGATGGAGCTACACTGGAACCTGTTTAGCAACAATTAAACTGATGAAGATTAGCTCAATTGTACTACTAAAAATCTTTTATATGCTTTTTAAAAGTAACTTTTTATACCATAGGCAAAAGTAAAAATACAGAGATTGCCTTGGAATATCAGTGAAATTCCTCATAGAAGCAGCGGGGTCAGAGAGAGGTGGTGGAGTTGCCCTCCCAGAGTCTTTTCAAGCAGCATCTTCAGGTGTTCTGGGCAAACATCTATTAGGCCATTGGTCTAGAGAGAAAGTTTTGATAACTCTTGACAACTCTTTTGTCAGATGTTGATAGTGACATTTCAGCTTTTTTTAGCATGAAGCTCTCAGTTGATTTGTGAAAATCCAGAACCTTGCCTTTCTTTGTGTATAAAGAAGACCAGTATTTCTTGCCAGTACAACAAGCAGAGAGTGTTTATTCCTTTATTCTGTCCCTGAAGGGGATACATTGTCTTAGTACTGTACATTTTGAGATTGGGCAAAGCATGAAAGCAAAATCATGAGGAGCTGTATTTCTGCCTTGTTCTTAGTAAGATAATAGGGAGTCTCACAGGGGATAAACTTAAGCTGCTTTGTTACTTATTTTCTTAACATTATTTTTTGTGTTTTGCCCTTTCTGAAAGGTGCAGGCAGGCAAACAGAAAACTGCCTTTCCTCTTCAGTTATTTTGCATGAAAGGAACTGCACATTCCCCTTGTGCCTTTCCAGTACTACACAGATACTTCTGAGTTTGTACAGCACAGCAAGGACTTGCTCCAAGATGATAATTTCAGACAAGTCATTCAGAGTAGTGATTTTTTTTTTGTGCAAAAGCAGATCCATTCACTGCCAGTGATGCCCTGTTCCCTGCTAGGAGGCAGCTGCAGGGTTGCTCTTTGCCCAGTGGTCACGCACGGGTGAGTCCTGTGCAGGAGCAGGCTGGTTGGAACCTGGGGCAGACACACACACTGGTCTAGGCAGCAGGGAAGGCTGGAGCTGCCATCCTCCCCAGCAGGGCTGAGCCCTTTCCTCACAGAAACAAAGCTCCTGTTTCACCCCACGCACTGCTGGAGCGTGGGGGACCAAGACTGGTCTCACTGCAGTGTCTAGCTGGCTGAGGAAACTCTGTGCATCATGAGGTCTCAAGGCAAGTGTTCAAGGAAGGGTTAAAATGGCTGGACAGCTTGCCCACTAGAAAACAGGGTCTTTTTTTCCATAGTCACTTCCCAGTCTTGGATATACAGTCTCTAGTTACTGGAGGGATTCAGAGCTGGCACAGGCAGCCTCTTAAGCATTAGGCTGCCCCTGTGTGCTTGGCACCAAATTCAGACAATTTTGAGAACATTTCAGACCTTCTGGAGGGTGGGGGGTTTTTTTGTTTGTTTTGATTTTTTTGCTTTTATTTTGTTTTGGATTTTTTTTCTATTTTTTTATCCCTTTCCATAAGAAAGCAGTTCTATTTTTAGGACTTGGCCTAAATTCTTGAACCCAGTGGTTTTACTGTTGTTGTTTTTCCTCTCTTCAATCAAACTGAAGTGGTTCTGGCTGATCTGACTAGCAAATCTGCTTTGTCTCTTAAAGTTACACTCGAGGAGATTTTTTGATTGCACGGGTGTGTATGTTTGCATGGAAAGTTTCTCTCAATTTCCTGGAATAAAAGGAGTCTTAACTTCTTCCAAATCTATACTCCATGCTTGTAAATGTCTCTGTTAAGACTGGTTTTGTGGAACATTGTGAAGGACGCTGGCCTAAAACATGATATGCTACTAAATTGAATTTTATGTTTTAAGTTTTTCTCCCCAGTCTCTTCTGTTCTCTCTTGCTGCGGCTGTTTCAATGCATAATGTTTGTCTTCAACATGCAGAGATAACAGAATATCCCATTTTTATCACCTGTGGAAAATCAGACATCATAACAAACTGATGGCCAGAGCAGTGACTGAAGCAGTGATAAGTAGCCTTATCACCTCTCTCTCTGTCTACAGCACATACATAGACCCTGCTCACCCAGGTTAGCTTTTGGATGAGAGGGAATATTGCTTCCTCTGCATGGTGCTATGCTTCAACTAATCAGATTTTCCATCTGTGCTGGTTGGAGAGCAGGGCTCAGGGGATTAAGGGTGATATGAAAAGCTACCCCTTTTCTTCCTCTGTGCAGTGTTTAGGTTGCCACTTGCACTCACTTTGTCTGAGAGCATCTGTCCTTCTGTGGCACAGGATGTCTGAGCAGGCAGGAGGGCACATGCCTGTTACTGGCTGGTTTGGGAGCTTTCCAAAGGAGTGGGATTTCTCCCAGTTTTAGAGGACTAGAGGGAGTAGCCGTCAGCCACTTCCCATGGAACCACAGATGTCAACCAGGCCACTGTTCACTGTGCTGAGGTAATTTTTCCAAAACATGCCTCGACACCTCTGCTTTGTGTTATAATTTTGGCAATTTTTCTGCAGACTGAGACTTTGACTTGAAGAGGGGAAGGCACCTTCCAATAACTCTGAGTACAACACATGGTGCCTAGAGGGTGGAGTTAAAAATCTGTGCCCGTCCTCAAAGTTTCCCCATTTGCTGCTGGAGAACTCTTTGCTCAGATTCTCAGCAGTGCTCAGAGTGGATTCCCTGTAGCCATATCCAGAATCACCAGGGTGGGTGCTGCTTTTCCAAACATGTTCTTGCATCCCACCTTTGGATCGCTTTCTGGATGGAGACTTATGCTTTTTCTAATGAGTGTAGACTTCAGATCTTCCTTGCAAAACTTGAAAGCATTCAAAAGATCCCAGACTTTTTTAAAAAAGATTTGAGGGCTGTCATCAAAACCATCATAAATTGCCAAACCATTTTCAAAAGTTTCCAAATGTAAGTGTAGCTCCAGGTCTTAAATCCAATGGGAAAAAAAGGGGCATTTATATGAAGTTTAGCATTTCCTAGGTCTGAAATACACTTTTCTTTCTGCCTCTGTCCCTGGCTTCTAGATGTGTGAAGCTCAAAGCTAGCCACACTAACCCTTGATTCCTATTTTGCTTTTCTTAGGCAGTTATGCAATTTTTTTCCTTATATCATATTAAAATTAATGAACGTTCAAGCACCATTTAGTCTGTTGTACTTGCTTTTTTACTTTTTTGCCAGCTCTCTAATAATGCAATGTTCACCTAGTAAAGAGACAGATCATTATTTGCTAAAAAGTACATTTTTCAAAGGAGCAGAGGCATTCGCTGGAGTTTCCTAGGCAAATTCTCACACAAGTAATTACATTCTGCCTACTGCATTCCTCTGCCACTTCAATTGGATATGGTGTTCCTCCTTAGTTTGTTCCCTATACTTTTGCATAGCATTATCGACTACTGTTAAATATTTGCTGTCCACCTTCCCAGCAGTGATTTTGTATATAAAGGCAGTGATTGAAGTAAGTCACCAGATAAATAAAATAAGGAGCATATTCTCGTGGAATTTACCATCCAAAATACTTGTTAATCCAAATCTTCCAGATGAAAGTGTTTTTAGCTGTGACTAGGAAGTACAATTAATTATGACATTAATCAGCAACATAATTAGCTGGGGTTGCTTTGAAACAAGGACTATTTTATGGTGACTTTGGTACAGCAATATATGAGGGTCCCTGTGGGCCAAGTGTACTGGTACCTTCAAACTGTGACCACTGTTTTATAACAGAAGATACTTTGGTGGGTGAATTTCAGCATGTTTCCTATAAGCAGAGGAAGAGAACGATCAGCACTATCCAAACCACAGGCAAAATCTGGAGAAGGAGAGGTGAGCGCTCCTTTCTTGGTATGCTCACAGTAGCTATGAGTTCAGGTATGAATTGAAACAGGCTGAGACATGTTCACTAGATAATTCCAGGGAACTTTCCACTACTCCTTCATAATCAGAGCATTTCAGAGCTCCCTGACAGAAGTAAGTCTTTTTTCCCCTCACATATATTCAGTAATGGCAGAATTGGGACCTGGGAGGCTAGTATTAGAATACTAATTTTAGCTTTTCTTTGATCCCCCCACGTTACAGAAGAAATATCCCTTAATTTGCATGGTCCTTTTCCTTGCAGCTCTTGGCCTTTAACACATTCAGCGCAGTGAATCAAAACCACTGCTACTTGCTTCCCCTGAAGTTATACCAGTTTATTTGATTTCACCCAGGACATGCTCTGTACGTCACTGGGAGGGATACCAGACCCAGTGATCACATAGATCTTCTTGGGTCAAGGCTGGGGCTGTGCTCATCTCCAGGCTCACCTGCTGGCTGGCTGCACTGGGGTCAGGGTGGACTTGGGGAAAGCCACTTCCATAACCTGAAGTGACAAAACTTGGTGACCAAGCCACATCAAAGCCTTTGAGAAGGAGGAGAGTGTTTATGAGAAGAGAAGGAAAGCAAGGCAAGGCAAGGCAAGAATAATTTCTTCTGGGAACTGTCATTACAAAGGAACTGCTGAATATGTCAAGAATTTACAGTTCAGATGCAGGAAATTCAGCTGAACAAATCTAAATGTGACCTGATATGGCTACTGGAAAACTAAAATAATGAAGTACCTGACCTTATTCTGTGTGTTTCCTATCGTGGAATTTTCTTTGATAGCTCTGAAATGCAGTGGTGTGTTGTCATTTGGTTGAGCAGTAATAGCACAAGTGGGAAACAGTGGAAAAGCTCGCATTGAAGTGAGAACTGTAGCCTTTGGTCCTGTCTTTATTCCCCTATCAGTCTTCAGGTTTGTTCAGTATCTGGCTTGTATGTGATGCCATTATGCTCCCAGATTTATGTTTCATTGATGTAAGTGGTTATTGTTAGTTCATGCCAGGAAAGAAACAGTGGCAGCCATTGGCCTGCACTTCCATAGCAGAGTCAGCCACGAGAGGGAGGTGAGGGTTCCTCTGAGGTAGAGGAAGGAAGAGATGCTAAGTCTGAACCATCCATCCTTTGAAAGGAAACAGAATTCTAATTTAATTGCCTCTAAATCCTAAAGTCTGCTTGTTACCAGCCAACAGATGGTGGATGCTTACAGATCCTCCAGCCCTCCTGGTTGTTTTCCTTCCTTTTTTTCATTTTTCCTGAAGGAGATGCCAGAACTTACATTACCTCAATACAGTAAGAACTTCAGAAATAAACTCAAGCAACAGCTTTTGAACACAGAACTGTAAGACAGCATATTTTTGTGAAGTGCGTATTGAGTTCAGAATTGTTTATGACTTAGTTTACTTAATCTCTTCAATTTACATATATATTCTGCTACTTTGAACTGAGCAGAGCAAATACCCTGCTTCTTGGAACATTTTGACATACTTAGATGATAAGGAAAAACACAGATGTATTGCTTTATAATTGCTTCATGTATCATATATCAAATGTCTTTTGATTTTTTTCTTACTTATGGATTATAGAAATGTCCCATAATTACCATTGTCTCTAGCTTGACAAACACCAGAAAAGTGATACTATTTGTTTCATGACAGAAGGTTGTTTTGATCAAGAAACCAAGGATGGATCTCATTTTTTGTTCTTGTTTTATGAGTTAGTGCTCCTGAAAAGAACACAAACTTTTGGGCACCAAAGTGTGCATCTTTTTTTATCCTTTTTAGTGCTTATTTTTTCCTGGTGGACTTACCCTGTTCTTTGTTTCATTGTATTTTTGCATACATAGAGACAGAGACTGGTAATCTTTCATAAAATTTGAAATCTAGCAGGAGCAGGAGTGAGTTCTGCACTCTGCAAGTTTATTTTGTTTTCTTCCTAGAGGAAACCTCTAACAGTGAGGTATTCAAACCTTTGCCACACCCCTAAGGCTGTGCATCCCATAGGCACTGCCTATTGCAACAAACCAGAAGATTCGTCATTCTCCTGATGTTGCACAAAGGTGTGTTTGGAGCAGAAGAACACAATACAAGTCTGTAAAACCGCATTCCTACAAGGCAACAGTGATGGTGTGATCAGCATTGTGATTATCAGAAAGAAGCACAAAGCTGCTCCCCCAGTGACACCAGGACGAGCCCAGAGTGATAGCACTAGCTGGTCAGCAGGCATGAACCTTGTGGCACAGCAGCTATGGGTGAGAATACTGAGTTGGGAGCAACCCAATACTGAGTGCTGGGAGCATCCATGGCTCAGTTGCAGCTGTCAGACTTCATGAGGGGAAATAGGAAAGTTGGAGAGCAAGAAGAGATGCTGAGACAGGACCTCCAGGGATGGCTGGTTAACCTCATTAGGCCTCTGCCACATTCTTCACCTTCTGACAGTGCTACAAAATGAGGGCAAAGGGAAATAAAAATGTTGCTGTTTTACTAGCAAAGATTGAGAATCACTGGATTGGAGATCAAGAGAGGAAAGAAAGAAGTGTCTTAAAAAGTGACATCTGTAAATATTTTTCCTGTAAGTATAACATTTCTTCTTTTGAGAGAGAAAAGTCAAGCCCACAGGTTTCAGGAGTAAGGGAAAAGGCCACTCAGGTTTCCAGGTCAGGGCTGAGTCTCCTGTTCTGCATGTTCTCTCTGCTTGGTGTCCAACTCCCCTGTTAGGAGCCAGGAAGGGCAGAGCATGGCCAACAGGCCCGGTTCTTCTGATCACAGCTGTCCCTCTGTGTGCTCGCCTGGTGTGTGGCCCTTGCTAATGCCGGCTGAAATGTTCTGCTTGTTTTTATAGAATTGTCAAATAGTTTGGGTTGGAAGGGACCTTTAAAGGTCGTCTAGTTCCAACCCCCCTGCCATAAACAGAGACAATTTCAGCTAGATTATGTTGCTCAGAGTCCCATCTGGCCTGACCTTGAATGTTTCCAGGGGTGGGGCAACCACCACCTCACTGCAAAATCTGTGGATTCCAGTGTTTTACCACCCTCATCATAAGAGGATTTCTTCCCTATATCTACTCTGAATGCACCCTCTTTTAATTTGAAATCATTACCCATTGTCCTATCACCACAGGCCTACCAAAAATCCGTCCCCATGTTTCTTGTATATACCCTTTAGGTACTGGAAATCTGCAACAATGTCTCCCCCAGAGTCTTCTCTTCCCCAGGCTGAACAGCCCCAACTCTTCATAGGAGAGGTACTCCAGCCCTCTGGTCATCTTTAAGGTCTCCTTCTGAGCTTGGCTCAATGTCTTTCCTGTGGTGAAGACTTCAGAGCTGGATGCAGTACTCCAGGTGGAGTCCCACCAGAATGGAGCAGAAGGCCAGAGTCACCTCTCTTGATCTGCTGGCCATGCTGACATTTTAAATTTTTTTAGCAATGAGCACTTCCCCTTTGTGCAAATAGGGGTCACACGGACAGTTTGATCATTCTTCTGGTTTTAGTAGGGTTCTTCAGGGGTTTGGACCACACATATGCTTTGCCACAAGATATGTAAGGGCTGCTGTTCAACTCTCATCTCCTGGCTGCATGTGAATGTTTCAGGGGCAGCCATTTGTCTGTCTGTGTGCACACCTGGCTAACTGGGTGCAGCTATATGGCCATCAGCCAAAGGTCTGCAACACTCCCCTTGCATTGGACTCAGCTTTCAAGAGCTTATTTGACTGCTGGGTGTCCTGGCATGGTGGATGCAAGGCCAACCCACTCAGGGAGGGTTACATGGGAAGTGCCAAGCACCATTACCATTACATGGATTTTCTCAAGGCAAGAGAGGTCTTCTCCTGGCTCAACAAACCTCCTATAGGATTTTACCCCAATCTCATTTTACAAAGTTGCTCTTGAATGGCAATTCAAGACCATAATCCCCTTGCTGTAGTCTGAGCTTTTCAGTCCACATGAGCCATGAGTTTCTTTCTGGCTCCCCTTTGACAGACATGTAGAGACATATCTTGTAGTGGATCCCTTTTCCCAAGAGATTGTTCTCCTAAATATGCCACATTACAGTCTAAAAATTCAGACAGGCCAAGATTTTCTTAGAAGTACTGACTATCAGATCTAAGAAAGTGAATTGACTTGATAATGGAATGAAAATCTTCTTGTTTTTTTAAAAAATCAGTTTACAAAATGGAGACCGTTGAGCGGGGAGGGAGGGGAGAATTAAGTTTAGAACTTAAATCCTCCACACTCAACAGGCTCATTTACAGGAAGAATACAACAAATCTCTTGTTTTTGCAGCATAAGGCCTTTATACAGGTAAACATGTTGAGAATGCTGCCTGTAGTGTTTGCCCAGCTAGACCATAAAGAATTCCTGGTAGCAGAGGGGATCCAGTGCCATTGCCCAGCCCCAGCAACCTCTACTTTCCTCCTGCCTCCCTATTGCCAGCAAGGGAAACTGCCAGTCACCCTATTCCTCTGAAACTGTCTAGCAGGTTTATTCTGAGTACAGACAGAGTGGTCTTCCATTTTGCAATTACAGAAACAAGAATATCCTGTCGAGTTTCTCACTTTCCTCCCTTCCCCACTGCCACTGCTTGGTATGACTGTAAGGAATATAAATGGAACAGGAAATTTGACCGCATCCAGGATCAATGTCATTAAAGACACATCTTGTTTTAAAATCTAATTTTATATAACTGCTGTGTTATATAATATGCTTTTGTTTGTCGTCTTGATTTTTATCGAGGTAGTGTACATTCCCCTGGACCTTTTCATGAAGGAATGTTTATACCTGTGGGCAGGCACTAATGGCAGTGAAAGGCTTGCATTCATGGGAACAGCATTTAGCAATTCATGGTTGCCAAGGTAAGCAACAAAGGCATGCCCTCTGCCACTCCACTGCCTCTAAAAGAAACAGTCTCTAAGGTAACAGGCTAGCACCCCTTGAGGCCAAAAATCTTTAGCTTTTTAGACAGAAAAACGCACTAAATAATACCAAGAAAAGCATTTTTTTTTTTTGTCAAGGAATTTTTTTTTCTTCTCAACAGAGAAGGGGCTCAAAGTGTTCTATTTTTGGTTCTGCACAGGAATTTAATTCAGCTGCTGCCCAGTCTTTGTGCACTCAACACCCCTTTGACAGTTTGGTTTCGGGGGCACATAGGACTAATGAGCCAAGGCATGACTGCAGTTGGAGACTGGCGCCTCCCAGGCCTGTGACTGTTGTTCAAGTGAATAGGCAATTTCTCTGATTAGCTTGGAATTTGCGGCATTATCCAGATGGTTATTTGTCATGAGCCCTTTTTCCAGGATCACAGTCAATTTGAGAGATTGAGTCACCTGAAGAAAAGGTCTGCAGAGACAGCAGTGGCTAGATGCTGCCTGTGATAGGATGGGAGAATGGGCTTCTCCTCGACTTCATCTTGCTCTGCAGCTGCTTGCCAACCTCTTTTATCATACTGTAGCAAAAGGGAAGAACTAGGTGAGTCATCACATTTTCCTAATGTGAGACATTAATTGGGAGAAGAAATAATTAACTGGGAGAAGAGTAAAGGGCTTCTTTTTAAAACTAAAGTGTAACAAAAAGTGAAATGCCAGATCACCTTTCTGATTATATTGGTGTGTCAGAGACTCACTGCATGCTGAAGACAACTTGTCTTTGCAGGACATTTGTATGACTAACATGGGTACAGTTTGCTGCATGTGGGGAAAAGAAAAGAAGCATTTTCTGGAATATTTTTCTTTCTAAATGACTCAAGTTATCGAAATTGCTTGACAATTGTAAAGTGGCAATTCATGGACTGTAACTGGGTAATACAGGACCTGATGGATGCAATATGTCTTTTTATACCTGAATCAGTTCCTGCAGTTCCTAGGGTAGTAACAAAGGTCTTAGAGCTGCTCATGAAAGGAGAGATGTGTCCTAGAACACTTCTGCAGCTTGTTCAACAGACTTGATGCTGATATTAATAAGCTTTTACTCAGAACAAAGGCAGGTTGACAATCAGACCTAGCTGTATCTTCAGGTGTTCAACACACGCCTCACATTTCAGCCAGTCTCTGTGAATAAGCTTCAAGTTTTTGGGATAACTTACACCAGTGCAAGGGAAAGATGATTTGCCTCCTTTCTACTCAGTCTGACAGAAAGGTTGCTGCCCTCACTGCATTCAAAGAAAGGACACATGACGCTAACAATTCACTTTGTTTACTTTCATTTCATGTTCTATAAAGTAATTATGGTATAACTGTAGACTTTCCTATTATTTAAAGCAAAATAGCACAGAAAAGATTAAACAAGGAAGTGAATTGTAATGTCATCCACCCACAGAACACCAACAATGTGAAAATTTATTATGCAAAAGTTGCAAAGTTGAGGCCATGCCACTAAGTATCCAGACACTCTTTTTAAGTTCAGCACCTTGTCATGTTCACATTTTCATGCTGCCCACATTCACATGCTGTCATGCAACAGAGGTCCTGTTCCATTTGAGGCATAGATTGACTGGTGCTCACTAAAGAAGAAACAATTTGATATTTGTTTATTGCACATCTTTATTCACATCTCAGATGCAAAAAAGGAATTAAATGTCATCTAAGGTAGGACGGAGACATGTTGCCGTCTGAGCAATCTGTGCCTGTCTTCTGAGGAAGCAATATTTTAAGCAATAGCTTAGTATGCTTAGCACATGCCCACAGCACTGAGCCGGGCAGTCATAGCTACTTCCAGCTAGAGCATGACCAAGTTGTGAAATGAGTTTGGTCAGGAGAACAAAGCACTGAATCTCTGTTTTCTCACACATTCCCACAAATATCCCTATAGATTTGGCTGAAACATTTCAGAAACTTTCATCTTGAGGAAGATATGCCATATGCAAAACTTCATTTTGACACAATTTTAACTAACAGAATAAGTTCTTGAAAGCTGGTATTTGATAAAAACAGTAGTAATAGGGACATGTATTAGACTTATCATGAACTAGCAAATAATAAGAGAGATTAATTTAAAAAACCCAGTTTTTCAAAGTTCTGGCTTCAGTTCATTTCCTTGAACTTAGTGTTGATATTTTTGTTGACTTCACAAAGTAAGTTAACACAGGAACTGCATTTTCTGTCTATAATTATATATTTTATATCTAAATTATCATTATTAGCTGAACAATCTAATTTCTAAGGTCTAAGGGGGATCTTTTCCATCCCCCTCCCCCCTGCCCAAAGAACAATTATGTTACTGTGAAAAGACAGAATCTTGGAAAAATAAAGTAAAAATTGATTGCTCATACTTTGACAATGTGGTTTATAAAGATTGTTTTCCAACAACTATAAAATACTTGCATTTCCCTGGGAGAAAGATGAAAATATGTAACCACCATTTGCTTAACAGCTCTTAACCGTAGCTGGAAAATAGATTTGTTTCATATGACCTAATTACTATCACATTTGTCTCATATTTTTGATTTGTGCTTTAGCAGATCACAAGGCACAGTGTACACATGCATTTATATAGCATTCCTTTTCCAAAAGAATAACATGACATAACCTGACATCTTAGAGGCTGATCCAAAATTCAGCAAGGTCACAAGCAAGACTCCTAGCTAAGCATCATTCTATCCCCCTTATGCTCCGATCAGATCTTTCACCCCTAATTTACTACTTATATTTCAGTAGCTGCTCCCAGAATAGGTACAGGGACCTAGTTAATGAGATTCTTTTTAATATTCAGGTTTTATTCCACCATTTAACACAAAGTTGACCGACTGAGATTTCAAATAATCAGTGTTTTGTACAGCAGATGGCTACTGGAGCTTTTAGAATACTCTTCCTATAATATTTAAATTGAACTTGTGCCCAAATATTTTTGTCCCAAAGGTGGGAACTTTCAGTTTAGTTTCACATGCAGGAGAGCCTAGCCTCTTATTCAGACCTTATCTAAATAAGTCAAATGTCTTGATACTTCAAGATTGTAGAGGAAGCAATTTGAATAGAAGAATTCTAGGACAAGTTTCCAATATTTCTGATCCCAATTGCCACTACCACTAAATAACTAAATAACTAATTTAGTGATTATTTTGTAATATTGGCATTTGTTTCCCTGTCTAACCCAGATCTGGAAGAGAGGAAGTCCAAAACATTTGTAAAAAAAGACCAACCTAACATTTTAGGAAGTGAGGCAAGCTTTAGGCAGTACTGACTCTAAGAATAAACAAAGACCTTTAATTTTGCTTCAACTACTTTTCCCTTCTTCACCTCAGCATTGGTCAGGAAATCTCAAGATATTGAAAGGCAGACCTCTTAGATGAACAGACACATATAATGATGCCTAATGCAAAATAATGGTCAACTGTGTTATCAAGGATAATTAATTTTATAGTAGTAGATACTCATGGGGAATGAGAGGAGCCCTTCTCTCAGACCAATGTACTTATGGATACACTGAGTTATGTCTACTGAAATGTTTCTCTGAAAATGCTCATATAGGCCATGATTTTTTTCTCCTGTCTTAAAAATGTTTAATGCATTTATAGATAAAAATATCATTAAATATTGTTTTTCTTTTAATCCCATGGGCTATGAGTATGGTTGATAAGTAGAAGCTAGTATCTTATCCCTGTGCACTACTGCTTTCCCAACCACAACTAACTTGCCTCATTGTTATAAATGAATGTCTCCTTGTGGTGCTTTCCTGCTATTTGGGCTTCTAAAGATCTCCCCACTTCTCTACATTAATGTCTTACTGCAACTAGGACTGGTTTAGAGGTGATGATACATGAGCCAGGAAGGGCTCCACCTTATTTTCAAACCAAGAAACAACTCAATGACCTGACAACTAAAACCACCTTTTGCTTTTAAACTGAGGAAAAGTGATGGGAAGTCACTGAGAGACAGTAAATGTGAGCTACTTTTAAATTCCAACCTAGCTTTAAATGGTGCTTTGACAACACACAGAAAACTATTTATTTTGGCATTTACAGGACTTCTGCAGAGTTGGTGCAAATACAATGAAAATTGTAATGTTGACATAATCTATAAATAAAACAGTAAAGAAACCCAAGTCCCACCAGGATCACAAGTCAAAAAGGAGTAGGAACAAACAAGATAATTAAAACATGGATTGGTTGATTTTTTCCCTTAATAAACAATGAAGTCCTTGATATACTCATATATACATGCAAAACATAGAGAAAATGAAAATGTTTATCGAGTTCCATTTCCCAAAATACTACAAACAGGAAGCAGTCAGAGGTTTCACAGAAAGGAATGAGTTTCTTGGGTTCACAACTAGACTTCTTAAGAGACTGGGGTAGGTCCAAGAAAGGCACAAAACCACTCAGATAACATTTTCTAGAGATAAAATTATTCATAAAATACAGCCTTTCAGACAGAAACATAGTGTAAAACTACATGTAAGAAATTGCCCACATGAATATCTATGTATTCTTGCTCACTCACCCCAAACATAAAATCTTCACTAAAAAATGTGACCTCATTGTCATATATAGTAGAAATGTGACTCTTGATAAATTGAAATTGAAAAATATCAGCCTCAAGTTTTTGAGGATGCCAAGGGAATTACATATTTTGATTCTTAATTTTCCTCAAGATTATTTTTGACAGTTCACTCAACACTAATGGAGATGCCTCTAAGTTCTTTGGATTCAATGCAAAAGACACTTTCTTTTCCCCAGAATCTACTTCCTAAAAAATGTAAATGTTTCCATTTCTAATCTTCAAAGTAAATTACAACTGATTAAGGGGTAATGCAAAAAGTTTCATTAGGCTTGTCTCCAGAGACACAGGATTAACAAAAGTCTATTTTCCCTGTATACATCCTAATGTATTTATGGTAATAGTATATATATATATTTTTAATACACTGGTGAGGGAGTCACCAAATATACAGATAAAGCAAGTTTTGAAAGGTGAAGATAATTTTAGTAAAATCAATAAGGTTTGATCTGGGATTTGAGAAAGCTGAAGTGAATGACCTGGAATGCTTAAATTGCTTACACTTCCCACAATGTTGGCAAGAAATAATAAAACACATTAAAAAATTCCACATGATTTTCATTAAATACCAGTAGAACTCAGGCATTCCATTTCTGCCTAACTCGAAAAAGGAAATATAAACTGTATCTTTCTTTATATAGTATATATAAGACTGAAGAAGACTTCCAGTCACTGTGAGCTATGCAGAACGAGAACATTCTTTTTTTTTCCTGCTGGTATTATATATTCTGCTTGAAGGAAGGCCTACTGGAAAGGCCTTGGAAAGGTGTATTTTGTTTTTTGTATTTTTTGTATTTTGTATTTTTTGTAGTGGACCACTACTACTCAGAGGGTTAGATAAGAGATGTAGATTCTGGAAGTGGCAGGCTGTGTGCCAGGAATCACAGATTAGACAGCATGTGTTTATGCATTGCTACATTTCCAGACTCTCATAAAAATGGGTATAAGGCACCATTTCTAAGGTTAGTACCAACAGAATAGAGAAGATGATGGGACTTAGCTTGAAGTATTTGGCCTAGGAAGTTTGCAGAGTGTTTACCAGTTTTTTTACATCTTTATCAGTAAGTTTACTAATATCAGCATGGAAAACTCATGACCATTAACTAAAAATTTTGGTTCTCTAGGCTTTATCAACAAATGCCTACTCCTGAGTATATGTTTAGACTTTACACCTGAGCTGCTGATAAGTGATTTCCAAAAGCCCTTGTGACTGCCTTTTCCCACTTTCAGTGCAGTCAGGGAAAACTTAACTTCAAGTTTTAATACATCCTTCACAAAGCTGATTTAAGGAATCTCCAGAAACCTGGTTTTGGACACTGTTTCTCTAAATAATTTTTTTCATAACTCACCAGTAACTTCCTGATGAAGTGTGTACTTTGACACAGATCAAGAAAATGTGGAAATCAATGGGACAGTTAGTACCAACTTTGCTGAGAATAGTCAGGCACTCAGAGTTTTGAAAGTATCAGGCCAAGAGTGGCAGAGGTAACTGAAGACCTGTCACAACATTGTTCCTGGACTTTCAACTCCCTCTCACCAGAGCAGGTACCTACATTTGCTTGCAGA
This sequence comes from Melospiza melodia melodia, assembly GCF_035770615.1. Taxonomy (NCBI): domain Eukaryota; kingdom Metazoa; phylum Chordata; class Aves; order Passeriformes; family Passerellidae; genus Melospiza; species Melospiza melodia. The sequence goes on from NC_086196.1 coordinate 32,745,030, forward strand.
GTAATGACCAAGATTAGAATAACCTACTGGGATCAAGCAAAAGCTAAAGGCAGGAGCTCATTGTTGCACCAAATTCTGATCAGCTCTTTTTTAAGGCTATGGAAAAAATGAAAAAGTTTTCATTTTTGTTTTGGTAAGGAGAATATTCTGAACCAGTCAACCTTTTGGAAACTTTCAGAAATCATGCAGAGCCCTTCAGCAGACGGGGATGTGCTCAGTTGTCATTTGCAGGACCACCTATAGCTAATTAGGAAGAGAAGTTGAGAAGCTAGCTGTTAGTTAGAAATGCCAGAGGCTATGGATAGGTCTACACTGTAGTTCAGGTGCTAAGCCTGTTTTCATACTCTGACCTCTGTTCATTTTCTCCCATGGAAAACAGAGGTTTGAGCTGCCCTTTGGAAGAAATCAAGTTTTCCCTAACATTAAATCCACTAATTATTTTGGGGATAATTTATTTTCAGACAAACTAGCTTGTTCAGCTCTATGCAGTTTTTCTATGTAATTCTAGCAAGGTCATTCTCTTGACTACCCTCTCACTAAGTCATAACATGCTCCATGGTGCGCATTACTTTTGCATCAAGCTATAAAGATACCACTGAAGCAGGCTGAAATGTTCTGAAAGGTCACAACATAAAATAATTATGTCTTAGGCTGTGGGGGCTTCCTGTGGACTCTGGAGGAGACAGTAGGTGAGCATAGCCCTGAGTAGTATGGATGCGAGTCACCCTGTGCCACCTGGTGTAGGATTGCTCCCTGAGGGGAAGTCTGTAGTATTATGGCTGTAGCTATTGCTACAGAGATAAAATTGAGAGTTCCTAAGCCAGGGAAGAGAGAGAGGAATTTTAAAGGATCCTCAGATGAATTAGTAAGATCTTAAGAGAAAAAATCTATACAATCTATTCAGACAATCAAAGGGATGATGAATGAAAAGCACACCAGTTGCAAAGAAGCTCATTCTACTTCTGCCAATTCTTCATTGTAATATGCCTCAACCAGGCCCCAAATAGAGATTTGCTCTACCATAATTCCTTCATTCACTTACCATTGAAATATATTTATTGCTGGTGGTTAGCAGCCAGCCTTTGAAATGGTGCACTAAGTGCCTCATTTTTATATTATTTAGTCAGAAAAAGTCATAATTTAACTTTGTTTTGCAAGTATTCTGACAGACCAAGGAAGGCTTTCTTTGTTTTGCTGTCCAGCGGTTGGGTGAGTCCCTTGTAGAACATTTGGCATCTGAGCACTTGAGTGTTAAATGCAGCATTTTTTCTCCCTGAGCAGGATGATGTGCAATGAAGGCTCAGCCCTCCTTCCTTCCCATATCCCAAATCCTTGGAGAGAGAAGAGGCAGAACAGTTCCTCAAGCCAGCATGACGCTTTGCTTCCGAGACACTGTAGGAAGGACTGTGCCATTCTGGCAGAAATGAAGAACAATCATCCTTTCTGTTGTTGAACCTTCTCTTCAGGAAATGGCATGTACCAGGGAGATGAAAGATCTTGAATTTTATGTGTGTCCAGCACATATGCCACCATCTGGGATATGCCACCAACTATAGGAAGCAACCTATGTGAAAACGAAGAATGTGCTACAAATGTGATGGTCTTTTTCAAGAATTTCTGCTTCCCAGAGCAATTTGACAATCCTGCTTCAGTGCCAGCTGGGGTGTGGCAGGCAGTCTGGCCAGAAATATTGGCAGAAATGTGAAATCTCTTCAGTCCCATGCGTGGTCTTCTAGCAACCCATGTGGAGGCGATGTGGTGTTTGCAGGTAATGGTGCTTGGCAACCTGTCTGCCCCAGCCATCTAGTCTGGAAGGAAAGGGGATTGGTTTGGGCAGATTTGGTGGGTGCACTCACTATTTTATTGGCTTCTTTCTTAGCAATAGAGGTATAAGGAACTGAAGGATCTGTTGCAGATACAGAAGAAATCATGTGCATTTACACTAAACTTTAATTGGAGGCTATTAACATACAGCATTTGACCTGCATAGGAAGAGCAGTGCAAAAGAGAAGAATAGTTTTTTTGCATGCCTTCACTCCCAGGAGAGCACACGAGGGGAATCATGTCAGATTTCTTCTTGGTGCAATTGCTCTTCTTACTAGCTTGGAAAGTTGGGGTTTTTTGTTTGTTTGTTGTAATGGATAATATTGAAATGCTGAGACAGGGAAAAAAAAAAGCCTGAAACTGTCCATTAGGCTGTTATAGTCTTATAAATTTAAATAGTAAAGTAAATAAAGTATTGTGTCTGGCAGTTCTCTTTAGCTGTGATAGACATTTATAGTTTTGAGACAATGGATATTATTAGCCATCACTTTACCTCCACAAAACCCCTCCATTTATTAAAAGTCTGGTTGGAATAATGACCCTAAATTAATGATAACAAAAAACAGTTCTACAACCACTCCCCAGTTTTGTTTTAATTGTAGAAATCTTAGTTTAATATGCAAAATGTTATTATAAGATCTTATGGCTCTTCTTCAGAAAGGCTTTTCTTCCTTTTTGAGCAACTAATTCCTTTGCAGAGTTCATGCATAAACACTTCTGTGTACTTCAAGATCTGCAAATGGGTCATGTGGTTTTTTCACTACTACTACTGTTAATTATTGTTATATTGTTTTATTTAATTTTATTTTTAGCTGCTCATGCTTCTACGTGTAAGTACTTCCAAAGTGAGTAAAGTTGCTGAGATGGGTATCTCATTCAGAGAAAGTAAGTAGACTTAAAATATGCATAACTTGCTTCAATAATCATGGGACATTCTACACTGGCACAGCTTTCCTTGTGCCCTCTTCCTCACCTTTCTTCAACATATGCTGTGGCACATCCTGAAAGAGAAGTCTCCCACCACCACTCCCTTGATATTGATATAAAGGCAGCTTCACATCCACCCAGATTCTTGCCTTTCCTCAGTAACCATGAAAACACAACATCCATCTTTTCCTCTCTCTGACTGTGTCTTTGGACTTTGGGCCAGGTAAGAGTATGAGCTATAAATTGAAGTGAATTATACAGCTGGGTAAATAAAGTGGGACGAAAGGGAGAAAAAGGGAAATGTGTTTCCTATCACAGAGTTTAAAAAACAGACTTGGCACACAAGGGGAAAAAACAAAACAGGAAACAAGTTTCTACATATAAATTAGACTTTTTCACCCTCAAACTTTTTAGATAGCCCAGGAGTAATAAGTACGTGTGTTTCTTGGACCAGCAAAGCAAGCATTCCAACACTAAATGGCTTCCTGTTCAACACGTTCAAAGCCAGAGACTGTTTTTGGGGGTTGGTTAGAAATATGTGTGAAGTATGCACTTTTACTTCAGGCCAAATCAAATGTTTTTAATCTCCCTCCCATCCCCCTCCCCCCCAAAAAAAGAAAAAGAAAAAAAGTCAAAAAAGGAAAATGTGACCCAAGTTTTCTCTTTCACTAAGGAAGTTCAATGATTAGCCTTCAGTTAATGTGCAAATATTCTCGTTTCCCTGTAAAGATACTTAAAAGGGAACTGGCCAATGTCATTCTACACTGGCATTTGATGCTGTTGAACTATAATGAGTAGGTGCATACAGGAGCTGAGGAACTTGGACCCATGCAAAGACAGGAAAACAGCAAATATTTTAGGGTGTGAAGTGTGTTACAGCATTTTCCCCCATTAGTGTCAAAGCTATAATTCACAAATTGTTGATCCATTTTCTTCTTCTACCACATCAGCCTCAAATATTATTTGGTACTACATTTTGTTTGCCCATAGATCTTTTGAGTTTTGTTTCCTTTTTTTTTAGGTTTACAAGATTTGATTACATGGTCAAAAGTCAAAGTAAGACACATGGGAAAAAAACATGGAGCACTGTATGCCATGGATGTGCCAATGTGAGGGGCTTTTCTAGTTCCTCAGTGAAGCCACAGGGTACTTTAAAAAAAAAAAAAAAAAAAAAAACCAACACAAAAAACCTGTACAAGTACACCTTTTCATTTTTCCTTACAGCTAGCTGGCAGGCAATAGGTATGTCTAACTAACCTAGACCTCAGTTTGTCCCTTTCTATAATTTCACTAATTATTGCTTCTAGCAACATATTTTCTGCCAACTCCAAGGAAACAGAAGCCATGTAAGTGGCAGCCAACTATTTTCTTTTAGTATTTTTCTCATTCCAGTGTTTTTGAGCAAACTCAGGTTCTAAACACTGTTCTGTGTCAATATTTGAAGAATGCTATGTACTGAGTACTCTCCAAGCTGCTATGTTGTTGTGAGGCATCAGTCTTGTCTGTTGGTCTCTTCCCACCTCGAATGAACTGAGCTGCATACTTTGTTTTGGTTCTTTCCGCCTGACTTTTATAAAAACTTAACCAACCAAGAAAACAACCAATCCCCCTTTCTTTCCCCCACTGCTGGGTCCTTATGAACATTTAGGTTTGGGTTTTCACTTGACGAAATTGAGTCCTAGGCAGAGCCTCATGTCTCACCTAAATCAATAAAATTCGACTTGTGCTAATTTGCACCAGAATAAGTCAGGGTTTTGTTTAGGCCCTGCCAAATTTAGTACTCTTTTCAGAGGTTCTGCTGAAGACAGAGCTAATGAAGTTAATGAATGCTAGATAGACTTCACTGACAACTCATCCCTGGGCCTCTGTGTACTTCAATATCATACCATACTTAATATCCAGAGCTGTTCCTGGGAGTGAGGAGGACAGAGGGAGAAATGACTGGTAAAGGATGTTTCCCTCCTTGAAAGTCCAGCTTCCCCAAGAATGGGAAGGAATTCAGTTTCTACTGATTCTGTGGCAGCTGCTCAGTGAGGCTCTTCTGCTACTTCCCTGGAGCACTTAAATTCAATTTCAGTTCAACTCTATTGTCTTCTACCCTTCAGACTCCTTCCTTCCCAAAGGGCCATTTCCCCATATTCCCAAAATAAAACTACTGTGTTTGTTTGTTATTCTGAACCTTGCAACTTTCTTTCCCTGACCTTCACCTTTAACACTTTAGAGTCTCTCTTCTTGTTTCTTCTTGTCTAATACCATATTTCTATACACCAGTAATTTTTCTGGTGTGTTAAATCAGTCATTGGCAAATTAATATGAATTTGTAGGAGGGGAATGGGTTTAGGTATGTCCCATGGAAACTTCAGGGTCCAAACTTTCTGTACAGTTGTGTTGGCCAAACTTCAGGTTCACAGCAATAATCAGTATCAACAGATTCTAATGCATGACCATACACTTTGATATAATCCTTATGTTTCTTGTAACTCAGCCCATTCTTCTAAAATTGAAACACAAACCTTTCATTTGCAACAAGAGAAAATAAAGATCTGAGAAATATTATGAAGAAGCCCATGAATTTTACATCTGAGCTGTAACAGTTACTCCTGGGCTGCCCACATATACACTTTTGAGGGAGGACAAAAATAGAGCATGAAAAAGGGAAGGAAAAAAAAAAGAAATACAGAGCAGGAGAGAGAGAGAGGAAAGGAAGGCAGGAAGATGGGAAGGCAGGAAGGCAGGAAGGAAAAGAAAGACAAAGATAGAGAGAAAGAGAGAAAGAGAGAAAGAGAGAAAAAGAGAGAGAGAGAGAGAGAGAGAGAGAGAGAAAGAAAGAAAGAAAGAAAGAGAGAAAGAAAGAAAGAGAGAAAGAAAGAAAGAGAGAAAGAGAGAAAGAAAGAAAGAAAGAAAGAAAGAAAGAAAGAAAGAAAGAAAGAAAGAAAGAAAGAAAGAAAGAAAGAAAGAAAGAAAGAAAGAAAGAAAGAAAGAAAGAAAGAAAGAAAGAAAGAAAGAAAGAAAGAAAGAAAGAAAGAAAGAAAGAAAGAAAGAAAGAAAGAAAGAAAGAGAAAGAAAGAAAGAAAAGAAAGAAAGAAAGATGTGGTCGAGAACAGAAGGCCAGCTAAAACTGGAAAAGAAAATAAATGCAAAAAAAATATTTCAGGGAGAATTTATGGTGGTTTAAATCCCTATTTCTTTTGCCAGGTAGAGAAATCCTAAGCCTGTTACATGATCTCAAACATCTTTCCAAGTGCTTCAGTGAATCACTGCCATTACCAATATGGGCAGAAATTTACTATATCAGCTTCCCAGACACTGAACACAGTGTTGGCAGAGCTGATAGGTATTAACTCAGTGAATCAGATAGGGTGTTCTTTTTTTATCTTCAAGGCACACAGGAGCAGCTCCAGCCATGTTGCCTCTGCAGCTGCTGCCAAAATCTGGCTTGCCAGTGTGGTAAATCTGGAACTGCTGATTGGCACTGCAAGACTTGCATGGTAAGTTCAAGCTGTTCCAGAAGGCAATGAGATGATTACTGACATCCTGGAGTAGTTCCCTGAGGTCATGTCAGTTGTACTCAGGAATCTAAGAAAATCCCAACAAATAAGACTATTGCTGTCATTATAACGAGACATAGTTTCAGGCATCATTATCTTGGTTGATAATGTTTGTCAGTCTCACAAAACTGTCACAGGTAGAAAGCTCACTGGAGCTTTGTGGAAAATCTCACATTTAACTTTCTTTTCTTGCCCAGTCCTAGCATACACCCCTTTCAGATACAGATGCCTAAACAAAGGTGCTTTGTTTTATGGAAGCAAAATCTATACGTTACTCTTTACTTAATAGGAATTTATTTTGTTTGTTGGTAGGAAGGCTTTTGACTATTTTCTGTACTTCTCCTAAAGAAATAGCTATGGTTGAAGGTGGCCAGGATAGAAGACAGTAAAGAATACACTCTGCACTCTGTAGAACACAGCATGAGAGCAACCGGAAGGTGCTTTGAAGCATTTGCATGTGCTGTGGAGATATTATGTGGTTGACTTCTGCCAAATGGACTCAGTGGATGAAGTAACAGCCAGAGTCTCAAGTTGCTCTTCAGGAGACAGCAGATTTTGTTTTCTCTGATTTTTCCATTATTTTCTGCTTTCAGCATTCCATCCTTTGAATCATTTAAGAAGTCTGGATTTCAAAACCAAATACTCACTGAGAAAGTTAAGCAATGATGACCTATAGCTAGGAAACAGCAGCCATTTCTTCCAGATGAATGCATCACTCGGTGCATATCTTGTCCTTGTACTTTCCCTCAGGCACAGTTGGCCACAATGGGACAAGGAAGAAAGACAGAGAGATGGGTGCATCTACTTCTACTTGTGAGCAAACCTACCTACCCAAGTACAACCTATCTTTGCTACCATACTGCATTACTCTGAAGAAATCTCCTTTGAGTCACTCTAAAACATCAAACCTACAGGACTTAATAGAACTTAGCAGAAGGGACTTTAGTCTGTTTTCAACAGCGCTTGGGTTCATCCTGTTGGTCTGTACCATTTTGAAGAGGGATATTGAGAACCAAGGACTGTATTCATTGAGTGATTTGGACAGTCTTATTTACATAGCAATTGCTTTTTCAACAGAGTCACAACCATATTGTCCCATCACATTTCTGATGAACATCCAAATGTACCAATTAACTTCAGGGAGATCAGAGGTGCTGTCCCAGACTGTCTTAATAAAAGTTTCCAGCTATTTGCAGCTTACAAAAATTCCAGGGTCTTCTGCAGCTCACCAGATTGAAGGCTGCAAGTCTTGACAGTGTGACTTCAGTTTTCCTTGAGTGCTATACTGCAAGAACAGCCAGCAGGAAGTCAGCAACAGACTAACAGGAAATAAATTGCAACTCCTACAGGAATTTCTTTCCTAGTCTGCATAAATTACTGATGCACTAGTGTAGCATTAAAGAGCAGTTGCTGGACTCGTATCCATTGGTAGATGTCAAGGTTCTGAGTGCAATGACTGACCTGCTCTATTTGCACCCGACAGTGCTCCTCTGCCTGCAACGCTCCTCTTCCCCTCAGGGTATCCCTCCAACATTAAATGTCTTGATGGGAGATTGAACCAAATTTGAGTGCAACGACAGTCTAGTGATTGATTATAAGTGATACTTAGTGTTTATTAGCAGTAAAGCCTTTTCAGGACCCGTACACTTTGTAAATGAGCAAGTCTCTCTTTCTTCCTGGTTCTTAGTCAGTATGCACACACACACACACACACACCCACACACACACACAAACGAAAACACACACACATGTGGAAGAGCTAAAATTAATTTCAGGAGTGCCCAAATGTCACTGAAGGTGCTGGAAAATGGCATCAATGCAAGGCTGATACTGCATTTGAGGGGTGCCATCATTAGAGAAATGCTCTAACCTGGTAATTCAGGAATGGGAACTAAACCATTTTAGCCAGCTTGTTATCAAGATACCATATATTCCCTGTAGACTAGCTCATCAGCATCTTATCAAAAAACAGGGACTGGAGATTTGCCCTTTCTTAGTGGTTGCTTGAGAGTTCATGATTGCTTCTGAGCCATATAGAGCCGTTCTGTCAAAAGACATCAAAAGTGGAAAGATGCAAACAGGAGCAAGTAAGAGGGAAAGAAACCCCAGCCCCCAGAAGCCGACCTTTTGGTTATGCTGGGGGTCCTTTTCCTTTTCTTTGTTTGCCTTTAGAAAGTGGCCAGTGGGATAAATTTTGCAAATAGATAAAAATACATGCACAACAGCTGGGAACATCTTGTACACAGATGTGAGTCAGTACTTGGCAGGTGGCTAACGGGAGTCAGATTTCCCAGACAATAATTACATTTTCAAAATATGAATTAAAGAGACAAGAAAAAAGGACTTATTCCCATTAGCTGAGAGTTTGAGCTCTGAAGTGAAATTATCCTTTCTTTCCACATAATTTATTCTGCATCACTTCAGAGGTTGTCTGCATAAAACATCCAGGAATGAGAAGCTGAATCTTTCAAGGACTTCCCTTTCTAAATGGGCACAGGTTAAATGACTACTTGTTTCACTCCTCCAAGCTGTCTAGCCGTTTCTGATCTAAAAACTGTAGAGACATGATAACAATGTAATATAGTATTCAAACATGTCCTGTGAAAATGTCACAATAGGACTCAACTATCAGTTTAATTAGCCAAGGAGAATGGCATGTGGCACACCATTTTTTTTTATTGTTAGTGTGGATCAGAAAAACTTTTCCATAGCAAGACTTTCCATATCAAATTGAGGACTATGAATTCAGGCACATCTGCCACTTCTGTGGGAAACAGCATCCAGCTTCCTCTTAGCCTTGCAGGACCGTGACTTGAGCTTACAGTGCATTTCCTAATTTCATCATAAAGAGACAGATGTCTCTTTATGCCAGAACCATGGAGCTGTAAGTGGCTTATGATTCTGTACATTGCAATTTGACTTTTAATTGCTACCAATTTCAATGTTTGGTTATTCCGTCAGAATCAGGTTTTATAATAGGTCTTTGAAAACTGTATTTTCAAGCAGTGCATGAGAAGATGCTTGTCTTTGGTACAAAATCTGCCTATTTGTCTGCCTGTCTACATGCTTGTCTCTTTATCTATTATTCTACATATTGCTAGCTATGGAAAAATAGAATGCCAGTAGTCAGAATAAATTAGTTTTGGGACAGAAGTGTACTTGGAAGTTTGTGTTCAAATTTCCTGATGAAATGGCACACTCTGGCTGTTGAAATGAAACAGATCTCCTCTCCAGGTAGGGAGGCTGTGTTGTGCCCTGGAAAATGTGTTTAGCCAGAGAACTCTGCCTAAAGGGGGTGATAAGAGCATAAAGGCTCCCAGCATACTGATATTATGTTGCCATGTTTTCAGTGAGGTATGGAATATTTTAATATTTAATATTTGTTGTTAATTTGTCACAAAATTTTCTGTCAAAAAATTTTGCTTTCTTCTTCAACCCCAGTTCTCAAGGCAGCTTTAGGTGCTTTCTTTGTTTGCTTAATGCAGGATAGGGGGTAGGCCATGGAAAAGTGTGATCAATATAGTGTTGGATTTTCTCAGAAGCTGCATCTGAGAAAATGTGTGCCACAGGAACAATGTTAGGCTACACATCCTTCACACGATTTTTTAAGTTTCTAGCTGCAGTTTGTCCAGGATGTTATAATATTTTTCTGTAATATTGCCCTTTAACATGCATGCATCATTTCAAGGAAAGATGAGTGGGCAGAAGCCACATCTCCATGAGAGCCAGATATCACCACAAAAGCAGTGGGGTGTAATGCTTTCCAAGTCACAGATGTGCCCTACCATAAGATGGGTCAATAGTTCAGAACAGGATATAATTTTTATGCATTTTAATAGGACAAAAGGGCATTTAGTGAGACAGAAAGTGCAGAAGCTAGCAGACAGATTGCATATATTAAAAAAGGACTTATAAAAGTACTTTGCTGGAAAAAGTGAGATTAAATATTGCAAGCCATGTGTTATGGTACTTGAAGACTTGAACAAAGAAATTGTTTTTGTATCCTCAGCTTCCTTTTTCTAAGCAAATTCCTGGGGATACTTACAGCATTACAACTTCCAGTTGTTTCCCATGATTGAAAGCTTCCAGGTTACCCACCCATTGTTAAAGGAAGTGCTTATCTTGGCAGAAAACTTCACTGTCAGTTCAGTCCCGACTGGGGCCAGTGGGAAACTTCTGGTTGTCCAAAATACAGCTGGGTTGAGTTCTAAGGAACTTAATTTCCTAAGGCTCATGAGGATGTGGAAATTCTCAAGCATACACTTATCTTTGGAGCCTTCATGTGCATGATGGATATCATAAGAAACAAATTTGGATTGCAACTTGGACATACCCAAGGGAAAAGGGGCAGCCCTTCTACATTTGGTGCTCAAGGCTCCTCAGGTGGCTGTGAGAACAGCTTCCTGAGGTGGCAAGTTCATCCTGCCCAGGGAAAATACACCCAGGGTTCACTGGTAGCCTGTAGAAAGATTGCAGAATCACAGGTTCAGGTGGAAGTGGGACATTGTGTCCAGCTTCCCTGCTCAGTCAGGGTCATTCTGCAGCACATGACACAGGATTGTGTCCAGGATGCTCTTGAATATCTCCAATGGGATAGACTCCACTCACAAGAAAGATGTTCCAGACCTCTAAGTATCCTTGTTGCCCTCTGCTGGACCAGCTCCGGGGGCTCCCTGTCTCTTTTGTACTGGGGAGCCTGGAACTCCAGATGTGGCCTCAACAGGGCTGAGTGTAGGGGCAGGATCCCCTCCCTTGTCTTGCTGGCAGTGGTTTTCCTAACACATCCCAAGGTTCTGTTGGCCTTCTTGGCCACAAGGGCACACTGCTGGCTCATGGACAGTCCTTCACCACTGCTGCTTTCCAGCAGGTTGGCCCCCAGCACTGCGGCCAGCTTGGCAGTGAGGGTCTGTTTCTTGTGTGCTTTTGGCCTTTCTGTGGATGCGAACTTTTCAATAGGAATACATAGTTCATGGCCTGAAGTAGTATCTCTGTTTCTGGGCTCCAGATACAAAAAGACATAATATAAAAAGCGTGTTATAAAAAGAACAAAATATTGACCTGTTCCTGTGGTGAACGGGTGTGAGCAGGCTCAAAGTGCTGTGCTGTTACTTTTCCTGATCCCCGAGTAGAGATCCCTGTTCATAAAAACAAACAAAGAAACAAGTAGCTAATTTAAAGCATTTCAAATCTAGTTACTTCTGAGCTTCAGAAGAATGCCAACTAGTTCTGTACCAGGAGTGTAATATTCAGTTCTGAGTTCTGATTTTAAATCATAGCTTACACTTTCATGGACATTTAGGGTAAGATTTATCCTGCCCTAGTTCTCAACAAGTTACTTCATCCTAATAGAATTGCCGAGTTCGTGGGAAGTCTGCTTTCAGATGTCCTTGAAGAATTTTTTAATCATCTGGCTTTTGGAAAACTTGTTTTCCACAGCTTCTCTTAAAGGGGAAACCTTATGCAATGAGGAATCCAGCACTCACTGGGCCAGAAAGAGAGGGAGAGGGAGCATGACACTGAAGGGTTAGCAGGATGCAGTTTCTATATTTTACTCAACATTTGCAAAAAGTGACTCACTCTTCTTTTGGCATCAAGCAAAATCTTGAGGAAAGCAGGTGCCAAAGGTCAGCCTTGCCATCTGACTTGCTCTAGGCAGCTGTGAGTGATGGAGTACACATGGTTTGGTGTTCAGTTCTTAGGTGCCTGGCTCTGCTGAGGCCTAGTAAAAGGAAACTAGAGATCTAAGCTTTTGAGCACAGCCAGAAAAATCTAGTGTTGCGACAATACCTGTACTTCAAAACCTTCATTTTTCTTTTGTATGTAATGTCCACTCTGATCCATGAACACTGCATGTGTCCTGTGTCTTAGTATTCACCTGTGTGTATTTCTTTATCTCCAGCGTTTCAACTCTTGCTCCTTTACAGGATTATTTTCATTTAGACCAATAGCCTTTAGCATGCAAATATTTTTAGCTGGACTGAGTACTGTATCAAAATGACTTTTCCTTTTCGTACAGAATTTGTACTTCTCTCTAAGGTCTCTTCCCCTTCAGTGGTTACTTGAAGGGTAAAATATCTACTAGTACCAAATGCAGTTTTGGTACTGGGGCACAGGTGCAGAATAAGCACTTCTCCACAGCATTTGTGTACTTCAAACCATTCCTCATTAATGCAGTTTATTCTAAATTGAGCATAAGGTTGTAACTGGAGACCGTTTTACTAGTGTCTATTAATACTGGGTTAGAGTCTACAGCACTGGCTACATCAAAAAAGTCCTTACTTGCACCAGCAAGCTCTGTTTAAAGTAATGGTAATTTAATTCCTTTTGTAACTGCCTAATCTGGCCCACATTTAGGGATGCAACAACATTTTTTACAGCATTGGTAATATGATAAAAAAAACTTAATAGAAAAAAATTTAAGCTCTTGAAGTGATAGCTGATGTCATAAGTATCATTCTTTCCAAATCCTTCTTATAGCAGTGTAGAATGGGGATCTTCTGCTGAACTGGTTGCCAGTATTTTCAGTTTCACACATCTTTTTCAAGGGGTTATAACCTTCATAACAGTAGTTTAAGCAGAAGGTTCTTGTGAAAGTGTCTTTTCCTATCTTGGAAGAGTGATATTGGATTTAAATTGAAAACTAAAATAACTGTTAATATTTTTTAGGTACTTTTCTGAGACATTTGTTCATGTATTAAAATGTCATGTGGAAGCAACTAGCAAAATGTTCACTTTTAAAAGCAGGAACCATAGAGTACAGAAGGACAAACAGCATTTTTTCCCACCCCTTTAACTATTGTAAGAAATCTGTTTTTAGCAGTGATATGCGTTGTGTCAGCACAACAGAAGGGCTTGAGTCCTGTGTAAATGGAGGCATCTGCTATACCTCTTTCAAAAGACCTGGCACTCTCCATTTCTGTTGAATGAAGGGCTCTCAGCCTCTCTCCTGGGGTCACACATAAAGCCAAGAGTTAATCACACATCCAGAAAGACATGCTGCTGCACTGCTCCATCCTGACAACCATCTCGTGTCTGTGGTCCCTGTGTTCCCATCTAGTCTTCTCTCAGTTCTGTGCTTTCGTTTAAACCTTGCTTGTGGTTTTTTTCTGCATTGCATTTGTAAAAAGGGAAAATATCCCCTTTGTCTTGCCAAACCAATTATACCAGCCTAACTTACCTTCTGTGTAAATCCTTTAGGACTCCTGATCTTTTGAGAAGTTTTCTTGTACTTCACCTTCACTTGAATATTGATCATTATACCTATAGCAGTGACTTTACCTGTTCACATTAAATTCAGAATCTTGCCTGTCCACAGTGGGAAAAGGTGTTTCATTAAAACTTCTACTTCCCTTAGTCTTATCACGCTAACATTTTCAAACAGTATGGTAAGAATCTGGAGAGATGAAATTTATAATCTCTCATCTTGAAAACACTATTTCTTGTCTTATCCTTTTCCATTCACTGTGTGCTTAGGGATGTCATCATCTCCTATGACCAGAATTTATATTCACCTCACTTAGACACTGCCACTTGAAAGCTGACATCTAGTCCATGCTGTCTCTCTAGGGTAGGGCTCTAAGTGAAGTGAGGCGATTCAGTTCACTGATCTGAAGGAGGAAAGACTGGTGCCTAGAAGTAATGGTTTCTCTCCTTTAACTGCAGAAGAATCCAGAGGAACTGACTTGACCATACAACATAATTTTGTGATCCTTATGTGATTTGAGTCCTGCTCCATTATTAGCATGCATATTAACAAGCATACATATCCAGGTATATTCATAGTCAAATACGAATATGCAATCAAATATGAGATGAAATGATGCAAAAAGGCTTGAGGGAAAAGATAATGCTGCATGTTACCAGCTCCATTTATAAGAAAGAGGAGGCATACCTAAAGCTGTCAGTTACAATATATTAGCTGTTGCTAATAATGAACACTTTGCTAAGTGCTCTCTGTGCTATAAAAAGGTGAGGAGTGAAGAGACTCCTGGCAATTTAAGTAGAGAGTTGAAATGAGAAATAAAAATTACTCTTAGAAATCAAATTGGTTTATCAAGACTTTTAAAATTAAATAATCCAGATATTTATAGCAGAGATTGCAATTCTGGCCTAAAAAAGGAACTAATGTTAGTCTTCTTTCAGCATTAAAACCCTATTCAAAGTTCACGATCTACCAAGATTTCCTAACCTTATCAGGAAAGCTTCAAAGAAAATGTCTGAGAGTGGGTGTCACCAGGGAAAAAGAAATAAACAGGGGCTAGCATAACTATAAAATTCAGCATGTGAAAAGGTTCTAGGCAGAGAGTCAAAATGACAAGAACAAATACACAAGAGGGCAGAAATCTGTCTGCCAGCAGTTACAGCAGTATTGCATATCACTTGTGTTCCTGCTTATGGTAACATTGTGCTAGTACAGCTCACTTGATCTTTCTGGATCTAGTCCTGATTTTCAGTGATGTGAAAGCAGAATCATCCACATGTGCCTCTTTTACTTCTCCTTTGAAGTAAGAACTGAGGAAAGTGGAAACTTCTTGTGAGTGTTGATATTATACCTTACAGAAGGATGGGCTGAGAAGCAGGAGTTGAATATCTTTGTATATATTCTTCTGTTACACAAGAAATTATTTTTAATGTAATCAAAACATTGGCCCTGGATCCTATTGCACTAAACAGTGGTGTTAAGGGTTCTCTGCAAGCCAGATAAGCAAAACTAATGAAAACACCAGTCAAAGTTCAAACCCAGATGTCTTGCTTCTGATGAGAAAATGAATCAGATTCTCCAAGTCTTGTCTTTCTCTGATTCTGACTTTAGGGACCTAATATGTTATTTAAGATATTTTAAAATACTTTAGTTGAATAAATAGTGCATCTTTAAATGCTGGTTAGATTCTTCTGTGAAATTATTAAAAATTATTAGAAAAAATATGAGTATAAGGAGTATTTTTCCATTTCTGTGTTTGTTTCAGTGCTGATGAATGAATGGGTTCTATATCTGGCTACTAATAGTCATTATCATTGCTGCTACAACTACAGCAATGGAAGAGACACATCTTGAGAAAAAGCAGCTGTATCACCCTTAATATAAGGAAGAAATTTGCATACTTGAAAGCCTTTTAATGTACAGTCTAACACAAGCAATACCAGCCTCCCATAATTCGGACACCTTCCTGGATGAGATGTAAGATAAATATAAGGAAAAAATGTCTGCAGTCCAGGGAGGTTGTTTTTCTTCCTTCTGAGAACCAGAGGAAAAATCCAATTGGGCTATTTGTTGGTATCTTGAGCAATTATTATTCTCTGAGTCTCATTAAAACAAAAGAAAACAAAACAAAAACCCTGCCTTTGTCTCGGGTCATTCCAGAACATTTGCCCTCTGCTGTAATGTATCCAGGCAGGAAATGTTTTTCTTCTTTGAAAATGAACAGTGCAAGGATATTGTGGAGAATTAATGTAGGATAATATGCTATCAGCACCTTCCAGTTGTTTGTTATGGCCGTTTTCACCCCAAATGGGGACACTGAGTTTGCTTGAATTCTCACGGTTCTGGCAAAGTCAGCTCTGTGTGACAACAAAAATACCCAACAATCACTCCTAAAAAGTTTCAGAGGATTACTTTCCTCAGACTTATCTCACTATTTAATTCCACTGCAGAGAAGAAATGCAGTTTTACAACAGACTTTCCCCTTTACTGTATATTTATCAGTGGTGACTCTACAGTTTTACCTTCTCACAGGCTTTTATTTCTCTCTGGAGGAGATAATAAAGAGGACATACTCTCTTGTGTCCTGTGGATGGATGTGGCCCATGCTTAGGCTTACTCCAAAACAGACCCTCAACTGCAGTCATGGCTAAAAGCGTTTTCTATTAAAAAAAGCCTTGTTTTGCTGGAGGCAGCAGACTTCGTAGGGATATGGCATGCCAGAGATGCACAGGAATGTGAGGTTACTTCATAAGCACAACTTCCAATACCAGGATGTTTCTCCACAGCAATTCTCTGTTATAAAGTTAATATGGATGTTTTATGCAGAAAGCTTTATGTTCTGAAGACCAGTCATAATGCCACTTAGGCAAGGATGGTTTCTCTCTCAGTTAAGTCTCAAGACCAGGACTAGAGCAAGGGTAAACCTCCTTTATGCATAGAGAAAAAAAGGAGAGAATTGACAGCAGTGGAAATGATCTCAAACTTCCTCAGACATTCTCCCAGAGAAAGCAGTTCTCAGGGTATTTAAGTGTCAGTGGTGTTGGCTGCTTGGTTACTTTATTGCCCAACTTGTGGCAGTTCTCCTCTATGCATATTTTGCACATGTCCACAAGGAAAAGCATTTATAATTGCACCCAGAACAGAAAGCAAAGCTCATTTTCTAACTGTGGATGCCAGCTGGCAAGTACAGGGCTTGTTTTCTTTCTAAAACATAGAATTTCTTTTTAGTCTTAGCAGCTACCTCCCACTTCCTCTCAAAATATGTGTTTGATGCTTGGTAAAGATCACTGTGGTGATAATATTGAGGAGAGGAAAAAGGTAGGATGATGGTTAGGATGATAGCCACAAATTTAGGAAACTTAAATTAAAATCTCTGTCACATACTTCTTGTGTTATCTTTGACAAATCACTGAGCCACAACAGACTTAGTTTTCCTCAAACTCTGTGCTTCAATTTCACATCTGTCAAACATGAAGCATAGGATTTCTATAGCATGAACTTATTTAAATTCTGATTGTGAAGTTTCTGAATATTTGCTGTCATGGTGCCACATTGCTTTTTAAACTAAGGCTTTTTAAAGGGATAATTAAGATATATAACAAGAGGACTTGCTTTTACCTATTTGTTCTCATCATGAGGAAGCTCAAAAATAAATGTTGTGGAACTGCAGAAGAGGATTTCTTCATCAGGAACAGATGAACAAACCCTTGCAACCTTTTTGTGAGAAACTGCTCCTCTGGTGAGTTTTCCAGAAGAATAAGTGTAAAAGAATGGCTGAAATATTTTTTTTCTTCTGAAAAAAACATGGTTTCCTGTTGAGCAATCCAAGGCTTTATTGTTTCTCAGGAAGCAAAGAGCTGCGGAATCTTAAAAAAAAAACCAAAACAACACACTAGTTAGTTCAGAAGATGAATGAAGTATCTGTTAACATTATGTGACATGCCTCTGGAAGTATATTTATTGCCCCAAGAATTCACCTATGATAATTTTCTGACTAGTTTTGTTTATTTTGTGCAATTTAGAGTCTATTGATATGAAATATAATTTAAAATACATGAGAATGATAAACAGTTAATTTTATTTAAATAATTATTTTACTTTCTCTTTGCCAAGTACCTATCCAAAGCTATCAAGAAACTGATAAATAAAAGTCTCAATCCTGGGCCCACTGAGGTAGGAAAGAAGATGATTGCCTGTAGTCAGAGTTAAGACAGTGCACTTTTACAAATAACCAAACATACCCAAGCACTGAGGTCAGGGGTCTTTTTGAGTCAACCAGCACAAGGATCAGCTGGCAATTATGTAATGCAAGTGCTTTGTTGTTGTGGGACTGTTGTCTGTGATCCAGGGCTGAAGGTAAGGGCCACAGAGGCCAGCACCAGCCGAGTGTGAGCAGCGTAACAGAACCCGCTCCAAATTTCCCATGGCTTGACCCAAGCTCTGCAACATCCTCTGGAAAGAGAAATAATATTTCAAGAGGACAAGTTAATCTTCAGTTGCTTGCCTTAAAAAAGTAATTCTCAGTTTTGTCAGTGCAGTGCAGCAATGAACCCTTTTGCAGTGGTGACAGCTTCAGGGTGATGCCTATTTCCCACTCACCAATGCCACCTGCAAAGTTTTTACTGAGCTACTGCAGTAAGAAAACTTATGAGAGTTATTTTAATCAATGATTTTCTTCCCAAGCCTTAATGTTGTTAAATTTAAGGAGTCATTAGAATGCTGGCATGAACAGTAGACAATAGTTACAGGTTTTAATATATGCAAATGTGGGGAGGAACCCTTTCTCATCTTTTAAGAAACAGAAGGGATTAATCTAAAATGGCACACTTAATTACCCAAATCATGCCTTCTTCAGTGAAAAGCAATAAAAATTAGAGCCTGTGATAATTTCTGTATTTCTGAAATAAAATGTTGATGTCATTAGCTAAAAAATACTTTAGTGACAGTTTGAAACAAAAGTCTCCAATACACTTTCAATATAGATTTTAAGGGTTCATTATTCTTGGTTTGTTTTGTGCCAGTTGAACATTAAAAACAGATTTTCTGAGGCTTAGGAAGCATGCATCCTTTACATGAAGGCTAATCCTCAAACAAACATGCCTTCAACAATCAGTCAGTTCACTCTGTATGTATAGCCAAGAATTCAAGTCACAGAATCCTCCTAAGATGCTTATTTTAAAGTACTATAATTTCCCTGCTTATCCTGTACTTTCTTCTCTAATTCAATGAAAAACCGATTATTACATAGGCATAAGAAATGTTTCTAATTTGGCTTTTTCCAGATCTCCTCTTAGCAGATATTACTTTCTCACAGATTGCCCCAGTTTAATATAGAAACTGCATAAATGAGGTGTCAGGAAAGAAAAGAAGTCAGAAAGAGAAGAGAGAACAACTACATGTAAACAGATACATGTTTTGAAAGACATAATTCTACCCTGAGACTAGTGGCAGCTGATTGAGGCCTAAAAGGTTCAGAGTGGCCTTTCCAAAGACTGGAGGCAGATTAAAATTTGTATAGTGTCATGTCAGGGAAAATGTTCTAGTGCAGATTCATTCAAGGACTCACAAACAACTGCAGCCATTTAAATTGGTTGTGTCAAAACAAGTATTGCTACAATTTTTTTTTGTAAATTTGAAGACAAAAGGAGATTAAAAACTCCAGATCTCAATTTTGTAGCTCAGTCAACCTTCTCCATTTTCTAAGTCATGGTTGAAAAGTGCTTTCAGGTAGAAGTCCTGTAAAAAGAGTGATGTCATCTTAAAATTCTAGCTTAATTTAATTTTGAGTTCTTGCCTTTGTTTTAAAACAAAATTAAAATCAAATTAATGTTTGATAACATAAAGAATTTAGTCAATGAAACCCTTAGAAGAAAAGCTATCCTTCCCTGATTCTAATTCCAGTCATTTTGTGAGATGGAGTATTCCTTCTCTCACTCTCATACCAGTGTATCACCCATGCAATGCTGGTCATTTCAATCTCAATTATTTATGCTTCTTCTGAAAATGTGAGATATTTATGTAGAGCAATATATATTCAGCTGTACTTTTATTATTTCAAATATATTTATATATTGACAGCTTACAGCATAACTTTATAGATATGTCATATTCCTCCTGGCAATTGGAAGGCTTTCAATCCCTAGTCAGCTATATGTCTAAATAGAGAGGAAGGTAATTATTGCTATATTGTAATAAGGTAATTATTGTTATATGGTATATATTGGAAGGTAATTATTGCTGTATTGTCTTCTGTCATCTCTTCTGTATGGTCTACACAGGTATTCAATATGGAAGTAATTATTTTTGTTTTCATTTTCATATATTTCAATGACTTTAGATATATAAATATCTTTGTATCTATGTCCCCTGATCCCTGTAGGACGGGAAAACCATAGCATTCTGCACACCACTGAACTATTAAAGAACTGCATGAAGGTAGAAAGGACTCTGCTGACAGGGCCACTGTGTGAGTTGCCCCAGCACGGTTTGGTATAATCCAACTGACTGTACTGCCTTTAAAACCTGTTAAGATACTGGTGGAAAAGTGCCTAGAGTGTAATCCTAGAGATAAGGTTTCTGAGAATCATGGGTATTATTGTAAAGAAATTGCAGAACCTGAAGCTTTTGTAAAGCCAGGGAATGAGTTCCTGGTTTCCTTTAAGGCAGTAAGGATTTCGCTAGTGATGCCACCAGGTATTCCTGTTCAGGTGAGATGCAGGGCTCTTCCTTCCAGCAAACTTTTGGGTATCAACAGGTCTAAAGAAGAGCATTTTTTTTCTCATCTAGGGAAATGTAAGAACTCTTCACAGCTGAATGATATGTGGGATGTGGGGCTAGAGACAAAAAAATAACAAGCCAAATTTTCCCCTAGACTATTTGCAGTCATCTGTAGTTATGTTGCAGATCAAGAAAATGACATATCCTTTTTTGCCTGTCAGTTTTACTATAAAGGATCACAGGTTTAGCTACAATAAACTACCTCACTTTGCCTTTCTTTCTTTTCCTTTCCTCCCAGAATAGCCCAAACCTGAGGTTCTCAAGCCATGGTTACTTCATAGGGTGTTGTTTTACCCAAGCCCCGGGGCCAAACAGCAGGTGTAGCACAAGGCTGAGAGTAAGCCTCTGGGCAAAATGCTAATGGTCAAGCTGGACCTGCTCTACACAGCTGACTGATGTGAGATTCCTCTGAGGCTGTCCCTGCTACAGGGAAGGTCTGGGCTCTCCAAGGGATGTGTATTTACAGCTGCTCATGGGAAGTAGAGGAATAGACCTTTCTTGTAAGCAAGTTGTCTTATTCACCCTGAATTTGAGACTGACCTTTTCTTTTCTGGTGGAATCTAAGACCAGGTGGCCTTTTCCTTCTTGAAATCAAGGTCACCTACAGGGCTCATGTGATGATATTAATGATTGATGATTAGTAGAAGGAAATACCAGGCACATGGCCTGTTCTGTAGGGGGTCATCAAGCTAGACATGGTAGCTGTATTTCAAGAAAATGCCTAAGAGCCTAAAGGCTTTCTAATAGTATTAAAAGTTTTATGATCTGGAGTAAGGTAATCAAATTTCATGCTTCAGGGCACATGCTGATCTCCACAGGAACCAGGAAGGCATTTCCCACCATGAGAGCTTTATGCAGTTGTCTGGGTGGTTTCCATCTTTCCCCCGAGTGATGGTAAATGGAGCCTGTTGGAAGCAGGACACTTGAACTGCCTGGAGTGACCCCCACATACCTGTGTCCCCATGTAGCTCTTAAAGAGCTAAAGATTTTGAATCCTATAGAAATGAATGCATTATGACAGGAAAGCTCCTGCAAAATACCTTCAAAGTGAAACTCTAGGCCAGCTTTCAGTCTCTGTTAGGTAGGTGCAGTGCTCATTGAATGCACTCCCAGAACAGAGAACAATCCTTGGCAAGCTGCTTCTGGTGAGGAAAAATGATAAATGTCATATGTCAAGTGCTCATAAAATGCTGTGGCACTTGTACACAGTGTCTTTTCTCATCTTAGGTATGAGGCTAGTCACTGCATCAAAGCAAAGCAGAGTGTTCACAGCATCGTTTTTGTTCTCCAGCCCCTAATGCACTGTCATGCCAGCCAGCTTCTCTGTTTGCCCATCTGATAAAATCTGTGCTCAGTTTTGGCTGCCTCCTGCTCCTCTTCTACTTTTAATTGTCTCTGTGGCTTTCTTCTTCCCTTTTTTGTTTTTATTCTCATTCTCTTCAGCTCAACTGAAGGAAATAATTTGTCAGTTGTTATTGAAATTTTTACTTTGATCTGGATAATGTAAAATATTTTAATCTGGAATGAAATATGATGCTATCACTTTGTCATTAGAAAAAAAAATCTCATGGGAACATTTATATAGGAATGTATATATACACATAATTAACAGTAGCATGGACAAAAACAAATTGCTTCAGCAAGACAGTATTTACCATCAGTTCAAGCCAAGACTTCTTAATTTTTCCTGCTTGGAACACAATGTTTAAGAATGTTTTTCTTATGATGACAAAGTCAATGTCCCTTTTGGGTCCAAAGTTAATATCCCTTTTGACACCTCAGTCAGTATTTTCCCCTAATAATACTCTATATTTTTGTCATTATTTTTCACAGCCTTGTAAAAGTTGTGATGACGCAGTCAAAGAAGAGCTTTGAAAAGCTACCTCTCAGACACCAAGGTGAGGAAAAGCAATTGGCTCCTCATATATTTTGTGAGTTTAATGACCAAAAAAACTTGAGTTTTTGTAAAACTAGCCCTCTGTGAAAATTTTTGTGAAAGCTAGCCCTCTGTCTGAGAGAAAGAAGACAAAGTAGTCAAATTACTCTGTCATTTCTTTTTTATTTACTAGTTAATAAGGGGGGAGATACCCCCCCCCCCTTTTCACTGGAAAATACAGAAGTAGCAATAAAATAGGTACAAATGTAATGCAGACCATGACAGTGTTACAGTTGTCATTCTGCATGGAAACAGCAGAACAAGGTGAAACAATTCAGACAAAATATTACTGCTGGAGAAAAGCCTCCAGTGTTCATCCTGGGATCTACCCAGAAATGCTGGAGCAGACACACTCTCAAAACTGTGCACCTTTGAAGTAAAGCAGGAAAACAAGGACTGACAACATGTGTCACATAATGGTCACTTGTACCTATTCCTCTCAAGGGGGCCCAAGATGATTCGATATGGCTTACCCATCCTTGTGAAGTTGTCATGATCTCATTGTTTTTTCCTAGGGTTTGATACAAATTTCAGACTTGAGAAGTCTGAAGAAGATGAGATCTGTGGATTTAAAAGTGGTTTGAGGAAGGGAGAATGATTCACTTAAAGTGGGCAAATACTAAAACTGTGACTTGTGATGCAGGAGGCTTGGCCTTGGAGAAAAGGACAAGAACTGTTGTCCTGCTGAAGGAAAAGAAGGAAATCCACTAGACAGAATATGATCAGATTTTTTCTTAATGGTTTTGCTTTTTGTGAACCTGAATTTTTCAGTACTAGAAAGCAGTAGAAGCAGTGATTATGAGAAACACAGCTGCAGATATGTAGGGCACAGCTGCAAACAGCTTTTGCTTCAGCAAAAGACCACCTTACACTCAGTGAGAGAGACTAGAAGTGGCCCACAGACATCAGCCAATCAGTCAAACACAACTCTTCTAGGCAGAGTAAGGGAGAATGCACAACCTGCAGTTTTTTCAGTGGGTTGGAAGGTAAGAGGAGCAGAGTGTCTGGGCAGGAGATGTGAGAAGGTGAGTCTTTTTCACATAGGAGGTTTAAAGAGCCAGTTTGTTACCATTACAACATCACTTACAAAACACAAGCCCAATCCCTAATGAGCTTATCTTTTAAAATGAGAGAAACTTTTCTTGCCTCAGACTACTTGTTATGTGCTCAGAGTGTGCTGCTCTCTTTCCAAAAGCTTTTCATCTTAAAGTGAGTTTTCGCCAGCTGGTCTGAGACGGAGCTCTGTGAAACAGCATGGCAAAAGAACAAGGCTGCATGCCATTCAACTTTAATAAGTCATGGGAGAAGATATTGTTTAGCCTTGCAGAGTTTATACTCTCAGATTTATAACTGCAAGTAATTAAAAGGAAGCAAGCCATCTTGGACCTGTCTATGCTCCAGCTCTTACAGGGCCCAGTGTCTCGCGTCTGGCATGGCTCAAGGGTCTGCGTCCTTTTTGAAAGAGAAGGGACTAATTGGGTTGGCTGCTCCTTGCTAATGATGGAGGCAGCTCTGTGGGCATTGGGGAGAGTTCATGGGGTCTCCAGGCTGACTAGGGAAAAAGAACTTTGCTAAACTTTTCGCTTCTTACAAAGCAGACTTTTTGGACTATTGCCATCACAGCGACTCCAGTATTTGGGACGTTTGTACAAAGCTTTGGATCCTGAAGATTTGGGCTGGGGAGTGGGTGCACATGCAAAGCCACAGCAGAGCTGGGGTTCCGTGCTGCCTCTGGGAGGCAGGTGTGACCAGAAGCTGGAAGCAGGTTGGGGAGGCATGCAGAGGTGGCAGATCTTCCTAGGAGTCTGGACTGGCTTGTAAAATGCACTAGGAAGGATCCTGGAGTTCTAGTTCTCATATGACCCAATCTCTATATTCCACTGCATAGTCATTCAGGCCCTCTCGGAGGTGTGTGCTGTCTTTGTGACTCACTATCTAGGCTCTCTCCATATGATTGCAAGTGTACCTCTTGCCACCAGACCTGTATACTCAAGTGGTCATGAATATTCATTATCATCTTTTTTGTTTTTGTTTTATTTTTTTAAGGTGATAAAAGCTGTGGTGAAAACTTGTGCCACCTGAGAAGGTGTTTTTTTTTTCAGTCATTTTGACTGAAAAAACCTGGGGCAGCACACACTATGCACTGTTATCTAGCTTTTAATACATTCAGAGACAACTACAAAAGACTCCCATTGTTCAAGAGCTTTCTGTAGCTGAACATATGTGCTGAAGCACAGTGGAAAAAATACTAGCAAAAGTGCCCAGTATCTAGAGAAGTTTAAATACAGCAATGGCAACAGCCTGGTTGCTGATGCACAGTCTTGCCTGCTGTCTTCTGGGGTTTGGATACAACAAAACACCTGGGCTTGGAGCCACAGACCTTAAAATATCAGTATCAGAGCAGAAGATTATTTATTTTTCTTAAGTCCTGAACCTAGACATTTGCACAATTATTTAAAGATGTTAAGTATCAAAAGATGCAAGTAAAGATGTAAGTATTATCCTCTGGAGGCATGCTGGTTTCCTTTTGGCAAATTTGGGACAATAAGTAGGAACTGTGGCAAAACTACTTGAAATTCATAGGGACTACTGAAATAAAACATAGGCCTAGACTAAAGGAGCATCAAAAGAAAGAAAGGCTATCCTTTCATAAGGAGAAAAATGTTCATAAGGAGAAAAAAGAAAAACAGGTAGTATCATCATGACAGAAGGAAGTATCTATTGGTCATAGATACTATAAGCCATTCTGCAGGAAAGAAATAAAATAAATGATGGAATGAAAGGAAGTACTGATGCTTGAAGTGGAGACTTTTGTCACAGAGATGGAAACTTATTACATTGAAGCATTAGTCTGCTAAACTTCTGGCTGAGACCAGTGGACATGATGGTTACTGCCTTTGCCAGTCAGAACAGAGAAAGGGCTAAGCTGCACTGTGGGTGCCACTTGTCTGCTTTTGGCTGGCATATCCTTCCCCAAGCACGACTGCTGCCTCTGCCTCTGTGCTCTGGAGCAAGCAGGATTGATGATGAGCATATACACAACAAGAAAAAGAACAAAGTGAATACTTCTGCCTCCTTCAGGTCCACTGAAAGTGATTCACAGTCTTGCTTCTTGCTCAGAGGATTTCAGAAAGCCTCTTCACTTCAGAAAGCCTCTTCACTGTCCTCCTACAGTAAGGACCCCAAAAACTTAACCACAATAACAGATCATGAATAACTTTACTGATGCTGATGGAACATTAAACATTCTACATATATCATTTAAACCAGTTTACTGGATTGGATAGTCTATCTCCATTCTAATAAACTCTTTCAGATGGCAAAATAGAGGATTTGCATGCAAAGTCCCCACTGAGAATGATCCTGGGAATGTTCACACCACAGATTGTATCTAGGAATTATTTGGGGGTGCTGGCTGGCAGAGACCTAAAGCCTACCTGGGAGCCCTGTAACAGGAGCTGAAGAGACAATTGCCTTCCAGTGCACAGGACTGTTCTGGGCACTGTGTAATTTGCTAACACAGGCATAGCCTCACTGTCTGAAGCTGTTTGCTCCAGGGAGCTTCTCAACTCCAGGATCTGGATACAGGTTCCCTTGCCTCCCAACCATGTTCTGAAGTGAGAGAAAGCCAATTTCATGCTCTTGGGAAGGAGACTTGAGTACAAAAGTAAGAAGAGTGAATAACTATCCAGACAACTGTGGGACTAGAGTGCTCTGGCACACATTTCATCATTGGTCACAGTCACTCTTATTAGAGTGACTTCTTATATTAGAAGGTATTTCTTCATTTTGTGCCGGTCCTAGACCTACTTAATGTTTGTGGCAGCAGGTCTTTGCCTGCATCTATTTTTCTCTGCCCCTTTTCAATGGAAAATGGCTATGTTAGCTCCTGAATTCCTTCCAGAGCACTATCTGGGTATGAACAGTTCTGTAATTAAACCAAACTATTTTAGCTCACAGGAATAACTGAGT
This sequence comes from Melospiza melodia melodia, assembly GCF_035770615.1. Taxonomy (NCBI): domain Eukaryota; kingdom Metazoa; phylum Chordata; class Aves; order Passeriformes; family Passerellidae; genus Melospiza; species Melospiza melodia. The sequence goes on from NC_086196.1 coordinate 32,771,215, forward strand.
GAAATTTATCTGAGAGGAATGATGTATATGATCCCAATGGAAGCCTGGAAAGACTTTATCAGCATGTCAGAATAATTTCACAGCTTAAGTAGATGGGCCAAGAATAGACTTATGAGATGCATGTGTATTACTAAGAGCTTTCCTATATTATTTTCATTGCACTTGCTTAAAAACACTTTGTATGGAAACAAAGAAGATTTTTTTTTTAATTGCACATTGGGCAAGCACTTAGGAGTTATGTCTCGAGCCCAGCAATGTGACTACTGCTCAGGCTGAGAGCTTCAGAGTTCATCAGAACTTCTCGAGTAATGGTAAGTGGAGGTTCATCTTCTCCCATTGTTTCACACTACTAGAGACTTTAGTGGTGTTAAAAGAGGTCAGAAGGGGTTTTGAGTCTCAGAACATCTGTCTGTCAAGACCCACTACTGGGGTCATGACCCCACTTTCAATTATGCTGGCAAGCTTGTGCATAAAAGTAAGGTCGTGACCTTTGTTTATGAACTAGTGGCTTAAAATAGGTTCTGGGAAGAGGGAATAAAAAAACATTTGCAAAGCAGTGTATACTTGGAATGCATGTCAAGTGTAGGGTACTTTCCAAAGAGACAAGACTAGGGTGAGGTCATGCACACATGAAAAGCTTTGTATTTCTGTTTAGGTAATTCTTTTTCTCCATAAAAAGGAAAGAACTAACCATTCTCAAGGAGGAGAGAAATATAGCAGCAGCCGAGTTCTGTTTATAAGGTGATTTAGAGCTCCGTCCTGAATTTAAATCATCAAAGTGCAGGAGTTACACACCTGGAAGTATATAGTAAAATTTTCCATTGGAAATTGGGGGTTCATTTGACTGTGAAACACAGACAGGACCAGTCCTGAACAAGTCACACATCATCCTAAGATTTATCAGATATGATATTTTCAGCATAGTATGGAGATAAGCCCAAAGCATCACTGGGAATTTAACCACTGAATAAATACCTTTCAGCAAAGTGTATTTAAACAAAGCATGCGGAGAGGACGATTGAAGTGGCCAGTGGATGACAGTTCTGTCCTGCAAGGTAGAGACTGAGAAGGACAGTGAAAGAAAGCACAGGTTTCACTTCCTAAATACATTGGTGAGTAAAGGAAAGCAGGGAAAAGAACATTCTGAGATTAAAGACATGTTGCACTGATTTTTTTTTTTTTTAATATGACTATGAATCACTCTGGGTTAGAAACTGAAAGAACTGGCAGTACTGCAAAGTTTTAGCAGACTATGATGAGTCTGGAGCAAGGAACCAAACTGGTTTCAAGACACATCTTGCTGAATGGAATCGTATGGTTAGATGTATGCAGTATCAGGAGACAGGGACCAATTATACAGACATTGAACAGGTGACATTGCTAGTCCTCAGGAACAAGAATATCTTTCTGCCAGTAGTGCATCCTGGATATGGCATATCACCCAAAACTCTCCTTAGCCTGACACTGGAACACATACAGAAAACTAAGGTGGAGTTAGGTCTGCTGCTCTACAGCAGATTTTCTGATTAAGAGGGTTGTTTTCCAGATATGTAGCCAACATTGTGCATTGCTCAATGTCATAACATTGCTTGCAGTTATATGCAATTCTTCTCACTCTACAGTGTTTACCACTTCTAAATGTGGGTAGTCAGTCATAATAGCATTCTTATAGTGTTAAGAAATGTCTTCCTACCCCACTTGCTAATTTCATTTTATATGAAACAAATGTGATTTTCACCAGTTCTTAACTGTTTTAATTCCATATATTCTTTTCATGATCAATTGAAATGGTTTTACTGAAAAGTTTGCACAAATTTCCAAGTAAATGCTTATTCCTTTTCCTCCATCTGTGATTCAGGTGGTAACTTCATAAGGATTACCAAAGGGATTAAAGAGTGACAGATGCTGCTGCCTACCTTGTGCAATTTACTGACTTTTCAAACCAGATTTATTCTGGAGAAAGAAAAGACAATTCATACTCTAATTCTTTGCAGAGAGTGCAAGCCTGTTGTTCACACAGTTCAATTATGCAACAGAGAGCAGGCAACACTCTTAGTCCTCCAACAATCCACAACTGCATTGAAGATCAGGTCCTGATTGGAGTCTGATCACTGGGACTCCAGCTCATCAGCTTCTTGTTTATATACATATACATATACATATACATATACATATACATATACATATACATATACATATACATATACATATACATGTAAATATACACATACATACATGTGTATATTTTCTTTTTTATTAAAAGAAAATCAATAAAGGAAGCTCTTCCAGACCCAGGACAAAGAAGACTCCCCTGGAGGAATATGTGCATAGAAAGAAGATAAAATTGAAATGTCCTTTCTTCTAATAATGAGAAACCTTCCCTAATCACCAAGATCTGTAAAGGGCAAGTACCCTTGCATTGACTCTGCATAGCTCCCTCAGCATTTGTGGGTGTATCCCATTAGGTTCTGTGGAGTTACACTTGTCCATTTTGTTTAGAAGTTCTCTGATTTGATCCTCGTCCTCTAAGGGTAGGTCTTCCTTGCAGTCGACTTTCCCATTGATCTCAGGAGCCTGGCATTCCTGAAGGCTGCTTTTACCAGTAAAAACCAAAGTGAAGAAGACCTGAACACCATGTGTCAAGACGCTTTTCTGTGTCTTTCAGCAAAGGGCAGGTGTCCTGTTCAGCAGCAGATCCACATTTTCCATAGTGTTTTTTTGTTGTCTTCATGCCTCTCACCACAATCAACTCCAGGCGGGCTTTGGCTTTACAGATCCCATCCCTGAACAATACAGCAATGTCTCTGTGCTCCCTCTGTGTCACCTCTCCCTGCCTTGACCTCTTTTATATTTGCTCTCTTCTTATATTTGAGGCTGATCAGGATATTCTTGTTCATCCATCCAGGCCTCCTGTCATGATTTCTTTCATTTCAGAATGGGTGGTTCTTGATATTGGAGGAGGTGATCCTGGAAAACCAGTAAGAAGCATCAGCACAGTAGAAGAAAACCAGTGAGAAGCACCACGGAGAAGAAAGAAGCAAAAAGCACAGAGCAACAGGCAGTAGCTGTTATGAACACAATCCAACTTCCAGGACCACCCACTGCTTCACTGCAGGAATTGGGGTGGACTGAGTATATCCTGCAGCAAGAATAAGGGAAATTGAGACTAAGAATTAAGGAGGATAGGTGTTTGAATTAAGGTGGGCCTGAGGAAGAAGAGGAAAAGATGTTTACTTGAGTGTTTAATTGTTTATGTTATCTTTTTTTTTTTTTTTTTTTCTGATAACTGCATCAGTGATTGAAAATTTCTTTTAATTGGTAATTCATTAAATTAAATAAAAGTTGCCCAGTTTTTACCTTTGAAGCTGGTAAGTGCAATAGCCAAACTTTCACTTCATGGACATCCTTTAGCATATTCTGCTTTGATAAAATGGAGGTGCATTAAAATCTTTGGAAACTACAGGTAAGATTAAGAGTCTTTATCCTGTCTGAGTACTCTGAAGAGAAGAATATATACAAAAATAAAGGAAGCTTTGACTGCATTAATACTAGGCTGACCTAAAGGTAATTAATGTTACTAGCTGATATGCTGGTTTGAATTTACTCCTGTACTTCTGTAATTGTTCAGCTCCCAGACTACATCTGGTTTATATCTGTTCTGGAGTCATGGAACAGACACACAAAAGGCTGCACCCATCTCTAGCTATTTCCTATTTCTTTGTATGTTAAAAATGCAAATTCTGAAATTGAATAAACAACAATAAAAGCAAAGAGACAGTGTGAGTCTTTCTTCTAATAATATTTCAAAAACTTATTTTATGAGATTCATAACCAGCTTAAGAACTCTAAATGGGCATGGTTGGTCAGAGGACGCTCTACTACGTGGCCAAGAAGAGCTGCATGTGAAGACATCCCAATATATTAAAAAGAGTATTCTGTCAGATCCTCACTAACAAAGGACTAGAGAGCATGTCCATGTCAGCATGTTGTACTCTCAGAGGGTATTCATTCTGAGCTTAGCATCCTAAACATATGAAAATAAGTGGGAGTTGGAGGGGCAGCACCTTCTAGGGGTAGGTCATCCTTTTCGTCCCCCATTGGAGCAAGGTGATTTAGCAGCCCAGGAACACTCCTGTTTCCCTTTGGCTGGTTCTCTTGCCTTTTTGGCTTTTTTCTCCCCGGGTGCGAGGGTGGATGAGAACTTGCTGAGTAGGTTTTGAAAATGTAAAATGTGAAGAAAGGGAAATTAGACCCTGGCTGTGGTTTAAATTGAAATGGAGATCAATGTCCAGCACTTTCAAGCATAATGGGTGTGTACACAGTTTGGGAGCAGTTCTGTAAGTTTGATGTAAGTAAGTCAGTCTGCTTGTGTAATTCTACCATACCTTGTCCAGATTCCTGTCTGCAGCTATGTTTGTTTTAGAAAATGTCTCTTCTAGTATTAAAAAGAAAAAAAATCAAAACAAAAGTTTTGTTGTTCTAGCACAGTTCACAGTAAAATCAGGATTAGAATTCTGCTTCTTAAAAACAAAGGTCTGCTAGCTGCCACACTGACTAAGCCACTTCATCCCTTGTTACTCTCTGAACTCATAAGTGGACTCAGAGATTTGCCTACTACCACAAAGGAGTGCGTGGAAGCAAAGGCCCTGTAGAGGGCTGGGTGGCTTCTAGAGTAACTAGGTGATTTCTGATTACAAATGAAGGTGGGAATTATGTCCCAATGGGTGCTTCTAATCTTCATGCTGAGGCTGCTGCATGGTCCCATGGCTTCTGCTAGAAGTGGGAGAAGATGTGCTAGATGCACTTTCAGCATATATAGCGAAGAACATTTCCTGTCGCCATCTATCTTGTTTGTATGCGGGACAGTTATCTATGATTGAGAGATCCTTTTTCACTTAATAATCCCTCCCTCTGCAATTGCACTGAGCTTGAAACCAGAGCAGTTTTTTACAGTTCCTGTTGAGATCCATAAAGAGTTCAGTGGTACTAGTGGAAGAAAATAGATCTCCAACATTATTTGTTTTAATGTCTAAGGGGATGGATTGCTCTAGCGACTGACTCAGGAAGCACTGAAAAGGATGGAGTAATCTAGAAAATACCATACTAATGGCCTGTTTTATAGAACCCTGAGCAGTGGTGAGTATCCCTTTGTCCTGGATACTTCATTCATAGCAAATATGTTATTGTACTAAGTTTCCTTCTGGAAAGCTTTGTCTTGTGAGTAGATGTCTGCCAAACTCGCCTGAAGACAGGGTCTGACCTGTGTGTTCTCAAAGTTTATAATCTCGGAGGATGCAAGTCTTTAAGATACATTGGTTTTATTTTACCTTGCCAAAACAAGCTGAGAAATATCACTCTAAAAATAGCACTGTCTTTTGGCTCTGAGTGTGCTTTAGGTAAGACATTCCTAAAACTTAAAATAATTAATAAATTACTCTGCAAAAACAAACTGTAAAGCTGATGAGGATTATAATTTTTTCATCTTTTATTTGTCATTCTTTACTCCTTTTAGGGTCAAATCCTGGCCGCATTTTTTAATATACAATGGTTTGATGGTTTGGGTAGGTTTTTTATTTATGTTTTTTTGTTTTTCTGGTTGGATGTTTTGTTTTTTGGTTTTTTTGGGTTTTTGTTTGGGTTTTTTTTTTGTGTGTGTGTGGTTTCTTTGTTGTTGTTGTTTCTTTTTCTTTTTTTTTTTTTTTTTTGTATTCCTAACATCTCTGATGGTAAAGATTCTACCCAGGAACTCTGAATAAATCAGAATCAATTTGATTTAGGTGCTTACTCTACTGAGGGATGAAAGGAATGTGTCTCCAAAGAGATAATATTCAAATAAATTTATCCACCTCTTAAGTAAAGTTCCCTGTCTCATCTATCACTTACAGCTGCGGCTGAACTGAAAACTCTGGTACCTTGCTTCATTGGAAGAACCTGATGAAACATTAATACTTCCTGCAGCATGAGCAAAACAAGTGTTCAATTGTTGCACCAAAATGTTTTTTTTTTTTGCTTGGGGATATTCTGTCATCCTTCTCATCATGACACTGAGTCTGTGAAATGCACTTTTGATACATATGTGCTATGCACATGTTTTGCAAGTCAGGAAATGTGAACTCTCCACTGAGAGGTAAATTGTTTTGTCAGCTGAATAAGTCTGGGAATAAAACAGAGGGCAAAAATCTACAAAAGAATTTAAGATTGTAACTCTTTTTCAGGCACCAGTGCTCACTGGGAAACAGATGATTGATAGGAACCTAAATACCTATGTGGATCTTGGCCTACATCTTGTTGATCCTTGTCCAGTGCCTTTTCTTGATGGCTTCTCTTTCTCTAATCATCTGCATGTTTCCTGGAGTCCTGGTTTATAGCTATTTTGAGATTCACTTGCAATATAAGAATGAAGGATGATAATTCTTTCTGGGCTTTGAGTTGGTAATATGAAGTCTGACACACCTTGCAGTTTATATGAGAGGTCCATTAGCGTGCTGGCTTTGAAGGTGCCCTTGCAATGGTACTCATGTGAATTTGGCTGCCTGTCAGCAGCATGACTGCACAGTTTGGGTAAGTTTGGAAAGCTCCTTTAAAGGCTTGCAAAAGGGAAAGGCCTCATTTCAGCACATTTTTACCAGTGACATAATCATCTCTTAATATTTTTGTATTTAAAGCATCATGTCATTTCTCAGGTCAAGAAACTCATTCCCAAAGAATGTATGCCTCTGACTCTGGGAGAGAGTGTTTTTAAACAAAAAATTGTTGTTGCTGTTCAGCAGCTTTCCTGGGTGTCTCATTCTTTAGCTGATCCACATTCTTTCCCAGTGAGCAAGAAGATGATAAGGCATTAGTGCCTATTTATAACTCTGCAGAAATGCTTGTTTAATGATGCAGTACTTGGTGAAGGAAAAAGAGAGAAAAAGCAGCCCAGTCCTTAACTCTTGCCCTGAGTTCTGTTGTAGGTTATACCTCTGTGTTGGCATCCTTGTTGGTATGTGGAGGACACCATGTGTAACTTGGCCTTTGAGAGCAAAATAAAACTACATGTTCAGGGCTGCACAAAATGAGTCACCAGGAAACCATGTGTTCTTTCATCTCCTCACAGTTTTGTGTTTGATTTTTGTTTCTCTGGGAATGGCTATTTATATGATGGTAGTACTTAGAGGCCCTGATCCAAAGTGAAGCCTGCATTGCTAGGCTGTTTGCAAATACATTGTGAGAGACAGGCTCTGCCCTTAAAAGTCAGTGATCAAAGAGACCCTGACAACAAAAGATAGGACAGGAAATGGATATGATGTGACTGTCCAAAAATTATGTCATAGTTCAATCACTTGCATACTAAAGTATCATTTACTTTCCATCTTTTCCCTCCAAACAGTTAAGAATTAGGTAGAAGGTAAAACAAAACTCCAGAGGGAAGAATTCAACTTCATTGTATAACTCTGGTCTTCGCTTACTACTCCTTGTTTGCTGCCTTGAGGTGGATGGGTAAAAGAGGGACTTTGGTTCTGTTTTCTACAGATGTCCTCACCACAGTGGCATGAAGCTGGCAATTTTCCAGCCTTGTTGATTTTGTGACTCTTTTACTTTCAGTTTAAATCTCCCACATTGAATATATATGACATCAGAAATTAATTGTCATCAGGTCAGAGGTAGCCTCCATACAGAACAGCTTTCTTTTAACACCCTGTTCAGATGGGATTGTGGGACAATTGACAAGGAATCTCCTTTTTGCCAGGCTGGCAGTCCAGGGTGCTTGTTTTCTAATCTGGCAGGGAATGGATTGGTTATTTTATTATTTTTCTAAGAGGTGGGAAAAGCTGAGTATTAGGAAAGGAATGTTAGGAACAGACAGCACAGCTTTAGCAAATTTTCAATGATCATGACATTTTTCTTTCTGTGAGGTCTATATCCATATTGTTTCACTCAGTAGAAGAAAAAGCAAGGCACCACTTCACCCACACAGGCTGTCTTCTTGGATGTCATTTTCTGGTGTGTCTGGTGTGCTAATATCTGTTATAGAAAAGATTTGTGAAGTATGATTTCAATAAAACCAATCATTTTCTAAAGATATCAGAGTTCTACTGGAATCACTTCAAAGTGTATAGACTACATCAGTGGCTGACACCCTTTTTAAAGACTTTGGTAGGATGATCTTTTAATTCCCCGCATATATTGTCAAATTGTACTCTTTACTGTAACAAGATTTTGTTATGATCTTTGACTAGGGAAAGTCAGTCTCTGCTTGCACCTGTAAATATTTGAGCTAGAAAATTTTGAGGAAATTACGGCCCCATTTATTTAATATATTAATCAATTTATTGCATTTTTAAATTATTATCCTGAGTCATGAGCAATACTGCTCTGGAAATTTAAGCATGTGATGGACAAAAGGCACTTCCTGACTGCCTGGGCCAACTGTAATGGAAAAGTGAGCTATAAACCCCCTGCCTAGTACTTTTACTAAAAATATCTTTTTGAAGTGATGCCTGCATTGTGTTTAAGAGCCACAGTCCTAGACTATCAACATAATGTGGATAATATTGTCAGGCAAGGTCAAAAAGGAGTGACTATTCCAGAAATTTATGGTCTCTGATGACAGACCTGGATAAGATTGGTTACAGGTATCTTCAACAGTTTTGGCTGTGTCAACCCTACAATAGCCTAAATTTTGTCAAGTTTTTCTCAGGCATCATATCAAAAAAGAGATTTCAGTAGGGATTCAAAGACAACCAGTAAAATCACTTTGTTTTAGAGACTGTATCTGAAATCTGAAACAGGGGGAGTTATGTGACTGTAAAAGATGGAAGTCAACTATCAGTATGGTTGAAATAGGAAAAAATATAGGAACTAAATAGTGAGGAGCCTGAAGTTTTCCTCTGATGTGAAAGAGTGAAGAAAAATAGTTTAATTCCAAGAAAGTGGCAGTAGTCTAAGAAATGGATTAGGAAAATGATTGTATTAACTTTCTGGATGGCTAGGAGAAGGGTAACCTGGTATGAATAAAAGCAGAGGAAAGAAACAAAAGAAACAGATGGCAAGGTAGAACATGGCTAGGCAGAACATTCATCTCATGGAAGAGCAGCTCTTTACATCCTTTTCTCATAGAATGGAGAGAGGCTGAGGAACTGTCTTGCCAAATGAGTGCTCCCATGCAACTGTGACTTGTAAAATAAGGGTTTCTTCGGCTGTGAGAAGCCAAAGCTCTTACTTACTCCCTGTAAAATTACCCTCTTCTTCTGTTTCATTTGTCTAAATAGAAAACACAGAGGAAATATTAATCTGTGCTGTTTTCCTTTACTGCAGGGTATGAATGTCCAGGAAAGCAGGAGGTGACACAGATGTGAGGGACAGATGGCAGAGCTCTTCCTACAGCTCCTGAAGTGGCCAGAGATTGCCCAGGCTTGTTCCACAGCAGTGAATTCCTCTGCCTGGTGTACATTCATTTTTTATAATGCAAGATGAATGAAGCAAACCAGATAACTTGGCCTTGAGATGCTGCAGTTGTAAACAAATTGTCCAGAGTAAAAATATTCAAAGACACAAGCCTCACAATCCTCCCAGACTGTGGATTTTCCTTTCCCCATGCTGAATCCATTAATTTAGATATTTTGAACATGGCTTAAGGAGGGAGGGCCTTAACTCTGCAGGTATTGACTGCCACCAGTTCATACAATCACTCCATGGGTGGGATTTAAAAAAAAATACTCAGAGGTGGCCCACAACAGAATTCCATTTCCTTTGTGTAATTTATTGACAAAAGGGTAAAAGGGTGGAATTTTCTTTTCCCTACTCACATTAATGAAGCAGGCCAGGCTGTAACAGATAGCTGATATCCCCACAGTTTAGGAAGCATATACTTAAATGAAAATATAATGCAGCCTTCTTACAAACTGTGAGATCGGACAGCCTGCGACCATTCCACCTGTGAGACATTGTGGGTAGGTGTGGGATCTCAGCACCTCAGGACTGATGTGCCGAGTCACCAAGACCACCCTTGGGGGGCTCGGGAGTCCTGGAATGTTGCCAGAAGCGTCTGGTGGCTGGACTTTGATCCTGCACGGGAGACGACACCTGTATGAGGATGGTGGATCCCTTCACCATTTATCCCAGGATTTCACTGGGATAAATGGTGAAGGGATAGGTTAATTAGAGTGTGAAACACAGGTTTTAGAATTTCGGTACATGGGGATCTGGAGAAGTAAGATGGAGGAATTGGGGCGTGTCCTGTCCTTCTTCTTCTTCTTCTTGGCCTCCATCTTCTGTGATGGTGGTGGCATCTTGGGATTGGTTCTTACTAAAAGTGCACTGGTCAATAAGGGTGAAAGGTATTGGGGAAAATAGGTAAATATCTTATACGTAGTTTTGGGTATAAAGATAAGTGACCACCCCGGGGGCTCTCAGTGTGCTCATGGCTGGCTTGCTGTGCGGACCTCTGTCGGGCCGAGAGAAAATCTTGTAGATAAAAAACTAATAAACACTGGAGACCAAGAAAAAACTTGAAGACTCTTTTCGTTCTTTGGAGCGCGGGCTGCCCAAGGCCATCCCGAACCTTTCCAGGCGATAAAAACAGCCGAGAAAGAGACAGGTAGGGACAATGTCATTTTTTCTGTAAGAGTACTGCTCTCTAACTCTACTCTGACCACAACAGAAAGACCCTTCTCAAGTCCAGTTTTACTCAAGTTTCAAGTGCATGTGAAAAAAATAAATGCTGTTTCTAGTGGAAGATAAAATATTCACAACTATTACATCCTTAAAACACACCCTATCTCTGCTTGTACTAGTATGGGCAATAAATGCTGGGCATCTCAGCCCTACCTCAAAAAACTTGAAATACATTGTTCAAGATTAAATACAATATAGACTTTAGTGAAAACAAACAAACAAACAAAAATCTGGAGAGATTGAAAGCAGTGTACAGTGAAATTGCATGCCAAATAAATTTCCCCTGAGCTGCCAGTGATGGCCCAGGTTAAGACCTCTAATTTAGGTAACAGCACTACTTCTTCTAATGAAAACTTGAGATCAACTCCTGTAATTGGTACTCCCAGTTTAGAAAATATTGGTGGTAACTCTCAGTTTTTTCTGTTGTTCTGTAGTAACTCACTGAAGTAATATTGTATAAGACACATTTGTTTTTTCATTGAACAAAAGAAGAATTTAATTTTTCATTTCATTCATTGCTACTAATGCGTGTCTTCAGGGCCAGAACAATCCAAAGAGATTGATTTTTCCAATCAATCCAGCTCAAATTCTAACCTTGGATTAAATGAAGAACTTGATAGTCTTCTCTCAGCATTTGTTTTTGCTGTGCCACAGGCTGACAGAACAGATGATTGGCAGTTTCTGCTCAGAATATTTCCTTACCAGTTTTCTAAGGGTGTGTTGGAGCTGTCTGGGAAACCTAACATGAGGATTGCTGTCATATCTTAGTGTTTCTGAGGAAAAAGTCAAGAATGTACTCAGTTTAAAATATGTGTTTAAGTGTTGATGGAAACAGGACATAGGCATATGTATAGTCTTCATCTGAATAAAGCCATGTCTTTGAAAGTCTAGCCAAGGTGACTGCTCAGACAAGCATCCTGCATTTAAAACTAATTAATAGTTTTCTCAGTCCAGAAAGACTAATTTCTGTCATGATTAGAGCTAGGCAGAGAAATACTCAGTTGCAACATCAGGTCCTCTGATATTCATTGACCAGTCAGAATGGAAAAGATGTCAGGCATTTGGAAATGCTTCTGGCTGAAGTCAAACAGGCCAGGCTGCCTGCAGGCCTCTTTCCTGCTCCCCTGCCTGCTTGGCTTCTTGTGCTTTGGTGGCTCTTCTGCTCATTATTCAGTTTCACAAGACTTTCTAATGAGACTGTACTGAGATATGGAAATGGCAAAGTCCACTGTGGGAGAGAACTGCTGTTCTTTCTCCACACCATTTTCTGGCGTATTTGAATTTCTGTAATTTAATGAAATTTAGTTGGGCTATAACTTTCTAATGTAGAGATATTTTTAATAATTAATTCATCTCATAGTCAATTACCTCATGGACTATTGTAGCCAGCACATATGCCAGTATTGACGGCATAGGAACTGATGACAAGATAAGTGTGTCTCAGAAATATGATAGTCTTTGGGCATAAAATAGATTGAATTTTACTTCACTGAGCAAGAAAATTAACATTGGTCATGCGTGACATGTAATTCAGTTTGCAAGGCCTTTCCAAAGGAACTCTGTGCTTTCACTGCACAGTGAAATCTGATTTCAGAAAGTAATCATTTGTACCGACCTGCAGGGTGCGGACAAAGCACTCCCTGTTTTGGATGCATTTCCAGGCTGCACCAAATATTTGGGGAATCACTCTAAATCTCAATTTTGGCATATTTTTGAAAAAATTTATTATAAGTACCTAGCAAAATAGACAGCCTTTCAGTGTTTTTTCAACAATCTGATGAACCCATAATTTTTCCATCATGGTACATCATAGTCAGATTTTTTTTTAAGTGTTAAAAGTTATATTAATTTTCAAAAAAGATTATTTAAAAAAAATAGCCCTTTCCCTCTGGCAACATCTTTCCATTTCTCTATAGAAGAAATGGCAATATTATGAAAGGAAATGCCAGGAATTATGTGTGAGAAAACAGCAGTGTGCTAATCAAAGTATTGTAAATAGTGTGGTAGTCAAAGAAGTCTGCATGGGTCTAATGAGTAAAAAATACCTGTTTAGACTCTGACTTCATATTTAATTGTGAGACAGTGTCTCACTGAGGAATCAACATAGCTTTGATATCCTGATTATTTTCCTTAGCCTTTTGTACTACAGCCCCTATTTTACTGATGAAAATGGACAAATTATCCTTTTGTGTCTGGGATCAGTAGAACAGTTACCTTCAGCCTCCTGGCAAGCCCAAACACAGGTGTAATAGAAGACCTGCAGAAATGCCAGAAGCTCTTTAAGGATATGCTGAGCAATACAAAAGAAGTGTAAGGTTTGAGCAGCTCCTCCTTTCCTCACATTTTCCTTTGTTTATGAAAACATCGAAACCTCTGAAACGTGGTTGTCACTCTGGGGAAGGCAGTGCCCTAGGTCAGTATTGTCACAGATCTTTCATATTGTCAAACCAGAACTTTGGTTTGGCACAAGAACACAGGCTAAAAAAAGACAAAGTGGCCATCAAACAAGCAAAGGTAATGCAACCCTACTCCATTTTCATTTATTAGGATGAAGAAAAATATTTTCCTATTCTAGATGGATTATTCTGTATTTCAGCACTTTTAGTTCCTTTTTTAGCTGCTTAGAAGACCTTCCTTGAAAAGGTACTTGGCAAACACAAACCTTTGTGAGGAGACCATATTTCATTCTGGCCTTGAATTAGACTTACTCTGCAGAAGTTTATTTTCATGTCTGAAATGAATTTCCTATTGTTTTTGACAAGGGTGGGAACTTAGATCTGGCTACCTTTATCCATCAGGCTTCTATCCCATGGCTTGATTATTTTACTGGGTGTTTTTAGTGTTTATTAATCTTTAAAATTCAAGAACAGTGCAAGGAAACCAGAGTTATACAGTTTGAAGAGCTGTAGTTAACTACAGATTTTGTACCTCTGCCATTCTTCTATTGTATCCTTTGCTTTAGGGATCCAATGGCTCGATTTTGAAAGACCATTTAGAATTTCCCTTGTACTTCCAATAGGACTGTGTTTTCCTGTACCTAAGAGATCCACTTCTGGAAAGACATAAAAGAGGCCACAGTTTATCTCCAGGATCTTGGCTTTCATTTAAAGCAAAAAAAAACTGAAGAAAAAATAGTTTTAAAAAAAATTATTTGGAGACTACAGCAGCAAATATTGTGATATCTTGCTTTTAAACATCCAGGTTCCCTGTGGATAAGCACCCTCCCATGGAGGGAGTACCTTTGCCAGTGTCGTTGCAGAAGGGACCTGCTGTGTGCTGGGGCAGCTTTTCAAAATAAAATGTTTATTTACACTATTTTTTATGTCAATTAGCACTGCATTAGGTATGATGTTTGCATGTCCCATTGTGCAGGGAGAGGGACAATTTGTTTTGTGGGTACTTGCTGTACTCATGTGTGAGTTAGGCATCAAGTTCATGGAATCGTAGGATAATTCAGGTTAGAAGGGACTTCTGGCATGTGAAGAAACAAATATAGACAAGCTGGAATTTTTTATGCTATGAGAAGATGTACATAAGACTTAGTTTATGCAAGGGCTTGTTGATAGCTAAAATGAGATTTCCAGGAATCTCTTTCCATGTTTCTACTATTTTGATACTGAAAATCCCATAGGAGTTTACTTTTTCCAGAGTGGTTTCTTAGACTGGTGATACAGGGGTTCCTAAAACTGAATTCTGATCTTCAGGAACTTCAGAGCAGTATTTCTCTCACATTCTGTCAAAGTGGTGACATGCAATAACAGCTGAAGAAGTTACAGACTTTGGACAAACCTGTGATGTGCAAAATGTTGTAACAAGTTCCCACAGAAACAGTTGTTTGGGAAGTTTTTCTACTAAAACATAAATGTGTCAGTAACTCTTGTGTAGCCATGGGTCTGCCTGATAGCCCTCAGTGGGAATTTTGCTGTTTATCCTCATGCTTGCAGGCACACGAATGTAGGAACTAGGACTGATCATAAAGATACAAGGGACTTTAACATGGACCAGTAATTTTTTTCTGTTTTCCAATGTAATAAAAATATATATTAGCGTCTTATTGCTATTACATTAATGATGTATGACCTATTCTCTTCTTGCTTTATCTGATGCTGTTTTACTCAAATCTCATCTATTAAATGGGTTCATATCTGTTTGTAGACACATATGAACATACTACAAACAGAATGAAACTGCAGCTCTGTGATGTGAATTGCCTAGCTAATTTGTAGGATGCTAACTTTAGTTATTCATTTTAACGCTGCAAGTATCTGTTTGCTTAAGATTTTTAAGGTCAGAAGATTATATGGGCTTTCAAAACTGTGGAAAAATTTATACTACAAGACTGTCATTTTACCCAGACAGCAGACATGAAGAACTCTAAAAGCACAGAAAACAGGTAGAAAATGAGTAGTTCAGAAGAACAGTCATATTTGTGGAGTATTTTGCCTGACTTAGCCAAAGGAAGTTAACAATTTCATTAAAATACCCTTCAAAGCTAGACTACTTGCACAGAATGAGAGAAATGGACTTACAGCTTTGACGTGTGACTTTCCTTTGAAATTCTCTATATGTTTGATCTGACAGATCCCATCATTACAAGACATGACCTTTAGTAAATAACATATAATTTAATCTAAATTTTATGCTAATGTACTCACATATTCTAAACAGGAATAATATGCAATATACAAAAGAAATACCCTGCAAAAATATCATTGAATTGTAGCTGGTCAGACTCTTCCAGGACAACTTGAAAATGCGTGACAGCGCATAACTGAACACACATAAGCAGAGGGCAGTGATCCCTGAGAAGCTTTCTTGTGCTTTCATCCTGTCCAAGCAAAATAACCCCCAAAGCAATCCTAAGTGTGTGTTCCAAACCTTTGTGTTCACCTCAGAGAAAAGACACGTGACTCTGGGGTATTGAGATCCATGTACTGTAAATGTGCTCACAAAGGTGAGGAACCACAAGTTGCATTAAACCAGCTGCCTTTGGGAGCTCTACTAGAGTTGTGGCCAAGCAGAATCATGCAATTACCAGCAGTTAATGCCTTTTCCCAGGCAAGTATTATTCAGGGACTGTTTTTTAATGGAATTAAGGACAAACTGTGGACACTATTTTGATCTAATCTTATCACAGTCACAGCCCTTTCTCTAGCAGTCTATAATTCTCTTCCTCAATGGGAAAATAAGCCCTGATGTCCATTTCTGTGTCACGACTTCAAGGTTCACCGTGTTATGATTCAGAGTGGGTGGCAATTCTCTCCTGACTTCATCATAAGAAAGAAAAAGGAATCAGCATTGCAGATAAATAAATCTCCAGCCTGGGACCAAGAGCAGAACTGAAAAATGAGCTGTGTATTTACATGGCTTTTCTGCACTGCATTCAGCAGAGAGATATTGGCACTCACACTAACGCAGTCAGTGACAGGCTGGAAGCAATCTAGCTGTCCTAAACCCTCATCTACTCTCTTCAGAGGATGCTGACTGTTCTGACACCCAAGTAAAATTTTTTAGGCATTCCCATATTCATTCCCATCTTCACATATGGTTGTCTGATTCAGCACCTGAACTCCACTCACAGCTGGACTTTCAAAAGCATTTGGTTCTAAAGTTAGGAGTTAACAGCAAATTAAAAAGAAAAGCTTCTACAGGAATAAGGAATATTGTAGCCATCCCCAATGCTAATGGTTGAGGGGTGAATAACACAGGGAAATACTAGGAGCAGGTGCAAATTACTCTGCACCCACATATTTGGTAGAATTGCCTTTACATAGCTGTGTGTATAGAGAGGGACAGGAGGAAGGACGGGCCCTACGGTGTTTTGTGTAGTGCACTTTAGGCACAGATATTGAGCTGAGAGACACCTGTATAATAAATGCTAACTTTTACTGTGGTTCTGGAAAAGTCCATGACCAAATTTCTGCTTTTGCAGATTTCTGATTCAGCGCCAGAGTAGACCAGGAATTGTCCACGTGAAGTCAATAGAGTCAACACATGTGGGAGTGAGGGCTCTGCGTGTACTCGTGTTTCCCACCAAGAGAACTAGAGTAGCACTGGCTGCCTGAAATCTCCCTGTTTGTCTGTAACCACAACACTAAAATCTGCTCAGGCACTTGAATGCACACCTCAGAATTTTAAACAGAAGAGTACAGTTTCAATCAGTCTTTTAGGATAAGAATTGAATCTGATCTTAGAAGAAACTTGAATCTGTTGACCTTAAGCCCGTATTAGGAAATTGCTATGTTATTCTTTTAACCTCTCTCTGGGATGGTGGGTTTGCATGTTGGAATTAGAATGGGGCCAAATCCTGAATTTTATTCAAAATAGAGTATTTTTCTACAGTAGTTTTAAATTAAATTAGACTAAAGACATGGACAGACATGTAAATGTGTTTTCAAATTAAATTTTGAGATATAATTGTGTATATTAAGAGAAACAGTAAGGTAGATATATAGATATGTAGACTGAAGTCTCCTTTTTCAGAGAAAGAGCAATAGAGGCAAGAGAAGGCACAGGAGTGGCGGCAGTTTCATTTCCCCTGTCACTTAGCATTGCTCTAACAGACTTAAGAAAGTATAGAAAAGGCAAGAGGAGTAAGACCTATTGGACAACAGTTCATATTCAGGAGATCATTAAAATGTGCATAAATCCTTTATTGATGTATTTGAAGCATCCAGTATCAACCAGAGTTCATTTTCTTTGGTGCTGTGCAAACACAAGTAGGGGGTTTTTTTCTCAGCAAGAACCTAGTTTTATAGTGGGATTTTGTGTGTGTGTGTTCTATCTTGTTCTATATTGTTCTCTATTATTATCTTATCCAATTGTGGGTCTAACAATTTCTGCACACTTTTTCAAACAAAAGGGTACACAGCGAAATGTCTGAGGGGAATCTGCTAGGCACAGTTTTATGTAGATGCCTTAATCCTTTATTAAGACAAAATCCTTTTGCTCATTCTCCTAGAGTTCAATGACATTTCAAATTTGCTACAAATGAGTTCATATCATTTGCCATTAAGAGTAGATGCACTCTTTACCCTGCCTTTTTCTGAGTGAGCAGTTCCCTCAGATATTTGTCAGGATGTGGCAAGCCAGGATAATTTCCTTAATTTTCTTAGAGAAATCTCCACTCCCATTTCCGAGATTTCATGATTAATAGTCCTAGATGTTGTGAAACTTAAATAAAGGAAGGGACACCCCATTTTTCTCTTGGACAATATCCTGTTTTGCTGAAATAATGCAGTAATGGCCACCAATGGTGACAGAGTTGCCCCAGGTACCAGCCCTGGGCTCCATCTTCCCCCTCACCCACACCTCATTCATGTGTTGCTGAATCATCCATCCAGAAGCTTTGCAAACTGGACAGGTAGAAACAGATCTACAAGTGCATGTTCAGTCAATAATATAAAGTGCTTGTCATCCTTGCTTTACATTGGCTGACATTTTTAGCTTTCTAAGACCAAAACCTCTGGGATGTCCATGGCTGTCCTCCACCTGCAAAGAGAAAATCGGTTCTTTTGTAAATTCCTCAAGAAGTGTCTTCATCTAGAAGGCATCATCTCAGTGGACAAGGTGCTCAGCCTCATTTCTACAGGCTGCAGACTTCACCAGTGTAGGCTCATGTCTGTGGCTGGTCACAAGGCAGACAATTAAAGACTGAGGTTGACCGAGGGAGAATGTGTAAGTGTACTGGTGCATCATTTTAAAAAAAGAACCATCACATCATATACCAGCCTTAAGGAGATTATAAAATATGATTGTTATTTTATACTTACCTTTTCCTATAAGGAGTGATTCCATGAAAAGGAACATATTTCAAAGGTTAAATGTCTTCATTAACCTCATCTTCAAATCCCTGCTCGCAAGTAATCCTCATTGCTGGGTTTATTCACACTGGTGTCAGGTGGAAAAACATGAGTGAGACTACATTCTTACCTAGATCAGCAAAGCACTTAAAAATTTATCTTTGTTATTAAATATACTCTGACTGCCATTAAGATGCTCAAGGGTGGTTTTGAACTGAGATTTTATATATTTTGAATGGAATAATTCACAAATAGGTAAACATGTAGTCAACATGGTAGCAAGGAAAAAATTGTAAATGTGTTGCATGGGTTCTGCTATCGTGAGTGTGCATCTAACCCAAAATGCTTGGCAGAATTAGTTCAATGGCACCACCAGCTCCTTAAGGCACTTGTAACTCAGACTGGAAAAGTTTCATTTTTCCTCCTGTTTTGTTGCAATCAGCTTTGTCCAGACTGGGAAAAGCATGCTATCCAGGAAAAAGGCAAGGTCAAAGACAAAAACCTGAAGCATAAGATGGCTGTAATGATCTCTATTATCTTTGCAATTACTACAGCAACAAAAAGAGGTTTATTTCCTGTCCTGATAATGCTTGTTTAAGTGAGATAGCAAGTTGTTTTTCTCTCTTATCTTAGCGAGAATTTAATTTAATTTTAACTCACTTCAGAACAAATTTTAACCTTTTTCTTGGAGGTTGGAAAAGTCTTCAAGGATTTATAGGACTTTGACATACATAAATTGAACTAAGATTTCATCAGAGGCACTATTCTGAAATGCATAAGGTTCCACTTCAGGAAGAAGAGCTATGGAATGGTTCAGAACTCTCTGGAATCTGCATATAATCCATTAATCTCTGCAGGAGGTCTCTATAACTGTGCAGCTACGTATTGATTGATTACTTTATTTTATATACTTGTATTAATATCTGTTATATGAATCTTTGTTCCTTTTCACTATGTTGCACAATTTTTTGGTTTTTTTTAATTAAAGGAGGTTCTTAATGGCTCAATTTGAAACACATGACCTGTGGACTTTGTGCTGACATGTGAAACCTACTTTGATGGTTTAATCTTACTCCAGCTACCAACTCCTATACACATGTTCCCATAATTAATATTCTATGTCCTCCATCTGCTATTCCTTTTACCAGAGGGGGAGTTCAGACAAGATCTTATCACACTGGGTACTCTGAAAATGTACTATTTACTTATTTTAGATATTATCATTATTAGAATTAGGACTAACAAAAAGCCAAAATAAGGATGCTAGAAGCATACATCTTCATATACCAATGCAACATTTTCTCCAAGAGGATTTAAATGAAAGCACTGGCCAGGTACTAGCAACTTTCACTGATAAATTATGAAAAATATTTCATTAGCACGGCAGACTGGCAAGACTGGAGCTATGTTGAGCAGGAAAAAACTGAAAGTTGTTGTAAGTTTCTTTCCAAAATAAAAGGAGAAATATGCTAATGACCTCTCCTATAAAACTCTTGTCCCCTTCCACACATAAAGCTACCATTTATACTGCATTTGGATTTTAAAGTAACCTCCTCTTATTTAGTCTAAATAAGCATGTCTCCTTAGCAACAAATGTCACCTAATTAAAGTATGTCACTCAACTTAGCATCTCAATGAAAGATTGAAGTAGAAAGGGCACTATGAAGCAGCTGAAACCAAAAGGGAAAAAATGCAAAGAATGCCAAGGACCCTTCAGGAATATCAGATAAAAAAAGTCAGTGAAAAATAAGGTCATTAAAGTAATAAAAATATATTGAAGTGGCACTTGTTTAGAATTGCTTGTAAACCTGATTTTTATTCTTTGCAGGTTTTTCAGGTTATCATTAGGTACAATTTTTAGGGTCTTTTTCTTTTTTTTTTCTCAGAGAGGAAAAACATATATCACTAATTTCCTTTAGGTAACTAGATTAAAAATGTCCTAAAAGCTTGAGGTAAGAGACCCTCTTGATATTGCTCACCACTGACAAAACAGTATGGGAAAGTTCAAGTTTAAGAAAGAAAAATACCTTATCCCAATATCACAAAAGTAGGATTGAAGAAGGACCTTTGGAAATGCCCTGCACTTTCTTGAATGCTGCTGCCATTTCCTTGAATAGAAGTAGGTCTAAGGGAGCTGAGGAGTTCTTGTGAATCCCATTTTCCTTAGGCCTTTCTACAGCACTTTGGTTGATGACTAAACTCAGGAACCACTGAAATCCCAGTGGGACATGAATTACAGTCCAAATGACTTCTGAGGCTTTGAAAGGACCCCTGTGACTGTACTGGAATTGTGTGTCACTTCCAGATTGTGCCAGGGCAAGTCTTTGGGACAATTAAGCTTTCATACCTGAGATGGTCTGAGCCTGCATATGTAAAGCCAGCTGAGTGGGTGTCTGACCACAGACTATTTTTCGTGGCAAAGGCTTATCAGAAGAAGGAACACAACAGGAGAGCCACCCTGAGCAGTCAGGTGAGATGGATAATCTCAAATACCTGGCTCTACATCATTTGTTTAGAGTCATAAATGTGTGTGGACATAAATGTCAGGGATTTGAGTCGCTTGTGGCTCTCCTCTATAGATGAAGTAAGCGCTTAATCATGGCTGAAACTCAGGAGAAGCTAAAGCCTTTGCTGTCTGAAATTGGCCTAAAGCTGGATGCACTTTGAACCCTTCCCTCCAGACTTCTCTTTGCTCACAGGTTTCCTCTTTTGTGTTATTTTCCCAGCCTACAACTGCAGCTGCTGTCCCCTTGGTACAAACTCTTCCATGTATCAGTTTCAGCTGCAGGCAGCCTCAGTGCCAGCAAGGAGCCTTTGCTTCAGCAGCAGCTCAAAGCCTCTCATCTCTGCCTAGCTTCACTCCTGATGCCAGTTTGCTTGGTTTCATGGAACCCAAGCACTAGGATCAATACTAACCCTGTTTAAAGGGCCAGGCTATGTAAAGTTGCTCTTGGAAGTTTGTAAATTAAGGTAGTATCCTACAACAATGATGATGTCATTCTGACGTGCTGCAATTTCCTCTATGAATTCTAAGGCTGGGTGACTCAATCCAGGCTGCACCTCAGGAGGACAGAGGCAGACAAACAGGAAAACACCTAAGAAGAATGCAATGTTTCTCTTGGACCTCCAGGAAAGTTTGAATTGAGCTCAGGCGTTGACCAAAGACATTTGGGGAAGGATTTCTTACCTGAAGGTGGTATTTATTTTGTAGCACAAGCATGTTGTCTGCATTGGATAATAATATGCCCACTGAGCTTACTTTCGTCACAGCTTTTCCTCTGACCTCATTCTGCTTCCTGATCACAGATGTTTTCATAGACAATACCTTTCAAAAATTTTTTTAAAATAATTTGGGAGGCCTCTATGTACAGTCAATGAAGAGGTTTGTGTAATAAAAAAGACCACTCTTGACAATTGTTCTGCAGTCCCATATACCACAATGGTTATTTGTGAGTTTGGTCATTTTCAAAACCTTGTGGGTAAACATTGCTGAACCAGGTCTTCATCTGCAATTTTAATGAAAGAGGAAGTCTTCAAAATAAAAGCCTTTGCCAATCCACCAAAACAGTGAATGGGTAACTAGCTGTAACTGAAGTTCAGTGACAGAACACAATATATTTTGATCACAGGCTTACTAGCTGGTAAGAGAGGCGAAAAAGGAAAAAGCCACTGTGGCAAGAAAGATTTCCTATTCAAAGACATCTTGACCTTACTGTAGTAATGGTAAAATTCCTATTCCTTTTTGTG
This sequence comes from Melospiza melodia melodia, assembly GCF_035770615.1. Lineage (NCBI taxonomy): Eukaryota > Metazoa > Chordata > Aves > Passeriformes > Passerellidae > Melospiza > Melospiza melodia. The sequence continues at coordinate 32,793,420 of NC_086196.1, forward strand.
GATCCCAGAGCAATTTAGGTTCTGCTCTTATTTTCCCTGTTTGTATATCCCTGAAAGATCTAGAGATAGGAACAATTTACATCTCTGTGGACTGATACAATTGTCCATGGAGTATCATAGCATTTATGACTATTTCCCTTACCAACCATGTATAGCATCACTGAATAAGGTGTGATCTCTAGAGCAAATCTTTGAGTATCTGTTTAGATAATGAAACTTCACCAGATTTGCCTCCTAACTTCCCACTAATGACTACTCTGCATCCCTGCCTGCTCTAGGATTTCAAGTCTGGGATTGCCACCTTATGCCTGGACTATTTTAAAAGAGCCTTAACCTGTTATTCACCTGCGGGAGGACAGAGGCACGGAGCTCACATCACCAAAACCTGCTAAGACAACACATGCAGTCTGTTTTCCAGCACATTTAGACAGCAGAGAACACAGAGTACTCCTTTCTAGAGGGTTTTAAAACCATTACAGTCAGCAAGCAAAATGTGTGTACTGTGTAAATACCTTGGTCTACAGTTCCCCTCGGGTCACCTGGATCTGGATTTGCATGCAAGACAATCCTGCTACGTGAAATAGAAGAGGATGATTGCACACACATGTACACATTCCCAAACTCTGAAGGCCAGATTTACTGTCTGGGCCTCACTGGCATTGCTCAGGGTTCAAAGGCTTGGAGTACTTCTTTTGGATTTACTGCTTGAATGAAGTCATTACTTGCTCTTTCCATTCCTGAATGATAAGTGGAGGTATGATTCATCTGACATATGAAGATCTCTCGAGTATAGGTAGCCTTGTATTTGGATGTTAGAATCTAATCTAAGCATAAGTGATTACTGACTTCATGCTTACTGGATTAGAGCCCTCTGGGGGAATTCGTTCCTCTTTCCCAGTTCTTTGTAGAAAGCAGCTAATTCCTAAAAGTGGAAAATGGCATTATGACCATGTACCTGGTAGATACCTTTCACTGTTAATGTTATTATAACATATGGACTTAGCAGGGAAAAATCCAAATGTGTGTAAATCATTAATTTCTGAGGGGATGCCTGGCCCAGCACAAACAAATCGGGTTAGTGTTGTATCTCTGTGTGGGAGGAGCACATTGATGGTGGGTCTAGCATCAAATCCTCCAGTTTTATCTTCCTGTTCTCCTCAAGGAACTCACATGAAGGAATGTCTCCTGAAAGCCTCATGGGATACACACTTCTTCTCTGCATGCTTTTTTCCTGAGCAGTAAGATGGTAAACCCTGCTGGCAAATGGAGGTTTCTTATTTCTGTGTTCTTGCTTTCAGTGCTTCTTGCAACATGCAGAAGCATCTTCTCCCTCAAAATTACAATCAGAAACTCCTCTCCTTCATCGCATAGTGGGTCATGCAAAACTGTATTTTGAAGACAGTCTTACTTGCCCATGAAGGCACAAGAGTCTTTTAAACAGGCATTTGGAAACATTTAAAAGAGTTGATTCATGCAACTGTAATTTAAGAAAGCTCTATTAAGAAAGCTCACTTCGTTAAGTGGTTTGCAAAAAAACATAAAAGCTATATCTATGTATTTATATTTAAAGCTGCACTTCTTCAGTGTGGAAAGGAACGGGAGTACACAGCTGTTCTGACTGCCCACTGCCTACTTCTATTAACTCTCTGTCACAGCTCCCTTTCTCTGTGCGGTGTCTGTTCATCTAAGAATCTGTCCTGATAAATGCAGGAAGAAAGACTCTGCAAATACCTTCTCATACACACAAACAGAAGGGTATTGATAATTTCAAAGATCAAGTCATGTCCTATTTGCTGGCTGTAGAGAGGATCATAGAAATTACCTTCTGGAACCCACTCCTGGTGGGATGAGGAAGAAAATTGTAAAAGTGAGAAAACTCATGGGTTGAGATAAAGAAAATTTAACAGGTAAAGGAAAGGCTCTGCACACAAGCAAAGCAAACAAGGCATTGATTCACAACTTCTCATGGGCAAGGAAGTGTTCAGCCATCTCCAGGAGAGCAGGGCCGCATCACACAGAACAGTGAGTTGGGAAGACAATCATCACTCTCAACATCCTGTGCTTTCATTCTTCTTTCCCCAGTTAATATTTTGAGCACGATGCCATATGGTCTGGAATATCCCTCTGGTCAATCTGGGTTGGCTGTCCCAGCTCTGTCCCCTCTCAACTTCTTTTGCATCCCCAGACTTCTTGCTGGTGGGGTAGTATAAGTAGAAAAGGCCATGAAGCTGTGCGAGTGCTGCTTGGCAATAACAAAAACATTTCCACACTATCAACACCATTTTCAGCAGAAATACAAAATATAGCATGAACTCTACCCCAACCAAAGCCAGCATTAGAAGGCATGATGTGCAACAAAGCTGGAATCATGCAATTCTAGCTTTCCCCTTGTCATGTCTTTTTTGTGTATAGGCTCTTCTCTCCCTTGTGCTGAGGAGATAATATGTTGTACCAGTGATTTTATGACTTGATGTTCGCATGTAGTGCCAATGCTGAGATATCATTGCTGTAAAGGTACCTTGCTTCTTCCTCCCTGCCCTTGCACAAGTCACTCAATGTCCTTTCCACTCTGGCTGTGACTATTACCCTGACCTACTCTGCAACGCAGGCTACATCATCTTGAAAAGTTTTTTTTCCTTTTATTTTACCATTCCAGTCTAATGAATTATATGTATCTTGAAAGAGAAAATCTGAGCTGAGAAATGTGGAATGCAATGTTGAAAAGAGCCTTTCTTACTTTTTTGTTTAGCTGTAGTTCAGAAAGGGACAACAGCAAATGCTTGAGAGCCAGCCAAATGGAAATTACTTCAAGTACTATCTCAAGTGTAATGGAACTGAGGTACTTTTAGCATACCGTACTCATTAAGTACTTGTAACATCCAGCACTTCTAAGTGCTGTAGTCAGACAACACTTCTGCACAGTGCTCTGAAAAAATCTGCAGTGCATTCTGAGTCAATGAAGCTTTAGCAGTAATTAACCTGTGTTTTTTTAGACATGCATCATATTAGCATGGGAATGAAAGACTACTGAGTCACTAACTTAGATTTTAGAATAGAGGAATACTTTTTATAGCCACATTTTACCTCTGAAAGAATGCGTCTTCCACAGGTTTGCTTTCTCACAGTCAAATTAAATAAATAGAAAGGCATTTGTTTTGTATTGCAAACCAAGCCATATAATCCGCAAGGCTTTTGTGGCTTGTGGGTCATACTAAACACCACACCTGTTGACAAGAGGCAGAAGTTGTCTAAGTTTTGGCATGAATATGAACAAGTTTTCTATATTTTGCCTGTGACTTGTACAAGTTATAAATGCGAATGACCATGTGCTGGAGCTCTTTAAAAAATATGGTGCTTATCTGTGAGATAAGGAAGTTTCATTCTGTGTGTACTTAGCTCAAATTACTGAAAACATCCACTTCACTGGAATCAACTGGTATCTTAACATCTATTCCCAAACAAAAATATACATATATTAAACCTGTAGTAGGACATTTAATTTATAGAAAATGCAGTGAGAAACCAGAAAATTGGAAGGAATTACAAGAAGACTAGTAGAAAAAAAATTAAAGTAAGGAAAAAATTATTTTGAGGGATCTAAATTTATAAATCATTATTTTGGAACCAATTTATTAAATCCAAGGTAATGCTAGGAAAGCAAAGCATATAGATCTCATTTAAGACCAGCACATAACTGGGAGAACATATATACAGCACAGAAACTACCTGTAAGGCCTTTGAGAGTGTAAGCAGCACAAAGATATGATTTGAGCATGAGTAAAATTAACAACATGAGCTACAAGAAAATACAATAATAGCACAAAACATTTGCTGATTATATCTATGGGGAGTTTTCTGGATCTGGAAATAACCTACTGAGAAAACAATGAGAGTCTTCTATTGTCTAATTCCTTTAAACAAAACTGAGAAAGAGCACTGGAAAAACATCGCTCAGAGAACAATCGTTTACCAGGAGAGGAATGGAAAAATGAGTGTATTGTCTTAGATCATTTAATCAGTCTTTTATGATTCTGTGAAGCCTTACAGCTGCCTTAAAAAATGTTTCTGGAGGCCTAATTCATTGCATAATATGCACCTACAAAGAAACATTCTGAAAAATACTTAGAGAGTCTTTTTCTTAGGAAAGAGCAATGCCCTTCCCTTTCCTAGATAGTTTGTGTAGAGGACACTTTTGGAAGAAGAGTTGTTGGGGTTTTCCACACTATACAAATCTGCACTGATTGAGGAAATAAACATGAAAATTTTAGAAAATATTCTGTTTGCACTGCTGGAAAATATCTCTCCGTTACTCGTCAGATGAAAATTCCAAGGAAGGGACAATTTAAAATTTATCTCCTTACAAGATACAAGACTAGGAAACTGAGGCACAGTTCCTGTGGTGACAGGGAAAAAGACTCATTATTTGAGGTCAGATGCCAATCAGTCACTTGTTTTCAGGAGGCAGCTTGAAAGACGGAAGACGGAAGACTTAACAAGCGGAAGACGCTAAGTAATAAGAACTATTACTTAGTTGATATATCAGGCCAAAAGCCAGGAAGGAATTTCCTTTTCTGCCATCATAACATGGGTGTAACCTTTTGCTGACTGAAAACATCACATCTCCATTGGTGATAAAAAATATGTAGCAAAAAAGTGAGACTGCATGATGCCCTAGGGTCATGAGTGAGAGTGAAGTCCCAGAGAACGGGGGTTCCCAGGCTTTGCAGGAAGCTTCTGCAAAGGAGAAGACCAGAGGGATGGGAAGGTGATGCACTGACCCCCAGGGCCCTGAGCTGGGTGAGCATTCTCTCCCTTGAAATACCAGGGCTGGGCTATAGACTCCCAGCCCCTGGCACTGGCAGTCTCCATCGTAACTTGAGGGGAAGGTGCCAGCATGCCCCCCAGCCTCCTTCCCTCTTCTGCTTTGCCATCGCACATCTTTCACCCGCCCTCCGGGACTGCTCGTGGCCCTTGGCATTCACTGGCAAACTAGGAGTTACCTGGTGGTTAACCTCTCACTGCTACAGTGAGATATAAGGTTGGACAGACTCTAAAATGTGTCACACCTTGGCCTGGAGCCATGGGTAATAATCCAAAAAGAGCCTATCACTGGTGTCCTGGTTTTCAGCCAGGACAGAGTTAATTTTATGGCAGCAGCTGTGAAGGGGAGGAGCCTGGAGCCATATGGACATGTCTAGGTTGTTATTTTATACCACCATTCCATTTATTGCTGTAAAGGCTGTAAATACTTCTACAGCCTGGGTATTCATGTATATGTGTCTACACAGGTGTATGTATAGATATACACAGAGGTGTATCCAAAAAACAAGGTGTGGATATATAAATTCATTTATAGTCTCTATAATAATATACCAATGTATGTAATTAATGCAGCAACACTCACATTAACAGAGAAGTATTAGTATATTAATATGTTGTTTATAATTAAACAATGTGCAACATATACATAAGACTTATGTGTAGCATATAATACAATACTTTACATTGTTGTAGTATAGCACAATAGGAATACAGCATGATTGAGATACATCAGATATATATAATCTGGTAATGAGCAGTACAGTAGACTGAATAAGGAAAGATCTCTTTTTTGGAAAGCTATTTTGGACGATCTCAGCAAGTCTTTCTGATGGAAAAATCTTTGTTTGACACTATAATCTCATGCTAGGAAATTAATTCAGGTGATCATGATGCAATTCTAACATCATGACAGATGTAAGTTACAATTCAAGGAGCAATTTCTAAACATAATAAGCACTTGACAGCTGTGCAGGCTCATCCTCTCAAACTAGTCAAAGTGCCTACACATCCAGATATGAGAGGAAAATGGCAACTCAAAACTGACATTCAGCAAAAGACAAGAATAGGCTCTGTAAGGAGGTGAAATTACATTTATCCCATGCTTCTCAGTATTTTTGATGGACATGACAGAGAACTATGCTGATGATGTATTGGTCCTATGGTTATCAGTTTGTCTCATGAAAAAAAAAAAAAAAGTAAGCTGATTCACATAAAAGATGAAGGAGCTGATAGGAACTGATGGTCAGACTTAAATCCACTTCAACAGAAACAGAACCGGGCTCTGAAAGAATAACAAATTCTGTGCAGTTTGCAAGCAGTTTACTTCTGAAGCTAAAGCACTTGCATCAACAAAACAAAGTGAAGTAGATAGTTAAGGAGTGTCAGGATTTGGCAGCTGGTAAGGGAATGACCAGAAAATCAGTGCGGACGAATCTCTACATTGATGCCCTAAGTTTTAGCTTTCATATTTTTCAGATTCTTTACTGCTCTGAACTTCATATAAAGTGTTAGCAAGTTCTCTTCACAGTTTAGTTAGACAAAGCAATCCTTTTCCAGTCTGAGAACCAAGGCCACCGTTACAGCTTCAGGCCTAAAAAAAGTGTAAGCAACAGCAAACTGAGGAGAGAAAACTGGGAGGATGGAACTTCATTACCTGAAGCTGTAATTGGACAATTAACTCCAATATGCAAATGGACTAAAACTCATAAAAGTGTGAAAACTTGTAACCCAGTGTCCCTCGTGGGTGTAACCTTGCCCAGGCTCTTGTAGCACCCAAGGTTATCCTTTGAATGCCTTTTAATAAATACCTACTTTATTCCTTTGGCTCTGTCTAGCCTCTCTTCTAGGTAGCCTCTCAAGGCATCAACATTACCTTCACAAAACCTTTTTTTCTACTTGTATGATGTCAAGGTAAAGGTTATTATTTGCAATAAAATAAGAAGCAAACAAATTAATACGATTGATTTTGTGATTGCTATTTTGTGGTGACACAGCACCTATGTGGACTTCAAATTTTTTCTATTGAACCATCCTGCCTGAAAACTCCAGGAAATATATGAATGTAGGCATGAATTATTCAATGTTTCCAGCTATGTAGCTGAAGCCATCAAGTCTTGTTATGTGTACTTAAAATGTCACATGTAATGGTGAGGTTTACAAAAACCAGGCCTGGGCAAAAAGTCTGCAGAAATGGTGAATACTTCCACAAAACAGCAGATTGCAATGTATTTACTACACACAGAACAGAATCCTTTCTGATTCTCAGGGCCTACACAAATAGCTCAATACCTATGAAGCAAAACACATCTCATTTATCTTCATGCAATCCCCATCATGATTTGCAATAATATGGATATTGATATAGAGTTATAATCAAATACTATTTTTACTCCCTTTTATGTAGCACTGCTGAAAAAAAGGTCAGAGGAATCATACTGCAGTAGGTTCTTTTTCTCTAATACTAAACCTATTATAGAAGATTCAAACGGAGCACTAGATTTTGTAGCCTTAAAATTTTGTCACATATGTATATTTAAAAAAATTCTTATCTGTACATGTCCAAAACAGATAAAAAAACTATGCTTGGTTTTTGGAAAATCCATTGCTCCAGAAGCAAAATGCAGCCTACGAATACATCTTCCCTTTTCAGTGTACCTGTTAAGGTGGTCCCAAGATAATACAGCCCATGCCCATTCATAGAAGATGAAATAATGCAGTACATGATGGCAGCATGTTGCAGAAGATACATATATAAATAAAAATATAGAAATACATGCTCAAAAACTTGTAAACAGAAAGTCTCAGACCTTGTGCCTTCGTTTCAGAGTATTGGAATTTAACATGACTCTGTACAGCAAGATACTGTGTTAGGTCTCCAGCATCTGAAATTGTGTCTCATCCTCTTCCTGTCAGACTTCTACCTGCCTTGTGAGAAGAGGTAAGCACCGCCTGGAAAACTTGTCCTGTTTTTCCAGCTTTTGGTGCTGAACGTATTTGTTTCTCTGATGCTTAGGAAACACACACTCTGACTGAACTTCCTTTCTTATAAAAGACCTCAGTGTACAAGTTATCCTTTCCTTCCTGTTGCAAAATATTTTGACTTGTGACGATTAGGGTTGCTCAGAGAAAGCAACAAAATACTCGCCAACATTATATCTTTCTTCCTTCACCTCCCTTTTCTACCCTTTAAGAAAAGAAGTTTACCTTTCTTTTACTGTTGATGTTGAAAACTTGGAAATCTGGCAATATTTCCAAGTTATGCTGAAAACTCAAGATACTGTCAATCCCTTTTTAATCTTTAGAAATGATCTTGTACACTAAATACTACCTTGAAGTTTATATGTTATATGGATGATTCACTACCTGTCCTGGTCTTCTCAATGTCAGATGAAGCTTGACCTACGAAAGACATAAATCCTCCCTTCTGAAAAGGATATGAATCCTCCCTTCTCCTGCTATTTGCACAGCTGTGACCTGCAGAGTCTTTTGAACAGAAGATCCCTGTCTCCAAGGGAATGGTGTTGACTACAGCAGCCTGCCAGAGTTCACTGATTTCCTGGGTGCCCCTGCTGATCTTCCAGGGGTAGCCCAACTTGGTGTGTAAGCATTTGGAGACAGTTTGTGACCTTCTGAAGTACAGAAGTACAGAAATGTAGTCACTCCTTAGGGACTGAATTTCCATCATTTCACCGTATTCCAGAAAGGTCAGACATCCTTGTTTACCTAGTTTGACTTTTCAGTGCCCACATGGGTGACAGGCAGTTTGGGACTCTCTCAAGTAATTTGTGACATTTTAAGTGCTCTGTGGTACCTGATATGCCACAGCTCATATTTTGAGTAGGCTCATGTTATTCTGAAACAAGAGGTGGATACCAGGTAGAACACCTTGGTACCAACCTGTATTTTAGATGTTGAGGTTCCTCTCAGTCACAAAGACTTCTTTTCTTTTTCAGAATAGAGTAGTTTTTATTAATCTTCTTTCTTTGATGAGCTGATAATTTTTTACCTCTGCACCATGCTTCTGAGATGTCATGGCACTTGGTCACTTGCGTTTAGTTCCAAGTTTTGCTGTTCAGCCCTCTCTAAATGAGGACCACAGACACTTTGGGACCTCTGCCGTGTAGGTCCAGACTTCATATTTTCCTCTAACTGTTTTATTTTACATCTTTGCCTGTAAAACAATCGCTGCATCCCAGCAGCCTCATCTATCTCACCCAGCATAGCTTCCCAGACCTATCCATGAGGAGATTGTCAAAATATCACACAATGCTTGTCACTTTTCCATCTTAAATGATGACCCTAATTCCATGTCATGGTGTGCCCCAACTAGATGTAAGAGTTACTGAATGGACAGATCTCAAATTTCTGAGCCCTAAAAGAAGGGCTCAGAAAGGACTAATAGCATCCAGTGCCCAACCTCCAACACCTTCTCTGTAAAAGCAAGAGCTCACAGATGTTCCTAATCAGAGCTGTCAGACCAGCACAGTCCCCTCAGAGACCACAGGGTGTTTAAACGTGCAAGAAAGCTGGTTGCTTAGGTACCTACTTGGATCACATTTAGCTTCTTTCACCTTGATCCTTTCCCTTGAGGGGATGGGCACTGAACAACCTCATCAATTCTTCTTCAGTCTCTGAAGTGATTTAAGTGATTTAATGTTTTCTATCTAAATGTATTGCATGACTTTGCACATCCAGCTCTGGGCATTAGATCTAGTCTTATATTCAGCACTCTGAAGAATATTGCTTAGCTCCACAGCTCAAGTCTTCTGGGCACATTTGTTTTTGCTGGGAATTTAACTCTGTGACTGGCTGTTGTGTTTTTGCCTTTGTCAGGAGTGGTAAACTTGTTTATTTATCTAATACTGAATTCTTGGGCTCCAGCACTGTTCTTGACTTAGTTCTTTGTGAGCCAAAATACACATTACCAGTGGCGGGCGAGGGTTACTCACTGATTGTGTCGGCAGTGGGAGACAGCCTAGTGGGAGAAGGTGAGAATCTGGGTTATTTAGGGTGACTTCCAAACCACTCCTCTGCTTCTCCCACCAGAGGGTCCACATGGGAATGGGTGCACATGCAGAAACACGCTGGCACATGGGACAATATCAGAGTGGGACTACCTGAGGGCAGCTATTTTCCAGCCTTCATTCTGATTCACAGCAGTCTGGGCCAGGGAAAATATGAAGTTGCTTGTAATGAAATATGTGCAACAGTATGCACCTCCTCAGATCTCCTCTGCTGCCCTCATGGCGAGCCCCAGGCAATGCCATCTAGCTGAGAAGAATAAACAAACCATTCAAGACCTTTGTTTGCCCATGAGTCATGAGGGGGCTACTCACTAGAGTATTAAGAAAGATAAACATATGGCAAAACTCTAAAAACTATTTCTGGAAAACTTTACTGGAGGGAACAGCTAATCCATTGTTCAGAGCCTGCAGAGAATTACAAGGCTGGGGAGAGGAATGGAAGCAGGAAAGTAGCAAAAAAACAAAAAAAAAGCCAAGAGATCAAAAATTCAGAATGGTTGTAATTATCACTGCAGGCACAAGGGTTTTGTGGGAAGAGGGGGGTGACTGACACAGAGGACTCACAGGAGGGGTTGGATCTGTATGCAGTCATAACAGGAGGGAGTTGTTATTCGTCTCCTCAGGAAGTAAACAGGGAGTATCACGCATTATTTGATTGTTACTCCAAAGGGAAAGAATATTGGTTAGAAATTATGAAGAGTTATTTGATGATTAAAGTTAGCATAAAACCAACAAGTTATTTCCCCAATATGCTTCAGCTGAAAGGCCAAAGGGAATATTAAACCTGAAAGTCCAAATATCTCTCTCCTCTTTTTGCCCCTCTGTTTGTTTTTTTTTTTTTGTTTTGTTTGTTTTTTTTTGTTTGTTTGTTTGTTTGTTTTTTGCTGCTGTTGTTGAAAAGGCATCTCTCCATTCCAGTTTTATTTACTGCTATTTTAGTACTTATATTTATTACTGTTAATGAAAGCATCACAGATGTATGCAGAAACTTTCATGAGGTGTTGCTAAGGAGAAGCCATGCAGCAACCTCAGCGTTTCCTGAGGTGCAGACATGCTTTCTCTCCTCAGGACAGTCCCTGAGAGTCTCTGTGAGGCACCTCTTGTTCCACCTCTGGTGCAACCAAGTCTCTGTGCTTTTCTCTGCAGAATAATGTGCAGCTAAAGGAATTTAATAAAGTAATTGCAGGTGTTCAGTGGATAAATATAACTTCTATCTTTGTTTTAATGATATTGGTCAGGCTGTCTGGCATGAAACTTACCCATGGCACTGTTTGGCATGAAGACCTTAACAACCTATTTCTTCAGACTTAGCTTCAGATAAGTACTCATACACACTGGACAGTAGCTTTTCAGAGCTCTTGATATAGGCAGGCACCTGTGAATTTGATTAGGGTTGAAACCAAAAGATAACACTGAATAAAATTCTGATTACTTCCTCTGAACAAATTTGAATGAGTTGGAGTTCAGGAAGATAAATAGCTTAAGGTACTGGTATAAACGTGGCTTGAGTTTGCATTGAGGATTGGTAAACAACAACATAAAAGATAAATTTGAGTATTTTGAGGAGTGCAGTTCACAGACTGATTTACTGGATTTAGTCCTAACCCCAGCTCCAAACTGCCTGAGCACTACTGCTGAGGCACTGACTGACTCCTAATGTGCCCCTTGCTCACAGACACCTACTGCCTCTAACACCATTTTAGGGAAAAAACCAAACACATTACACAATGTAATTGCAATCCACCCAGTGTCCATAGTTGAAGGAAAACCACTCCCTGGGCCTGAGCCTCATATTATTTGTTGTGGCCTTCCCCTGCAGCCTTTTACCTTGTGCAAAGTGCCTGCCATGCCAGGTCCCACTCAGGCTCCAGGACCTCCACCCTCTGGAGCTCTCCTTGGCCTGCACAAGTCACCTTTGATGGTGGCTCTGGCACTAAGCTCTTTGCTGACCTGCAGCCCCGCCAGCCCTGAGCTGTCCCCTGACAGCACTGCCTGCCAGCTCTGGCCATTGCCCTGCCTGGAATCTTCCACACTAGCCTGTGCCTGTGGCAATGCAATCTCAACAGAGCTAATGTTGGGCTGAGTACAGTCACCACCTGCGCTTTTAACTCTGCGAGAGAGATTTGAGAAAAGTCAAGTACAGTCAGTTGTCTCCAAGCTTCTTATTAGCGCAAGACTTCCTAATGGCCTCTCCTCTTGTGCCAAAGAGGGGTTTTTTCCCTGTTCCACCCACAGCACTGATTTGACTCAACCCCAACTGTAACACAGAGCTCCCTAATTTACCAAACATGTACTGTACACTGTACATTGGATTCATCCTCTATGCCATCCCAAAGTAATCCAGTAGCCAAAACCCTGAACCTAGTCTGGCATGGTTTAGTATCTAGCCCAGCTACTTCACTAGCTATAAACTGACTCTCAGCTCTTTGCTTCCTTCTAGTTCTTACCTAACCTAAGATAGTCATGGGCAGCAGGCATTTACTAAAACAAACCAAAACTATCCTGTGATAACTCCCTACAGTTTAAAAACTGCCTTACATCTAATCTTAGGTTTCATACAAGTCATATCCAAAGATCTAATGGTTTACCAGTAGGCCATCTGTGGTTTATGTCTTTGCTAGTCTGCCATCACCAAATGAGACACATCATAAACCTTAGCCACATACTGCCACTGCCAGAAAATTTACACAGAGACTGCCTACTGCCTCCAAAACCCAGGCCAAGGTTATTGTTAGACATAACTATATACCAAATTCTTTGCTCTTTATTGGTCCCAATCTTATCTGCAGCTTCATCTGTTAACTACAAAATTTAGTTGCCATCTGGTGATTCCATACTCCGTCTCGACTCAACTTTTTGGCTTGTCAAAGTGTAATGTCACTCCAGCTCTTTGTGGAGAACAAGATTTCACAAGTGTCACTTGATTTGAATTATATTTTGATACAATTGCACAAGAAGGCAGTACACAAAGCTGAACAAAAATTTCTGTTCAAAACGGAATTTAAAGTAGGAATGCTTAAGGAAACTTTGCTACTGTAATAATTTGGTTTTGTTTCTAGTCTGAAATGGAGTAGCCAGAGATTAAATATTTCCTCCCTATCTGCAAGAATGGTCTAGAAATATTTTTGTTTGTTTTCCTAAGGAAAATAGCATATCAAAATTTTGACATGGTCTGTCTATTTGACCAAGTTTGGCATCTTTTGAATGCATTCACTAATTTCAACCTGACTTGCCACAAAATTTAAATATTTAAAGTTCTGTGAAATCTTGTTAGATGCAAGGAAGCAGAATGAGGTCCTTCCAGGATGAGAAAGAGGCACCGATAAGCCTTAGGAGATTTTGCCTGTCAGCAGTTACCTGTTCACTCAGAAAAGTGACCAGACAAGAAACCATCCTTTATGTGTGGCTGGATGACCTGTAGTCTCTATGGTCTGAAGTCTGGTATGACTATCATAGATTACAAAAAAAGTGATTGAAAAGTAGCAGGGAAGAACGGTGGAGAGATAACAACGATAACTTAAGTAGTTTGATTTTGCTTGTGTTAAAGCTCACAGTAAGATCTTGGGGAAAAGGGAGAGGAGTTTCAGGGCATGTAAATCAGGACTTTTGAGTAATCATGATTGCAGAGGCTAGGACTTTTTGGGGAAAAAGTTATTGAGATAATAGTAGGAGCGACATCAATGAACAGGACAGCAAAACATTTGGGGTAAGAACTGGTTTTGGTTTATATAGTCCCACACAGTGGCCAGCCTCTTTAGGGCTTTTATATGCAGGTGTTAATAATAACACAGTATCAGAAAAGAAGTAGCAGTAGAAAGGAACAAGCAGATCTCTTCTTCCACTCTCATTCTGTGATTACTAAAGTCTTTGGAAACACAGAGAAGTGAGCAGGTTGTGTAGCTGCTTTTGCAGCTGAGGTTCTGGCAGGAAGCATTTCATGGCACAGCATTCAGTTATCCTGCCTGTGTGAGTGGTGTTCCTGACAAAAATAGACGGACCCTGCTGTCTGCACTTTGAAAAGAGCAGCTGAGGAAAGCAAAACAATCATCTAAGGTGGTCAGCCAGGAGTGGCCAAGGGCAGCTGGAGGTGGTGGAAGTGCTGAGTAAAATCTTTACAGACCTGGCAGAAAAGTCAAGCTGTCAGCGTCCCCTTTACTGATGTTCAAGAGGTTTACTTTCAGCTGCTTCCTCTCTGAGCAGGGCTGCAGGCAGGACTTGCCTTCCTCCCCCAGTGACGGTGGATGTTCCTGTGTTTCCATTGGGCTGCCTGCGCCGGCGTCCTTTTCCTGTGGAAACAGAAGATATGGGCAGGAGAAAAGACATATTTGGTAATGTTTCTCCTCAAAGCGTCCTTTTCACAAGGCTGCCTCAGCTGCAAAATGTTAAGGGGGAAAAAAAAAAAGAGATCTTGGAACTAACTCCAGACAGACCCTAATGCCTACAAATTTGTCTAAGCAAGCCAAGTCCAGAAAGGCAAAACATGAAGAAGGCTCATTATTTGACTGCTAGGGACACTCAAATAACCAGACATGCCAGTACTTATGATCTTTATATTTCAGACAGCTCGTCTTTCATATCCTCCCTCACCCTGCACTCCCACCCTGCTCACTTCTTATATTTCCCTTCATCCCCACTAACTCCACTGCATTTGAAATTGTTTATAGAACATATAAAATATGAAAATATTATTTATAATACCTATGGGGAAAGAGTCTGCTCCTCTAGCCATCTGTTTGATGGAGCCATTCACAGCTCCTCTAATTGCTTCCGCTTGCATGATAATTTTTCTTTCTCCTTAGAAAGTTCAAAGTATCTTGGCAGGCTTCTTTTTATTTTATTTTAATAAGAAATCACTGAAGAGGTGCTATGGGGCTTAGAGCATTGGGTGTCTCTGACTTGTGGTTCTGCTGGAGCTGTGGCTCAAGACAGGAGGTGGAATGACTGCATTCTGAAGTCTCCTGGAAGGTTACTGCTCCTCGACATGTTTTAGAGCATCACAGGACTGCTAAATCGTCAGTCACCATCCCTGGCCAGAAGGAGGGGCAATTTACATTCCTTATATTCTGTATCTATCCAATATATCACTGGAAATCTGTGTAAGACAAAAATATTCATGTTTTAAATGAATTAATAAAATCACTACTGCCAAAAACCCTCACAGATTCAAACAAAATTCCTGTTACTTTAGGCAGGTCAAGGATTGTATTTCAGCTACTCACAAATGTACAGATACAAAAGTATAGGAAATATTGATCTAATAATTTTTTTTGTCTCTGAGATACAAACTGAGTATAGTAATGAACAGAAACAGGTATTTGCTTTTGAAATTGAATGCAGAATGATAAAGATTTTTTCCACAGTTCCATCAAATCTAGTTTTGATGCTTATGGATTCTTATTAGAATGTGTTGATTATCATCCACAATCTCTTCCAGCCTCTAGGAAGCCTGAATTTGTCCCCAAACTATAAAGTATATTCAGTATGATGACTGACTCCAATAAAATGCAAAAACTTAAAAAGGTACACACAGACACTTTGAATTTGTATTTAATAACATTGTTTATGATACTGAAATAATGGTTGTTTTTATAGCTATTAATTCCAAAAGCAGCTATTTGAACATCTCGTCTGACATCTGTATAATCCCACCCTACAGCATTGGATTATTTGATTAACAAAAGGTAGACTTGTAAAGCACAACTGAGTAACAGTCTGCAGCTGCCTAAGTTACATAAAACATAGATTTTTTTTCCTTTCTTGTCCAGTGGACTGATGAAAAAACTGTAGTCTTGAAATTATTTGTTAAGAATACTGTTTATAGTATGAGTAGGACAGACAGAAATACGAGAAAAGCTCTGGGACTGCCAAAAATCTCATTTTTTGGAAGAGCAGCCCTTAGGCCTTGAGAAAGTAATGTAGGAAAAATGTTATTTAAATGAGACAATTTCTGTCTCAGTACAAAATAATTATTCCCTGACATAAAAGTTACTTTGTGGAGCCCCTCCAGCACTCCTTGCTAGGGGCAGGCGGTGTGGCACTGCCTCTTCTTTCTGGCTCTGTAAATTCCTTTCTCCAAGACAGATTCCTGAGTTTGGGCAGCAGCTGAAACTCATAGGTTGTTCCAAAAAACTGGCCGTTTTTTTGGGCTTAAAGCCTACTTTATTTCCTACCTGTATGCATTTTGCTCCCCAGGACAAGCAGAGTATATAGTATTTTTTCCCTTTTATGTCTTGAAGTCGCAAAATGACATTTTAATCCATGCAGAGGATGGTCTATGATGGTCTAAGGGGTGTTAATGACAGCTGTGCATTACACAGCAGTGGCTGTGACAAATTTTACTCCCTACTCACTGTATGATTTGGCAAAAGATCTGTGGATTTGCTGCTGTTGAAGTCAGAGACAAAATTCTCCTTTCTTTCTGAGGTGAGAAGTCTGGACCAGCCCCTATTCCTCCTTGCAGCTAAATGTTCCCAAAACAGTGATACTTTTATAAAAGGGAATTAGTCTAGTGGAAATAAATGTTGATACTTCTTACTTTGTTTCTTCATGAATCATCCTGTTAAACATCATGTTACACTACCCTTCTTTGCGTCTCATGCTCTGTCCCACTGTGTTTTTCAAGAAGTTGATCCCCTGAAGAAAAGGGGAGCAGTCAGCATTTATGGGGGTGAAAACCACTTGATGTCTATTAATGATATGCACAGAAAATAAACCAAGTGCATAGGATGTGATCTGGTTCCCATGTACCCACATACTAAGAGGTCATGTGAAAAGAAAGGGTGAGGGATCAGCAGAACCTGGTCTTTGGTGGCTGTTTAAGGTCAGAACAGACAGTTAAGAGAAATTATTATTTGCTTCTCCATGGTACTTGTGTGGCTGCACCTGGAGTAGTTTTGGTCTCCACAGTATGAGACATGAACATGCTGGAGAGCCCAGCACAGCTTCACCAAACTGGTTCGTGGCCTGGACCTCTTGATGCACAAAGAGAGGCTGAAAGAGATACATTTGTTCAGCCTAAAAGATGAAGAGTTCAAAAGTGCCTGACTGATGCCTACAATTGCTTAAAGGGTGTTTGGAGAGAAGATGGACCAAAACTGGACATGCACAGTGACAGAGTAAGAGTCAGCAGACACAGGTAAAAACAAATAATCAGATTTACAACACACATGGGATATTGTGAGTATTGATTGCCCATGTTCCATGCAGTTGAGCATTGCATTAATTTAGTGAACTTCAGAAGACTCATCAACTCAGATATCACTTAAATGGCATAAAAGGTTAATTTACTTCTGTAAACTTGCACCCATTAAATTTCAGTATGGAAAACCTAATAAAAATTTTTAGGCATACCATTACATTTCTACAGTGTATTAATGGAGAGAGATGTAGTTCAGGGATTTCCTCAAGAAGAGGGAAATCCATCCTTGAAGGAAGAGAGGAAGAGATATAAGCTGGAAGAACAAAGAGTTCAGTGATTTTTCTTTCTCAAGATCTAAGGATAAACAATCCAAGACAATCTTTCTTAAAATATTAGTGAATGGGAGATGTGACTGTTCTTTAGGTGCAATCAGTGGATACCACCGTGGAGCAATTGATAGGACTGCATCTATGAAACTAATTAACATTTACAAGCATTATTAAAGCACAGCTTTTCAGAGCCCTTATGACACATACATTTCCTGAGACTGCATTAGAAACTGTGGTTCCTGAAAACAAGACCAGTATCAAGTGAGTGCTCCATTAATGTTTTCATGCCAATATGAGGATGGGAAGCATATTGTTTCCTACTGTAAGCCCTACACTCCCTGTAGGGAGGAAATTGAGACTTGCACTCCAGATGAGAGTCACTGGCCAGGCTCCAAATTCAGCTGAGGGAGGAGTAGGATGGTGGGGAGCTGTGGAGTAAACCTTCCCATTAGTCCAGTTATACATATGGCTTACCCAATTTTATCTCAGAACATGTAGACATAAGTAGAGCTTGCCATCAAATGATGCATCCTAATATGGACTTTCCAAGTCACAGGAAAGTAGATTGAATCATTGAACTATGACTTCTCTGTGTTTAAAAAATATCTATAGTGGTGAATATTTTTAAAAGTAATCAACTTGGATCAAGCCACCTGTCTGATTGAAGCTGTGGGAGACAACAGCACATGAGCCTAGGGGTCGACATGAGGAATGTTTCAAGTATCTGGATACCATACAGCATCATAAGATAATATGGGGACACCAGCAGCAGCTGAAAACCAAACAGAAGAGATTCTCGCATCTGGTATTTGTTTAGTTGAATGAAGAAGTTTTGAAGGCTTTATACATTTATTCCACAGTTTGGCAACGGTGGCATAACAACTGGAATAAGCTGACCTTTACAACTTTTATCAGACAAAGAAAACCTCTGTGCCTTGCCTGCTGTCTCCTTGCCTCTGGCTCCCTAGACCAACATTTTTCCTTCCATTTTTTCCCTTTCTTCAGTTTGTTGCCTTTACTACTCTGCTCCTGCTTTTAAAATGCAAGCTACAAGTGAAGTTGTTTCTTGCTCCTGGGAGAGACAGATGGACTCTGGGAACCAGAGCCATGGTACCTTTGTGTAGGGTGACAGAAATATCTCCCATGAAATACACTGTAACTAATGGTCTCTTCATGATAGAACATGAAAGGTAAAAACGATGGGGAAAACATACAAAGCAAGTAAATTGGAGAATAATAATTCTCCTGTTGGCTTTAATTGCATGGAAGACAGCTTCTGTGAAAGCAAGCTGTGCAGGCAGCAGTCCCAAGGATGCCGTGTAACTGTGAATTATGCTCCTTGCAAACTTCCATTAGGTAAATTTGGAAGAAGCCACCTAACTTGTTGCAGACCTTGATCTCCTTTGACTTCCTAACATTCTTTCCAAAACTCTTTCTAGAACTTTCTATGTGTGAAATTGAAGCTGGCTTTATAATCTAGGATCAAAATTGTGAATAATACCATGAAGAAATCTCTGTTGTGTTGTCTGCTAAAGTATGTAGTGCTTTGGCATGAGTGTACGTAGCCTGTCTTCTGTTAGACATATAGCCATACTTCTGCAAACATGGATTAAGAATGCAAATATACAGAGCTGTGGAGAGACATTGTAAGCACCCTGATTAAAGTGATGAGCAATACACTTGGAAGTAGCTGGGCATTATTTCTAATTCCCTATCATCCAGTAGTCACTTGGACAGTAGTAATTTGCTCAGCAGCCACATTGACTGCTTTCATTATAAAAATATTAAAATATTTCATGGCTTTCATGAAATGTTTACCAAACCTACTGAAGCCTCCTTTTGTGTTTGCAGAATTTAAACGTATAACATTATTTGGAGTTTTTATCTCTAACTCAGTTTCCTGACAGGAAAAGTTTAAGTTGCTGGGAAGGCTGTTCAGATCTTATCAGATGTTACCAAAAAGACAAATAGTGCAGCATCAGTTTATGGTTAATTAACTACTAGCCTTAAGAAGGATATTGGGCAACATAAAACACAGTAGGCTGAAAAGATTTTTTAATTGTTTTTCTTTTTCTTTGATTGTTATCTGCAAAAAACACATGGGGGGAGAGTGGCAACATCATTATATTTACAGGAGTAGTTTATGGACAGCAGAGGCAGCCGGAAGGGTTTGAATTTCCAGTCTCATTATATTGCACTGACTCCAATGTTACACTCCTCAATAAGCATTTTTGAACCAGCAGAAAATCTATTTATGCATGTAGCTTTTGATTCCAAGACTGGAAACCTATCACAAGTTTTTTTACGTTTTGGTTTAAAAATTGTTAACGCAATGATGCTTTCACATGCTCCTGAGTATTATTAGAAATTCAATTGCCTTCATAGTTGTAAGATACTGCAAGAGCACATGATCTTGGTGATAAAATGTCGATTTTTTTCTCTCCTTTTGGACATAATCTAAATTCAGTCAGTCTGTTTCCCTGTGTTGCTTGTGATCATTCAATAAGGAAAATAACACCTAAATTTTGTTTAAAGCAGGTAAATAGGGACCACAGTTTGGATTTTTTTCAGATTGAATTTTCTCACATTCACAGATTGCAGAAGTCCTTCACTAGGCTGGTTCATCTGTCTATCTGTCTATATCTATTTATCTATCATCTCTCATTTTTTAATGTGAATTAAAAAGGCTTCAGATACTCACAAATGTGCTACAAAAGTAATGCAAGTTCAGAAAGTGTGTTAGGATCCTCAAATGAAAGGCATTAGAAAATCACAAAGTATTCTTTCATAGACATTCATAATGTCTGGCAGGGTTTTTTTAACCTGCCAGATTCAAATGCTATGATATAACAATTCTTGTTTAAAAGAATAAAATTACTTCCACTTTATTATATTATAAAGTGTATTTATCATATACAAAAATCTAAAACATGATGCAGCTCTCTCAAGTACAATCTAACAATCACAGCAGCTAACTGGAAAAGCTGTTTGTTCTGTTGTCTCCAGAAAAGCCATTTTTTATAAAATGGAGGCAAATCTGATGATGTTTTCGGTGCAAACGATATCTGACACAGGGCACACACATCCTGAGGTAAAGGTCACTCTCTGGTGTAGCACATGAATCTTTAATAAACACCTCTTGAACTTGAGGATAAATGTTCCTTTCATAATAAGGTAATCCTATTAAGCCATCCTGAGCATAGAAAAACAGCCTAAGTATCCTAATAAGATACCAACAAAATGATTGCACAATGATACATCCTTGTTGTTTGTATAAATAGAAAAAGGTTCTCACATTCAAAACCTCCATGTTAATTCAGTCAGAGCATGGAATTGGGGTCTTTAAGTAGCAATCAGAATATTAATCATCCTGATTGTGTTTATTACATGGGGAAAGCAGATGGAAATAAAGGTGTCAACAAATTTTTTTGCGCTCCTTTTACAGCTTTTCTGCAATACACTATTATTTGTCAGTGTTTGAACTTTTGACCTTTGATCATCTTGAAAAGACAGCAATAGGCTTTGGAATATGCCAAAGCAAAGCAGCAGAAGGAGACAGGTATGGAGGGAAAATCCCAGAGCAGATGGCACGTGGCCTTGGAGCATTCCAGCTGTGAGAACCCTTGACTCAACAAGTGATGAAGAAATGGCAGGAGCAGCAGTTTCTACAAGTAAAAATCAAAATCAAATCTCCTCAAATTATTCTGAAGAGGAACTTACTAGAATCTTGGACCAAATTTCAATGAAATCCTTAACTGGAGGGACTCATCATGTTGAATACATTGTCCCTGTGGAATGGGCAGTTGGTGCAGGTGGGCTATTTCCCACAGTATTTCCTACAAATTCTACAATATGACTTGTGAGGAAGAAGAGAGGAGGATTCATAGCTGGCCAGACATGTGACCTCATTTCATTGCATGTAACGTGGTCCAGATTGGCCACTTCAGCTCACTGACAAAATCAATTCATGAGCATATTTTCAGTACTTATGTGATTAATCTTTTTTACGGTTAAATTGCAAAAACTCCTTTATAACAATGTAACTGTAAAAGAAAAGGAGTCTTGCTGCTTGGAGTTCAATCCATATTTTTTTCTTGCTATCAGGATATCGGACAGGACCAATGGAAAAAGTCTACAAGGCTTTTCACAACATGGAATATAAGTCCCCAGAAGAGAAAGGCTTTAGTGTGTATTAAATTTTATTAATTATTGTGAGGCACAGAAAAGCATTTCCACTATTTGGGAGTGACATCCCTGACTAACCCAACTAACCCCTGCATTCATATAGTGCTGGTAAACCTAACATGCACTTAACAAAAAGGAAAATTGAAGGTTTTTAATTACTGAATTCAACACACATGGTGGTTTCCTCAGCTACCCTTGCTTCAGACTAAACTACACAGATTCAGTGTTTGTATTCCTTGTCAGAATTACTGAATGCATCATTCCAGCCCTTGACTGAGCACCATGTATTGTTACTCACACATGTTATCTCCAGGAAGCAGTTGACATCTTTAAATTCCTTCTGCAAGGTGCCAAATTAGCTGGTCTGAGAACTCAAATCCGCAACTCACCCACAGAAAAGACACAGTCTTCGTCTTGGCAGTCAGTACTGCCCATATTGCCTTCAGACATATGCCATTCCTGGAAGGAGTAATTCCATAAAAAACTCCAGCACATGTTTAAATCCCTAGCACATGTTCACAGGTATCTCTTTTGAGGAAAGCACATGCTTAAAATTAAGCATGCGGCCCAAGTACTTCAATGAACACCAGTGCTTTCCTAACTGGTGGCAGTAGGAAGGAGAGTCTGAGTTCTTCATGCCCAAGCAGCAGCTGAGATGCTCTCAGTGATGTGGGTACCACTTGGCCCTGTACCAGTGCTAACAGGCTGTCTCCTGTAAATCACTAGGCAGCTGTCAATTAGTGCACCACTTGTTTAAAATACATTTACTTTCCTCACTGAAATTTTGCTTTTGGACCAGGTTCTTTTTTCTTGTGTTTTTTCTTTATAGTACAGGATTGGTCAAAGGCAAGTGGAATGAAAGAAAGTCCTTGGCTTTTTGTAGGATATTCAATAAGGTTATAGAACTCGCAGGGGAAGTTTTAGTTTGCTTTTTGTTTAATGTTGTTTTCCTAAATGTTTCTTAGACTCAGGAAAATGAACCTCAATCCTTTAATGAGTCTGGGCTTCCTGAGGTTTCCCCCTTCCTTGCATCTGAAATATCTTTACCTACCTCTAGCCAAAAGGGGAACTGTTTTGCTTTTTGTGGTTTCACCATCATTTCAGGATTTTATTCATTGACTGATGTTTATAATGTTCCACCAAGGGCCCGAGGAATCTTTTCTGTCTGTCTTTTTTATTTTTTTATTTTAGAAACTCAACATAGGGAACTATCTTAACAGAAAAATGACTTCTTATATTAATCAAACTATTATGATTAACCCTGATTGTTTGTTCATTAAAAAATGAAGCAGAACAATCAGTTTCTGCCAAATAAAACACTCTCAGCTATTTCAATTACTGTTTTAATTGGCTGGGCCTGCCTGTCAGATTATCCTCTAATCTGTACAAGAATGTTGTTTGGAAGAGATGAGGCATGCCTGACTTGGAGACCTCAGTCATCATTCCAGCACATTACGGTCCAAATATTGTTCTGTTAGTGCAGTGGAGCTACATGACCAGTAACTTCTGGGTCTGCCTCCTTCTAGAGATCCAATGTAAGACACTTTGGCTGTACCAGTGGAAATGCCTGAAGACACTGATGTGAAGAAAAAAAGTGAAAGTGAAAGCTAGAAAGCTCTACAAACAGGCACATTTGGTGTGTTTACCTGTTGTCAGAACTGCTATTAGGATGGATTTAATAACAGTTATAAGAAAAAATTGTGGAAAAGCAGTCTTGGGACCTGTGAACCCTCACAGAGAGGCATCTCCATAATCTTGACTCAGGATTTATCATTTCAGTGAATCTATGTTGTCTGTGGACATTAATATTCATTAAGAATCACCACATACTCATCCTGTTCCTTGCATCCTTCCCCTAAGCTACTACCTTCTACTGGAGAGGATGCATTCTAGGCAGGTCTTTTTTCTGAGAAAACCTATCCACTTTAGAGTTCCACTGAACCAGGACTGTACTTTGGAGGTGAATATGATAGTCCTACTCACTTCCTGTGCTTAGGTTTGCATAATGGAACTCGTTTAGGATTAATGAACTTGTTTTTTCCCACAGTTGAACAATGGGACCACGGCAAGCACTCTCTAGCACAAGTCAGGCCTGGTACCAGGCAATAGTTAGTCTGAAGACTGAAAAACCCTGACATGTGTGTGATTTTGCATCTAGATACTCAGCATCAGTTAGATAGCTCTGCAAATTGTCCTCTGTTTACCTGCAATCCATATTAATTCAGATGCATACACAGGTTGCACAGCCATAACATCAAGTCATCTGCATGGATAATAGAAAGCAGAGAAATAGCAAAATGCAGCTCACAGAGTACCATGTGGAATGAACTGGGAGTTTAGGATGCTCCTTTCTCCTTCTGCCTTTAGGGACAACAAAATTCAAGAGTCAGTGAGTAGGTCACTATGCACTGGCCGCATGTAAAATAAATACAGCCACTGTTTTTGCAATAATTAATTAGCGCAAGCTCACAAATCAGGAAAATGATGATGCTCAAGTAGAGCTAGTAACAGACCAATAAATCAAGCCATCAAAAGTCCAAAGCTTCATGTTTAACTTTGACCTTGATAGTTTATATATTTAATTGTGAATGTAAAGCATGAAGTTATAGTTGCAACCCAGTAAACTATGGAAAGGCAACTTTTTATTTTCTACAGCTTATTACAACCTGGACAAACCAAATCACTATAGGGTGATCGTGGTGAAAAAATCACAAAAGAGACACCTAATGAAAGCTCTGCTTCTGGCAGAACCATCAGTTCTACCAAGTAACCTGGGTTTGTACCTTGTACTTAGTTTTGTATCATGAATCTCACTTCTTAATTAAGGTTTCTTTTATGTCAGGGACTAGGACTGCAGAAGAGTGAATGCTGAATCTCTAGTAATGTGAATTTTGTACTCAGTTCAGAACAACTTCCAATATAAGTGAAGTAGCAATATCTGCTCCTGAGTTTGCTTTGGTATCCTTAGACAGAAAAAGTACTCAAAAAGTAACATGAAACTTAGTCTGCTTTAATGTCAAGAAAGGTTAGGTCCAAACTGAGTTGTGGATTTTTCCTCTCAGGAAATGGGGACTTAGGAAAAAAACAAAAAACCCCAGATGAACTATGAAAAATGAAATTGCTGCGAGCTACCGTCCATGCCCTGACTCCCCTTGTTGTTACTCGAGCCACTGAGAGCAGGTTTGATCATACAACACTTTCTCAGCTGAACAGCCCTGGGGAGTCACTCAGGCAGATATTCTACAGCAAAGTCTATCAATCAGGGCCTAACATGGCTGCAGTTTCACCTTTTGACCTGTTCAATCTGACAATAAAAAAAAAAATCGATTTCTTTCATGAATCCTTGTAACACATGTTTTAAAGCTGGTTCAAAAGGTGTTTATTTTCCCTCCAAAACAAAGAAGCATTATGAAGTCAACAAAACTGTTCCCACAACAAGCACAGATCCTCTTGGCATGGTGACAGCTCCAAAGAAAGATGTTAACCACCAGATGCTAACCTGGCTGCCAAAGATTTTCATGTATTTTTTGTATTTTCACATGTGCACGTATTGCCAGATATTTGCTGAAAAACAAGAAAGGCAGTGTGCATGACCTGAACTTTCAGCAACTGTTATTTCTAAATACGTACTATATGAAAGATGGTGATCATGAGGAGGAGGAGGATGAAGATGGTAATAATACTAATACTCATAATAAAGGGAAATGTGTGTGGAAGAAAAGGAATTATGGAGAAGGGTTTGGAAATGCTACGCAATTATGACATTATAATAAATGCAATAATAATGATGGCTAAATCTATATAACGATGGCATTGTTATAGTTTCTGTTATAGTAAAATCTTTTAAAATAGAACTTTTAAAATTGAACTTTATGAATAATTTTACTTAAAGGTAAGCTTTTAAATTAACCACAAGAGTAAAGGAGACACTTCCAAAATATAAGCAGGAGAGAGCTATGCACAATTTTGAATTTCAATAAATCATACTTGTACCCTTTGCAAATATAGACAAAATAATTTATGTGTCCCTTTCTGTTTACTTATAGTTAGTCTCTGAGGAGAGATATCAAAAAAAGAATCAGAGATTGTTTGGATTACTAGGAAAAGATCATTTTGGCAGCCACAGAAAGTGTGAGCGGAAAGGGTTTTGGAAGTAAGATAAAAAGGATTGGTTTTAGTTAGACTATGCTTAAGCTGACCTTAAGCCACTCAGGATGCAAAATTGCAGGGGGAAAAAAAAGAATCTAAGCAGAAAGAAGCTGGAGAAGGAAAAAAGGAGCCATTTTTTGAAGCAGGGTTGTTGACTCAGTTAATAGCTAAACGCGTACCAACGGTGACATACAAGTGGTGAGTGGTGGGGAAGAAGAGATGAACTACAAAAGCCTTGGAGGATGAGCATTCACAGCTGACCATGGCACATGATGAGCAGACATTCCACTGAGGCAC
Organism: Melospiza melodia melodia; assembly: GCF_035770615.1. Classification (NCBI taxonomy): domain Eukaryota; kingdom Metazoa; phylum Chordata; class Aves; order Passeriformes; family Passerellidae; genus Melospiza; species Melospiza melodia. The sequence continues at coordinate 32,819,363 of NC_086196.1, forward strand.
AGAAATACAAATGCAGCAAACACATTAAATTTAGGAAGTAGTTGGATTTCAGACCTAGACTATCAAGTGGTGTGATGAAGCAAGTTCATGCAGTGAGAGCAAAGGTAGAATACTTTTGAGACTATTTTGAGAAAATGCAGATTCAATCACTGCAAATCTTCAAATAAAAGGGTAATTTAGTGTACATCTTGTTAAGAATATTGAGAATTCAGGGTAAGTAGCTATTATTTTAGAAGAATATTTAATTGCTTTGTGCACACACCCTTAAAACATATTTTTAGATCATCAATTGAAAGATGCTAAAGTAATGAGAAAGCTTTATAAGCTGTATGTGTAACCATTTTAATAGAACAGTAACTTTTTCTTACGAAAGAAAAATAAGAACATTATTAGATTTAAGCATACCTTAAAATCTATTTGATTGAAGTACCTCTTAAAATGGATCATTTTGGGATATTATCAAACCAACTGAATTGTCCTTGAGCTTTCCATGCCTAAGAGAATTAAGCATATTTTCAAGAACCATTCAAAGAGCTTACATGTTAAGCAAAATAGCAATTACAATTAGCTAATAAGAAAAACCAGGTACAGATATTTAGCTAAAATACAATACTGTATTTATACCCTTTCTTGAAGACAAACCTGTTTACATCTTCATCTAAGTGCTTCCCTAAATCTAGGAAATCTATGCTCACAATTAGATATGAAATTGGTGATGAATTACCACATTGTATCAACCACAATCTCCCAAATACTGCTTTAATTAGCAAATGGTCCTGTTGGACCTAACTGTGACTATTCTGGTCACATTTTTAAAGCAGTAGATGACAAAAGCATTTGGGGCTAGTTTATTAGTGCATTGTTTATAGTCCATACTACATGTGCCTTCGAGGGGATAAATGAATGTTTTTTAAACTTTTTTTTTTTTTTTTTAAGCTAGAGTGGAATATTTTACCACTATTTATAAAGCCCCACATTTTAGCATGCAGAGCAGTCAGAAGCATTCCATAGGCATCTGCTGGGACATGGACTAGTACTCTGCCAACTTTCTGTGGGCAATATTTTTTTACTGCAATGAAGAAAATTCCTTTGAAAGAACAGGCAAATGTACGTGTAGTTTACATACTTTTGTAGTTCACATATTTTGTGGCTAAAAATATCCAAACCCCATACCCCACCTTCAGACTGAGACTTGGAAGCAGATCCAGCTGCAGAGTGCAGTGCCTGTATAAGGCTGATTTTCTTGTGTGTGAAAATAATTTATTAAAAAAATAAAACAAAATTTAAAAACTCCCACTGAAACTTTAAACCTTGGAATCTGTCATGGAATGAATATTTCTTTCATAATTTTATTTCAGAAGATGATTGGTCCAGCTGTCTCTGTAAAAGGATAAACTTGCATTCTCGGACAGCAGCAGAAAAAATAAAATACAAAGACTTCCTAAAATCTGATGTTTGGATCAACCAATATGAGGGAAAATATATCACTTGGCTTTAAAGACTTGCAATATCACAGCAAGAGACTATCCTAGATTTCCTGTCAGGTTGACGCACTTGTTTGTAGTCTCACAATGGCTTTCTCATATAAAACAAACAAAACTACTTTTACTACTGAATTTAAGTAGGATGTAGATTATGCTCCTGCAGTATTTCTACAAATGAGGATTAGCTTCACATGTAGATCAAGACCCTAGTTGTATTCCTGCATCTAGATAAGTTGTGGAGAGTGGGAACTGCTCCTACTTTAAGATAGTAAAGGTGGTCTTTTTACTCCTACTATGCTATATTATTCCATGCCAATTTAGCATCTAGATTTGCAAAAGCATAGCTGCAAAAATACTTAAGGTGAGAACATTTATTCTGAGCATTTTTCTTTAAAAAAATTTATATCTAAAATGATAATCCAAAGGAAACTTAAGAATAAATTATTTATCTGTTGTGGCAAATTGACCTTGGCTAGATACCAGGTGCCCACCAAGATGGTCTCTTACATCCTTTTTCAGCTGGACAAGGGAGAGAAAATAAAATGGAAAACAGCCCATAGTTTGAGATAAGGCAGTTTACTAAAGCAAAAGTGAAAGGTTGAGCACACATTAGCAAAGGAAAAAAATGGAAGATTTTATTCTTCAGTTCCCATCGACAAGTGTTATCTGTCCGCTTTCTGGGAAGCAGAGCTTTAGCACCTGTAACAGTTGCTCCAGAAGGCCAACGTTGTAAAGAGTAAATGCCCACCCTTCCTCCTTCTTTTCATATTTTTCTTTTCCTGCAGTGGGAAAAACGAATTCCATTTCAGCTAGACCCATTACAACTGGACATTTGTGCAATGATGTGAACATAAGGGCTTTTTGTGTGTTTTTTCTGTGTTTACAGCAACTACTTATCTTTCTTCCTGTGTTACGTTCCCTCTTTTTAACCCATCCCAAAATGTAATTCAGTTGGTAAACAGGGATGTGGTGGTTTGCCCAGAGGGTGGAGGGGGTGTCCTGCTGCCAGAGCCGACAGCAGCAGCAGCTATCAATGGGTGGCTGCGTGTCCAGACACCTTGGACCAGCTCCCGGAGCAAGCTGACTCTCCAGACACACCAGGCTCCCCGCACGTACTTACAGGAGTTAATCTTTGCATCTAGCCTGATGCACCTGAAAACACTCCTGATCACATATGCTTGTTGTCATTATATTGCAAAGGTTCCATATTGTTGTCTCCCTATTGCAAGAGTTTCGTACCTCTTGATGCTTCTCATAGGCAGCTCCTGTAAACACTGACTCTTCCTTCTCACAGCAGCCAACTGACTCCAGTTCTCCTGAACCAACCAACCCACTCTTTTATAGCACTCTTCTTATTATAGGTTACAGCTGTGGCCTGTTAAAGTCAGGCCTGCTCCTAATCTTTGATTATTGGCCCAGCTGCAACTCTTTAGGGGTGAGATTACTTTCTATACTACCTTTATTTTCTTATATTCTATCCCCCTACATATGTTAGCCAACTGTGCGGTGCAGGCATGCATCTATTCCAGTCCAGGATTTCCCAGATGAAACACTGGAACACTGACTGCACACACACTGGGGCAGCCAGAGGCATGACCTGAGACCATGGTTGCATTTCCCAGCACACAGACAGCACACCAAATCAGGTTTCATTCACATGGATGCAAGTGCTCATCCAAACACAGAGCAAAACCTTTAATTATTTCAATATTGCAATAGCTTCCTGTCTTCCTCACAGGAACTTACTGTCAGCAAAGAAATGTATTGGCTATGAGAAGAGGGCAAAAAAACCCTCAACTCTTTTAAAACCAGAAATGTCATTTTAGTTGTTCTTAATTTAATTTTTGTACTATTCACTCTCAAGAAGTACTTGTTTGACCTGAGGTTCAGTTTCCAGGGTACAACTCACATCTGTTGTTGCATCATGGGAAATAATTTTGCTTTCCTTTGACAGATAAGTAACATCAGGAAACTGCTGTTTAACTGGCCACAGTTGCCACCAACAAATTCCAAACAATCTGTAAAAATTGGAAAAATATGTTTCTTGTTTTCCATATTTCTTGTTCTCAATAGGGTACAAGATATCTCATTTATGAGATATCTTGTACCTTATTGTGGTATCCTTTGCCATCATTTGTCTCTAGTTGGAAAAAATATGTTTGTATTTCACTATGGCCTTCCCTCACCCACTCATTAAAGAGTAGCTCAGACTTCCTTAGCAAGTTAACACCACAGGTTCATTGATCACATGCAACCAGCAAAATGTTTTTTTTGAGATCAGTTATGCTGACAGGAATGCCTTTGGAAAGAGATAGACTTAGAGCTAGCACATCATAGGAGTAGTCAAACACTGGCTAGCCAAATCTGCCTGGAGTATCACTTGTTGCCTTTCAAAAGATATGGAGTCCAATGAGTATCAAATAAAATTAAGCAGATCTGAAATAGAACGAAGATTGATACACAGGGTTTGCCCCAAGGTAACAAGGGATGGAAAGGGACTTCCACACACAGTAATGAGTAGACTTCTGAAAGAACATTTGTACCCTACGTGTATTGGAAGTGGAGGTAGTTGAAATATAGCCACTGCAGTGCTTACATATTTCAGAGCTCAGATAGGCATCTGTGGCTCAGTATTAGCCTGATTTTGTATTGCTGAATTGTGTGCCTTAAGGCTGAGGCTGATGCGTGTCTGTCCAAAACAAACCCTTAGCAGAGAGTGCAAACCCAGCATAGACATACCTGGCACCACAAATGCAGTGAGTCCTTTCTGTGTTCATTCATCTTGATTCCTTCTCTTTCAGTTTCAGCTCTCCCTCCCCAGCATATGTCATTCATACTGAAGCCATTTATTTTGCTGATTATTAGCAATGTTGTAAACTAAAGAAGTCTTCAAGCGACTTCTAAGGGTTGATTACTGCTGTTCTCAGTAAATGTGTGCATGTGTGTGTTTGGCTTGCTGGAGGCCTGAGCTCACCACTCCTCCAGGCAGCTCGAAATGCACCAAGACCAGCAGAGCAGCATCTGCACTGATGCAGTGAAATGCTGCTCAGTGAAGAATTGCAAATCACAAGCAGTGCCATTTGTGCATACCAGTAAACTCTGCTGCCAGAGTAGGCATCAATTCAGTGACACTGGGGCCACATTGATACCATGAAAGGATATGATTCAAGCTATGAGATTTTAATTTCATCCACAGAATCCCCCATTCCAGAACAGAAAAGGTGTTCCAAAACCTTGGCAAACCTTTCAAACTCTGCCTCTGTTCTTCCTTTCTTGGAATAAGCAGAATCAATGTGGTTAATACATAAATCAAATGAGCTCTGTGTGTAAATAGGTTCAGTCACACAAAGAGCACTAAATAAAAAATATCTAACAAAGGATCTTCACAATTTATAGCCTGCCAGACTTAAAGTTATGACAGTGAAGTTTCTTATTTTCTCTAGAAAGGTCCTGTAGATTATTACCCAATTAGAACTGCACCCCATTGAGGAATGCTTGCCTGGAAATCTCACACAATAAATGTCATATTTCTTGCCTGATCTATAACAAAAATGAACACTTCAGCAGAGGGTCAAGGGAATGACATGCCATTACTACAGAAATTTTCTCCTATGGCTACTCTTTATTCTCCCAGTGGGATTCTTCCCAGGATAATGATGGAAAGCTGTTTGCACATGAACTGCTTCCCTTTTAGATCCAGCAGGCTGACAGGAATCATTCCTGCTCTAAAGACCCTGAAGTCAAGTGAGCTGAACTCTTTTGGAGTGGGGCTCTAGTGCTTACAGCTTTTCTATTGAAAAATGGCTCTCTATAGGGTGAAAGAATGGAATCTTCATAAAATCTGTTCATCTTAGATAAAGCAAAACTGAACTAGAAAGAATTCGCAAACATGGGAAAGAAAATGTAGGCACAAGGTGCTCTGTTTTTAAGGGACTGTGAATAAGCAGCTTAATGATACTGACAGAAATGGATGTGTGCACTATGCAGAAGAGAAATGGATGTAGCACTCCCAGAAAGCAGCATGTGTACAGCTGAGCAACAATCACATGCATTTCATGTAGCAACTCTAATGCAAGTTTGGCCCAGACAAGTTTGAAATGCAGGTTTGGAAAAACAATAATTTCATGTAAGGAATTTGTTGACAATAAAAAAAAAAAAAAGCAGGAAGCTCCTGTTCTGTCACAGGGTGTCCTGAAGAGAGAAGAAGTTTTCTGAGTCCCCAGTGGCTTCACTCTCTCAGAGGCGCATGGGAGGAAAGATTGAGGATTGCCAAGCATGACACTCCCTAGCTGTGTTTTTCTTGTAGAAAGTTTTTGCTACTGGGCTCTGGAGGAGGAGGGTGGACGGAGGAAGGTTTTCTAAACCTCTTCCTGTGCACCAAACCCTTGTCAGAGGGGTCTGTGTGAAAGAAGAAAACTACACTCCGTCAGTAAGATGTGCAGGCACTGCAGTTCAAGACAATCTCTGCTTCAGGAACCTTGTACTCCACCTACACCCCCAGCAGGACCAAACAGCCAGGACCAAACCGCCATTAATCATACCTGCTGCAAGAGGGGCCGCTGCTCTGCCGGTTCCTACTCACCCTGCTCTGTCCTGTACAAATACCTCTCCAAGGCCTTAAGACCATGTCTCACTTCTTCACCCTAGAGACACAGCAGTTCTTCCTTCACCCATGCTGCCTGCATCACCTCACCTAGCAAACACACTGCACCCACCTTACACCAGTGTTAACAGCCACACTCCCTGTGCTGATGTGTCCCTGATCTCGCAGCGTGAGCCAGAACTGTCAGAACTGAGGCATCCTTGCTGCAATCTCCAGCAGCAGAGGAGCTGGGCAGTTGGTTGGCTGCAGGTGATCAACAGTAGATTTTGAAGTGAAAAAATAGAGAAAAAGTTCCCATTATCTCAAATTCAATAAAACACTGATAGTTTTCTTCAGTGACAAAATCTGTATGTCCACAAGAGAACTGCATATCATATTATTTCTGATCTTTTATATCTCATGATATCACTACTATCTAATGAATTTCTGATTATTATACATGCGAAGAGGAATGAATCCGCCCTCTTCTTTAAAATATGCCTCACAATGTAGAAGACACAGAAATTGTCAATGCTCTCTGTTACCTACCCTGAGCTCTAATCCCCACTAAACTCAGCTCTGAGAACAGCTGCACAGTGACTCTGGCCCTGAGGGAAGAGGAGTGCTCAGGGAAGGGAGGGCTTCGGGCAGGGGGCTGCGCTGCACCCAATGAGCAGTGTTTGGCACAATGGACAATTGTCTTCCAGGTGTATTCATTTGTCTCCACCAAACAACATTCCCCAGAGCACAAAAGCCTTCAGTGTGGGGACAGCTAAGCATAACAAATGACATACCAGACTTTTCTCAGGTCTTTGATGATTGTAAGAGGTCTCTGTTCCACCGTTATTGACTTTGCTGTCTTTGTGTTATTCCTTCAGAATGGCCTTAGTGTGTTGCATCATTTCAAGTTCTAGTGCAGGGTTTGTACTGGAAGGTAGGGAAATCAGAGAAGGAAGACGGACTGTGAAATAATTCTTAGACTGGCGCTTTCTAAAGTAGTCTGTTAGTTTGTTGTCTTGCTGGCTACAAGTTTTGTTGTCTCCACTCTTTTTTTTTTACAAGGCACACATTTTTACAGAGTGAACGATCTTCATGCAACTCCAAACAACCACTTATTTTGGTAAAATTTATAACACCAGATTCTACTTTTAGCCAGGAAATGCAAACAAAGCTTGGAGACAGCTTGTTCCCTGACCCCAAATTCATTCCATGTTGCTATAGCATCACCCCCTGAGAAAATGGGACCAGCTCTTTTCCTCTCCTTAGACCTGCTCAATGGGCTTTTGTCAGCTGTTGAATTATAGCATTAAAATTCAAATACTAGGGATTTAATGGAGGATTATTATGACACCCTGGTGCATTCTTTGTGTTGCTCTTGGCAACAAACCCAAGGAATGAGTGAAAGAAATAAAAACGAAGAGCTGTCTTGTTAAAATCATGCTGGTGCTATGACATATTTAGGAGAGAGAAAAATGGTTCCCTAACCTTGAGTATTATTGTTGTACCAAATTGACTGAAAACTCTTTTCAGCCAGTAAGCACTGCTTGCAGCTGAACTCTATTTCAAAGCTGTTATCATTTTCTGAAAACAGGTTTCCTTCTACCTTGTGCACAAAATAAATGGGATCAACAGGAGAAGGGCATTGCATCTGCTTACTACTTTCCCTTGCTCACCAGAAAATAGCAATACTTTGTAATATTCTGGCATTTTAAGAGTGCCTGAGGGATTACTTTAAAGCAGAAAGTGTAATCTGTCTCTCTCAGAATATATGTGTAGTGTTTTGTGTATGCATACTGCATATGTATGACTGTCACATAAATGTTTAAATTGGTCGTGTTTTTCGCTAATGTCTTTAGATTGGAGGAATGTTTGTGCAAAAAATATTCAGCTGTTTCACAGAACAGAATAGGATTTTGTGTTGGGCTTTAAACAGGAATTCCAGTCTGCACCATATAACCAGACTGTGGGGTGAGATACCCAAGGATTTGTGGAGGGAGAATAGCCTGCTGCTCAGCACTTTTCTCTGGAGAAATTGGGTGCAAATTTATCTCCAATGTAACTGCTCTAATTTCTTTATAGGTGTATTCCCACTCTTTTTCTTGATTTTATACGTATTAAACATACATAACCTCCAAATTTATCTGGAAAGATGGATATTATATTGATTTGAACAATCTAATACCACAGGAGCTTGAATCCTTGGAGAGCAGCTTAACACGTCCTTGGCGAAGACTATGAGCACAATGTAATTAACATGGTGAAATTAAGATGGTGAGCTGAAGCAGAAAAATGTAGGCAGCTCTTGTTGGGTTGACTAAGGGGGTCAGTCATCCTGATCATCTATTTCTGGGTAATGAGAACAGACCAGGGCAAGCTTATTACACATGACCCTGCACGCCTCTGGTTGTGTTTGGCTGAGAAGACTGCTAACAGTGAGCATCTGACTGGTGAGCACAGCTGAGACAGAAGCAAATGGGGCAGGAGTTATAGACAACATGAGGTAGCAGTCAACTAATGACAGCAGCTACAACAATAAAATAATCTCATCTCAGACTTATTCACCTTGGCATTTCAATCCAAAAAAACCTTTGAGTGAGGAAAGGCAGCTCCAGTATTTTGTTTTCATTAATAGAAAAAAAAAACCCCAAACCTGAAAGCATTCTATTAAATTTTCTCTGTAGGCTACAGTCTGCCCCCTACCAAAAAATAAAAGAAAAAAAGGAATCTCATATAGGTGGCTAGATTTTGAGATCTGTCTAGCCAAAAACACAGAAGAAACTGGAGAAAAGTGTTTCTTATACCCTAGAGAAATCAGTGGTTGTGGCGATGTGTTCCTAGGGTTTTGTGTGAGCTTGACTTACACAGAAAACTTGTTCTGTTTCAGGAGGGCTCAATACACAGGGTTTTTCTGGTCCCAGGCTGAGGATCAGAGTAAGTGACATCCTGAGGTGATTAATTAATGTGATCTGTCCTCTTGAGGGCTTCAAATAGGAAACTGATTAAGATCCAGGTGCATCAGGAAACATTACAAGCTTAAATTCACTTGAGACATGCCCACTATGTCTGCAACCAGAGTGCAGCTGTCAAGTGAAATCAGTGGCAGGAACTGTGCCAAAAAAATACATCAGCTGCTGGGAACTTCTGGAGAAAACCTACCTTGCTTACTAGAAGGACAAAGAGAGAAGAGGGGCCTCCAAGGAGGCTCAGGGAATGGTAAAAACATCTGAGAGGGAACTGTAGGAAGTGCAAGGGAAAGTTTTCAATGTGCTTTTCCAGCACATGAGATACCTTTTATTTTCACTGTGAAAACATGTCTTCCTAAGTACTGATCTTTACTGATGTCTTCCAATGTCTAATGAAAATGTGTCAAACATGTTAGCCTAAAATGTATGCTAATGTGTCCCAAATATCACCTTGCCTGACCACACTGTAAAAAGTGTGTGTAATGAAAATTAAGACTGTGTAGAATGAAAGCAATGACCAGCATAATGTGTGGAAGAAAACATATGATAACCAGGTGCAGAAACCTAAAGAGTGGCCTCGCTTTTACAACTGATCTGTTTGCTCTGATGGAGATGCCCCCTCTGCTAGAGAAATAATGCAAATGTTTCTAATTTCCATTATGCCCATTTTAGCACCTGGTGCTTTTCTTTTATGTTTCTGTGGAGTAAAATTGCTCCTCTTCTCTCTGCTGCTCGCTTTGCACAGTGCAAACTGGGCATGTACAGTAAAGAGAACTACAAAAACCCAAACACACCACAAAACTCAGCAGCTACTCCATTATCCCATAAATACCTTCCTGCTTGTGCTTCCAGACTGTCAGAAATGATCTTCTCAGAGTATTGTGTGGCTGGAACACCTGAGAAATTTTCTTGACTCATTCCCACTAAAAGGCTTTAAGATGTGACTGCAGCTTTTCTTATAAATGTTGCTGGTTGCATAAATATCAAGGACACGCAGTAGTTGACTGGCTCTGGATTATCATTGTTTTTCTACACTAGAAATTATTAAGTCTTGATATATCCATTGATAGAATTTAGTTACTTTTTTTTGAACAAGATTGATTACTGACATTTGTAGATCTGTATTTTAAATATATTTTTAGTTTATTGGCAAGCATTTTAGAGCCTGCCATCAAAAGCTAAACTAAGTCTCTGTGCAAGGTTTTTAAATTATTATTTACTCTTGAAAAGGTACTGTAGGCTCTAGACCTATCTCAGGTTACTGCAAATGGCATAACCACTTTACCCAATTAACAAAGAATTAGGGGAGAATTCCCAATTGTAGGAAATATGTTTTTCTCTGTAATTTTTTCAGCCTTTTATTTCTGAGGCACTCCAAGTTTTCACTAATTTGAAAGAAAAAAAATGTTTAGGACACTAGTTATATTACAACTTCCAAAGCAAATTATATTCCTACCACAAAAGTTAACATTTCCTATCAACAGGAAACAAATCACAATACTGTGGGAAAAACAAAAAGTCCCACATACCTGGCTGACCTCAGAGAAAATCACCTACTGAGAAGGGATGTTTTTTTTTTTTTTTCAGTAGGAGCCCTTTTTATTTTTTTCTTTATATATTTTTTTATGTTCTGATGATGGGCCATGGCCACACTGAGTCATACATATGGAACAAAGAAAGAATTCTGTAAATAAGAAAGCCTTTATTGATGATAGAACTTTGCTCTTTTTTGATCTTTCATGTTCAAGAATTACAGATAGAAGTGCTACATATGAGCCTGTCTTTTCTGGACTGCCTTCAGAAAAACTTGGCAAAGAAGCCAAATGACAAAGCAAATGAAATTATTCTTCAGACAAGTATTAGACTACAAAACAATCTCAAGGTTTCCTGTGTATTAACATAGGTATTTTCAATAGCTTTTGGTTATTTTCTATTCTGTCACTGTCAATGAACACAGGAGTAGCCAGCTTCTTGCCTGTTGCTATCCAGAAGCTCATCATACTCTAAAAGATACTTCTTCCCACTGCCTTGATAAATCCTGAAGGGCTTCCTCTTCATGGCTAGGTGTGTGGTGTTAATCTTCTGCAATGCCAGATGTGAGAAACACGTCTGCTTTTCAAAAATGAATGAGTGTTGACACTGAGTTACTTACTGACTGTATTTGACATATTCCACATGGATTTCAAAAAATTTGTTATGGGGACAACTGCAGATGACGATGCTAGTAAAAGGAAATATCTTATTTCAATGTTTGTCATTGAACACCTGATATTTAGCATGTCTAAGTACATTAAAATGTGTCTTTATCCCTCTTTATTGATCTGCTGCTTTTAGATTTCACTTAATTTTGGAGGTTTTCTGTGACATCATATAAATTCAAAAGGATCAAATCCTGTCTCAGGCCATATAATCCATATTCAGAACACAAAAAAGAGGTGAGAGAAGAAGTAATCATGGAATGATGATGTGACTTATTGAACTTTGGGAACAAGGTAGTATTTTGGGAACAGAATGCACCTCTTGTTTTTCTGCCTAGCAGTTTTAAAGTTGTCTCCAATTTCCTACTGCTTAAATGACCCATTTTACTTTCCTGTAACATTTTATGAGATATTTGTTTACATAGCTCCTAAAATCAGCTCCAAAATTCTTTTGCAATTTTCTTCCAGGCAAAAATTATGAAAAAAAAAAAAGAAAGAAAACTACCTTTCCAGTTAATAGTTTAATGTTCTAAAAATTTCTAAAGAAAAAATGTGAATAATGTTTAAAGTGCCCTGAATTTTATGAAACAAAGTAAAAAGTGGATATGAAAACTAGTTTTCTTGAAAATAGTCCACTGTTGGTTTATTTTCATTCCAAACTTTGTAACCCATAGCCCATCATATCCATCAGTGTAGCTTAGAAACTTGTCAATTCCTTTGGCCTGTCCTGCCTTTCTCAAAGACAATAACACAATCTTTGTAGATCTCCATTTGTAAAGGGTTTTGCTTTTCTGTAAAAAAGTCCCAAAAATCGAGTTGCAAACTGCTCTTTACTGTGTTCAGATAATCATTTGTTTTTGTTTCATCACTGCTTCTTTCTCTAAAATAGCATCTTTTTCTTTAAAATGTTGAAATATATTTGTTGAAAGCCACCTTCTCATTCTCAGGCTTTGTGACCATTTTGTGATGCTCTTGAATTTTTTCAATGTCTCTAATAAGTTGCAAGTTTTCATATCTTTTCCTTTCAATAATGATGTTTCCTTTTAATTTATTTATTTTCAGTTTTCCAGCTCTTGCTCCAAGGTCGTCTCCAAATTTGGTAGCAAAGTCATTGGGATGCTTCCTGGCAAATACACTGCTTGCATTTTTGTTCTGTGATTGCGTTCACTGAGTCCCTGCTAATATCCCGAGACCTTGTGGGGGCAATAAAAGCCTGTTTTCTGTTGCAATAATGTTTTTGTGCAATCCATTTCCTTCTGCTGAATTAAGAATGACTTTATCTGAAAAAGGTTCTCTATTATTTTTATAACGGGGCTGATGTAATGGTAGCAATTTAGAAATAGTTCTGGGCAATGTTTTCCTTCATGTGAACATATGGTCTAATCTACAAACAACATGTAATGGTGATTTTTCAAAAGGGCTTCTTTTTGCAGTATTTTATGTTGTACTAGGCATTCATTTAGACTGGAATAAATTTAATTTTTTAGCTCATATGTGGGTGTGCTTTCAGAAGGACAGCTGACTCTGTTGCACTGGCTGTGCAACAACTCCATATCACTTTTTCTTTGACTTGGTGACAGTCACAGTATTTCCATATTTCAAAGCAATTTACTGTATAGGGTTTTCTTCCCTTACAGTGTGTGTAATTTATTCAATTCCTCATTTCTTTGCTTTACAAACTATAATAACACTCTTCTATTTTCACAGGTTGGCAATTCATTTCCTGTACTCTTTGTTGGCTTTGTCATTTGACCTACAATGTGTCAAATGATTTTTCACAAACATGTTTTTGATCATTATTACTGAAAGGTTCATTACACTGCTCCTTTGGCTACAAGATCATACCATTAAAAAGAAGACTTTTCCCCTAATCTTTTCTCAATTTTCTGTTTAAGGCACGTTTATGTTTGCTTACATCTTCCCAATTTATTGGGAGGTTTCATATCACCCTTCCATTTCTACTGAATTCCATAATGACTTTCATGTATTGGAAGGTATTTCACTGCACTTTCATGTACTGTGTACATCAAAAATTAGTTCTTTATCATATTAATGGGACTTTCTTGAATCCAATCTGTTCCTCAATCTTAACTAGGGAAAATGGTGGTCAAAATATTTTCCTTATTTATATCCAGTTCAAACCCTTTTCTGGAAGAGATGGCATGGGTACAACTGGTTTTAAAAAGTAGTTCCCAGAGAAAACAACAGCAGGGAAATTGGATTTTTGCTGGAATCATACTAAAGCTTTACTGGAATCAGATTCAGTACTCAAAGTAACTCCAGATTTTAAATTCTGTTCTTGCCCAGCTGGTTTTCAGCCAGACTTCATTATTTTTGGTGAGCTCATTTAAATTTTTACTTTTTCCCTCAATCTGCAGCAGCTGGAACATTATACGTAGATTTCAGCTCTTGTTTTTTCTTAAAATTTTAGCAAATATCTGTGCAGTTAGCAAGCCTTTTAATCTAGCCTAATGTAAGGGATAGCAGAAGCATTTGTCCTCTACCTGAAATACAACAACATTCAAATAAGGGCTACCCCTAGAAAATCAGAATAAAATTTATTATACCTATTTCCAATGAACCTTTGATAGCAAATCTTTTCAGCAAAGTGCTGAAAACAGTTGCTGCAGAGAGTTTTTTAATTTTTATAACAATTTTTAAAGAAAATTTTAAATCCTAATTGAAGATTTCATTCTGCACACATTACCTTGTTTTTACTTATTTTGAGAGAAACTTCTTAACCCGTTTCCTCTCAAATACCAAGTGAAACAGATGCACTCTGCAGAATGGGGAATCCCTAGAGCTAGACATGAGAATAGCTGCCAGGGTTTTCACTTTTTTCCCTTACTGGCCTTGGTTTGAGCTGTTGACCTCAGTGATGTCTAGTGTCATTGAGTTCCTCAAGTTAATCGGGATCTCTGAGAAGATTTCCATTTCTTTCACATCTGCTACCTTTCAATTTCATTGGCACATCATATTTCTTGTATTATGAAAAAGGCTAAATATACGAGTCCACATGCTTTCTCTATAACTCTATATTTTTGGAAGCAACCATCACATCTGCTCAGTATTCCTCCTCTTTTCACTGTTTCATACAAAAGAGGCTGGCTCTAACAACAGTTGTCACGAGTTATGGACTCCTTTCCATGTTTTTGTCTTTCCCAGAACTGCTGAGGTGCTGTGTGTGAGAAGGTGTTGACACGTCTCAAAAGGAACAATTTGCAATTTATAGAAGGAACAACTTGCGATTTACAGGTCTGTTCTATGTGCTCTTGGCTCTCTCTTGGGCTGTTGATACAGATGGAGATTTCTGTGGCTGACCTCAGAGGAATTCTTCTGATGGGCAGGAAGGCTGGAATGTTTGCCTGGTGACTCATCCTTGTACCCTCTTTTCCTGTCCTTGCCTCTTATATTCGAGTGATTTCAGATAACATCCATTAAAAACAAGGCCACAAAAAGGGCTCTCAAAGCTCACTGCTCTTCATAACTACGGCTTTTTCTCTCAGAATAACTTATCCCAGGGAGTTTGACCAGGGAAGCTCTAGATGGGCTTTACATCTGTTTCTCTGATGAGTCCATCTCCTAGAAGTCCTTGCTGTTCTGCTACTGCAAAATCAAAGATAGCTCTGACATTAGGTGGCTGAACCAAAAATGTTTTAAGTCTAAACACAGTAAAATCAATTCTGGAAAAAAATAGGTGACTGTTTTACCAGGAAAAAAAGCAGTAATTCATATTTAGACCTTGAAGTTGGGTTCTGAGAATTCCAAATGTCAAAACATTAATGCCAAAGAAAATAGAATCAGCCATATTGACAGTTCCAACAAGTGACAATATAAAGTTACATACTTGTGAGCTAATGAGTGATTAACAAGTCACTCTTTTTAATCACTTTTCCAGAAGGACTTCAAAGACTTCAGATGAAATTTCAGCTGAGTTTGGGTAAGTACTGGCAAGAGGTACTCTGCAAAATTGGTTGGGCAATGCACAGGCACTTTGGTGAGATTTCTAGTTCTTCCCTCTGGTCACTTGGAAATCTCAGAACTAGGTTCTAGCTTGGCCTTTTTCTGGCATTTTAAGTGCAGCTTAACTCCAGGAAATGGAACAGCTAATGAAAACCAAAAGGAAGGCAATTCAGGATGCTTATGAATTTAGATTCTTGATCCTTCTAAAAAACATTTTTGCTACTAATAAAAAAATTAATTTCAAAGTTTTCCTCGATATTAAAGAAAATGCTGTTGCTATTTCTGTGGCTGAGCAAAGAAATAAGAGTGCGCCTGATTAAGGCCCTGAAGCAGATGGAATAGGCTTAGATCACTTTTGTCAACAGCGTAGATTTAAAAACACATGAATATTCCTAATTTCTAAGATTGAAAGTCACAAAAAAGCATCAAAACCACCGCCAAATTTGAATTTGGTCATGGGTAGCTCAATAACTGCAACCAATGACATTTAATAGTAAGTTAACAAGACTCTAATTGTGGCTTGCTTTTGGCAGTCAGCAGTTTGAACCCATGCACACAGACACAGATAAAGGCAGACTGAATAGAGCACTGACTATGTTCTCAGATTTGGATCATGGATTAGGCTATTTGGAAAACAAAAATATTAAATGTAGTATGCCTGATAAATATTAACTTTCTGGAAGGTTAAAAACCTACCATGCTAAATAAAATGTGCAGTTTCTTTCTGACACTTGACTTTCTTAATGACACTTGATCTATGAAGTCATCTCCAATAATATTATAATACTTTGAAACAGGAACAAAAAAACAACTTAGATGTCTCTTGGGGCCAAATGACTACAACAGCTTTTGACTAATTTTCTTAATTTTACCTCCCCATGCTGTTTGTCACTTAGAACTCAAAGTCTTTTTCTTGTGTAATGAATGCCTGTTTTGTAAATTCAGAAAACATTAGGTGTAAACATGCACATCAGATAAATAGTTACAATAAGAATGAAGTGATTAACAAAACATTTTGCAAAGGCATGGAAGGATATAATACAACAGTATTACAGAATTGCATTTACATAATGTAATCCTTTATATGCTTTTTGGCTAAGATAATGGTTATAAATTTATTCAACTCATATAAACCTGAAGCATCCATAATCTGATTTTGGATAACCCTCCAGCATCACATAATCTCCCCCCTGCCATGCTCAGTAGTCATGTTTACAAAGCTCATTTTGTTTTTAATAATTCTCAAGGACAAGAGCTAAAACTAGCCAATTAGCCATCTCAGCTCAGCTGAAACATTGTATGCATGATTTTAAACTCTATTTTACAAAATCATCCTGGAAGAAGTACAACTAAACCTAATGAGGCTGTCTAAGAAAGGGGGGAAAAGTCCAAATTCTTTGTGTTAGACTGATGAATTTTTGCATTTCCATGTTTTACAAGTGTTTTCCATGCAATTCCATAGATTAGCAAAAAAACAGGATTAATGAGCTCTGTCTTTGGTCTTGACTTTTTTTGTCCAGGCTCATTTTGAGAAGAGTAGCACAAAACACCCTTTGGCCTATACCTTGACTACTTCTGATCTTCTGAAATGGTGCAATGGGGGTAGGGATGACAATTCAGCTTCGATTTCCAACTGTGCTACACTGTGATAGACCTATTACCACGAAATATGTGTTGTGTGCCCACAAGACATGGCACCTTTCACTTGGGGAAGAGCTGTGGAGCCCCACCCCACTGATTTGCCCTGCAACCATGCAGCTTTGCTCGGGACCACAGGCCAGGCGTAATCTGCCTGAATTTAGTCATTGTCTCATATATCCAGGTATGTGATCTTAATCAAACAAATCTCTTATATTCTGCTTTACACAAGATTGCCATGCTCGTGTTTTTACTGTTGAGTAGATGCTAATTATGTAAATGATAAAATAAAAAGTAATTTATAAGAAGTAGGTTTTTAATTGAGTTCGTCCTCAAATTAAACCTTTCCATGTATTTTAGAATTTTTACAACTGAGTGGACTATAGCAAAAATCTCTGGGTAGATGATAATTACAAGTGGAAAATCTTGCTGCAAAGTGATCGTTAACACTGTTAACCAAATAACCTGAATGGAAAATATACTGAAGAAACAAGAAAAAAAGCAATTTGTCTAATGAAGCAAAGTAACTTCATGCTTCTTTTCAAATTTTCATTAGGTATTGAAAACCAGGACTTATGTTTCAGATTAAATATAAACAAATTGGATGTAAATTAAATGTATATTAAGCAGAGCAGTAGACTAGTGCTAGGAAAAGGAAAAGGCTTCCAGTACAGTGAGTGACTTAACAATTCATGAGATTTAAACTGAACCCATGTGAAGACAGGAAACTATAAGCTTAAAACCATCAAACTGCTTTCACTGTTTTGAATGACCTTGGTCTAAAGGAATGATAATAGTAGCTAGAATGATATCATATTTTTACTGTTATCTAATCAATTTAAGCTTTTTAAATGGAAAAAAAAAAACCATAGTGTCTATGCCAAGCTTTAGCCTGCTGTGAATTGAAGTGTCTGAGTTCTAAATTAGATGCAGAAAGAAGCTTTTAATGGGAATAGCAACTGACCCTTGGCAGTCACAGTGTTAAGAATTGCTGCTGTAGTATTAAGTTACATCTCTGTTCCCTGGGCACAGTTTTACAAGTTATATAACAACAACCATTGTAGGATTACTCAATCCCTTTACTTAACCCTAAGTGCATGGTGAATTTGTGGTTCCTGTAATAGTTCTCCAGTGCCATGTTCAAAGAAGATGTCAGTGACACCATCAAATCCAGATCCTGCCCAGACCAATAATGTTCTGCTTACTTGTACCACCCACCCTAAGGGACATTATTTTGTTTTTCCTTCTCTCCTTTCTTAGTTGGCAACCAATTCCTGCCCAAAATGATCTACTCCCGGAAAAAGTCTGCACATATAATAGACACATAAGCTACAGGTACAGTACATACTGTAATTCATTTCTTGGCATTTGTGTGAGACAACCACCCAGCTGCAGAAGGAAAGAATAAGACATATTAAAATATGTGATACAAGTGATTTTTTGTTGGTTTGGTTTTTTTGCTTGGATTTCCTGGAAATCATCTGTACAATAACACCACATCTTGAATGTTTTTTTGTATTTTACATAGGCTTGAATAGGCATAACTTGACAAATTTCAAGACAACACTTTCAAACTTATTCACTTGCAGTTAGACAAGTAAAAAGCTATTTTAAATTGTGTCAGTGCTGTGAGTTTTCAGAGAGCAAGTCATCTGATAGGTTCCCGTTAACAACTGCTTGGTACCACCTTTCAAAGATACAGGGGGGCTAGATCTCATTGTTTTAATAATCTGGAGATTATGTAATTACTGATTACTAGTAGTAGCCTCCAAAGTCCTTGATCTGGCACAGCATCCCCTTTTACCAGCATGATGGCCAAGCAAGTATCAAGGAACTGTTTTCTTCTGAAGAAAAATAATGGTTTCTCTTCAGGGAAGTCTGCCTCATTCCTTTTAGTTCTTCCTGTTCACCCTGTAAAACTTGGGGGTAAAAAGCAATCTTCTACCAGACTGCCCACTGTGAAGTCAGATCATCAACACTGGAAAAACAAGGATTCAAGAAAGAACAGCCTCGCTGCCATCCCATGGACCTGTGTTCATCTAAAAGCAACTGCATTCAGTAGAAATGTGCCTGCAGGAGAAATCCAGCCCACACAGTTTCACATTTTGTCTGCAGAGTCATGTCACTGGCAAGTCAGACTGGATAAGGGATTTAGCTACTTCATGGCATTCAGGATGTCATACAACAGATGGAGATTTCTGAGAAATCTCTCTGGCATGGTTTCAGTATGCAAAACATCTGTGTGAAAGGCAATAGATACAGTAAGAAATGGAAAGGTCTCCTTAGTGGTGTGCTCTGGCAGATTTGGTCACTAATGAGGCAAAAGGCAGAAAAAGGATGCAGTGTGCTGTGAGCATACCATCACCTCTCCTGATGTGAAAACTTAGCCTAACTCAGACATTCCTCCTAACTTGCAGATGCGTCCCAAAAGAAGGAAAAATTTGTTGTGGAGATAGGCAAAGAAGGATAAAGAAATGTTTGCTCGCTGATCAAAAGCTTCCTTCCCTAAAACATTTTGCTTGAAAATGCACTTCCTTTCCCTCTCTTCTCAATTTTCTTCTGTCTTAATGTTATCACTAACTTTCCTACTCCACTCTACATATCACCTTTATTGTTTTCTTCCTCCATATCACCCTCTTCTGGTAACAAGTTATGCAAATGGCAGGACCCAGGAGGAGCAGCTGCATATATCTTTCAGTGTTTAGCCTTTGAGGCAATTCAAGAACTTACTCTTTTCTCTGGTGTTTTTTGTAGGTAAGGACTTCTTGTTTCTGCATACTAAATACAACAAACAAAATGTCTGTACAGCACTGTGGTGATAGCTGCCCAGTTCTACATTAATCAAAAGGTGAAAAATTAAATATAAAAAGGAGTAGACTTTAGGAAGGTGAGGCTGATTGTAATGGAGCGATGTTGTAATTGGGAAACCTGGGTCAAACAAGTAGTATCCGATGCTTTTATTTGCTTCCCTGTCAGCATTAGACATTCTAATGAATGATTCCACATTTTGTCAATTTTTTGAAAAATAAACTCTCATAAAGCAGAGCTAGAAGATCTTCATAGGTGCAGCTGTATCAATAACCTTACACCTTGATCTCAACTCTCGCTATCTGTGTGAGATCACTGAAATGGGATGCAAATTCTGTAGTTAACTGTGATCTGTGGATTTGCATCAGTAAGCATGTTTAAGGGACAGCCTGTATTTGGAGCAAGAGGATCTGCACTGTCTCTGCTTCCATGACTGACTCAATGCACAAAAAATTCAAGGGTATGCTTGCCTCACTGGTAAGATGGAACCAGAAGAACCTGCTCTGTTCTATTTAAAGTAGTGGTATAATAAATAAATTAAATAAATTTTAAATAGTGGTATAATTGCATAATATTTGTCTAAAAAAGTGCAATGGTAGTATAATTGTCCAGTGACTGAGTCAGACAATTATAACCATCTGAAAGCATAGCATTGTCCATTTTCTGTGTCTCCAGTAATTTTCTACATTGGCTAGGCAAATTACTGATTTATTTGTTGCTAACACTGTTGCCTGCTCACAAGTTGCCAAGACAGGCTTCCATTTCACCAGTCTGAAAGCCCACTACTGAAATTATAAGACAGATTCATAGGCTGCAGAATATATTTCCTTGAAATACACTGCTTTCAGCATTTGCTATTCATAAATATATCCTCCTGCTTAGCAGAATTCTGTGACATTACTTCAGTTGTTGCACTGAGTACTTACTTTTAGAAACAAGATGGAAGTAGAATTAAAGTCAGAGAGCTTTAAAGTTTTCGCTAGCTGAAACACTAGCCTTTGCATGGAAATACCTTAGTTACAAGGCTTTAATTCTCTATAAAACATTATAGAAGTATAACTTTAGTGGAGTGGTGGTAGTTTCCATCAAGCAAAGTTTCATACCATTTGACCTACTTCAACACAAAGCAAAGGCACTAAGCTATTCAGTCAGTCACTGAAAAAAATGAGTGGAAACACGGACAGTAATCACAAATTACTCTTTGCAGTGTAACAACTGGGGCCACGAGCCTTGCTGTATCACAGTGGGGCCTGGATCCCAGCTGAGATCTTCAGGAGCTACCTGAAGACATGTCAGACCCAGAGAATAAAGAGAAATCTAGATTGGTACTACTGAGTGATGGTGCACAAGCAGTAAGTGATGTCTGCCTGAGGACTGCTGAAGTAAGCTGAGTGCTGCAAAAGTCACTGCACCTGCCCCCAGAGAGACGTGTTTGCTCTGCCTCTGTTTGGAGGAAGAATTTGTAATACAGAGCTCAGTAGGTTAATGAGAAGAGGGGCTAATGGGAAAAGCAGTTGAGTTGAAAGGAGAGAAGGGTTTTGAACTAAGCTGTCATTACAGTCAGTCACAGGTGTCAGTGGTGACAGCCCTCAGATGAGTACAGCAAGACGCTCAGATTCTTTGTTCTCATTCAGACCACCTCCTCCTGGCTCCAAAGGAAGTTTGAGTGGAAACTGGATAAGGTGCCTGGTACTTTGCTTAAAGCTATTAGAGCTGGAAATAGCCCATCAGGGGGTTAGGGAACACTACAACATGTCTATGAAGGTTATATCAAAACTACACAGAAGCAAAGGAGCTACAGGAAGATACTTATCCTTCATGAAAGATTAATCACTACCAAATATTTCAGAACTTGCTTGTACTGTTGATTTCATGTCTGCTGTCTCTGACTAAGCTGCAAAAAGATTAGTCAACTCCTGTGAGACAGTAGCAATCTCCATGTCTATATGCTTCTTCTCAGCAGCATGACTTCATAGCCTAGGTATCTATTGTCCAGAAGCACTGGCCAGCCCAAGAGACAAACACAGTAGCCAGTCAATAGCTGATTGCAGACATCTGCCGTGCTCAGGAGCAGCGTTTGGCTGCAGTGTTTGTATTAAAAAGCTTTTGTGGCGAGACAGCAGGACTGACTCGCTCGGAGCTTGCTTATGGTAACAGTCCCCCAAGGCAATGACGCACGGCTTGAGCGAGGAAGCAGATTCTCTGATTTACAAACCATGCTCCCACTCCTCTCTGCCAAATCACTACACTGTTTAATTGCACCTTAAAGAGGGAGTGAGCGGTAAGCAAAACCAAACTTACTTATGAATATGTGTTGATTGTAGCTTACACTCCTCCTGTACTTTGTACTTTTTTCTTTTTTCTGTCCTACTTGCACTTTAGCCAGTACTCCAGGCAGAGGAGTGTGTGTATCACCCCAGGACTGATCCTAAAAGGCAGTGGGACTCAGGGAGGAAATGATGTCCCCAGTCCTCTGAACAAGCAGAGTGTCATGGTGGCAGGATCCTCAAGCATTGTATCCTCCTCGACAGCACCACGAGCCTTGCCCATGGAGGAGTTGGTCTTTTGAGAATTGGTATTTCCCTAACACCACCTTCTTTCCCAAACAGTAGCAATATCAAATGAGGCTTCCTCAAGACTACAACAAATGGCCCATGAAGTGGTCCAGATTTCTAATTAAGTCTAATTCATGGAAATTTGAATATCTTCACCACTGTCATTGGCTTATTTTGCTTTTGAAGTGTAAAGAAACTTTGCATCTGGTCCCTGTCTTTCCAGGCTGGTGCAATTAAAGCTGAGAAGCTGTGGTTCAGTCCTTTTCCCCTGGTATTTTCTAAGGATTTGATATGGTGATATCAGAGAATGCCCTTCCTGGCACACAGGAAAACTGGAAGATATAATCAGTTCTCAAAAGATGAGTTTACTTTGAAAACCAAAAATAAAGTGGAAGGGCAAAGAACAGGGTTCTGCAATATGATCTAAAAGCTCAGGAAACTATGACTTAAGGACAGTCACCATTTAAACTTCCATTATCAGTAACACTTTGTGCTCCCAGTCTGAGAAGCACTAAAGTGGGTCTGAATTACTAAAAATGGCAAAAACATAAGAAAAGTTATCTGACATATTTAAACTTTTTGACCAAAATCTGCTGTATCAAGCTTTCTTTCTGCATTCCAAATGTTGGTAATCTTGCCTGTATTATTTGGATTTTCATAAATACTAATTTTGCCTCTTTGACATTCATTGTTAAGGGGGTGGGATCTGTTCTCTACATTTTGGTCTCTGACTGGACTGCTGAAAGTTTCTAAACAAAATAATTATTTGTGCTTAATAGCCTTTCCCAATTATAGACATAAGTGAAGAACTGACTTTTATTTAAAATAGTGACGTTAAAAATAAAGATTCTCTGTGTGAAAATGGTCAAGGGAGAGAATTGCAGACAAATTGAATGCTGGAATGTGAACAAATATTCTCCAAGTCTGTGTTTGCAGCAATCAGGCATCTCTCACTACAAGAAGGGCAGTCATTCCAGCATGTAGTAAAAGGCTCTCAGGTTTAATCTTTCAGTGTTTCTGTGCCAAGCAGGTTCACAGAGTTTGGACAACATTTGAATAAGCATCAGTCTTCTGAATACTTATCTAAGACAAACTTCGGAAAACTTTCAACTGCCTCTATTGGAACTAATTAATCCTTTGAGCTAAAGCCAGTGCAGCTGGGTTTATTCAATTTTCCAAAGAAGAGAATTATTACATTAAAAAAAATTATTGACAAATTTTTAAGAAAAAAGATAGGATGCCTTATTTAAGAAATAAGTCCCTGATTTTGAAATCATAGTCATAACAAATACTATATTTTATGGAGTTAAGTATTAGCCTAGCAGATTACTGTCCAGAAATCAACCTGAACCTTTTTGAAATCAGAAATACAAGACCCAGCTCTCAATTCACCTTGTCTAAAGTTACGCAACACTGGCAAAAATAATGGTTTTTTGCTTTCTCTTGGAGCCTTTTCTCAGAAGAAATCCCATCTTTCTCACTGCCTGAGGAGCCAAAAGGAGGTTATCATATCAGCTTTTTGAGAATGCCAGTGCTCCATTTACCTTTTTTCTGCTGGTGCTAATTGATGGTGAAGGACTTTTTCTCAGAGACTCTGACTTTAGGTTCACTTCTACATTCATCAAAGCTCCCTAATTTTGCTTCTTTGTCAGAGCAACCTACCTCATTATAAAAGTGTTAAATAATTAATTTACTCAGTGCATGAATGAAATTTGGAGCAGCATTGAAGCTGTTTATGTGGACTGGAGTGCTCCCTCCAAAGAATAAATGTGTTTTCTTGACATCTTCCCCATATTTGCTTTGCTTGTAAAGCCAAGGAATGGTGGCAGTAAGGCATCATAACATGCAGAGTTGTTGTCAAAGTACCATGTCTTATTATATAGAAGATACTGCTTTTCATTCTGCAGTAGAAAGATAACAAATCTTCCCCCTATTTCTGACAAAAGTGACTTGTTGCAGTCTTTGATTTTCTTTAAATTAGATTCTGGCTTAGTTTCTCATCCCAAATGCATTTAGGTCAGCCAAAGAATGGACTTTAACCCCAAAATTATCTGGCTAATGCACTTTTTCACCAGGCTGTTTTTCTTCATTGGTCTTATTTCCATGAAACATACTGATTTAAGCATGTGTTCAGCTGTTCTCCACTGTCTCATTTTCTTTTGAACTGGTGATTATTATATGTGCACTTTTTTGTGACATAGTCTTTCAAATCTTTTTGCTCTACTATGCTTACATAAATGCATACTCATGTCACTGCCTCCCTCCATAAAAAAAAAAGAAAAAAAAAGAAAAAAAGAAAATAACATGATACTTGAAAAATTAATAATTTAGAAAAGAAAGATTCAACTTTGTGAATTCTTGCCCTCTGTTGCATGACCTTTGCTTGTCTGTGGTCATGAGGTACATCATTGTCTATCACATTTCATTTCCCTCAGGAAAAATCCTCATACTCTTTTTAATCCACTTTGTTTCATGCAGAAGTGATTTTTTTAACTTGCTCTGGGCAAGTGAAGGTCCACCTTGATGAAAGCATTTCCTCAAAGTTCCTGGCTACTGTTGATCAAGGCCAGAGCAGAGCTCAGAGCTGTCTCAGATGTGGGCACGCAGACCCTCTTGGGGGAGAGAGAGGGTGTCAGCTCTACACCTCTACACTTGGCATCCCGGCACAGCCATGTATCTCCCTTTCTCGTGTAGGTGTCCCGGGTACTTCCCAGTGACCTCACTGTGAAGAGCTGCAGACTGATGATGGTGAGTCACTCAAATTCACTCGCTTGGGGCTCTCCTCCTGCAACACCTCTGCTCTCCCTCCCCAGGCTCTGCTGCCTCCCACAGGCCAGTTCTTGTGCAATTCTATTTCTCTTTCACAGGTTTTTTTTCAATTATTAATATCAGGGATAAGGGTTTTGTTTTAAAATACATAAAAGCATACCCTTTGAGACTCCTCTGGGGACAGAATTTTCCAATGTTCCCTTGGCACTAGAGGCACTTGGTTGTTACTTTTTAGTAGTAAAGTTTAGTATTTTGTTTGCTTGCTTTTTTGGGATATCTGTGGGGGTTTGTTTATTTGTTTGTTTGATAAAATACTAACCATTGCATTCAAAGTCAGGTTTGAATTTTGAAACAGGAAGTCCATGGATGCTTATCTGGAGTACCTGGATATCTCTAATCCAGAATTATTCACGCATCTCTATCTATCATGCCTCATTTAATATGGGGATTTTATCACAAGATTGCTGAATGCTTCAGGTAGGAAGATAGTTTGATACAGTCTGAAAACACTCTAAACTTCCAGACATTAATCTCATTCCAGCTCCAAACTTTTCACTCACTTCTTCTTTTATATGGTTTGTTTCCAGAGTTCCAGTGAGTATATGTTTCCAGAATATGTAATGGAAAAGTGAAGGTAGGTCAGAAAAGTCAAATATAATTCTGGTTTTAGCAAAGACCTTTGATCACAGGCATAAGAAAAGTAGAAGATTGAGATTAATGGAAAAGATTAATGGAGATTAATGGAGATTGAGATTAATGGAGAAGATGAGATTAATGGAAGTTACCCTTTCCTTGGATTCACCCTTTTGAAGCCACATGACTTATGCAATATCTCATATAATACCTGCATCTTTGCTATGAACTAATACGACATTCACATGACAGCAAAGCTCAAATTTAGCCCTCCAAAAGCTGCTTGCTGAGGTCTGAGGTGACGTGGGGGGAGTAAAACCTCTCTAATGCTTAAATCCTCCTGCTGCTTCGGAACAGTCAGCACCTCATTAGCCTTAGCTCTTTGTTTGATAGGAAATGTCAGCTCGCCGCAGGAAATCTTCTGCACCCAATGGCAGGAGCATCTGTCTCCATCTAGTGTTCATCTCTCCGTGTTTGTAACTCAGCTGCTCCATGGTGAAAACCCGCAAGCTAAGACTTGCCCACTGACGTGTCATCCTCTTACACACAAGAAGTCAAAATTACATGGTGGTCACAGTCAGAGGTAGAGGATCACATATAAACCTGCTTGTGAGCTGCCCTGGCATTCAGGAGTCACATCTGCCTTGCCCTAAAAGACTATGAAGTAACCAAAAATGGTTGAAAAATCTTTCCTTTCACAGTTTTCCTCTACTCATGACCAAAGCTACATTCAGGGTCTTTCTATTGATTAATGTTGAGGGAATTCTTAGTAAGAGAGGTGAAATGTTTAATTAAGGAAAAATGTAATGGAAACATTTATAGGAATACTTTCCACTGTCATTCCCAAACAGTAAGAGTTACTCAATTTGCCTCACAATGTGACTGTGAAGGAGAGAGATGTCATACCCTTTGTGGGTTGTGAAATCAAGATAATTTTCCCCCAAAACCTTCTGCATAGTTTAAGGGCATTTGAAGTGAAACCAGGGACAGACTTCTACCAAGGCACCCCTTGGCTCCAGAGGCCCAGCTTTCTGATTAATATCTTGCTCAAACACTTTTAAGAAGAGGAGAAACCTGTGTACAAAGTGCAGGACAACCATTTTGTGCTGGTAGAAGTAGAACCTGAAGAGAATGATGGGCCATATAGGCTTTTTTGGGAAGAGAGTGAATCCCTTCAAAATATCTTTAGAGTCCCAGAGGATCCTTCAGGCAACCTAACTGGAATGGGACCCAGGCTGCAACCACTACTGAAGAGGTAGCGCTGAGCTGTCAGCCACAGAGACTATATCCTGAGAAACCCAGGATGGGTACAAACACAAATTCTTAGTTTTAAAATGAGAGGCAGAAGATAGATTCTGCAAGATCACTATGTAGTGGATTGTATTAAGAGCCTTTGTGGGAGCCA
This sequence comes from Melospiza melodia melodia, assembly GCF_035770615.1. NCBI lineage: Eukaryota > Metazoa > Chordata > Aves > Passeriformes > Passerellidae > Melospiza > Melospiza melodia. Next base: position 32,846,361 of record NC_086196.1, read on the forward strand.
TGGTCTTTATCAATCACTCTTTGTGAGATCTTTGTTAGTCCTATAATCACTGGCTGAAGGCAATTAAGCGCTAGCTCAATTTCTTAACCCTTCCATATTTCCGTAAGTGGAACCAATTCCAAAATCTTAGAGAATAATCTAAATGTCAGTGGGGTGAACCCAAATGATTCTGATGAAAGCCAAGAGAGGCAAGCAAGGAAACCATGGAGCTCCATCATGCAGTTAGTGCTGGTACCAGCTTCCAATGCCTTAGATATTGTCTCAGGACAAAACAGGGCTGTGTAAACACGTTAACAGCAGTTGTTAACACATTTACACATCCCAGTTTTCCTGTCTCACATCTGAAAGTCTTCCCAAAACATATTTACCCACTGACAGTCAGAGAACACTGAAGGCTGTAAAAGTGTGAGGGGTCTACTGCCTTTCATGGTGGGGACCAGAGAAGAAGGAAACATAGAGGACTTGAATGAAAAAGGAATTTAAGACAGATTGTCTGGTCTGTGGGAACCTCTTAGACCTTCAGGGAGTTCTTGAAGTGCCAAGATATAGGGGAGTGGCACACAGGATGCTCCTGGAAGAGGTGTGGGAATACATGGAACTTCAGCTCCAGCAACAATGTGAGATTCCAGGAAACCTTACAATTTCACATTCCTTGTTTTTTTGAGAAGTAGATCTCTTCTGTTCATTCTGTCTTCTGTACTGCTTGATCACTTATCCCTTATTCTGAGGGCTCATCTGAATTGTAATCTCCCCCACTGAGTTCTTGCTGACCTCCAGTTAACAAGAACAAGACAAAGACGACCCATGAAAATACTGCAAGCATTGCTGATGTTGGAACTCTCAGGGAGTGAAAATAGGTTAAAGCTCTTTGTAAGAAGAGAGGCACCAGCATGGCAATATTCAGCATTTGGTATAAATTTTATTTTTGTATTTAACTCCTCCTACCTACCTTGCCATTCCTCAGGCTTAAAAACTAAATGATTTTTGTTTAGCTTTTGAAACAGATTTTGCTGGATTACTTTCATTTTGAACATCTCTAGTTAGCATTATGAATGTCAGGAGATGTTGTTTCCCCTAGGGGTTAAAGCTAAAGAAGAATAATGTGAACATGAGTTTTACAATGTACAAGGGCTGAGTTTAAACTTTATAATAAAACCAGATGAGTTTTCCATGCTTCTGAGTTTCACAAGGACAATTTCACATGGTATCAATCACAAAGAGGCATACTGCAAATGAAGTTGTTTTGGTTAAGCATCCAAAAGCTTGGATGCATTTAGAAACCTCGCTGGTTTGGAAATAGGCAAACATTTTCATCAGATTTGGATGTCTTGATCATATTCCAGGGATCTTCTGCTTCAGTCAGCTCAGAAACTGTCACTGGAATGTTTCTATAGTCATCTAACTTGCTGGCAACAGGCAGATACAACATACGATGGGTTTTTTTAATTATCTAATACTAATATTAGTAATAATAATCATTATTAGTATTACTATTACATCTGGTGTTAGTTGCATATTTATGTATGTCTTCCACATTTCAAAATGCTTGAGCTCTGGAAAATGTTTGGGGTTTTTTCTGACCTACATTGCGCCTCTGTAAGCAGTAACAATAGTTCTGTTGACTAGGTAAGTACAAATTTGTGGGTATATGTACAACTTAAAGTGAAGTAGTACTCAGGAACAGGAATTAAGTCCTTCTTAATGTTATTCTCAGGATAGTAAAAGCACTTGTAGTGGCACTGCTGTCTCATACCACGGACATATCTCCAGTCTTTTCTTGTGGAAACATCCTCAGCTATGACAAAAGAGTCTAGAGTCCAGTTTCTGTGGCGATTCAACTCTCAGCTTCTTTGCTGAAGCTGCCAAGAAAGTTTACCTGATGTGGTTTTGGATGCGAAAAATTATAATGGCAACAATAGTAACAATGTTAGTTTTGAGCAGTTTGGGTACTCACAATGCTTCTTCCCTCAGTTCCATCAACATTCAGAATACCAATTTGATGTTGTGTCAACTTATGCAGACAATCTTCAAACAGCTTCTGTTTTGAATAAAATGAAGTTCCAATTGCTTGAGTAGCAGGAGTACCATATAACTGCCATTGGTTAACTAGGATTTTAGGACTTTGTTAGGGAGACACCAAATTACAAACCTCTCCACAAATCCCATGGCAATCAATATTGATGCTACAAATCACTAATCTTAATCAATATTGATGCCACAAATCACTAATCTGTTTAGTGTTTAAGGATGTTACATACGGCTTTTACTACTTTCATGGTAACTCTTCTGCCCTGTAATGTAGGCATGAGGCCCTGAGTAAGCTTATGTGTGATATAAGAAGGCAGACTGACTCAAGAGCAGCTCATGAAATAATGACTGGAAAAAAACAATGATCTGTGGGAATTCTGCCCAGATCTATGAGAACTACTAGGATCACTTTTCCCAGACTAATGAGCCTTGGGCAGAAACAGTTTGAAATGTTGAAACCAAGAGCATTTTTGAGGGAGGACATTTTAGAAGAATGCCTTGAAACTGCATTTTGTAACAGTTGAGAATAAAGTGGAGACTGTGTGTGGGTTGAGACTGTTGGAATCAGGATGCATCTCACCTGACTTCAGATATCCTCAAGGAACATATTTAGTCTAAACTGGTCATTTGTTTCCTCTGTCAGCAGTAGAGAGAGACAAGTCTATGTTTAACCCATATGAAAGACTTCTTGGTGACGCCTGTTTTAGGATATGGAGCATTGTCCTTATAAGTGTCAATCATTCCCCACTCAATAGCACCTAGAAAACTGGATTAGACAGGATAATTATCTTGTAAGCATCTTGACTAAAGTTAGGAGATACAAAGTCCCCTTTTCCATCTTCCAGGAGAGGATACTAGCTCTTGCATGCTGTGGACCTGGTAGTTGTAATCCAGCAGTACAGACTTGCTTCTTGCTGGTACCTGACCCTTGTCCCTGTGATGAGCTGAGGAGGTGAGGTGGTGGACAGGCAGGCTGTATCGATAAAAATGATGCTGTGATCTCTTCCAATCCTAAGAGATGTTGCCTGCCCCCTTCTCATGAAAGACCACAGGTCTTTAGTCCCCTGCATAATATCCCCATGAAATGAACCTCACAAGATATCAGCATTTATCAGTGCTGGAACCCCCATCATTGACACTATAGTTAACTATGCACGAATATTTTTTTTTCAATTTCATTGTCATTGTCCATGCACTTCCCAAAGACCCATGTCATCTTCCATACCTTAGGTGCAGATCTTCCTACCAATTACAATTATTTGTGCTAACTCCCTTGGCCATACAAGGATTTAACCAAAGCACCTGAATAACATGGACAAAGAAGTTGGGTCCTACAGTCTGGGCAGGCATGGTTGTGGCCAAAGCAGCTACATTATTTTGATTGTAGGAGGGGAACAGCACGGAATATATTAAGAATAGGGTTTTCTGTTTTCACTAGACAAATGTTTTGAGAGACTTGTATCTTCATTCTTTAGCTGGACAGGCCATTCAGCCATGACAGTCACACCCTTTGGCACTTACCCAAACCACTGCCTTTTTGAAGACTGCTATATTTTGGACAGGGGGCAGACTACCTTGGCCAGCTTTGGAAGGTCATGAATAAAAAGAGGTCTTTGTCCAAAGACTCTCTTCTCTAAAATATAAAATAATTGCCTGTGTCAGTAAAAAAGGGGGATTCATCTCAGTAGTTTTGTAGTCAGTACAGAGAAATAGCTATTCCCTGCAATCTTATCCTAGACAGGCATCTGGTCTGAGAAGCTGACTCTGAAATTTGACTCTACTTTGAAGGTGCCAGTTTCTGCCAGGGTGATGAACTTAAGTGGGATGAAATAACTTATATGAGATGATGTGACTAGCAAAACTGGGAATAAGATTTCCCAAACTCTGACCAAGTGGTGATATTACAAACCCATCCTTTTTGATTAATTATTATTTAGCCTTAGAAGGGTTGTTGTTATCATCTATATCTAGTTAGCTGTGTTTATTTTAGCAGTGAAGGCACTAAGCAGATTGTCTGAATTACTGTTTCTAATCTGTCATGCATAATTGATTTTTCAGTCCATTGGAATTAAACAGAAACATAAATAATATTTTCAGTAAAACCAAAATGACAAAGTATCAATGTCAAACATTTGACAAATAAAAAGTGTAAATGAATTTTATGTTAAGTCAAATTCAGTATTTCAAACGTTTTGAAAAGAAAAAGAATACTCTAAGCCTTTGAGTACTTTTAAGACTTGTTTAACTTCTTAATTAATTTTTTTTTAAAGAAACTTTTTCAGGAAGTTTTTTGTTTTCTTGGCAAGTATAAATTGGCAAAAAATGGTAGTTGTGCAAAACAACTGAGCTGTGGCATCAAATTAAAATTTTTTCCAAAGAAAAGAGGCTCAATCAACTGTAGCATACTGGAGTTGGAGAAATTGAAAAATGGCAGCTGTCCCTAAAAAATTAAATTCAAAATGAATGTGCATATGAATGTGCATGAATGTGTATTACAATGTTCAAACTAATATTCAGATGAATACTAGTGAGGATCATTTAATGCAGTGAAAAAACCACTTGCCCTAAAAGAAACATTGGACTTATCGCATGTTGTGACAGGAAATCTCCCAAGCAAGTCTGCAACAGACTTGTCAAAAATTTATTCTGACTACAGCAGGTGACTCAGACAAAGATGAGGGAAGAAGGCTAAAAAAGGTGCCAAAACCCCTCAAAGATGGGGGCAAAGCCAACAAATTCCACCTGTATTTTTCATTGCAAGTAATTATTTTTTAGTGTCAAGAATCCACCAAAAATTACAGGACCTATCTGGAGCTACGCCTGAGCCCTTGGGACACAACTGTGTTCCTACAGCAATAAGTTGCCACAGTTTTCATTCTTTCCCTTTCTTCCCAGGAGGTTCAGATCACTGATGCTCTTCTTCCTGTGCAAAAGTAGTACAACAGCCTATCCCCAAAAGCCAAGGAGGTTCTGACTACATGTGTAAATCTACATAAAGTGAATGGTATGTTGGATTGCAAAACTACCCCTTGTTCTTGGACCAGGCTCCACCTGTGAGCTGTAAAACTGCAGCTTTTGTACAAGGTCGCCTTGTAAGGACTCTGGATCTGATCTGACAATCCACTTGTTAAAAAAAAAAAAAAAAGCATAGCAGTGGAGTTGCCAATTTTTCTGGTTTTTTGTTGTTTTGGTTTTTTGTTTTGTTTTGTTTTGTTTTGTTTTTTTCCCTTTGAAATAAATTCATTATCTTTTGAATTGTGACATCAAATGTGAGTTTGATGATGTTTCCAGAAAAGTGCAAAGAGCATATGGATGAGTGTTTTGACATTACATACAAACTGGAAAAGAAGATTGCATATAATTATCTGGATGTCATCATCCTTGGGAAAACTTCTGGCATCCTTTCACTCAAAATATTTGCTTCAGCCTGACCTCCTCCAATGATTAGAACACGTTTTGTGATGCTAACAGATTGTTTGTAGGAAGTTTGTAAAGAAAAATATAATTGATGTAAAAAAGGGGAAAAATCCCTTTTAATCAGTTCCTCATGCCAAAGATTAGCAGTGATGTTGACGTGTGCAACATAATCAGTCATAATCAAATCCTAGCTGGAATAGTACCTCAGATGTTGTTAATTGTATTCCTATTAGCCTAAATTTGGTTTACCCATTAAGTGCTGATGGAGGAGACAGAAACTTGTTCAAGATACTGCATATTTTCTGTTAGCAGCCTAATCAAATTGATGGAAACACAGGGAATTGTAGCACATAGTGGCAGATTGGAAATGCCCATAGGGGTTGAATTTCTGCCATGGAGAGTTTACTTTATCCTCCCTGCTTCTGGGCTTAAAGACTTCAGAATATAGCTGAAAATAATATAATCTCTACCAGATATTTGAACTATCCTTCCAGGATTTAACCATAAATTATGGAAATCCCTACATCATTCTTATAGTACTTCATTAAATTCTAAGGCTTTTTCCTAAAAAGGTACAGATTCCCTGATATTTCTCTTGGCTTTTCCACTGCTCTGAGATTTAAGCAGCCTGCTAGCATGTGCAGTTCAATATTGTTTCAACCTACAGGATTCAACATCTCTTTTTGAAGTGAAAATATGCTTTCCTGCAACCTCCATCAAACATGCCCTCTCTGAGACCTCCCACTGTGGCTAGGAAGAATTTTTGCTGAAATTCTCAGAAAATACTTACTTTCCTTTCTTTGGTTCACAATACATCTTTCACCATTTTGTCCTATGCTCCACTTGCTCCTTCCCCATTTTAACCTTTTCTGCAATGTTCTATCAATACTACTTGCCCAAGATTTATGAAATAATGTATAGGGAAATAAAAAAAAAGCTAGCTGTGGTTTTAAGAAGGAAGGCAATTTGGCAAAAACCCTTTTGAAAAAAGAGTGTTAACAGGGAAGTTGCAATGACTTCAAATAGACATTTTTCAATATTTGAGGCTTACAGACTTTAATACAGTGTACATTCATGGTCATACAATATGCAGGTTCACCATATGCAGGTATTGTACCTGGCTTCACACTTGCATTTCTCCCTCCTTTGGTTCAAGATAACTCCATGAAAAATGGACATAATTATTCAAGGAAGGGCAGTTTCAATGTTTTTGCTTCTCTTCCACAGGTGGGTAGCTGATAAACTACATGAAGATTATATCATGACTAAAATGAAACTTTCTCAATACATAATGTTAAAATATTTTTCTACGCACTTCCTTCCCAAAGCCAAAATATAGGGTGATTGTGCATGTCTCTTCTACTGCCAGATTCTGGAAGAAGTAGCACCTGCTTCACAACATTGCTGGGTAACTAATGGCAATATGTCATTTTGATCAGCTTTATAAATGCAGATGCCTGTTTCTCTGGCCAGAAATGAACATCTGTTGTTAAAGAGGTATCATTTGACCATTTCTTACAGCTAATCAATTTTATTTTGGCCTTGTTTTCTATGGCTGTGATACACATTTTGCCTTTCTCTGAGATTAGTAAACTACAACAGGAATGTTTTGCATCATGCTTCTTACTGCTGCACTTCATGTGATCTAGGACAGAACTTGTATGAATCTAACCAAAAGTCCCCATAGTCATTGCCCTTATCCAGGAGGGGTCAATCAGGATAAATAGAGAAAAGTATAGACATAGATGAAGAACACAGAAGTATTTTCCAAGAAAATCTGCCTTCCTATGGCAGTTTGTGGTGAATGAAAAATGCTACCTTTGTATGTAATCCATCTCTTGATTGGTTTTTCTCCCAGATTAGTGCAGAAAACATCTGAGTTGGGAAGGAAAAGTTCTGTTAAATCTGGCACCCTACCTCTCTCAAAAATAGTTTGTGAAATTTTTGACCTTGCTACTACTACATATAGTAGATATTACACCATGTGTCATGACAAGTACCATTCCAAGTAGTGATTAACAAAATTGATGATACTTTTCTCTCAGCTTGTTGTTGTGAATGTTCTTTTTGGTTCTTACAGTTCAATTTTAAGCATAATCTTGCATAAAGAGGGATCACAAGAAAATTATTTGTAATAGATATTCTTTGTTTTTAAAAAAAGTCTCTCTGCAGCAATCCTTTGGAAACATATTTGTCTCAGTTCTGCTCTTGAAACATGGCTTGAGTCTGGTTGCCAAGTTGCTCTTTCCTGACACACATTTTACTGACTCTGCAGCTGGACTGCTGAGTACCATCTTCTATTTACTGCTCATGTGCCAGTGTACTACAACAAAACCCACATAAGTGTAGTTTAACACAATTCATTCTGGCTCAGCGAGCAGCCATTGTTCCTTTGGTGTTCTACAACAGCAGTTACCTGAAAAACCTAAATGTTCACATCTTAAATCTTTTCCTTTTGGTTCCAAGTCCACGAGGTCTTTAAGACTAGTGACATCACAAGCAGGCCAAGAACCTTCTATGCAATCATGCCAGAATGCCCAAGATTTTCTTGGATTATCTCAGTATTTAGGGATTTAATTATTTATTTGTTTGTTTGTACTGTATGAACACAGTCATTTCTAGTAGAGAAATGGTGATGCAGAGTAGACCCACATATTAGTCTTAAATTTATACCATCTACGTCAAGATGTGTTTAGACTACCACAGCATATGATGCTTTTTATCAGTACAGATCAAAGAACTCAAATTAAATTCCCAGCCCTCTATCCCCAAACACACTGAGCTGTGGCAAAACTCCAGCATTATTTTAAAGTGTTCACACATTGAAAAAGAAAGTCCCTACCTATCTGCTAATATTTTTTCTTGATGCAATCACTTCTATTTGCTACCAAAATGCCACTTACACGCTACAAGAAAGGAGTTGAATTATGATGACAATTTCTGATCTGGTTAGCAATCTGTCATTAGGTATTTTGTCTTTCCTCTCCAGTTCTTTACTCTGCTACCAGGCAATCTATGGGAAATCTACCTCAGCCAGTGTTGACCATAGGTCATTTATGGTCTGTGGAGCAGTAGGCAGCGTTTCTTAGGAAAAGCCAGTATATTCTGTTTTGTTAATTGTAGAAAGCAGAAGTCATGAGTTCTTGAGTCATTCACCAAGGAAATGGGATATCATAATTATGTTAGTTACATCATGCTTTCTTCTGCCACCACATTTTACCCTATCTACCTCCTCTCCCGATGTTGCAGACTCTCTCTGAGGACAACAGCTGCTGTCCAAGATGTTAAGAAAGATTTAACATCTCTACTTTGTAGCTTTATTTTTGTCTCCTGTTTGTTACTATGGGGCACAGAATTTTGCAGACTTTGTCACTAAAGTGAATCTGACAAATGGATTTCCTGTCAGTAGGCCTTTTGTCAGTTTGGCATTGTCAGAAATGGGGTTTTTTTTTTGGTTGTATTTTACACAGCGCAAAGATTTTTATGTGAAATTTTTGGAGTTAAGATAGGCTGTGTTTTTCTTATTCAGAAACAAAAATAGAAGACAGAAAACTAAGAGAAAAAATAACAATAAATCCTTTAAAAATGTTTATTTTGTGACATCAATGAAACTTATACTGAAGGAAATAGAAAATTCAGCTTTTCCTTAATTAACTAAGATCAGATTTCAAAAGGATCTGTGGAAATTGAACTGTGAATAATCTCATTCTCTATACTCAGTTGCTGGAATGAGACAGATGCATTTACAGGTATTAGGAGGACCTACACAGACTGCTTTCAATACTCCCCCTGTGCCCTCTTAAGCAAGCCAGTCTGCTTCCAGAAAGTGTCTACCACTTCCAAATGAAAATGGTAGCTTCTTCTGAGCACCTGACATCCAATTGTCCAGCTATGACTACTCCAAGATAATAGCACAGAGTCCTGGCTTTGATGTGCTGAATCTCAATTCTGTGGCTCCCAAAAAGCAATCAATAGAGATTTCAAACCTAATGAAATGGGTCAAGTGCTTAAGTATTTCCGAAAACCCAAGGAAAAGTCGGTTACACAACACCTTCTGAAATCAAGCCTCTGGTGTGCCAATGCTGGTGGTGGTGGCATGCAATATTGGGTGATATTTTTCCAGCATCTCTTGAGGATCAGACACTTCCCACACTTTGTCAAGTCTGGCTTTGAGGCATTCCTAAAATGCAGGGGGATCATGAAAAAATCTGTGCAATGAGGAACTTGCAATGTGGTGAAAGGAACTCAAACTAGGTCCCTCCCTGAACAAAAACAGATGGAAAAATACAGACAGACCACATCAGTCCTCCATGACCTACATCAAACCACCCTCCCAAACATCTCCTAAACCAGTACAAGAACCACATCAGAATAAAATTCCTATTGCTGGGATCTGTCAGACCAACAGCTTACAAGCATTGGGGCATGACCCAAAAGTGGGTCACCAGAGGACACCCAACTGGGTTTCATCCCACCAACTGAAAGGGCAGTAAATCCCTGTGGTTGCTAAAACCAAGTTGGAATTTTAAGCCCAGTGAGAAGGAGCAATTCTTTCCCTCACCCACACCTTCCCTTCCTGCTGTAGCTGTGCTTGTCCTGGATTCCATCTTCACTTGCCCACAGCAAAGCAGACGACTCCCTCTCTCCACTGAGCAGCAGCTCTTCAGTTGCCCTCTCAGCTCCCCATTGTTCCTGTTTAGCGCTGACAAAGTGCCCATGTGATGCCACAGTACTGTGTCAGAGTGATGTTACCCAGGTGCTGGGGAGCACAGTAACTGCCCTATTCCATCCCTATGATTTGCTAGGAAAACAGCCTCCAGGGTTGCTCACCTTGCAAACTCAGGTGTAGTGGTTTCCAGTTTTCAGCTCATGCTTAAGATTACCAAGCCCACTTGGTTACGTGTTATTATTCCCCACATGAATGGTTAATTCCTCATAAAGTTGATGTTTATATTTTTATGTTTGTATTAGATATGAAACTTAAAATGCTTATATTTTTGGTAAATGGGAAGAGGAAGACAGCAAATGCAGTCACACATGAACGTAGCAAGAGCTTCTCAGCCAACTCATTCCCTAAGAGCGTATTAATAAAAATTTAATGGAAAAACTAAGAAGGTTGCTAGGCCACCAATCAAACTGTGAACTCCAGCATTACAAGAGCTTTTCAGTATTTAACAACTATTGCTGACATTTCTCTAGGTGATAAAGGGCTCTCTCAATGGAACAGACAGGAGATTTGTCTTCCAGACTTTTCTGCATAGGGGCAAGTCAAAATGCAGCCATTTCTATTTTATAATAATTATTTCAATAAGTGCCAACAAGAAAAATGAAAAAAAAAAACAGAAATAGTAAAATGTTTACTTGCCTGGAGCACTGTATCCCTGTGGTAAGTGCAATGCAAATAGAGACTGAAAACAGTGTTCCTGCTTTTGTTTATATCCCAAAGAAATGGGCAGGTAATGGCACATGAGGAAACAAGACAGCAAAATCTGAAGCAGGGTTTACAACGCATAAACAGTTGTTATGTTTTTCTCTGAATATCACATTAGAAATTCCAAGGAAAATCCCACTGTATCACAACTACTGGCACTCTACAATATTTCAGCAGGGCAGGGACAGTTAAGGGTATTTGTGTTAGAAGCACAGAAGGCACTTTTAGTTCCCTAAAGTGAGAATCATATCTAATGTTGCATTAATACTGTTGTTTTCTCTACTAAAACAGCTTTAGGCCTTAGTCTCAAGGTTTCATAGATTTTGTGGTGTTAACTTACTGTGACATCCCTCAGCAGCTGAAGCACAGATAATGCTATCTTGCAGATAACAAGCATGCATGTGGGTAATCCATTTAAGTTCTTTCCTAGATTATCTCCCAGTAGTAAAAGTGCTTAAAAATTAATAATTCTTTCTGTTGTGTTTTGCTCAGAAAATCCATACTCTTCTTATCAGGAGTCAATAAAAGCTTTTCCAAACATTAAGATAAGTATGGCAGGGAGTTTTAAAACATTGTCTTAAAGGAAATTGTAGGTATATACTTTGCATCACTAAGCTTCCCTGTTTCACTGTTGAGCTCTGGATGGCAACTTTGATACCATATAACTGTGGCTCAAAACCCCCTGCCCCTTGTCTGACATCTCTCCTGCTGTGTACACAGGCTTGATGTGGATTTTATGGTGTTCACAAGACATTAATGAGGTCTTGATGTGTTTTGTTGCATCAGTAATACAATTTGCTCAAGATTATATGAATGTTTTCATTCTCAGGGAGGGCTCTGGTTTGAGTTCCTGTCAGTTGAATGCATATATATTCATCATTGCAGGGAACAGCTTATGATTTCCTGGGATCCTGGAAAAAGCAAGAAGAGAAAATCCAAAATATGTTCTGTCTTTGGAGAGTAAATTGAAAAAGCATATGATGTTTGGATTATTTTATCTGAAAGGCGTTAGTTTTCTTGGAAGAGCTCTAGGATAATACACAAGCGTGGTGACACATGCAGCTCAATATGATACAGATCTGCATTCTACACACTCACAAGAGGTAGACAGCTGCTGTGGTGATTTGCCAGCTGCACCAATCATCTTCCTGTCATGGGATATATAAACAAAACAAAGAAATTCAGTGGAGCTCATTTCTCACTCTTTGGTAAACTCATTTCAGATCTCCCATTTTAAAAAATCCTGCTTTTTGGGGTGACGGCGGTGATAAAAACAAAATCTCTGCTCCTCACCTTCTAACTCCCTAGAATAAGGGGGGAAATCACATTCCTTTGTTCTCTACTCCTTTTCTTTAGGTACTGGAGAATATTCCTCCAGTGTGTTTTTGCAGCCTGATTAGACACATTTCATCTGCTCGGGGTAGTCACTGAAGATTAATTTGAGCTGATTTCAATTAAAACTACTGTTACATTATGCTCAGTTGAGCAGATTTTTACTGAACCATGTTGATGATATTTATTTATCTTCAACAACCAGCTCTGGTTACATATGACAGAGTTTAATCTGTAGAAGGTTTACTATGGCAAGTTTAAACCCTAGAGGACAACAAAACTCTACATTATACTGACCATGCTCTGCCATGCCATGCCACGCCATGATGCACAATCCTAAATCCTTTCACTCCCCTGGTGTGCTCAGTAATATCTCTGCATTTGGCTAAAATCAAGAAGTCCATTGCTCCTCTTAGAAGCTGGATATAGATTAACCACAGACACTGTTCTATGGGATCTGTCTCACCTCCCTTTGGTCTCAGTGTCCGCTCTCATACCTCACCTCCCCTTGAACCTCTGCAGCATAACATGGATGGAAGAACCAAAGCTAGACACAGAAGTGTGATATACACAGTGTACTTTCAAAACTCTTTGGTGCAAAGCCAGCAGTGGGTTGTTGAAAAGCATGATAGAAGGCTGTTACTTACTATATTCCAGCTGCTGTCATAAAAAAATCATACTGCTTTAAGTAAATGCTAGTAAAATATCACATTCCTTCCTTCAGTAATAAATTAAACAGTTTATGAAAATATTACAGAGTGAAAAATATTTGGGAGGGTCTGGTTTTTCATAAAACAGCTGGACCTAGAAGTTTTGCAATGTACAGCACCATCTCCACATCTTTTGAAATAAGCATAGTGGTTAATACCCAGTTGGCTGTTTTTATCCTTGCTCAATTCTCACCACAGGAGCCTACTGGATGGATAACCTTAAGGAGAGAAATAGAAGTTATATAATATAAGATATAATACAGTTGACAGAATTAGAAACTAATAGCTAGGAGATCAGTGATCTAATGCATATTCATAGAAAGAGGCTCCCTTCATATATTTCAGATATATGTGCTAGTTTCTGTGCTGATCCAGTGCTGTGGTATTAGATATTATAAATGCATGAAATCCTGTTTACTTTTGCCTTTGAAGTTGTGGTATGACTTCAAGGGGGAAAGGAAAAGACTAGTAGAGCTTTTGAAAGGCTTACTGCAGGATCTGTAAAATTAGTAATTATTAATATTAATTAATAATTTCATTTCTAAGTACAAAAAAAAAAAAAAAAACAAACGGACTGAGGTCTATTGCAGAGGGAATGCTTACTAGAATTCTAGGTTAAGTATAGCATTGGTCTTGTGCTTTACATGTAGAGTTTAGGGTAGAAAAGAGATTAAACAAGGATCTATTAATTCAGAATCCCTCTTCCTGAAAAAACAAGTGATCAGGCCAAACCGAAATTGATGCCCGGTGACTTCAATGATTAGATCATAGTCTTATGATATGAGGCACATCACATAGTAAACTGAGCTAGTGCCAAGAATAATGAACAGAGAACTCATTAACTGAGATTCTAAAGTTCTAAACTTTACTAAATCATTTTAATGTCACCTGTCACCACTAAGTGGCAAAAATAATACAGTGAAAACACTCTGTATTTGCAGTACCGGACATGCCCAGCATACTCCCTATGAGTCCACAGAGATTATAAAAATACAAGCAAATGTTTTTTAATCAGATCCAATTAATTTATTCTTGATCTTTCCCAAGTTTTTTTTTTTTTTTTCCCAGTAATAATACTGGTGCTGTCCCTGGAAATTTTTTATCACACAGAGGACATAATTATTTTTAAAGCTATGGGAATGCACATGCAAACATGTTTTGCAAATGTGTAGAAGTATGGGCAAGTTTAAAATTCAACATGGACTGAAAGGAGCACATTCTAATCTTGCAGAATATTTAAGCTAACTCACTGTTCTGTGTGACAAATGATTTTGGAGTGCCACAATGCTTCATCAAATGATAGCTTAAAATTTTGGGAGCAGCAGAATTATGGTGATCAAAACATAACTGTGGTAGAAAATCTGTGGCTATGTCAAAGAACCTTTTCACACTGCTCACCTCTATCTGCTGTCCACACTTGCTTTGCTGGTATCCTTCCAGTCTGATCCTTGTAAAAGTAGATCCACCAAGGAGAAATATCACACAGAGTTGGAGAATCCTTTTAACAGGAAGGGGGATCATGGAAATATTTAACAGGAAAATGGAGTACATCATTCCAGTGCTAATGAATAAAGTGAGAGCAAATTTATGTAAATACCGTCCAAGTAACAAAATTTATAATTTCTGTCTCTGAAAGCTGCATGAAGAATGAGCTGTAGACTGAATTATGATCTAGTTCACCATTAACCACCTGGCATGATAGGTAAAGGTACTAATTATGCAAAACTGCATAAAATTCAGTCTGCTTTTAACCACAATTTATCAAGACAACTTTTGCTTAGGGATATTACTTCTGGCTCGTCAGGCATTCCCATAGACTAGAAATTTTGCTGTATTTCAGGGACAAGCTACATCAGTGATGACTGGGGTGAGACTAAACCCAGCAATAGCAGCAATGATAACAATGAATATTATACTCCACAATCTGGACGACTACCTGTTCAAAGATTATCTAATTTCTTAGACCAGGAAAAACACCATGATAGACTTCCTGCAGAATGTAATTTTGTTTTAAGCATGTTGATCATTCTTACACAGACCTTTTTTTGGAGGCCAACAATGTCATCCTCTACAGCAAAGGAGAAAGTGGATTTCAGTTGCTGCCTCCTTCCTCTGAGGTGACAAAAACCTGTGAAGCTAAATGTAAGCATTTCCTTCTTTATTTCTAGATAATTGAACTTTAACTAAAAGAGAAGGTAGAAATCCATCTGGAAAAATCAGTATATTTTAGTTTGGTCAGAATTTTCTTGCTTATGAGCAGTATCCTAAGCCACTGAGTAAGTGTGGATTGTCTACAGAAATCAGGAATAGCTTTTCAGCTCTTCTCTTTGAAGCTGGCATCTCCTCAATGACTTCAGGAGGAGAGAGGAATTCTCATTGGGCAGGACTGCTGGAGGACAATATTTTGTGTTTGGTGTTTCAGGTGATAAGTGATCTGTGATGATCCAGGGAGCTTATTCCATCCAGACCCCTCCTGACACTACCACTTCCTGTAAAATTTCTGCTGGATACTGTGACCACAATCATATTCCACAAACACTTTGAGCAACTCTAGACCAGCTCTGCCAGGAAATTTATGATACGCCTTATAGGAAAGAAATCTTTTCATGTTTGGAACAGTCTACCTCAGTCATGAAAATCAGAAGAGTCTGGAAATCAGAAGGAACAGCAGAACCACAAGCAATTATCTTGGCTCTTTCATTAACTGAAACTGCTGAGTTAAGTAACAATTAGGGCTTTATCCTCTGTAGCAAAATGAGCAGATTGTCAGGTTGCCTGTGAAATTTCTGTTATTTAATGAAACTATACCCATGAGATGCTCTTTGGCTAGTGTTTTACGAGCATGACCCTCTGCCCTCACTGCATGCGGAGCAGGGAGGACAGGCCCACGCTCACCAGCCAGGGCCCTGAGCCAACAACAAATCCCTCCCTGCACACAGAGACCAGCCCCCAGTTAAGGAGACTGTGAGTGGGAGTGCAAAGATGCCTGAGACCTTTATCTCCTTTTGAAGTCACTGAGATTCAGAGGAGAGCAAGATGCCTGTATCTTGGCATGTGTCAATCTATCATCTATTTTTCACCTGCTCATTCAAAATGTAGTGACTGCAAACAAGAAGGAAAAGCCACTTGTCCATTTACAGCACATCAGGCTCACACACCAGGTCTGACAGAATTTCACCACAAAATACCTGCATTATCAGCATGGCAACATATGTAAAACAAAACTCTTTAATGTATTTTTAAAGAATTGTCTTTTGTTCTTTGCAATTAACTGATTTTTGTGTATGTAAATTATGTACACAGTCATAGACATTAAAATCTGATTATACGTTTCAAATTCAGTTCTTTGAAATCAGTGCAGCCACTGATACTAGCAAAAGAAATGAAAATGTTCCTCCTCTTGTGAGAAAAAAACCCACATCAAATGCACGTATGCTGCCTTTACATGGATATCTTACATTTGAACATACTCACAACTCAGAGAAGTGACAGTCATAATAATCATACAGATAATTGCATCATACTCGCAATAAAGATGTTACTTGGAAATAATTCAATTTTTTGAAAAAACCATATGGCATTTATGATCTCATTATTCATAAATTAATGTCAAGCCTTTGATTCAGTATTGAAAGAGCCATATGTCCAGATTTGTCTCTTACAGATCTGGTCATAATCAACACGGATATTCACAGGAATAACATCAAAATTTGAGTACTTCAAATGTCAGGGAAAAATGCAAAATCTGGATTTTATCTTAAGTCTGTAACAAAACCATCTGAACTTCATTCATTTGCAAAGCTGGTCTGGAAATACAAAGGAACCAATATTCACATAGAAGCAACAGATTGTGTTATCTTATAAACTGTTTGCTGCAAGATATCTTTCTCTTACTTTTCCCTCTTTGAACTATGAAGTAATGTTAAACTAACCAGTCTTTAATCAATGTGTTCATTACTCCTAACTAGTCATAAAAAAATTAAAAGCAATCAATAACAACAGCAGAACAAGTAGATTCCCTGAGCTATTACTCCTCTATTCAACATTTTTTTTCTGTATAATATTATGGTACTTCTTAATTAGCACCTGTTTCCATGATATTGGAAATATCCATGTATAAAGTTTTGTTCATATGTTTGTTTTGTAAATTGCTTCTGAGCTCTTTTTTTTCAGTTTGAAAGAACAGCTAAGTTTATGCATACAAGAAGAAACATCACCATGTGATTTACAGGTGTACCTGCAATTTTTTACATTGAGAACTGTCAAATCATATAATAACAGTAAATATGATATTGTAAACATTACTGCATAACTTCATTCCTGGTACCAGATCAAAAATTTGATTGAAGAATCAATATATTTTCTTTCTAAAAAATCCTTAGGAAGTTTAAGTATTTCATTGGAAGGGTTTTAGTATTTTGCACACATTTTGTGCCCTCTGTAAATCCTCAGCTAACAAGGCAGCCTCTCCCCAGCATACTCCAGCTTCCACTTTGCCAATCAGAACTGCCAGTTATTTGTTGCTAATCAAATACACATTTTCTTATGACAGCAGTTGTTCCAATGGTCCTCAAAAGGTTCAGGTTGTTCTCAGGCCACAGTTTGGATAGCCACTGATGGAAAACTCCCAGAGGGCTTTAATTTGCAAGGCAAAATGTTCATGTAGAGGTGGAATCAGGGGGCAATTGACAGGATTCATGAGCACTATATCTGCAAGTACCTCACAGCATGACCCAGACCCTGTCAGGCTGCACTCAAACTACATGACCCAGACATCAGTTCACTTTAAAATCATGGCTCTTTCAGAGTGCTGCCTGTCTCTTAGTGTCATTACTTATCTGTTGGGAACTTGACTCCCTCCCTGTACAAACAGAGAAGCTGACAGCAACACCGAGGATCACAGTCAAATTCACAGGTACCTGTTATTCTTAGTCAACTTCAACAACACTAGACCTTTTGTAATAAAGCTGGGCACCAAGTTCAGACTGTGCCCAATAAAAGTTCCTGCAAGTGAAACAACCATGGTCTGGGGGAATCAACCTTGCCAGTAAATTACTGTATGACACTTCTTTCTTGTAGAAACAATTTTCACAATAAAAATGGGCCCAAATTCTGGCCAGGTTTGTGCTGAAATATTTCCTGGTCATCATTTAGTCAGCAGGTCAGGAATGCTTCGAGACAGTCTGTTCTGCTTCTCCTTTGCAAAGCAGATTGTCTGCTGTGGGACACAGATGTTTATGGGTTGTCATACCATGAACCGAGTCTCCTATCAAATTACAGCCCTTAGTCCACAGAGTGAGTGTGTCACTCTCAGTGTGTTTTCCATGAAAACTGCGGTATTTAAATTTGGGTCCACCCTGAGGATCCTAACGGCACATAATTAAAAGGGTTGTGTCTTGCCTAGGGTCCCACCACCAATGGCAGGCTTCAGCCTTTCAGAGTAGTGTTTCCAGGAATCTCTTTGATGTGATTTGCACTCACAGAGGCACATAGTGGGAGTGCAGAGGTTCAGACCATCTGCAGTGTTTGTGCAAGTGGGCACAAGGATAAAAAGTCTCTTTGTTTCCTGCCCTCATCTGCTCCCACACTCAGCTTTCAAATGTGGGTGCTGGATTCTGATGGCACTTTTCAGCACCTACAACGACGTGACTGGTGCACTTTAAGATTAAACTGTGTAGCCTGTTTGCCAGACTGAGATATTTTGTGTAGAGCCTCATGTTTAAAAATTCATTAGATGTTAAAAGTTCAAAGTTGTTTCAAATTATCTACATCTCGAGAAAGAGTCCATAATTGAGCATGTTAGAGTTTCATTTCTTCCTATGCCACCACCAATAAAAGTTTCTTGTTTAAGTTTCCTTAGCTAGAAAAAAGCAACAACAACTTAATCAATCACTGCATCAAATGTGCCATGCACAGCATCATGATGCTGAGTAGTCTGAAGCCATTATTTTGTTACAATGCTGTATTTCATTCCAGCATTTCTCTCTGCTGCCTCATAACCAGGTTTCACCTGAAGATCTGAACATTTTTTTATCTGAGTGTTAGTAGCCTGGAGTGAATGGCACTTTGTTTTCCTTTCACAGTAAGGTCAGGAAGTTCATAACTGCCCCCTCCATCACATTAAAAATTAACTGCTAAGGCATTTGATGCTCGCAGGAAACAATATATTAGTGCAAAAATCACAAAGGCCATTGTCTTCACTCTCCAATCTCCAAATATTTACTCTTAATAATCTCTTCATCATCAATATTTCAGCATTTATATCTTCCCCCCATCTAAAGGACACAACTGGGGGCAAAAAGGCAACCTACATTGTAGTAAAGCTCTTACTCAATGGCTCTTTCTCTAATTATCAAGTGTAAATTGATTTTAAATTAACTAAATAGGCTATCATTTTTGTCTCACCAGGAAGAAGGGAGGGAGAAATTGCACCTCTTTAGCTGTTTTTTTGTTTCATCACAAAACACACATCCTCCCTGTGTCTCACTGCCAATAAATTTAGGTTCTGCTCTGCACTCAGAACCTCCCACAAAGGGAGTGCTGCACCATACCCAGCAATAATTACAGGGGGCAGGGACAGGCAGGTGTAGGAAACTTATGGTTCAAACTCTCCTGGGTATGAACAGCCTGGAGGAAAGGGTGCAGGGAGGGGTGTGTCTGTTCCTGGGGAGCTCAATGATATTTGCTTTGAATGCATTTGGCTTGAACATTGATTTTATGTGCCACAGCTGTCTAACCTTAGCAAGGTTTGGGCTGTCATTCCTTAGGCAGGAGAAATTTTAAGACTTTAAATCAGTAACTTCATCTTTCCATATGTTTCTTATTCAACCTAATATGCAATTTCCAGTTAAAATAAACTTGGCCTTGGGATAACAGAGATAGATAATCAAGGCAGCTCACTATCCCATATCAAACTTCTCCTTTCCTCTGTGTTAACATTTTCTGGCTTGGGTCTGATGCCATTCTAAGTGTTCCTGTGTTCCTGCTGTTAAATACTGTTTTCTTTCATTGTCTCACACTCCTCTTTCCCTAATAATAAGGTTGTTTTACTTGTTCTCATGTAACTATAGTATTGTTCTGTCACTTCCACCCATAAAAAATCCCTTTGCAGTAGAAAGAGATGCTGCAAGGAGAAAGCAGAAAAGAAAAAGCAGCAGAAGGGTCCTGAGAGGAAATTCATGAGTTGGCCCAAACACATAAATCCAGAGGAAGAGCAGACCACTCTTCATGAGTCTCTCACATGTAAAGGAGTGTGTGCAAAGTTTCTGTTGGAGGGAGCTGACATGGAGGACTGAAGTGCAGAAGCTCTGCACTGATTTGGGTTGTAGTAGCAAGCTCTACAGCACAGACAGGGCATTTATATTGCCCAACCCAACATTGCTGAGGCCACTGGTTTGCATGGTGGGCCTATCTTTCTCCCAGAAGCAAGTTTTAACTATTTTTTAAAAAAAGATTTTGCAGAAATCCTTTCACTTCAAAAGAAACTGATGCTGACCACAGCAAAACGTGAATGAGTACTGGAGTACTGTCTGGCTGTAAAATAATGATGATGATGATGATGATGATAATAATAAATAATAGTAATAAATTTGCTAATTAAACACATTTGCAAGGTGAGCAAGGATCATGAAATACTCATGAAAAGGTCACCTTGTAACATGGCCAAGAATGAGGAATTCTGACCTTTAAGACTGAATGTAACCCTCTAAGTAAGTCTGCTTTTTCTAGCCCTGAATACAACACAGACTCCTGATAAATGGGCACTGGGTAAGGAAACAAAGAGATCCTGAGAATGAGACTGCTGCCTTTCTCCCAAAAAACCTCCTGTTATCAAGAGAAGTGAGTGGTCTGGAAGAAAATTTGTTGATGTCTGTCTTCCCTGAAGGTACTTCAAACAGTAAACGAACACACAAGATCCCATGTTTATTTTCTTTTAAATATATTTTTGAAAATATTGTGTGATCCAAAATATGTGTTTTTCAATTTTTCATGGCCTGGCTGTGAGTGATGTATTTTATCCATATTCATAACAGTGTACAAACTTTCTATTCATAGCTCTCTCCACTGCATAAATTTGGGTGGGCATGCTGGAATTTCCTTCTGTGGCATATGGTAATCCTTTACCTGAGGGCTTGCTCCAAATAAATGTTTACATTCCTCTGACAGCTCACTTGAAATGTAAAGGAACAAGGTATGTGAGTCTTCCATAAAATAACTGACTGAATTTACATGTTTGGGGGAGGAAGGAAGGCACATAGCGTTCCTACACTGGACTGGCTGCAGGAATGTCCAACCTTGTTTCCTCTCATAAATATTTCATAATAGAAAGGACCTTAAAAATACGCCAATCCAAACTGTGGATTGACCCTTCCAACTCCAGGCACCATAGCGAGGAGGGACTGAAATAAACACCACAAGCAAGCAGTGCCTGCAGTGGGCAGTCATCTGTGGAAACCACAGCCTCCTCTTTGGTCCTGGGGACCTTCGTTTCATTCCGAGGCTATTCCAGGGAGGGCTGGCTGAAAGGGAGGGTGGTGGGTACCAAGGGTCACACATCAAAGGTGCAAAGAAAGGTGGAAATGATCTGGAGAAAAACTTCCTAGTCTTGGATAGGGTTTCATTTTATTTCACACAGTTCAAGCAAATGATGTTTTTACGGATGGAGATGAAAGAATGCCCCAGCAGCTAGGGATAAGCACACTGAAGAAGTAAATAGGAAAAATGTCCACACATGGTGATTATATCCAATTTCAGAAGTAAACGTGCCACTGTTTGCTTATTAGAGCACCAGGCCTACTCAAGCTCCTGTGATTCCAGCTAGTCATATGGGGTTTCTTTAACCTTCTAATCATTTTTCATACCACCAGAGCTATTCACTTGGCTGCCCTCCTTTAAGCTACTACCAGACTGGGGTTGGCAGGTTACCAACACATCCCCAAGAGAAAGAGCAGCACAGGAAGTCAGGAGTTTGTTATTTCACAGGAATCCAAACCCACAGCTTTCTCTGGTCACTCCTGCCCACCTTCCTTGGCAGTTGAGTTCTAATAAGATATCCTTCAGCTGCCTTTGATATCCTTTACTGAGGGGACATGATGTTTAGCCCTGGCAGGAAGGTAAAATACAGAGGCTCTTTCTCCTCTGTTACTCACATTCCTGCACAGTGAAAAATGTCACTTTTCCCAGTTACAAGTCTTCTGTTTCCCGTAAGTGCTCATTGAGAAGCCCACATATTTGCTATTCCTTTCAATTGCTATCAAGATTACTCTCATGCCTCTCTAAAAGGGCACATGGAGCTTGTGCAAACTGAGTAGAAATAAAATTAATATTGGTCTAGGCTACAACACCCCTCAAAAGCTGAGAAGTGCCTGAGTGGCATCTTGTCCAGGACATTTAGAGGCTGATTTTCTTCTTTAAATGAAGAAAAGCTTCATGGATGTTACATGATTTACACTGGTATAATACTAGGGGAAGCAAATGGACCCTAGTAGTTGCAGTAAATGATAATTACCAGAATAATAAACCCCTATCTCTTCTCTGAGGAACAAAATTTCCTCTGCAATCTTTAATTAAGTTGGGATCTGAGCCTTTTGTGGGCTAATTTCCTGCACAGTGACCAATTTACAGTGTGGATACCAACTCTCACACATGTAAAATAACTTGTATGAATGCGACCGAAGAAGTCAAAGATACAGCCAGGGGTGGAAACAAACCAGACCATAATATGAATGTGCACAATTCCCACTAGAATCTGGTAGCACATTTATTCAATCCTGGATTTTACTCTTACTTCACAGTCCTACACTGGTACAGTCCCATAGTAGCTCATTCATATCAGCCCAACCTTTGGATCAAAGCCTCCCAGACTACCCTTACAGGATGTCCATAGGGTTGGCAGTCTGAGATTAACTTATTTTTCTAGTGATGGAGATACAAATATTGACATCTTAAGATTTCAGCTGAGTTTTTCAGCTGGATTTCCTTGAATTTGGAGAAGTTCCACTGTGTTTAGCTGGTGAACTCTAAAACCCATCCACAGTCCTTTGCCAAACAGGTTCAAAAAATCATTGCAAAGGGAAAGAACAACCCTTAAAACTGGGCTGAAGTGTATCTCCATATTTGGTTTTGTAATCTTAATGAAGACATTGAGACACACCTCCTAAATAATCAGGGCATTTCAAGGCATGCTCCTTGGTTTCAGCACACTTCTCACCATATGATCAGTTTCATGTAGTTGTCTCCACAAAAGTGGAATTTAGAGCCCTGTCATTCTGAACCACTCCTCTAGTACATGGGTAATCTTGTATATCTACAGCCTGCCGGCATCACCATTAAGTCCCATTAGAACTGCGCATTGGGCTTCCATGTAACTCTTGTGTGTCAGAAGCCAAGGGGAGGGGCTGCCATTTTCTGTTCTCAGGAAAAAAAAAAAAAAATCCACTCTGGGGACTCTGCATTTCAATGAAAAATTGTCGCTGCACAGTAACACAAACCCCTAGTCACACCAGCCCCATCCTTAAAAGAGAGCTGGGCCCCCCCACCCCAGACACACAAGGGAAGCTAAGTAGTCTTGTATGGCAAAACTGAATTACAGATTAAAAATTCCAAAGCAGCAATCAAATAATCTCAGTGAGATTAAAGATGGGAAAATAAGGACTTTAAACAATCCATGTAGACTTTGAAATTATATTTCTATTGTCACATTATGAGGGCAGCAAAATCTGTTTGTAAAGTGCTTTGTTCCTCCCAAGCAGCAGGGGCAGCTGTTTGCATCCAAGTATTTAGTATGGGTTGGGGATAGACTGTTTAAAGTCTTTGAAGAAAGGAATTTTATTTTCATTCTTCTTTACCAGAGTGGAAAGTTACTTCACAACTTTTAAATATTTGCAAATTCATCCAGGTTTGGAAAAAAGAGCCCACCCAAAAGACTGTGTGAGATGTATAAAACCACAAATTCCTTGAGGCTTGTTTATTCTCAAGTTAAGAAAACAAAGCATTTTGATGGCTACCAGAAGGACGGCAATGTTCTTTTGTGCTGATTACATCAAATACAGTTTCCCATTGTCTGGAGAACAATTTTCTGTCAAGATATTCTTTTGACTGAGCTTTGGGTGGTAATGAGCTTTTACTATTCAATAAAGTTCTGCTTATCACTATCAACCCAGGCTCAGACTGTGAACCACTTCCTTTCGGGAATCTGTTGGGATTTACAGCTTTCTGTGAAGGCAGCAAACTAACTCACCTCTGTCGGCGTTGCACAAAAACGTCTGCAAAACAAAAAGCAATTATTAGAGTAAATATTCTAGAAACATCCCTGGTTTGGTATGTTTCAGCTTTTACTATATACATATACACACACATATCAAACTTTGCCTGCATTTGTGTACTTTGGAAATTATCAGAAGGAGCACATGACCACTTTGGTGTATAATTCCAAGTGACTCAGTCTGCCTGTACTGGGAGAAGACAAAGCAGTCCACAAAGGACTGAGTGCCTGCATGTCAGAATATTAGTTGTGCATAGGCTGACATCTGTGCAGCATCAGGTTTCCTGCATTTTCTGGTTTTTTAGTATTAGTGGGTTTTGTCCTCATCATTATCATTCCATTATCATTTGTGCTTTTTCCTAGACTCCTCAGTCAGATGCTATTGGTAAATATAAGGAAAAAAAAGAGCAAGCAAGCTGTATTTTTATGCACTTTGGTGTTTTAAAATCTGCACAAGATACAACTCATGAGCATAATTTAAAAACCATCCAGTTAAAAAAAACCCCAACCCACATTTTTCATTATAAATGAGATTTTGAGTGGTGTTTTGGACCGTGAATGGGTGACACACCCACAGAAGTACATTATACAATCTCATAGCTTCTGAGTTCAGTGAATGTGACCTCAAAACACTCAATGCTTCAGAAATGTGGAAGTTATGATATGTTCCTTTAAAGAAATCAGGTTAATATCAGAAGTCAGTGCATTGCAGAAACAACAAAATAAGGTTAGTAAGAATATCCAATTAAGTATTGCTGCTGTACACTCTATTTTATAGAAAGTGTGTAAGGAAAGGAAAATGAAATTTCAAACAACCCATGTGTTTATATAGTAAGTAACATCTTGAACTACATCTGTTAAAGCACTTGGTTTCTGGATAGATTACAGCTAGCCTTCACCAACCTCTTAAGTGTGTGTGAATGTAGAAGGGGGAAGGCCAAGTTCAGAAAACATCTTTTTTCTGTGTCTTTCCAGGGTATTGCTCCAAAACACAGGGCACTGTATCAGTAGTGCTGGTAACAGCTCCCAGAGCATCCCTCTATCTCCTCAGGGATGTCACGGCCTGTGTGCCAGCAGACCAGGAAATAAAGAAGAACCTTAACAAAAACAGGAACAGAAATCCATATTGCAGTCTGCTTCTAACAAGTCCTTCAAACCTCTCTGTGTCTGTGGGGCACAAGCAGGACCAGGCCCTCACTCTGCCAGGCAGCTCCCTTGCAGACGTACTCAGCAGCAAAAGTCTTGTCAGTTATTCCTAAATGCATTCATCCTTCTTTGAGCTGGAGGTCTGAGGTCAGGGATAATTAAAATATCATGGTATGTCCCATAATGAACTCTTCTTTGTAGAGGCCTGCTGTCTGTGACACTCTTCTCTCTGACCTCAGCAAGTGAAAGAATAATTCATCCTTTGGGTCCTGCATTATTTTTTGCCTCACAAGGATGCAGAAACTCTTTTCAGGGTTGTCTGAAGAATCATGCCCACAGCCTCCAGTAGATCACCTCAAAGAGGACATCCTCTTGAGATTCAGCCAGCTCTCTTGTTCCACAGCCTGAATTGCCTCTTTCAGACGCTCATGGGGAGAAGAGCTAAATATCAGCCCTGAATGCTGCTTTTTAAAAACAGCCTTGTCATGACTAATTTTAAAGTAAACAACTCTTGCAATGCACAATAGAATGAGCTAGGTGTTTCTTGTGCTATCTATAAATTGGTGGGTTTTTTCTGTGTTCTGTGGTTTCTTTATTTTCTATGGATAAAGGTCAGTAAAATATGAAGAAAACCTTATTTATTGGTGCACAGATTTGTTGTAAAACAAATTTTCAATATTAAATCACATTAAACGATGTGTGTAAACCTTATCACTCTCTTTTATTAGAGCAATATTTGGACACAGTCAGGCCTCTGTTGAATACATGACAAGACATAATCTGACCGCAAATTTGTTTCACTGGATTATGCTTGAAGGTTTACCATTTTCTTCATGTTCCCTCAAATTTCTGTCTTATTTTCCCCACTTGTCTCAATTAAAAGTTCTGTTGTTGCCTCCCTCCTCAATGATTTTTTCAAAATTCTGCTTTCATGCATTTTTCCTCAATCAAGCCAGCTCAGCAAAGTCATCTGTTCTTTCATCAGGAAGCCAAGAAATGACAGTGACAGCAGAACTCTAATTGCCAATTTAAACAGCCAGGAGTTTAAATGGGTCGTAGATCCTTTTCATAGTTCATCCTGACCCATTCTATGAGCTGGCAAAAGAGAGGAGCTTCTGCAGGCATCATTACTGGTGGTATTAATGATCTCATCTCCTCTGACGTAGGAAACACAACAGCTAGTGGTCAAGGTGGCTGGGAGTAAGGAATGTACTGTATTTTTTACACAGAAGACGACCAAATGACCACACAGCCACTGCTGCTACTTTAGAAGGAAAAAAAGAGAAAAACGTTTTTTTTTTCTTGAGTTTTCTTAGGAAAAATACTATTACTATATGTGTTATATTTAGAAGAGCCAAAATATCCTGGTTCCTTGTGAGAATTCAAAGTAAGTGACAATGGTTCATGGCCTGAAATATCTGCTTTACTCCCAGACAGCCACCTCTGTTTGAGGTGCTGTTATTCTGCAAAGTGTTAGAAGGACCATCAAAGCACATATCCTGTTTGCCTTCTTCATATAGGTCCATACTTCTACCAAGACAAACCAACAGTATGTTTGATTCATGTAATGCAAAAGAGGGTGAGTGAGGACACATTTAAACATTATATTACACTGAATTGCCATAATAATGTCTCAGGTCTCTGAATTTTAAGAAGCAACTCATGTCAGATCTGGACCACGGGGAAAAAGAAAAAAAGGCTGATATAAGATGCAGTAAAAGCAATTCCCCAGGCCCTGTGTTTTCCATGCAGAGATTCACTTCTTGGTGGCAAAGGAACATTTGAGTCCATCAATTGACTGACTGTTGTAGTATTTGTCGTTGTGGCGCTTGTTTTGCTAAAGGAAATGCTTTCGCAGGGAGCGCACACACAGCCTGGCACAAACCGGAGTGTGCCCACATTCCTGACAATGATGGTTTACTTAGCTGTGCAGAGGGAGGCTGTTTTCAGCTGCCTGGGTAGAGTGCCCATTTTTTTCCTGAAAAAGGGGAAACAGAGTAATACCATGAAGAATTGTGGACTTGAGCTGCCTGATTTCACCACCAGATCTAAATTCTTCCAAAACAAAATACCTCAAATCTTCCAGTGGGCAACAAGGTGTGTGTTTGTACACTGCTGTGGCAGTCTGTGGAGTGTTTTTTTATGGTGACTTTCAGCTAGCTCAGTGCTGAAACCAGACACAGTGGGCTTAGGTAACAATTGGTCTCCCTAGTGTTTATGTAGCATAAACTTTTTTTTCCAAAAACTCTGCTTTACACTACATAAGAGCTTTGTTCTTCATGCATTTAACCCCTTAAGGAATGGAGGAGGATATTTGCAGGTCATTTTAGGGGATGAGATGGCTATGAGGTGCAGCAGGCTGAGATGGCTCACCTGGAGGGAACAGTATGGGTAAGGTTTGTACAGTGAGCTAGGAAGTGGAGAAGATGAAGGAGAAGGTGTTCATCCACATTCTCCACTACTAGAACAGGACTCAGTTTTAAACAGATAAAAATCACTTTGCAGAGGAGACAGTGCACTTCTGAAACATGCTGCCACTGGAGCCACACTGAGGAACCAGAGCAAACTTTTGAAACTTCTCAGTTCAAAACAGGATTAGACAAAATTTAAAGCAAATTAGGCCCAAAATAGACACCATAAGGAATGGGAAAGGAGGGATGTTCCCTGAGGCACCACCAATCTAATAGATATTTTTTGTACATTTGTTAATCTAGAAAAGTTAATCTTCCCACAATGGTTTCTGCAGAGCAAGTCATAGCAAATTCTGTCTCTTCCAGGTCGCTCCTAGTGAGATCAAAGAGGCTGCTTTAATTTATTCTAAATTATCTTCAGTTTAAACCTCTCCCCAGATAAAGAAAATTTAACTTAATAAGTCCATGACAAAACTAAAAATGTCATATGGTAGAAAAAAAGAAACCAGCACTATGACTTATTTTTAGAGTAAAATAAATGTTCAAAACGCAAAACAGTCAGTGTCAAATTTTTCTCCCACCATGTCAACCATCCACTGATAAAAAGGCAGAATTCAAACACAGTGGCTCAGCTACATCTTTGTCCTGTTTTGGCGATGGGATTTGAGAAAATTGCACAACTTAGCCAAAAAATGTCCAGTGTCTTGAGCCAGGTGCTGTGTACTTTTGACTGCTGGGAAACAGCACTGGTAGACCTTCTTTAGCTGGTGAATGGGAACTAAGTGAATAATATTTTTTTACATCAGTTTCAGGAATGAGATTATAGCCTCTGACTCAGAAATGACATCCAATATTCATTTTGATACATTTCTTTGAATTTATCAGGACTGACTCCTTCAGCAGTCATTGTTTTTCCCCACTAAGCCCACACCATAAATTATTTTGGTATATTGCCTTTTGGTTTATCTTTGCTTACAGTAACTCCACATTCCCTGATGAATGGCAATCCATGTGTAAGCTGTTTGAAAGATAACTTCTTACTGGAAACTGTACCGTACATAGTTATGACTCAGTCTGAACAACAACAAAGACTTCCTCGGTGTTTTGATTTGTCAGCTCCACTCCATGTTAACCCATTTGATAATCCAGGACAAAAACCCAGACTGCTTGATTTCAAGTTTTCTTTGTACCGTATTTTGCACCAGAACAAGCAAAGTTACCCGCATTGAAGATTACATTAGGTAAAAAAAAAGGTAGAAAACAGCTTTACTCCTGGGACATTCTTCTATCTGCTGATCCTATGAGAGATCAAATCTTCACCCTCTCCTTCTGTAGAACCTGGTGTTTTGGGCCTCGCCTCCTTCCTGTTGAAGATATTTCATTTGGAATGACGCCTTCTGTATTTAGGTTCAATTTTATTCTTCCCAAGCTGTAGTGTGCAAAGTAGCCTGTTGACTTTCTGCTTTGTGCCTTGCTCTGAATTCCAGATTAGCACAGCTTTCTTACAAATGCTGGGACTTATTGGTACAATGCATTTCACCAAGTTGACATTTCCAAGAAGTCTGCCTCACATGTTAAGGGGGAGTGTAGGAAGAAACTGCACATGAAATGAAAAATGTTCTCTTGACAACTGTAGGTATAAACTGCAGTTTAATTGAAACTCATCACAAAAAGTCATCCAGAAGTAAAATTACTCATTGGCTTGGTATAGCTGTCTGTACTAAGTCCTCTTTTTATTTCCCAACAATACACAGAGTTCAAAAATAATAGTCACTGGAAACCAAGAGAAATATGACGGATGCTGACTTGGTTTATGTATAAATGAAACAGCTCAAAAATTTAAAAATATACCTCAAAGATAAACACATCTGTTTGTCTGGTAGCCACCTCTCACATTACAGCAACCCTTTTTATTTCTGTTCCTGTTCTGTTCAGCTTCACCCTCCCAAATGGAATCCTGACTTGCTTTCATTTAATTTTATTTAATTTAATACAAACTATTTATTTAATGTCTTTTCTTAATTTAATTTTTAGAAATCTAAATGAACCAGTAATAGCATATTCATCAGTCTGCATTAATATTGACTGCAGGAATTTATTGGGCCTTACAAACAATTTTGTTGCCAGGATATAGTGGTTCTTGACAGCCGTGGACTCAATTTGCAATTGCATGTAGGCTGTGGTCATGCACCCTCATGCCTGTGGCTGCAGCAGCTGAACAGGTCCCTGAAGCAACACCACCTCATCCCCATGTGCTCATCGCCTTCTCTCTGTGGCCCTTATCCAACACCCATCCAAAACAGAAGGGACAATGTTAAGAATTTAAAGGAGACCGCCCCTGTTATTTTGACTGAAACAAGTTGTTTGACTGAAAGAAGTTATGGGAAGTCACATGCAGAGCCTGGCCAGCAGTTCAGAGGAGCTGGTAGCTTCCAGTAGCAAAGTGGGGAGGAGGCTGTGGCACTCATCTTATTGTTGGCACAGCTGCAGCTGGAACAGGGCATGCATCCATAGCCTTGCGCAAACACCAGCTGCAAGGCAGGAGATGACAGAGCCAGAAGAAATGCCATATGGGCATGTCAACGTGCATGCAGCTTGAAGCAAAACATCTTGGGCTTGCAGTGAACTTATTCCACTCCAGACAGCGGGAGTTCTGCCATTTACGTCTGTGGCAGAAATAATTCTGAATTCTGAGGATGACTTGAACTGCATTAAGTGAAAGGACTGCTTATCACACATTATAGGGTGAGTGTCAACTTGCTAAACCACATAATTAGATCATGTATCTGAGCCCTGAATTCTTACTTATGCACCTAAAGAAATAGATTGAATTTCATAAGCACTGGGAATCCAGGCATCTCCTGTTGACATAGTCATTCCAAGGGCAACTGTAAGGCACCCAAATTCTGGGAAAATAAAACCATTTATATGGCCATGGAACCTACTTTTGAGTGTATTTATGTTAATATTTTAGACTGCAAAATTGAATGCAAAGAAATAAAGCCTTTTTGGGAAGGCAAATTTTAAATGATGCCTCAATTATTTCAAAATATCACAACATCTGGAAGAATACTCATATAGACTAGAGCAGCACAATTATAGGGCTTTGGATGACCATGTTAAGATCATAGTTTAGTATCATCATGGTTAAATTTCTTCTAGGTACATAATTACTTTTCTACAGAATATAAACCACTTATTCCCATCAAATACAAATCAGTCTCTAATTTCCAAACCTTAAAAGTGCATCAGTCACTTCAGAAGCTGTTATCTTTCAGACACATGTAAGTAGACCTTACAGCTTCTATGTTTAGCTATAAAAGAAAATACTTAAGTAGCCAATAGCAACCTCTGAACAAAGCAATGACATTTTGCCTCTTCACTGATTTTACTGGATCTTTCACAGTGTATTCAGAGATGAAACTGCCCCACTGCCAGGGATGGAAAGATTTACAATGGTCTTGTGCTCTAGACTCATGAGAGTGAAGCAAAGAAATTATTCTCACAACTTGGTGGTTTCTAGATTTTAATGTTCTTGGTAATGGAGACCCAACTGCGTCTGGCCATAGCAATCCCTTGCCCAAGCTCAGTGTGCAGTTGGTGTAACCAGAGTGTGCTTCAGTGTAGAGGTGGTTCTTGACCTTGGAAGGGACAGATAGGAAAAGAGACAGAATGGGGAGGATGAAACTGAGTAATAGGAGATACAAAAAAGAACGCCAGGTAAAGTCGCTGTGCATACTGCATGTACTTAGTTTTTTTCATTGCATCAAAACTATGCGCAATATACCATTGCACACTCAGTTTTACAAGCAAAGTTTTAGATATTGCAGTATCTCACTTTCCAACCCTTCTTTCATAATCACTTTCCCATATGTTAGGGATGTCACAGTAAAGAATCACATCTGCTGTACACAAAGTTCATGTATCAGGCACCTGAGTATAATATGTGGGAAAGGCAGCTCTGAACTGCTTTTATAATTTCCCAGACCCAGTGTCTCAAAATGTCTGGAGAGATGAGGGAGCAGTTACTTGTCTTTCCTCCTTTATGCTCCCTGCAGAAGCCTTCTGGGGGAATCTGTGTTGGCTGAAAGCTGGAAAGAATTATGATGTTGTGTACATTGCCCAGACAAACACTGTCTTGACATGAACCAGGTCCTCCTGGTCCCCATGCCCAAAGCTTTTATTCTCTCTCCAATTGCCATATGATGTCATCAAGCAGTCAAGCCCCACCTTGAAAGCGTGCTCAACCCAAAATACCTTTATTCAATCCATAATTTAACCTTAACACACCTACACATGTAACAATTAGTTGCTGACTTGATATATCAACCAAAGGGATGTAACTACCAGGGACATGTCATCTCAGGGACTGCTTGCCACTGGAAATGTATGAGAGCAGCATGAGGTCCTTTCCACCCTTCACCCTAATCTCTTTCTCATACCTTGACTGACCACTGCTATCCCCTGTTTCAGCATGTTCATGCTGTGCTGGGATACTGCCCAGGTCTGTGCAGATCATGTTTAAAGTGGACACTTTTGGAGCATCATTAGGCAAACTCTTCCTAACTGAGCAATCTGACCATGCATTTGGTAGTGTTTTGCCATGCTAGGAAAGCTGGTGTTCTAACATGAATAGACCAGTGGCCTTTCTACATGCCATTGTCTGTGTTTGAAAATCAAACACAGTCTCTGCTGAATCCTTGAAGTTCAGATGGAGATTCAGGAATGAGAAGCCTTCCCACTTTTAAGTGTTTTGATTGATTTTTTCAAATGCTCAAATAAATTCAGCATTAATGAATCAATAAGGTCCTGAACAGAATTTCAGTTATGGATAAATTTAACCCAAAATATATTGTGGTTTGATTCTATGCTGAACATGTTTATATATGTGATTGAACTGACTCAAGAACTACTGTGTTTAGCATGAATTAAGTTAAATACAGATATTAGGACCTGCCAGGCTGAAGTCTAAGACTTCAGTAGGTGATCTCCTCAGATGAGACACCATCATTGAGCATGATAGGTCCCAACTTAATGTATCAAATAGGTCCCAACTTAATGTATCTAATGTCTGACCCTGCTATCTGAAGGGTCAGACAACACATCCAATTTTGCTTAATATTTGCATCAACTAGGTGTGCATATCTGGCTAGTGACTGCATCTCATCTGACTCTTGACATCATCTTATGT
Source organism: Melospiza melodia melodia (assembly GCF_035770615.1). Lineage (NCBI taxonomy): Eukaryota > Metazoa > Chordata > Aves > Passeriformes > Passerellidae > Melospiza > Melospiza melodia. The sequence continues at coordinate 32,879,290 of NC_086196.1, forward strand.
TATCATTCAATTTCTGACTCTGTGAGCATTAAGGTGTGTTCATAGGTGCAGCAAGTCACAGGTCACAGCAGGTCACAGCAAATAACTCCAACCTAAGTTGGAGGGGTTGGAAGTGTCTAATTTCCAACCCCTCTCGGCATTTACTCATCTGCTTTCAGCCATTGCAAGCACTTCCATTCTGTCAGATTTCTAAATCTTTGTGCAACATATCTCAGGCTGGTCTGCTTTGCCCATCTGATCTGGCAGGTGCTCTTTCTTCTGCCAATGAAGTATCACCACAGTAGAAGTGCTTCCACCTTTTTGCCTTGGATAATATTCAGCTCTATCCTCCTCTTCCCACTAAACTGCAAGAAAAGATCTGAACTGCAATGGGAGAGGTTCAGTCTCAATTCCATCCTCTTCTGAAAGGTCTTTTCATGTCCCAAGCATTTAGAGGTGAACACCATCAATTCCAGTCAATAGACTGCTCTGAGATCCTCCTTGATTTGAGTAAGAAACTACAGTGAATAACCACATGTTCATTAGATCAGAGAAAGACAATGAACAATTTTACAGACTCTTGGGTCTGATATTCCCATGGCCAGGGAAGCATCTCATCTGTGATAGTTTTTGACAGCTTGGCTATATTGCGGGAGGTTTTACCTCTGGGAGACGAGAACCTCTTCCTTGGTTCACAGGTCTTCAAGGCTCTGCCCTGTAAAATGCTGCTTTTTGCCATAGATTGTCTTGGAACATCTAATACTCACAGTGGTTTAATGGTTATCCGGAAATACTGCATCCAGTTTTTAAAGGCAAAGGAAAGGAATTAATTTTCACATTCTTGTCTCCTCTGGTCCTACTTTTATTAGCCCTCATATTATTGAAGAAAGCTCAAAATGGCCATAATCTGTGTGAATTTAGCATAACACAGGCAGGATAGGGATTGAAGAGAGCTGAGGATAGTGAATTCTGATAACAAACCTCCTCCAGTTTCCTGCAGTCTGAAGATTGTCAAGAAGCAGAATTTCAGATAATATTCCCTCTGGTTTATTTATAACCACACTGGCTTTGTTTCGATCCAGGTGATGAGGGTTTAGAGCTCTCTGTGTACTGTGAAAGGAGGGAAGGATTCCTACCTTTCAGACAGTGGAGTTAAGACATCTAAAAGACTAAAGCTGCATTACAACATTGAAAATTCCATCCTGAGCAGCAGATTTTCAGTTTATTTCCCATTGATCCACATCAGTCTGGGTGCTTTTTTAAAGTTTATCTCTGCAGCCTTAAGTCACAGGCGCTTCAGGGCAGGCACCAGCCATTTCATGTGTCTGTAGAGCAATATCTATTTGTAGGGTTAAGAGTAATATCAAATGCATTGGCAATCAACCACATATTATCAATTTAGGTATATGAAGTATACCACCTGGCCTGTAAGCATTTGTTTCTCCTGCCTTTCCCCTGTGCATGTACTGTTACACTTCATCTGAGAGCAAAAGATTTATCACTATCTCCCTCCAATGGTAAAGTTTGGTAATTTCTTTTGCGGAATGAAAAAAATATTAAAAGATATTACAGTACCCATTATTTTGAGTTTTTTTTTCCTAGTCTGATTAGTAGAAAGAAAGACTGATGACTTTAAAAGTCAAATACCCTTTACAGCATGCAGTCCCTTCTGCAGAATTATTCTCATTTATTATGTATTTATTTATATATTATAGAATCAAAATGTTGAGCCAGAGGCTGAGCAGGAATTTCCGTTCCAAACACCTGCCCACAGCAGGGCCAGCCGTATCCTCAGACCAGGATGCTCAGGACTCAGATGTGACAAATGCCCAAGGGGTCCCATTGTCCTCAGCAAGAGAAAGCTTTTCCTTATGCCCATGCTGGATCTCCCATTTCACCTAAGGCCCCTTGTCCCTTGGCTACCTCTCGTGAAACCCAGTGGAGCTCCTGGCTGCCTCTTCTCTATCACCTGCTCACAGGTGCAGATTCCTCCCACAGGCTACCCCGGACATATTTCTCCAACTCTCTGCACAGGAAAAATGCTTTATTCCCAAAGATTAAGAGGCCCCTGCTGAGCATGCTTCAGTTTGTCCATGTCATTCCCGCAGATTTTGGCAAGCTTTGCTGCATGTGCCTGCACCTGATGGCATATGGCCTGACTTTTCATTCCTTTGACGATGAAAGGATCCTCTGTTTTACTCTTGTTGTTTATTTCCGTATCCATGGCTTATCACTGATATCTTCCTCTCCAAGTTGTGTCTTCCTCCTTGGCATGGCATTTTCACCTGCGTTTCAACATCTCTGAGCTTAGTTTTGGCATGCTTTGGTCCTTTGCAATGCAGCTCATTTCCTCACAGACCATTTTTTGAAGACACTAAAATTGCCGATTTTCTGGGTTTTTTCAATTGCATTTCATTTGATCCTATCTCCTTTCCTGAGTGTTTGTAAGCCTTTCTTTTGCAGTTTGCAAGATTCCTTTTCCCTTCCCGAAAGGAAATTTCATTTCCTTTCGGGAAGGGAAAAGGAATCTTGCGATTTCAATGGGCACCAATAGAGGAATCTTTGGTGCATGTCCCTGCACTTGATGGCATGCCATGCCTTTCGATGCCTTTGACTTTGGGAGAGATTTTTTTCTCTCTTTTTTTTTGTTATTAGACTATCCATGCCATGTCCTTCATATCTCCCTCTCCAAGTTGTGGGTTCCTCCTTGGCCTTTTCCCCTGCTTTTGCAACATCTTCCAGCTTAGTTTTTGCATCTTTTGGTCCTTTCCACTGCTCCTGATACAATCCCGGTCCATTTTCTTAGAGTCACTAAATGGCCCAAATTTCCACTTTTTTTTTTTCTCCTCCATTTGCAATTCCTTTGATGGTGTCTCCATTCCAGCATGTTTGGAAGTCCTTCTTTTCTGTTTTGGCCTTCTGCGGGGATCAATTTTGGCAAGCTTTGCTGCATGTGCCTGCACCTGATGGCATATGGCCTGCTTTTTGATGGATGTGACTTGGAAAAATTTTTTTTTATTTTTTTAAAGTACCCATGCCACATCACTCATATCTTCCCCTCCAAGTTGTGTCTTCCTCCTTGACTTTTTCCCCTGCTTTTGCAACATCTGTGAGCTTAGTTTTGGCATGTTTTGGTCCTTTGCAATGCAGCTCATTTCCTCACAGACCATTTTTTGAAGACACTAAAATTGTCGATTTTCTGGGTTTTTTCAATTGCATTTCATTTGATCCTATCTCCTTTCCTGAGTGTTTGTAAGCCTTTCTTTTGCAGTTCGCAAGATTCCTTTTCCCTTCCCAAAAGGAAATTTCATTTCTTTTCCATTCCTTTCTTTACTCTTTTAGTCAGAAACTCATGGTGATGAAGACAAGTATTTTCCAGAATTTTCAGAAGTAATAATTCTATCATAACTCACTGAAGAGTTCCTAAAAGAGAATTTCGACAGCATATCTGTGGAACATCCCAGTGTGGCAGAGCTACTGGTTGTCACAGCTCAGCATGCAGCACTGGCGGGCTCTATGAGGAACAAAGAACTGTGCTGTTGTACTACAAAACGTCCTTGTTAATAGCTGTGAATTTTCTTACATCCTTTATTTTGATACCCTATTCTGCTCCTTGCTGTCAGCAACATGGTATAAGAAATATTACGTGTTCAAGTGTATGCCATTTATACAAATGAATTCAAAGACTGTGCTCGCAGAATTTGACCTGATTTCAGGGATTAAAATTATGTGGTCAGCATGTGTGTATATATGTGTAGATAAAGACATTGAATAAAGTTTGAGAGTAATTTACTCACAAAATCCAATTAGGCAAGATAAATTTTCAGAAGCAGCTCCGAGAACTTCATGTCTTGGTCATTGTCACTGTCAATGAGACTGAAGTGCTACCCTACCTAATTAGTCTAGCAGAGACTTGTCATCCATGAGATACTTGAATATTGTCATATCTTAAATGGTAAATGTGCAAAAGCAGAGAGAGGAAAATAAACTACTGCAAGCAGAGCCAAAGAAAGTAATTTTGGTGTCCATGATGGAATATAAATTAGCTTTTCCTTCTTCCCCAATCCTCAGCTGACGGCAAGCAGCACACTTAGCAGCATCAACACATCCGAAGAATGAGGCAATCTTGGAGATGGGATCTGATTCTATGAAACACACTGGGAATCAAATTTTTCATCTTCTGTTTGACAGAAGATGGCTGAAAGCTTCATTCCCTCTTCCTTAGTACTTGTAACTCACGGAGGCTAGGATCCTGGTGAAGGCTGTCAGTGAGAGGCACTTGGAATGGTTCAGTGTTTAGTTTTTCCCTGGTACTCAACACAAGGGCCACTCTACTCTAGTATGCAAGCCTGGGTGATGGTTCCTCTTCCCTTACCCTCCTGGAATATTTATTTCCTGTTGGCAAAAGAGCAGATCTGTCTTCTGGTTGATCCATACTGTGATTCTTTGTCAGATGATCCAAGACCTCTGGGGACACAAATCAGGGCTTCTTACAAGCCTACCACACTGAGCTGAATATTAAGCATGTAGAGAACTAGATGCTGGATTTCTCGCTATCTCTTTTCTAAGGCCTTTAATCTGATGATGCCATTGCCTGTCACATTTCTCCTCACCTCTTTCTATGATAGATCAAAGTCCTAGGAACAGAATTAAGCCAAATCTAAAGGATGCCATATTTAAACTTCTTATCTCAATCTGAAGATCTATCTCCTAGTTTTTCACTGTACAGTCATACCATTCAAAAGGCTGAACATACCAAAATTACATTATTTGACAGATATATAGACTGATTTCAGGAACAAGCCAGTCTGTTAAAATGTAAAAAATAAAAAGGCTGAAACATTATTTAATCATCAAACCATCATATACTGTACACCCCTAAAAAAATATTATTTTTCCTGTTATTGCTTACCATGATTCCTTTTCCCTTCCCAAATGGTAAATTATAAGTTTTAAACAAGTAATAATAGGAAACCCTAGATTTATATCAACAGTCTGAAGAATTGTGTGATTAAATATTTATGGTAAGTTAAAAATTCTTACTAGGATAACTTCATACATTGCAGAAAGAAAAAGTAAAGCTGTCTCAAGGTCAAAAGTAAAAATGCCATTTTCAGGGGAGGAGGTACATACAAAATTCAAGCTGGGACCAATATTTCCTAGTGCTATGATTTTCCTCTCTGTACATTTTTATGATCAGAATTGCTTCTTAATAAGCTCGCCTAGCAAAATTTCACTCTCAGGAACTTTAAAGTAAAAAATATATTGTTCTTAAACAAGAACACAAAGAGTTCTTGGAAAGAAAACTTGCTCTCTTACTTATAAAGTGCTCTTAGTGAACTTACCTGATAATTTGACATGAGGTGATGTGGGGACATTTACTTCTTTGATATCTTTTAATGACACACAGTACGGATTGCATAGGTAACCAAACACTAACGATAAATTTTCTTAACCATGCAGAACTTGCTAAATGGAGAGGTGCTCACTCATTGTCATACGTTCCTATCTCTGTTCTAATCTCTTTTTTCTCCATCACTTCAGTTCCTAAATATTGCTGAATTTTATTGTTTCTGGGCTGAGATTCTGTTTGATGTGTCTGAGTACATTTCAGCACAGCAAGAGTCCAACCTTTCAAGGACATACATTATACCTTATTCAATATAGTAAATGACACATTAACAGAAATACATTCTAAAGGGGTTTTTTTCCAAAGGAGCAGAGAAAATGAGAAGAGAGTCTGAAGGAAATCCTGCACTGAACAACCAGGGAAAGGTCTGCACAAGTCCTGCCATGGGCGTCTCTTAAACACATTATAGCACATAGTGTTCTCCAAGGCAGGATCCCACAGACATACGAGAGCACAAATATTTATTTCACAAATCTGGACTCTGTGGTGGAACATAAACATTTTGTATGTTTCCTGCAGCTTATTATCACAGATCCAATGTTACATTTCTCAGAAATCAATCACCTAGAGTGCACTTTGTACTGAGATCCAGGGTAGGCAAAGAAAAATAAGGCTATGTATTTCAATGATTATCCAGATGTAAGTATAGGTGTATCCCCCAGGAACTTGCTGGAGAGCCCGGAGTGCCTTGACTGTGGGCCAAGCCATCAGTATTGTGCTGCTCATGGTCCTTTCCTCACATCCAGAGCCAGCCGTGGAGCCTGCTCTGCCTGGGCTCTCCAAGAGAGCTGGGTGTTCTTGGCCAAGTTTTTCCACAGCTGGGACAGGAAAGGCTCAAGTGGATACCCATGAATGGAGGGGAGTTGGATGGGTCTCTGCTGCTGGGAGGAGGCTGGTCAGGAGCAAGCTGTCAGGAGAGGAAGAGAGGTATGCACACGCCTCTCATGGAAGGAAAGACAGACACCTTGGTAGGAAACACACTCATTTCTCCATGGAGAAGTCTCATGTCTGAGATCCACTTGGAGGTCTCTGCTGGCAGACATGAAGGGTCTTTTGTCTCACATGTATCCACAGATATTTACACACTGGGGGAGAATGTCATGTGTGATTTTTAAAAGCATTTGAGATTCACAGGAGTGAATCACATCTAATGCAAATTAGTTGATTCTTTTTTATTTCCTCAGTAATTAGAATAATAGAATAATGAAAGGCATTACTTCTCCACCCACAAGACACAGTTTGAACCATCCCTCTGCTGTATCAGATATCTGAAGAATATTCACTCTGGCCACAAGAAGTATGTTTTATGAGTTGAAACAAAATATCCGTCAGTAGTAGAAAAATACTATCCAGCTGACTTTAAACCCACATGTGCATTGGACTCTTAAAAATGTATGGCGTGACTTATATAAACTGACTACAAAAAAAATTTCAATTTTTGTTCTTAAATTATTGCCCAGGGATAGCTACAAATCTCTTTTTGTGTTATGACACAACATAACAGAGGAGCTATGATTTGTGATTTTGTTTTCTACAGACCAAATTCCTCTCACCTTTTCTGAACCAGACATGAATAAATGATGAAGTTTTTCATGGTCTGCTGTAGCTCACCAGATCACTCTCTCTGTTTCAGTCCTATTCTTAAGCCATTTTGATTCTTGCCTGCAGTTGTGGTACCCACAGCACAAATCTGGTTAAATTCACGAGCTGCTGTAGCATGCAGTCTCCCACCCATGATATTACCGTGCTATTACCAGACCTTTCTATTACCCAGAACTGCCCAGGAACAAACCACCCTTTCTCACTTGTATGCCATGGGCCTCAGGAGAGGTAGAGTAAGGCACTGAAAGACCAATTGTGCTAACTTTATAATGCACATGAGAAATCCCCTGAGGTTATATTTAGGAGAAATTGAAGACTGTTGGTGTTTATGCAGGCATGCTGAGAGGCATTGATGTCACTGAGGACTAGAACCTGGGTCTCTATTCCCCTGATTGTGCCGAAAGCCCAAAGAAGGAATTAATGAAACTCCTACTGATCTCTTATGTCTCTAGGACCCTGCAGATTAGAGAATAAAAAGAACCCCATGTTGCACCTTGATGAGAGAAATGGCATGATGAGATGAAACCTTCTATGAGGTATCAAAACTAAAGTTTGGATTAATGCCCATTAATATAAGGATGAGTCAGGAACTGGCTCCTTAGGTCTCTCAGTGATTAAGGGAAGTAGTAAGCTTATGAAAACATCCAACATTATCAGAGATTTGAGTAACTTTTTGTATACCCTTTTCCCTCTGACTATAGAGGTAACCTGATTGTCTGCTGCAGTCCTTCAGTGTTCACTCTCAACTTTACCACTTTAAAAACTTTTGCCTATTATTGGGAAATTCTGGCACTTCGCATCCCAGCCCCTTGCTCAGTACTTCTGGATATGCTGAGCACAGATGTTTGCAGAATACAATGGATGGCATCTTCTGTTGTGAGAAGTTGACACAGCTCTCTTGGCATTAAAATCCTTTTAGACCTGCAGAGACACCAAATCTAAGTACACGGCTGTGGCTCATCCCAGCAGTTACACCCCTCTGTCATGAAATAATCACCAACAGCGTCCTAAAAATATGTGTCACTCCTTAGATAGGTGGACTGAGAGAAGGATAGAGATTCAGAAATCATGAACAGTGCAATAGATTTGAATAAGAAATTATATTTAGAGTCTGTAGGCTGATTTTTAAAGGTTGCATGAGTCAGTAGTCATCATGAGGCTGAATCAGAATTATTGCTTCTGAATATATAGGAAGGTATGAGGAATTTTTCAAAAATTATTTTAGGTTCCCCTTGCCAACGCTTTTGAGCATCCAGTTTGGGTGTCTGTCAGAAGTCCACAGCATCAAAATTCCCTTCAAAGAAATGAAATTGATAAATGATCAGTTACTCATTTCATTAAACAATCAGTAGAAAGATCATCTGAAACTGTCTTGTGAAACTTCTGGAAGCCAAAACCTTGAGATGATTTACTGTTTTAAATTGTTGTTTTTGCTGCTATTGTTAATTGCAGATGCAGCAGGTCATCTGTCTTGAAGAGGATCAAAATTCACTTAAAATAGCCTCTGAGATACAGTATAAGATAAATATTTCTTTTATTGATTTAAGATTGTACTTTTCAAAACTTCTATGACTTCTACAGTCTACAGTCTTCTATTTACATGGTCATAAATGAATTAAAGTGAGGTTAAATGAAGTGCAATTTCACATGCATTAAAATAAATTGTTCTTCAACACTTGTGATTAAAAGAGAAACTAATTTAGATTAAGAGAGTGGCTAAAACTCTAATTTAAAATAGATGTAAACCAACTTGAAGATGACAGACCATCTGGGTAAACTCAGATGCAGAGAGAACATCTTGACTTAGTCTGCCTCCAGGTGCAGAGGGCCAAGAAATTTCAAGGAGGTAATGAGTGATTCAGGCTGACTGCTAGTTAGACTCTCAGATATCAAATCCTCTCTTTTCTCCATCTTTAAGTTTCCAGCCCAGAGCCTCAGCTGGCAACTCAACCTGTGTGCTGCTGTCCTGCTTATAGTCACCCAGTAACACACTGTGATATGTGGTGAGGGAAACAGCATCTTGTAGATAATGAATTGTTGGTTTTTCAACCATGTATGCATGTGTGTGTACATAGAGAAAAATAGGCTGTAGGTGATATGAAAAGAGAGAAAAAGACAGAGAAACAGAGAGGAAAGAAAGCATTTGCCATTGATTTATATTTGCTATGAGGATGGCCTCTGTACAGAAAAAATATTTTCCTCATCAGACTGCTTTGGGGTTTTTTTCCAAACTCTAGCCTGAAGAAAACAGGAAGAAAGAAACTGAACATTTTTCCAGATATCATACCAGGATGCCAGCCCTCTCCTAGGTCATCATATCAACCTTGCTGATTGTTCAGCCCACTGCGATCTGCGTAAGTTGTTTTAACAGTTGTGTATCAACAGCAAACATTTGCCTGCTGCCTTCCTGTGCCACAGAGCTCCTCTCTTTGCCCAGGAACTCCTGGCCAGCTGCCACAGACAGTAGACTCACCATCTTGACTCGGTCATGTTTGTTAAATCACTCTAGATAAACACAGTGGATCAGCAGCAGCCAGCATCCCTTACTCAGCTACTTTTCCTGACATGCTCCATACTCATGAGGTGCATTGTGTGATTGATTTGCAGGGTGACTATCTTCACAGGGCTCTGGAGAAGGATGCAGTCAGAAAGTGTAAAGAGTTAAAACACAGGGCTCCAAAACAAGCCCTGTGAGACTCTACAACTCCTAGGAAACAAACTTTTCCAGGGTGACTGACGAAAGCATGAATTAACAGGCACAAGCTTAATTAATTCATTGTCTCCAATGGAAAATGAAATTTCTTGGGTTGCCCAAAGAAAGGAAAGAATGTAAGTTTAAAGAAGGGAAAATATTACAGCTAAAAGGGCATAGTTATCTTCAGAGATGGTGATTAATTGCCTGGGAAATACACGGTCTGAGAGCTCATGTATAAATGTTTAGTAAGCACCCAAAACTAGTTCATAACAAATTCCCTTGAACATAACTTTTGCCATGCTTGTCAGTTTTGCTTTTATCTTAAAGATGCAAGGATGTCTTGCACTGAAGCCACAGCTACAGAAAAGAGGAGTGTCAATGATATGGGTACCTGGCAGAGTTGTTGCAGGGAATAGAAGGAATAGATCATTCTGGCAGCCCCTTCCTGCCCTAATGATGCTTCTAATCTGCAGTGACTCTGGGTCATTCACATTTACAAAAAGAAAATCTAGAGAATCAGAGGGCCAAACAGGGAGCAAAATGATTGCCACCTGGGGTTTGGTGTACCTGCTGTCTAATACTCTGCCACTGCACCAAATGACTTGTCTTGCATTTTCTGGTTTCAAGTTTTCTTTCTAATGTGCTGAGCAGGACTATTAAAGTGCCACTAAAAAAGTCCTGCAAGAGGAGAGTTACTTTGATAGGTGCTGATTGGTGATCTCCAGATACTACCAGAGGTCTTTTGCAGGAAGGAGAAAGGAGAATTTTCACCACTGACTGCTGTAGCATAAATCTCTATTAGTTTTATTGTATCTGGTTAAACTAGTTCTCAGCTGGGCTCTGTGTGGAAGTCAAGGCTACACATTGCCCCTGGTTTTCACCCTGAATAGGGATTTTGTTCCTCAGATCCTCTGATGTCATGAGCTCAATTTTACTCTTGATGCAATGCCCACTTGCTTTTTCCCTGGCTGCCAGCAGCACAGAAAGAGGCACACAAGGAGGAGGGAGCCCACGTGTCCAGTCACCTACCCACCAGTGCACAGGGCTGAAAACAGAAAAGGAAGATGAATAGAAAAGAGTCCAAAGCCCAGTCTGAAAGAGCTGAATAAAGCTACAGAACTGGACAAAATGGTCCCTCTTACCTTTGGACCTGCTGTCTCAGCTCTGGAGGCAACAACAAGCTGGCTTTGTTTTTGTGATCCAGCCTCTGGTTTGTGGGAGAAGGCTGGCAGCCAGAGGCCCTTGCCCCATGCTGGCAGGGGAGCTGGGGAACGCTCACTTCAGGACAGTCAGTGGGAAGAGGGATTTAGGCATATTGTGCAAACCTCAATAAGTCTCCTTTTCTACTATTTTTTTTGTTATTTGGGCGAGATTTACCTTTCCAAGGAAGGGGTGATACAATAAAACACAAGAAGAAACAATATGTAGAAACAATATGTAATATTTTCCAAATAACTCTCCCCTACCCTACTATTTTTAAAAATAAATTGATAATCTATTGTTGGCATATGCCCTGGTCTACTGAAAAGTCACTCGAGAATAGAGCAGAAGAGGAAGGGAGGCAAACTAAGTGATTTTGATATGTCATTTTCCAGATGATTTATATTTCATTACAAAAGCACAGAATTTGTTAAAATTTGCAATTGAATTAAAGTGAACAGTTGTGGGAGAGTCTGGATAAACTGGCAAGAAACTCAACAAAAATACTGAATTTCAAGTTTTTTGTAGTTCTCACTTCTAATAATCACAGTTCAGAAAAATCTTGCCAATTCTTCCCCAGATAATCAAGATGTTGAAGAACAGAATGATAAAAGTGAGTGGTAATATTTTATATTTGCTTTTGAAAAGTTCATTAATTTGTCTCAGCTACTGCTATATATGTCCATAAAAGATGAGTTAGAAATAGGTAAATATCGTCATTGATGAAAAACAGTGCAAAAGAATAAAAACATTTTTGTTGAATTATTCACCATTCCAGTGGGATTAGTCTAAAACTACTGAACAGAATCAGTTACTACCAAGGTTTCCCCATAATTTCCAATTTTCAGGTCCTATTTTCAGCAGCGTAAAATGTTTCTGAATGCTTCATTTGCACGAAAATTTTCCATGTCTAGCGTCTGCTTTAGGCTGCTTTGTTTGTGGAAAAAATCAGCCAAAATGATTCATTGGTTTCCAAGTAAGAGGTTAGTTAAAAATACATTGTTTTTCACACAGTAAAAATGTTCTGATCCCTTTTCCCTGAAGGCACTGAAGTATCCCTCTCATTTGAAACCTGGGATTGGGCTTGGCACAAAGGCTGAAAGGAGAGGGGTACTCAGTACAGGTGGGCCTAGGGAACTCTCTAATGTATAGGAATTAAATTAGAAAGCCCTGTAGTTTCTCTTCACTGGGCTTCTTCCAGCAGATGTCTGACAAATCTGTTGTTGGCTCATTCCTCTTCTGCCTATCACTCCTGTGCAAGTGCTGTGCAGCTGTCTGCAAGAACCAGGGATCTTTGGACTGTATGCTTGGAATGGCCCCTGGCTGACCAAAAATTGTAGATCCTTCTGTATCCTTGTCCAAGAGGAACTGAATTGTGAGCATTTGGCTGCTGGATTGTCAACACCTGGGAAAAGCAGCTGGCATTTCCATGGGCAACACCAAGCAACTTCTGTCTGATTTTCTTTTCTTGCTATTTTTAAGGATGAAATTGCAGGGGAAAAAAGGAACATGTTCCAGGTTCTTTTCATCTGTGGCTTGTATTTTGCCCTATCAGTTGTAGAGAATAAATACAGGGAAATATGAATAATGTTAAGAACTGGCTAGCAGGTTTTAAGCAATGCACCAGCTGCTTATTCAGCACAGGAAAAAGTACATTGTTATGTGTCTCATCTCTTTGCACAGAGGAAATACAGAGCTGTGGTGCTGATGGGGAATCCTAATAATCCATCATAGAAGTGGGGCTCTTCTGGGAGACTGCTGGCCTGTGGGCTTGTATGGCCATGGCTGGCACTGCATCAGCACATCCTGTCCTGGCTTCCCACTCAGCTCCATTTCGAATTATTTCCTTCTGTCTGTGTGTAGGTAAGGGGGCAGAAGTGTCAGGAGCTGGAGCAGGGTCACAAGTCCAGGTATCAGCACCCAGAGTGGGAGAGGGTTTGTGTGTCAGTGTGCAACCATCAGACAGTACCACACTGATTTAGCTGCTGAGCAGGACAAGGGGCTTGCCTGGGAGTTGAGAGGGGGTGTCTCTGTGTGTCTTTGAACACCAGCAAATGAAGCAGGGGCGTGGGACCTGGGGGCTTGTCTGTCCAGGGGACAGCTATCAGAGGGAATCCCATTGCATATATGCAAATATTTCCCACTGATGAGTCTTCATCACGAGCTGCTGGGGGAGGGAACAGGGTTAAGCTGTTTGTGCTGTCTGTGCATGTGTAACTATCACTGTTGGTGCTGCTTTTTGGGGCCAGTCTGTGTATTTGCATTTAATGCATGCCTCATGGTTGTGCAGGTGTGCCTGTGGGGATGCATGCTCAGTCTTGCCACTGGCTGGACCTGGGGACATGCAGCAGCAGCAGCTTCACCCCTCTAGGGATGCCAGATTCAGCAAACCAAAATAGTTATGATATTTCTAAATGCAGAGTAAGCACCCTGCGTGCTAATGTGAAGGTGAAATGGACAAATAAAATAGGCAGATAAAACCGATGAAAGTATTTTAATAGTTCCCATTAGGTGACAACTGAAATGTTACAGTATTTTAACCCCTCCCTCTCCACAGCCTATTATTTTCTTAAATAGTGATGGGTGTTTGAGGCACTGCTGGCTGCCAGAAAAGCAAAACCAGGACGGCTGCAGAACTCGAGCAATTCTCCCTCGGTACCACAAGATGGCAGGACCTTAGTTTTCAATCTTTTCTACTTCTGCCTTATTCGTTCTGCTTTTTCTTTTTTCCCCCCTGTCATTTTTGGTTGCCTGACACTCTCAGATAATGCTATTTACATTGAAAGTGAGTATAAATGATGTGTCTTTAGCAATGAAACTTTGTCTGCATAGCAGCTTTGCTTTAGCTCTGGAGGGGATTGAACACTTTAAAAATAATTCTGCTTTATAAATCTAACTTGGCATAAGTAGGTGCCTTTCTGGTTCTGTTTTTGTACCAATTTTCCCCTTTTCTTTCTGGGAGTAGGCCAGCCACTGCAAATAACTTTATACTGGTATAAATTACAGATATAACAGTTGACACATAAAATGTTCTGGCTTTTGTCCCTGGACAACACCTTAGCAAAATGACTTATTTTTTGAAGAAGGCATATGCTTAGCAGTTGTTGGGGGGTTTTCTACTTCTGTAAAGTGCATTGATAGTGTGTGATTTCAGCTCTTCCCCTCAGACCTCTGCCTCTGCACCTGGCCCTACATGAGCAGGCACTAAACAAGATGGGGGCTGAGGATGGGGTTCCAGTGGCTGAGTGTACTTTGGGCCTTCCCTCCTTTCCTTCACTGCCACTGAGCTCTCTCTCTTGCCTGGGAAGGCAAACAGCAGGGTTCAGGGTCGGCACAAAAGACTGGTTAACACGAGCTCTCTGTTTCTTCCAGGGTAAGAAGTGTCTCATCGAAAAGCTTAGAGCTGATAGCATGTGCAGATCTCTCAGAGGGCAGCAGAGAGTGCTATTCAATAAGCAGTTATTTTTTCAGTTTGGTTCTCTCTTTTTCAGGTTTTAAAGAAAAATCCAAGAGGAAACCATGAAAAATGGGGGGTGGGGGGAAGAAATATTTTATTCCTTCTGCTTGTAGGAAAGAGCCCTCCCTCCTCTACAAATTAAGCTGGATGTGGTCAAAAAAGACATGAAGATCCTCTTAAGTTTGGAGTCCCTTTTTCCTGCCTGGGTATCTCAGCTGTCCATTGCTTCAAAGCTGGCAAATGGGCAGGGGGATAAGACCATAGCATATTGTGGGGAATCTGGCAATTACCTGCTACCATACCAGAAGTCAATGCTTTAAAATTCTTCCTCTGCTGTTATCCCACTCTATAGGCAGAAGCAGGAGAAAATACTTCAACTATTCAATAACAATGTCTTTGTGCCAGACAGAGTAAAATCTGTGGCTTTAAAAAAAAAAGGCAAAAGAAAAGTGAAAACTTTTCTTAGTAAGACCGTCATTAGCTGGGATCATGTGCTACCTGTTTTAAGGTAGCTGAGGAATAGAAAAATTCTAGCTAGGGTTAGAGTAGGAATAATGGGAGAGCCAGAGAAAGGAAATTATAGTGGTAAACCAGCTGGGAACTAAATCCAAAGAAATTAAGATAACCCTTAGTCCAACAACTACTAATGGAAGGAGAACAGCAATATTTGAAAATTGAGCATTAAACTTTGAAGAGAATGCTATATAGATGGATCTATTTTACTCTCCCTGTTGGGGTTGAGACTTACTAGAGAATATAATATGTATATTTTTCTAGTATGAAATCTTTTCCTTACCTTGCAATTTCAAAACTGTTTAACCTGTTGCAATGTCGTACAAATATTTTTTACAGAAAAACAAAGAAACATTCTTAAAAAACCCAGTCTGGTTTAAAAAAAACCCAACCAAACAAATAAAAAAACCCAGAAAAGAAGTTTCTAAGAATCAACTTTGGCAGACAGATACTAGGCCTTTAACACAGTTAGATAGTTACAGAAAAAAGTGGTCCTTGGAAAAGGTGTATTTTATCTTTCTATTTTCAAGGGAAAGATCTTGTCTGGTTACCAGACTATCTTCAGCCAAGATAGGAATGTCCCTCAAAGGGGAAAGTTTTTGCCAAATCCAAGATTACCTGCCCCAGATAAAAAATTGCTAGAAGTTCATATAGGAGAAGAACAACAAGATGGACAGATTTCATAATCTGAAACTCTTGTCTACTTGTCTTTTCCAGCCTTCCATAATTTTGTTTTGCCTAATTCTCCTCCCAGAAAAATCTCTTTAATAATTTCTTCCCTCCAGCACCAATACAGTCTCTGTACAATTCTGGCAGTTCTCTGTCTCCCTGTGGTATCCATTTTCACTGATTTATCCATCATCACCCTGTCTTTAAGGGTTTGGAGACATATTTCTGGTTATGGCATGGATACACTACTGAACTTGGGACTCCTAAGCTCTGTACAACACCTTAGCTATGAACTCAGTTGCTCTTTCCATTCATCATGCTTTTCAAAAATACCTACAAATTTCATATTCAGTGATCATCTCTTTTCTCTCTGTAGCTCAGCTCTTCCACACCCTAGCTAAAAAGCACTAACCTTTGGAGGTATGTTCAGTTGGACACATCTATCTTTAATTTTTTCCCCATAGTCTGGTTCCTGAGATGCCTTTCTCAATTTTCTGACCTACTTTTCTCTGTCTTGCCAGCTTTAGAACACTAACTCCTCAGCTGCTGAAGGAGGGGGTAGATCCATATAGCTCTATAATGGATTTGTGTCCCCTTACATCAGCAGCAAATCCAACCTGTCAAGTCTAAAAATGTGTCCAGGTGCAGTATTTCACTTAGAGTCTCCCAGAGAGGCACAACAACACTCGAGCAGCTTCTATGGTTTGCACAGAATAGTGCAGATTTTTTATATATAAGTTTACTGTATTCCCCAGAAATGCTTTGCAAGGTTTTCACAGGTTATTAAGAAGTTTTCAAACCTTATCCTCTTAAACACCTTAAGATATCTTCTAAAGACAAACTAATCATGCAATCTCAAGACTACCTGTGAGAAAGAAAAATATACTGTGCAACATCCTCTTTTTGACCTAAGAGCAAAAACTCTCCAGGAAACCAACAGGAGACCCACAGAAATGCTATTTGCCTTAACAAAGTGGGCATTTTTAATGTATTTTCTCTTGTACTGAGAATTTGTGATCATAGGCATTTGAGATTGTCATATTATTTCTTCATAATGCAAAATGTTTCACAGTTTTAAGAACCTTTATTTTAAAAAGCTTTAAGAACCTTTTATTCTCTAGTTCACAGGTTAGAGCAGGGGAAGGAGCTAGCAGCTTGGATTTTGCCAAGTTTTCTCACAAGAGATTGGAAATTTTTAGTGAATAAATGCAGTTATGTTTCTTAAAAATGACTGCAAAGAGGGAAGTTTAAATCATGATTAAATAATGGCAATGTGCTCAGGAAACACTTGCTCAAGCCTCTAAAACTAAAAGACAGAGCAATACTTTTTTTTTTTTTATTTGCCATAATTTTGTAAGAGAGTTGTAAACTCTACAACTAGTCTGGTCTGGCGTCTCTAGTGACAGAAGCACATTCAGCTCCCAGCTGGTTTCTTGCTTGCTAGAATGCAAGAAACAGCATTTACAAGGTGATGTATATGCAACCCATGGGAGACATCCATAGGAAAGGAGAGAGCAGCCTCACAAAAGGCAGTTTACCTTCCCAATAAGTCTCTGAGTCTCCAGGAGTATTTACTCAATCTGTTTATGTTTCACAAGCAGAGCTTTCTGTCTCTCAGAGCTCACTTCCACAGCACAGTGTTAGTTGCCATTGGTAGTGTAACTGCAATGCGTTGTCCTAGAGCAGATGTGAATCCTCAGATTTCCTTTTACAGGAATATGCATGCACAGCAAAAAGACATTTGCTTGAAGTAAATATTTTTCTAGTATGCCCAGAAACAGACTGTAAGACTAGTCATCTTAAATTTCCCAATATTTGCCTGGTACCTTACCATTTTCCTGTAAACTGGAAACACCACAAAACTAAAAATTCAATCTAGGTGAATAGTCTCCTTTGCTTGATTTGATGTGCAAACATAAATTACGCTTACATTGTTTTCCTAGGTGAGTTTCCTTAGCACCAGGCCTTAGGTTGGCCTGATGGGGAATGCACCTGCACCACCTGCGCTTTGCAGGGGCTGAAGTAGGGAAACCACATGGCTGTACCCACCCCCAGTGTCCCGTGCAGGGGACTGGTGAGAGGATGGCAACTGCTTGTGAGGGCACCCATGACCTAGGGAGACCTCTCTGGGGGTGGAGGAAGGAGGCTAGAGGAGCTTTACCCTCTGCTAAAAGGTTGTTTGCACACTCTCTCTCTCTCTCTCTCTCTCTCTCTCTCTCTCCCTCCCTCACACTTATGGAAGACACAGATGTACCAAATAAGAGGCAAAGGGCAGAAGGAATGAAAATTCTTAAACATTCCAGTAGTAATGATTGGTCTAAAAATAGTCACATCATGCTTGATGGGAGGAAAGAGGAGAATGAGGCCAGTGTTTCTGCTGGATTTTGTTTATTAAATTTGTGCCCCTATGGCATCTGGGATAATATGGCCAAACAGGCCTCTTTTAAACAAGCCAGACCTCCCCAGTGAAAGGAATTAAGCCCAATACAGTTGTGATCCCACCAGCTGGGATTCAGCCTCTCCCCCTTGCACTGGTCCGCACTTGCACCCAGCCTAGATGTCACGCTATGCAGCCAAGGATGGGCTGACATGGGGTTGTATAGATGGGCCTCCAGGATGGGAAATGAAATCAGAGAATGACATTCTCCTCTACAAGGACAAATATTATAGCTATGTAAACTCCAATGTTCCTGTCCCAGACATCCTGCATCCTGTTTTTACTACACACAGGCAAAATCCCAAATGGTTGTCAATTTAGATGAGAGGGATATTTGAGGAGAGCCACATGTTTAAATGGAAGATCTGTAATGGATAAATAATAGACAGAAAAGGGATAAAATACTATAAATAGTACATCTATAGATAGTCTGCAGGTGATAGGCGACTGGATCATTTTGTGATGAATATTATTAAAACAGAATGGGATTTTCAGCAACTATTGGAGAATGCAATCCACCAAATATTTTATCTCACTAAAATATTTATGTGTCTGGCTTCTCACTAGAAACTTTAAAATATTTTTTTCACACAAAGAAAAGCATGAATGACATAATTGTTAAGATAATGCATTGTGCATAGTCATTTTTGGGCTCATCATCTGCAAGTCATAGATTTTCTAATGTATATACATCTTCACCACCATGGTTTGCTTGACAATAGTATTTACTGTATATACTATAACTATAACTATAACTAAACTATTGAATGCTTTGGGTAGAAACACAAAGAACATATGCTTTACCAGAGCTCAATATTGAAAGAAAACCACAGAGAGCTGTGTCTGAGAGCTTTTTCCTGTGCAGTGTGACTAGGTGTGCGCTTGCTACATGTTTTTCTTCAGTGACATAGAGTTAGCTCGTGGCATTTCTCACTTTTATCTTTCTTTGAATTTTCAAAAATTTCAGACTGGTTTTTATTTGTTTTCTGGTTCTAAGTTTCTGTAAAAATGTGTTCACATCTGTCTTGGATTCTTTTATTTGGAAATATCCCAGAACTCTATCACCAATTTCTCTTTTTATTTACCTGTGATGCAAAATTTTCCTTTCCATTCCCCCAGAAATCATAAGACACTTGTGGGTTAAACAGAAATGAGTGTTTAGTGTATATGACATGTCTACCTGATATGCTGGCAGCTATCTCTCACACACATCCTTTCTGAGCTGGCTTTGCTTTACATCATCTTGTGCCATACTGGACAGCAAAAACAAACACCCATCTGTTCACGTGTTCCTAGGATGGGTGCCCACAGAAAGGAAATCCCTGTAGATAAGATGCAGTCATCAGTCAGAGAAGAGACAGAATGGAAATTAACCCTAGATCTGATTTATATTTTTTGCAAATCAAGTCAGCCCAGGATGGATGCCAGTAGTAGCAAATGAGACACAACACTGCATGTGAAAGGGCTCCCCTATCCCACACAAAAGCTCTTTTCTAATTTCATTGTTATTTTTCCCCTTGCTCCCTGAAGAAAAGCTGTTAAAACATGCCCAGATTAGGGATGGGTTTGAGCATAAGAAAGGCCAAGGTCCCTGCTGACTCCTGTTAGAATAGGATGCATCCTAGACTTCAAGATATCTTAGTAGATGGAGGATGCCCCTCACTTTTTTTACATACAGAACAGATCTGTAAAAATAATCAGTCAGAAGACTTTTCTGCCTATAATTCACCATGACTACTCTTTTCAACCAGTTCTATTTGGGACTACAAAACAGAAGAACATAGTTCTTCTGGCAGGAAGAAGACACCTACATAGTTACATTTCTTTATTGAAACTTCAGGAGCTTAATCCCAAAAATCCCACATGCTATTTGGCATACACTACTTCCTTAGCCCATCCAGGACCAAAGGGAAGAATAACAGAATATATCACAGTCCAGGTATATTTAGAGCAAAGAGCTGCCCAACAATGATAAAGAATTTTCCCATGTAGGAGTTTTTCCAAGCCAAGTACAGATATACCATCAGGAGGATAAAGCTGGCCTTGTGAACTTTTACCTTCATGGTCCATCTTAAACTCCCTTTATGCATAAGTTCTCTAATGAGATTGTTATAGCTCCTAGAAAATAAATCTACCCTTGATTAAATCTTTCATCTCTACTTGAGACATGGAGCTGCTTCAGTGTCTCTCTCCTGTCATATGCATTGTAATTTTGGCTACATGCAGAGGAGCCCTACCAGCTCTGTGATGCTTTCTTTTTTACTTCTCAAATTCAGAGAAGACAGCTGCCACATCCTCTCCTCATCTTCCTTCTTATGTGATATTTCTTTGCATAAAACAGCCTGCCCTACTTAAGAAGAGGAGCTGCATGGAGAGCTGATATCAGTCATTAAGAGTTAATTTTAAAAAATGGGCAGAAAAGCATTTTATCTCAGCTCAGGTTCTTGATCTGCTCTGGACTCACCACACTGCACAGAAGTGCTCAATGTCATAAAATGTACATAACAAAGCCTGTGTGTAACTAAGCCTACAGAGGTTAGTTGTAGAGCAGGTGTTGCAGAGATCAGGGAAGCACTCAGCATCCAGACTCGCTTATTTTTACAGCCACACTCCAAAAGTGTTTATAAAATACTGAAAAATTATAGCTTACTGTAATTGCAGTGGGGCTACAAAAGTGAATGGGTTTTTTAAAATGTTCAGTCCTTTTCTACTGCATGGCATAATTTCACTGGGGAGCAATAAATTTTGTCTCTTTCAGAAATACTCCCTACCCAACACCATCTGAGTTGAAAAGTTGCCAATTTCTGAATATAAATAAAACTTTGTACATATGAGACAGAAAAACAACCTCTTAATCAGCAGTTTGGCCTATTGCAATGCTCAGCATATGCTAACAATAGCTGCTGGCAGGATCAGTTCCCTGTGCATGGCAGAGCCTAAATGTGAGATAAATCCTTATTGCTCCTGCTGTCCAGATCAAATCTAAAAAAGGAGTACCTACCTCTCGCCAAAGATTTAATCACTGTGCAAATATCTTAGGACACAAGGAACGCCCTGAACTACCTGGGATCAGGAAAAAAGAAATGCCAACCAAGCCAAAAGATTTATACAGGATTCACGATGAGGAGATTTGGGGTTCTGCCTGTCTTTTTCATCCCTTTAGCACCCTTAGTTCTCGTATCTCAGGAGCTGAGATGGTTTTGCAGTGTGCTGCTCCCAGAAATGTCCAGACAGAATGATTTCTTCCCATAGCTTTATGGCACATGTCAGCCAGACATGCCCAAATTTATGTTTGCAAGTTCTGTCCATATAGCAGTGATTTCATTATCTGCAGATAACAACAGTCAAGGCAAAATAATACAGCACGGACCAGGCTGATTGTGGTTAACTAAGTTGCTTTTAGTTTATTAATTTTACCCATATACATAGATGACTTTGAACGCACCACGTGAAAGAGGCAGGACAAAGTACAAGAAAATGGTACAGGAAAATATTTCAATATGCAATGTGTCAGTGTACCTACTGTATTTCATACATATTTTACATTGAAAACCAAAAACCCCACAGTTTCCAGAGGATGTACACATTTTGTTTTGATCCAGCAAATTTAGTTCATTAATAAGTAAAAAAATAAATCTACAATAGCAACAGTGCAAACACATCAGAACTTGCATGGCATACAGAACACAGATGAATAAAAATTATTATACAAAGGGCCCAGTGTTTCCTATGGTACTGGCTGTGATGTATACAATACACAACAGGGTAAGGAATAAACTGCAACTTAAACAGGAAGATGAACTGCATATTACTGGCTCTGTCTTGTATGGTCGCTCTATCTCAGGAGGTAAAGCTGTCATGCCTTGGATCTGAAATTAAAATAGCAAAAAATTATCAGAGTTTTGTCACATAAGATTAGAAAACTCTTTTTGCTCTCAAGATAATTGGCAGCTTGCCTCATAGTCTATTGATAGTTTTGTACTTGGGCTGTGACTCTCACTGTGGAAACATCAAGCTCAGTAAAAGTATGAATATACTGCATGCCAAATGATCAGCCATATCCAACATTGTCAGCTCGAGAGCAGCAGTACACACTGGCATCCTCCCCAGTCAAGCAAGGATAGACTTTGTTTGCTTGATTTGGATAACCTTATTTTGCTTTGTGGAGTAGTTTGGCAGGTTTGGTTGTTGTTTACATCTTTCTGTCAAATAAAAATGAAAACTGGCAGTGTCACTCTGCTGTGGGGACATAGGATGATATTTGAATGTGTTCATTTCTGAGTGCAAGACTCACACTTGCATGTACAAAACAGCTGAAACTGTGTACACAGGTTTTGTTCCACAGAACCACAGAATGGTTGTGGTTGGAAAGGATCTCTGTAGGTCATTGGGTTCCATGTCCCTGCTCAAGCAAGGTCACATACAGCAGTGTCATATTGCTAAGTACTGAGCATTTTTCATTCTTCCCATAGAACTCAGTGCAATTTTATGGGATTTGACGTAACTACGTGTTTGCTATAGTTTTGACATGAAATTGGAGACATTTGTGTACACAACCCAGCTTGCTTTTCCTAAATTTACTCCCTACATGTTAAAGAAAATAAGCTCTGCAGAAAGTATGCTCCTGGGCACATTTTTGAAAGTTTGAATGCCCACCTGTACAGCATATGCTTGCTTTGGGGACTTCATCTATGTTGCTATTATTCTGTACCCTAGAAAGAAACCCCAACTAAATATTGACTTAATCTTAGCAAACGCAACACAAAAGTAAAACTGAAATACAGACCAACTCTATAGAAAAAAGAAGGTATTTTCAACTCAGTTCCTCTGCTTCAATTTTTTTCAGTCTTGTAACAACCGAGGGATTGTTTGGACATTCAGGTTAAATCTGTCCCTGATTTTGATGAGGATGGTCATTTAAGTGCAATATCACTAATAAGGGAAGAGAAAGGAAAGAGTCCTAATCTTAGCTTTGAAGAATATGCCCATGTCATTTTGAAAAAGGAAACTATGATTAAGGAAAATCTAAGAACTCCCAGTTCAGTGAGCTCATTCTTTGAGTTGTAAGTATTGTTCCTTCATCCTGTAAGATAAAGAGCAACAGTATTTTCCATTAAAAGTATACCATTAAAAAAACCTCAGCCTATCCCCACTTGATAAAATTTCTGTGCTTTTCATCATCTTGACTTGTCCTCTGACAAATAATCAGTGAAAGGGTGGCTATGCAATTGCTACTAGCCAGCAGCTGTAAAGGTCAAGAAGTTTGACCAAAACTGGTGAAAAGTCACAGCATTGTCTACAACTGTTTTTTCTCTGTCTACAGCTACTTTCCACAGGAGGTCTACAATGGGACAGAACCTCTTTGATTACTTATAGCACACAGTATTCCTTTGTCATCCAATGGGCAGAACAGTCTGACCTATGCTGGAAAAACACAAGAATGCTGCTGTAGGAAGGGCAATTTCTTCACCACCTGAAAGGACTGTGTGACACACTATGAGGAAGCATGGGCTATCTTCTAGGGTGAGGAGGATGAAGCCGAAGTCCTTTAACAGGAATTACTTCATCAGTAGTATCTCACAGCAGCTCTGCTACACTGGACTGAAATCACAATAGGAAATAAGCTGGTACAGTGAGACTGCCTCTCATTCTGAACAGAAAATCTCAAAAATGTGAAAGCCTAGAATTTGGAGTCTGTAAAGGAATTCAAAGAGGAATACATATTTTAAAGCATCCCTTTTAGGGATGATATGACATGCACTAGCCATTTTTTTTAAACGAACATCAACATTAAAGATGACAACTTTTCTCAGCAGTGTCCTGGTAAAATACCAATAGGTATTTAGAATAAATAATAATTTATTGGGGAATTATTTTTTCTCTTACAGGTTTTTTCATCAAGACAATAGGGCAAGTAAAACCATGGAAGATAAAATCTTAGTAAGTTGCACAAAGGGAACAGACTACCCAATTTTATTTTTCTGGCCCAACACTATAGACAATTCTAGGACCACTAAAAAAGCAAGACTTATTGCAAGAGTATTCATACAGCTTTAGGTTGTCTAGATGCCCAAGTTAAGAAGGCATATTCTTAAGGCTTCATTATGCAGTCAGTAAACTTCCCTTAGAAGGTGTCTCAGAGAGGAAACCTGATTTAGGGATTTCAAATCATCTGTTGCAAGACCCTAACATAAGTCCCTGACCATGGAGGTGGCCAAGCTAGGACAGCTTCCTGGCATGGTGACTTCACCTGGACACACATGGCTGCTCTCTGATCAGTCCCAGCCCCACTGAAAGACTCCATCCTCCTATTACTGATCCCAAGTGCTGATTAAAGCTCCAACTTCTCTATTCTTTCTAAATGCTTCTAGAACTCAAGTTAGATGAAAGTACTGGTAAAACATTCTCATCATTTGTTATTGTATGTAAATTAAATATAGCTGCTTAAACATCCTGAAGACATATAATCAGATAGTTATTCACATGCATTGAAACACAGTAAATCAGATTAGTTTCATGTCATCGTTGCCTCCTTTTCAGCTCACAGACTTACCGACCATTCTGCATTATCTGTTTTTGAACATCTCACGTTCACAGGTAGTTTAAGCACAAGTTGATTATAGGAGAGGCCCTCTGATCTGGACCATTTGAATTTGTTCATTGCATCCATAAAAGACAGGTTTTTATATTGCTTAGGACTCTTGATAATGAAAGGCCAAGTCCTAAAGAAAAAGAAACAATTAATTTAAAGAAATAGATAAAAAACTATCAAGCTAAAATGAATGAGGAAAACTTTTGGGGAATTTACTCAGAAAAATAAACACACTACAACTGTGTATATTATGCCTAGCTCACTAAGTTCTCTTTTCAACTAAGTTCTCTTCTACTGAAAACGGATGCAGTTTCATTGATTTTGACAACCTTATGAAAGGCTGTCAGCAGGTTAGTACTTGCTACCAAATGCTTTTAGAAATGAAAGACTTCAAGAGTTGCATTGCTCTTCTCTGATCCACAAACTCAATGCACAAGCAATACAAAACAGATCTGCTGTAACTTCTGAAGAAAACAAAAACAAAAGAAAGCCACATCCACTCCTAGGTTTGGCAGGCCAGGTTGCCAAGGAACCTTTGCCATTACAAAGCTGCTTCCAGATGGTTCTGCCAAGCTCAGGTCAGAACTGAGGAGTTGCTCTGCACTGGTGGGCAGCAGATAATAACAGGTGTTGTGGACATTCCCTTTGGCATATTCCTGCAAGCTGGCTGCAAGGGCGCTTTTGGCCAGAGGCGGTTTAGAGACCTGCTGCACTGCTCTGGAAGATCTGTCTGGCCAAGTGTGGGAATCCTTCCCATGAACAAATGGGGACAATCTCATTTCTCACCAGCCATATGGAAAGGGAAGGAATGAGATTTCATTTAGTAAAGAAAACTAAACAAGTAACATAGGAAAATTTTAAAAAAAATCCAAAAATCCAAACCCCACAACCTTTTCAATTGTTTCTGCTTTCTCCTTGTTTGACTTTACTGAGAAGAATGGAAAAAACATGGTAGAGGAATCAAACACAAAATCAATACAGCTGGAGGAAGAACAGAAGTATTAAACCTTTATCAAGTAACCTAATTAATACTGTGATTGGAGCATGAGTTATCTTTTCAGAATACTTTAAACAGATCTGTGTTACCTTGTACTAGGCTGTCTCCCACTTGCTTTGGGGAAATTGCCTATGCCAGAGTTCTGCTCCACAACATCTAGGCATAGAGACTGTGATTTTAACCAAGTATTTTGGTACTCAGGCCACTATTATGGCCCAATCACTTTTATCTCTGCTCCTCATGATTTAAACTATTGTTGTGCCACCAGACAGAGGAAAAATGTTTTAAAGGGAGCCACAATGCTTTGATCCTACTCCCAGTTTGCATTTGTATGTCAAGAGAGACTTTGGAAGAGTCAGTGAAGCAATTCTAGTGTTAAACTGACACAAGAGAGATGAGGATCAGGTCACATATCCTTAGGCTGACAGAGTTTAATGAAACAAGAATTGTGGATTAGGTCATAAATACTAGAGGCATTAATAATCTCCTCTCCTAATTGCTATTCCATTTGTGGCAGACAGTCTGCATACTTACTCTATTCAGAACATCTTTATTTCCCCAGGCCAAATGTGCATTTTTTTGCTTAAGTACAGTTATCATGAATGAACACTCAAGAGAGCATACATTTGTTAGAGTATTTTCTTTCTAAGCTCAGAAAGACTCTTTTAGATAGGACTAATTTAGGAACTCTGTTCTCCCTACATTAAAAGAGGTTGTAAATGGAATAGTGTGGAAAATTATGTAGACATTGATTGCACTGTGACTTCCTTCAAACTCTTCTTGAACATAAATTTCAGAACTAAGACCACTAAGCCTGTATGTCAAATTATTTTGCAATAATAGCTTTATATGGTTTGTTAAGATAAACTGTATAAGCAAAGACAACTTTTAAAATTTGTAATGACACACAGTTAGTCTATCCATTTGATCTTAAAATCTTACTATTACCTTAGTTTAGTGCAACTAAAAATACAAATGTAATTCACCTTTCACCACAAAATGTTCATTCAACTTTTTATTGTTTGATTATTTTTCTGCATTTCATTCATTTGAGAACATTCCAATTCTGACTCTTCTCACTGTTTACAACCTCCTGTTGAGATGCTTTAATCTTAAGCACTATAAGGAACATATTTTTGTCCTCGGAATTCCTGTCAACAAAACTACCCAGGGAAATTCAATAACCAGTTCACAAACTCTTTTCCAAGATTACTTCTCTATATATGAGACATTGACATGTTTTAATAAATTGATAGATTTAAAACATTGATATATAGCCTCTTTACAGATGTATGTGGTAAAACAACCAAAACAAAACAATGTAAACAATGTAAACAGTATCATTTCCTTAAAAGAAGAAACTGCTTTTCTATCAGAAGAAAAAAAGATGCAAAATAATTTGGCAGGAAAAATGGCAGCACAACATATTGACCAAAAAAAGCAGCACAGTGACTATGTTTCTTTTATTTCTTACCAGAAAGAAAGAAAAGTTGTATAAAAATGATCCAAGAATCCCACAGACAGAAAGAGAGGTGCTGCACATATTCATAAAGATTTTACATACCTGACTGGTCGATAGATTTCCTTAACACCGATGAACTGGAGCTGTTCCATTATATCAGGAATACTCGCACAGCGGGTGAGGTTGATCCTTGGGTAATAGAGCAGGTATGACAGGCACATTTCATTCCTGGTGCTCAGACCACCCTGAAAATGGGATTTTTCGTTAATCAGGGTAGCACTGGAATCCCACAGATTAAACCACTGATTAGCATTCAGATGCCAATGAAAGGTGTATGAGAAGGCCAAATTTGACAAGTTTATCTCGTACATGAGGTTATCAAGTAGCAAGAGGCTATTACATAATTAATTACAAAATACTCTGGAAGGTCAAGCAACAGCTACTAATTTAAAAGACATCAGAAAGAACACCTGTGAATGAAATAAGGCTCATATTATATTAAACTGTACTATCTGAAAAGTTCAGGTTTGCTTTCACTTGCCCCCGAGGTACTTAGATTTGCCACGTTTCAGAAAAGTGAAGAAATAAGGAAAAAAATCTTGTAGGACAATTAATGTGTTTAATAAGAAATATTATTAATAAGAAATATATTTAATAAGAAATTAATTTAGCTTTGCCTATTAAAACAGAGGCTGGGATGGAAGATTCATATTCCTTACAACCTATGAACTTAGGTTGTAAGTACATATGCCAGTAAAAAGCAAGAAGGAAAAGAATTATTTCTATTAACAGATAATGTTGACTCAAGAAAAAATGAGCATGCATTATAAAATTAGTTATTAGAATAATATTTCTAGCTAACAGAAGAAACAGACTCTTAAGCAATCTTCCATTGAGAACCATGGGGCAAACAACCAACTTAAAATTAATCTTGGTAAACATGGACAAGATTATAAACTGCATGTTCCTATATCCTGGGTGGGAACAGTTCCACAAGTCTCATGGAACCACAGGAATAGGAATGGAGAAAACAAACACATGTGCCAAGAGTTAGTGTGGTCACCACACAGGAAAACAGGACAAAAACTCAAAAGCCTTCATTCTTGCTCTTTTGCTTCTCATTAAATAACTACTGCATGCGCCTACATGCAATCCATTACTCAGGGAGAAGTATCCCTTTTCTCTCTGGATGCCAGGAACAGCTTTTCCCTGCAAAACAGACAGCCCTCAGGTCTCACTTCCCAGAGGTCTGGATCCAGCCACTCCCCAGGAAGCAGCATCAGACCCTGGCACAGGCAGCTGTATCCCTCCCATAGACAAAGTGGGTTTGGCATCACTCTGTGTGTTCCTGGAGAACTGGCACAGTCCAGCCCATGTCTGAGCAACCGAATTTACTTCACCTCCAAAACCCAGTGACTGCATTGCAATGCCCAGTGCCTCTGGTAACCTATCCAGCTGCTTCTGGGAGACTGTGCCAAACCAGAGCCGGACACCCTCATCAGGGAGGAGTGGGTTCCCAACACCTCTTCCCAACCCAAGGACCTTCATTCTGCCTGGATTCTGTATTAGGCACAAAACTAAATAGTTGGAAAACCTCCTGATCACAGCTTATCTAAAAATCAATACAAAAGAACTGGCAATTACAACTCCAAGGAAAAATGTGTAACAAGTTCATAAAAATAATTCATTACAGTATGCAGAATTTGCATGTTAATACATGTTGTGAAGAAAGCACTCCTTATACCAGAAAAATTTGACTTCTAAGGATTTTTTATGAGCTGACATGCTTATTTTTACAAAATATGCATATGAATGCCTTAAGCAAAAGATCAGACTAAGATCACAATAGCTCAGATGACCTTAAAGACTAAGAATCTATGAAAGGAAAGACAATAAATAGTTATGTGCACACAGGAATTAGTAAGTAAATTCACTTTTTTTCAAACAGTGTTCTGTGAAAAAGGTTTTAGTCCCCAGTTTTATCTGTGTACTTATTTTGATCCACCAAAATATTGCTTACCCATGTCATACGAATTCGGTCCACAGTACTGTAGTGGCATTCTGTGACTAAATTATCCCCCTGAAATACAAAATTTAGGAAGTTCACAGTTCTGAACTTCATCAACACCAGTTTCAGGTAACCACAGATGACAGCAAGCACTTAAGTAATAAATATCAGAGCAGTGGATATGACTTTTTGAAAGAGTGAAGGATTAGGTAATTGCCATATGTTAAGGCCTTGGCACTTAGTAGTCATATTATCCAGATCCTCAGGGATCCCCCATGGATTTAAACAGAGTCTTAATAAGAGTGTTGTCTGGATTTCTTTTAAAATAGCAATGAAGGTACACAGGTACCATCCAATTTTCTGGAAAATTATATAGTAGACAATGTAAACAAATGATACTTGCTGCAAAACTCATCCAGTGCTACTTTACCCAGGCTAATTTACACTGCCAACTTCAATAGAAATATTTGGCAAATGAGGAAAAGAAGGCTTTCCACATCACAAAAACAACTATATCTCTGCCAAGCCTGGGAGTAGAGGAGTGGCAGGCAAAGACTTCACTACATTGACAGATATGTATGGGAAAGGCTGAATACTTACCTTCTCAAGCACATACAATTAACTTTTTGGTGTCTTGACAAACTGATCTACAGTTTGGTAATAGTTTCACTCCCTGTGAAACTAATCAAGTACAAATTTGAAAATCACCGTGATAATCAAATGGATTTTTTTTTTTTTTGTATCATCATCTTTGCTTATCAACCATTATACTTCCCTAAAAACACCAGATCACCCTTCAAAGGCTGAGAATTTCTCCTTTCCTACAGGCTGTTTCTCCAGATCAAGGCTAGCACAATCTGTACTCCAGACTGCTGGAAGAAGGTGCATCAGCCTCATGTCAGTAAATGGAGACAGAGGTTTCTGAAGTAGCTTGAGCTGGCACAGTGTCACTGCTTCCAGTGGGAATACTCTGTTCCTGTCAATGAGGTCTCTGGCTCTTGTATCTTACAGACTGGATAACATTCACTAAAATTGTTCCTTCTCTTAGACTAGATCTGCTGCTTCCAAATGGAGAAGAGAGTGCTACTATGTGAGGAAAAAAAATAACATGGACTCCACAAACTGAAAGAAGGTTACACTCTTGGGAGAGCTTATAGAAAGAGAGAATAACAAGAATTTATGTGAAAAATCCTATTATTAGTTAATTGATTAAACTGTTCTCTGAATTATACCAGATGATGTATGTAAAGCTGCACTGGTAATTTTGCATAAGATGAAAATGAAATGCATAAAAAATGGTTCTCTTCAGAGAAAGAATTCCATCTTCTACTTGAGCTGGGGTGTTTTTTTGTCATTTTGCTGTTACTATCAAATGCTCGTTATAGTTTATCTGTTGTCTATTCCCTTATGTTCTTGAATTTTAAGAGGCCTTCTGTTATAATTGCATGAATTTTCCTAAAAATGTTACAGGCTTTCTCTGCAAACCTGTCATCTTCTGCCAGCCCTCTTCCTAAACCCTTCAACCTTCTTTCCTGAAGGAGGTACTTTGTCTTTGAAGCCCCTAAACTACGAGCAATTTGACTTCAAAGAGTAAATTCTGCACTTGAACATCCAGGTTTTGCTGTAGAAATTAAACTATAAAGTTAGCATTTTAGCTTCTTGTCTTTAAAGTACAAATATCAAAGCCTCACAGTGTGGGAGACGAGACATAAGAGAGAAAGGGGCTTAAAGAGAAGCCCCTGAAGTTTAAACCATGGGGCTCCTGATCATACTTGAAGTTCAGTCATTTCAATATTCTTTTCAGACCCATCTCCCTTAGTGATTCCAATTGTAAATAAATTCAATTTTTTGATGCTTTGCAACTGGCAATTTAAATACATGCTTTTTCACATGCACCAGGACAAGCTGCTCTCCTGGCCAGATCTGGAGCACCAAGGAGATCTTTGCAGCACTAAAATTTCTGTCATCATGCCAAAACTTAAATATGGATACTGGGTGGAACAAAAGAAGAGTGAATAATTTTTAAATGAGTGACACACTAAAAATGCAGACTCCTTTCATTCAATACCTATGCATAGTTACTGGTTTATAATATAACTGTAGTTGGAATATTTCTACAAGTTCTATTGCATTATTTTCAGGAATACAGTAGATAGAGTTGTATGATTTCTTCTTTCAAAGGGTTTTGTTTACTAGAGAAACATCAGGTGGAACATGGGCATGGAGTTTTGCTCCCAACAAGAAAAAGTGTGAAACAAACAGAAGACTTGGCTGATTTTTAAACATGTTTGTAAGGCTGGATACTTGCTGTGTGCAAATAATGAAGATATGCTACTTGGTCCCACAGCTCTGTAAAGCCACACAGAGGCATTTCCATTATTCATCTTTCTGGATGAGTGAAAATGGTACAGCCCAAAACAAGGGATTTTCTAATCTGCTTTGTTCAAACATTTGTGATAGTAAAGTTCAATTATTATGGATATCAAACATATCCAAGGAATAGTTTGATTTGGTGAACCAAGCCAGTTCTGTGGTGACTCATGTGGATACTCCTGAGACACTGAAACTTTAATGCATGAGTGACTCTGCAATAAGTGGAAAACGTAACAGAACATCCAAGAATTCTATGATGCTAGGCTAAGAAATTGTGTGGCAAATTTAATCCTAAAGGTGAGAAAATTATAGGCACATGATCTCTTAAACACTTTCAGGAAAAGAACTAAGAGTGTCATACTGGCAAGATGGTTCTTTCTTCATTCAGGTACTGAAACTCCTGGAAGTTGAAGTCAAACTCGTCGTCATATGCAAGCAGCTTCTGCTCCTCGCCGTTGTGGAAGTGGCGCATCCTGATAGCTCTGCCAGCAAGGTGAGCATGGAGAAGTACTGCAAACACTTGAATCCCAGCAGGTCTCTCAGCACCCAGAGCCTGGCCAAGAGAAATCAACATCATCACTGTTCCCAAATGAAAAGTAATGTAATATAATTCCATCTACAAACAGTGAAAATACATTCATTAATGCATTTTGAATTCACTCAGTTTACTGAAAAATGCAGTCTGAAGCAAAACCAAGACATTAAGTGAAATTCAGGGTTTATGTACAAAAAAGGCTATGGTTTTTTCTGTGATTATTTTTCATAACCAAAACATGTTTTTACTCCTAATACACCCATTTGTTAAAATGAAAATCAACTGGACTGCAAATAATTCTCAAGAGTTTTAAGACTTTCAAAGGAATAGTACTAAAACCTGCACATTATTTTGGTGCTAATGGCCAACACTAATGAATGTGGATGTTTATTGTGAAAATGAATTTCTCTGCAGTTATGAATGATGCCAAGAGACGCACTTCCAATTGAGAGGCTGTAGTTGTAACATCCTCTACTTTCCATCTTTAAGTGAACTGGTAGGGAAATACCATAAGTTTAAATCTAAAAGTTTTTTTCCAGGTCAAAAACATTTGCAAATTAAAAAACATTTGCAAATTAACTTTTCCAAATTGACACAAATCTGGCATCACTCCCATTCTGGCTGACATCTACTGATCTAAACTTTATGTTGAGTATGAGTATGCTATAATTATTGTTCAGAGCTCAAGGTAGAAATAATCTGTCATCACAATACCTTTCAAGAACAGCCCTAGGGTCAGAAGCCTCATGATAATGGATAACTCAAGAGTTGTAAGGCTGAAAATGCCAGGAAAATATACAACATTTAACACCACCAAAAACAAAACTAAATTTTGTATCTAATTTAGCCTTCATTGTAAACCGTGTTATTAATTCAACCTTTCCCTATGGAAGACAAAGTATATGAGAATCTCCCATTATACAGTCACCACAGATTTTAGACAGTGCTTCCATTGCCTGCAGAGATATTTAAGTTATCTTAATGAAACCAAGAACTTAATAAATGCAAAACCTGTTTAGGTCTTCAGTTTCTGTGGCTGGTGTAAGAACACCTTTCAGGCTTTCATTTCATCATTAGAAGTCTTTTGCACATGCCCACGTCTGAATTAGTCTAAACTTTTTTTTCTGAGCTAGCTATACCCAGAAAGCTATTAATACCAAAGTTATTAATAGCTTTGCCACGGAAAGCAGTGTATGCTTACATATTGAACACAAAACAAAAACATTGCAACCCCTGTGTCATCCATTATTATTCAAATAGCAGCCTGAGTAGTGAGCATGCCAAGTACCCAGTTCAAAAAGACAACATTTTGGAGGACAACATGTACCACTAGATGCCTTTGCTCACGTCTTTTAACTGTAACTATCAAATTTTCCAAGAGGTTCAAGTGACTCTTCCAATTATTTCCATGAATGAAAACCAGTGGATTCAGGCAAGGGACATACCTCTTCCAGACATTCCAGTGTGCAGTGACCCTCTGACACAAATTCAGGCATGCCTGGTGGGATATTGTGGAAAAGGCTGACCCAAAGACCAGCTTCAATAACCCCAGCATCGTATTTCCTTAAAACTGGAGTATAAATTAGCCTCAAACCAGAGTTATCTATCAAGCCTGCAACAAAAGAACACACTTAGCCATGGCTAAAAATCAGTTTTTTTAAAGGAGAAAAAAACCCAAACCATATTGTTTCATGTTTTTCATGCTATATCATAAGTTTTCTACATGAAAATCAAGGAATCAATCTCAATATCATGGAAATGAGTGAAACCATATGCAGGAAGTGGTTTTTTCTTTTCAAAATTTTCAAGCCACATGTTGTCTTCTTGTTGAGAATTTTATCTATTTCTTCATCTTGGGTCCTACCATTAATTATATTTTTCCCTTGGCTTTGGATTGCCTGGTACATTACAGACTACCTGAGATGAAAAATACATCCTTTTTACAATCTCTCCAATTAAGAGAGCATCAATTAAACATGAAAATTGCCTTACTAAATCCCAGACTTGCAGACAATACCCCCACCTTGAGTGAAGTAGACAAGAGAATTACAGAGTATGTTAATGTTGCTCTGACTCAAGAACTTATCTTGATTTCAGAAATTGGTTTAAAGAACCAAAGCCTGCTGTTTGGAGTCTGTGTTTTTAAGAGTCAAAATAATACAAATCTATTTTGTTCACCCACATATGTTTAGCCATATGTGTTTGTTTGTGCATCTATTAATAATTGATGTTGCCTTATTCATCTAAATGCTTAGAATACTTGTCTTCTTTTAGTAATTTTTATTTTTAAAGATATTGACAAAAATTATTAATCTGTTTGTGCACAGGAACTAAATTCTGTTAGCTCATCTATTAATCTCTTTGTATTTTTGAATAATAACTGAAACAATTTCAATTTTGAAAATGAAAAATGCAAAAAACATATTGAATATCTCAGAGAAGGTAAGATGCTTCCTAATGACCTATATTAGTCTTCTGAAAAACAAAGCAGACATAGCAGTGCCTGGAGCCAAATTTTACATCAATATGATATCAGCAGTCTATTTTAAGATAAGCAAATGGCAGAGGTACAGAGCAGGGATTGTTACACACTAAAATACCTAAGATGGAGTAGTGCATATAAATATTAAGGAACGAAGGATATGAACTGTGCATAGCCAATTAAGAATTGTAATCAGCCTTGAGACCTTCTGCAACATACAAATCATATTTAAGGTGATACATTGTGTCCCACAACATCCCAACTTTAGCATTTGGGAATCCCTACTCACTCCCTTCCTGGAGAAATTTGTACCACCTCATCAACTTGACCTTTTCCTTTTGCTATTTCTGCTTCAGAAATTGTTAGACATTGTTAATGTCTAAATGTCAGACACTCTGCTGTATGGCAAAACTCTGGTATGTCAGAGTTTCTGATAAACAATCTCAAAAGAGGCCACCTTTCAAATGAGAAGTGAATGTTAAGGACTACAAAACCAGAAACAGTGAAACCCATCCATATTAAACTAAAACATGTTTCAACTCCTCCTAACTGGGAGCCAAAAGTCACTACCAATCTGAGTCACTTAGGAAAACATTACCCCAGGTCACAAAGTGAGGCAAACAGTGCAGCCTTTCACCAAACTGGGAAAATGCAGGTGCCAAAACACACAAAGGAAGGTGACCCAGTGGCAGGTTTGCTGCTGGGTCAGGAGAACTCATTTGTCCCCACCTGAAGCAGATGGAGCACCCAGCTCTGCTCTCTTGCACTCCTGGCACAATCTTACACTGTGTATTTTGCCAGGGAGGAGGAAAACTATGACCTGGATTACAAACACTCTGCTCTGCCTACGCTGTCTGAATTTTCCCAGGTCTTTTGGGACTGTCCCAGCAAGGCACAATTGTTCCTATTGCTTAAAAGGGAACAAAACATTATCAGTTTTCCAGTTTTTTGTATGTGCCACTTCAGCTAAACCAACACTATCTTGAACTGTCAATTAAAACAAAATGATGGATTTCGGGACACAACCAAATCAAAGGGACAAAGCAAAGGGACACAGTTTTTCAGCATGGATTTCTTGGTTTTTCATGCAACATTTGATGAAAATGCATACAATATCAAGGATGCAAATTAAGTTTATTGTATCCCACGTCCTGAAAGCACAGAGTCTGTCACTAAATTAAAAAAAAAAAATTTAAAAGATGAAGATGGGAAATGACAGTAAGGCAGAGTGCCATAGCCCACATAGCAGATTTTATTTTAATTAAAATTTTATTTTATTTTAATTAAAATTTTATTTTTATTTTATTTTATTTTATTCACGAGGGTGTAAAGAAAGGCCAGTATACTATCCTGCATTGGATTTTACTCAGTTCATATGTAGCAACCACCATAATATTCCTGGGTACAGTAAGTTAATAAACTTCTGTTTCAGAACAAAAAAGTCTCTTTCCCAGAGGCATCTTCAAAGTTCCCCTGATTTTCCTGGGATTTTTTGTTTCTCCCTTTTACTTCTTCTAAATATAAATTAAATTCAGGAAGAACAATTTTAAAACACTATTACAAATTAAAAACTTATATTTTAAGATAAGCTGGTTTTTGCTGGTGAATGGTCAAGACGCTTGAGTCTATACTTCTGCTTCAGAAACTGTCCACTGTTCAGGTAGTTGTACATCTTAAAAAATGCAGCAAAAAAAAAAAAAAATTCAAGGGCAGTGAGAAAAACACTGTAAACCAGGAACTATCGATCAGGAGCAGAAATAACCCTCAGTTTTTTATTTGCTCTGTTTGCCATGCAGTGCAGGGATGAGCACTTGTGTGCAGTACATTTTCCAGTCTGGCATGCTTTAAAGCCTGTGGGGCTACAAACCTTCTGTCTCTGATGGATTGTCATAATGCACCTCCATAAGGACGAACAGAGGGTCAGCTGCTGTGCCGATGGATAAGCCAACGTGAGGAGGGTAGGTGAAGCCCTGGAAACCAATGCACATGGAAATCAATACAGAGTTAAGGTGTTTTTTGCCGTAGTTAAGAGTTAATTTCTCTTTGGAAGTACATTGACTCCTTCTTGCAATGGTATCATCATATTAATGATAAAATTTACAAATATCACTTCTTTTACAACTTTCTGAAGATGGCATTGTGATAAAATGTACCTACTATGTACTTAATAAACTTAATAACTATGTCAATATAAAATAGTAGATCTAATGCTTCCCAGAGGACAAGGCTCTGGGCAAACTAGTCTAACTTCACCTCTGACCCTGCTTTGAGTAGGAGGCTGAATTAGAGACTTCCTGAGGTCCTTTCCAACCTGCATTATCCTGTGATCTTATGATTATTTATTCTGTATTTATTGTTTGAGCAGAAAAGGAAAATTCCATTTTAAACTTACAAACATTGCATCATCAAGCACTTAGTCTGACAATAAAACCCTTATGAAGAGATGAATCAACATTTCAAATGTTCCCAGCTTCTAAAAGCAGTAATTTCCAGGGAATACTGAGGTTGCATGTAATTAACTTGCTTTTTGTGCACAAATAACTCTATTCTAAGTAAAATTACTTGAAAAATAAAGGTGATTTTTATGGCTATGTTTCCACTAGCAAGCCAATAAAGAAGTAGCTCTGCATGGTCCAGCTTGTGCTGGACCCACTGCCCCCAAACAATGCTCCTCTGGACAAGCTCTGGTCAGGTTCCATTTATTGCTAAAGGTGCTGGGTTCACCCCTGCACATTTATTTTAACTTCATCCCAGAGAGGCCTGTGCAAATTCTCAAACCACTCATGATGATAAACAAAGCTTTGTAAGTGGGGATAACTGGGAGGTTTACTTCAAAAGCTCACTCTTGATTCAACCCAAAATACCAGTATCCTCCTAAGTGAACTCATTTACCAAATTCACTTTAATTGGAATTAATCTGCACCATTTTATAGTATTAGCTATAAGCTAATATTTTAATACACAATTTGACATTCTAACTTTCTGAAATGTGCAATTTGAGATTCCAACTTTTTGATGCTTGATAGACATTATTGGATTAATTTTAGTTCATAGTAAAATTTATTATCATCTTCATTCTACATAGGGGTAAGCTAAAGCTAAAGTTAGTGAAATGGGTACTTGGGCAAACCTGAATGTAACCCAGATCTGTCAGATTCCTCTCTACTGATTTAACAACAGCATCATCCTTGCAAGAACCTCCATAGGGCTTGTCAAATGATAACTTATTTATATGAGTTTTTAATTTCACTTAGATTAAGACAGTTAAAAGTACAAATACTAGGTCAGAGCATAGCTGATGGCAAAAATGCACAAAGCATACACCAGGGATAACACTCGTAGTGGATTAAACTTCTTTGGATGGGTCCATGTAACAACTCTTGCTTCCTCACACTGCAGCATTTGCAGATGGTTTTGGACTGCAGGCTGGCAAACGAAGGTTCCAGAAAGTTTCATCACCCCAGTCCCTCTCTGTGCCCAAACCATCATTTGGGCACACAGTGAATCAGGGTTGTAAAGAGCTAGGATTCTTTTGGTAGTCATGCTGTGTTATGTCAGCTGAAAGCATTAACTTTAATGCAGCCTAAATTAACATGAAATAAGCTGCAAACACAGCCTGGGGTGAGCATGGCATCACAGCCTCTGTTTTCTGTAGATATGCCTCACTGCCATATGTAAAGTGGTCCTTATGCTGGCCCTGCACTGACACAGGACCTCTTCTACACTGAAATGTTTCTTTGGACAGGTAAGAAACTTCAGAATGATACGCCTGAATGGGGCAACACTGAAACCAGGTCCTGGTAAGGCACAAAATTAATTAAATTAATGTATAACTTCATTTGGAGAGTTGTCCCTGTGTGTGTTTTATGAAGCCACCTACAGACACTGCTTTTCTTTCTGTCATTATCCACAGGTAGCAGATACTGGTCATTGCTGGAGGCACTGTATTTCCATGTCAGATGGGACAAGCTGATACAGCAAGAGATTTCCATGCTCCAAAGCTATCTTCCTCCCCTAAGGCATCAACTCCCTCTCTATTTTTCATTACTTTTGGGTTGTCACTCAGGATGATCACTGCACTGCATACTTGAAAGGCCACGAGGAGGTTGAGGACTTACTGCTGAGGCATTTAGGGACTGCGATCCCATACCATTAAGAACAGACAGATTAAGTAATCACTAATACATTTCCTGATTATACACACCCTCAAAAAGCCCCACTGATGAACTATGCTAGACAGACATTCATCCTACCTCTCCTCCAATGGCCCAGGCAAAAATGACTGTCTCACATGTAAGAAAAGAGTCTGGCATGTTGGGGTGGTAACACTCATGCCCATAGTCCAGAACACTGTCATTCAAATTGCTGCTGCACTGGTACAGGAGGATGTGGTGCACCAGGTTCTCGTGGCCTTTCTGGATCAATGGCTTAACCTGTCAATGGCAAAATTAAAAGAAGAAGAAAAAAAGAAAACATATCTCAATGTGACTATTTCAATGCAGGTATGAAGACAGGACTAAAAATTCTATGGTACTTTCATTTTAAAAGAGGAGACTCGATGTTAGATTGTACTTAGCTTGAGATGTAAGCCCAGCACTCTACAAACTCAAAGAGTGAAGTTTCCAAAATTTTCATTTTGCCCAAGTGCATCAATGAGGGTCATGAGAAACATTCAGCATCTGGGCAAAACCTCTGTTACAATCTTACTTGTTCTCTCTTCTCCCATCCTAGTCTTGCACTGTCACTTTTTTCTCCCTGCCCAGTCTTGTTTAGCCACATTCCAGCAGGAGAGGGGATATAAACCAGCTGAAAATGTGTTCTGCTGAACCAGCTTGGTGTCTGAACTACTCAGAGGTTTTCATCCCTGTTTCTGCCTCTTTTGTACTATTTCAAATTACAGCTGCCCATAAATTCTGTATATCAAGGGTGAGCCTAGAGATATACCCCACATTCCTCAGCAGCTCAAAATGGACTTTGAAATTTTTTTGACATTTACAAGAAATTAGAATTATTTTTTTTTAATCCTCTCCGTTGTAAAGACTTTATTAACATGAAGTCATTCTTGAGAGGTTGGGTGCTCCAGCCTGTTTATGGCAGGGATGAGCTGGAGGGCTCTCAGGGGTGCTCCAGTGCCCCCAGTATAATTACACCACAGAATTTCTGCATAGGCTAAAATTATTTAATTTCCATGTAAGTGTTCACTCCCTGTTTGGATGGGTGATGTTAAATCATCTCTGTCAGAGATGATGTCCCTGGGGCAAAGGGGACATTATTTTGCATTTCAGAATGACTATATTCCACAAAATATCAGCATATAAAGGAGAGTATTAAAATGAAAGTGAGTTTTTCCCTTGCTTTTCCTTTCAAAGATTTCGTCCCATTCTATCATATCTACCTTCAAGTTCAACAAGATAAAGATTAATATTTTCACAAGGAAAGTAAAGCTTTGACAATGCAGCTCTTAAGATGCAGGGTGCCATGCAGTATTGCATTTCAGTATTAGGAAAGAGAAGGTTACTTAAAACAGGAAAAGAATATATATGCATCCTAATTTGCATCCCTTTCATTTTGCAGGCACATCCATGTGCTACTGGAGGACAGGAACAGGGTAAGCAGGAGCAGTTTATTACATTATTAAAATATTGTCAACACGATTTCTCTCTCTGCATTTTGTTGAAACCACTAGATTAATTACAAAAGAGGAAGGGCAGGAGGAAGCAGCCAGAGCCTGTGTGCACCAAGGCCACCCTTGCTGACATGAATCTGCAAAGTTCATTGGAGTTGGACTCTTGGAGAGGTCAGATGCTGCTGAGCACCCGCATGTCCACCCAAGAAGAGCACAACCCACTTCACTGCACTTAGAAATCAGTGGAAGGATGCCAATTGATTCAGATGCACCAAAGTTTTATTCTGGAGGGAAGCTGAAATACTCCATAGGGGATCATCTGTACTGTTCTCAGTAATCCCTGCTCAGTTAGCATTACCACCCTTGTGAATTACTGCACTGTGGAAGTAAAAGGTATTTTTGAAGAAGATTAGTCAGTTTTTCCATGAAATAAGACTGTATTCCCCAATATACCAGACCGAATGACAAAGATTCAGAAATCCATTCCAGCTTGATGTTGCTTCTTCCCTCTTTCCATCACACACCTGCATATTTATCCAAGTACTGCAGACCCACAGTCAGGACACGGCAGCTTATACATTAAATACTAGAAGGTATCTCTAGATTTTTGAAACTCTGCATACTGTATATGTTAGTCAAGAAATGGTTGTGGGAATGTTATCCCTCTATCTAGCAAGAAAAACAGGAACTTTTGTCCCAACATGTGATAGCTCTGCCTGCTGCTACAAGATCCCAGCACCTGCTGTGCTTACAATCACTACTTCAAACCCAGCTTCCCCTCAAAACAATGGGACATCACCAAAATTAGAAACTCACATCCTGTCATTGATTTTTAGTGTCAGTTACCTAAACAATTACAGCACTTCAAAAAGCAGTTTTGTTCGGCTTTCTGTAGTGAAGAAAAGGAAATAAAAAACTAGAACAAATCCTTACACATCTTTCCAATGCATCTTGTAGGAAAACTTACATTCTTCAGATGCAGAAATAAATAATGAAGAGCGGCAGTGAAGGCATGCTTTTCACATATTTTTACTACAATCTGGTTAAAGAGAAATTTCTTTTTCCCCTTTTAAATAGCATATAAATAAGAAAGAAAGAAAATACTAGAGAGGTCAAAATTCTATTTTAAAAAATTTTAGGAAAATTTCATTAATCCCTCATTGTTCCAAAATGCATGGAAGTATTTTAATGGGTTCCTCCTTAAGGCTCACAGCATTACTGCTAAATGAAACAAGAGAAGGTAGAGGGCCAGAGCCCTTAGACACTTCTCTGATCTGAAAAATAACTAACTGTATTTACATACTAGGATAACTTCAGCAGAAAAGAAAATTTAAAAATACAATCCCATATTCTATTGTAGTGTTTAACTGGAGCAGGGGTTTAAATATGCCATTATACATCCCAGCT
Organism: Melospiza melodia melodia; assembly: GCF_035770615.1. Taxonomy (NCBI): domain Eukaryota; kingdom Metazoa; phylum Chordata; class Aves; order Passeriformes; family Passerellidae; genus Melospiza; species Melospiza melodia. The sequence goes on from NC_086196.1 coordinate 32,920,734, forward strand.
GAGTTCTGCCCTATTTGCTCAGCTATTGGTCATTTTAGCTTATAGAATAGATTGGTTATTCAGGTTGCCTCATACTTCCTCTCTGATTTTCCACAAAGTACATCTGTACAGATTACTTTGTTCCAAGCCAAAAAGAAATTTCTAAACCTCCTTTTTTTTTCTCAAATAAACAAAATATTGTTTTCTGGCCAGCCTTACAAGTAATGATGAACAACAACTGAGTTTCTCAAATAAGGGGCCAAATTCAGGAAATCATTAATGCATTCAGAAGTGCACATAAGTAGTCCTAGATGTAAAATCAGTTGCTAAAGTAGGTACCTATAATTAAGTCCCCAGATCAGGGCGGCTCTTTTACCAGAGTACTCATAGCCTCAATGAATGATAACACAATTTTCAGAGCTCTACTTCTCCTGGTCTCCAGTCACAATGATAGAGGACCAGCCCTGAAGGGTCACCAGGACTGTTTTGTAAATTTGTGCAACTTTCAGGATACTTATGGAAAGAAAATTATTCGAAGTGGCACACTAGGGCCACTTAAGGAGTGAAATACACACACAAAAATTGATAAAAACAGGCATAGTACATAATATTCAGTAAACTCTGCAGATGTAAGTCAACAGCTAATTTTTATTTGGACACATCAATATTATACACAGCCTTGTTTGCTCTCTTACTACAAGGGCACTCTAAAATGACACCTGGAGCCAAGCAATAAGATAAGCAATAATTGAGTAATTTAGATGGGATGTAGTGAAAATGGGAATCCACCTTTCATTTTCATTAATTATGAAGAAACCTGTGACTTTGAAATGTATTTCCTTCCTCTGTCCTTGCCACTTCCTACCAATCTCTTGTTAGCCAAAGAAGTAAAGAAAGAAACTGAAAGGTGACTAAAAATGGAATATGCATATAACTACCTATCTTCCCCAATTTACCTCATTCTTTGAGGACCATCTGTGGAATTTTCACTGTTGCTGACACGCAGGGAAGACCCAGCTGTCAGGGTTCATCTCTTTGCTGTGTTGTGAATAAGCCTGCAGAGATACTGCACCACTGGGCACCTCAGTGACTTCTTCCCCTGCAGGCAAAGTGCATTTTCTGCTTGACATTTCCTAACTGCCAGAGGCATGGAGAACAAAAGCCCTACATCCACTCTACATCAAATTGCCCGAAGTGTTTGGGATTGCAAAAATGTAAGTGCATGCAACAAGGCTCAACCTCCTCTGGTTTTCATGAAACCTGCAGGAAGAAGATCATTATTTATTATTCATGATCGTTTGCTTTTTGCTTCTTTCTCTCCACCCTTCTTGAAAGCTTGGCCAAAAAGTCTTTCAAACTGAGCAACTGACATACATGAACCACACTTCCACTAACAGAGGTAAAAAATAATAGATGTACTATTGTTTACGTACTGTATGTACATAAACCCCCAGCACTTCAAATCAGGGTTCCCAAGGAAGGAGGTATTTAAAATATATCACATTCAAATGTAAGTGAAGGTACTGTCTTCTGCAACCAAAAGTATGGGTTATGGTCATAGTGATTGGTTTGTACTCATCAGGCAGGCTGAGAGGTTTTAGAGAGCTCCCTTCATGGTCCTGAATCTCTTAGGACTTGAGAAAATGCTGACTTTCAAAAAATACAAAATAAAAAAAAAATCTAGTTTTTCTACTGTTAAGCCAGATGATATGTGTGCTGTTCACCTCTCATTTCAACAGGCTGACATCACATGAACAAAGAAAATGTTTATATCTTCTCATCCTCAATTTTTCTTCCTCTCTTCTTTGTTTCCTATTATCACTTTATCTAATGCACAGTCTGAACATTGTCATATGTTTAGGGGTTTTTTTCCTTATAAAAGAAGCCAAAATTTTAATATAACAGTGCTTTGCATCTCAAGCTGATGATAAGCAGGGTCAAGATACTAATGTGTGATGTATTAAACAGGAGGAAAATGCAAACAGTTCAAGTGGTCCAAGAAGTTAAATTTCCTACAAGTTAAAAACATCTCCAGAAATCCAAAAGTCTTTCTTGCTTATTCCTGTTTTCCTACCTTTTTATTTGCTCTGATTTCTTTGATGGTAATAAACATGATTTGTCTTTATGCCTTCTTGTGCAAATGATGAAAGTTATTCAAATATATCCATAGTCTCACCTTAGTGTCCCCATTTAGAAAATACAGCCCACCAAATGTCTGAAAACAAAAACCTGACTTTATTTTTATATATGGAAATAGCAGCAGGTTTCTGATCTGCTGGCAGCAATGTTACTACACTAAAATGTCCGAGAAATTAATGATTTTTTTTTTCTGGCTCAAACAGGTAATTCCAAATCAATCTTACATTTTAAAGACATGATGGTATGATATATTGCCATGTAAATGATTCTGAATAAGGCCTTACACAACACCTCATGTAGGTAGACAGTGGTGCCACAGGGAAGAAAATGTAATTCTTTAGTCTCAAAATGGAGAGTAAAAATTTGATTTTTATGCTAGCACTGCTACATCTAGGAGAATTTCCAGTCTGTGGTTGGTTAATTCATTTATATGAACTTGCCATGTCTCTGATTAACTCAGAGCAAAAAGTGATGGCTGTGAAACTGAGTACTGGCTGAGTTCACTTGAAAATTTTCGCTAAAGACCAAGTCATAGGGTCTCTGCTTCCTGTACTCCTCATCAGGAAGAACTATTGCATGCTTACTGATTACTTTGGTCTTTGTACATCTTTTGAAAATGTGTACCAAGCATATATATTAAAAAATTATCTGACTTAGAAAACTTTTTCAAAGGGTGACATGATTTCTTCTTGTTAGAACTCATCAAGGTTTTTTTCTGAGTTTTTAAAAGTGTAATTGTGAAATTATCAAATATTTATCCAAACATCACCCTTAGGGTTTTAGATTTTCTTCAGCAGAGCACATACTTAAAATATTTGGCTTTATAAAGTTAGGTCTTTTTCAGACAAAAAAAAATGTATTCCAGAAAAAACCTGTCAGTAATATGGCTTTATTTTCCTATAAATATTCTGAAAGAAAACCACCAGACGTTTGTTGCCTAACACTGCTTCTTGCACAAAGCCCAGAGGTGTGCTGAGCTAAAACAAGAGCTGGAAACACGCCTCTGGGCTGGGGTAGATGTTGAAGTCCCTGACTGCAGGATGGAGCAGGATTTTAGCACCAACAACTGAACAGCTATCTCACGTTAGCAGGAGAGCCTGCCTACAGCAGAGCCACATCTGGGACACAATTACGGTGCAGACTTTCAGCCCAGAGTTAAGGCATTCTGGGGTCAGGCAGGGACCACCCTCCCCATGCCTCCACCCTACCCCATCTGTCAGAAGGCATTAAATTAATGCCACAGAATAGTTAGAGCTGAAAGAGACACTTCCAGTGCTCAGCTGGCTGCAGTCTAGTGTGGACTAGCTGCTGTAATCTTTCCTGAGATCATTTGCACATAACACAGTTTAGTGCTCATTCTGTTTTCCTCACTGTACAACCCCGACCCTAAATTCAGTCGCCACCTCTAACAAATCCATTTAAATCATTCTATATTCCAAGGGCTTCTGCGTTTATACTGTGCCACTTAGAAAGGTGTATGTTTTGGTGAGTTAATTGCAGGAAATAGAGCAAAGCCACTGCTTCTGGTTCCCTCATGGTCATCAGGGATGATTACTTCTGAGGTACAACAGGGAGGTACAACTGCTTAACTTAAATTGTCTTTCAAAGGTAAAAATGTTAAACCAAATTATTCTCATACACATTTTTCGTACTTTCTAGCTGGAGAAAAATCTAACCTGAGCATTTAGTGACAGCTCTTGATTTTTGTATTTGAATAAAAACAGAGATGTAGACAAGAAAAAGGCCCAGGCAACAGAAACCATCCCCAGCCCTAATCTCATAATGTGATTAGGTAAGGTTTCCTTGGAGGATGGAAGTTTTCCAGACTGAAAGCTCTATGCAATCTAAGGCACTGAAATTTGTGCGATTTGTACTTAATATGTGTGGAGGGTTTTTCCCCCTTAAAGTGAGATTCAAATAATAATTTTAATTTGAAATAACAATGTAATTTGATTGATTGATTGATTGATTGATTGATTGATTGACTGAAGCTGCATTGTTGGCAGTTGAGTTTACCTGGTTTTGGGCCCTCTTTTAAATGTAGAATAAGAATTCTAACAAAACTGAGAAGGAAAGATCTTTACCACATGAATGGAAAATCTAATTCAAAGCACAGATATTTCCTGCTCTTGGCGTAAAAAAAGGGTTTGTTTACTCTGTGACTGTGTTGTTCAATGAAAGCTCTTATTTAGGTTTTATTTCTATACAGCATTAAGAAGTAATTACCATACCTCTGTTTTAAGCTTTAGAAATTTTATTGGAAAAAAATATGTACTTTCAGGTAAAACCTAAGGGTTGCTGTGCTTTTAGCTTGGAGAGAAGGCGATATATCTAAATTTACATAAATCTTTCTATCCCCATATAATCCTACTAATAATTGCACTGTCTATCCAGAATTTCTGCAGAACAACTTAAATATTTTAATTAAGAAAGAGGAATCAAAACACATAATAAACAATAAGCCCAAACATTTAAAAACACGAGTTAGAGACGGTTTCTTGTTCTCTCTGTTATCATGCTCATTCTTAAATTTTTATTCCTAATTAATTACCTGGAACTCTGCCACTCCTAAAGAGTTTCAGACTTTAAAGACTTACAGTAATTTAGACTAAATCCAAAAGAAGTTTAGCTCAAAGAAATACCAATAACACATTGTTTCTGCCTGACGTACGCCTGAAGATTTAAGATAATGCATTTACTAATAGTTAAGAAGTATAACCCTGAGGAGAAATCTCATAAAAAGCTCAGGTCAAGCAAAAACATGTTTCTTTTGGTTAAGCATCCTGGCAGTACACTCACTGTATTCCTAAGCAGCAGAGCCACCGGCAGTGGTTGTGGTCTAAAGGATGACCATAGTCTCTCAGCATAGTTGACACACTTCAAGCAGAATTAATTGGCAATTAATCATGAGCATCATTACTTCCTTATGAAAACAGTATCATCATAAATTAATATGTAACCAAATATGTATCAGGCCAAATATCTAAGGCCAAAGTGGGTAACCAATAAAGAGTTTATAGTTATTCAAGAGGAACGTACAATTTGAACAGTATAAATAATAAAGTCAGCGAAGGTACTCCCATTTGTTCATGGCATCACCACTCTTGCACAGCAATGTCTATTTCTTTGAGGGCAAAATGGCAGAGGTTTTGATTCTATTGTAGAACTGCAAAGTAATTCCCTCGATCATGCAGCTAAAATAACATCACACTTTTTCTCCTCCTGCTTATGAGTGAGTGCGCAGCTTTGCCTGAAGACAGAACACATGAGAATTGACAGCGTGTCCCTTTCTTGTTTTGCACATGCAGAAGTACATTACCAGGAAACATGTTTTCTGAAAGTGACACTCGGACTTCTGTGAGGGGCTACCAAAAAGGACCATATGTGAGAAAAACCTAGTGTGCTCGGATACTGAGCTCCCAGAGGAGCCACCAATTTGCACATCCTGGCACCTTCAGTTTGAAGGGAAAGCAGGGGATAAAGTAAGCACAAGGCTCCCAATTTTGACAGGACAGCCTCCAGAGCAACACTCAGGAACTATTGCTCATAACCCTCTAAAAATTTGTATCTTCAGGGTTAATATACAAACATAAGAGAGCTTACAAATAAGTAGTTAAGTAATGATCACCTTAATACTATTTCCACGTTTTCTCACCCAGTCAAATCCTGGTATACCCTTTTGCAGGACTTCATCACCCATCAACACATGCAAGAAGTCACACAACAAGGGTTATTTTCAGATTACATGATTCTTTTTAAAAGTCTGCAATAAAATTATACCATGGCAATTCTCTAGAAACCAAAACTGTGATTGGCACTTCATAAAACAGAAAGATACAGTTTCAGTCCCAGCAACTTAAGACACAGTAATAGAAAGATCACAGCAGCACAGGAAGAAGGAGAAAGGGGGTTATGGTCAGTTCATTGCACACCTTGTTTCTCCCACTTCTCAGGGAGAGGAGTCTTCCTCCTGCTCCAGTGTGGGGTCCCTATTATGCGTGATCTCCACGAGCTTCTCCAATGTGAGTCCATCTCATGGGCAACAGTTCTCCGCAAAGTGCTCTAAGTGGGTCACTATTCCACAGGATGCAGTCCATCAGGCACATCCTGTTCCAACACAGGTCCTCCACAGGGTGACAGGTCCCGCCAGGAAACCTGTTCCAGCATGGGCTCCTCCACAGGCTGCAGGTGGACCTCTGCATCCCTGTGATCCTCCATGGGCTGCAGGAGCACAGCTGCAGATGCACAGCTCCATGGTCTGCACCAGGGGCTGCAGCAGAATCTCAGCTCCAGTACCTGCAGCAGCTCCTCTTTCCTCAGTGACCTTGGGGTTGGAATAGCTGTTCCTCTTCTCACTCTGCTATTCACCAGCCACAATTACATCTGCACAATAATTCTTCTTTTTTTTCTTCTTAGATCTGTTACAGCAGAGGCATTCCTACCATTTCTGATGGGCCCAGCCTTGGCCACTGAAACATCCATCCTGGAGCCACCTGGGACTGGCTCTGCTGCACATCAGGCAAGCTTCTGGCGGCTCCTCACAGAAGCCACCCCTGTAGCTCTCCTGCCACCAGAACATTAGCCATGCAAACCCAATACAGTCTGCTACGTGGACTGTACGTAACATGGTGTGGAGGCATGTTCTGACCACTGTCTGTCTATTTTTCCACTGTTACTTATGGGGAGTTTATGAATCTATGCTTTGTTCATAGCTGTGACTACTGCGCACTGCAAGTGAAAGCAAAGAGGGAGAGAGTCATAATATCATTTTCTGAAACTACCACCAGTAGCTGGGGTTGCAGATTAAAAGATTGGTACTGAAGAGAAATACTTCAATTAGATGAGAATAGATAGTTCTGCTCCATTTAAATACCATTGGAGCAATTTAATTTGCCTTATTGAAAATCTGTTTAAGATGCTGCTACAATGTGATTTGTCTGAATTAGAAGGCTGATCTTTAGAAACAATGCCAAGATGCTAGCAGAACCAAGCTAGGTTTGTTTTGTGATCCATCTACACAAGTCCCATCAAGAGAGATTTTACTACCTATGAGCCTGCTATTCTGGTATTTGCACAAAAGATACTTTGGAACTGCTCATCTAAGGACAAATGCTGCTCTGAGGTGTTTTGTTGCCTGCTATGATAAGAAGTGCTAGATGTTTGGCTGCAGACTATTTTCTTATCTTTTCAGTGCCTCACCTAGACATAGGTTTACTTTAAAATCATATATAAAGCTAAGAATAAGGAAAAAAAAATAAAGACATGGCACAAGACAAAATAGGGTTAATATCAATGGTCCAATATCAATATCAAAACCAATATCAATGGTCTCCTGAAGAACACCCCACAAATTCTCTCAGAATTGGGAGGTAAAACTCAGAGGTCTTCAAAAAACTTTTACTTCCCCCTTTTCATGCTTACTTTTGGTCACATTTTAAAGTAAGACTGTTGTCATCTGACATTTATTTAATCAAAAAGTCACACAGCACACATATTTTCCTACCACCTGCTGGCATGGTCAATACGTTGCCATAATGGACAATGTTGCTTTTATTTAGAAAACAAAAATCGAAGAAAATGGATTAAATTAACCAGACATTCAACTTTGCTGACGACAGAAGTAGGTTATTTTTGCATGTCAAGTATGGAATAAATAATGCAGTAATAACTGCATAATTTAATAATTCTTTTAGTTAAGATACACAAGTGAAATGAAAGAAGACTACCATAAAATAATTTATGTAAGAAATAGAAAGTTTGGTAGGACAGCAAAATCGGTGGTCATATATAATTTAATCTGTGGTCACAGAACGGAATAATACCTCAAGCAATTTTGCATATTAAATAATTTAGCAGAATTTGAGAAAATAATGCATTTTTGTTATTTCCTCCAACAGTGCTTGGGAAACTTTTAATTTTCAGCCTGTTCAGTTACATGAATCTTAGCACTGGAAAGCCTAATGGGCCAATTCAGGCTTGCACCAAAGAGCCAGCCCTGCAGATCAAAGGGCAGATAGCTTACAAGCTCTGCAGCGTAAGATGATTGTCTGGTTGCCAATCTAATTTACTTGGGCTGAAATTGCTTTGCAGGGGAATGCATGGGAAAATATAGAACATTTGTTTATGTCAGGCTGCATGATGCAATTTGCTAGAGTTATCACATTTAGCAAAATGTAAAAGTTCAAGCCAGAGAGTAACAAGCAGTTACTGTCTGCTATCACTCAAGTTAAAAATCAGTGCCCTCATTTAGGTACTGCAGGCTACAAGCTGCCCTTCTGGCTTCCAATCAATCAGTCTCTTAAACTGGAGTCCCTTTGTATTTTCACACTGAGGTCTTTGGTATTACTAAAGCATTCCATTGTCAAAAAGCACAGTTACCCATGGCAACAAGTTTTTTAGAGTTTTTACTTCCTTATCAGTTTGCCCCAAAACAGAACATGAAGATTAACTGGCAGCTGCTGGTATTTCTAATACAGGCCTTTCTTTAATAGAAAAGAGGCTCCCTCTTCTAAGGACATCAGCAATGGAAAACTTTAGTGCTATATAAAAATATGCCTAATGTAACACTTCTCAGCTAATGCTAAATAATTAAGGTTTTTTCCTGCTTTTATGATTAGCCTGTTTCACTAGTCACATCATAGGCTTAGTGCCAAAAAAATTACACAGGGCTGTGGTTGAGAGAAGATCATTTTTCCCACAGGCAAATTTTTTTTTAAAAGTATTATTTTGCAATTTTTGCTTTTATTACAGTCTCTTCTCTCCCCTGACCTTTTTGGTTCAGATATATCTCTCTTGATTCATTCATCTGGGTGTTACTTATGCAACAAAGGCTGGTGGTCTGGGTTCTCTCATCCATCAGTGGAGAGATTGAGCTCATACATTTCTGACAACTCCTCTAGGATGATACCAACAGCGAGTTTTGCCACTGTAAGGTCAATTAAGCAGCTGGCTCAGGCCCATAGATAAGTCAGGTTAGATGAGAGGAAGCCCCTCTCTATGGCTGAAAATTTACTGTCTCTAATATGTTGCTTGAGTATCCATACGTTGTACTGAAAAGATATTGGATTTTGACCACACAGCTTAATTCCAAGTGTGGGGATTCTTCCCCATTTCAGCAGAGCTAAACCTGCTCACACCATTCTCATAAGCAGGTTCAAATAATGCATGTGGAAGGACTGCTTTATACAGGAACCAAAGGTTCTAAGAGCTTACAAAATGCAACTACTATCCTCCTTTCCAATGCCAAATGCCCTCTACTAGAAGTCCCATGTAAAAAGTTCTCTTCCAGAATCAGAAATATTTTATGCTCTTGGACACAGCCACATCACAGCATTTCTGCTGGTATTTCTCTGACTATACTAGTTCTGAAACAACCTATAAAGTTTAGAACTAAGGAAAAATGAATTATTCTTAGAGAAAAGACATGCAGATACAAGTGACTGTACTACCCAATTTTGGGGTTTATTTTACATAAAATTCTTTTCCTACTCTTGGAGGAAAATTTAATATTTGACATGGTTTTGACAAGGGGATTATTACTAATGAAGCCTGAGGAACTACTTTTCCTGAGGAAAACACAGTGTTTTTGAAAGAAATTAAGAAAACATAGCGGGGAAATTTACAGCGTTGGAACTAGCACAGGCATGCTATGCTGAAAAGTCTCACACAAATAGATTTTGGCACGTCTGGCATGCAGGATATCCATACCAGTCTTTCACCAGTATGTACTCTAAATTTCCAGTTTACACACAGCATTAAACACTTTGTCAGGTGGAGAGGGAGACCACAGGTCTACAGGATTCACAAAAAATGTAGACAGTAGAAGAAACATTGTATCTTAAGGTCTTTTAATTGCAGCAGAAAAAACAATCAAGCACATGGAAGACTTGATGTAAATGCAAAGACAGAGTCATGAATCCTTAGCAGATGCAGTTATTTGAATAAGCAATACAGTTAAATTGAAGTGACAGAAGACATGGAGTATTGAAACCTAAACTAAAGATAGTAATAAAAAAGAGCTGCATCTGTAGAACAAGCTTTGAATACAAAGCAAGAGCTGTGTTCATTGAAACACTGGGAAGTATTTCTCATGAATGTGAAACAAATTTTCACTTTCTTGCTGCTGGTAAATACATTCATGATGCCTGCTCACAGCAAGGAAAAAATAAATTCAGCAAATAGGCTGAAAAAACCTATCAGCAAATAGTCTTAAAACTTGTCAAAATAGAGAGATGTGTGTCAGCACACATATATCCACATACAGTGACAATCATGAAAATTGGACATCTCAACAGTACAAAAATGACAAGACTTCAGAAAATCCAGTTGACTGTCACTGAATAACTTTTTTTTTTTCCAACTGAATGAGCAAAAAGAAAGCGACAATCCAGGTAATTTACAAGGGGGAGCATACTGCAGAGACCCATTTTCAGGGTGTGCTCCCTGGGATGATCACCTCTGTCTGTCAGCCCTGCTCCCAGCCTGGTGCAGTGGTGTCTCTGCCTGTGTGGGCTCTTCACACCCAGGAACCTGCCCTCAGCATGGCTTTAGCAGAGAGACAGAAACACATTTTCATGCAAAGGTAGGTGTGTGGACCTGCCTGGATGTCTGCTCTACCAGTGGATCCGCTCTCCCTCCTTCTAAGAGGTCCTGCTGGAGTGGAGTTTCTTCCTGAGGTGCAGTTGGCGAAACCAGAGAATTTTCTTTAGGAATGTGATTAAAGGGCACATTCAAGATCAGTCAGAATAATGACATTTACAGAGAACTGCAAATAATCCCAGCAAGACATAGTCTTAAACCCATCGCCAGAAAGTCTGGGCTAATAAGTGGAATGCATTTTTCTAAGAAACCTACTTCTGAGAAAGCTCCTAGCTAACTTCTGCATGGGAGAAAAGTGAAAATCCCCTGGGTAGTGAGCCTGAGGCACACAGCACTGCCTGAAGCTCAGAGCAGCAGAACAGGTCAATGCACAGTACAGAGCTGCAGGAGGAGTTTGCAGACAGGCAGCCGAGTGCTCTCCATGTGAAGAGCAGCCAAAGTCCACCACTCTGGGACCACTGCAGGGCCATCCTGCAAATATCTGATTTGAATGCCTGCTATTACCTCCAAGCAAGCCCTTTCATCTGTTCTGCATATATTATTTTCAAAATTTACCTATTACCCTTACAATTAGTTCTGTTAATAGAAAATGCTCTGGGGGAAAATCCTATAGAAGTTTAATAAATTTTTAAGGAGCAACAATTCAGCCAGGTAGGCAGTTTAAAGCTGAGGAGTGATGCAAACCATTAGAGCCACAAAACCAGCTCAGTGCCAGGTTTTGGTTGTTTCCTGTATCACTATTGTCATTTATAGCATAACTGACTATTATGCCCAGTTATTGAGAAGCTGTCCTATTCTGTTTCATTTCTTAGCAGTCATGTCATTACGAGCTGTCTCTCCAGAAGTTCCTGGAGGCATTAGAAACAGAAGGCATTGTAGGGACATGTAGGAGGAAGACACAATCTCTTCCCTGAAGAGAATGTTGCAAGAAATCTGAAACAAAAGAAGATTTAACAGAGAAGTTCTAAACCTGAATGTCTGTCCCTTTATTCCAGTGAAGATCTGTTCTCCATTGGTAAATGCAGAATAAGGAGAAATTACTTGTCCATGTCCTTATTCTACCTCTGAAATGAACAGAAGATTACAATCTTATCTGTTGCACAATTTACATATCACGTAGAGCAGCTTGATCAATGAAAATATGCTGTTTCCCATTACCTGTGATTCCTGGAAAGTAACATGAATATTATCTAAGGAGAAAGAAAAGACCTAAGGTCTTACATAATTTATCTTTGATTAGTTCTGAGATCTCTTGCACTAGTTATTTCTTCATCTTGTGCAAACAGAAGAAACTAAAACACTACTGCAGGTGAACCCTAAGACCCATGTGTTATCAGGCAGCCAGCTTTGGCACCATTAGATTGTATTTACAAAACGTATTTGTAAATACCTTAAATATATTCTGGTTTAAAGACAATATTTTTTTAAATAATGCATCTTTAATAGACATTAAAAACGCTTTAAACTCAGAATCTGAATTCAGAATCTGGTATTTGTTAACCAGAGACAATTAAAAGTCTTGACCTCTACCTTTAATGACAGGTCTAATTTTTTTTCAGTGTCCTTCAGTAAGACATCATGCTTTCCAGATGAAATTGGTATTTAAGAAGTACTTGGTTATAAAGTCCTCAGAGCAATTTTCAAGAAGAAAGAGAATGGTGGAACATAGGAAAAAAAATTCCAATTGTGGCTGATGCACCTCCTTGAGATCCCAGGTCACCACCAGATTTACACACCAGTGTACACACTGTTGATGGCACACATTGTCCAGCAAGAGCCAAACTGAGCAGTCCAACACTCCACAGAACCATACAGGAGCACAGAAATGGCCAAAGCCAGCTCACATGTACACTGCTGAAGCAGGCTAAGTTGTGCCACAGACAAATCTGCACCATGTCTACACCTCTTTTTTTCTGTCTGCAAAAATGAGATGCATAGGTTTGTGTGAAAACCGTGCTACAGAGGGAATCCAGCATCAACATCCATGTAAGTATTTAACTAACCCGGACAGTTTGATCAGGGCAGAGAGCTCATCCGCCCTCCCCTTTGTGGAACTCAAGCTCTGTTTGCACAGCTAATATCTCCCCCAGTAGCCATAAGCCCCATCCTTTGTGTATCAGCAGGCTTTAGGAAATGTTTAATCAGTTTGCAAGAGCACATAGATACAATTCCACAACAACCCTCTATGTGGCATCTGAAAGTGCCACTTAAAGGAAAATATAAGTTGTGCCCCTGAGAAGAAAGGCTATGGAAGTGTTCCTACTTAAATCTACTCTCTTTCTGTATTCATTTTTCCCTCTCTAAAAATTTTTAAGCCACAAAATTGAATTTTCTTGCTTTTGTGAAGATGGAAAAATCACTGAGGGTTTTACTCTAATTTTTAACTTTATAAAATAGATGCTGATTTGAAAATATGACTTCTAAAACTTCAATACTTTTTATCCATTATTGTAAAAACAAAGAATATAAAATTATCCTGAAAAATCAATCAGTGTATTTCTGAGCTAAAATCTTGTTTTAGCTTCAACCAAACACTATTTTTTAAGGACTGAGCAACTGTATGTGCAGTCATGCAAAGCATTTAGAAAATAAAATCAGAAATTATAAATAATGAATACTTCCAGGGAACTTTTTTAGCAAAGCAGCAAATACCTACAACTTCCACCAAATTTAACATGAGAAGCTTGATTTCTATACTACCATTTTAAAGGTCTCTCACTTTAAAGCAGAAAAACTAGGGATCTTGACATACATATTATAACACAACAAATTCTCTATTTCATAGAGTGAAAGTAGCTGTCACAAATGTGATTAAAGATAAAGTACCTGAAGGCAGAAAATTGGGCCTTGCAATTGTTCATTCTGATAAAGTGTAGAAACATGCAATATTTCAGAGTAATTAAAAGTATTTATCATACAGACATTGATATCACATGTTAAAGTTCTCTGAATTAATTAAAAATTTCAGTCTTACTGAATGCACTGAAGAAATATGCCTGACAATTGTAACAAAACAGAAGAAGTAGAATTCTACACAATGCATCTGTGGGTTCAAAGAAAGATAAAAATAAGGGCCAGAACTATCTCACTGAGCTATCCTCAGCATATTAGAAAAATAAGAATTTGTTGTTTCATTAGGTCTTCAGTATATTGCTTTTGGGGAGAAATGTGAGAATCATCTTTCCCTCAGCACTCAAGCTTTCAATTTAAAATAGAAAGAAAAGTTACAGAATGTGTTATAGGAAAACATGTTTATGCATATGAGTTTTCAAGTCACCTAGGATCCTGGTGAGCTTTGTGTGAATGTTTATTCACACATTTTCATTATTTTTTAAATAAACAGCAATGTTCATCTCTTTTTGAAATAATATTTATGTTTTAAACTGCTGAAAACACTGGTGTGTGTTCTTATGTGATGTACCCTGGCTCCACACTGGTCATCACAAGAAAGACGACTGGAATCAAATAAGAATCTGGCCCTTTATTTAAACAAACACCACCATTTAATTATTTTTTAAATTTAAAATTACTATCTGTTAAAAGAAATTCATTAAATTCCTATATAAAAGTAAAAACTTGATGTAACATGCTTTTAGACAATTTTACTTAGTCCTTGTCAGAAATATTTACAGACACAAATTATTTTCAACCTCATTTTCTTATGGGAGAGAGGATGAAGGAGAAAAGAGCTGCAAGAAAGAGGCTCTGTCACTGTTCAGGGCAGTTTGAAGGGCACACTTGAGCAAGTTTCTGGGCTCACATACACAAACACTTGATCCATATTTGTGAATACAGGAAGAAGTCTTGTTTCCCTCCAGTAAGCAGTGAAAAAAACTTCAAAAGTGCAAGAACTGATTTGAAGTGTAACTATACTCTAAATTCCTCTAAATTTTCTGAGTCTGAATCACTCACCTTTGTCACGTGATGCTTTTCATGTTGTACAGGAATCTTAAACATTTGGCACCAATATGTTGTGTCCTTGTCTGGCACAGGCACCTGTCTTAATAAAAAGGGCACGAACACAGTATTATCATAGAATCACAGAGTGGTTTGGGTTGGAAGGGACCTTAGAGGTCCAGATCCAGTTCCAATCCCCTTGCTTTAGGCAGGGACACCTTCCTCTAGACCAGATTGCTCAAAGCCCCATCCCTTGAAAACTTCCAGGGATCCACAGCTTCTCTGGGCAGGGTGTTCCAAAGCCTCATCAACCTCACAGTGAAGAATTTCTTCCTTATGTTTAATCTACATATAAAAGTCACACTACTCGTTGTGTGAGTCAAGGCTTTGGCTACCGCCTTATTCCCTTCTCCACAGAAACCCACAGCATGTAGGTTTCTACAGCATGTAGGAGTAACTTACGTCTTTGTTTGTCAAGTCAAAGTACGGCAAAGAGGCGGATGAGACTTCCTCTCTCTCAGGGTTCAGCAGGCGCAGACTCTTCGTACCACGATTCGATCCGTGGTAATTTTGCCCTGCTTCTCCCATATCTTTGTGGTGGTAGGCCCATATTACCCGCACTGTGCTCTCCTGAAAAATCAAAGCAGAATGTCCACAAGGGATAGGAGCAACATCTTCCTTACATAGTTCCTATAATTCCTGCAATAGCTGTGACACAGGTGTATTTAAGCAATGACAATGTATGCTAGAGGAGCAGTCATCTACCTACAGAATGTGGCCTTTGAAATAGATACTGTTTTATACTCAGTGGGTTAACTGGAAATACACAGAAATTAAATTGTTCTCTGAAAGACTCCTTCCCTAATGTTGTGAACTGAAATCATATCTTCAAATGGCAGAAAAGACTCATAAAGAAGTAACAAGCTAAATGCATTACAAACATTTCTCTAGAGATATTACTTATTTGATCAGCAACCAGAATGTTTCCCCACCAGACATTTTCCAGGCTCAAGTCTGTGAAGATGTGAACACCTTCAGTGAATTGCTGTCCTTAGATGTTATGGAAAATTAACATTCAATTACAGAACAGATTTACATATTAAAAATCAATCTACAGCCACTACACAGATCAGTTCTCTGTAAACGATTCTCAGATTACAAGAATGACCCTTGAGACTAAGTGCTATAATAAATCCTGAAGTGTCTCAAAATGCTAAATTATACTGAGAATTTGGAGCAGGTGTGCAAACCAGATACCCACTGACTGCCTGGGAAACTGGTGGTTTATACAGGTGGCATTTGCTTCCTGCATTTTCAGCCTCTCATGTTGCTATAATTGCATATATTGTAAAAACACAGATAATTGACATAGTGTTTTACTCCTATAGTAATGCCTCCAAAAGAAGAAGTAAACAAGCCAAAGCAGAGAAAGCCTTGCAAATCTCTCTAACCTTTCTGTCATTTCCAATACCAAAGTCATCACCTTCATGTAATTTAAGATTATGTTTAGGAAATAGCGCAGCAATCCCTAGGGCAACAGAAGAATTTACCATGAGAATTATTTTACCATGGGAAGTTTTACCATAATTTTTTTCACTCTTAATTTTGAATAAAGAAATAAAGCAAACAGACCCTTTAAATATATATTCTCAAATTTTTTAAAAAAATTTGTTTTTTAGATCAATTAAAAGTTAGTGCAGAATCTTAAAAGTATTTCTCAATTTGGCCTCCCTTGAATGGTTGTAACAATGGCATATAGGACTTGATGGCGCAGAAGTATCTATTTCAATCTTGTGTACACTTGTTAGAAATTATAGAACATAATGTATTAAAGTACAAAAACAAAGAAAGCTGAAATTTAAACATAATAGTTTAAAAAAACTAGCGCAAGTATTTTACCTGAGCAAACAGGAAAGTGAATTTCTCTAATTCTGTCCTTTTACTAAAAAGATATTTCAATTACCAGCTTAATAACCATACACACATTTATCCTGTGTTAATTACTTCATCTCTCTACATAGAGTCAGAGACTCTTACCGTTATGCTCTTGTCATTTGTGTCACAAGTGTGCAGTTCTCTGCTAAAAGCCAGTATTGTATGTGTACTGTTTTCCATGGCATATTCCAGATGGTAATCCTGTTGAGGGTCCTTTTTTAGTACTCTATTTTCATCTGTAAAATAATCCTGTTATGAAAGAAAGGTGGCCCATTATTAAAATATAATATTAAAAAGGAAACTCGATGTACAGTACTGAAGCCTTTTTCAAATCATGTAAATTTCTGCAGTGTCAGTTTTGAATTAAACATTAAATTTGAGGTGGCACTGAACTATTTTTTATACAAAATCTCCAAGAAAGCAACCCTCCTGATAAACAGCTTCAAGAATGCTTTAGGTAATTTTAGCAACATGCTGCCTGTATGCAACTGCAGAAATAAAGGTTGGATCCAGCAACCAAGAAGCTTTATTTATCATAACTGGGATGTCATGAGCTCCAGGAGAAATTAAAGAGAGAATGAAATTCACTTAATATTTGCATCAACAATAGTGTCACTCCTTTTTTTCACAACTTTTCCCATGTTTTTTTTCTTTCCCACAAAAAACAAACCTCTTGAATGAACATTGACTGGAACCAGAAACCCTACGGCTTAACTAGCACGAAAAGTGCTCATTTCATACAAAAGCTGCTGGGATTAGGTTGAGGTTTTGGAAGAGGCAAGGGAGCTGTTTGTAAGAAAGATGCTTCCCATCCAGGGTTCTGCAGAGGCCCAGCACAAAGGAGTAGCGTGGCAGCAATGTCAGGTCATTAACCTCCTCACCCCGGATTCCTGCAGCTGGGACCCGTCCCTCCCTCTCCTCCCACCCTGGCCACCTAGGAAGGGCTGGCCACTGCCTCAGAACCACCTCCTCTGGTCACCCTCCTTGGGGTTTTAGGCTGTTTCTGCTTGCTTTGGGGTAGGGAAGGGTCTTTTAAGTAAGCAATGTATTTCTCATGCCAAACAGGCTACTGGCAGACACCATTAATTGTGTGGTGTCTTTGCAAAATAATGCAGCACTGTCTGGTCCCAACAGGCATTTATTTCTGTATCTGCTCGGACCTCTGTTCACTTTTGGACATTTCTAACTTTCCCCTTTCAGTAAGGTTGAGGTAACCAATCTGAAAAACAGTAAAAGGTTATGTCCAAGTATTTTGATAGCAGTAAAAAAATAACTGAAACTTCATTAATTCACTAAAGGGTCATTTAGGAGCTGTAATCTTAAACTTAATTCCACCCTAGAAATCTGTGTGTGGGCAAGACACCAGAGAGTTCTTCTTTTCCTGTCACCACTTCTTACAAATACAAATGATTAAGTACATACATGAGAGAATAGGCAAATGGAAAAATAATCACTAAAAAGAGCAAAACACAGGCCTGGGACCTGAAAGAAAGTGAACTGATGAGTTGTATTTGTTTAGAGAAATAACTTGGATTTGCTGTTTTCCAGACAGAAATAATAACAGTTGTTTTGCAATGGTTCTTTGAAGATAGATACTTTATGGGATCAAAACCCTCCACTTTTACCATGCATCAGAACTTGGGAAGAGGCAGTGTATTGCCTATGCATTAGTACAATTCCTGCTCTGAAAACACTCTTCTGTGGAATCTCCATTTCCATCTTTCAGTAAGCGTTTGCCTGGACAAGAATTGTAACCCTGTGAACATCAGTTTTTCTTGAAGTGTGATATCTTTGCTTAAATGTTACCTTAAATTGGAGGAACACATTCTTAGTGAATGCCCCCACACTTTGAAATATTGAGGAATACAAATTCAAGAGCAACTTTTGCTCATGTGAACAGACTCAAAGTCTCTGCCTGAAACCAGTGTGAAGGAAAGCTGAGAAATGTGAAGAAAAGATGTGCACACTCAAATGTTTTGTGGTAAACTTCACAATTTCATGACAAGTCTAGAGGACACAGCTCTAACCAGAAAAAAACCCCTTTGATAAAGTCCTGATTTCCATGAGCCTGAGGCAAGAATGCAACAATAATGCAAAGAAGTTCTGTAATTAAGGAATAAGCTCAGATATGCCTTGATAACGTGATTGTCAGTGTAATTATCTCACCCAGCTGGATGACAGTCACAGACAGGTCACAGTTCTGGCTCACCAAGAGGGGCCCATTTTATGGCTGGTGAATGCTTTGGGGAAGGTGGCCCCAAATCCCAGGCCCCCAGAGAGGACCAGGCTGCTCCCCATGGGATGAGAACTGCACTGGGAACTCACACTGCTGCCTGCTCAGGCACTGGGTGCCCAACCCTGCTGTCAAAAATGAACAGAACCTTGCTGATTTCAGTGATTTCACCTGAAATTATTTGGTGGCTCGATGTAGCTAATGCTATTTTTACTTCCTTTGTTGAAAATTATCCAGACGTTCATCATAAAAATAAAATCAAATTATGTCACACAAAAAATGCCACCAACAAAATCCCCCAAAATAAAACAAAGAACAACAACATAAAACAGCAAAAACAAAAAGCCTGAACAACTCAAAATTTGATTGCTCAACCTCTCACATGAAAATGGTTTGTGTTCCAGTTTTAAAACAAAATAATGCCTCATTGTCCAGGAACCATATGAATCTCTCTCTGTTCACACAGAAGGTTTTAAGTCAAACTATGTAGACTTTGCTCAATTTACTCATCAAAGCTTAAAAGCCTTTAAGATGCGTTTATGTACAAAACAGAATGAACAAAAGGTTTTCAAAAATGACAACACAGTGACAATCTGCGATGCCACATCTTTTTCAGCCACAATTTGGAAAAACCTGCCATCTGGAAAAGTAAAAAAATGTTACATATATCTATGTAGATATATGTCTGTACTGCTATATATATTCTATGGTTCATTTCAGAGTAGAACAATAAAAATAAAGTCCTGATGCCAAAAGTCCTGGTGCAAATGCAATTAAAACCATCACATTTGGACTGCCTACACTCCACTCTTTTATCTAGTCAAAGGAGAAAGCTGTATAGCTCTGAAGGCCTTTGAAATGTGGCAGTACAGAGGATGGATCTACAGAGCCCAGAGAGGGTAAACTGGGCATTTCGGTTTCAGTTAAACTAAAGGAATATAAATTTAATTTGAAACTCTCTCAGGTCCCAACTACTATAACACAGAGTTTATCCAAATTCACAAGTTTCACTTATTTAATTCTGTAAAGCAGTGGGATGATTTAATCCACAGTATTGCAGAGCTTTGATATCTATCAGAGATAGTTCTAAAATGGGCTTCTGGAACAGTTTATCCTTCCCAACAAGCAGAAAAAGGCTCTAACATGATACAATCTTTTTTTACACAGATCTGGTTTTGCTACCCCAGACAGTTCGGCAGAAAACCTGTGTCTTTTGTAGGGTAGATTATACTGATACAAGTCCCCTGAATTTCATGAAGTTCCAACAGATCTACAGGAATTGTCAAGTCCTGCAAACTGGATTTCTAAAACACTCTCATGTATGTGGAAAAACCCACAATATGGTTTTATATACTGATTCTGTACTTGTATCCAGGTTCTCCAGACAAAAATTATATATCATATGTTTAATAAAGTTTTCAAATTACACATCAGCTTTGCAGAACTATAAGAATTAGTTAAAGAGAAGAATAAAGTAACTTTATTTTTCTATTTGTTCTTTAAAGACTAAGTGTTTAAAAAAGCTTCACAAGTGTTACTGGTCATGCTACATGATAACAAAGATGTCTGTTTCAGGATTTAGGTATGTAAATTGTTTACATACCATTGTTTAAATTTGTTGTACACCCTTTGATGATATTGCATAAAATGGCATATTGAACTCTGAACTAAGTTGTGCAATCCATCAAATAATTAAGTATCTCCTTCCTCACATTACCTAAAAGTTGAAATAAGATATGGAAAATGAAAAATCTTCCTGACATTACAAGATATTTTATGCTCTTTTCCAGATGTGCGGCAGATCATGTTATACTGTTTTTCAGATACCATTAGCCACTCTCCTTCTTAAAAAAAATACTTTGTGGCATATATGGTTTCTGATTTCTGTTCCACAAACAGTCAGGGAGAGTAATTTCTTAAGGATGTGAAAAGATGCTGGTTTCTCCTTTGAGAATGCAAGCACAGCTGCAGAGGGAAGCCTGACCCCAAAAGCCCCACCAGCTGTCATCACACACTGAAACAGGTGTTTATGGGACTCTCCCCCCAGACCTTTACAATGTACAAGATTGTTTTGTTTGTGATATCAGTTTCCCGTCCTAAATTATATATATCACCTTTCAACCTCAAGGAGCATAAAATAATTCTCAGATTGTGGCCCCATCCAGCAATTGCCTCATGAGCTCAGCTTGTGAGAAACTCAGCCACCCCATTTATGTGCACTGCCTTTCTCTAACTGGGCCATCACTGCTGCTCCAGCACCAGTCTAACACTCAAAAGTGGAAAAAGGGACAAGTCAGGAACGGGAAATGACAGGAAAATAAGCCATCTTTCTACTTGTCCTCACTGACGTTCTGCAGCCAATCCATGGAATTTGAAACATCCCTGTCCTGGTTTAGGGCAAATTTGGGAGGAAAATTCCAAAGGGGTTCCTCTAGAAAGCAGATTCCGGCTGCCCCTCCCCCAACTGGTTCAGGAAAAGATTTCCTGGGAGAAAAGTGGAAGAAAACTGTTTATTTAGCAAAGTATTCACAAGCATAAAAATTGAATAATATCAAACAATAAAACCTCTTGCTGTTCTGAAGAGATGGCAAATTCAGGAAGTCCTTGTCATGGGGCATAGCTCAGCTCACTCAATCTCTTATCCATCCCTCCTGTGCTGGAAAATGCCATGTCCTGGGCCCCAGTGAGCCACATGTGTGAGCTCCTGGTGTTTTCCTGCATTTTTTGATCCAAAGCAGGCTGATCAGTTCCAAGAAAACAGTCCAGGGAACTTCTCTGCCTCAGCTAGCTAAAAACTAGCTAAAAAGCAAAGGAGAACTCTCTCCTGCTCTCTCCATGCTGCAGACACCACAGTGAGCAGGAATGCTGAAGCTCTTATCTCTGCTTTTGAATACAGTCACCTCAGACATTCCAGTCCTTCTCCCCACTTTACTCAGATCTACTTTGAAAGGTGCAGAACTTAACATCCAGCATGAACAGAACAGACAACTGGGGATACAAGCATGATAAAGTCACCCTAGAACAATCCCCAAATTACCAAGCTGATGCCAATGACCAGGACCAAAGAGAAGCTTGGCAAAAAGGATCATGAAGCTGTAACAAAGATGAAAGTTGGTGTAGGAGAGGATTTATCTTAGTATAAATAGGCTGGATAAACTGCTACGGTAAGGAAAAGAATGGAACCAAACATTTGTTTGAAATAAGCACCAAGTTATGCCTTTCTGGGTTTCCAAAAAAATAACTGTGGTTAACATTTCTCTTTTTTTTATTGTTGCATTCAATTTAAATGGAATCCTGCTGCTCAAGGTTCCAGTACACGCTAGATGTTACCACCTAAAAGAAGCTGGTTTTACACTGTATTTGGCAAGAACCAAACAGAGCATGAGTTTACAAATAAGCAAACCAAACTGTTTTGCAACCTCAAATAAATTTCAGCTTGAGTTTCAGGCAAAGATCTTACTATGTTCTTATGCTGGGGAAAAGCAGAGCCCACTCACAGCAGCCAAACATGAGGCAGGAGCCTGAAAGCATCACTGTTCTGTACAAGAACACCTTGAGAGCATTCCAGTTGACTGAACCAATCTTGAGATTGGCTGCAAATGAAAAAATAACCATACAAAAGGGTACAGCAACAGCAATCAAGTAGTTGCAGTACGTTCCTAAAGTAACTGGGATCAGTAAGTTCACAGCCACTGTCCCATGGGCAGTCAGTTTATAATTGATTTATTAGTTTAGGGGGGGGTGGGAGCATGTTGCATTGGCTTTTGTTCAGGAGGTTTTTTGTTTGCTTCTGGTTGTTTGGGTGGGTGGGTTTTTGGGAGGTTGGGGGTGTGGGTTTGGGTTCTTTTGTTTTACATTTTTACCTACACAGCAGATTATCAGAAGGGATTCAGTCCTTGCTAGGAAGCCTGGATCTCGCTCACATGGACAGTTTTGAGAAGCTGTACACAATTCTTGGTACAACTCCAGTTAAACTGGCTGACATACACTAGGTTGTGGATTATTTACTTCAGGTGCACTACTAACTCTGACAAGGACAGAAAGTTTTTATCTCTAACAAATGATTGTGTGTGTGTGTCTGTATTTTAAATGCAGACATAAACATATACACAAAGACACACATTTCCATTTGTGTATTTACAGAAACAGATAATGCCTGCATATGTGTGTACATGTTCATATATTTTCTTCACAAAAGAGGGTTTGTATTTTTTATACATGAAACACAATTATTTACTTAGAAATATGCCTTTTCTCATTCAGACTTGAATACACTTCTGTATATTTCTTATACGAGAGAATAGAAGAATATCTTCTTACATTTCTTATACTTCTTATAGAAGCGTATATTCACTTGAATACACTTCTGTATATTTCTTATATCCAGTTAAATGGTGCCCAGGGAGGCCAACAGCTGGCAGTGGCATCCCTTTGTGTTTGTGAAATTCATGAGAAGTAAAACCCATCACTTTCTCTGCACACAAATGAAAACACTGAAGTGTGGAGACCTGTCTATCTTAGCACAAGAAGGTATGAGAGGCACTAGTGGCTAGAGGTTGAAATATGACTGTCCTGGTTTAGGGCAAATTTAGGAGGAAAATTCCAAAGGGGTTCCTCTAGAAAGCAGATTCCGGCTGCCCCTCCCCCAACTGGTTCAGGAAAAGATTTCCTGGGAGAAAAGTGGAAGAAAAACGTTTATTTAGCAAACAAAGTATTCACAAGCATAAAAATTGAATAATATCAAACAATAAAACCTCTTGCTGTCCTGAAGAGATGGCAAATTCAGGGAGTCCTTGTGATGGGCTGTAGCTTGGCTTGCTCAGTCTCTTATCAGTCCCTCCTGTGCTGGAAAATGCCGTGTCCCAGGCCCCAGGGGCCACAGGTGTGAGCTCCCGATGTTCTGGATTTTTTGATCCAGAGCATGGCCAGTCAGTTCCAAGAAAAAGAAAAGCCACAGTCCAAGGTACTTCTCTGCCTCAGCCAGCTCAAAAAAAAACCACCCTAACCAAACCAAAGGAGAGCTCTCTCCTGCTGTTCATGCTGCAGGCAACACAGTCTGTGAGCAGGAATGCTGAAGCTCTCATCTCTGTTTTTGAATACAGTCACCTCAGACAATCCACCACTTCTCCTTCTCCCCCCCTTCACTCTCAGATCTAGTTTGAAAGGTGCAAAAACTTATTTCTGGGCTGAAAAGACAAATGGGGATACAATTCCACATCATAAAGTCACCCCATTACAATGATATTGCATATTGACATGGATAATTTGACATTGTGGTGGAGTCCCAAGGCCCTATACAAGTCTTTACATCAAGAATAAATGTCAATTTAAGAGTTTATATTCCAGCTATATCAGAAAATATAAAGCTAGATTAAAGGCTGTCCTAACAGAAAGAGACTAGACAAAACATGTAGCAAAGTGTTTTAAGGGAAAGAAAATCAGTAATGAGGCGATACTGCACGATACAATCTTAGAACTGCAGTTTATCACAAGGAACATTCCTTACATAGGAGCCACATTTATTCAGTACAAGTTTTCTGGGTTTAATTATTTTAATTACTTCAATTATGAGGAAGATTAAAAACACTTAGGGGATTTTCAAGCACAACAATTAGGGATACTTGTTCCCAAAATTTCTGGATCTGCCTTAGAAAATCTCCCTTCCTCCCTTTCCTCCTTCTGTGGTACTTGTTTATATGGGGAATTAAATCATCCTCCCATTATTTTAAGTCTTTGCATCACTCACAGTGGCTAAAATTCCATATTTTTGGGGAGATGTGAGAAAATTTAATTTTCTTGGTGTTTCCAAATGCAAAGGAGAAAAAAAAATATGACAAAGGAAAAAAAAGAAAAAAAAATCCCAACCAAACACTTGAAAACAGTCCCCTGAAGGCCTGCAAATTACAAGCTTCAGAATTCTTCTCATCTTTTGTTCACCAACTGTTGCTTCCTTGTCCTAACTATTGTACCTCTCAAAGGGAACTACAAAGCACCCAGCCAGTGGAGATGTACGCTGGAGTGTCTCTTTATGCCCCACACTGAAGCCAAGAGGGAGATATTAGTCATCTGGAGATTCTGCCCCGATGCCCAAAGGCATGAAATACCTCCAACAAAACACCGACTGAGATATGTCAGTGTGGCACTCGCTTCGCATCTCTCTCTTGCTGCCTTTCAAGTTGTTTTCTAAACACTTCTTTTGTTGCTGTTGGCATGAGTGCACTTAAAAGCAGCATATCGTTAAGTACTGAAAATGCTCACTGTTTTCTGTCCTTTAAAATCTCTTCCAAGTACTTCCCTGTGAGCAATTAAGCTAACTCTATGGGATACATTTGATAACAGATATTCTTTAGTTTGGGTGACAGTTAACAAGCAGGGCTCTAATGAATAATAAAGTACTTTTTAGTGACATACAGTCCCTATTCACCCTGAGTAGGGACTATTTTTGTGCAAGTTCAACAGAAGATTCTAACAATGCAACCCTCTTGTATAACTTGCACAAAATAGGCATTCATCAAGGAGGATTACTCTCCCCAAAATGGGGCTCTCAGAAGCTACGTGCTGTGGGTGGGGATGCACAATTCCAGACAGGGGTGGAGACCAAGGAAAAGGCATGGGTCTAGCAAGAAAATGCATGCTGTGTCAATTCATAAGCACAAAAGAGATGCATTAAGGGAAAAAAAAAAAAAAAAAAAAAAAAAAGGAAAAAAGGAAAAAAACAAGAAAAGAAAAAAAGAATTAAGAAAACTAGACGTAAAATCTAAGGCCGCCCCAAGATCTTGTATGAAGAGTAACACATGCTGCAAATGACCATGGAAATATTTCAAGGTAACATTTTGCTAAGAATGAACTCTCCTAAGTCCAACTCCTCCCTACAGAGACAGCTCCCAGCTTTCCAATACCGACCCCCATTGGCATCTTCTTGTTCTCAAACATGCTCAGCCAAACACCACACAATCTGCTGCTCTGACACCACAGGCTCTCAGCAGTGTGTGAGAACAGCCTGTTCACTGATCTCCTTTTTCTCCTTCTGCTTGATGGAGATGCCTCCCTCATGACAAAGCACTAAGTCATGCATGTATGTGTACACATATCCATTCTATGTTCTCCCAAAATATGTTAAGGTTCCCTATTTCAAGTATCAAACTTCTTAAATGTTAGGACTGTAAATGTATAATTCCCTGATCATTCTGATGCTCTTCAAAAAACTTTTTCTTCTTCTTTCCTGACATCGTAACACTTTCCATCTTGATATATTTAGACAAAACTAAGCCACAGGCTTCCAAATTGTTTTAGCCTTTCCTTATGTCAGACACCCTTTCAGATTAAATGCAGCTCCAACATGGAAAAGCAAACCAAAACCAACAGCTCATTGCACCCAAGTTCGGGATACACTGAAAATTGAGAAAGTAAAATCCAACCCAGGATATCCAGGACTTGGAGTTTTTTCAAGGCAAACACTGCCTGCTGATGGTGGTAATAGCATTTACTTGCACTGAGAGGATGAAGACTAAATGCCAGAGGAAATAATATTTTTCTTTTCTTTTCTCTGAAAACTAGCTGGCAGTTTTCCTCTACCCCAATACATGGGTCTTCCACAGACAGGATTATGTGCTTTTACCCTAACTGGCAGCTGTAAGTCTAACTATATTTACATGTTTATTCCCAGAAGAGAACTCTTACCTCTGAGAACACTTTCTATTTTTAAAGAAGGTGAGAGAATTTGGGGGGGGGAAAAAGGCAAAACTGACCCAAGGGACTAGCAATTTCAATGCCCACTTGAAAGGCTATAAAGGTGTTTCAGAACATCTGAATGTCAGGCCACTAACAAGCGTCTCAAAACTTTCAAAGAAACCAAAAAATGACCCCTCTAAGAGTTTAGACCACGATGCACATTTTCCAACAGATGGTCATGGAATAAAAACATATTTCTAAAACCAAAAAGAAAAGTAAGTTCATTCATTATAGGGTGTACATATTTCATGGAGTTCAGCTAGGCATAAAACCACATACTTTCAAGGGTGCTATCTATGAAAAAATCTTTTTCAGTAGTAATAATCTAAATTATGATGGTCTACACTTAACACAGAATGTATTTTTAAAATATTAACTGTATTTGTTTGTCCAGTAAAGTGAAGAATTGAATATTATTGGAACAACATCCTAGAACAATTTGTTCATTTTCTGGCAATCCCTGCTGCCTGACCAGAAAAAGCCTCTGGACAAATTTTGTTTATCATCTTTGTTTCTGGCCGTTCCTTGTTGGTGCAAGTATGGAAAAATTTTAACCGAGCAACTTTAAAAAAACCTCAGTTCTGTTTAGAAAGAAACCATGCTCCCTAGAACTGAAGAAGGAACGGGGATGGAGCAAGCCCCAAGTGGCAAGCAAGCATGAGGAAAGTAATTCTTCTTACCTGCTCAAAAGTGCAACAAAATAACTCACAGCTCTTAGCATAACAATTTATGTGCTAAATTAGTGTTTCAGGAAAAATATCAGTAGGTTTCTATCGGTGGGCATTGGCTACAGTCCTTTTCTATTTGTAACATAATGTTGGTGGATAAAACCAGCTGGAAGAATGGAGTTAGCATGGGGCCATTTTTAAAGATACTGAAAACCTGTGAAGAGTGCTGAAAAGAGCCAGAAAAGTGCTGTGAGTGCTGGGGGAAATGTCCTGTGATGCTAAAGAGCTCAGCCTATTTATTTAACAAAAAAGAAAATGGAGCAGCAACTTGATTGTCTCGATTGCAGTATATAAATAACTTTATGAAGGCGGTATGCAGGGGGAGTAGAGTTTTTAATATAGTAGAGAAAATGCATAGCTGAAAGCTAAATCAAGACAAACTAATCCTGGCAATCAGGAACAGCACAGACTCGTTTTTGCCACAAACTAGCAACGGAAGTGATGGATCCTCCACCACTGGATGTCTTTACACTAGGTTTGGATGTCTCTCTAAAATACTTGCTTTACCCTAACAGGATCTATGAACTAACCAGGAAAAAAGCTGAGGTTTCTTTTAATGGTTAATAGGTGTGTCTTCTGAGAATTGCAAAGCCTTTCAGAAAGCCTTTCATTCTGTGAGTGAAGAGCTCACTGCTCAATGAGTAGTCTAGAGTGGGTTTTTTGTACTGTTATTAGTCTTTTATTTATACTTCAAGAAAAATTATCTTCATTTTGAAATATGGAGAAAGCAATATTCTGAAAATCACTGGTCTGCATTTAAGGAAGACAAATATTTGCCTAAACTTCATACAGCAAATGAATGGAGGAAAGAAAAAGACATTTTAAAGCAAAATATTTGTACTGAAAGCTCAATTCTTCTGGAAAAGTTTTGATTTTATAAAACCTTGACAAACAGTAGGGAGATCATATTATGCATTTTGTTTTCTTATGGTGAATTGTGAATAGAAAATCCATATTCTTATGGGAAAACCTCTTAAAATTTAAGCAGGAGCTTCAAAGATCAACTAGCTCTAGCATAATGAAGGAAAGACAGATGACTTCTCCTAGACCATACTCTAACAACCACTCTGCTCTTAAACTGCAGCTCTGACTTATTCAAGCATCTGGGGGTGACAACATGTCATTCCTGGCCCGCTTGCCCTTTCAGTCATCCGTGGGACAAGCTGTCCCTTCTCCCCTGACCCCAGAGCAACTCCTGCCGGCTGGATCTCAGGTTGATGAGATGGGACAAAAGGTGTGGGTCCCCTCCCCTCTCATAGCTCCTGCTCCACCAGTGCCTCTTGGAGGGGATGACTTGCTCTAAGCACCAGCAAGGCCTCTGTTCCACACTCCTGTTCCCAGACGTAGCCCTGACAATATCCAGACTACTACAAAAATATCCCAAGGAAATTATACCAGCAGAGTTGGGCACCTCTGAGGCTGCTTTGCCAGACCAAGGACATGTACGAGGAGTCCTCCCAGTGGTTACTCTGCAAGTCCTTTCCAACATCTGGCTCAAAACACTACCAGGGGAGGAGAGGAGGAACACCAAGAACAGGAGCAGCACCGGCTGTGCCCCTGCAGAAGGGGACGTCAGCAGGCTTGGAAGCTGGTGGGATGCTGCCCTCATGCCGGTGGGATTAGAGAGAGCAAGCTCAGGCGGCACCAGCAGGGCCAAGCTGCAGCAGCTGTTGGCAAGGTGAAGGGAAAGGTGCCGCACCTCCCCGGCAGAGACTCTGCCCTCCCATCCCTCCCCTCCGCGGGTCTGGGCTCAGCGGGCAGGCAGGAGAGAGTGCCCCAAGGAGAGAGGATAGGGCTGTTACATCTTCTGGGTAAAGAGCAAAGAAACCTGACACCTCCAACGAAATCTATGTAGAAGTTTAGAGGGAAGGTTGGTAAGGAGAGGATCGAAAAGAACTGTCTCCTCCAGGGCAAAGGAAGGCAGAATAGAGATTACCCGAAGGGTGGAAGGAAGAAGTAAAGAGGTGAAGGGATGCAGGACAAGAAGGCTGCAGAAGAAACGTGGGGCAGGGAAAGAAGGGCGTCCCGAGACGGGGACAGCGCGGGGAAAGTGGGAGGACAAGGAGGACCCGTCTCGGCGGCCGAGGGGAAGGAGCAGGGCCTTACCTGCAGGTAGGGCTGGCCCCTCTCCACGCCCCCCACCACGATGTCGGCCGAGGCCATGCCGCCGCTGGCCGAGAGCCCGAAGCCCACGTAGCCGCGGGTGCGCACCTCCAGGCGGAGGGCGAGGGCGCTGCCGCGGCGGCCCCAGAGCAGGCGGTAGGCGCCCGCGCCGTCCAGCACCGCGCTGTGCGGGTAGCTCCGCGCCGCCGCCCCGGCCCCGGCCCCGGCCCAGGCATACAGGATCCCGCCCAGCACCAGCGCCCAGGGGCGCAGCGGCCGCATCCTCTCGCCGCGCACCAGCGGCCGCCCGTGCGTCTCGGCGTGTGTCCGGGCGCGGTGTACGTGTGCGGGGGCTGTGTGTCTGTCTGTGTGTCTGTGCGTGTGTGTGTGTGTGTGTGTGTGTGGGGAAGGGGGGCCGGGTGCCCCGGTCACCCCGCCCCCGCTGCGGGCGGCTCCGCGCCGGCCCCGTCGGGGCAGCACGCCCTCGGCCGCGCTTTGTTCGCCCCCGCCCGGCCCGGCGCTGCCCGCGCCCCCATCGGGGCCGGGCCGGACCCCGCCGCGCCGGGAGCACCTGCCGGGCACGGCCGCGGGGGCTTCTCGCCGAGATGCTCGGAGTGCGCGTTAGCGACCCAAAACGCCCCTCCTGACCAGGGGAGCGGAGGGAAGGCGGTGGACGGGAGACCTGCCCGGCCTCCCGGCAACCCTAACTCCGCTGGAAGAATTCACGGGAGGAAGCCCGGAGGCGAAGGAGCGCTTCCCCACTCTCGGCCGCCTCCTCACTCAGTGCGAGGAGCGCACGGTGCGGCGGACGGACGGAGCTAAGCAGGAGATCCCCCGTCGGGAGAGTTCTTTTTGCATTTTAAGTGGAAAACGGGGACCCCCCGAGTGGTTTGCACTGAGACGGCTACAAAAGCGCATCTCAAAAGCGCGCTGGCGTCCCTTGACACCCCCGCACCGGCCCCGGCGGCTCCGCCACTCGGCCCGCCCGGCCATGCGGACCCGGCGCTCCCGCAGCAGCAGCAGCTGCCTCCCTCCCCTTGCTCACAGCATCACCAGCGCGGCGGCGGCGAGAGCAACGAGCAGAAAGATGCTCTTGGGGGAATGCTCCCCAGCCCTCTGCAGATCTGGACGGAAACAAAAAAAAAAAAACCCAAAACGTGGCACCCAAAACGGGAAAGTTAGAGATCACAAGAAGTCATATTGACCCTTAAAAGCTCTGAGCTTCCTTAAAAGGAAGGTATGCTATTTGAAATGTGTGTTCTTCACATTTAAATGAAAGAGAAAGAGCCTGGTAGTCAACCAAAAATACATACTAATTCAGTAAAAACCGATCAAATTAGTACATAAAGGAAATTAGTATTGCTTCCCTTTTTTTGGCTTCTGCATGATAATATTTCACAAGTGTCACTAGGGTTTCTAGAATACAGCCACCCATTGTAATGTGAGGGATATATCAAACTACAAAACTACTTTTAGAAAAGAAAATGCTTATAAAAGGATAAGCACCAAAAATCACTTTTACCTAAGGCATCATAAGAATTTAGAGGGGGAAAAAAATTAAATACTGGTGAAATGAAAGCAATCTTTAGAGGGAATAGATTAGTGTGACCGTTCTTGCAATTACAGCAGTAACTTCAAGTACTCATATTACTGACAAAACAGAAAATTGTGAGATGCTGAGTGTTTAGATTCTCCTCTACAAAATTGTTAACACCTGCAAGTGGATATGGATTAATTTAAGGAGAAATTGCAGGTGTGTGATAGGCCCTGCCAAGGCCAAAGGTGTGACCTTGGCACCTAACTGGGGGCACTCAGCCTTTGTAAAATTGTGTGCTAAAGGAGGGAGGAATCCTTAGCACAGTTCCAAAAGTGCACATTTATCTTTTCTGAGGGCAAGGACAATGAAGGAATGAAGAATGTTTCTTAAATGCAGGTTTTTTCTTAATTTTCAAATAAGACTGTGCATTATGTTCTTAGATGACAGAAAGTCCTAGATAAAGTTTCAATCACATGGAGATGACATACTCACTCTTCAAAAGAATGATTGAATTACACATCTGGTACTGCCTTTAAAATTGCTGCCTTTAAAGCACAGCGGTGGTACTGAAGTCCAGCTAGTGCTTCCCAGAGCATGCATTGTATAAGCATTTGTACAAAAGAGTGCAAAATGTACTTGAAGTACTCCAGCACTTCTCAGTTTGGTAAAGGTGGTGCTGATGACATTTTAGGAGCCCGTACCCAACATGGGATGTTCTAGTACAGGGAGGGGTGATGGACTATCCTACACAGCATGCTGGGCTGCACAGCACAATGGACAGAAATAGGGTTTCCCAACTAGCCTGGATGCAGATGCCATGAGGGAAGCAGGGCTGGAGATGGATGTGCACTGCAGATGCTGTCCAAGCAACAGCTGCACACCCCCCATACGACCCTGCCCCCTGCTCCTCTCACAGCACACAGGCACAGAAAGAAAACTCCAACACACACAAACTTGTGGTTGGCTGGGATCTTCCCAGTCATTCTGCCAAAAGCCAAAGCAGCAGGACCATCTAGGGCCTTGGACACATTTCAGTATGTCAGGCACGACAAGCCAGAGTTTTGCTGTAGTGGGTCGGGTAGAAGTGATGACACTCACAGGAAACAGCTGTGCTATTTCTGGTGAGCTGCAGTGGCCATGGAGGGTGGGCAGTTCCACCCAGCTCAGCATGGGAGTCCTGTGCTGGCAGAGCCAGTGGCCAGGGCATTCCTGTTCCATGGCTCTGGAGCTAGCACCAGATTGCTCCTGAGCTTTACTTTGCCTATGCAGAGAAAATTGGCATTTTGGAGGCTGAGAGTTGGAATGGAAACAATGCTTGAATTCTTGAAATCTCCTATGGGACTGAATGATTTTGTCTGTGCAGAGCTCAAGGGTTAGTCTGCTGCTTCTCTGCTGCTCTGAAGTCTGTACCTCCCAAATCCTTGTGACTTTCTACCCAAACCTGGTGGCGATGCTATCCTGTCTTCCGGCATTACACACGCTCAGCAGCACTGCTCACCCCATTGTGATGGCAACGTTCACACCAGTACAAGTGCAGGAATAGCAGTCCACTTCCTTTCCAATTTCCAGAAAATATTTTTCCATTAAAATAAATCATCAAAACAGTTTTACAGAGATGCACACTTGATCTACAAATACTGTGACAAAACCAACCTTTTTCAACTTGCTGCTATTTATAATCCCAAGAACAATGCTCATGCAATAAAACTTTCCTAGTAGAAAAGGCACTTTGTGGGTAGGGCTGCAAAATTCCCAAAACTCACGTTAAGAGACTTTGGCAACTTCACCAGAAATTTTTTGCACCATTAGGAGACCAAACATATGAAGAAAACACAGTCTAAATCATTCTAAATCTGATCTTGGCCTATAAGTGATGCTGCTGGCAGGAGCACAGGGAGACATCAGGTTACCACCTTCTCTGAACTGAACCTCCTCTTCTGGAGGAAGGCAGTCACCTAACCAAGCCCAGAGAGATTCAGAAAATGTTTTTCTTTTTAAAAAACTCTTACTACCATTACTAAATATCAGCTTGTCCATTGCTCCCTCAAACCATTGCATGGCATGGTTCACATACTGAAGTACTGATTAAAAAGTCACAGAATCATAGAATGGTCTGTGTTAAAGATTGGCTAGTTCCAACTCTCCTGCCATGGGCAGGGGCACCTTCAACTAGACCAGGTTGCTCAAAGCCCCATCCAGCCTGGCCTTGAACACATCCAAGGATGGTGCATCCAACAGCTTCTCTGGGCAAGCTCTTCCAGTGCCTCACCACCCTCACAGGGAAGAATTTTCCCCTAATACTTAATCTAAACCTACTCCTTCAGATTGAAGCCATTCTCCCTTGTCCTGTCACTTCATATCCTTGTAAGAGGTCTCTCCTCTTCTTCCTTGTAGGCTCCCTTGAGATACTGGAAGGCCAAAATTAGGTTATCTCTTAAGATGCCTCTTCTCTAGGCTGAACAATCCTAGTTCTCTCAGCTTTTTTCTCATAGAAGAGGTTCTCCCTCTCTTGGATCAGCTTGGTGGCCTGCTCTGGACTTGCTCAAACAGACTGATGTCCTTTTTGTGCTGAGGACCCAGAGCTGGATGCAGCTCTCCAGGTGGGGTCTCACCAGAGCAGATAGAAGGAAGGAATCCCCTCCCCGGCCCTGCTGGACACGCTGCTTTGGCTGCAGCCCAGGATACAACTGGATTTCTGGGCTGTAAGTGCACATTGCTGGGTCATGTCCAGCCTCTCACCCACCAGCATCCTCAAGTCCTTCTGGGCAGGGCAGCCCGTCAGTCTGTTCCAATCCCCCAAACTCTGTTGATACCTGGTGCTGCCTGGAGCCAGATACAGCATCCTGTGCCTGGAATTGTTAAACCACATGAGATTCCCTTGAGCACACTTAAACTTGCCCAGATCCCTCTGGATGACATCCTGTTTTTCAAGTGTGTGCTTCTCTACTGTTCCTTAATGAGTCAATTAATTATGAAGATTTGGCCTGATCATGGGTAGTTACTATCACCTGGTTTATCCCTACTGGTGGATCCTGGCACCGAGGTGTTCTTGCTAGAGACCAGTCCAGCAAGAGCTGTGTGTCCTGTCCCATTTGCAGGCAGCAGGATTTCTCAAAGGCAAAAAAAAGGTTTGTTTTCAGCCTAATTCTAAGGTACCCTGTACTATGTGGCATGCTTAGTTGCCTGCTGGCTTTTCTCTTACACAATTTAGCCTCCATGCAGGAAATTCATGAATATTGAACATTGATTTGATACTAATAATGAATGTAAAGTCTTATAAAAATTTTTGTAAAATAGATAGCCAATAGCTACATCATCTTTCTAATAGAGGGCAACAAGAATTCTGCTCTCACCTATGAAATGTAAATTAATCACCTTTTACTTACCTTTTTTAATGTAATGATTTTTATCATTGGATTGATCTCCATTAATCCAGATTTTGACATCAATGCAATGCAAAAGGGTTAGAGAAGCATCTTGCAGATCCAGCTGGAAGCTTTTTACATTGGGGTAATGCCTATGCAGAATAAAACCAGCTTCACTGGCAATCCAGTTTGTGTTCAATGTGGACAGGGAACTTGGAGCAGGAAAGGTTTTGGGTTGAACTGGATGTTGTCTTTGGAATGCTGAGCCAGCAGGATGGGTTCCTAGGGAACATTACTGCCAGCACAGGTAGAAGGGGTTAGAAAACTTTTCTGTCTTGATCCAAGTCCAGTGCTTCACGAAGAGCAAGGTGGACACATTCCACCCATGCCTCTGTCAGCATCATACCTTTCCTCAGGCACACATGATAACCTGGCTGCTCTCAAACATGTTTTAAAGTATATATCTTAAAGAAAAAAACCTTCAAATTTTGTTTGTTGTCTTAACCTCCTAAACTAAGGTGAAAGGACAAAGCACCATGCTTATTTTATTAATGTTGATTAAAGATGTGCTGGGGAGAATAGAATAGCAATATAGCCATGTAAATGTAGCAGGAATTGTGTATTGGTTTTTTAAGCTTTACTCCCACCTTGGCCTTCTCCTGTTCCATTTCCCAAATACCTGAAAATTGTTTTTACATTTTAAAGTGGAAAATGCCTACAATTTAAGTGATCACTGTAAACAGAGTAATTGTATGAAGGTTTTTAGAAATTTTTAGTTCTCATTCTATGCATTTTATGTCCTTGTTTTGAATTTTTCTTTTCTTTTGCAGGGAGCACTAGAGAAGAAGACACAGTTGGCTTTGCTTTCAGTTACACATACTGAGGAGATGCAAATTCTTCTTATGAAGGGATATACATTAATCACCAGAGCTGGAAGCAAAGTTTGAGACCAGTGAGTACAGAGGTGAACCATTTCTACCTTTCTTTCTTGATTCAGCCTGACTTTGGCTCAGGTTAGGATAGTTTTGGATCTTTGCTGTGCTACCTACAATCTGCATTTTAAAACGCCTGTTAATCTCAAACTAGTACAAATAAAGACTAGTTTGCTTTCAGCTATTCTTATGATGAGTTTGGACTCATGTCTGTTGATGTTTTAAATTAATTGCCTGAGGAGACAAAAATAAAATCATTGTTAGAAAAAGACTATTTATCCAGCCCTCTGCTCAGGGCAAAAGCAGACTGATTTAGCTTTCTTTTCCTCATCAGCAGGCTGGTTTCTGCAGACGTTGCCAAATTTCCAAATACCTTGACTCAGGTTCATAAAAAACTTCTTACTTCTCCTGGGAGAGAAAACTGGAGGGCAAGAGTTTTATTAGACCAGTTGGAAAAGCCAGAAGGCTTTATAGCAAAGAGTTTCTCATTTCCCTTGGTTGTGGTTGTTGTCTTTTCCCCTCTTTTACGAGCACCTCTGCAAGAGGAGGCACTTAGGTGCAGTGTAATCCTGGGCACTGATTCATAGCAGCTCCCACAAGTGGATACCTCAGCAATGGCATTTCTATACAGGTCTCCTCAGGTGTGGGGAAGAATTAATTCCCTTTCATTTGAATTAAACCTGATTTGAGGTTTTTTCTTTTCACTGAGTGTATCTGCTCTGATGCTGATGTTCTGTGAGGTGGAATAGCTTTTAACATATGTACTTTTAAGGATAAAGTACCATTTAAAAATGGTTGCTTATGCTTCATATATATCTTTGTTATTTACAATTCTAGCTGTCTGTCCATCTGCCACACAGGACATAGACAATTTAAATGCTTTTTAGCATTAGATATTAGATACAGAGATCTAATATTTACATATTAGGAAAAAAATTCTTTATTGTGAGCGTGTTGAAGCACTGGAACGGGTTGTTCAGAGACATGGTGGATGTCCCATCCCTGGAAGTGTTCAAGGCCAGTTTAGATGGGGCTTTAAGCAAACTGATCTAGTGGCAGGCGTCCCTGGCCATGACAGAGGTGTTGAAACTAGATGATCTTTAAGGTCCCCTCCAACCCAAATCATTCTATGGATCTGTGATCTTTGCTGTTTGCGCCTCAGCTCTTACCAATATCTGGGAGCACTCTCACTAAGGTAAAACCAGGAAGCTAAGTGCATTTCACATTTCCAGAACTCATTAAAAATTTTTATCTGAGTAATGCACTTCCCAGGTAGCAATTAACTTTCTGAGACCACCTAAGCCAAACCCTGACTCATGGGCAGGATCACCTTTTTCCTGTGTCAGACCTGAGAGGTGTCTGTCTAGCCTTCCAATTATGATGTTTATCAGTGCAATTCTTTTTTTCTCTTCGCCTTTCTCCTTCTCCCTTTGGGTAGAATTAACTCTGATCCATCATCATTCCTCCTGTTAGAAGGCTTTGTTAGGTGGCTGATCTTGGAAGCAGCAGTTTAGGCCCATGACTGCTGTTCTGCACCTTATGTATTTATTTGACTGTGTGGGAGCCAACATGGCTGCTTTTGGAGGGGAGGAAGGCACTTCCTGGCCCCTACCTCTCACTGCCTTGTTTTCTGTCTTGATCTAGTTCAGAAAGCAGCTGGTGGATATAGGTTTTCAGCCTGTGTGATTTTTGCAAGAAAATGAAGAGCATCCATCCTGTGCAGCCTTCACAAAGCTCAATAGGCGTCCAGTATTCTAAATCTAGATGAACAGTCTCTACATTTTTTTTCCCAATTGGACAGATGGATTCAGAGAGCATAATTGGCCTTTGGGTTTAGTTTCCCCCTCTTGTTTATAATGTTAAAATTAGCAGAACAAACACAAAACAGAAGGCGAGCAGGAGGAGGAACTTGGGGCCTTTGGGGGCATGTGTTGCTCTGCAGAAAGGGAGAGCATGCCCATGCTCTACCCCCTGTGCAAACAGCCTCCTTAGTCAGTCAAGCCCATAAATGCACACAAAAGCCAAAAATGTATCAGTAAGAGGGTGCCAAATCTCTGCATCTTCTGGACAACCACAGAAACATCTGTCTTTCCCACAAATTAAGATTAGCTCGCAGTTACTCCATCTAAGGAAAATGTCTCCAGAATTTTTCGACGCAGCAAAATGTAGAACCCAAACCTGTTTTCACTGAAGTCAGTGGTAAGTTTCTAATGCAAACAGGAGAAGTAACCTTTCTTTTGAGAAGGAAGATGTGTTTTGGTGGAAAAAAAATTACCCATCTCTAAAACTTTTAAGCATTTTGATGAGCTTTTTTTACTTTGAACTGATGCAGTACATTTTGTTCCTGCATATAAAACACTCCCATCCCCGCCCCCAGGCACTTACACACACATAAGACGGCTTGTATTAAAGCAAAGAAAATTCTGTCAAAATGTGGAGCTTATAAATGAATGTGTGCATATAAAGTGTACATAGGCTGAGGGATGAGATTCCTGCCTGCTGATTTGATAGTGAGTCTAAAGTAAGATTTCCAAGAGAAATCTTGGAAATTGCCATGGAAATGGAATTTTCCATCCAATGGCCATGGAAATGGCCATCATGAAAGTGTCTGGACATCTCTCCTGAATTTTTTGAGTTGCTTGTCATGGTCATGGATGTTTTTATCAAGTTTACAACCTAGAATGACAAGCACTCTTATTATGAAAGTGAAAGGAATATGACAAAAAGCAATCAAATTAAAATCCCTAAAATATCACCTATTGACATTGGTTCAATAACATCCAGGGATATTCCTTGAGAAGGAATAAAAAAATGCAGAACCAGAAGATCAAGTGTTAAAAAAATGAAGCCACAGGTATATGATAGAAAAAGTAGCCTGAAGGCTGTGATGCTGAAAGAGACTGACCCTTGGTATTAACTTTTGGTACACAATCTACTGAGCAGGAACTTTCAGTGTGAAACAACGAGACAAAGTAGAACTGGCTCTGCCACCAGGGAAGAAGACAAGCATTGCTGTGCTGTGTCCCCTCTGCCAGGATCCACACATTGAAAAGGCAGGTTGATGCTCAGTCTGGTTATTTGAGAGTTATTTCAACAGAATTATTTATACATTTGTGTTCTTAGGCTTTTATAAAAAAAGCTATGTTGAGGATACAGTGTTACCAATACATATTATTTTACAAATCACTGACATTTTTTCAAAGACACTATGCAAGTCCTGCAGAAAAACAGTTGATATGACGGACAGATTTCTAGAATTTTTGAGAAAGTTGAACTCCAGACTACTGCAGATTTTTCTTCTAAACATCAGGAGAAAAGCAGTTGTCTGATGCTCCCATATGAGCACTGCAGAAAAGATTTGCAGCTGCCTGACATTCCTAAGCAACAACTTTTTCAAATTAGGGCTCACTTCACCAAAGTTGGAGTATTCCAAACATAACTAAACAAATCTTTGCTTGGAGCACACAATACGAATCCAATGAATGAATACATGTGATTTCGGTTTTTGGTGATGACAGGTTTGTTACTATACCCATGAGAGTGTAGCCTGAAACTCAGACTTATATAAGCAACCTTTGGACATGTGGCTGTACCAGCTGAACTCAATAACCACAGACTATTTGTGGGAACTTCTGGAAGGAGCTGTAGTCAACACATTCTTCAGGTGATACCAGTTTGGGGTCCTTGCTTGATTTATAAGCACCTTGTAAATAGAAAGTTCTTCACCAGTCCATGATTTCTTTATGATACAGCATTTTGAAGACAAGTGATGTTTTTATACAC
Source organism: Melospiza melodia melodia (assembly GCF_035770615.1). Taxonomy (NCBI): domain Eukaryota; kingdom Metazoa; phylum Chordata; class Aves; order Passeriformes; family Passerellidae; genus Melospiza; species Melospiza melodia. The sequence goes on from NC_086196.1 coordinate 32,959,694, forward strand.
TACTCTATCAGGAAAATAAGCTTTTTTCTTTTTCTTCTTTTTTTTTCCCCTTTTTCTTCAATCAGCAGGAGAAAAACATCACCCTAGTGAGATCAACATTTTCTCCTGGCAGCATAACACTCTGGAGGTCACATATCTGGACCCATAGTGGTTCTGCTTTAGAAACTCCTTAAGCAGTTTTAGTGCTTTAGAGCTCCTCAAGGAAAAAGTGAATTCAGCATCTTTCCCAGACCCTCTAGAAGCTGGAGAAGGCGGTCACAGTACACATCCATCTGCGGTCACAACCTCAGAAGGTTCATTTGATGCCAATGCTGTTGTTGACCTCTTTCCAACCTAGATACACAATGTGTCATTTTCAGTAAGTAGTGCCATTTCACAGACTTTAAATCAAAATTGTTTCGTTTTTTGTTTAGCTTCATTCATCTCTCTCTATTCTTACAAGCTTGACATTGCAATAGCCAAAATCTCAGTTTTCAATTAAATAGAAGGTCCACATGTGATGGATTTTAGTTTGTGGGTGCTGTACTGCAATTTCATAGTGCTAAGTATAGACCAGAGTCTGACTCCTCAGCATTTTCAGGAGCATCTGTGTTATTTTAGCACCATACTCTTGTTATCCCTGGTAGGATGTGAGGTTTCAGTCCAAACCCAGACTTCCCTGCAAATTACTAGTTTACTGCTCACAGCCTCTTGTCAGGGTTTTCTCTGTGAAGTATGTCGCTGCTAGCTCAAGGGATATCCACAGTCACCTGTTTATTCTTCCAGAAAACCTGCATCTCGACTAATAATTTAAAACAAAAGTCTTTAGGGTTTTCCAGGTAACATCTGCAGGTCTTGGGCAGATTCTGTACTGTGTGTCACCAAACCTTGCTCTTACATCTGGTGGAAAATAAAGCTGTCAATAGAGTGATTAGTGTGGAGCTTGTCCCGATTGATCTGATCTTCTTTGAGGGAGAAGACAGCATAAGTAGGAATGCCACAGCATCTCAGACTCTACTGCTAGGCTGTTGCGTGAGTTTCAGGCTGCCACTCTGGGTTTGTTGATTTGCCTGTTGGCTTGTTGGATTTTTAAAATAATGATTTCCCCATCACTACCTCAGAAGCAGCACAGTTCAGAGGTGCAGTTGTCACATACGTGTTCTCATCCAGGATGACTCCCATGCAGCAGCCCAGACTAGCCCCAGTCCTGTGCCATCCTGTTAAGTCTTCTTCCTCCCCTTGCCCACAGCATCTTTCATGGAATAAACACTCAAGTTACCTTGGCGCCCATTAAAAGCAAATCAGTACTATTAGCACCATAATGACTAATGGTCATTAGGCACCACTCAGCACAGTGGGAAGTATCCTGTAATGAGTATCCATGAAAAATTTTGCATAAGTAGAAAAAACAAAACAAGCAACTCCTAAAAGGAGCTTGTGTTAGAACTGGGTTAAACAATTTTTAAACAATTTGCATTGTCCTTTCTCATTTTGATTTACAATCCCCATAAGTCTTTTTTTCTTCATCAGTCAGATAAAGGAAGTTTTATCAGACAAATGTTTTCCTGGTAAAGCGTTTGATAATGTTGTACTTTTTGCCTTCCTTAAAAGCTTTTGGTCTGATTTTGTTAAGGACCTCATCAAAAGATCCTCTGTGTACCTACATGGCAAAACTTAATGAGGAAAGACACAGCAGGTAGCTGAGGAACGTCCTCCCTTCTCCCTCTCGAAACAATTTCAGAAGACCAGCTCAAATTTGTGAAAAGAAAAGAAAAGAAAAGAAAAGAAAAGAAAAGAAAAGAAAAGAAAAGAAAAGAAAAGAAAAGAAAAGAAAAGAAAAGAAAAGAAAAGAAAAGAAAAGAAAAGAAAAGAAAAGAAAAGAAAAGAAAAGAAAAGAAAAGGAGTTCAGTTGCCTGATGAAAATATTCAAGGTGTCCTTAGCATCAAAGAGCAGCAAGTCAGATTAGCATAAGATTTTACTACCTCTTCCATACCAGCCATGGTATTTTGTACACACCTTTCAAATTATATCAGTCTTGAAGAGTCATGTCCCTGCATTCCTTTGGGGATTGGAATTGTTGCATACAAGCAGAGAACACAGCTTGGGGCAGAGTTCTTGTTAGAAACATCCCAACAGAATGGAGCAGGAGTATTGGAGATATGATTTTGGTGCAAAGGAATCATGTTGAAAAGCACAAATGAACAAACTTGCATAGAGAACATCTCATATTTCAACAGCACCTTCCTGGCAGAAGAGATGAGACATAAAAGTAATGACGAACAAAAAGTAATTAAAATACAACACCCTCTGACTTTGCAACCTCAAGGATGTTACCAAGGCAAAAATATTTATGCCTTCTTGAAATTTTAAATATGATTTAATAAAATATCTGACTTGTAAAGTGTTTAAGTTTTTGAGACTGACATACATTTGTCTCATTCATGCATAGCCAAACTGAATTATGGCTCTATATCTCAATTTCTTTATATTACTGTAATGCCACTACTTTGGTCTTCTTAATCCTTTTGCAACCCTTCCTAACGTGTCCTGGGGGGCTCCAGCCCTCTTTGCATTTTTACTCCAACTGCAGCCCTCCCAGAAAACAAGAAAACAACTGGCAAGTCAATAAAAGTTCAGGGAATTGACCACTTCCCTAGAGTCATAGCCAAAATGACTCCACCAAACTACTGAATTCTCAGGATTCAAATGAAATACAACATGCAGAACAGCTTCTGTTTTTCCCCTTCCAAAGCCATAAAACAACAACAGCAAAGATGGTTTTTCTGGCTGTAGAGAAGGCCAGCTTCAGAAGACTATTCATAGAAGAGTCATTTCCAAAATTTGAGACATCTGTACAGTCAGCCACCATTTATTGCCCAGAACAAAGTTGCATGGTGTTCTTCAGTACAACCCTCCACAGTCACCTCCAGTTTCTCAGACCTACAGTTGTTACATTTGTTTCTGCCCTTCTCTGTAGCACAAGCTACAGAGCACAAGCTATAGAAAGATCCTTTTCTGTCTCCCCTCCTCATCCTGTCCTCTCCTCTCAAATATTTTTCTTACTTTCATTTAGTCTTGTGGTCTTTTTGTAACATTTCTGGGTTTTCAGAACTCTTCTAGTCTATGTGCAAGACTTACAAAATATCCCTTTAGCCTTTTTTTCTTTTTTCTGGTAGAGCTGTGTTTGCAAAAGGATGAATCATAAACCTCATAACTTTCTTTTTTTTTTTTTTTTTTTTTTGAGAAATAATTTCTACCTAAAATGCAGAGGAGTTGAAGTTTAACTAGAGTGTTTATGGATATCTTATGTCCAAGGGGAAAGAAACTTGAAGTCAAACTTCTATGGTCCTGGCAATGTTCAGAAGTAAATTTGGGACTGTGGGTGGGGAGAGGAGATGACAGGAGGGTTGTATTGCAAGGAAATGCTTGGCTCACTGGACACTTGCCTTTTTTCAGGTGCAGCTCCATCATAAAATTAGGACTGCAGGGATTAAATAACAAAAAAATCTCACTCCAGTATCTGCTAGAATAAACGATCTGAATTTTTATCTTTACTGGGAGGAGAGTGATAAGATCAAGGCTATAACTGGTTGAGAAGTTCATGGAAGTTTCTGAATTGATGATGTCACATTGCTTCATCACTGAATGCCTTTGACACTGAGTGAATACAATGTTTGTTCCCAGCCTAGAACTACTGACTTGTACAGCAATCATGTAGCCAACCTAACTGACCTTATTTGCAGAGAGTCATCACAGTGGGGTGAGCACTGCCTTAAAGCAGAGTTGGTTCTGCCTGTACAGGCTGCCAGGGGAGCAGAGGAAAAGTTGCCGGTACAAAAGGCAAGATCAGGAAAAGTCATGCAGTGTTGTTATTTTAAAAAATTACTTCCTGTTTGGGTGAATTGACACAATGTTAAGATATGATTATGCTTATTAGAGAGATTCCTCTGCCCAAACCAAAGTGCAGGTGAGACCACGTGCCAAAGTCAATAGTACGGATTTTATTTAACAGTAAATATCAGGTGGAGAGAGACAGAGAAATAGAGGAGAAGAGAGAGTGAGAAACAGATTAAGTAGGAAGAGAGACCCCACCCCCATGGATCCAGTGGCATTTTGTTGCTACTCTTCACCCTGCTCCCAGTGGGGCCTCCAGGAAACATGGAGTTCAATGGATTATTATATGTTCAGGTGTATGCAGGAATACCCAAGCACCTCCTCCCCAGCAGTTAACAGACCTCTGGTGGAAGGTCTCAGGAATGAGTCTGAGGGTCTTTGATGATTTATGACCCCTTCTAAGACATGAGAGCTGCCTCCTTTACAACTGAGCCAAAACTCCCCAAACCCTCCAAACCTCTCCTCCCCCTCAGCTAGCAGCAGAGTGAGTATACCTGACCTTAGCAAATGAGTCTGTGGGCTATGGCCTCCCCCTGCCCCAAACAGACAGAGCTGATTTTCAGGACAGCTGCTGAATTGACTTTCCTTGTGGATACATTCTTCTCCCCCAGCTTTGTTTACTTCTCCTTGGACCTGAGATAATTGAAATTAATGATACCCTGTTCTGTTGTGTGGCCACTCAAGTGCCCGATTGCCCTTTTTCCAGGGATGCCGCTGTGGGGCAGATGAACAGTAGTGGCTCACTGCTGCAGACATCTCCCCTACCCTAGAGCTTCAAGCCTTGCAGTCCCTGCTTGGGAATTTACAGACTGCTTTGTAAACTAACAGAAACAATACAAATCAGAGACAAATGGTCTACTTCGCTTTTCTATTTGAAGTTCTCAGATTATTTTAAATAATGATTTGCTGAAGACATCAAAACTATGGCTGATACACGATAAGAAAGCCTCAATTTGTTTTTCTCATCTTACAAAGACAGTACAAATCTACTTTTTAATAAGCATTTCTGATCCCCCAAACTTCTTTAGCCTAGTTCTCCCTGACAACACAGTGGATAATCTCCAAGACAATAGTTATTCTTTATCTAGTTGAAGCAAAGCTGTTGGAGAACAGCATATTAGGCAATGAGGCATCTCCCTATTTCAGTAATACTGTGGCAGAGAAGTTCTTGAAGACAAGATATGAAGGACCCGATTTTGGGGTTCCAGTTTCCTCTGCATTGAGAACATCTGTGTCTATGAGAGGGGAGAGAGGAGGGGGGACAGGAGGTGGGTGGGAAGGGAGTAAACATGGTGCAGATGGCAAGGAGTGTATTTATCTACCCCCTCCCCATTTTGCTGGCTGATGTTCTCCTGTGGAGGGGAAAAGATCCTCTCCTTGTCCCTGCTTACCTCCTTTAGATAAAGGTCCATCCAGCCTGCAGGACTTGGGAGCAGCTGAAGCTGTTGCTGAGGAATTCCCTGTGGGTCCTGGAGTCCTTCCTTCTAAGATCAAACTTGGCAGCTACAGTGAGCTCCAGCAGCTTTTATGAGTAAAGGTGGGAAGGCAGATTATCATTTATACTGCCTGGATTACGCAGTGTGCTTACTCCTTCCCACCCTTATTATCTCTTCAGACTTCAAACTGTACTGCCAAAGACCAAACATTTTCTGCATAAATATTTAAAAAAGGAAAAACACAATTACAACTCAGTCCAGGATGAATCTTGAAGGAGGAAGGAGGGGTGAAATGGGCTGCTAGTGACTTCCAATTTTCTTGGTGTTTATTTTTAATTTTCTGCTTTTACAGTTTTTCAAAATATGCAAGACATATTTTGAGATGTGACAGCAATAAAAAGAAAAAGCTTCAAAATTATTATTTTTATTGTGCTAACAAGCATTTTAATCTAGGTTATTTTTATCTTAAATAAAAAAATATATTTTAGCAGCAGTAGCAAAGAAGTGTTGTGTTCATATACACAGAGATATAACTATTAAAGAGCAGACATTTATATTGAGTATTTCTTCTTAGGATATTCTTGCAAATGCAGAATCATAGAATAGTTTGGATTGGAAGGATCCTTTAAAAGTAGTCCAGCCCTCCTGAGATGTGCAGTGACATCTTCAACTAGACTAGGTTACTCAGTAATTAGTAATTAGAGCCCAGTTCATCCTGGTCTTGAATGCTTCCAGGGCTGGGTCATCCACCACCGTTCTGGGCAACCTATGCCAGCATTTCACCACCCTTATTGTAAATAATTTCTTCCTTATATCTAATCTAAACCTACCCACTTTGCAGTTCAAAACCATTCCCCCTTGTCCTATCACTACACACCCTTGTAAAAAGTCTCTCTCCAGGTCTCTTGGAGGACTTCAAGTACAGGAAAGCCACAATTAGGTTTCCCTGAACTCTTCTCCAGGCTGAACAAACTCAGCTCTCTCAGACCTCAGAAAGGAGGTGCTCCAGCCATTTTGCTCCTCTGCACCACACCCACAAGTGGGATGCATTTCCCTTCTTGAGTACTTTTCTGGTATTTGAAATAGTGATATACTTGGGATAGGAGCAAACCAAATCACTACAGCTGTGCTTAACACTAGACATTCAATACAGCCAACAGGAGAAGTTGAGAATGAGTTAAGAAGCAAGTTACAGCATCATTTGTTGTTCTCTGCCTCTAAAAGGTGAAGATTTTGCTAACTTTTCTGGTTATTCCTGGATTTGTGGAGTTCTTTATTATTATGCAAACACAACTCCCTTTATCATAGAAGGATATCATGTATCAGGATACAGAAAGCTAAGTAAATACTTTGTTATCTGCATTCTTGAACTACAGAAACCCCTGTAGCATCAGGGGCCCCCTCAGAGACTCCTACATGGACAAAGATGCCTGGTAGCTGATTGCTTTCAGATATTTATTCTTGCAACACTTATATTGCAATGGCATCTAGAATGGCTCCGCAGGTGGGCACCTCATCAGAGCATAATTAGTCCTCACTCCACAACAGCTTTGGGTGAGAGCTCTGGAGTTAATTGCAAACTGAAAGGGAAAGCTGTGTGGTACCCACTTAAGCACCACTTTGCACCCCAGGTACCCTAAGAAACAGAAAGTCATCAGCTGTTGATACCCAGCAGCAAGGAGATCTCTGTACTTTCCTCTCTCACTGGTGCTCCCTAAATCATCAACGAGGTTCAATCAGAATTAAACAAAAGCCAAGCAAGTATATTATTTCACATGTGATACTCAACAACACAGTGCTTGAAACATCCTAGGCCAGTGATAAACTATGAGGGTATTGGTTCAACTTCACTAACAGATCACGTCATTCTCTCCCTCCCTCCCCCCACCTTTAGACGCCTTACTCCTTTTTTTCATGGTTTCAAACTACTGATATCCAAAATCTAGCCCACTCCTCTGACACCAAACATATTTGCTGACAATACACACACAATGTGCGGGTGGGTGACTTAAGAAAGCTCCTAGGTACGAAGTGAGCTTGGTATTGGTATTGCATACACTGCTGATTACCAGAACAATTTAAAAGGGTGCAGGGAAAAAGAAAAGAAAAACCTTTAAAAAGCTGTGTGCCCCTGTGATTTTCAGCCCTTTGAAAAAGTAAGAAAGAACAGAAAAACACCCCTGGTGTGTGGTTAAGATAACTACAAAGGAACTATTCTTAGCAGGTTCCTTCAGTAAAATGAAGGGTGCTTTGATTGCATTTTTTGGCCTTCCTAATCTGACAGATATTGATGGATAATTCAGAACAGCCAAAATCTTTGTTCTAAAAACATTGACTCATACATGTTACACCCAGATGTTTTATTGGATTCTTAATAGATATCAAAACTTCCTTTAAAAACTTGAAAGTTGCATTTCATACATTTAAGAGTGTATGCATGTAGGGGAGGGAAATGATAGAGAGAAGCTCCATTAAGAGCAGCTTAGAAAGGAGTATTTATGCCCCCCAACATGGACACTAAATACAACCCCTCCCAGCACTTTGTTTCTGCCTAATCAAGTTTGAAAATGAACAGCACCAAGATCCTTAATATGCAATTAGGGCCTTGCAGGCTGGTCTCTCCAACAGGTACAGGAGCTTGTGTGTAAACACTCCAGCACTGACCTCCCCACCAGCCCCTGGGGCCACAGCAGCCACCACCATATCTGCCACAACATCCCTGTGACTTCTGAGAACTGGCCCATTGTCTCATCCAGAGGTAAAGAGCTCCAGTACCCCACACCTCCATAGGATTCAAGGAAGAATTCTTTCATCTGAGAGCATGTGGGGGAGGCACCTCCACACCACAAACAGGGTTTTATTTCAATAAATCATGAATGAAAGAAAGCAAGGCACCCACGGGCACTCTCAGCAGCATTCTTCTCCCTCAGAGTGCCCCAACCACTAACACCAGAGAGCAGCTGAACAGGCACATGACTCTGAAAATAAAGAGACAATTCCATGTGGGAAATAAAGACATGCACACAAATCAGACACAGAAGAGCAGTGACCGCAGGTTGCAGCAGGGGTTTGGGAAATGCAATGCTGTGAAACTTGCAGAATTTCCAAGTTATTTGGTGTTGTTGCCCCAGCTTGATTCTCACCAGCTCCTCATAGTGGAAGCTTTTATGTACTGGCTGTCCCACCATGCACTCACTACTGGACAAACTCAGTGAAGAGGGTATTCACCCCTTCACAAGGTAAACAATCAAACAAGATGGTAAATATGCCATCTCTTTCTAAGAACAATATTATTCAAGGTGGTATGCATTTTAGTAGAGAATCCTCCTAATAGAAAACCAAACAAGAACAAATGCAATGTAATGAGTATCAACCATAGACAGAATTTCTGATCTGTCAGGAGTCAGATGTGAAGTTCTGCTGCCAAAGAGCTCTTTTCATTCCTCAGCATGTCAATGAAATCAGTCACTGACAGAGACAGATATGAGGTATTGCAACAGGGAAAAGATTCTCCTGGGCAAATAGGATTAGGTCATCCTTCTGTGCCTGTTTGCAGTAGCACAAAGAGTTTATTAAACAGTAAAGCCAGGAAATTTCCAAAGTCAGTTTTAGACAGTCCATTGGTAAGAAAGCTACCCGGCTAAATGTTGACTGCTGTTCTAGTTTAGACTAGTGTAGTCTGAAACCAAAAATCCCAGAGTATTAGCATCACTAGCTGGGAATGCAAGATCCAGAAGTATTTTCATTAACAATGTGAAGTGCAGTACAGGAAGAGAGATTTCCTGGGGCCACCTCACCAGCTGAGCTAAAATTCTCTGGAGTTCTTCAGAGAAGTTTCAATCATTCACATAAAGGCAAAGACAACAGTTGTATTTTTAAAGATGGATTCTGAAAAAAAAAAGCAACTACAAGAAAAGTGCACTCTTTAAAAGACCTTTATTTTGGTTGCATGGTTACAATTCATTTATGCTTACAGTTAGATTCTTTCCAAATAATATTTCATAGCTCACCATGTACACAGTGTATTCTCTATCATTCTGTTATGGAAGAACTTTATAAAATACAGATTAAGTGATTTTTTTATCTGTACACTTTTCAGATTAGTTAATCAAGATTAAGTAAAAAGGCAAATAGATTAATTGGCAAAAAAGTGGTTTTACATTTTTAATATATTAGTACAAAATGGCACAAAAGAAAAAAAGGTAATTTTAAAGGCTATAAGCATCAAACTTTTTAAATGTTTTCAGTCAGTTCAACTGATTTAACTTAATTTCAAATACCAGTGTTGAACTTGGAATTGAACTTGTAATCTTCTTTTCTTAAGCTGTGTGATAGACATCACATACAACTTTGCACCTGTTCATGGAAACTAAATCACAGCAGTTTCAGAACAGTGACATTCAAGTGCAGCTAGGAAGTTGGGAATTTCTATTCTTCCCAGTAAGTCTACAAAGTCACAGACTAGAGCATATTTTTGTATAACCAAATTCACTCATGCACACTTCAGATGCAAAGATACCAGATGTGTGCAATAAAACACAGTATTTCTTAATGCAAGGACTGGAACAAAAAATTCACATACCTACATCATTCAACCTCCCTATCTTTCTAGGAGGCTTCCAGACATAACCATACTTGATGCCAGATATAGAGATAAATGGAACATTTAAAAGATTTCAAGCAAACTGAAGGCTTAATTCACAGGCTTCAGGTATAAAAAGATATCACATCAACTTCAGCAATCTATGTTTTATGTTTGAACCACCCATATCAAATGGGTAGGTGAATGTGATGGAAGGGAAAGAGAGAAGAAATATTTCTAACTTAAAAATAAATTCTGAGATGTGAATTCGTTGCCTCAAGCAACAATTCAGGAGTTTGTTTTGGCAGCAACATTTAGCAATACCCCAAAAGATAATTACCCACCCTGTCAACACAAGTTATCATTACTTTGATTAGCCCCCTAAACCTTAAGATGCTTCATGTTTAAGTTAACGGAACAGTTTATGATCTTGACTGTTATTTTCCTGGTAAGACAGCACCCACATCTGAGAGGCCAGGCAGCTATACTGATGGCAGTACTGAGAACATTATTTCTCAGGTTAAAACAAAAAGTCTTATAAAACAAAGTGTGATGAAGTACAGAACCACTATTTTACTCAGCTTCACAATGAGCAAACCATGACTATGAATTTCCTAATTTAAATACAAATTACAAAGCTTTCTCCAGAGACTTATCTTGCAATTAACCATATGATGACTCCAAGAAGCAGTGCTCCAATAGTAAGTATAATAATGAGTATGCACATCTTCTTTCGAGACCTTTGCTGGCAAAAGAGAAAAAACAAAGTTGATTGAAAACTGTACCACATCAGAAAACTATTCAGATGCTTTTATGGTCCTACTACTTGCGCCCTTACATATAAAGATGATCAAGACAGCTAAAGATGTTTAAGGAAAAAAAAACCTATCTACATTACTTTATGGCTATATTATTCAACAGAATGATTTCAGTGGTATTTTCTGGTACACATAATAAATAAATTAAAGAAAACACAATAATGTAATGAATGGATGTAATCAGAACTCCAGGGGAAGTAACATGAGGTGACAGCATAGAGAGGAAAATGGACAATCAGTTGCATAACAGAGAAAGTAGAAATGGTCTGCTAGAAAAAAAAAAGACTATTAATGTATATACAGAAGGGAACAACAGACTAAAATTTTGGGCTGCTGTGTATCCATTCACAGTTATTTTAAAGGGTTTTTTGCCAAGTTTCTTAGGTAGAACTTGCTCTTAAAGAAAACAAACAAACAAAAAAAAACACAAATGAAAGAGACATGACTAGAGAACCACTTAAAATAGATGTCATTACAATACAGTCCAAGCTATGAGCATGTTGAGAACTTTCACATTTTCCATACAGGTCTATAACTTGAGATACCAAAGCGCTCAAGAACAGTAGCAGTCTTTCATCCTTTACCTGAAGGGTATAGAATCTAAAGGTTTCCTTCAGAGGATGGAAGAAAATTACCAAATGGGTTTCTCAGGCTCTTGCTAATAGCCAAGGAATAACAACTCTGATCTTGGGATTCTAGGCCATAGTCCCAGAAGTAAAGACAGTCTGTGCTGAATTTGGCAAAAGTTCTTCTGCCTGGGTGGTTTTGATGTTTTGGGTTTTTTAAATTTTTTCTCTCTGAAGAACAACATCTGTGTCAGTTCTTCATAGAAGCTGTCAGTTCTCTGACCAGTAACAGCCAGACCACCACATTTCATAACAATTCTCTTCTTCTAGTTTTATTGTCTCATTGCCACTTCTCCCACAATCAGGCTAAGATTTCTTCATTTCATTGTTTTATTTGCTAGAACTCAATCAGCTTGCTGGAGTACCTTCCTCTTCTGTCCATTATCATCTCCTTACACTCACAATCCCTTCCTTCTGCATCCTGCTGACACCTCTCTTACCAGAAATTCACTGAAGTCAAACATTTCCCCTGTGATACTTAGCAAGGCATGGGAAACTTAATTTCAACATACAACTGATCATCCTTCCCACAAGTGCTGAAGCAGCCTGGCTTTGCCCATATTGCTCTGCTGTGTGAATGCACTCCTCACAGCAGAAGAGTGATACAGAGCTCACCCAAACACAAACAGGAGCTGTAGGAGTATCAACAGCCTTGTCCCTCCCAGCATACCTGGGCCTCTAACACTTCCTTGAGAGGGTCAGGCCAGATACAGTAGTTGCTGAAATTTTTCAGCACCTTGGAACACGGATAAGTTTTCAAGGAAAGGAAAGCAAATCCAAAGCAAACTACACAGTCCTTTCATCCAAACACAGAGCAACTCTGCAGTGTTTGGTGCCTCTTGCAAGACCCACCGAACAGAAGCTTGTCAAGTCTTGATAACCTTCCTTTGAAATCAGAAGATCCTTTCCTCCTCAAAATAAATCATGAAGCTTTTCATTTTAAATTTCAACCAATATAAGTGGAACCTTATACCTTCCACTGAAATTTTTGGCTGCTATTATTTTTTTCCTGAATTTTTAAAGTATCAAAATAGGAGTCATCAAACACACTTAATGTGACAATTAGTCCCACTGAGAATACAGTTCAAGGATGCACCCTCTCCTACTTCTGAAATCAGCAGGCAGTCTTTCAGACATTCTGTCACTCATTTACTGCCCTAGCTACTACTAACACACATAAGAGGATTTTTAAAAACAAAAGTCTAAGGACTAACTCTAACTTAAAGGGGAAGATTAATTACTAATATGATTATTTCTAATAAGTTCCAAAACTGTTATAAAGAAATGGCATTTAAAGTTATTGAAGGTCTTTTCAAAGAAGTTTGACAGTTTAAAATATGTTTTTAGCATCAAAGTAGGAAATAAAAAAGCTGGATATATACAGCTTCAGGAAGATTTCAGACAGCAAAAATTGGTAATAACTGGACACATTTTCAGAAGATTTTCCTGCCTATCTTCTCTACTTCTCCAGTGATCTCCAAAGGCTTGCTCTCCCATATACAGGAACCTTAAACTTTTTGAATTATAAAAGTAGGAGTCTGTTTGTGTAAGGCTTTTTTGTTGGTTTGGGGATTTTTGTTTGTTTGTTTTTAAGTAAAGGTGTAACTCCCGGTACTCTCATAGAATCTCAGAAGATACTGAAACAGTCTGGCTGGAAGCAGCCTCACAGGAAGCCCAATGCTTTCAGAAGTCACTGACTTATTTCATATTGACCTAGAAATACCACTGTAGTCTAACAAACTTTTAAGTCTCCAAACTTAAGGCAACTTGCTAGGCAAAATCTGAAGTGCATAAGAAAGTGTAAGTCAGGACTACTGGAGGACATTTTCATGCAACTGGCATTACCTGGTAGTTCGCTGCTCTTGACAGCTGCTGGTTTGCTTGCTGCACATGTACATCTGCACTTTCCACATTGGCTTCTATGCTGTCTTTGTTTTGAAAAGAAAGATTGCAAATTTTGATAAGTCATAACCCAGACAAAGGTTTGGAATGCTGAAATACACTTGAGAGTATATAAACAGCTGCCCCAAAATGCTGTTGTCTTCATCAGTATTCATCAGTGTACCTTTTATTATGAAACCTTGATCCATCCTACACTTATGCCTGAGCTCATTCCAGAACTGCCCAGGCAATAATTGGCTGAATTTATGTTAGGTAACAGCTCTCCTGTTCTGCATGCAAGGCTAAAACTTCAATACCAACCAAGGCAGAAGTTTTTCAGTACTTCTACTTTTTTTTTTTTTTTCATTTTTAAATTACCTTTTACTTGTCCTCCAACTTGCTACCGACCACTCTCTGCTCCAACTTGTCCTCCAACTTGCTACCGACTACTCTCTGCTCAGATTAAAAGAAGTCCTAAGGTTTATGAAACAGAGGCAATGGACCACACAATACCCAAGAGGCATGATTCTAGTTTGGTGTTCTATCATATTGACACAGAGTGTATTTTTTCCAATTTTATGTACCAACAGTTCTAAAAACTACTTTAGAGACATTTTATACACCAGAAAAATTACATGTTTTAAACTGGATTTTAAGCACTCTTACTGTATTCCCAGTCATCTCAGCCAGTCTATCCATTATTAGGTTCTATCTGATTTGCTTTAGCATTGATAGTGTCATTAAAGGAATTTTTCAAGCAAAGGGAAGTTCTACACTGCAGCTCATGAGAGAAAGTGAATAAAAAAATTTCAGGTAATATTTGAATTGGACTTACCTATTACATCACCTTGTTCATGAATCATCATTCCTAGATCTTTGAAAATTTCATTGATGTCCATAATATCAGCCTGCAAAATGAAATCATTAATGTACATCACACATTTAAACATCTATGTGCATTATTTAGATAGAAATACTGTTCCTTCTCCTCCAGGATGTGCATCCATGACTCCTTATACTACAGTATGAAAAAAACCAAAACCTTAATGTGCTTATTTTAAAAGCTTTTCTCGTACTTCAAGACCGAGTTTATGAAGCCCTTTCAAAAAAGTCCACTTAAAAATGAACATGATGAAGAATACATTGGGAAGATGTGTGACAAGAGGTATAATTTTGCTACATTTATGTTCACTGTTTAAAATAGTTCTATATTATGACCATATTGGAAAAAAATTGTACGTATCTTTTCTTGCAATCACATAAGCACTCTTATTCCACAGCAGAACCACTGAAGTTAGACACAGTATATCAAAACATGGCTTTCATACAGTAGATTTCAAATGTACATTTCACGTCTTAAGGTAATATTTGCAGTTTTGAAGGAAAAAAACCACACCCACAGACAAATCCAAACTACTCAAGATTCATGCCACCAATCAATGCTCATGCTCCTTTAAAAATGCTGTTTCTTTGGAACATCAAAAACATGTTCTGCTGTAAAACCACTTGTACTTACTTCAAGCTGCCTAATGGAAGACTCCCTCTCCTCGATAAGACGGAGGTCATCTTCTGTAATTTCTTCATCTTGCACTTGTGCTTGTGGTTGACTATCACACAAAAAAAAACAAAACCAAAACCCATGCAGAATTGAACAAACACAGTGAGAAATTATTCAGAAGGATAAAACTACAGTTAAATACATAGCACATTTTACATTATCAGTCAATAAAATGTCTGGTTTTACCCTTGTCTGTGCCTGGCTAACAGAAATGGTATAACCATCAGAGCTGATGGTGTAGCAGAGCTGCTGGAGCAGTGCTGCACAGAGCAGGGGACTGACTGGATATTCTAAGTATGAATAAAAGGTCAAAGTTCCCTCTGAATTATCAACTGCAGAGTTTACATCTATCTGAGCAACAAAAAAGAATCTGAGTCTAAGAAACAGTTCTTGAAGAATATGAAAGTAATGGGAGTTCCCAGTAAACACTGGGCCCTTATCACAAAAGTTTTACTTTATTCAATTTGGAGTCTTGTTCCCTCAGTTTGGGTCCCAGAAAACCCAAATGCAGCTTAGGGGAGCTTAAGGACCTGTCTGCAGCTGAAGCATCAGGTAAAAAGGAGGGACATTATGTGAACTGCTTCTTTTTCTCCCCATGTATGCCATCAAAGTACCTTCTTTAGGCTAAACACCAAAAAAAATCATGGCCAGCTTGCTTCCCTGCAGGCCATTCATTATTCTGAGCTAGGATAAGGCATATTAAGTGATTCAACCTACCTGTCCCAAGAGACAAGTGTTCCTTCTTTGTAGTTATCTTCTGGAGCCCCACCCTACATGATCAGTGTTTAAAAATATAAATAAAACATTATACCCCTGAAAAGAGCACTGGCAGCATTTCTATAAGGAGTCAATACTGGGAGGTTTCTGGTAAGTCAAACTGAAACATGATTCAACACGTTCTGTCTGATTTTGCTTTATGCATGCATAAGGCTGAAATATGAGCAAAAGCATTCAGCTCAGAAACTGCCTGCTACAACTTACAAGTATAGAATGTATTGGCATAGAGCAAAATTGATATACTGACAAGGAAAATCTGAAGCTATTCAGCACTTCTCCACCTTAATACTCCACTGAAATCTGGCAATTCATTCTTCCCCAAAGGAAAAAATCTGTTGATATGTACAGGTAGAGCAAAAGCATTACAAAATCTACTAGAAGCTTTTGCAAGATTACAGCATGAAACAGGGGCAGTTCATTCCTTTTTGTGACAAAGGAAAGGAAAAAGTAACAGTTGTCCAGGGAGGTTATTACAACTTAATGCATCCATTATTATAAAATCATATAGCACATGTTCTGCAGCATGTAGACTCAGCTATAAGCTAAGTGGCACTGTGGAGGCAAATCTGTTCTGTGGAGACACAGAACACCACTAACATCAATGTAAAGAATATAGTGGCACATTTTCTGGTACTTACAGACACCCTTGAGCTGGCTCTTACTCTGGCTACAAAGTCTTTTTCCTTCTCAGCAGCTTGCCTTTGGAGTCTTTGGAAGTTTGTTAGCGCTGTGGTGAACTCTCCCACAAGACGGTCTTTCTGTATTTTCCTTTGACGCTGTAGGAGAAAAAATTTTACCAAGTCAAATGAGCTCAGGCTTTTCAAGGCTTTACTATTTCCAGTCTGCTAAATACCAAGGCATATATATTCCTTTTTCTTCTGAATTGGTGTAAAGTAAGGCTGTCAACAAAACCATTTGCAATTTCATGGACAAGCCTTCTTTCCTTCTAGGATAACATAACCACACAAATTAAAGCATTTAAAGAAGAAATCAATGTATTTATTTTCATTTAACAACTGGAAATGGGCAGTGATAAGAAATGTTCTACCTTCCTTTTTATCCACTGATTGTAAAATGTTCTGCTTTGTTGTGAAATAATTTGACACCAGGAATGCTAAAATATGCAGAGGTGACTGAATATAGAGGGGAGGAAGAGTGCAGAAAAGTGCAGAGCACTTAATATGTATTTTACATAAATGCTGGAAATACATATTGAACTGAATCCAGCAGTGGGTTCACATACTCCTTTAAATCCTTTAAAACAGATCCAGAAATACTTGTTCTATCCTCTCAGGTTTGTTTTTTTTCAAGATGTAGTGAGGGGAAGGGGAATATTGGGCACCCAGGAGAGCCTCCACCATATTTTCCTAAATATATGCATTCATCAACCCTTACAATTTTCTGAAAGGTTGTCATTTGCCATTCATGAATCTGTTATTTATGCATTTCATTAAGAAATAGCTTTGATAAAAGGGTAAAATTAACCTGTAAAACATTTCACCGTGAACTTTTCAACTCCAGATAAGCAAACAGAAAAAAACCCAACAAACTAAAGATACTTTGGCTGAACTAGAGATTATATACCAAGATCAAGTTCTAACACTGCTGTTAGAAGTTTACAGCCTGACAGGATGAGCACACATGGATCATGGCCTGCCATTTGAACTCCTTGTTTCAAGACCATTCACTTTTCCAAAGGCTCCTTACTAACTACCTGCAGACCAGGCTAGTTGTTTAAGTGACAATAACCTGAATCCATGTTTTCTAGGATCCTGTTGTTCTTCCCTTATTTAAGTGACAGATTTTGCTAGGATTAGAAACCACAGGAGGGCAGACAGGAGTGTGCTAACCACAACAGCCACTTCACGTGTTTCTGACTGAAAGATTTTACACACACTTCAGAAGAAGATTGATTTAGTAACAGCTCCTGTCTAGTCCTCTTGAGAAAGGAAAAGCCTGTGACAAGACATAGCATATGCTGATCAGAATGATGCAGAACAGACATACTGTGATAATCAAATTATTCAGACAGTGAGTGAACAGTGTTTAGGCACACAATTCCTCGACTCTGGAAGCAGTCAGAGTGCTGGCAGAGTCAGATACAGCATCACTACAATGGATTACAAAGTGTCCAGCTACCTGAAAAATCAGAAAGGCACAAAACATTGCCTTGATTCCCACTACTTCTGTCACATTACTTCATTCCTGATACATAACAACAAGTTTGGGACAAGTCTGGACGGCAACAAAATATTCTTACATTTTAGTGTATTCCCGCATTGTGCAAATGTGTTGACTAACTAACTAAACAGTGCTTTGAAAATAGGAATAAAGAAATGAAGTGGCTCAAATACTTTACATGAGCCAACATAGTCAAACAAGCCATGCTTTTTGGTTTTATACCTGTTCACTCGTTGCAGGCAAAGATCCAAACTCTTTAATGTATTTGTCAGTTTCTTTGGCAAGTTGGTTGGTGTATTGCTGCTTCTGTTGCCTACAACCAAATGCAAATTTTTGTTAGAGACCATCAGGTTACTTTGCTGAATTTCACCGATTCTCAAAAAAACCATCAGTACTAAAAGCTTCTCTGAAGCCCACAAGGCCATCTTTATTCTGTTGTTTGCTGTAAAGGCATGAAATCATGGATTCCAGGCAAGACAGGTGTTGAAGAAGGTGTATTCTGCAGTATGACAACATAATTAATAATTACTAACTTTTTTTTTGCCCTTGGGTTTCCTCTATTTTATTCATGTGCAGTAATACATTTGTAGTCATTATGAATACATAAATATACTTCCGATTTTATCACACAATCCTTTACCAATATTCACCTTTATTTTGTTCTGAAGCAACTCAAATTCTTTACCTGCTTTGGTATCTTCCCCACCCAGTCTATATAAAAAGATTTTATCTGGAAAGCCATTATCAAGCCATCTGCATCATAATCAAATAACTCTTGCAAAGGCCAAGTATTCAGACAAGTGAAAGACCAATAAAAACTCAAGCAAGTTTACATACATACATAAATTATTCCAATAAGGGTCTGAAGCATGTCCTTAACAACAGTTTCTGCGCTGTTTAGGTGTCAATTTATGCTTAGATCTTGTTGGGTTATTGCATCAACTGTGTATGTATGTTGCTCTTCACCTATTCTCAGTCTCCAGTAGAATATCCCCTGTGGATTGTACCTGGCTAATGTTATGGGCCCTAAACGTGGGCTGTTATGAAGAAATTTGGCTGTTCACCAAAATGAACATCGCAACTTTGGTCCAACACACACCTCCTCCTACTAGTCAATGGCCACAGCAAAGCATGAAACACACAAAAAATGCCAGGATGAACACATGTTGCTTACATGCATTTGTGATGCTGTGATTAATGTGGTAAAGAAGTTTAATGAAAAAATCATACTGGTTCATTAGACCATGCAGAAAAGCAGAGAGGAGCTGCAGTCTCTCCTAGAGGCATGTTAGAGAAAGTCCACCTTTAGGTGACTGAACTCCAGCAGAGCATCTGCCTTGGAGTCTGATTTCACTTCTGTTATGTTACTATTTCTGGTAGGTATTTATTCTATAATGTCACCCCTTACTGTAGCTTTCATCACTAAAAATTATATTCCCCTTCCTCTCCCAGTATTCCACCTCACAAAAAGCCCATCCCAATATATTCATTACATTGTGACACTTCTACAAGCAGATTGGAAGCATTGACTGCAGTGGAGGGGTGTGGTGGTATGTTTTTGAGCAGTGATACTGCTTTCTGTTTGTGCCACTTTGCTAACAAACAGCACAGGTTTTATAGATGCACTGATGCTGCAGGCAATGTGCATGGGCAAATCAGCAGATTCGAGTTTACAGTCTACCCTACTTTATAAAGCACATCTCAACATCTCAGTTTCAAATCTTTCTCTATGTTCACCTTTCTCAGGGAAATCAAGCACTGCCTAACAGAAACCCACCTCATCACCTAAGAGGAGATTGTTTACAATGCAACGAAATGAAGCATTATGATGTGAAGTACTCACAGCTGTTGCCTCAATTCAGGCGTGTCCTGTGGTGTTCCAAGCTGATGGAGTATTCTTTGTATTTCAGCAGCTGTTTGTGAAGAGGAAGAAAAATTTGAATGGGGCAGAAACAATTGCTATTCAGTTTAATGCATTTTTGCTTGACAATTCTAAAGCCATATAAATAAATTGACAGAAATGGATATGCAGGAGTTTTTCAACCTACTACAAAGATTCCATTTGTAAGTCCCAAAACAACTATTGAGTGATTTTTGCCATGTCAAAGACAAAACCTGAGGTTTCTTATGAAGGATAGGAATGTATTAAAATCTTTAGGTAGAAACAGGCAATTTAAAGATTAGTCAATTATTTCATTATAGTAAGTCTAAATCAGGGGCTTTATTATATTTTTTAAAATAAACAGCACCATTCTTATTCTGGTTTATTTTATATATGTCATTTTGGAAAACCATATGGAAGACTTCTATAACATCTTACACAAACATTTCAGAATCCATGCATCAATGAAGAGACGGCAATAAAGCATTCATAGGTTAACAGTACATTAAAAAGGAAAGAAAATTTGTGTGTCCAGGTTTAAATTGCAATTTTGAGAACCTTATGTTTTTAAGTCTGGGATACAAACTGCCAGTGATTTTAAACTGTATTTCATGAAACACATTAGTTTTGAATTGCAAGAAATGACATATTGTCTGAGCCTTATTTTCAGCCTAATATATTTTACTGACTTATGAGAAAGCAAGGAAAAAAATGGACAGAAACTTAAAGGATAGGTAATTTTTCACACTGCAAAATTTAAAGTTTCCCTGTATTTCTGTGCCCCCCCAGCAGACTGGTTACCACACAGACAGATATGGTACGATATTATGTGGGATCCTCACTTCCTTAGCTCACTATTTATTTTTTTCCCTAAACTAAGTTGAAAATGCAGTAAGTGATAACCCTACATAAGGAAGAAAAACATATTAAAAAAAGAGTACTTTTCTATGCACTATAGAAGTGATCTGTAGGAAACAGAACTACAGGTAAGCAAATAAGCTGAGTTATGTTAACTAGTTAGTTAAAACTGCAATTCCTTAAAGCATTTTTATTAATAATATTAATTCTGGTCTTTGCTTCATAACAAATTTCCAGTGAATGTTGTATAGCTGATACTGGATTATCTGCACTGTTTTACAAAACATCCCAACTGCTATAGCAAATACTTTGTGTGCACACCCACATAATGAATACATCAAAACAGTAAAGTTAGATTTCCATGAGGTAAAAAAATCAAATACTTCAGGCAAGTGTTTTTGAGATAACTAAATGGCATAAACTACTAACAGAAAATTTCTGTGTGGAATAGCACTGTCAGATGGGTTTCATGCAGCTTGTATTTTAACTGAGCTGAAAAACAGCAAAACATGAGAGAAGATTTTTGATTTTGGCTACTAAGGAGCAGCCCTTCCCTGCCCCCTACCTGCTAGCCACGGCAGTGCCCGTCTGCCCGCACTCCTGGGCAGCTGCAGCTGCTCGCAAACACTGATTAACACGAGCTCGGGGTAATTAAGCTTCTTTTTCATGGACAGTGCAATGCATTGTTTTAAAATAAGCAAAATTATAACTGGCTGGTGTTATCTTCAAGAATATGAAGTTTTAATATCTATAAAACTGAACACTAATTATTCTGTATTTGTTCGAAGGCACTATGCCTTCTGACTGCAGAGCCGAGGAGCTCGGTTACTCGTATGCACTTTGAAAAGGGAAAGTAAAAAGAAAACCAAAACAGACCGAAGGAAGTCTCGGTGTGTCCTAGTCCCACCTAGAGGTGCATTATTTAACTGCAAGTGAAGAAAATACAGGTTTGTGTTTTAAATATGAATTCCCCGAAACATGGCCTATACTTAAAATATTTGCATTCCAAGCTAACTGCACATTTATCCGACTTCTAAAGCTGAACACAAGTAGATAATTGAGGGAAAATTAAAAGGCAGTACTGCAAAATTGGTCAGATGTACAATTCCAAAGGCAGAGTTCATGGCAGTTCAAGTCTTGTGCATAAAATTCAAACACATTTTATCATGAAGTCTGTAAGTATGCATAAAAATAGTGAATTTCTATTAGGACTTCAAATCACAAGGGGAAAAGTTTGAGAAAAAAAACTGAAGGACTGAAATAATATCATTTCTAAGGACTGAAATAATATCATTTTCTATGCTTCCTATAATTCAGTATTTTCCACCTTAACCTTTCTCAATAATGGGTTTTACTGAAAAAAAATTATTGTTTATATGAAGTATAGCAAAAAATATTTACATAAGAAAATGAAAATGCTTATTTGAGCAAATAAATAGAAAAAAAGACAGAGCAGAAAAAGTAAATTTTGGGCAACAGCCTTCAGCAGCACTCTGGAAGATGCTTCATAAAAAAGCCAAAAACAAGTTAGTAGGACCAGCATAACAAAGGAAGTGGAGAAGCTGACTTTCCTGAAATCTTGATTTACAGTATATGCCTACAGGTTGATGAGTTAAAGAAATCCAGTCTTTGTACTCCTTTGTATTAATATAAATATGCTGGCATGTATACAGACTAAAAATACATTTTTTATAGTCTTCTAACTCTTTTGGTTTGGCTTGTTTTTACTGATTTCTCACTGTAGCTACTTCTCATTCAAATATTTGATCTAATATTATAGATATAATCACAAAGCCACCTAAAATATAGACGTTAGGTTTATAGTGATAGTTTCATGAACAAAAATTTTCAACATGTTTAAAGATATTACCATGGGGATCACAGAGGGAAAGGGTCTTCTTCCCTCACATGCACACACAGGTCTCACAGAATCTGATTAAAAGCAAGACCTAGCTTTGCAACTCCTTAGATCACAGGACAATATCCCTTCCTTTCCTAAGGGAAAAGCAGGTAGCCTTAGCATCTCCTACTAAAGCTTAGACTGCAGAAATACCTCTGCTTGCTCCTTCCATGGCTCCATGTGTGAAACAAGCAGGGAGAAGGACCAAGCAGGCAATTGAGAGCAAAACTGCTGAAAAACTGTGATTACTCTTTGGAAGACAGAAGTTCCTAAATTCCCTATTTCACTGCTGATGGTTGTATTTATAAGGGTACTGCCTCCCTCCTTCATTTAGCCAGCATTTCAGGCCTGTGTAGGGAGTTCAGGCTGGCAGATCACAGCACACAGCATCTGCTCTGGTGCCCTCAGTCCATCAGTAACACTCAAGTGTCCCAGAGAGCCAAAGGTTAGGCCTAGCTCACACAGCCATAGCACTGCTCTGCAAACATACTGGTAACAGTCGGGGACCCAAGATCACAGCACAGCTTTGACAAGTTCCTAGGCTCGTTATGGTCTTCCCTTCCCCAGTTTCCCAATTCTTCAGACATCCCAAGGAGTTCCAAAAGACAGGAATAACCTAAGGTCCCTCCTGTCCTGGACATTACCAATCCTGCCACAGACACTGACTGAATCTTGTGCATGATTTGAATTCATTTCAGTGCAAAGTCAGACACTGGCTCACATGAGCACTTAGGCTCCTTGGCATGCATAGGTGGCTGCTGGACTTTGCCCAGGAGCTGCACAAGGGCACACACCACGTGTGCATGCAGGCGTTCTTTACCAAAGTCACTGGCGCATGGCAACAGCCTGCAAACTCCTGCAGCCACTTCACACTGCACATCAGGGGAGATGTTTGCATAGAATGGAAATCAACAGCTCTGGCAGGGCTCACACTGCACTGGCAGGAACAGCACCTTGCCAGCTGTGGGCTGGCAAATAAGAAAGCAAGTCCACTTTGGAAACCGAGCCGAGCAGGAAGCACAGTACAGCATGCAAGTAAAATGCATTTTTTTTCCCAAGAAACTGCTGTCATGCATGCAAAGGAATCCCATTTTTTCACCTGAAAATTAGTCATGTCTTAGAAAGAAGCAGTACCATAACATTAAGAAGACTTTTCATTTGTCTTTGCAGCATTCCTGATCTAGATTTCACAATACACAACTATTAGCTGATAAAAGCTACTCAGCTTCTCTAAGGCTGATCACATGCTCAGAAACAGGTCAGACATGGTTAATGATGAGCCAGAGAAACAATTAAGACCTAACCTGAATTCCTACAGAGAAAATTATTCAAGAGTCAGCTCATGTTTATTTTTACTAAGACAAACAGTGGTTCCATTTCTAGTCAGTGGAAGGCTTTTCCTCCAGTTAAGGAGAACATAAAAAGGAAAGTAGTAGTCTGATATAAAAGACCTCCTTCTCTCTACAAGAGTCATGGAAGTAGAGATAGTTGGAGTGGAAATATTTACAATGTTTAAAAGGTAGGAGTACTTGAGAAACATGTTCCTGACTGATCTGTAATACATACTTTTTTTTCATAAATAAAACCATGTTTCACATATTGGATCACACAACTACCCTTGCTTTATGCTGGCAAGCAAAGAAGAAAGCTTCCTTGTATCAGTAATTACTGTAGAAGGTGTAACACCACAGCATTGCTGCAGTAGAAAAGGCAAAAATAATCCCCACCCAAATCCTTCAGTAAAATCCTAATGTTTGAAAGGCAGTGGATCAACTAAGAGAATGGAAATGAAGAACAGAATGGAGGTCACCTACCTTCTCTGGCAGAGCTGAGAAGTGTCCAAGACTGTTACTGATGTTCAACTACAGCATTAGACAAAGGACACTGAGGATGGTCTTACTTTGCAATGTTTACAGCAACTCCAGCTACAGGAGAGAAGCTTTCTCAAGTACCCACAATCAGCTATCTTCCTACCTTAAACTCTATTCTACTTTACATTGAGAAAACCAAACTTTAAAACCCCAAGTGACCATGACCAAGCTTGTTGCAGCTTTATAAGTTGGAGAATGACATGTATCAACAACATAATCCTGAGAGTTCTAAAAAATATACCTCAATATAGAAGTATGAAACTGAGGGCAAATATGTTTAATTAGTGCTGCTTATTACCCCACTGCAGTAACTTCACTTCTTACTTGGATCACACAAAACTGCTTTATAGCCATCCAGCAGCTGTTTTTTTCCTTCAGCTTCCTTCAGCCAGATCCACCACACTGCCCAGTTTCATAAAGCTACGGTCTAATACTTCCACAGCAAAATGTGGCACTCACTGGGTGTGCATGGAAGAAACACCAACAGCAACACAAGCAACAAACACTGAGGCACTGCAGAGGACAAGAACCAGACAAGCAGGAAGAGCAAGAACAATGAAACCTGCCTTACAAAACAGCAAGGACTGGGAGGGACCTCATAGGAAGAAGGAGCAGAACAGTTCCTCCTGAATGTTAATTGTAATGGTCCCACCTATGTCACCATCCTATACTTAAAAAGTGACAGACAGGGTTTTAGTAACTGAGGTTCACAGGGCTAAAACAACAACAGATATTTAAAGATTGCTTTTCACTCATTTTCCTTATTCCTGTGCCCAAGGAGAATAAACAGAATCAGCAAAGTGTTCCTTTGTGTACACCTAATGCAACATTTGATTTGCTCCATGTGAGCCTTATGCTCCACGTAAGTCTTCATAAGGCAAATTAGCAGTGGCTACAGCACCAGCACAGTCACCTTGCAGAAATGCTTTGTCAAATACCTCACACGCGCTGCGACGGGCTGGGTAACTATGAAGAAATTTCCTATTTCCTTCCAGCTGAGCAAGAGAGTCAACAAACAGCACATCCAGTTACAGATTAATTTGTGTGGAATCTAATAAACTTCAGAGTCACTTCAGAGCAGGTTATTGGAACAAAAGAATTATTTGTTAAAATTACACCAGTTCAAACTGCTTTTGCCTGGGGACAACAAACTTCCTAAATTTATTCAAATCCAATTCAATGTGTTTTCTTTCTGCACTTCAGCTGAGGGTACTTGACTAAAGATGAAGAGATGCTGCAGAAAACATTCCTAGATCAAGGAAAATTAAGAGAGACACATTTTACAAGGGCACCTAGTGGTTGGACAAGGAAGACTGGCTTCAGTCTGAAAGAGAATAGGTTTAGGAAAAAAACTCTCTGCTGTGAGGGTGATGAGGCACTGGAAGGTTGCCCAGAGAAGCTATGGATGCACCATCTCTGGAAGCCTTCACAATCAGGCTGAATGGGGCTTTGAGCAATATGATATAGTGGGTAGCATCCCTGCACATGGCTGGGACTTGAAACTAGATGATCTATAAGGTCCCTTCCAACCCAAACCTTTATATGACCCAGTGATTCTGACTTAGTTGCAATATCTTCATCAGATGTAAGTGTTCTGTGTAAGACCCTCTTTAAAGCTATTAATCCAGTTCACTCCCTCAAATTTTACATAAATGCCACAGTGCTGTCTTGCTAGCCCTACTTTAAACAAGAGTGACAGTTTCTCAAAGGAATCAAATCCAGGACACCAGTCAAAAGAGACCAGTTTACACCAAAAAGCATCCCCAGGAAGTCACCTAACTGAAATCAAATATCCAAAAACTTCAGTAATTTGGTTTAAAGTTTAATTTGCTTTATTCTGTCTAACTCAGTATGCAATACTGATTATTCTAAAACAAGAGAGTGCGTCAGCACAGAAAACCAGTAAATGATGCATGTGTGGGAAGGAGAAAATGAAATGAGGATAGGCCTAAAGATTGTCCCCTGAGCTCTAACGACCAAAGACAGTATGCTTGGACTAGTGGGAAAACATCCAGTCTTGTAACCTTTTCTTTGTATTTTGTTACAACTTCTGGCATTTCTAAATAGAATCATGCCCCAGAGCGACCAGGAACACCAGCAACAATGCCTGAAGTTCAGGATCTGCCCTCATTTTTTTCAGTACTGTTGTAATTATTTCATTCCAGTGTACTCCCATCTATAATGGTCTTTTAAGGACAGACTGAAGCGGGGGGATTGAAGTATTGGCTGTTCTTCAAATGTGGGCATAGAACACACTAAACACACATTGTTAAAGTGCACAATAACTGATCATGCAATCAATTATTACAGCTCAGCCAAGGTGAAGTCATTAAATCAATCCCTTTATATTCTTATCCTAAAGTATCCCTGGTAACTTCCTGAAACCCAGAAGTTTGAGCATTTCTCTAAAGAACACCAGTAGCTTTTAAATTGCTGAAAATGAAGCATAGTTCCACAGTAAACAGTAACTGCACAAACACCATAACCCAACCCACTTCCATGAAGGAAGTCTGGTTTTTAAGAGGCCAGGTCATTACTGCAGCCACCTCAGGAGCTGACATGGAAAGAGACACAACACACCACAGACCAGTCAACACAAGCAAGTAGCTGCTACTGCAGGGTCACTCACATCACAATCAATCACTGACCTGGATTTGTTCTAAGCCCTAACAGGTGTCCAGCCCAGCACAGCAGCTTTACAGCAGCTTTGATAGAGGGCTCCCTGTATAATCAAGCTGCTATGCAATCTCCTGTCCATAAGGAGATAAATCCAACAAAACTGAGCTGCAACAGGCATTTTAAGTACCTTAGAGGGATCTGAAATACAATTCTCTAGAGACAGGAAGAAGCATGAGGACTCTGGCCACATCCCTTCTCCTCTGCTGCAAGTGCAGGCTGTTTTGAAAAAGTTATCTTGCCAAGGTGAGTCCATTTATACTTGCTCCATCAACAAAAACAATAATTGCAGTAAAATTGTGGATGTCTTCACTGGCCAGCTTACTCCTTTATAATTGTAATGCAATACATTGACAGTCAAGGAAAAACTCTCCCTTTTCTGCATATATTGACACAAACTGTGCTGGGGCATACATGGAAGACTCATTTTTTCAGTCTATTCTGGTGCTAGCATAAATAAATCCCTGCCCCTCCTGTGCAATGTCAGCCAAATAAGACAAAGACAAGACGAAACACAAAAATATTGAAAAAACTTCCCAGATTCAGAGACAAATCTGTGAGGCATGCTTTCTTAAATGTATATGCTATGTATTTTACATAGAAAAAAAACCCTTTAAGAACTGCATGGAAATGATTCAGGTTGAAGATTTCTATTTTGAGAAATAATTTATTTCTACAAGAACTATGAGCTTCATAACTTCACCTCATTGCAAAGACAAGCATTTAGAAAGACTCAAATTAGCTAACTTTCTCCGCAATTCCTCAGCCTTGGAAGAAGTCCACAAAATGAAATGTGTAAGGATATAATGGTTCTTAAAATCCCTAAATCACCAGCCTTTTCCAGGTTTTATAGCAACTTCACTCTCTATCCAAGAAACCTTCTGGACAACGGCAACAATAATAATATAAAAATTGTTTCAGCTGGTATGTTCCCACAAAGTTTAATCTGGTTAACTGCAGCTAATTGGAAATTTCTGACAATACCACTTTTAGAAGCCTCAACAAGCTCTACTGGGAGGCTGTTTTCTTTAGAACCACACCTGTACAAAACCACACTTTTTATATATAGACAAAACAGAATTTTCTTTTCATACAGGCTGTGATTTCAACACCTCAGTGATCTCATTTACTTTTCATGTGCCCATCTGTGTTCTTCTTTAGCCAAGAGTAATCATGCAAACCTGCTGGTGTTTCAAACATAGTGACAGATACAGATTTTCGTGAATGTTTTTAGCAGAACATTTTAACTACCTACTAGGCTTAAACCACAAGATAAAGGCATCCATTGATGGTGGATTTTTCAGGGTTTAATCTACATTTATTATTTTCTACAGTCAGCTAAAGTTACAGGCGAAGTCATATGATTGATTTAACTCCCATCTTAACGATATTCAGTGAGAACAGTAGCTTATACAAAACTTGAGATGCAAGAGAAATTGAATCAAATTGTTGTCACAGGACAGGTATCACATGGCAGAGGGATCTCTGCTGGTTTAAGCTGACCTTCCAGGAATGTGCTCTATATGAATTGATACTTGTGCTGCATTAACAAGCAGCAAAGGACACCAGCAGAAAGCAGAAGTCCCTATGCAAAAGTATCTCTCAAAGTCAGCCAGACCGCCTCCAACCATATGTGGATTGTGGCTACTGAAATTTATTTATTTTTATTTTATTTTTATTACCTTGCAGCATGCAGAGAATGTGTTTGTTGAGCTGGGCTGATCTCCAGTGTGAATGAACAAGTCAAATACTTTATTAGTGACCTACCATGCCAATACTGAGCAAGGCTAGATTGTGCCATTCTTACTGGCATCTCAACCAACTCTGTGCAAAATGCTGACACTACCTGGAGCAGTTGAGAAGTGAAGGAAGGGTTTGGTAGGGAAGGAATATGAATCCATTACTACAGTTAATGTAGGTTCTCTAGCTTGATTACTGTTTGCAAACAAAAAAAAAAAAAAGTGCTTTAAAAGAAGTGTTTCAAAACACAAAGATGGGGTATATTTTACCAATATCAGGCTTTGTTCTGTGTTTCCAAGCAAAAGACAGCATTCTAAACTGCTTCTAAATGGGCAGCTCCAAAGCCCAGCTCAAGATGCCAGTGGAGACTTGATAGTTAGAAATCTAGCCTGCACCATTCTTGCTTTTCTTCAGGGACTGCTCCAAGTAACATATTTTGTAGCTACAAATAAAATATTAATTACAAAGCAAAACAAAAAGCACACTAGTCTGCTTCTTCCTCAGTGCCCCACACATGGCAGAGTTATTGTATGTAGGGGGAGGAAAAAGCATAGCTGGCTACTTCTTGCAGTGTTCCTGTCAGAGACATGAGTCAAATCTTTCCAGCTGAGCAAAAGAGTCACCTACTCCTCCAACTCCTCTAACTGCATCCTTCCTACATTTATAACTGTGAAGTTGTTCCTGTAGAGGAATGCAACTCCCATTTTTCTCCCTCTTGGGAACATCTTTTTAAATAAAATGCTTTCCCTCTTTTAGCCACACAAAGAGAATCAGTTCTTTAAAACACAGAAAATGGTCAGATTTCAAAGAACTGCTCCCCCTCATCTTCAGTTGTGAGAAATCTGAAAATTACATATTTTAAAGTCTTTAAATTAGGCTTTTTGTTTGTTTCACTTAATCTACTTTCATCTGTCCACTTGTTGGAAGATCAGATTTATACAATTGTATGCCCTTCCAAAAGAGAGGGAGGGGGAAAAAAAAGAAAAAAAAAAAAGGAAAAAAACAATCACATGTGTTCATCCTCCCAGGCATATCCCAGTAAGGTAAATGAACATGACTAGAAATACAGCTTTGTAAGCAGGCAGAATTTGTTTTGCTACAGAGATGTATGTTTTGATAGCTCATCTTGTATCTGTGCATCACACTCATTCCTTGTCTATCCTGTTGCTGTAGACAAGAGGAAATATTTCAAGGAAATATTGAAGGGAAGCATTTAGATTTGTCTCAAGTTAATAGCACTGCCATTAAGCTGACAAATAGGTGAGAGTGCTACCTGTGAAATCCAGTTCTAGAACAACTGCTCCTTCAGTAAACTGATTAAACCACCTTGATAATAGGTTCTCTGTCTGCAAAGGCCAGACAGGTTGGAGCTTTACATCCCACATATATTCTTCCACATATTCTCTCCTCCATATTCTTGTTCTTCGTATATTCAGAAAGCTAGGGACAAACCTCAGCCACCTTTAAACTGCACTGGACTTTTAAAGCATGAAATATAGGTCACCTAGATTTTATAAACAGATATAATATAGGCCTGAAATGAGAATTACAGTTACTTTAGACTAGGATCCAGACAGACCGTCAAACCTTAACTACCAGTTGTGTTCTAGTAAGACAGAAATTCAGCAACTATCCAAGTCTAGCTCATTATACACTTCTTTGGTTTTATTATTTGAATCTGAAGTTCCCTTAGCAGATCTGCTTCTCATCACTGTTAATACAGACCCGAAACCAAACCAGCGAGACATGGCTTGCAGGCATAGCTGCCCTCACTGAGGTTCAGCACACAACACTGCAGCTCAGAGTGATTCAGACTCCCCAGACTTCAGAGCACTGCTCAGAGTCACATGGATACTCTAAAACTCCAGGAGTGGGTCTAAGAGCCTCTCTCTCTCCTGCCTGAGGCCCACCACTTTCTCTGGATGTCAAGAGCAGCCTTAAGTTTTGCAACTCCAGCTTCTCAGTGAAACAGTTGTGACAAAAGTAATAGAGAAATACCCCACTGACTAGTTCCCTAAATCTCAGCTCAGAGATGTCACTGAGTTTCAGGCTGAGCAAAGCAACTGTTCTCTAGATGTTGTTAAGTGTTGTTACACACATTTATTTCTGCAGAAATGCTGGAAAAGTGAAACAAAGCACATCCTTCTCTACGGAACAGCTGAGAGAAGTTTTACACACAGAATGCTCTGGGGTTGGGGATCTCAAACACAGGCAGGTGTAAGAGAACTCACAGTATACACAGCAGCATATGCTGCTTCCCATTAGCTAGCTCAATTTCAATCTTCAAGGTCCTAAGAAGGACTCACCAACACCCTCTCCTCCAAAGAAACTCAAAAAGTCCAGTACAGATAGCATTTACTGCAGTAGCTGAACAAAGGTTTGTACAAGGCAGAAGCAATTTATAGCTCTTAACACACCTTCAACAAAACAATCAACAGCATGATTGCATCAACAGATAAAAAAATCTGTTCTTTAAAGTTAAAAGGCTAACCAAGATGTTACCAAACACAAGTGTATGTCCTTCCATTAACCCAGACCAAAAAGAATACTATCTTGCAACTGATACAATTACTGAAGCAGTGTGTTAAACCAGCATAGAGAGGAGCTTTCCTAGACAATCAGTAACAGTGGGCAAGCTGAGCTAGGAAAGCAGTGAGCGTATTAATACAACATCAGCATCCTGCCCATGCATTATGAGTGAGGTACTTAACATATGTATTTTATCTTGAAGCAGATCAGTTTTATTACTTGGAAGGTGAGGATGTAGTAATTCAACCTTGAAGAAATGTTAACGATTGTTGTTCTCACCCATGCTACTTCCTATAAACTCTGGTGTATTATGAAATCTTGGCTGCACAGTGTTATCTAATATAGGAAGTTCTGTATTTCCCCAACAAGTTAAAGGGCCAGCTTGTAGCTCTAAGGACCAGTTTCTTTTTGACTAATCTGTATCTCATCTCCATCTCTATAGTAGTATTCCCACCTTGCTTGCAAGAAGTGTAAACTAGTTTTGAGGTACCTCCTGAAATAGCCTGGTGATCTGAAATGAAATTCATTTCCTCTATTAATCTCACACTGAAAACCAGAGCATCTACACACCTCCAGGTTAACCAAGAAGAATTCAAATGTGTTGATGCCTCTCACAAATGCTTAGCATCACCAGGCAGAATTGCAAAACCAAGGCAACTGCTTAGATGGAAATCCATGCATTTATGGTTGAGATTCTTGTCTCTCTCCCTTCCTTCCTAACCAAGATGAAAAACTGCAGTCTAAGAGACATGTTCAGCATCTCACTAGCACTATAGGTGCCTAAGCTTGCAGGTTTCTTCCATCTGACCTGGAAGTACCTGCAGCTCCCACACTCCAATAGAAAGCTGCAAGGGTATTACACACAGTGGGAAAAAAAGCTAGAAAAGTCCATAAGTCTTTAGAGACCTCAGTTCAGGAAACACATAGGATCCAGACCCTCATAAAAATGTATGGACTGCAAGAGTAACTGAGTGGTTGCAATTCAGTCAGATCTACACAAGAGCAAGGAACAGAATCCAGCTGTGTCCCTACCAGGACTAGAAAAGTCGTTGGCTGCTGCTTTTCAGAGCAAAGCTCCTGTTTCTGAAGCCATGCAGCAGTGGGGCTTAGAAACATTTGGACTTGGATCTTGGCATGGCAGTAGCACCTATTTATTGCTCAGACTTCAGCCATCTAAATTTCAAGATACAAAAGACAGTAGGACTGCAGATAACTCTTCTGGCACATCTCCTATCTATGCATGGGCAGCTTGCTGTTAGCGTGCCTTGGGGAGGAGACAGAAGAAGGAAGAGCAGGGACGGAAGGGGAAAGATAAGATTAAGGAATCAGTGAGTCCAGCACAAGACAGTTAATTATGTTCAGCAACTTTCATAATACTCTAGTTTCAATCACTGACTTTATGTTTTCATCTGACAGAAAACCCTTTTTTACATCTTGGAGCCTCAGTGTCTGTCACAGGTGGGCAGTTGCCTCTGGAAGACCAAGTTAGAAGCCATCAGAGTGAATGAGTTCACTGCGCAGATTTTAGGAAATAAAGCATGAGAACTTTTACAGAGTTGGTTTGTTAACTTTAGGTTGTGGAAATACCACCCTGAAGTACAGAAACTTTTCAATAAGGCAAAATTGCAATTTTTGTTCTTGTCTGTTGAGATCTTAAGAAATTCTTTCTGAAAGAAAATAGAAAATATAACTGAAAAAATGGGAAAAAACCCAGTCTGTGCCACTAACCTGCGCTACAAATACCAACTTCTAGATTTTGTCTTCAAAACAAAGATTAAAATTTTAATAAAAACTGACATACGTGACTGTCCAGAATTCATTTGAAGTTTTAACATTAAAATACTCATTTCTGCATGCACTCTGCATCCTGCACAACATAAAACACATGTACCAAAACTAGCCACATGTTGTTCATGACTATTTCCCTTCTGATCAACCATATGCTTAACATAGTTTGTCAATCAAGTTGCATTTGCTTTGTATACACACACATTAAAAAAAAATGGAAAATGGTGGAAAAGGGAAAAAGGATTGACAATCCCAGCAGCCTAATTAACCTCTAGCTTGAATACCCCAATTAGGTGGCTAAAAAATACTAAGTAGCATGAAACTAAGCACTGGTATTTTAAAACTTGCAGAATCTTATTTACATATCTAAGACACACAAGGAACAAGGGGAACCTGCAAGGCCACAGCTTCTGTCCCTGTTAAAAAATTCAAGCTTCAGTGAATACTTATGCAATCCTTGCTCAGCAAACACCTCAACCTACCATCTTAAAGTGTCCTTTAACTGCCAGGACAAAACTGGTGAATACAGTGTGATACTATCTGTACTTGCCATGGCAGATCACTGCTAACAATACACATGAAGGAAGGAATGGTCACGCTGTGTGGGGTGCCACAAACCCACCAAATGAGTAGGCAGAGTCAGAGTTAACTCCCATGAATGAATCTGAGACACTCACCTCGAGTGGGGCCACCACCATTACTAAAATTTTACACAAAACATGCACAAATGTAACTTACAGCATTGTGTGATCTTCTGGATGTTAGAAGTTATGCGCTGGGCTAGTTGATTAGGATCCCCCAAACCTGGTCCGTACGACATGGCTGAGTAGATCTGCTGTCACAGTCATCCACAACAGGAAAATGACAGGCAGCCTCTACCTACAGAAAACAATAGTTATGTTTTGGCCATTGGTTTATAAAGGTCTTCATCTTCTTAAACAATACATGGGAGAAGATTAAAGAAAACTCCATATCCTAATATTTACCCTCCCTGAACGCACTGTACTTCAAAGACAGAGTTTATCTTTTGTCAAACTACTTATATATTTTCCCCATTGTAATCAAAGAGTGTAATTTTCATTGTATTTACCATTCCAGTAAAAAAACATTTAATCTGAAACTGCCAAACCCTCTGAAGAATTACATCCCAAACCCATTACATTGTTATTTACATACCATATATCACCCACCCCAACAATAAAATCCAGCATAAGTAACCACTGGAAAAAAAACTTCAGAAAAAAAGGCAGCAACCCGTTTCCTCCAAACACCAATCATTTGTATCAACTTCAGTTTTAGTTTAACCCAGTGCCACCTAAGTTCTATGAATGCTAATCAGCACTTTATCCTGTTTCAGCTGCTGTATTTGCTGATATGAATTCATTTTTCAACAACTTGGATATTCAAACACATTTTTAGGGGTGTTTTTCCATCCATACAGATAAAATTTCAGCACAAGCTCATAGGCACATATCCTAAATCAAAATCAATAAGACATAAATTACAATACCTGTGCAAATCAAAATTGATGGTTTATCTGTTCTGCAGTGAGAATGCAGAATAATCAAGTGCAACACATCCAACACAAACCCACAATTTCATCCAGGCTGTGCTTTCCTGCACATCACCTTCACAGGTTGAACACTTTAGCTTCACCACTTCCCCGCATTTCCACTGTTCAACCCAAACCATGTGCCTTCCAAACAATGTCCTCTCCTTCTGTCCCATGAGCTTCTGGTTAAGAGACACCACTAAAACTCCATTTGAGGTATAGAGAAAAAGAAAGCAAATTTACTGTGTGAAAATAAGGAAATGAAATACCAACTGATTTGTCAAGTATGACAGTAGCTGTACTACAATTTGCAAACCCAAGTCCTTAAAACCTTTTTTTTAAATACAAACAATTAACAGTGCTTGTTGCCAAATATTTCCTTCTACCTTGGAAATGCCGGTATTAATCCAGGCAGCAATACCCTGGCTGCTTTAAAACACAACTGGTTTCACATCTCTGTCACATAAAATGATCTCTAGCAGAGCCAAGACATGTACTGGTCTTGACATTGTACAACTCACCAAAACTTCACCAGAGATGTAAATACAGAGGTCAGGCCCATCCCTGCCACTCTGCAGGTGACATCACCTGTGCCCCATGAAAATGCTGCTGCTACCATGAAGACAAACGTGGCTTAATTTCAAAATGGCTGCTTCACTATGATCCCAAACCCTGCTTGGGGTGATCAGGCCCTACTAATGAACAACCTGACTGCAGATGAGGCCACAGGGAGCGTACTTGCACTCTTCTTCTTGCTGCACCATTGCCAGAGCCATGACAACTGTCTGCAGTGTCGTTTCCTTTGTCTGTACCACATGCAGATTCAAGTTATTTTGACTAAAGTCTGGAGTCAGTCAGCCAG
The DNA here is from genome assembly GCF_035770615.1 of Melospiza melodia melodia. Taxonomy (NCBI): domain Eukaryota; kingdom Metazoa; phylum Chordata; class Aves; order Passeriformes; family Passerellidae; genus Melospiza; species Melospiza melodia. The sequence goes on from NC_086196.1 coordinate 32,995,085, forward strand.
CCAGCCTAAATCCCACTTATCTGGGCCAAGGCTGGAATTACAACCTTTGATTTTTTTTTTTGGAGATTCCAGGCAACATTGCACTGAATTTGTATTGCAAGACCAAACCCACGCAACCTTTACAGCACATAAATGGCTCTATACCTTAGTGTATTGACTAAGTAAGGAAATCTACCAATTCAGTGAAAAATAAAATAACAGGCACAAAATCCAAAGAAACCACCTAAAAACTAAATTTGAAAAAGATTTCTCAGAACTGCTGACAGGATTTTGTAAAAGTTGTTACTATTTCTAGATACCTTAGTAGCATGCTAACTACAATGTTACTGACTAAAAAACTTTTTAGTTAAATATTACAGTTAATGTTAGAAGTTGTTTAACTTTTATGTTTAATGGTAATGTTAAAATGCCCCTGCTAAGGAGAAGAGATGGCAAAAGACCAAGCCACCTTGTGTAGAATTAACTGAAACAACATTTCATGATTGGTTTTTCTTCTTTCATATTGGTATTCACCTAACAGCTGCCTGTAGCACTATTCTCAGGAATACCTTTACAATCAAGAGATACACACTGAATATTTCATCCAAGTCTTGACAAAAGCAGCTACTGCTTTCTTTTTTTTTTTTTGTCTTGCAAATTTCTACAGCTAACTGTAAAGATCTTTAAAGAAGTTACACTCCACTACACTGACAAGCGTACAGATTGTTCAATACATAAGACAAGAATTTTTCAACTTTCCACAACAGCCAAACACAATAGATAGCAAGATGCTCAGATGACAGAGTACAAAGTCCACAAGATATAGTTCAACTTTTCATCTGCACCTGTAGATCTCTCTAATTGTTGACACAATTCTTTTTATCAACTCTCATACTTAAGAATTGAGACTTATAGCAAATTTGTAGGATAGCCATGTAAATTCACAGCTGGTTTGCTCCAGGCACATTCTTCTGCTAACAGAGCTATTCCTGAGTATTTCAATAATACAGGTAGGTGACAGTAAGTGACTGTCTGGGGAACAGACAGAAAGAGAGGTAAGAGGACAGCCATCAGCTGTCATCACCTCCCAATCTTCACCACATTTTCTCCCTCTAGTTCTCACAGTAACATGGGTCTGAACCTGATGAACACCCTTCTTGCACTCACAACCCCTTCACTTGTGAGTGCTGAGTTACTCAAGCTCCTTTGAAAACAGAGATAAGCTGAGCCCTTGGAAAGTCAACTGCTGATGACCTAGACAAGGTCAGGGTTTCAACCACAGGAAAAAAACATGCATGCACCAAGCACTTCTTTCCATCAAGGGTGATAGGAGCATTCATCACGACACTGCATTTCCACAGAAATTACCCCTTTTCCCTTCCACAGCATTTAAATACTCTGTTGTGATGTATTTGGTATGACTGGCTGCACAACTTACAAAATAGGGAAGTTAATGGCCTGCTGCAGTTGCAGGAAGTACACTTTGCCTTCAGACTGGAACCGAGCTGCACTTGTGGTAGTCTTCAGTTCCTCTAAAAGTTTCAGTCAGGTGTGAGTTTCTGATTGTACATTTTATCTTCTGCTCAACATCACTACCTCTGAATGGGAGTACACCGAGTGCCAATTCGGCTTTTCAAGCTACTGTAGAAATTCCAAGGAACTGAGTTGACAGGCACAAATTAAATGAAAAATCAGAACATTTTGTTAACACTAACTGAAGCAGGATCTCACTGTACATTGAGGCTTAAAGAACTCAAAGGACTGAAGATATTTTCCATAATTTCTGCATTAACTAGTTCCTACGTCATTTGGTCACTTCATACCAAAACAAAAAATGAACCTTAGTACCAACATATCTTCTAGACAGGTGTTTATCAGGCATAAGAAAAAATCCACTTTTTCATTGACTATGAATGTAGAGACCAGAAAGTCTCCACATCTGAGCAGCTCCCCAGTGTCATTCCTGAAGCTCCATCAGGACAAAAGGAAGTGATGTGACAAGCACTGCACATGTCAGATTTCACAGCAGTCACACGAATATTCTGCAGACTCCAGTAAGCTACAGTTAATAAGAACCTAATCTATTTTGTATTTTCTTATTTAGATATTCGAAGAATTCTCCTTCTCCCAGAAGTCTAGCTCAGATACATTAGGATAAGAACCCTTAAGCAATAGTTTTACTGTTTGAGCAATATTATAGCATTAGGACCTAGAATGTTTACATGGACCCTTAACTTTCAGAAAGCAAAAAGTACCCACTGCATTCCGTAGAACACTTGAAAATTTACATCTGATCTGATTTTATGCCTTTAAGTATCCAGAAATAAGTCATGGGGCTTTCCTTACAGGATATTCTTTTCCTAAATAAAGGTCACAGTAACAAAGCTTCTCCTAAACAATATGTGGCTTCCTTTATGAACTACCCCTCCCAAAAATAAAAAAGGTCAAAATTCTTCAAGCAGGGTGAAAACACAGTCAAAAGTGATGAACTGCTGAAAAACTTGGGCGAAAATTTCAGCAAGTCACAATGTTTGCTACAGAAAAGATAAGGACCTCCTGCTACAGCACCCGAGGGATTCTCCTAACAGACTCTTAGCAAAAGAATTAAGCAGATACAGGTGAGCATTAAATCTGTCATTATTTTGCTAAGGGATGAGGGAGGTTTAATTTTTTCCTGGACTGATGTCTCTTTTTCCTTTATACTTCAATATTTAGAGACTGGTATTACATTTCCCACTTTCTGCTTTTACAGCTCCTTGTGCTGAAATCCTGGCCCACAGGCAGGCTGTAGGCCCCCATAATACAAAACCTACCGCTGAGCATAACTAATAAGCAAAGAAAGTAGCAGTAAAATTAAATTCTTCTTGCCTTCTTAAAAGAAAAGTTTCCAGATTATTTTTTTATCCTCTACTTTCAGGTAGAAGTCAAACTTAAATCCATATACGGTAGGAAAAAGCAAAGTTTATTTAAAACTGCATCAACACTAACAAAAGAGATGTCAAAAGGTACTGCCTACCTACTCCTCACAATTCCCATGTTACTGATGCTGAAACCTACCAAAACCAAGCTCGCATCATCTAACAGCTCTGTGTTTGGGGTTTTTTGAAATAATTACTAGACTGTGCCACTGGTCAGTGTTTTTAGTCATTTTTTTCTAAAAATGATTCTGTTGAGCAGAGATGCAATTTAAAGCAGCGACATTTAAACTGCTCAGCATGAAAAGCTAAATTACAGAAGCCTGAAATTCTGCTAGGCCTAACGCATCACCAACGCTAAGCATAGATGGATAAAAATTACCACCCTTACAATTGTCTGATTCATCCACACTGATATTTATGATGAACTAGGTGAAGGAAGTGCATAGCTTTCACAAGCCTAAGAGAACATATTAGTGCTTGGCAAAATGCCTTAAGCAAGAGAATTATGATTCCTAGGAGCGCACAAGGCATTTTAAGGCCTTACGATGAAGCAAGGAAAAGGAACACTGGGGACTGGAACTATGGGGAAAGAGAGGGAATGAGAAGTCTGAAAATGGACCTGATGACCATTTCAAAGTGCCCAGTTTCTTTTGCAGCTGGTTATCTCACGGGAAAAAGAAGATGGATGAGAAGCCTGATATATGTGGTGCGCTGTTTGTTCTCACCCAATTCTTCATGGTAGCTTGTTGGCAACAAAGTTAACAGATCAAGCACACCAAGGGATAAGTTACCTTTGCACAAAATCTGATTGCAATGCATGCCAAGTCTCTCTGAGGCCTACCAGGGTGCTAATGACCACATATAGCTCATGGTCTCTTTTCTTCTCCTCTCTCAAGAGTTTCACTTCAGTGTAAGTCACCAAAAAGAGTGCTACCTCATATTCTTCCAAAGGCTATGAAAGGCATCATCATGAAACAAACACAGACACAGGTTATAACAATGCCAACACTGAGTAGCATTTTCTTCTAATTTTGACATATTTTAACTCTTTTTTTTTTGGTCCCCTTTTCCTTCTTTTCAATTAAGAGCAACTGCACAATCCCCAGGCTCCAAGCAGAAGGGCTGCACTGCCGTCAAAGCACAAGCCTGTATAATGACCCGTCAGGAGAGCTTCACTCGCCCGGCTGGCACAGCCCTCTGCCTTTGAATGGCTCGTGGAGGGGATCACAGCACAGGAGCACATTGCTTCTGACCAAGTATCCTGAGATTTTAACACCGGGCGTTTTCAATTAAGGTGTAGTGCCCTGCGGTGCATGCAAAGCGGAGTGAAACCTTCCACTGCCTTGCTGAGTTTGAAGAAGCCTGAGTTTCCAATGCAGCGCCGAGTGATTCACCAGGAAAACAGCGATAACGCCGGCCGCCAGGCCCGGGCTCACTATTTACACCGGCTACTTTTATAATGTCCCCTCCTCCCGCTGACATGCTCTCCTCGGACTTGGAACAGCAAGGGGAGCATTTCCACTAGGAGAGGGTGCCCGTCCCACCCCACAGTTCCACACCAGCTGCTACAAAACACCCGCTGTAGGCCCCGACTCTCCCCCGAGAGCATCGTCAAGCCCAAAGCCCTGGTACCGTGGGTGTCACAGGGAAGGCTGCGGGGAAGGGAGCTGCTGCTGACACGACCGGCCGCGCTCCAACACCGCGCTCCCTTCGCAGCCCCGGCCCCGCCGCTCCCGCCTCGCCCACAGCCGCCCCGCTCGCCCCACGGCCGGGCACGGGGGCGCGGCCCCGGCTGCAGGAGGCCCTTCCCGCCGCCCTCCGACAGGCTCCCCGCGCCTGACAGCCCCTTCCCGGCGGGTCGGACGCCGCCCGGATCCCCCTGCCTGCAGCAGACGGCACCCCCAGCGCCCCAGAGGAGCTCCCGCGGCTCTTACCCGGCCCCGGCGAGCCCGCTCCCAGGGGTGCGGCTGGGGGCAGCGGCGGTGCAGGGCGTGGAGGGGCGGGCAGGCCCCGGCCCGGCCCGGCCCGCCGTGACGGGAGAGGCGGGAGGAGGCGCGGCCCCGCCCGGGAGGCTGCGAGCGGGGCCGGGCTGTCCGTGAGGGGCGGCTCCGGCCGGGCCTGCGGGGGGACCCTGCTGCTGACGGGCCCCGGGGGCTGCCCAGGGGAACGGGGCCGTCCCGGTAGCCGCAGCCCTACGCGATTGGAAAAAGTGAGGGTGAAGGGCGGAGAGAGTGTCTTTCAGGGTGTTGCATGGTTGCTGTTGTATCAGGAAGCAAGGCGAAAACATGGGCAAGGATACAATATTATAGTGAAAAATACGACGTTACTTTGTTAATAGCCTGCTTTGCCCTCCCTGCCTTCCGCTTGGGTTATTTCTTCTCTAAAGGGGAATGGACAATTCAAAGAGAGTGCGTGGTAAATTGTAGATCTCTTTAAAGATGCCTTTGAATGCAGAGTTACACAATATACAGCTGGGATGGGAGGCAAGCGATGCCAAGAGCAGGAAAAATGAAGGATGCATTCACACGGCTGCCGGCACCGGGCTCGGGAGGACAAGGAGGATGCGATAGCCAAGCACCAAGGCTCCTCCCGGCCCAGCTACCTGGGAAGTAACAGAGGAGCCTCCAGGCTGCCTGCACAGCATTGGAGGCATTTCTGCATCCTCCCCACTTCTTCAAAGGGACAGTGACAGGGCCAGACGCTCCCCAGAGCCCCGGGGCTGAGCTGCTCCGTCTGCAGGATAGCCCCGTGCACATTAAATAGCACAGAGCAAACAGCCCGCAGACCCGATTGCTGGGAACGCCGCCTCCTCCACACAGCCCAGCCTCACCTAAGGAAGAGCTGCAGGAACTGGGAACTGCAAGCTTAATTCTGCTTCATCATAGATCTTGGTCGTTGCTAAGATTTAGAAGTAGCTGAAGCAGTGAAAGCATACTAGGCATCCTAACCCAATAATAACAGAGAAGTCTAATAAACTGCAAACACAATGGAGTGTTAAGTTAAAGGCCTGAAATAGGCAAGACTACCCTTTGCCTTACATGGCTGGTTCTTGCTGGGTCTCAAAGCATGCTGAGAGACAACACAGTCTCCGAGACTTGCATGCCAATATAGAGTTCTGACGTTAATTGATGGTTGGAAGTGTCATTTTATCCCTTTCATGAATTGAAGTTACTAAGGAGAAAAGCCATTCTGATATGTCTTTTTGCTGCAGGAATGCGATATACATAGGCAATCTATTTTTACCAGGCTATTTTATTAGTGATGATTTTAGCTTTGCTACATGTGCAGGTGTTTCCCCCAAAATCCCACTAGATGGTGCACTAATGAGAGTATAATGAACATTCCTTCCAAATTAAGGGCCTGCCTCGATTATTATTTCTGTCATATAAACTCTATTGATTGACCCAGTCACTCCTGCTTTATAAAACTTCAGCAGATATCACTGTCAGTTTTCCTCCAGAAAATGGTACATCTTTTACTTTATGATTTCAAAAATGCATTTCCCCTTAAAATGTGGCCCTTCATCAGTGAGAATACTTTTCCTGCAGGTCACCATTTGGATACTTTTTTTTTAGGCTTAGAGGTAAGACCTAGTCATTGCTGATCAATGTTCATTCTCATCCTACAGAAACAAGGTATCCAAATGCTTTCCTGGTGAAGCTGTGTACTTTATGAAGAAAATCCTGCTCCTCACCTACTGTTAGCTCACATCATAACCATCCACATTTTACTGCTAAATATCTCAGTCATTATTATTTAAAGAACCAGTTGAAGAATAATATAAAGGCCTGAGAGGGAAAAAAATTGATTATAAAATAAGCTTTTCAATGAAATGTCTGTATATAAAAATACCTAAATAGCCTTTGCAATAGAATCATAAAATAATTATGAATATACAGTACTAGACTATTGATCATATTTATTGATCAGAACTGCTAAGAGCATGGTATGCCCTCTGAATATTTTTGTTAACTCCTATAGAAAAGCCATTGACTGGGAGAACATGTCCTGTTTCATCCTTTTAAATAAAGCAAGAAGATTCCCTCAGTTTCGTATTCTAGCAATGGTGCACAGACAGGGGCTGTGAAGAAGTCATGCCTAAGTGTTATCAGAGATGCTGATGCATTTGTGCCCCTAAATGCATTTCATTGGCTTGTCTCTAGGGCTCTCACACCAGCATTACCTGGGGATTGAATTAGGAATCATCATCCACCTACCTTTCCTGTTTCTAGTGGAACATAATCAGATTTCAAATGACTGAATTAAATGGGGAAATGTTGAGCCCCTGTTATGCACAGTCACTGCATACCATGGAAGATGCTCTGGATATTTACTGACTGAAGGTCAGAGTGTTTGCTATTTATATTCTTGTCATGTGTGTAAAACGAAAATGAAAGGATGTCCTGTTTGGGGATCCATGCCCAGTATAATGTCTGTAAGATGAAAGTTAAGCCACACCACCATGGTGTGATTTGGAAAAAGCACACCTTCTTCCTAGCCCAGTATCCAACTCAGAACCCACCTTCCTGACTGTATTTCTGCCTCCCGCCTCCTGCTCCTGCCCTGGCCCTAATGAGCAGGCACACAGGCCCGGCAGTGTGGGTGGCACCAGCTCCAGGGCCACCAGTGACGCAGAGATGAGGCGCTCATTTCCATGCAGCTCCCAGGGCTGCCACAATGCATGGTGAAATGAAGGGGAGCAGCCCAGCCCTGGCCTCGTGTTCCTGATGAGTGTCCTCTTTCCAAGGCAGGAGCAGTGCCTGAGCAGTGCGTAATTTACTGTATGGGCCAATTTCATTCTCTGCTATCACATCTCACTTGCACACCTCTAGATTTACACAGGAAGAGTAATGTTTTCAGTATTTGGCAAAGAGTCTGGCAGAGCTTCCCAGACAGTTATTACTGATGCATTCCACCATCAGCAAGAATTCCTGTTATTATCGTTGTCATCTCTGCTAATTTAATCAAAATATCCACTCCAGAACCTGAAATGAGATTAAGTTCCTATTATACCCAGGCCTGTACATAATTACAATGGATGATGGTTTCCAGTTTGAACAGATTTATGGGTTAATTATACTGTAGAATGACCTGTAAAACTTCTTTATTAAAAAAAAAAAAAAAAAAAAAAAAAGAAAAAGAAAAGCAATGACCATTTCATTTACCATTTGCGTGTTATTTAGGCTGGCACTTGCTCTCCAGCAACAGTAATTAACATAGTAGCATATGTTTTAAATAAACAGAGAATTCTATACCCATATATTGATCATGTTTTCTTAAAAAAAAGAAAAAAATCACTACCCACTTATTTTCAAATCTTTCTTTGCCTAACAGTTTAACTTCCAAAGACATGTTATACTTTCATCTGCAGTAGTGAAATGAGCTGACATTAATATTTCAAAGCCCAATGTTTAATTAAGTAGTACCTGAAAATACATAATTTCTCTAACTTCAGACAGACCATTTTGAAACAATTAACATTTATAAAAGGCATAAAATGAAACAGCATTGCTTTGTTCAGATATAGAAATACAACCCTACAGAAGAAAAAAATATTAAAAATGAAAGAATCTATTGACTGCAAGTTCAGCAACTACATCTGATAGAATCTTCATGTGGATAGGCCTTCATGTGGAAAATGAGGTCATTGTTAAGCAACCAATATTCATTATTTTACAGCTTATCATCATCTTTGTCCTCCTCTTCATTTTAAATTCATAATTACCTTAATTGCTTTCAGGAACCATGCAAAATAAAAGAAGAAACTTACACAAAGGAATCCTGACAGAATTTGTCTAGGTAAACCAAACAGATATCAAAGGTAAGTGTACACAGGGCAGACTATAAAGGTAAGGAAAATGTTGTTTAATGATATTTCCAAAATGTAGTGTCAGAAAATCAGGAAATCTTGGCTAGAATTTGAGCAGTATTTCCTCCTCACTTACCTGCTCTGCCGTTGCTACTGTACACATCAGTGCTCTGGGTCCTGCTTTTTCCCTTCTCCATCATTCCAGCCTGCAGTTTAGCCGAAAAGGAGATCTAGCAACAATAACAAGATATTATGGCACAATTCTCACATAGCAGCATAGATGGTGGTCACCCACGAAGGTACTAAATCTTGCCCACTTCCACAGAAGAAAACTATAAAAGCAGATTATGCAAAGGGACTCAAAAAAAAAAAAAATAAAAATAGAGTGATTAATTGACTGCATTCATGGCATATACGCTCTATAATCTGTTGAGAACTGGTAGAAAATATCTCAAAAACTGATTAGCAACTTTGTGAACACTGCATTTCTCTATAGCCTTGGCTGCAGTGAGTTCAAAGCAAAAGATGTCTGTGTAAGTTATTAAAGGTGTCAATGTTGTTTAGTTGCCCCCAGGACATGACTCAGTTTGAGGCTTGCAGATTTCTGCACAGCTAAATGTCAAAACTTCTGTTATGTGCCTTGCTTAAGCCTGATGCCCCTCAGAAAAGCATCCTGTGCCATTTCAGATGCCCAGATGTGTCTCACCTAGCTCTCAGCTACTGTGTAGGCATCTCATGTTCCCTACTACACCTTATGTGACATTTGGCAAATTATTCATAATTTCTGAATAGCCACTGACCACTAGAACTGGAATTTAAACAGCCATTCCAACTGTAGCTATAATAAGGACTTAGATACTTACTAGAATTATAAACACCTACTTATAAATTTAAGAGTCTTAGTCTCAAAACTCATCCCGCTGTCTAGGTCTTCCAGTGTGTGCCACAGCTTTTCTATGTATTTCTGTGGCAATTTGGCACCAGAACTTTTCCAAGAATTCTATTCTGCCCTTCACTCTTCAGCCTGATCCTGTGAGTTTGGTAACCTTATAGAAAATCTGCTACTACAGGCAGTATGGGACAGGTTTTTACGTTCTGCTACAGCATGAATAGACAGAGGAACAGTAGAAGCAGCTTTGGCTCCTGTTCCAAGAAACTATGAATATTAATCTGACAAAATGGGGGAACATCAGACAGTGGGAGAATGGAGTAAGATTGAATTACACTCCAAATCCAAGCACAAGGCCTCCTATAAGTCACAGTTTATAACCACCAAAATTTTATTATTACTCTCTATTCAGGAAATTCCAAAAGTATCACATAGGCCCTCTTTCTTGTCTCCTTCCTCCAGATATTTGCTCTAATTTCAGATGCTTTGAATACCAATATTTTTTATCTGACCAGAGTCCTAACCTTAGGGACAATACCAAAAAGGATTTTAAATAAACAGATGTCAGAACAGATTACATAATCTCAAAGTTGTAACTAACTAAGAAAGGAAACTGTTCTTGACATTAAAAAAATAATAATGATTAGATAAAACAGGGGAAAAAATGTTTTACCATTTATTTTATTGCACATATTAAAATATGTAGCAGCTACAACAATCACTGTATTGCACTGATGTCCTACAGAATATCTACAGTGCCATTCCTTTTTCTAGTTCTTACATATGTAGGGCCTGATTCAATTGCCTGCTTTGAAAATTGTGAAAAATTTACCCCTTTTCAACAGGCTGTCAAGTATCTGCTGGTCTCTTGCTGTTAGCTGCATACTTCCTACAGTTGTTTTTTTCTTCTAGTGTTTGTACTTTTCCCCCTCTCTTTTCATCTGATCATGGAAAAAGAGACCAGTTAACAATTAAGAGAAGGGTCAAATAATGACAATTCACTCTTTCTAATTTGGAACAAGTAGAGATTTTTTATCACATATCAATTTACAATGTTGAGAATGCTATCACAAAATTTTAAAATGCCCATCATTCCTTCTTCAGACAAAATTGCTGGGTACAGTCTCAAACTGAACTTTTGTTTAATGTGCTATGCAGCCCAGCAATCCACAGGAAAACCCAAAAAAATAGGATGAGTGAGCTCTCTGATGTGGTTCAGTCTGCAATGAAGTCATGCATAGCCAATGTCTTTTTTTATTGAAACTGCTGCACATAACCTCTAAGATCTAAATACCTCCAAGTAACATCTGAATCTCAGTTTCTTAAAATAGAAGAAGACAATTTCAGAGGATTATTGATTTTCTAAAAGGGCCATAATTGGTGCCCCTTTGCTGTGAAAATTTTTCCTTAGAGCTACCAAAAGAGTCAATCTGGGATCTTTAAATTGAATATAACAGTTTGGGAAGCTATGGGCTTACTAAAATGACCTACACAGAGCTAGAACACTCATATATCAAATCATCCATCACATGTATTACAGCCCATAGTGCTGGCTTTTGCTCTCCCTTAGTGGTGAGTAATGACTACCTCTGAAGAAGCTGGTTGAGTGTTTTATCATTAATGCAGAGTGGTGGGAATGTGTGTAGAGTAAATACTCCCTCAGTTCCTTTTAAGATCCTGCTAGGTGTAGCACACCCCATCTCCCAGACAGGGAGTCTCCATAGGATATGGTGTGTCATTTCATATTTCTTGTACAAACGTAAAGGTTTGACCTTAAGCTTTGCAGCTGGAAAATTCTGGTCTAAAGCACTTGCAATAAGTTCCTCCACTTGCTGCTTCCTATTTCTATGTAACTTCTGCTTTTATGTTTTCCTGTTTTAGTTATATTGATCTGTTTTCTATCTATTGAACTGCTCATGTAGGACACACCTATATGATCAGCTTTAGAAGCAGTACCTCTGTAAGCAACTTAAACCATGTTAAAAGTGAGTATGGAAAGAAAAATCACTGCTTTCTCCAGCTGTAATATCTTTGTCCAAATTAGTCAGCTGTAGAGAAGGATTTTTAAAAAGGACAATTTAGTTCAGAAAGTCAATAAAAAGAAGATATTTGTCTCTTATCTTTGAAATTAACAACTCGTATATAGAAAAAAGCTGTATACTTGAATGTGACAGTCTTTGGGTCAATGCAGAAGACCTGCAGTTCCCTCAGAACAATTAATTAATAACAGATGTTAAAACTAATCCCTAAACTGCACAAGAGTTCTGCAGGTACAACCAATACAGCCCTTCTCCAGAGTTGTCAATTCCCTTTGCTGTTGTTTGCAGTGAGCAAAGCACAAGTCATCTGGGAATAATCTAACCAAAACAACCAAGGTGTTGCCAGGACTTGTTAATTCACATTTCAGAAGAAAAATTAGAAACTTAGGCTATTTAAGCTGATAGAAAAGGAAGGGAGAGGGGAGGGTAAGGTGGTGTGCTTTGCAGCACAGGCAGAACAAAATAAATGAAGAATTAATATACTGAAATACAAGTCACCAATTAGTCCAGCCTGTGGAAAGCACCAAATGGCCTTCAACCACCTGAATATGGCCCATCTAAAGCTGCCTTTTCACACTGAGCAATATATTAGTGGTAGAAAAAGGGATGAGGTGGCTGAACTGGCCTGGGCAAAGGGTAGGAGAGAGCCAGGCAGGTCAAAGCAGACCCCCACAACGCCCATATTCTGCTGGTTCCAGGCACCACTCTGACCTGCAGGCAGACTGCTGGTCCCAGGCTGTGCAGGTACCACTCACTACCTGCAATTTCCACCAAAGGAAGCAGAAATGGCCAATATATAATTGCCTTCAATTCCTTCCTTGCTTGTCCAGTGGTGAATCTGTGGGATTAGAGGTCATGTTCTGGTCCAGGACTTCCCCATAGACTTTAAACATAATTTTCAAACTCTGTAGAAACATATTTTCTTCCTTTCTGAGTGTGCATTTTGCACGGCTAGTCATGTTGCTTGAATGAAATACTGATTTCTGCTAAATTGTCACAGTGAGAAATAAAAATCACTGCCACTATTATTATGGGCTGATAAAAAAAATTATTGGCCCATAAAATTAGAAAAGGCAGATATACCAGAATGTTTTGCATCACCAAATAGTGTCATCTTCCATCTGTACTCACACACTAAAATAGCTGCATAGCAGCGCCCAGCCAGCCCTGTGTGTCCTATCTGTGGGAAAGGGGTGCAGTGCAGTGACCACAAGGGAGACATAGCTGAAGCTTTGCCCATGCAATCTTTGATAAATATTATAGGGTTTTTATTTATATTTCATTTATTCCCTTTTTGAAAAATCTAACCTTTAATTTCCCTGAGGGAATGTGTCCACCTTCCTAAATGATAACTTATTTTCATAAAGAATGCAGTATGCAAAAGCAGGCACTGTTTCCAGAAGTAAGCCATCATACCATAAATCAACCCACATTTAAAATATGTTTCAGCTACAGAATGAAAAATTACTTTTATAAAATCAGGCTGAGATTGGTTTACCATGAAGTAGGTAAGGTAGTTAAAAATGAGTAGGTAAAAATTATGAGAGTGTTTTCAATTGGAAAAAAGTTTTAGCTCTGTTCTCATCCCCTAGCTCATTTGCAAAGATTGGTGTAACTAGGGTGGTAATTTTCAAACAATGATATCTAAATAACTACCTCCTGTGATTTAAGCATGAGTGCTTCCACTGACTCATGGATACAAAGGTGCTCCAGCGTCTTGGCTGTGTAACTTGTGACAGTGTACACACAGCAGAGAAGCTGGATAAGGTATCCTGTACATGTTTCAGTGTGCTGGGTCATTTCCCAGAATCTGGCACAACATTTCTTAGGTTATTGTATTGTCTTGCTGGATCTAAGTCCACTCATAGGTTACCTGTTACTATATGTGACAGTAAACGCAAATACTGAAAAGATAAAGGAATCTAGATAAATTTCTGAAAGGAGTTGCTAATTAATTTATAAAGAATAGGACAGGACAGGAAGGCAGTAGAGCACACGGAAAATAGTAGTCTGAGGATTGCAACTGCAGTGACTATTTACAAAGTGTTTTTAAATCAAATGATAAAGCATAAATTATAGACCAGCAGGCAAAGCTGAAATAATCCATCCAGAAGGTGTCATTGCACAAATCCTTAGGTGCTGACAATTTAGTTTCAACTATTGAAAAAAATAATTCATCTATTGAAGAAAGGTAGTCAAGAACAACAACAAAAAACAACCTTTGAACCAATAACAACATCAAGAAAGCCAATCCAGAACTGTACAAACCAGCTAGTATCTAACCCTGAGAAAACCAAGCTGAAGGCTAACAAGAATAAAATTGAAAAGCTATCTAAGAAAATTCCTTCTTTCACAGGGATGGTCATTTTGGTGATCTATGGAAATGGGGGGAAGACGGTATAATTAGAGTCAAGAGTGAGAAATCCAAGAGAAAGGTGAGGTGCTACACATAACTGCATCACAAGATGTGCAGGGTTTGTAGGAGGGAGCCCCAAGGTACTGGCATGATTTCATGGAGCTGGTGTGCTGTGGGCCACAGTGTGACACTGGGGAAATGTCAGTTTTGGCCATGGAACAGACCAGAATTCACTCTCTTGCTGGGAGAGTGAACTTCTAGAGATGATGGATGAAAGCACTCACAGACACATTTCCCACTGTTTTGGACAGGATGGTTCCACACCTGTACATGCATGTAGCGCAGGGCAAAGCCCACACTTTGCATTTCTAGGCCTGAAATCTTAACAAAGTCAGACCAATACTACACCAGCTGTGAGCTCCAGAGCCTGGATGAAGTCATGATTTGGTAAGTTGAGGTATTCAACAAAGTATTGCAACACAGTCAGTCCTGAGGAAAAAAAACAGCTTAAAAAAATACTTATACATTGAAGAAAAAGATCTGTTGGGGAAAGTGTTCTAGGGAAAAAGATGTTCTTTAGTACACAATCCTTTCTTTAAGTCTTTTTTTCTCCATTCTGCATTTTGGTGGAAATGAATAATTAAAATAAAAGTGAAAATATTCCTCCTTTCTTACAGGAAAAACTGGGAAGTTCTTGGTTTCTATACAGCTAAAAAGATTCAAGGCTGTCTTTTGTGAAACTGCACATCCTTTCTAATGTCAGTGTTTGCTGTAATGCTTCAGCTCTGTTGCTGCTGCAGCCATTAAGGCTGACACACAACTGATCCGGAAGGAAAACAATTTGATTAGGTTCTGTAAACAGAACAACAAATAAATTACTGTAATATATTACTGTTATAGCTGTAATATATTACTGTTATAGCTGTATATGGCCTTTTGTCAGGAATTTCTTGGAACAGTTACTTTCATTTACCTAATTTTCACTAAAGGTAATTAAAATGTTGTAGGGCATTTTTGTTAAAAAACATTGTAGCTGAAAAATGGATGCTATTAAGCACTAATTTTCCTGAACTTATCTGACTTCTTTGGCATATTTTAGTTTTGAGTAAAAAAATTAATGCCTGTAAACCGAAATTTTTAATTTAAATCTTGAAGAATTCATTTTGAAACTTTATGCTAAAAGATCAATACAGAATTTGCAAAAATGAAACCAGTCTATTTCTCTAAAGTTTTAGATGGTGCTTTTGCAACTCAAAGATTTTGCTGTTTTTTTGTTGGTTTTTATTTTTTTTTTTTTTTTTTTTTTTTACCCGTGTCTTAATATAATGTGTTGCTGACACTTTTTGTTAAAGCTGTTTTTGCCTGTGGGCTCCACAAGAGGGTAGGAAATCCTTCCTCAATGTTTAGGCTGTGACAGAAAAGATTAAAAGAGCAAAATAGAGTTTAATGATTCTGACCACAAGCAGGCACTGCAGAAATACCTGCAAGTTCCTGATCTGCAAATCATTTGAGGGTAAAAATATAGCACTTTTCTGAATAAAAATCACTGTCTTTGAAGAGAACTCTGAATGTTGCTGTTTGAGGCATTGCAACAAGGAGGATGAGTGCAGATTTCCTGAGTGGGATACTCATAACCACATCTAGCTGTCCTGTATGTTCAAACTTGGATGTACCAACAAGGAAAAGGACCATGGAAGTGCTCCTAGACTGAGGCCCTTGCCTGGATGTGGAAGCTTGAACTTCCTCCTGAAACCAGAATTGTCCTTTCTCTGAGGGCAACATCAACTCCTGCTGGAACCAAGACATCATAACCATTCTGGCTGATTCCCTGAGGAGTAAGAACAGTCTGTATTTGATGTAGACCAGAATTCATGCTGAAACAGTCCACTGTGTAGTGTGGAAAAATAGATTATTGTATGAAAATGTTTTTTAAGGAAAAAAAAAACCCACACCCCCCTAAAAAACCCACTAAAACAAAACAAAAAAAAAATGACACAGACACTTTTGTTCCCCTGTGTACCAGCAGGTGTGGTCCACAGGGAAAAAAATCCCTTTTATTCTGATGCACTAGGTTTTGTGCCAAGCAGTGGGGTATTTTTTAGCAGCAAGTTTAGCACCAGCATTAAGCTTAACAGCAGGGAGAACAGCATGGCATGCCACAAAGTCACTCGAGAGCCAAATTACACCATCTGATAGATCTGTAAGAGCCCTTGGCCAGAAGAAGTACTAAATACCTACTGACAGGTTGCAAGTAGTTTAGCAAAACTAGCTAATACTCAGTTAATATCCAAGGGCATACACTGAACACACAGAAGGACATGACACACTGAAACCTCACAGACAGGTCAATATTATTCCCTGAAGATGTGCTGTCTAGGAATTACATTACATTACACAATACATTACATTTCCACTGTAGGAAATGTAATGTACTGTGTTGACTCTGAATTATTTATGCTGTATTTTAATGAAGTAATTTTATCATTACTTAAATGTCTCCAATTGCAGTGTGTGTCACCAGCTAGACATTTAATACTTACAAGAGCTTTCAGAAGTACCTAAATGTTTTTTTAGAGACTTAGACACCTACCATTTATGTAGCACATGCAACTAACAGAAGGGATAATAATTTTAGATAATAACAAGGGCTCTTCCTCTATCTACCAGACCAGTCATTTCATCATAGAAGTTAATAAACTTTAGTCTTTGTCTAATGAAAACAGATTAGTCAAAAAGTGCTTGCAGGCAGACATAGTTTTTTTCTGAATTAAGTCTTCAAGTGTAATGTGTGGAAGTACCATCACAGATAATGAAGATGATCAGAAAATCTGCAGAAATCGAATTTCATAGAATATGAAAGGGGAAGTTAAAATATTTGAAATCACCCACAGGGGAATAATTTGTTTTGCAAAAGGTAGCTATCTAGAAAGTGTTTAACATGGTCACTAATTAAATGTGTTGATAGGGAATTTGACAATACCCTTTGCACTTCATTTGCATTATGATTCTTTGAGATTGCAGTAAGGTGTGTTCTGCTTCACCAGACCTAACTCATAATCTGATTTGGACAACAGCATCAGCTATTTTTCTTATGCTTTCCTAATTTATTCATGTTTTCGGTTCAAATAGAGTCCCTGTGGCCTCATTAACACATCTAATTTGCACATCACCTTCCCGGTGGGAAATAGCCTTACCCAGTCTGTGATTAGAGCTACTGAGAGAAAGCAACTTGGGACTTCATTACAGTCACTGTGCCAGACAAGGCTCTCTGTAAATAGAATGCAAGGAGGCTCTTTGGGAAAGTGCCACCTTTAGGTAAGAGGACACCACAGGAAAAAGGTATTTCTGAAATTTTCTGAGTTGGGCCATGCACAAAGCTGGCTTATATTTTAGTGTATTAAGAACAAAGAAGCCAGCCTTCTAGGGGTAGGCGAAGCATACCAGCAATCTTTATGTGGAAACACCTTCTTCTGCAGAGAATAAATAATGGTGACACCTTGGCTAGACTGCCTTGCTCAGAGAGTTTTTCATCTGTACACTGAAAATTTATTTTACTATTTCCCCTTACACTAAATAGATTACGGTGGTCTTATGCAGCCACAATGTTTTGATGCCCTCTCTACTGGTTTTGGCTGAGAAAGGGTTAATTTTCTTTTTAGTAGTTTGTGTGGTGTTGTGATGACAGCAGTTGTGATTTGTAATGAAAGCAGTGTTGATAATACATACACAATCTTCATTTAAGCTAAGACTGAGCAGTGCTTACACAATATTAAAGCCTTCTCTTTGAGTAGCCTTGGGGTGCAAAACAGATTGGGAGGGGACATCTGACCCCAGCTGACCCCAGAGATACTCCACACCATATGATGTGCTCAGCAACAAAAACCTTGGGGGAAGAAGGAGGAACTCGGGTGTTGGGAGTTACAGAGTTTTTTCCACAAATAACCATTACATGAGGTGGAGCTCTGCTTTCCTCGAAATGACTGAAGATCTGCTTTGTGGGTGGGAAGTAGTGATAAATTCCTTAATTTGCTTTACTTGCATGCATGGCTTTTTCTCTGCCTATTAGACTGTCTTTATCAGCAATTTTTCTCACTTCAGGAATGTGGCTCTGGTTTCTATGGGTTTATTAAGAAATAGCTTTGCAGTAGGGTCCAGGCACTGTCTGCAGGGACATGCTCTATTTGAACTACAGTCTGTCCTGCAAGCAAGTTGGGATCCTACTCATTCAGAAACTCCTCCTGCAACCAGAAAACAATTTCTGAGAGATACCACAACAAGTCATGAAAAGAAAATTACCAATTGTGAGCTCTGGTATAGCTGGCATTGTCTGGAAACACAGTAATATGTCCAGATTTTCAGGCAGATAGGGTTATAAGGAAGAAAGGGAAAGAAACAGCTTCATTACTTCTTGAAGGGACTGCATTAACTTGTGTTGATCTTACTAAATATACTTTAAAATGCCTTAGATTGCATTTGTCATAGAGGATCTATCTTTCCTTCAATCTAAATTATGACCAGACAAAAGGAGGTATTACCTGGCAGCACTTCTGAAATTGTTACTTCAAGCGAGATCAAAGTGTCCAAGTGATCACACATTTTATTTCAGAAAGTAACACTGTGAGGGTGAGAATGTTAACTACAACAGGGCCAGACTCTCTGGAGATGAAGGAAGAAAATAATTATCCATTATTTATCAGAAAGAGATTTTTAAAAATTTTGTCTTGATTTATTTTTGTGAGATTAAGTATTAAAGTAGTCATATTGTCATTAGTAAGGATCTAATAGTAGTAGAAGTGCTGATGTGGTGTACATTTCATTGTTCTTTTTTATGTCATTTTTAGGAGGGCAAACTTTACAAGATGGCAATGAAACAGTAATATACACAATTTCAGATCCTTATACTTTGCTCTGCTGAAATGCATCATGAATCAACTTTTAATCTTTTCATCATAGAGTGCTTCAGTACTCCATAAAGTCCACAAAACAAAGACAAGATACAGATATGATGCACTTTTACAAGGAACACGAATGGAGGACATACTGCTGAGTATAGCTCTTACTTAAGTACAGTCATCAATTTCTCTCCATGGTCTCTTCTCAGCTACTGATCATTTCCTGCCCACTCCCAGTGCTGTTCCTTCATGATTCAGCTGAGTTCAGCCACAGGAAATCTTCACAATTCTCTATATGCTTTCCTCCAAAGCTCTTAGAACATTGCCACGAGACAAAATAACATGTCCAAGCTAAAAAAAAGGTCTCTACGATGCAACATAGCAAATAATGTTTTACATCTAAACAATCACTAGATAGACATCATTTTCTGGCATTCTTGGGTGCAATGCAACTTTTTTTGCAATTGCTTTTCACTTCAAACTTCATATTTTTTCTTGTCTTTGATCTTGTTAAACATGCTTTGATCTCATTAAGCAGCAAAGCCTTTAAGTGGCAAACTCATAAGTGACAAGTACTTGTTGAAATGGAAACAGAAAGAGCAGCACCTTTCTCTGTCTCACCTTCCCTCCATGGAGTGTGTGGGTATGGCTGGTTATTGACGTGTTTTGGGCTCTGCACACATATGGAAGGGGAAGGACAAAACTTAGGGAACTTTGGGTTATTAGCCAAAGATGCCAAGAAATCCAGAGGAAAAGGTTGCTCTGCTCTTTCTAGAGAAGAACACAAATGAACACAAATATTATAATATAAACATACCTTATTCAAGAAATTAATCTGTTGTGTCAGACAATTTTTTTAATTATGAATGTCAGGGATATAAACTGCTGTAAGTTTTTTTAAATGGAACTCTTGCTCTTCTGTGCATTGCAAATAAATAGATATAATCAAAACACCACCAAAAAAAACCAATCTGTAATGAAAGAGTATGTAAAGCGCAATGGTTGCTTATCTGCTTGAACTATATTTGGTAAATAGGCAAACAAATTTTGGAAGGAATTTCCTTCCTTCACAGCTCTTACATCTGAGAGTTCAGCCTCCAGGCAAAACTTCAAAGCCATGAATCCCACCATTTAAAACACATTAGTCTGAGAACAAATGAGTCCTGGAAGAGTCCTGTTGAAAAACTTTTCCTAACAGAATAATCTTCAATGCCCTGCGAAACCACAAGTAAAAAAATGCATAAACAACTGGGTTAAGTGTAGAATTTAAATAGCCAAACCAAACCAAAGCATCAATGAGAACAGGAGGAATCACATAATTCATAAATGGATTGGTAGCTGTAAAGAAGAAGAATGGAGTCCAGCAGATGAGAAACACTCCCATTATGATGCCTAAAGTCTTAGCAGCTTTCCTTTCTCTGCAGAATGAAATGTGGTGCTTCATTTCAAATCGCATTTTTTTCCTGTTAATTGCATTGATGGATCTTGCCTGCTTCTTGGCTACAGAGTATATTTTCTTATAGATGCACAGCATAACAAATCCAGGGATGTAAAAAGACACTATGGAGGCCACAATACCTGAAGTTTCACTAAAAAGGAGAAAGCATCCTCCTGCACAGTGGACATGATTATAAATCTTTTCTGCCCCTCTCAAGTTTAGGTCTAGAAAGATCATTCCAAAAGCAAAAGCAGCAGGGACCATCCAGCTTATACACACCATGGCCACAATGACAAAAGTATTTATCTTTGATTTGTATCTTAAAGGGTCACACACAGCATAGTAACGGTCGATGGATATGAAGGAAAGATGGAAGATAGAAGCTGTGCTCAGCATAATGTCCATGCTCGAGTGGATCTTGCAGAAGAACTCCCCAAAATACCAGCAGTGCTCAACAGAGCGCACCATGCTGCAGGGCATGACGAAGAATCCCAGCAGGAAGTCTACCGTAGCCATTGAAAGTATCAGGAAATTTGTAGGCGTGTGGAGCTGCTTGAAATGTGATATTGAGATGATAACTGTCAGATTCCCAACCACTGTGGCCAGAATAATGCAAACCATGAAGATGTACATGGAAATACGGATGCTGTTTGACCAGCTGCTCCTTATGCAAGAGCCATTTATGGATTCACAGCACAATTGCATCCTTACTGGGGTCTCAAATCCACGAAGCTATGTAGCACAGGTACTGTTTTTCCCAATTCTAAGGTACGTTTACAACTGATTTTCTACTTTCTAGATTGGAAGAACTGCAGAGAGGAAAAAAAAGGGCTTTGTAAACATCTTCATTTGGTTGGATGTGTAGGAAATTCACATTTAATTAGTTATGAAGGATAAAAATATTTTCTAATTACATTTAGCACAATGACACTTTTATCATCTGGCTTCTCTGGAAATGGGAATCTCCTTAGATAAACTGCATAATGGCTTGTCCTCACACCAGGACAGAGTGACTCTGAGGGGCCTGCACTGGGCAGTGCCTTGTCCAGTGGGCAGATGAGAAGCCCTTTTCAATATTTCCTGTTTCTGTTTTCAGTCCTAGTCTTCTTCATCAATATTAGCTGGAGTACTGTATCTCCCCTTTGCTCTTGAAGATCAGTAATTTTAAATTCTGAAGCTCCCTCAACTTCTTTTTGGATACAGAAGTCTAAAACCTACAAGTCTAAAACAGAAGATTAGGAGTCCATGCATGACCTCTCCTCCAGCCTTGCCCTGATAGTGGTGACTGGACAGATCAAGTTTTACTGGAAAATCCTTGCAGGCTCTAGCTGTAAGTAGAGATGCAAGGAAAAGATCTCAGAAAAGAAAAAAACTTTTATACCCTTTTGCTGACAAAATAAAATGGAAGAATCTGACTAATCTAAAACATCATCTGCTGTATAAGCAAATGTTTTTTTTTTTCTGTTGAACTCTAGTTTTTTTCAGTGCTAGGAGTTTAGCACTACTATGATTATTGATTATATTAATCTGTTTTTTAGCTAAGGCACAAACATGGAGAGAAGCATTTTCAAAACACAGGTTTAGTTTGCATTTAAGGACACAAACACCACTGTCCTCTTGTGTAGGCAGTAGCATGTCCCTTTTGCAAATCACTCCTCTTGTGAAAACTTTTAATGAAAGTACTTAAGCACTTGGCAAGCAATATTTATTTTTGAAAAATCTGTATTTCTTTTAAATAATAGAAAGATAGCATTATTGTGAAAAATAGAGATCATTAGCATATGTTGTTCAGTAGCACTATCATTATGGTATAAAATGGTTGTCAGAAAAATACTGACATGGCAATTCAGCCAGTACTGATTTTAACCACTTGCTTTGGGATTTAGTTGCTGCTGGTTATTCTGGATAGAGCATAATAAAAAAAAATTCTTTCCCATATTAAACCAAATATTATTAAAAGCACACCATGGCACTGGAAATGGAATGAACATAGGCAAAAAACAATAGCTAGCAAGAACTTGACAGCTACAGCTAGCAAACAGCCTGTGTTATACAGAGGGATTTTGCAAGTAGAGCCAGGCAGTGGGACCCAAGTGCCAGAGATAAGGTTCACTCAAAGTCACTCTCAGTAGTGGGGAACATATGGAGTGTGAATATATTTATGTACTGTTTGGGGTGCTTTTCATTTCCCCTTTTTTTCTGCCTACTAATATTTAACATCATCTCTGCTCTTTTTCACCTCAATTTAATTATCACTTCATATACCTTTTCCTTCCATTTTTGTCAGTCTCTTCATGTTTCTTTTCCTGCCTGTCATTCCTTCTTTCAGCATGTTTACACCCAAGGCCAGATGAATATTTATTAACTCAAATTTTCAATTTTCACAGTAGAAAGAATTAAACACCAATTTAACTGTATCTCCTGGGCATCATTGTAAAGGCTTTAAGCCCAATAAGATTGTAAGTGTGTCACACAGATTTTGAACTTTGTTTGCTCTGTATAAAAGTACAAATAAATTAAATTATTTCGGTAAAACATTCTATGAAGCCAATCAAAAATAATTAACATACTTTCTCTAGTTTTCCTTTAAGATTTACAAGATTGACAATTTCTCTGTGTTTTCTGATAGATAAACTTTTTAGCCTAAAGAAATATTATCTGCCCTGAAAACAAGTTTTCTTAAACCAAAAAAAAAAGCAAACAAAAACCAAAACAGGGATTTTTTTTTTAAATTTATTTTTTAATAAAAGAAAGTAGAAACTCCAGCCAAAGGATGGAGAAAACTGAGGTCAAGTGTGTGGCTTTGCACTACACGGAAACTAATTAAATCAAAATACGTGTGGCAAACTGTTCAAGTGAGCTGAACTCTGAAGAAGTTTTCTAGAAGAAAACAGAATTCTTTCCTTCCATGTATAGTCACAAAGGTTAAAATGTAATAAAACCGAATACAAAGAAACATGCTCTTAAAAACCTCTTCTCTTACCTTTGTCACTTCATGCTGGGTAGAAGTCTGCTCTTGACACTCATTTGTTTTCTGCTGGTTGAGCAGCACTTCTTCCTTTTAAGGGCCATCTCAGAAGGCAGCTGATCCTCTTCACCACCATTACAGTTCTGGGTAACACAAATTTTGAGAGAACAGGCTTTTAATCCACATCTGGAGGAGCCTGCAGAAACCCCTGTGTGTTTCTGGGGCGTGCTGGTGTGGTGAGCAGCATTCTGGGCCGTTTGACTCAGTGGCAGCTGTTGATGTGAACAGTAGCTCAAACTGTTTATTTTGTCACCCACATAGAGAACAAAATTGTGGCTGTAGCTCTCATACTGGTTTAATGGGCCTTATTTATGGGTAAATGGAATTTATTTGAAGTATGTTTAGGTGTTTGATTAAATGTTACGGTCATATTGTGAGTGTATAGTATTATATAAGCAAAGAACAAAAGACACTATGTAGTCTACCTCCTGTAAGCTTTTAAAATATAGCAAAATACATAAGTACAGATTGGTTACAGAAGCATGTAAGATTTTCTTGAAAAGGTATAATGTAGACAGAGTGACACGTTGTGTATCTACCAGCCCAGCTATGATTACTGAACAAACATGTTTAATCTATCAGCTCACCAGCTAACAGCTATTTGCAAGATACAACTATTGAAAATGTGTTTTAAGTAAACACCTTCTATTGGCTGTACCAGAGTCACAGATGAGAAGCATCAATTGTTTGCTCCACAAAGGACCATGCAGCTTTTTAAAACAGTGATACTGCTCAATGTAAAAAAGTGTTATTGAGATGACCATCAGCTAAAGGCCAGCTAAGCTGGGTGCCTCGAGGGCACATACAAGGTGGGTTAAGATACTGCTTCTTGCAAATTCTTTTGATGACCTGGGTTAGCTACCTTATTATGTTATGTGCACAAAAATCAAAATGGGTACATACAACTCGGTTTTTCTGCTTGTTTTTTTGTTTTTTTTTTTTTTTTTTTTGAGGCTGCTCTCATATATAGACTGAGATTTTGCACTACGAGGTTCTCTTTGCTATAAAAAGAGAGTTTGACAACTAAAAAAATGCAGAAAAAATGATCAGGCTGAGAGAGAAATCACTGGAGAGTGTTGAGAGGATATGTTGAGGAGAGGAGTCAGGTCCAATTCTTCAGAGCTGGGTATGGTGTTTGTGAGGTCCCCAGGACGTGGTGAGAGATGAGAATCTGACTAAGTTCTCAGAAGGCTGATTTATTATTTTATGATATTATATTATACTAAAGAATGCTACATTAAAACTATACTAAAGAAAGATAAAGGATACATCAGAAGGCTTCACAAGAATGACAAAGAAAAACCCGTGACTCTTCAGAGCCTCGACACAGCTGGACCATGATTGGTCATTAAGAAAAAAACAATTCACATGGAACCAATCAAACATTCACCTGTTGGTAAACAATGTCCAAGCCACATTCCAAAGCAGCAAACACAGGAGCAGCAATCAGATAATTATTGTTTTCATTCCTCTCTGAGGCGTCTTAGCTTCCCAGGAAAAAATCCTGGGCAAAGAGGATTTTTCAGAAAATATGGTGGTGACAGCTGGGGAAAAGTAAAAAAGACATATTAGGTCCCAAATACTGGTCTGTGACTGAAGAGACCTTCATCCTTCTGAGATGCTCTGTGCTGCCTCAGAGCCAGGCACTTCTCTTTGAGGACTGAAGGTTTGGGCCTTGGTCACTACTGTCTTGCCACATATGCATTTTATAGGAAGGTAAAATTTAGAGGAACAAACCCATTTTACATGACTATACAGCTCGTTATCCTAAAGAAGTCTGGCAGCCATGTCATTATGGACACTCAGTCCTAGACCGTCCATGCATGCACCCAGGGCTCTCCCACCACGCTCTGTGCCTTGAGTAACACAGGGACAAAACTCAAGGGCATTTTCTGGAATGGCAGCACTGCTTCAAGTGTTTTTTCCAGAGGCAGCTCCCTGGCAGCAACCTGCATACCTTTGGGGGAACTCCTGGGGCTGGGGAGCCTTCCCCTGCCCTGAGCAGGCGTGCCCTGCTGCAGAGGGCCAGGCAGCAGCCAGCCATGGAGGGCTGTCACCATAATATTTTCTGAAAAATCCCTTCGCCAGGATTTTTCTCCTGAGAAGCTGAGAAGACTCAGAAAAGAAATGTAAACAATAATCACCTGATTTCTTGGAATGTGGTCTGGAGGTTGCATCTTTGAGTGGTTCCATGTGAATTGTTTTTACTTAATGACCAATCCTAGTCCAGCTGTGTCAGACTCTCTGCTCAGTCACGAGTTTTTATTATTCATTCTCGTCTAGCCTTCTGATGTCTCCTTTCTCTTTCTTTAGTATAGTTTTAGTATATAATATAATGCAATGCAATATAATATAATATAATATAATATAATATAATATAATATAATATAATATAATATAATATAATATAATATAATATAATATAATATAATATAATATAATATAATATAATATAATATAATATAATATAATATAATATAATATAATATAATATAATATAATATAATATAATATAATATATCAGCCTTCTGAGAACCTGGAGTCAATTCTGATCTCTCACCTCGTCCTGGGGACCCTCACAACATCATAACAATTGGTGACCCTGAGTGAGTGATACCCCAACAGAGAGTGGGTTTTGCTTTGCCTCCTCCTGTGCCCAGGCTGTGTGTCTGGTCAGGGAGCCCTTCCCTCCATCTCCTGGCTTGCAATAAAATTGCACTGCAAGACCCACACGCGTTGGAAAGGAGTGAACCACACATCTAGGGGGAGCTGTGAGCATGGGAACAGTGATATTTAATGGCGTGTTGGCTGAAATGAACGTAAAGCAGGAGGTTTTGGTATATCAAGATAATTAAGTAATTAAGTAGGCCAAATTGTCAACTAATTTAGAGTGAGAAGGAACACTGTGGTAACAAGCTTCCACTCTCTTGATGCAGACGTTTCAAACAGGCATTTTCTTGTGCTTTAATGCTGATGTGGAAAAAATATTCCAAATATTCATGTCATGAAAATATTCTCAGACTTGCTCCTTAAAATATCAAAGAGAAACATGCCAAACTGTTTTTGTGAGAACTCAAAGCACTTACAAATTGCCAGTGTTTAGCAGTCTTTTGAATCTGAAGTGTAGTAAAGCAGTTATACATCAAAATTCAAAGTAAAAACTTGTCTACAAAATTGTTGCTGTGGCTATTTTTTTCTAAAGAAAAGTTATATTTCTGCAATAAGTAGCTTTCAGAATTATCGAAAACCAAGAAAGAGAGATGTCACAATGTCTATGATCTACTAGATCACAATGTGGGTGATCTACTCTCTTGTTTGTTTGTCTTTAAAACATAAAGTAATTAAAATGGAAAACAGCACAGAAGGGAATGGAAATAGCACTTTTTTCAGACATTAAAACTAAAATATTTGAAAAATGTGTTGAAAAGTTATCTTGCCCTTCTTAAACAAAACTATGGAAGGAACACTGGAAGTTGGAAAGAACAGAAAAGGACTTGAAAATGAGAACTGTTACTGTGAAAAAAATGTCAGGAAAGCACTGGTTTCTACTGTGATTCATTTAGCTTCCATTTCTGTGATCAATCAGCAGAAAGTTTCTGATTTTCACACAGTTCATTTTAAAAACTGTTTCTCTGTCAGGGGAAACATGGAGGCTGTAAGATGACCCTATGGCTGAAGAGAAGTTTTGAAAGTGTATAACTCCACTCATCTTGTATGCATTTCTTAGGAAAAAAAAAATAAAAGAGCACAATAAAAGAAAAAAAATCTTCCTAAGTTTCCAGTTATATGCTTGAAATCTAGGAGGAAATGCTCAAATTCCCAATAAGCTAGTAGTACAAAATAATTATTTCTTTATAGGGGTTAAACAAGAAGATCTTGCAGCTACTAATCTGAATGCTTCTTCTGCAAACCTGGTGCAGTTCCACTGAAGACAGTCTGAAATTAGCCCAGATTTGTACCAGAGGAATTTGGACAATAAATGAGATGATTGAGCTGTAAACATTTTCCCATGGTTCCTATTCCTAGTTTTCAGTAGAAAACATAAACATCATTTTTCCTTGTCAAGTAAAGCCAGCTGTTTATACAGAGTAAAGCAATGTTCGTGCTCTTTCTGCAAGTATAGTGCTTAGGTGAAGGACTATAAATCCAAACTCCAACATAAATGCAAATCTCTGAAATGCACAGAGGAGTAAGAGATTCCAAGAAAATAATGTTATAATAGCAAAGCAAAACACATCCATCCAAAGCCAAGAAACTATCTCTGCACAGGGTAAGGGATTCTACGTATTTGGTAGTCCCAGCAAGTAATGTCATATCGTGATTCACTGCCCTCACTCTGCAGCAAAATCTTCTCTCAGGGCTCCCAAGGGCAGGAGCAGCCCCTTGCCTCTCACTCCAGCAGGGCAAGTGATCCTTGCAGCTGCTGCACAGGGCAGAGGCACAGTGGGGCAGGTCCCTTGTGCCTTGCCAGTGCTTCTCTGCACCCATCAATCCAACAGGAGCAAACTGCAGCTACCGACTGTAGCTGCTTTGCTGGTATTTGCTGGCCTCTGAGCACCACCTCCAAAATGAAGGCATACACAGAGGAGGGAGGCACTGAACAGTGAAAAGGTACAATCCCATTCTGCATCCTTATGGCTCTCTAATAACTTCACAGAAAGGAAAGAGCCTTGCTCTGAATTCACAGCCATGTGTGAAAAGAGCTTTGCCCCCAGCTATGTTTTTCTTTCAGCCATTGGGAATGAGTGGTTTTTAAAATCATACTTTAAATCATATTTACTGCTGTTGGTGCTATTGCTGCTCACTACAGAAAGAACTGTGCAGAATAATAACCATTATCTTCAGTGCTACCTGTAAGAGATTCATCTTTGAAAGAAAATTAAATCCCAGAGTAGCAAATCAGAAGCTCACCGTATTCCAGACTGCATGCCTCGGAGATGATACGGCACAGGAGTCACTTCCTCATCACCAACCAGCACAGGCTGCAGATACAGCGAGGAACTGACTCATCCCACACCAGTTCTCCCAACTAAGTGGCTGCATGCTTGGTCTGACTGGTTCACAGCCTGCTGGGAAAATCTCATCAACAGGATGACGTAAACCTTAAATGTCCAGAAAAGATAAACATGTAATAGTAGCTTGTGCCACTAGCATATGCAAAGATGAATCAATTTGAAGCCTGGCTAAAGCCAGGCTTCTTTCATGAAAAGAAGCATGCAACATGAAGGAAATGTTTATTGTGGTCAAGGAACACACATGAGATGGAGCTAATAGCACTGAACGGTTTTTAAGATTGTTCAATATTTCACTTACTCCTTTCAGTTTTGTGTGATGTTGACAAACTGTAACACTTTCAGTTGTCTTAAAACATTTGATTTGCCTATCCCAGAGTGGATATTTCCCAAAAGCTCCAAGCACAATACTTTGACAGTGTCTGACAACAAGACTGATTAAAAGATATTGTTTCCTTCTAATGAAAATTTTGCTAGCTGTTTATTTATGATGATCAGGTTTATATGATATGCTTTATATGATATGCTTTGTAGCAGGGACTTAAGAGCTGCTGCTTTCCTATTTACATACTTTTACCATACCAGAGAACTATACCTGCAGCTCAATGACAGCATCCCCCATCCTCAAACAATAGTTTTAGTATTGCTGTGGAACCCAAGAAGGAGCATTCTTCCAGGAAAAAAAGTAACCCCAGAGAAAAGAACTGACTCACCTTGGGGCAGTTTGTGTGTGTCGTTTGGTGGGCTGCATTGGTGGAGAGCCAGGTCTTTCAGCTCCTGCTCCCCAGAGGTTTCTCTGAGCCTGTAGCAGGACCTGTGGGGCTCAGGCTGTAACTTTTCCCCTGGATATTTAGAGTTGGGATAAGCTCGGGACTTAGGGAAGTATGGCACTGGCAAGGGGGCACAAAGCATGTAAGGCTGAACAAGAAGGACAACTGACGGTGAAATGAAAGTCTTGAAATGTCATATTCTGGTCTGGAAGTGTGTCTACTCTACTGGAAGCCACTGAGAGCTAAAATTGCTAATAAAGACTTATATGTCAATAAATTATGTCCTCTAGCTTGCCTTCTCATGGACTGTTCTCTGTTCTTTTCACAAATGCTGGACTTGACTACAGTAGAGACATGCTATTTTCCCAGAAATATTGAATCTGTTTCTAGTAGTCCATTTGCAAGCCCAACAGGCTGCAGATGCCAGTGCTAATGCACTATGGGCCATTTTTAAGGGAGCAACATTCCAGGGCCCTCTTTCCCTTCTGCAGCCTTTTCCTGCTGCAGGAAGCAGTGATGCTGTGCACGAACATCAGTGGTATGATGGCACTGCAGAAACAGCAACACAACTAGTGCAGAAATTGCCAGTGCCAGAGGCAGTACCCTTTCTTGCTGAACCTTTGCTCAGGAAGACATGCCTGAGCAGCGCATTTTTTTCACCAGAAAAGCTTTATTTATTTTGTGCTTTGTTTACAGTAGGTGCTGTATATCAGTTGAATACCAGGTCACTGAAGGGTGCACTGAAGTCAATATGAGCTTGATTTATGAGTTGTCAATGAGTTCTTACTGACTAGCTAGCTCCTGCCAATACACAAGACACTTAGAGGGAACAGATGGCAACAGGAGGTTCAGCTGTTTAAATGTTCCTCTACCATCCTGAGCATGTTTTTGCTCATGTAGGTGAGGACTGGTGAAGAGAAAGCATCTCTCTCTTCTCCTCCCTTCCTTTTTCACCTCATGTAGTCCATTTTGTTCTTATCTGCAATTCTCCCTTCTACTTGCAAATGTTTGTAAGTCATGAAGATCTAATGATGAGCCTTGGTAAATCAAGGAGTAATACAGGTCACATCCTTCATGACAGAAGGGACAACAATCTATAAGAAAAGGCTCAGAAGAAAACAACTGGCATTGTAAGACTCCCTTGGCAAAATACAGGAGTGGTTACATTAAGTGTTACACAACCCTAAAGTGCAAGAGGTTTCTGTTTTTGATTAGACTAATGCTGAGCTTGGATGAACTCCTGCAAACAGAGGTTAATGTTAACACGAATAAACAACTGAAAGGCCTAGTGTAACACTAAAGATAGTCTCATAAACTCTTCAACAAAATAAATGTTTAAGTCTGTTTCTAGGTAATGATGATTGATTAAACTTAAGCTTTTATATATACACAATCCTTATACATACAGCCATCTGATACTCTTAAGGTCCAGCTAATTTACACTAGTTATGAAAAGACCACACATATTTTTTTTACTCACACCTGCCAAAAGTTTTCTGTCTTTCAGCCTAGCTACCAGGAAGTACCCCATGATTTATTAATGGCCATGTTTTTACAGTTTGCTCTTCCGTCCTGTAAATCAGTGTCAGATATATTTGATTTCTTCTTAGACAAGAATAATTCTTTTTAAAAAAATGTTCCCATGAATGAATTATAATGTATTTTCACCATTTGTTTATGGTAGTTGTTGCAGCCAACTTGGCATAAGAACACCTCTGAAAAAATTCAAGAAGACAACCACTTCTCCAAGAAGGGGATGGGAAGAAAATAAAGGTTTGTACATTTTTTTTTGATCCATTTTTGTACACTTTGTAAGCTGGGTGATAAACTAAGGTACTGGGAATGTCACAGGATCAGTGCACCTAACTTTTGTCAGGATGGGAGCTATATCAGTCACTATCTTTGAACTCTTTGGGGCAATGTTGATGACTTCCAACCACAACCAAACCCAGTCAAGTTGTGTGAGACCCTCCACACCGAGGGAACTGAAAAAACCACAGATTTTGGCTGAGTTCAAAGCTAAATGTAGAATAGCTCTGTTTCTGCAGATGCACAATCAGTAGATGCAAACTGAATGTAACCACCACTGATTTTAGTGATAGTATAGCAATCTCACTGCCCCCATTTGACTTTATTGGACCTCAATGAAAAGAGCATTAAGTCAAGATTTCTGGCTCCTAGTGGAGACAAAATGAAAGGAAAGGAGAGCTTTAGGTGTTATATAGCAGCACTTAGCCAGCACAAGAATAAATGCTATATGGAAAACTTAGAAAGGTCTTTAAAAAGCATGGGAGAGTGTATCCTAAAAAGTCTGTAAGTAACATGGCAATGGCATTGGCCTAGAGTTCACTGTTCTTTGTTTGTTCAACTTAACAGCAACTATATTTTGTCTAAGAATTTCATAAATGTTGCAGAATAAAGGTTAGATTTTTCCAAACTCATCCGTAAGTTTGACAAGAAAGTCTTGCCTGAACTGCCCCTCTCTCTCCCCCACAATGAATTTTCCTTAGAGACCCCTAAAGCTAGAACTGAATAGACCTTTTTCAGTTTACAAAAATCAATCTCAGATGGCTGGAAAACACATCAAGGTGAATTGCAAAATAGAAAAAATAACATATAAAAAACTGACCTTTATGTTTCCATGTATTTGACTTTGGTAAGTTCAAGTGTGTCTCATACTCCTGCGCTCATTTAGAAGTAAATGTTCAAAATTGCTGTTACAAAAGTCATCACTTGATCTTGAAGACTATCTCAAAGGTATTCAAATTATATTTTTTAGTTTTATGTTATTATGTTTTGCAGTACATAAGCTGGGTGACCAACTGTAATCAAATATTTATTCTCCCACTTTTCTGAAAGGGGATTTTCTAAAGATTGACTGTATTTATTACATTAAAATCTATCCCTGCTTTGTATACTCCTTGTTAATCTTGCATCCTGACACCATCACAGCTCTCAGACTGAGGTTATCAATCAACTTTAACATTAGAAGCAGCAAATGAAGATGGATAGACAAAGTTGAAATCATGCAGTTACAATGCGTTTCCTATATTGTACATATTTACAGTAGAAATTCCCTGCTGCCATGAGAATATCTGAACAGAAAATGGATTAGTTCCCTTAAAGCTTTATAGTAATGAGTGGCTACAATGAATATTTTAATACTTTCACAGCTACTACTTTTTTTTTTCCAGACTGAAAGAGAAAATAACAGTGTTGTCAGTATGCAAAGTTTCTCTTTCACCAATCAGCTGTGTCTGATTCACAGATAAACAACACTTGGCAATGTTGCCATGTTCATCTGTGGCTTCAGTAGGAGGTGGTGTTTGTCTACAGTGTTAAAAGGTTAATTTTTGGAAGGTGTACTATAATTATTTCTCTGTTGGGGCTCCATGACCCTTCATGGTCCATCCCAAGCCACAGAGAAGCATTCCTGTACTAGCTGTGGTAAACCTTATAATAACTGCTGCTCTCTTTATTGACCTATGCATGTGATTTCTCTTTTTCAACTTTGTTGCCCTTTGTTGCCAACATTGGCATTGCAAACACCATCTGGAGAAAGTGGATTTATAATTCAATTGTTGGTTAATTAGAAATTCTGCAGTTCAAATTCAGGTCATTGTCATTCTGTCTGTCACTCACTACAACTGCACTAATTCAATGTACACAAGAATGGTGTCCCATACTGTCAGTAACTCACCCATGATAATATAAGTTGTTCCGAAACATTTAGCTTTGAATTACTTGGTCCAAAAGTCGCACAACCTCTGATTGTACCTCAGTATACCATATTATTTAATGCATAACTTGAGGTTATGATGACTTAAATATATGTTTAAGGACATGGCTCTCTTTAAAACTCCAGATTATTAAGATTTTGTTTCTCTGTTTTTTCCCAAGGCCTCCTTACTTTAATTCAATATGTAAAATAAAGTACATTAGACTTTACTCAAAGTTTCCCCAAAATAGTTACTAGTTTTACTTAAGGTAGCTGCAAGGTTTGGGTCATATTTGTTTAAATGGAGTATTTTTCTACCTTCATCTGAAGCCTTGCATCAATAAAATCTATTATGAACTTGTTTTTCTTTCTGTGTGGTTAGAAACACTGTGGACAGGTGGGTCTTGTTTGCTCTGGCCAGCATCAAGGTGTAAGGAAGAAATATTGATATATGAAGAGCATGCTTTTCCAGCTCAGAGAGAGATAGGTCTCATTAAGATACCATCTGTAGTAGCTTTTGGGTGGGGTCATTGACGTGAATTACTTATAAATTAATTTGACTTTTCTACTCTGGCAGATCTGTCCCAGAGTCAGTAAATACTGCTGCTGTTAAAGACAAATGTCATTTGTTGCATCAGGCACTCATTACCTCTCTGCTTCTCTATTCTGAATGTTTCTGTAATTTGCATCATTTGAAATTTCCTTTTATTACAAAACCTCATCTTTTGTTATCTGAACTTTGTCTAGACACTTGTGACCACCAGTCACTGAGGTGAAGATCTGGTTGGCTTTTGCAACCCCTTCAGGGAATCCTCCCCCAAAAGCAGGGTTCATTGCTCTTGTGTATTGAAATGGTGGAGCTATTCTGAGGCTGCTGCAGCAGTCTATGCAATTTCATCCTCTGCTTGTCCAAGTTCTTTCTTTGTCATCAGAAATGGAAAAGAGCTTAATAAACTCCTCAGTGGTTCATTGTGTGGCACCCTTGGAACCCTCTCAGAGAGAGGAAAGTTGTGCAGCACATCTCAAAAACTGCAGGTAAGCTGCTCTTCAAATTTGCATTTAGTGTAATTTTCAAGGAATCCTGGACTTCTGTATTCTGCTAATGGATGAGATATAATAATCCTTTCCTGATATCCTGTATCAGGAATAGCAATATTTATTGTATCCTAACTGTGCCAAGCTCTGACAACCCAAGACAGTCAGCTCTAAAGGTACCTGGGAAGTACCCAGAACTTCAGAAATGCCAGCAAGCAATATGTGGGAGATTTTTGTGTTCACTTGTGAGATGCTGAACAAGGAACCAGCAAGCACAACTTAGAGTCCTTGCCTGTTTTGAGTAACTGCTCCCAAGTGATACAGTTCCCCCATTGACTGAAAGTTCAAGTGTTTTATTTCCAGGGTGAAAACACTCCCAGAAAGAGCTCCTAAAATTGCACACTGGGAAGCTGCAGCATGGGTAAAACCAGAAATCATGTGACTTCAACAACTTCTGGATAACATACGTAGGTGTGTCTGGGGTGGGAAGTCACAGAGTGTTTTTTACACGCCACATTTAGCACAGCTCAGTGCTAACCTTGCTAAGAATGGCAGTAGATGCAAAGTGCTACGGGATAAGTATGGAGGCAGGGACCACTCCAAGGCATATTGGATGCAAACAAAGCTCATTTCCTCCATAACACGTTAGGCAGAAATGAGGCCCAGGGCTGCCCAGGCTTGATATCTCATTGCTAGAATTCCAAAATAAGACCCATTTCACATGCTACAGGATGAAATGTGTTTCAGGTGCTAAAAGATTGCCTATTTCATACATCTTAACAGTTTTGAAGAAATTATCCACATACGCAGGAGAAGGTGCTGGAGTACTGTGTGTATGGTAAGTTGGATGTGAAGTGCCCTGGAACCAACACTCATCTGCCATGTACAAAGAGATGCAAGATCAGCGCGACTGCAGAATTGTATGTGCTTTATCTTATCTTAGCCAGACTGAACACCTGGATGGGTTGTGGAGGATCACTTTCTTTCTCTAAGATTGCACCTAACATAATTTCATATCTGGTTTGCTCTTTATTGTAGAGTACCTAAGGGCAGAATGGGGCCAAGGCTCATTGAGTAGGCCCTGTTGATTGGGCTGTAAGGCTGAAAAATGCAGAAACTTAATGCTTATACAACCTGAAAAACAGGAAGGGCCAAAAGGGACAGAAAGACTTTCTTGGAGAGAATTTATTCTCCAATAAAATGACAAACTACATTTCATAGATTTTGTTATCAGTCTTCTTTCTACTGTAATTCTATCAATCAATATGATATCTTGGGTGAAACAAAATTTATGATTAAAAGATTTACGTGACAGATCCTGCATACTAAAAAATAATTGCACTGGCTCAAGCCCTGTTAAAAAGGCACGCACAGCAAGGTGAACACATCACTTTCTCCCAAATAAGCCAAACTGCCACAGGTGCCGCGCAGAAGTGCAATATATTGCAGAACAGGAATCGTACAAGGTAACTGCTATGGCTGAGGAGGAAACTGCCCTCCTGTCTCTGGTGACTGTGTAACTCCTAAGGACACACTTTACAGGGAAATTCGCAGAGGATGTGGCTGGTCCTTCTCATAAAGCCTTCCAAAAAGTGTCGCTGTTACGAGCGGTTTTGACGTGCCATGCTTGCTTTTCAAACGCCCGTCATGTAGCACCTGGTGGAAAAGGGAAAGAATGGCACTAATGGTCAGCTAACAGAGTAGCAATACTGCATTGTACAGAAAGAATAGGTCTTAGATGCCGTATATTTTGATGCAACACTTTTAAAAACAGTCACGGTAGCGAAAGAAAACAGAATTCTCTCTGGGTCTACCACAGCCTTGCCGTTATAGCCTTCCTGCACTTCCTTAGATCCAGAAATCCTTAAACCTTCCTTTGTCTTTGGAAATAAAATACATTTTCTTCACCTCATAAGAAGGTGAGAGTGAGAATAACTAATTTGTTAGATTCTCTTTAGTTACTCATACAAGGCAACAAAGGTTATATGCACATCTAGGACACACTTGAAACATTTTTTGATTTGTAGACCCCAGAACAATTTTCAGATGGAAATTGAGAATTTAAAGCTATTGCCGTACATAGTTTTTCTTATTTCCATTTTATATATCAATTTGAAATCACTGTTCACCAACTGTGAACACCTGTAACAACTTTTTTTGCCCCTGTGACAAAAGGTAAGCATGTATTTAAGAAAATACAGGCTATTGTTTTAAAATTAGACCATGATCATATTTTAAGATACCAATAAATTCTTTGATGTGCCTATTTTTACAGAAGTCTCCTTCAAAAACAAGTATGAAGGGTGAACAATGCTTTTCAATTTCCTATTGTGTAAAAAAAATCACCTTTGTTTCCCCTAAAATTTTTCAGGTCTTTCTTGCTGTCTTCATTGTCTCTTGTAAACTGTTAAATACTTTTTCCAAATCAATGAGGATTTCATCTAGCCTATTGCATAAAACTAACCTAAGGTTTATGAATGAAAACATCTTCTAGCAAAAATAAGATGTGAACCGCCAAATAAAAAATAAACCCCTACAAACCCCTCAAAAATCACTTTCAACATTCTTAATCGCATAGAATCTCTGCTCTTAAACATGATACTGCTAAGTAATTTTTCTTGTTTGGACAATTTCTTGGAGTATTTTATTTCTTTTTCTCCTAAAATAACCATTATGAGAAGCCTGTAGAAAACAGCTCACTGAAAGCTGTGGTTTCTTCATTTATGATCTAAAGTGGGAAGGCAGATTTGCTGGATTGATTCAATCCTCCATTTAAATCTGTCCCCTTGGGTGCCAGTCAGAAAAACCAAAGAAAGCAGTTCTTGGATGGGGCTTTGCTGCCAGATCAATTTTCAGCCCCACAGCCTGAGAAACCTTGCCACAAGCATCTCCAGGGTGTCCCATTACCTCGAACTCCCCAGGGGCCAGCTGCACCCCGCTGTACAGCACTTCTGGGAAGACGTAGCTGGTGCCAAACGTGCCACTGAGGGAGAACATGTCAAACTTGGTCTGAGCCGTCTCCACGGGCTGCCCACATGTGCTCAGGTTTGTGCTGGGGCACTTGAGCAGAGTGCAGATCTGTGGGGAGGAGGAGACAGAAAGGCAAAACACCACTGAGCTTTCAGCAACCACGAGCTGGATTTGGTAGCAAGCAAAGTTCCCAGGATGCAGTAATGGACAAGTGTTTTTAGGTGGTTGTTACATGGCCACGCTCACATCTAAACATGCAATTACCTGCCAATGGTATTTTATGAGAGAACCGTGAAGCCCATCAAATGCACCCAGGACATAAACTTCATCTCTCCTCTTGTTTGACATCTGGTAGACCAGATGACAGCAAAGGTCTCCTTGGCAAACAGTGTAATTTCCATCCTTGTGCCTGAGTTCTCTGAAAGTGAATATATCCTTCCGGACAGCTCCCGAGAAAGTGTCATTTTCTCCAGCAAACTTCTCGATGCTCGTGGCATGCAAGCTCCAGTTGACAGCAGGGGGGTAGGTGGGGGAAAGACGGGGGCGTGCACTCAACTCTGCTAGCAAGAGACGTCCCTCCTCGGTGTCACTGTCGTAGTGGTAGGCAGCAGGTCCCTCTGGTGTGAACAGCCCACTGCCTGCCAAGGACACCACCGGCCCCCTGTTAGCCAGCACCACACAGCACAGCTTGGCAGGGGTGCCAGTCACCCCCCACACCGCACTGGCATTGCTTTTCAGTGATACTCTGTTCGTTCAATACATTACTGAAAGGTTTTGGAATAATTTTAAAGCACCAAAAAGTCAAAATACCCACCCTAGTGTTAAAGCTTAGGTTTATTGAAAAATAAATCATAGCTCTCAGAGTGGCATATTTGACAAAGGAAGAAATCATGAGGGTAGCTATGTTTCACTAAAGGACACACAGGGCTCTGGCCTAAACTCAGTCTATTTAGGGCAGGCAAAAATGCTCCTTTTCAGGGAAGAGATGCAGCTATATCCTTTTCTTAGTAAAGAGAAAAAAAAGACAGTATGTTGTCATCTTATTGCAAAAGTTCCATAACTTCTTGGTGATTTCTCATGGTCAATTCCTCACGGCACTGACTCCTTCACAGCACAACCAACAAACTCCAACTCCCTTCTCAACCAGCTAACCCTTGTGTAGCACTCCATTCTTATTGGTCCATTTCTTATTGGACCCAGCTGTGGCCTGTTAAAGGCAGGCCCGTTCCTAATCTTTGGTGATTAGCACAGCTGCAACTCCTCAGGTGTGAGATTGCCTTCTGCACTTATTCTCTTGCCTTCTATCCCCCCACGGCAGTAAATCTATTTTCACAGCAAAGCAAAACATAATATCTCTAAGTCTTCAGCAGCCGCAAGAAAAAAGAGTGGAATTCTTCTTTTGGTTTTACACCAATAGGTTCTTTTTTTTTTTCTCCATTTAACTGTTGATTGAATTTTAAGCAGGAAATGCTGCCTCTAGATGAGAGATTGAAAATTTAAGTAAAACTTTTTGCTATTTTCTGAAATAAAATTTCATTTTTAAGTTATCAAAACTTAATTTCTATTTTTCTACTTTTAGAAATGTCTAATGTGTTAATGTCTGTTTTTTTCTATATTTACCTTTTTCAGAACATTCAACATCCTTTTCCTTGAAGTTGTTTGTTGCATTCAGTACCAAATCACAAAGACCTTTAGTCCAATTGAAACACTGTTTTTCAGAGACTTCACTACGTCTAAAACATTTCTGCCTGCTTCTGAATCTGGGAACAATTTTCCTGTTCCTGAATGCAACTCACCTGTCATTGCCATGGTGGTGTTATGAGTATTTGCAGAAAGTAAATTAACACCCATGCCCATAGCCCAGGCAGAGTGAAACTCAATTGCAGTCAGAAAGGGCAGGACATTCATCCAAGCTGTTGGGAAGAGCACGGTGTCCACCTGCATCTTGTTCACCAGGACCACAGCAGGCTCATAGAAAAGGATGTCAAAGCAAGTGAAAATGCCAAACTTCCCAAAAGGAGTCTCAAATGTGACAGCTTCTGGCTCTTTTGGATAATCAAACTGAGTTTCACTTCTAAACAGGTTGTACTGCAGGTGAAGAAAATGGCATATTAAAAACTGAAAATAAGGCAAGATTATGAACAGCTTTTGCATCTGAGACAGGTGTTAATGCAGAATTGGGAGTGGAGGTACCTGAGCTGGCTAGCACAGCCGGTTTGTATCCAATCAACTGACCCTCCCGCCCAAAAAATGGGGTGGCTGTGCCCCATCTACCTCCTGACAGCAATGCCCATCCAGTATTAGCTATACTCCAAGACCAAGGGCCAAGATGTCCCCTGAGTAAGCACTGTCTAGGTTGGCCATGAATGTATCAAGGAAAAGCTAATGTTTATTGAGTATGGAAAATTCTGTCACTGCTTTCTTACCATTTACTGTCATAAATGTAGCCTTTAAGTGTTTGGCAGCTGGCACGCACTCTGCAGCTGTAGTGCTCCTGGGAATAATTTGACTGACTGGTCAAGCAATTACTTATTTTTTCTTCAGGCCATAAGATCATCAAATCATCCTGGACTGGTTGTCACTTTATAGTTATGTAAAATTACTGTATAAACTATCTGAAATTGGTGCCAGAGAGCTGAAAAATTCATTGATAATGAATTAGAAGTTGATGCTGAAACATTTCCTTACCTTATGGTAGCGAGCCACCAGTTTGCCCTGTGTGTCAAAGACAACATCCGTGTTGTAGTGGTACCGACCGTCCCTGGGGCAGCTGGGATCACTGGAGTCACACGGCTTCTTGTCCCCAATATTTGCAACCACATAGATGGAGTTATTTCTGGCCATGCAGCTGAGTCGTTCCTGCACTGGTGTTGGACCAAATCTATTGCATTTTTAGTGAAGGAAAAAAAAAGTCTTATAGAATTCTAAGCACCCCATGTAAAACTAATGCATTCAGAATTACTACACCATTAAATGCACATCCCCAGATGCTGAAAAAGCAATAGATCAAAACACAGGTTTTGTTCGTTTTCTTTTCTGTTCATAGCATCATTTTAAAATGCCAGTCTCTTTTATCTTTAAAAAATGGCCTCCCTGTGTTCTTCTTTCCCGTATCCTTTACAATGTTGTTTTCTGTGTGGATAGAATTTCCAGCTAACATGCATGCAAAGATGTGAAGAGCTTCACAAAGCAAAGACAAAAATAAATCAGTACA
Organism: Melospiza melodia melodia; assembly: GCF_035770615.1. Taxonomy (NCBI): domain Eukaryota; kingdom Metazoa; phylum Chordata; class Aves; order Passeriformes; family Passerellidae; genus Melospiza; species Melospiza melodia. The sequence goes on from NC_086196.1 coordinate 33,035,152, forward strand.
GAGACATAAATCTTAAATAGCTGAAAAAGCAAATTATCAAGCAGCTCTAAGCCCTGATTCAGAAGAAAATTTTAGCCTTTTTTAATAATTGTTGTCTGTATGCCTTTAGTAAAAAGTGGGTACACCATTTACAGAGCTGAGGACTCTTGAAATCTAGCTTCATAAAGCCTCAAAAGAGAACATAAAAGGTTAGCTTAGGCATGAACTGAGTCTTTTCAGTGTCCCAAGCTGACACTTTGGGACCACCTCTATGTGTAACACAGCAGATGTGCAGGTGGCTGGATTTCCAAAAGATATTTCTTTCAGATCTAGATTAATATTTTGTGCAATTTGGTTTAGAAATCACTCAGCCACCTGAACTGAGGACTGAACCAGATTGTCTGATCTATGCAGCTACATGATAATAAAACAGCTTCCACTTACAGAAGGTTTTCACAAGTGATCTGAGTCGATAAATTTGTGCATGTTTTTAAAATAATTATTTTGCCTAAAACATCCTCATTTTTGTCCTTTTGCAAGTAAAACTGTCTCAGTGCTTTTACCTGACATATTCTCATTACCATTTAATTAAGAAGTCTTTTTGATGCATCTCATCTCTACAGTACTTGTGAATTTTTATAGAATAAAGAATTAGAAGTTCTTAGTAATTTAGTGTCTGCTGCTCAAGACTCCATGAGACAGATAAAAGGTTGAAATCACCTAAACCACTGCAGAAGGAATCACCTTGAGGGGTCAGTGCAGGGAATCCAATTCACCGCTGGATCAGGGATATCCTCCAGGTAGGGGTAGATGGATTCTCTTGTGAATCGCCAGCCATAGATGCCGTCTTCGGGAGTCACAATGATGTGGGCACCCTGTCACAACAGGCTCCGTTTAAAGGGCACCCACCAACAGACAGCCAGGAGGGTCAGCAGGAGCGGGAAACACTGATGGACAGCCCTCACGGCAGCCCTCGTACCTGCTGGGCAGCTTCCTTGATGGCCCCTTCCAAGACATCCATGTTTCTGTTCATCAGGGCCAAAGCATCGCTGGCAGGGACGGGCGCCTGGGTGGTCTGTGGCAGGATGACGGCGTGCTCGTAGACGGCTGCCAGGAAGGTGTCGGAGGCGAGGGCCCGAAGGGCTGCGAGTGCAAACAGCACAGCGGGCAGGAGAGCCTGGGAAGGGAGCATGGCTGCAGCCTCCCACTCCTGGGTCAGCATGGGGAATATAAACTGGAGGGAAAGAGGAGGAGTAAAGACTAATAGGTTTGCTTTGGCAATAATCTTCCGTTGAGTAATCTGAGAGATTTCTGCCAAAAAGTCCAAGAAGCTTTTCTTGGAATCTGATCTTGTTTCCAATATGAAAGGTTTTAAATAAAATTAGAACAAAAGGCTAAGAGAGCTTGTCAGAAGCCACGTTAATCTACAAGGGGTTCATTGGAAGGAGCACTTGCACATTTCCTTTGCACATCCCTCTCCACGCTTTTGAACCCATCTCAGGGAAAGCCCAGACTCCCCTGGCAAGGATCCACTACTCCACATCACCTTACTGCATATCGCTGCCATCAGTGGAAACTTCAGCCACGACTGAGGGCAGACCACCTGCATGGGGTGCAGTCTTGCTCCAGAGTGCAGACAATTCAGCAATGTTTATGAGACATGGTCCTGCCATACCTCCTGCTTTTGTCCAATGGCTTATTACAGTTCAAGTGGGTGCCTTGAGAGCATCCTCCCCACTGGGCTCACGCTGCAGTATAAACTATCTCTTGAATTGTGCTGACCTCTCTGCCTAGAGCTAACAGACTTGCTTGCTTTGTGAGAAAGAATTTGACGACACAATTTTTTCTTTACTAAGGTCCTTTCAAAAGGAAGGTTTTGTACAACAAGCAACTTGAAATTACTCATGGAAAGCACCATTTTTTCTCAAGGAAATAAATTTTTAGCACATTTTTTTGTAAATAGAATATTCCTACTGCAGTTTTAGATGATCCCTAGAAAAACCTTAGTTAGGACCTGTGCTACTTTAGTGAGAGTAAAGGAGTATAACCTGACTTGTCATTTACCACATAGAAGAAATTCTACAAAAAACCCTTCTTCCTCCTTGAAAAATCTTCCTATTCCCTATGTAGTGTCACCCATAAGAATGATCCTTCTCCATCAGCACCAAGGCCTCTTCCGGAGAAGCCAACACTTCATCAAGTCTATGATTCTAAAATGTCATTGTGCTCACAGATGGCTGCAACATCTGTGTTCAGGGCACAGGGCTCCAGAGCAGATTGCACCCAAAGCACAGAAGAGGCACAAGTTTTAGGAAGCCCCATGTCTGGAGCCTGGAAGTCACCCAAGAGGATGTGGCAGGCAGAGAAAGGCAGTGAGCCTTAAAAAGAGGAAGTCTTGCACAAAACATGGGCATTCCCTGGGGTGGCTAAAAGATGACAGCTAAGTAATCATCCTGTTGGGAAAGACTCAGCATCAAAGACAAGGGAGCTGCCAGCATTGAGCAATTCTGCCTCACAGCAACACAGGGAAGTCACTGAGAAGCCACCACTGTGCTGCAGCTGAAAAAACATGTTACTTACCAGACAGACAAAAAAATCAGGCATAGTATTGCTGTAGTAACACAGTTAAAGCAAACCTGCATCCCAGAAGGAAAACAACTTCGGGAAATCTCAGCAGAGACCAGCGTGGACACATTCCTGCCCAAGCTCAAGGGCATGAGGTGCTGGGAGAGGTAGGCGCCAGCATGGGTAATACCTGTGGCACCCCAGCTCAGCACAGCACAGGCTGGAGTAGCAGGGACTTTGGGGGCTGCTACATATCCCAGGGGAAGCTGCGGGGAAGGTTGTGTGAGCGGAACCATCAGCACACCCACCACTCAATAACCAAGCCCCAAATATCTCTGGTCCCCAAAGATCTCTGTAGGAAGACTGCCGTGAATAGGACACACAGTTTCTGGATTTTGCCTATTGCAATGTTCTTTCTTATATCCACAGATCACTCTGGCAGAAATCTTGAAGCTAAAGCTGCATGTGCACAAAAATCACCTGTATCTGGCACCCAAGTTTCTTACCTTCTTTGGTTCTGACTCAGCAGTCAGGTAACGAAAGGGTTTTCTGCACTACCCTCGAAGAAGTGTTTATTTTTATTGGTGGTTACACGCAGCCTTGTTTTATACAGAGGGAGTTGGTATGTGGGTGATAGGTGGACTTGCACAGGATTACTTTCTGTATGCTTGACTCACTTCTCACAATAACAGATTTCACAATGGTAAGCGTTAAGCAATCTCTGTAGCAAAAAGAATTCAGTGTCATTATGGCTTCTGCCAGATCTGTAGGAGAATACTCAACATACCTTAACCAAACCACAATGGCTTGAACAAAATTCTGGATTCAAGATACTCACCACATTCAGGGTTGGGATCCTACACCACCTGCACACATATTTCATTATCCAGAGGACTGGCATCAGCAGTGAACAAACCTGAAGAAGCCACCTCTCTGCTTTGAGACTGGCCACACACTCCTGCTGACTCCCTTCTGCAAGATGAGACCTTCCCAGGTGCCATAACTTCCCTTAAATCCAGATCCTTTCCCTGGGAGAGAGTTGTGGTATCACCCACCAGGTTCCCTGGGGACAAGCACAGTGTCTGCACTGAGTTTGTACCCATGGGAAGAGACCACACTGGATAAACCCTTGCTGGACTGAGATCAGCCTGTGGTCACACAGTAACTGACTCAAACAGTGAACAATGTTTTAAGACAGTGTGGCTTTAGCAGCAATAATGTTGAGCTTCCATGAGTCAGAGCACATTGTCTGGGGCTTTTGATAAACATGTCATTATGTGAGACATGTCACTGTTATGTCACATGTGACTATCTATTTACATTTGGAAACAAAATGGTCATATGGCGCACAGCAGCGGTAATCAGTGCTGGAGTTTGGAGAATATTTGCGCTCCCAGTGTCTCACCAGCTCCAGAACCAGGGATTGAGGACCTTGAGAGCATCATGGCAAAAATCTCGGATGGGTAAAAAAATGGCTAGATGGCACTAAGTTGGGTGGAAGTGTTGATCTGTGTGAGGGTAGGAAGGGTCTACAGAAAGAGCTGGACAGACTTGACCAATGGAGTAAGGACAATTGCAGGAGGTTCAAGTAGGGGAAGTGCCAGGTCCTACACTTGGATCACAGCAACCCCAGGCAGAGCTACAGGCTGGAAGAGGAGTGGGTCGAGAGCTGTCTGGCAGAAATGGACTTGGGACTGCTGGCTGACAGCTGGCTCAGTAGGAGCCAGCAGTGTGCCCAGGTGGCCAAGAAGATCAATGGCATCTGGGCCTGTATCAATATCAGTGTGGCCAGCAGGAGCAGGGAAGTGATCATCCACTGTACTTAGCACTGGTGAGGCTGCACTTTGGCACTGTGTTTCATTCTGGAACTCTAACAAGGGCATTGAAGTGATGGACCCTGTCCAGAGAAGGGCAACAAGGCTCCTGAAAGGTCTAGAAAACATGCATTATGAGGACCAGCTGAGGGAGCTGGATTTGTTTACTCCAGAGAAGAGGAAGCTCACAGGAGACCTCATCACTCTCTACAACTCCATGAAAGGAGTTTGCTGTGAGGTGAGGGCCAGTCTCTCCTGCTGTGCCTGTAATGAGACGACTAGAGGTAATGGCCTTAAACTGGGACAGAGGAGATTCAGGTTAGATACTAGAAAAAATTTTTTCACTGTACAGGTGGTGAGGCATTGGAATAGGTTGGGCAGGGAGGTGGTTGTGCCCCAGACATGTTTAAGAGAGGTCTGGATATGGCACTGCATGATGCTTTAATGGTTTAGGGGCTACTGCGGCAATGCCAAGTTTACAGCTGGGCTTAATGATCTCAAAGGTCTCTTCCAACCCTGAAAATTCTATGATTCTATGGTGAGACCAGCAATGGTAGCAATGTGGGGAAAAGGAAGGAGAAATTACATAAACAGAGGTCTCTGACCACTCTTAAAGGACACAGCCACAGAACATGCACATCTTTATACACTGATGTGCTGAAAGAAGGTCACTAAGGTCCAGCAGCATCAACAAAACACAGGTCACCAGGGAGAAGAAAAAGCAAAAATGTGAACAGTGCCATCTCACTGGGACTAGATGGTCTGAAACAGAACTATAAATCCCCAAATTCCTACAGAAAATTCATCTGCAGGGCAGCACCACCCATCATTAGCAAGAAGGAGCAAAGGGAAAAGCTTATTTCACATACATTGGTGCTACATGACCAGAAAGAAACAGAGAAGATGGGAGGGAGGAGCTGCTATGAGATACCAGGTCACTCAGTGATTTGTTTACTGGCTGCAGTAAAAATTCTGTCACTGAATAGCATCCAGTGCAGTCAGGAGGTGTCATCAAGCTGTTTTTCAGAAATGACAACCAGAATAATTTGAGGCTTCAATTCCAAGTTTTATTTCAACAGAGGTTTCATACGAATAATGATTCAAATAATGTTCTGACCAAAAACTGGTGGCACGTTTTGTTTCAGGAGGAGCTCTTGGACTGGAGTCCTCATTCAGCTTCCATGATGCTCTCTGTTGCCCTTTCCTACATGATAGGCGCCAATGGCATAAAGGACATAAAATGAAAGCAATACAAATAGGGGGAAAAGGGTCTAATTGTGGTAAAAGAGCAGACAGCACAAGCCATATTCCAGAGAATATTCCAAAGAAATATTGAGCATGTGTATAGACCTGCCACAAATCACATCTTTCACTGCTTTATTTACTGGTCCCATAACAATCTGCAATGAAAAAATATGCAATGCTGTTTTAGTAAGGATGTATAGTCTGGACTACAATTCAGGCTTTCTGAGGATTAGAAGAATAAAAATCCAACAAACAGAGAAAAACAACTGCTGTTTTAAACTAATAAAATATTAGCAATCTTATGACATAGAAAGATATTCTTCTCAATAAATGGTAGTAATAACACAATATTTCCACATTATTGCTAAACAAAACACATTGATGAGTTTTTGCAACTGGAAATGAGAAACATAATTGGGATGGTGGTTGTAGATGATGCTGTATCCCATTTGAATATATATTTGATGTAAGAATAACAGTGTACAGTTTCAGTTATGGAAATATCATGGGGAGCCATGTTGGTTGTGGGTCTTGTTTCAGATGATCCCTTTCATACAACCATCCAAAAAGCATGACAGTAATGACTGATTTAGTTGGTTTTTTTCTTACTTATCAAGCATCCATCATTCAAGACATGATTGAAAAACATGAAACAAGGAGTTTATTAGAGGAGTATCCATATGAGCACATTAAGAGCTCAGAAAAACATGACAAAACAGGAAGAAGGTACATCACAACAAATCTCTCACGGAAACTAATGATTTCATTAAAATGTGTTTAATAGGTCTGACTAATCACTATGAGCAGGTTCACTGTGGCTGCTTTGAGACAGTTTATTCCATTGCTGTCCTGCAGAGGACTTAGCAGGACACAGCTCCAGGCTGTCATAAAAATTTCTTCATTCTAGTATCTTCATATTTCTCAATTTCTGTACTATGTCTCAGTACGTGCAGCTTGCTTCTGAGTTTCTCTAGACCACAGAAATTGCATTAGTATCTCAGTGTCATGCATCCCTTGAGTTTATCCCAGTGTCTCTCCCAGTCACTTCTGTTTAGCTGGGCATCACTTTCCACGGCATTCCGCAAGAAAATATTAATCTGGATAGAATTTTTCATCTGAAATAAGTTATTCAAGTAACTCATTGCCTGTCTCTCGCTAGCCTGAAGCAAAAGAGCAGGCTAGTTCACCAGGTGCAGGACATGCCTGCCTCTCTGCACACCTTTCTGCCCTCATGAACATGCTGTGTATTGAGAGGCCTTCACTTTTAATCTTCAACTCACTTCAAATCCATTTGTTCCTATGACATTTTCCAGTTTTTGACTTTCTAGTATTCGCACTATTCTCATTTGAAAAAAGCTATCTGAGCAGAGGGAATCAGAGCAGGCTGTCTGCTTTCAGCTACAGCAGACTGTCACTGTAGAGCTGGTTCAGAAAATACAGAGAGGCTGATGAACGCAGATACCACAGAGTCCTCGCACAGAGTAGTGCTGACTGAGGGTTTCAATCACTAGGAACTTTGATTTTCATCTGGTGATTTTCATCCCTAAGTACTTCTCTACACACATTCCTAGATCCAGCATGCTCATTCAGGAACCCATAATACAAGCCTTTTAAAGGCTGCAGAAGAGACCTCGGTGATACTTGAACTAATGTAGCTTGGAAGCCTCCCTTTCCTCTCTGCCTCACCTTTTTACCAAACGAAATACAGGCTGAGTCACAGTAAGCACAATCAGACATCAGTGTGAAAGAGGAAGTAGCAAATGCTCCCTTGTTTAGCAATAGCGAACACATCAGCCAGAAAGGTGACTGCCCTGCCAGGGCTGAGCAGAAATATTTACAAGTGCAGGGCCAGGGGAATGCCCCGCAGAATTCCAGTCCCACTGCCGGCACAAGGTGCAGGGGAGTTATCCCTGTTTGCCTCGGTACCAGCAGGCACCGCTCTCCATGTCCTGAGGAGCTGGGAGCTCGCCCAGGAGCAAAGGACTGACACCAGACAAACAAACAAATGCACCGAATAAACTGAACAAAACTGCAGTGACCCGGGCTCTCCGTGCCTGTGGACAATGGAAGGGGGAACTTATCTACAGGATCCGCCTATTTTCCACACCTCTCTCCTCCCAATGCACCCTTCCCACCCCTGTACGGCACCTGTCCCCATCGCTGCCACCACCTGATAGTGGGGGTTGTTATAAATGATCAAATCTGTAGCCAAATTTATGAAAAATTTAACAAAGATTTATTAGATTGATAACAAAAAATAGAAATTTGGAAACAAAAAAAGCCCAGCCACAGCCAAGACAGCGTCTGCCCCAGGTACAGAAGCTGGGTGACCTAGGGTTCCGTCTGATAGAGAGATAGCATTTCCCCCAGAGGTTCGCCCTGAGTGTTTTCAGCAGCCAGCTTATATACAGTTTATTCTGCCTGAGGCAGAGATGAGCACATATTTCTTTTGTCCCTTTGCATGTAAAGTTGGATCCATACATGTGTAGAAACAGAAAAAGACGAAGTCCAAACCCAGACAAATGTCAGAGTGCCCCGGCAGAAGGTGCATTCATATGGAGTAGGTGATGCCAGCTCCTGAGTACCGTGGATTTAATCATATCCAGATGGCAGGTCTTGTGAGCTTTCCTCGGGACATTCCATTCCAGGAAGGTCCAGATGATATCTTCTAAGTTCGTGGTGCCACAGGAAACCTCTGATGGCCCAAGCCAGTCCCATTCATACGGTAACCGATCTGGTAATGTCCCAGCGCTGTCCGGGGAGTGGCTATGATGTGCGTAACTCTGACCTTCAGGGCAACTGCAGGCTTAGCTCACGGCCCAGGCCTCCCCTATTCATATGACAACAGGTTTGATATTATTTTTCTCCTTGTACAGGAACTGGTTATAATTTGAATAGAAGGCAGTCCCCGGCCAGAGTAGTTACAAGCATAGGTTTTGGTCCCCCCTAATATTTTATACATGCATATATCTATTTCTACAGCATGAATTATCTCTACCACATATAACAGGGCTACCTGAGGATTTACTTTGTGAAGCAGGATGCAATGTGGTGCTAAATCAGCTTAGCTGTAGAGGGACTCTGTCGTCAGACGGTGCTCCAGCTTCTCTTGTGCTTAGCGAGAGGAGAGCGTGAGGAAGACAAGCGCGCATCCCAAGGGTTGACGCTGCCTGGAGGAGGCTGTGAAAGGGCGCTCGGCAGCCACGCAATCCCTGCCGAGCGCTGAGCACACGTGAGCAGGAGTCGGGAAGTCAGAAGGCGCTCACTTCTGCCAACAGCACCGAGTCATGTTCCTTGTGCCCTAACAGGACAGCTTTTCCTAGGGCGCGGGGAGAAATTTAAAGATACAATGCTTTTCCTTCCCCAACAGCAGAGTGTTTCCCATTACTTCCACTACATGGATTGTGGCGGGATCCGGTTTGATACTTGCACAGAATACAATCTTGTTTTTAAGACATTCCCTTGTCAAAAAACACCAATGTATTTTGCCTCCTACAAATCTGTATTTTTCAATGATCTTGGTCAGATTAAGTATAAACAATGTTTGTACTTCAAAGCAAAGCTGTGGAACAAACAACAGAATGGGGCACACAGAGAAATCTTAGCTGGGAAACACAAAGCAATCCAGTCCACTTGCCTAAAGCACATTCTGCAGGGCCCACATCCTCACACGTGCCAGCCTGTCCCACCTGCTCCAGGCGTTCCCTTACCCAACTCCTGCTGGCACAGTCCCCGCTCTTCCTTGCACCAGTAGGAGCAACCATTCCATGGGAACACAGACATGCCTCTGAGAAATTGCTTCTTTTGAGCTTTTGTGACACAAATGGTTATCAACAATTCTGTGCTAGGGAGATTTTCCACATCCTAAAAATGTGGCCAGAAAGATTAAAGTAGAGTCCTCCAACTGTGAGTTAGGCCATGGTATGGTAACACACTGCAGTGTGCTGAGCCGAATAACTAGTTTTGTTTGAAGGAACATATATTTGAGACTATTTTTCCTTTTCAAAGGAAGTTAAAATTTTCAGTTTCTGGTAGTCTCTTGTTTACAAAAGTGGCTGTTCAGAAATGGGGTGGGAACAGTGCTGTGGAGATGGCTTTGAATACTCCAACAAAAATTTCAAATAATTAAAAACTGTTGTTTATTGGGGCACAACCCACTTAATCCTACACCGCTAAAATCATAGGAATTTATTTTCGGTTGTTCCCAGTGTTTTTATTGTTCACAGGCCAAACCTATGCCAACCAAATCTACCATATAAAAATTCATACACAACATTCCAGCAGAGTATTGATTTTTGCTGCAAAATCAAGTCAATAAATCAAAGTGCAATAACTATGCCATTAGATAAGGCAACTAGAAAAATAGAATGCCATTTTAATTATGAATTTCACTATTAATTACCATTATTTGTGTTTAATTAGTGTTACAGAAATGGGTAGATGAAAGCTTGAATGATCTGCAGTGAAATCATGCTGAAGCTTGATCCATGGATGGAGGGTCCTTTTCATACCACCTCCCAAAGAGTGTTACACTCAAAACTGGCTTTGATGTAGTATTCCGGTTTATCAGACGTCCATCAGCCAGCACCTGGTTATGAAAAAGCAAAATAAGCAGGAGCATCATCAAAGCACTTGCTACTGTATTGATGACAAAACACAAAATCATATATTCAGTAATGTTGATCTAGTCAAAAGAGCTCCAATCTCAATTGGAGCTAGCAGGAAGGCTGAGAAAAACTACATTTCTGTCTTGAGGGAGATCTGGTTCTAGAGGATTTGGGGGAACAGGGCAGAAGAGAATTGGCAAGGTTGACTTACTGTTTGAATACAACCAAGAAAATCAGGCAGAAATAAAGCTGCCTTGAACTGAAGGCAGAGTACAGAGGACTCTGGTAACAGCTAAGTTACAGAGTGCCAGCTCTTGTAGTGGCTTTTTGACCACTGATGTCTGACAAATCACAAGAGTGTCCCATTACCTCGAACTCCCCAGGGGCCAGCTGCACCCCGCTGTACAGCACCTCTGGGAAGACGTAGCTGGTGCCAAACGTGCCACTGAGGGAGAACATGTCAAACTTGGTCTGAGCCGTCTCCACGGGCTGCCCACATGTGCTCAGGTTTGTGCTGGGGCACTTGAGCAGAGTGCAGATCTGTGGGGAGGAGGAGACAGAAAGGTATTTAGCAAGATGGTAACACTGGTGCCTTGTGTCATCAAAGCTAATGTGCTTCAGAGCAGGTGATGGTCACAGGATCTTCTTCATAACTCTTGGGTGACTCCTTTTCAGTTGTAGCTTATTTTTTTACCACTTGATCTGACTGGGTGTATTCCAGAACTTAGTCTCATAATTTTATAAATAAACTGTCTTAGTCTTATAATTTTATAAATAAATTGGTTTTGACATAAGTGCAGCCAAAGTACTTAATTCATCTCTGAAGTCTGATCCTGTTCCTCCCACAATTCCTATTTGTCTTATTTGAAGGTTTCTTTCCCACAGGTCTTAGTAAGATGAGTTTGTGAATGAAAATTTTAGGCAAACAAAACAAAGTCTTCCACATGGGTACATTGTACAAGTGCACATCCAGGTCCTCTTACTGCTAATTATGTATGTTGCTAATGATACTTCATTAGATGGCCTGGTAGTCCACGGAAGTCTGAATTTGATGTTCCCTGTCCAGATCCTAGTTATATAGGCCAAGGAGATGAAGTTATCATCTTTGGTTACAGTTTTGTGTTAGTAGTTGCAGCACATAGAGTAAAGTAGGAATCACAATGTTGTTTTCCTTTTGTCATGAGAGTTAATTATCCAGCTGCTAAGTGTTTATGGTCTTCATGAGGAAATATGAAATAGGACTAGCACTCCTGATTCAGGAATGATTTGAAGGATGTTGTCTGGTTTTGCTGATAGGTGATGGAGTTTTTCTACATGTCTGGTATTGGGGGATTGCATATTTGCAAAAATTCAGAAGTATTATTAATCAGTAAATATGGTTTTGTGTTGAAATGCAAATAAGCAGAGAAATAAGGTATAAGTTCTGGGGAAATGAAAAAAAAATTGAGGGAAAAGGGAAGAGTAGAAATTCCTGTCTTCTCTAGAACTTTTAATTCTGGCAGAGACTATCTGGCTCACCAAAACTGAATTTATTCAAGTGACCTTCCTAGTATTAGATGAGCTGTTTGCTGGACAACACCTCCCTTCATATCCCAGAGTCTGTATCAGCTGGTACAAAATGTTGATGCTGACAGACAGAAGTAACTAAAAAAAAGTATAGTCTGCTGGCACAATAACTTAATCATGAAGGCAAAGGATGTTTTCAAATATGGCTTTAAGCAAATTCAACCAGGATGTAGCTCACTGTCTTTCCAAATATTTGATTAAAAGAGAGGAAGAGAGGATATTTCCACTAAAAGACATAAGCCATTTAAGTAAGCTTCATTGCTATGATTTGTATAATGACAGAAAAATTAACATCTCTGTGACCCTAACTTATCAGAGCATCTCATAAAGATAGCTATGATCAACTGATTTTTAACAGCATCTCTTTGATGAAAATACAGTGAGACCACATCTGGAGTACTGTGCCCAGGCTCCTCTTCCTTCCAGCACAAGAAAGAAAAGGAGCTACTGGAGAGTGGCCAGCTGAGGCCACAAAGATGATTAGGAATGAGGAGCTTCTCTCTTAGGAGGAGAGACTGTGAGAGCCAGGCCTCTAAGTCTAGAGAAGATTGAGAAGTGTCTCATAAATATATACAAATATCTCAAAGGTGTGTGCCAAGAAGATGGTGCCAGACTCTTTTCAGTGGTGCCCAGCAACAGGACAAGGAGCAGTGACCACAAAAACACAAGAAGTTTCACCTCAACATGAGGAAGAAGAACTTTTTTTACGTGTAGGGTGGCAGAGCATCAGGACAGGCTGCCCAGGGAGTGGGGGGAGATAGAATGTAAGAATCACCAAAGATTAGGAACAGGCCTGCCCTTAACAGGCCACAGCTGTGTCCAATAAGATGAGTGTTACAAAAGGGTGGGTTAGCTGGTTGAGAAGGGAGTTGGAGTTTGTTGGTTGTGCTGTGAAGAAGGAGTCAGTGCTGTGAGGAGGTGCCTGTGAGAAATCACCAAGAAGGTATGGCGCTTTTGCAATAAGATAACAACAAGGAAGGTCTTGGATACTCCCTCTCTGGAGACACTCAAAAGCCACCCAGATGTGTTTTTGTATAATCTGCTGTAGGTGACTGTGCCTTGGCAGAGGGATTGGACTATGTGATCTTCAGATGTCCCTTTCAATCCTAACTATTCTGTGATTCTGTGATACAGAGGAGATTCAGAACACTTACTGCAGGTATTCACAGAAGAGAATGTAAATTTAGCCAATATTGCACACCCCCAAAATAGTGAGTGCACTCTGGGCATTTAGAGGAGGTTCAGAGACCTCTCTATTGCATTTGTTGGATTTGAAGGCAAATAGGCTTGGAAGATTTAGCAACTTCTTTTCATTACTAACAAAAGGTGCCTTATGACTCCAGCATAAAAGAGAGTCATTGTCTTCTCTTTTTCTACCACAGAGCTGAAGGTTTCTCCCTGTAAATAAGCTTCCTAAATAACCCCCTCCAAAGAATTACCTGCAGATAGTACTGTCCTTCAAAAACATGAAGGCCATCAAAAGCACCCAGCACATAAACTTCATCATCTCTTTTCTCTGCCATCTTGTAGCTCAAATGACAGCAGAGGTCTTTTTGGCAGACAGTGATATTCCCCCCAGGCTTAGTGAGCTCTGTGAAAGTAAAGGGATCTTCAAAGATGATTCCTGTGAATTCATGACCATTCTGTGAGAATCTTTCAACACTGAAAGCATAGGAGTTCCAGCTGACAGTAGGTGGAGAGGCAGGAGAAAGACGAGGGTGTGCATCTAGTTCAGCAATGAGGAGGTGACCATCTTCAGTTTTCATGTTGTAGGAGTATGTTCTGGCTCCAGTTGGTGCATAAATTCCACTCCCTGAGGAGAGCACAACAGTCAGTCCAAGAGGAATTTAAAAAATCATGTTGTCCTTCTAGCTGTCTCTACTGATTGCTTATCCACAATTCTACAGAGATTACAGTAATTTTAGTCTCATCAAAGGTGACAGTTAGCAACTCAGTACACAGAGCTCATACTTTGGCGAAGAATACCATTTATTCCCTTAGAGAAGGTCTGCTCAGTGTAGCCAGAGGATGTTTGCGTTTTTATGTTATGTTATGATTGTATTTATGGCCTCCTCAGTTCTCTTTTCCCCTGTGTGCAATAGAGTTGATAATTCCTTTTTTCTTGGCTGATTGATGTGAAAGGACTAGCTACTGATTGAGACAATCCAAAACACAACACAGGCAAGTATCACAGGCCTGTCCATGAACAGAAGGAGACAGCAACTGTCCAGCCCCTTTTACACTGGCTGAGAACTCCTCCCCTCATGAGTAATTCGCATCTGAACAGCACCAAGCAACAGAGGGAAATCAAAGGTCTGTCACACTCATCACTGCAAAAGCCTGTCAGGCATTTCAAATGAAAAGTCCCAAAACAATACTGTGGTTGCACAGCTCAGTGAAGATACTGGTCTAATTGAAATACACTATTCTATAACCTGAGCTGTAAAAAAAAAAATCAATGCTACATTCTAAAATGAAAATGTGGACATCTTAGCGGTGTTACTACAACAGGCCTGAACATCCTGAACATGTGTTTTTAATGGTTTTCTGTAATAGTGTTAAATACAGCTATAAAAATAAATATTTCATTTGGCAGAATAAATGTAGCCACATATATGGTTTATAAGTATATTTACAGTTTGGCATTCAACCACAGACTTATAAGTGGAGATGAAAAGAGCCTTAAAAATCATGAAAATTTCTGTTCAGGCATAAGGGCAGTGACCTACTACTTATTTAGAGCCATTAAAAGGAAAGATAATCCTAAGAAGCTAGGGAAAATAAAACACTACAAGTTTTGTTGTGTCTTTATGAAACCAATCGGAAAAGGATTCATCAGCTTTAATATCTGTTGACTAGACTGTTCACTTTCTAGAGAAATACCTTATATTCCTCTGCAAAATCACTTCGTAGAACGGGGAATAAGAGATTCATGGTTATAAAGATCCTTGCACAGAGTGAAAATTAAGTTACCTGTCATTTCCATGCTGGTGTTGTGAGTATTGGCAGCTAAGACATTGACACCCATGCCCATAGCCCAGGCAGAGTGAAACTCAATTGCAGTCAGAAAGGGCAGGACATTCATCCAAGCTGTTGGGAAGAGCACGGTGTCCACCTGCATCTTGTTCACCAGGACCACAGCAGGCTCATAGAAAAGGATGTCAAAGCAAGTGAAAATGCCAAACTTCCCAAAAGGAGTCTCAAAGGTGACAGCTTCTGGCTCTTTTGGATAATTAAACTGATTTTCTCCTTGAAAGAGATTATACTGTAGGGGAAGGAAAATAGAGAAACCAGTTAGAGGCACTTACTAACCATGTGACTTGTATTCATTCCCTAAAGCTGCTCAGATTGACTACAGAAAATTTTTGAAGTGTGTTGGAAGCCCTCACAAGTAGGAAATCAGGCAAAAATTATATGATCATCATACCCAAAATATGGAACACATATTGCATACTGCCCTGGCATCCTGCTAGGAAAGCAGCCAGCTGCCTTCAGGTCTGCTGGTGTCATCCGCATAACAATAATCTCTCCATTCTCCCCACCTAGTTTATATTTCTGGCAAACCAAATGCAATCAGAAGAGAAATAGTAATGTAAGAGAAGTATGGGGGATCTGGTGCTAAAAGACAAAATTGGTGAAGTTGGTATGGAGATGCCCAGAAGCACTGACGTACAGAGCACGCACATGAACCACAAGACAGTATTTGGGACACTGCAGAGTAAAAAACAAAGGCTGTGCTGATGGGGGAAAGGCAGATGATCTCAGCCAACAGAAAAACTGAAGTTTTTGACATCCTCAGCTTTCCAACATTTTCCTTCTTCCTTCACATACACGTCTTTTTTTATAAATGACCACATGGCCTGAAAGTAAATATGGATACCAAGCCAGAAAAGAAGTTCAAGTTCACTTGTAATTCGGCACCTGGGCCATAGCAGGCTGGGAGACAGACTTGCTTTATCAATGTTTCATTCAGCCAGTTTACTCACAAATAGATATCTTGGCATCTTTTCTCTAAACAACCAGATGAAATACTGGGCCCAAAGTGCATTAAATAAACTGACTTCACTCTACCCACACTGGCAGGATATCTGGCACATATTCATAAACAGCTTTGATGGAACTGGCAGGTAGGAACATATTACTGAAAGAGGAACTTCCATTTGGTGCAAATGACCCAATATTCTTATCTCTTTTTACACCCATCTGGCATTTTCACTTGCTTTGCTATGTCCAAACAATTCCCATTGTGCAAAAACTGTGCCAAAACAGCATCAGAAATAAAGATCCTGCCTCTCTGAAGTCAGACTGCTCATCTACGATGAAATGGATGTGAACATTGAAATCCTGGAACATGAAGTGGTAGTCTGGTGAAAAGCTGGCACTGAAAACTGAAGCTGCTCAAGCAGCAGAATTTACAGTAGTAGCGAGCTAATGAACTGAGGAGGTCAGCCAAAACCATATGCCACTAAATTGCACCAGAACAATCATTTTTCATTCCAGTCTGTTTTGAGAAACACGACAGCAAATGCAAATTTGGCATCGACACTTCATAGCAAGAGAGATATTCTTTTAAGTTATAAAGAAAAACAAAACTCTGACAGTGGACAATGACTGGCATCTTATTCTTTTCCCAAACCCAGACATTTTGGAAGTAGGGGAAAATTAATTTCTGTCTCTCCAAGGCCACTTTACCTTGTGGTAGCGAGCCACAAGTTTGCCCTGTGCATCAAAGACAACATCCGTGTTGTAGTGGTACCGACCGTCCCTGGGGCAGCTGGGATCACTGGAGTCACACGGCTTCTTGTCCCCGATATTTGCAACCACATAGATGGAGTTATTTCTGGCCATGCAGCTGAGTCGTTCCTGCACTGGTGCTGGACCAAATCTAACGTATTTTCAGGAAGGAAAAAAATTAAAATTAACAAAACCTGTGCTGTCAGTGGGGTCCATTTCCACAGTACCTGAGGTCACACCAGCAGCATCTCCAACCCTACAGCCATGGCACGGTAGGCAGATACACAGAGATGCTGCAGTGCTTCCTCAGATTGCTTCCTGCACCTTGGGGTAGGCCCTGGAGACCTCCCTTTGGCCTCTGCAGGGACATGCCTGCCAGTCTCCTTCAGCACCTGGAACATGCTCTGCAGTAAACAGATAATCCTTGGGCTGGGAAAGGGAGGGAGAGCAATCTCTGGGCAGAGGAAGACACTAGCTTGTTGTCACACAAGCAAATATTTTAGCGTCAGGCATGCTGACACCTGAGGGCTGCAGCTCTGGGCCCTTAGCACGCTAAGCAGGGTTGAGCTCTGGGATAATGCAGATGATATGATCAAGGCAATTCAGCATTCTCTTCCTCCCATAGACAGGCGCACATAAACCTATAACCACAGCATGAAGAGCAGTGGGCTATTAATTTCGAGACATGACAGTGTCCATGTGCCAGAAACTGGCTGCACCTCTGAAGCATCCATACCAGGCCATAAAGAGAGCAGCCATCCATTCCCCTTTGCAGCATGGCAATGCCTACGGCTTTGCAAGGTGTGCATGGGCCACACAAGGAGGACCTCCATGCAAGATACACACACAGCACCAGGAATAAGGCAAGCCAGACACTGACAGCAAGTGTTATATTCCCAAAAGCTGCTAGTGAAACCTCTGATTTGGAACAGTGAGGAGGCATTCAGATCACCTCTGCTAAACCTGCATGATGCACTAGAATAAAGACCTGCTTAGACACACTGCCACCCCACACTCCACCTTCAATGAAAGACTGTATACTTTAGCTACTTATATCTCAGCAAAAAGTTGCATATCCCTGCACTGAGTTACTATATTCCCACTGATACAATAACCTGCTCTCATCAAGGAAGTGCAGAAAGCCATGATGAAAAGGGCAGACCACAGCTGTAATTCCATAGCTGAACACGTATTACATGCTGTAGGAGTCTAAAGTCCAGTCCTCAGCTATAGCTTAGTTTGTCACTGCTGAAACATGCAGCTTGAATGACAGATCATGTTCTATAGCACAGAGACTCTAGCAATTCAGACTTTATCTTACCTCAACTGTGGAAAACCAAGATTAAAAATTCCTGGGATTTTATCGTTTAGAAGTTTGGACTTTAATTACTGACTTCATCATCTCTTATTATCTGCTGAGAGACTACTTCATGGCTGTCCACAAAAATGATTTGTGTGCTTTTGTTTCAACATGTCATTTGCAAAAGACAAACAAACCAAAAAATCAAAGAAATACTACTGTTAATAATTTACAGTCAGTTCTATTCAAAATAGTGTGGAAAAATTAAAAGCAGAAGAAGAAGCAGGATATATTCTGGCATCAAAAAAAGAGATTTCCTCAACTTTTAGTAACCCAAATTCTGTATATTGTTTGAATTTCTCCTTAAAGTTTCTAATTAAAAAAAAAAAAATCTTAATGTTTCCTGCATTGAATAGTCATGGACATGGTATATATTAACCATTTAACTACCTCCATACTCAATTTCAATTAAAACTTATGTCAGAGTCATTAGCAGTTTTTAGTCATTTAATGTGAGCTGCTCAAGACTCCATGAGACAGATAAAAGGTTGAAATCACCTAAACCACTGCAGAAGGAATCACCTTGAGGGGTCAGTGCAGGGAATCCAATTCACCGCTGGATCAGGGATATCCTCCAGGTAGGGGTAGATGGATTCTCTTGTGAATCGCCAGCCATAGATGCCGTCTTCGGGAGTCACAATGATGTGGGCACCCTGTCACAACAGGCTCCGTTTAAAGGGCACCCACCAACAGACAGCCAGGAGGGTCAGCAGGAGCGGGAAACACTGATGGACAGCCCTCACGGCAGCCCTCGTACCTGCTGGGCAGCTTCCTTGATGGCCCCTTCCAAGACATCCATGTTTCTGTTCATCAGGGCCAAAGCATCGCTGGCAGGGACGGGCTCCTGGGTGGGATGTGGCAGGATGACGGCGTGCTCGTAGACGGCTGCCAGGAAGGTGTCGGAGGCGAGGGCCCGAAGGGCTGCGAGTGCAAACAGCACAGCGGGCAGGAGAGCCTGGGAAGGGAGCATGGCTGCAGCCTCCCACTCCTGGAGTGCTCTGGACAAACAGTGCAAAAGCAACATGCACAGAAAAGAGAAGGGGGACAAAGTTTACTTTGAAAGAGGGAGGAACGAACTGCAGGTATGTTAAAGCATTACCTTGGAACCAAGTGAGATATAAGACAGTATTGCAGTACACAGTAAGGATGACATAACTGAACAAACTAAAAATGCTGGGCAATGCCAAGACTAATGGGGCCAGTAAAAAAATAAGTCATTAAAACCATATCTAGAAAGCACAGGCCAATTTTTGTTGTTATACTCTTCTCTATCACTGATTACAGCAAGACTTTTTCTGTGTGGGCTCAGCTGATACCCAGGTGGATATTGCCACCAGTGGAGCTGGCCTTCTGTGAATTTTGAGTGGCAAAACTCAGGGTAATAAAACCTTTATTCTAGTATCTTGGTATTCCTCAGTTCCTATGCTATGTCTCAGTATGTGCAGGTGGCTTCTGAGTTTCTCTAGACCACAGAAATTGCATTAGCATCTCTCTGTTCTTAGATGTCATGCAGCCAACAAGCCAGCAACAGAACTGTCCCTTGAGTTTATCCCAGTGTCTCTCCCAGTCACTTCTGTTTAGCTGAACACCACTTTCCAAGAGTATTCCAACAGAAAATACGAATCTGGATAGAATTTTTCATCTGAAATAAGGCATGTAAGTAACTCATTGCCTGTCTCTCGCTAGCCTGAAGCAAAAGAGCAGGCTAGTTCACCAGGTGCAGGACATGCCTGCCTCTCTGCACACCTTTCTGCCCTCATGAACATGCTGTGTATTGAGAGGCCTTCACTTTTAATCTTCAACTCACTTCAAATCCATTTGCTCCTATGACATTTTCCAGTTTTTGACTTTCTAGTATTCGCACTATTCTCATTTGAAAAAAGCTATCTGAGCAGAAAGAATCAGAGCAGGCTGTCTGCTTTCAGCTACAGCAGACTGTCACTGTAGAGCTGGTTCAGAAAATACAGAGAGGCTGATGAACGCAGATACCACAGAGTCCTCTCACAGAGTAGTGCTGACTGAGGGTTTCAATCACTAGGAACTTTGATTTTCATCTGGTGATTTTCATCCCTAAGTACTTCTCTACACACATTCCTAGATCCAGCATGCTCATTCAGGAACCTATAATACAAGCCTTTTAAAGGCTGCAGGAGAGACCTCGGTGATACTTGAACTAATGTAGCTTGGAAGCCTCCCTTTCCTCTCTGCCTCACCTTTTTACCAAACGAAATACAGGCTGAGTCACAGTAAGCACAATCAGACATCAGTGTGAAAGAGGAAGTAGCAAATGCTCCCTTGTTTAGCAATAGCGAACACATCAGCCAGAAAGGTGACTGCCCTGCCAGGGCTGAGCAGAAATATTTACAAGTGCAGGGCCACGGGAATGCCCCGCAGAATTCCAGTCCCACTGCCGGCACAAGGTGCAGGGGAGTTATCCCTGTTTGCCTCGGTACCAGCAGGCACCGCTCCCTATGTCCTGAGGAGCTGGGAGCTCGCCCAGGAGCAAAGGACTGACACCAGACAAACAAACAAATGCACCGAATAAACTGAACAAAACTGCAGTGACCTGGGCTCTCCGTGCCTGTGGACAATGGAAGGGGAAAATTATCTACAGGATCCGCCTGTTTTCCACATCTCTCTCCTCCCAGTGCACCCTTCCCACCCCTGTACGGCACCCGTCCCCATCGCTGCCACCGCCTGGTGGTGGGCGCTACCTGAGGATTTACTTTGTGAAGCAGGATGCAATGTGGTGCTAAATCAGCTTAGCTGTAGAGGGACTCTGTCGTCAGACGGTGCTCCAGCTTCTCTTGTGCTTAGCGAGAGGAGAGCGTGAGGAAGACAAGCGCGCATCCCAAGGGTTAAGGCTGCCTGGAGGAGGCTGTGAAAGGGCGCTCGGCAGCCACGCAATCCCTGCCGAGCGCTGAGCACACGTGAGCAGGAGTCGGGAAGTCAGAAGGCGCTCACTTCTGCCAACAGCACCGAGTCATGTTCCTTGTGCCCTAACAGGACAGCTTTCCCTAGGGCGCGGGGAGAAATTTAAAGATACAATGCTTTTCCTTCCCCAACAGCAGAGTGTTTCCCATTACTTCCACTACATGGATTGTGGCGGGATCCGGTTTGATACTTGCACAGAATACAATCTTATTTTTAAGACATTCCCTTGTCAAAAAACACCAATGTATTTTGCCTCCTACAAGTCTGTATTTTTCAATGATCTTGGTCAGATTAAGTATAAACAATGTTTGTACTTCAAAGCAAAGCTGTGGAACAAACAACAGAATGGGGCACACACAGAAATCTTAGCTGGGAAACACAAAGCAATCCAGTCCACTTGCCTAAAGCACATTCTGCAGGGCCCACATCCTCACACGTGCCAGCCTGTCCCACCTGCTCCAGGTGTTCCCTCCCCTTACCCAACTCCTGCTGGCACAGTCCCCGCTCTCCCTTGCACCAGTAGGAGCAACCATTCCATGGGAACACAGACATGCCTCTGAGAAATTGCTTCTTTTGAGCTTTTGTGACACAAATGGTTATCAACAATTCTGTGCTAGGGAGATTTTCCACATCCTAAAAATGTGGCCAGAAAGATTAAAGTAGAGTCCTCCAACTGTGAGTTAGGCCATGGTATGGTAACACACTGCAGTGTGCTGAGCTGAATAACTAGTTTTGTTTGAAGGAACATATATTTGAGACTATTTTTCCTTTTCAAAGGAAGTTAAAATTTTCAGTTTCTGGTAGTCTCTTGTTTACAAAAGTGGCTGTTCAGAAATGGGGTGGGAACAGTGCTGTGGAGATGGCTTTGAATACTCCAACAAAAATTTCAAATAATTAAAAACTGTTGTTTATTGGGGCACAACCCACTTAATCCTACACCGCTAAAATCATAGGAATTTATTTTCGGTTGTTCCCAGTGTTTTTATTGTTTACAGGCCAAACCTATGCCAACCAAATCTACCATATAAAAATTCATACACAACATTCCAGCAGAGTATTGATTTTTGCTGCAAAATCAAGTCAATAAATCAAAGTGCAATAACTATGCCATTAGATAAGGCAACTAGAAAAATAGAATGCCATTTTAATTATGAATTTCACTATTAATTACCATTATTTGTGTTTAATTAGTGTTACAGAAATGGGTAGATGAAAGCTTGAATGATCTGCAGTGAAATCATGCTGAAGCTTGATCCATGGATGGAAGGTCCTTTTCATACCACCTCCCAAAGAGTGTTACACTCAAAACTGGCTTTGATGTAGTATTCTGGTTTATCAGACGTCCATCAGCCAGCACCTGGTTATGAAAAAGCAAAATAAGCAGGAGCATCATCAAAGCACTGCTACTGTATTGATGACAAAACACAAAATCATATATTCAGTAATGTTGATCTAGTCAAAAGAGCTCCAATCTCAATTGCAGCTAGCAGGAAGGCTGAGAAAAACTACATTTCTGTCTTGAGGGAGATCTGGTTCTAGAGGATTTGGGGGAACAGGGCAGAAGAGAATTGGCAAGGTTGACTTACTGTTTGAATACAACCAAGAAAATCAGGCAGAAATAAAGCTGCCTTGAACTGAAGGCAGAGTACAGAGGACTCTGGTAACAACTAAGTTGCTTTTGTAGTGGCTTTTTGACCACTGATGTCTGACAAATCACAAGAGTGTCCCCTTACCTCGAACTCTCAATTCTGCAAACACATGTGCACAAAATTGGTGCTTTACTTCTGGCATCTGCTCAGCAAAAATATACAGTGAAAACAAAGCCTACAAGAAAATGTAACACTCAAAGTCTCCAGCCCACAACTACTATTTGTAGAACTCTCAAAACATTTCGCAGAGTTAGGCTTCCATCTAGTGGAAAAAATGAAGTTTGGGTCTTTACATGGCCAAAATACCAATAAAACACCAGGGTCAGAAGATGAAAATAACACTCATAAACTCCCCGGACTGATTATTTAACAAAGACTAGAGCTGTTGTAGTCAACTTATGAATTTCCAAATTCTTACATAGCACATTTTTATTTCCTTTTTATCAAGAACTTTGTAAGTTGTCATGCCCTAGGGCTGTTGACATGAGTATGCAATGCTTAAAGCTGATGGGAATTTCTGCTCAGGTCAGCTGCACTACAGATACAAATGTTGCCCATGAGAAGGAGGATTAGTTAGAGCACTGTCACATCACCTGTCATATCTAAAGTTGTGTGGAGCTGTGTGTATTTGCTGAAAAGGAAGTTGACCACCATTCCCAAGGCCCACGCTGAGTGAAACTGGACAGCTGACAACAGTGGAAGGGGTTCACCCAAGCAGTTAGGGACAGAATGGTGTCAATCTGAAATCTGCTCGCCAAGACCACAGTTGGGTCATGGTAGAGTAACTCTGCACAAGTGAAAATACCAAAGTAGCCAAAGGATGTATTGAAAGTCACAAATCCAGGCTCCTTGGGTTAATTAAATGGTTTCTCTGTCACAAAAAGGTTGCACTGCTCATGGAAAATAAAAAAAAAAATTAAAAAGTTAAATATTAGAAAATATCTTGCATCCACCTCCAGTTCCCTCAGCTCCTTCTCACCTGGCTTATCATCAGCACTGGCATGGTCAGCATTTCCCAGTAAACTGAGGTGTACATTCCTGGTTTCAGTATAGTCTAACGTCTGATACGAAATGGAAAGGAAGCTATTAACAAGATGTTCCATGGGGAAGCCTGCCCTTTAGTACCCTGAAGTTTCACAGCTCATTTGGCTACCACAGCAGTTGTTCTTTCTAGGCCAGAAGAGCTCTGGCAGAGAAAGATGTATTTCTTATGTAAAATCCAGGAACTATTCACAGAAGAAACCGACTGGAAGTTGCTAGGACAGACCGCTTTTCTTATTTACGGTAAAAAAGTCATGACAGAGAAGCCCCTCTAGAAGCCAGTTATGGGCTCCACGACAAATTAAAAGACTTTTGCCACAACCAAGGTCAAGAAGTCTAGTGTGAGTTTGTCAGGAGTGTCCTTGTCTCAGTTCCCCTTGAATATCTTTAGCTGAACATCTGGAAGAGGTGTGGAAATTTTGAGTCACAGTAGCCCTAAAGTCCTTAGAGATTTGCTGTTGCAGAAGCAATAAATACAAATATTTTAGCTAGCATTTATTAGCAAAATAAATCTCACAATCACCAAGCTGAGACTTCATATACAATACAAACATGAATTTATCTTTTGTGTATGTATATAAATGTATACACCAGATGTCAAGTCTCCCCCAGGACTGAAGATCAGTTTTTGTTGTGTAGATATGGCAAATTTTCATTATTTTTGCATCTCATTTTCAGGCACTCGCAAGATAACACAAGTGCTGGTAGACAAGAAGTATCTTACACTCTTGTTGTCTAAGAAAATGTACAAAACTTAGGGGAAAAGTTGCTTTATTGAAAACAATATTGTGCTTGGTCCTTTATAATTTCAAATTCTGTTTTTACAAGATAAAGAATTTCCTTTAAAAAAGTACAGAAAATCATGGTAGCAAATACAGCACGCACAAGAGTGGAAACCAGACATTTGAGAACACATTTTTTCACATACAGTGGTGCACTGTACATGGAACACAATTAAATAGGCTGACAGCTGAGTGTTACTCATCATCTAGCAGAACTTCCAAAAGAAAGGCAGTCAGTGTTTAGTGTTTCAAAACAGTAATGCCTCTACAATTAAACCACAACTGGTTGTTCACTAAGGGATCATGTCCCAGCTCCAGAATAATGAAGCACAGTTAAGGCCAGTCACCTCAATACTAGGTTAAACCACAACAGCAAACAGAGAATTGAAAGTATGCCTGGCTATATTTCATTGCCCATTAAACGAGTCCTTTCTTCATTATCACCAGGAGGATTTTGCAGGCTGGAACTGGAACTGTTCGCATAAGGAAAAGAAAAGAAGAGATAACACAGCTTTTATATTCTCTAGATACTTCTATGTGATATCAACATAATATGCAAAGAAGCACATAACATGCAAAGAACTACATGGATCACTGGTTTCCCTACTACTGCACAGAACCATGCACTGTTCATTCCCATGATCATACAGTGGATCAGATTGAAAGGGACCTTTAAAGGTCAGCTAGTCCAGATACCCTGCCATGGGCAGCAACATCTTAAACTAGACCAGGTTGCTCAGAGCCATGTCCACCCTGGGCCTGAATGTTTCCATGGATAAGGCATCCACTACCTCTCTGGGCAACCTGGTCCAGTGATTCACTACCCTCACTGTAATTTTTTTTTCCTCATATCTAGTCTGAATCTACCTTCTTTTAGTTGTTGGTGAGGATACTAAACAGTACTGGTCCCAAGGCAGACCCCTGAGGGACACGACTCGTCACTGGTCTGTATCTGGACATTGAGCCATTGACCACTGCTCTCTGCATGTGAGCATACAAACAATTCCAGCTCACAGACACTTTCCTGATGGAGGAACCATCAGAGGGTTTGCTCATTAATGCCATGGTCTTGCTGCTTGTATAGAATAGACATTGCCTGGTTTAGCTGTCCGTTTAGGTCAGTAGGGATTTGGAAACCATACAGACAAATTATTTAAGCAATGTTGTTATTGCTCATCTTATAATTCATTATTAGGTTGGTAGTGAGAAAAAAATGCAAGCACAGATTTCAAAGGTTTGCTTTATATGATTGCAAGCAAAATAAAGAATAAATATCTCAGCATACCTTTTCCTTGTTGCCTCAATGATATAAAATATTCCAGTTGCAAGACCCTTTGAGGAAACAGCCAGTTATAATTGTAGTAATTATAACAAACTTATACAATAGCTCATAACTGCAACAGATATTAAAAAGCGTGTAATTACTTACACTTAACAGTGGCCATCCTCCTTGGATGGCTGCAGCCCATTCGAAACCTAGTTCTTCATTTAGAAATCCTCCCAGAATTGGACCTACAAATGCCCTGCATCAAATCAAAATCAGGTATTGGCATCCCAAACATAAAGAGTAACATACCATATTCTCAGAAAACTGTTTTATTGGGGTTTGTGGCCTTCCTTCAAAGACTCTTACCTTTGACAACAAAGAGATTTTCTTCCACAGACCTAACTTTCCTAAAATGCACAATAAGTATGAATTTGTTGTTTGCCAAGGCCCCAGTAAATCTAATTATCTCCTCATCTGGAAACAGGATCCACATCCAGAAAGCTGAATGCCGTCTTTTTCAGTAGAGAGACCCAATTAAGGAACATGCTCTAAGAAAACATCTATGCTGATCAATTCTATCATAAGAGAAATTCAAAGTCGCATGCCTCAAAACAAAAAGTTTCTAAACTTCAAGACAAAGGTGTGATAAATATAAGCAGGTGGGGAGGCACAATGTGACAGACATGCTCACTGAAAGGTTCAGCTGTGTTTAACTGCCCTGCACCTTTATGCCTGTCTAAAAATGCAGGTTATAAAGGTTATGCAGCTGCTGTCTCTTTAGAAAGGTCTTACATTATATGGTCTCTCATGACCGAAACTAGAGAGTGTGTAAAACTAGAGAGACTTCCTGGAAGCAAGTTACATTATAACACCAGGCTTGATAGCACAATAAACCTGTGTCTGTACTAAACCCTATAGCAAATAAACAGGACTGCTAGACAGCTAGATCTTGGGGAAAAATGGTGCAAATTTGTGCCACTGAAACATACCTGCAGCCACAGAGGATTACAAGGACAGATAAAAATAGCCTGCAAGTGACTACCAATAGGGTCATTCTGTCACTTCCCACTGAGTGACAGCTCTGAAGGGCCACTCAGCCAGTAGCATGTTTCACTTATTTCTGGGATGATGACCCTGACTATATAGAGTTACAGACACACTCTGCTAAGCTATGCAAGCATAAAGAATTTCTGTGGCTTAAAAAGAAGATTCTACTTTAGGCTATCTCAGGAAAATGGAAAAAGGAAAACAGAATTAGTCAGGAGCAGACATCTAACTCACTCCACCTGGGTGGTCTTAGTTTTGTAAAAAATTAAAGTCCACATCTCTCTGTATTGAGCATTAGATATTTTAGTGAAAGGAAAAATGACCACAAAAAAGTGCAAGTAAACATCCACTTTAATCACTGCATTTTTTTTGATATGCAGAGCAACATGTTTCCAGAAAGACAAGTTCAGAGGATTGTCAGAACAAAAGTTTTACCTTTTTGGGGCTAAAAAGCTGTAACATGCCTACCATACACGGGTCATGCAAGAAACTTTTGAACCAAGATCAACACAGCGACAGCCAGGTTTCCATGTGGCAGTATGTAGGGGGATAGAATATAAGAAAATAAAGATAGTGTAGAAAGTAATCTTACCCCTAAGGAGTTGCAGCTGGGCCAATTATCAAAGATTAGGAACAGGCCTGACTTTAACAGGCCACAGCTGTAACCAATGAGAAGCAGAGTGCTATAAAAGAGTGGGGTGGCTGGTTGAGAAGGGAACTGGATTCAGTTGGCTATTTTGAGAAGAAGAAAGAGTCAGTGCTTGGAGGAGCTGCCCACGAGAAACACCAAGAAGGTGTGAAACTTTTGTGATAAGGAGACAACAGTATGGAACCCCTGCAATAAGATGACAACAGCAGTAGTGTGGAACAGCTGAACTCTCATGGCTTACAAAAAAAGGGGTACACTTACCCAAGGGACCACATGGCATTGAAGAGCCCAGACACCAGTCCCAGAAGACTCAGACCTTCTTCAAATCCATTCTCACTGCAGAAAGACAGACCAGTTGGAATAGTACAATACATACCGTCTCAGTTTGTAGACTGAGACACAAATAGACTCCCTATAGACTTTTCCCCCTCCTTTTAATTTGCACACCACATAAATAGTCAACAAGCAGAAGTGTACAGTAGAATTTGTTTACTCAGTACTTTCTTCTTTACTGTCCCTCTGAAGGATTGGAGTGCCATTCTTCATCTGTTTTCTCCCAAGTTAAGATCACACCATCACACCAATTCCCCACGTTTCATATGGCAAGTGTGAAATTGTGACAGGTGGCTTTTTAGAAGCAAAGACTTGCTCCAAAAGGAACATTAGTATAAGAGTAAATCAAGGCCCTTCTAGGTCATTACTGAAGTATGCATTCACAAAGTTATATTGGGAGGATAATGACTGGGGTGCTCAGTCAGAAAAAACTAAGACAATAGAGTAGTGGAAACATTTAAGTGTTACTATCTGCCTTTGCCTCAAAAAAGGGGGGAAAAAGCCACACTTCATATTCACCCCTGAAAGACAGTTGCAGATTCCTAGTGTCAGTAACATGAAAGAAGTGTTGGACTGATTTACTTACTACGCACATTGCAGGATCTCTGGAAACACTGGGATAGCACTCATGCCAAGGGAAAAGCCAATCAAAACCAACACTAGCACAAACATCCACAGCTGACTGAAAGAGAGGCATTTACAAGAAGTTAGCTGCTGAAGAGTCTTTTCAGTAAGGACTCCATTTCACTGAAGGCTGTTGTATCAGCTCTCCCTGACTGATCAGTAAACTGTGTGTCTTGAAGCCAATACTAATACTTGAAAAATCCAGTTCTATACTTTAGAAAAAAGACTTTGTAAAAGAATATGAAAAGTTTGTGCTCAAATTATATATTTTCTTATCAAATGCAGTTCATTTTATGACATGCATATAGGGAAGAGTTATACAGATGAGGTTAACTGAGCAATGCCTGTGTGCAAGCACCAGACTTGGTTTGTTGCAGAAGTGAAGGATTCTGAAAATTTTTGATATTTAAAAATTAGCAACCTAGGAGGAGTTCTATGCATTAACAAGCCTATTACTTTAACACAGCATCTAACCTAGGACAAAAGGATTGTGTAGTTGTTTTGTTTAATGTAGCAGTGTTTTGCTGTGAATTAACTTGAGAAATATGACATTACAGCATTCAGGTACAACAAACATTGTCTTTGCTAGTGAAAACAAAGCTAAAACCTATCACTTTTCTCAGTAGGATATATACAGAGAGAAGTAAAATCAGTACTGCTGCACAGCTATGCAAATAAACCCTATGGTTTAAAAACATTGATGAAACAGAAAAATCTGGAAAATAAGACAAAATGAGAACTTTGTTTTGCTGAACAGGAAATGCCACAAAACTGTGAGGGAAGGAAAATAAAAAGCAACATTCTTCCTACCACACACATTACGATGAACAAAGTAACACTAAAAAGCAAAAGAAAAGGATCTATTTTATGAAGCTGTAATATCTCTGTTTTCAGATGATTTCACAGCTTCAGTCTCATGCTACAACATCAAAAAACAACCATGTTTCATGGTCAAAAGTGGAAGTTAAAAACCAAATCTGTTTCATGGTCAGAGCTGCTAATTACAGACCTATGGACATACATGACTATGGTTGAAAACATCACATAATGAGACAGGCTCAGGTAGAGGCAGTACCTTTCAATGTGCAGTACAGGAGCAGGTCCTAGCATGAAAAGGCACGCTGCTGTCATTAAGTCTCCAAATATCAGCAGCCACTTCCTGATGTACTGTGTAAGAAAAGGAAAAGCTATACAATTTTAAATTGGAAATTTGTCATGTACATCAAAAACCAACAAATTCTTGTTTCTTCACCCCAGATGCAATCACTGGCAGCAGTGGCTTAGTACAGAGATTTCAGGATACTGAGCAATGATCCTTCTTGATTAGCAAAGTATTTTAGGTCTTAGTCTTCTTTAATATAAAAAACACCTTGTATCATTTTACGATGATCTGTAAGTTCCTTCCAACCCAGGCCATTCTATGATTCTGTGTAATTCTCAGGTACAAAGGGCATTACTAGTTTGTGTCAGGAAAAAGCATCAGAAAACTGTCACAGTCCTTCAGGCATAGTATTCAAAGCGTAGGTTTCCTTGATCAATTAGCACTGGCTGTCAAAAGGGCAGTTTTAGGTGCACCACTGTGCTTTAGTCACGCTGCACACACGGCAGGGGAGGACTCACCGGCAGTTTGTCGCTTACGAGTCCAAGGAGGGGAGAAGACAGGGAGTACGAGAGTGCCAAACCAAGGAACACCAAGCCCACATAACCAGCTGGGAGCGTGAACTATGGCAAGGAAGATCAATAAAACAAAAACCAAGACAAACCATATATGCTACATTCACATTCATTAAGGACGATCTAAGAATTATACATAAAGTCAAAATACTGAAATGTGCAATTTAAGTATTTTACTGATACCCTGCAGAGGTTTTTCATGTATTTGAAATCATCCACAAAGCTTCAGTTTCATTGCTTTCACCAATACTTTTTAAGCATGGTGGAGTGGTAGAGACACCTGACACAACTGTACTCATGTAAAGCCTAAATAATGTCAGGAGGAAACATGCTAAGTCCCCTACACCAGCACACTGGATTCCAACATTACAATCTGACACACTTGAAAGAAGACACTTCAGATACTGCAATTTCAATGGATTTAGTCTCTACCTCTCAAATCTTGAGTTTTATTTGCATAAAAAAATAAGTACTGTATTCATCCACTGTTAATCAGCACATCTTAGAAGTAAGCAGTGCCATAAAACTCAGTTCCAACTTTTCAACCAAAGGATGATTTTTATGGGAAAGAATAAGAGGTTTTTGCTGACACTGAGGCCCACGTTTTCCTAATCCAGACACATATTTCTGCATTGAAACAAAATATGTAATGAATCAAAAGCACCTTAGTTTCTCAAATAAGTGCCTTAACTAAGAGTTACAAGGTATTCCAAGATGTTTCATACGGTATAGACTCTATAAATATTCACTGTTTCCCTGTCATATGCAAACACATGATAATAACTCTAATTTAGTGGTTAGAATACCTGCCAAGAGGGCCACAGCCCTTTCACAGCAAGTATCTGTGTGCACAGAGCAGAGGGAAAGCCGAAGAGCCATAGAAACACACAGAATCTACAGTGGGATAATTTCAAATCCCTCCTGGGAGATGGAAGATGTACATTCACATCTCCACTGACCAAAGAACTCAGCATCAAGTCCCCACCACCCTGAACAAGTACTCCAAGTACAGATTAGGCAGACAAAAAGTAGCACAGCCATCTGTGAAACATTACCCCTTGGAAAAACAATTCATAAATAAAGCACTCAAAGACCATTGCTTAATTTTGTCTAGGAACAGAATCTTAAAGGAGTTCACATCAAGAGATTGCCAGTGGTTGCAGCAGCTTTCAAGAATTTGATTTCAGGAAGGAAGAAAAAATACCTTTTTTACGAAAGCAGTTTCTGTGCCCTATTCAGAGACAGTACTTTGCAGTTGAAAGACATTTAAGTGGAGAAAGCCCATTTTAAAAGACCTTACACTTCTCATTCTCAGTTACCAAGACCCAGCAGGAAGAGATGGTGCAATAGATATTGACTTATCAGTACTGTGTAAATCAAGTTATTTGGAATTCATACAACTAACAGTTAACTAAAGCAGTGTTAATTGGATGAAGCTCAATTTTGTTTAGGATATTTACATTTAGAGCCAGTTACTCAATATTTATTAACTCAAGACTTCACAGCATGTTAGCAGGACTTACCTTCTTTAAGATAAATAGAGATATTGTGGGATCAAAAAAACCCAAGCATGCACTTAGAGAAAATATAGTGAGACAGAGTATTAGGACTTTTGGCAGAAGAATGAGCTTCCAAAATGATTCCTTCCTAGGAGTTGAATCTGTTTCAATAGAAGAGGGGGGGAAACTGCATTATTTTCAGTGGCATAAGCTCATGACTGATCTTCTTATTTTAGAAAATAAATAGTATTTCCCCTTTTTTAGTCTTCTTACTCCTATTGCACAACAGATGAAAGTCAATAGTTGATTATTACGTGCTATACCATTTTTATAGTAAAAACTAAAATTCAATAGATGAAGAAGAAAAGCATACAATTTAGATTCCAGCACTGCAAATCCCCAACTTGAAAAGAACTAAAGCATGTATTACTCCAATTATGTGAAAAAAGTATTTGCTTCTCTGCTAGCAGTTATACAATGAGACCTTCATGGATATGTCTCAGCTTGATACTTGAACACATATATGAACAATTCATATCTAATAAAAGAAACATACTTTGAGAGAAGGATTGCTATCCATCAGTTGAGATCTATCCAAGTTTTTAAACAACTAATTGAACTCCAACATGTTCAATTTGTAGTCCAGGAAACTTTTTACAGATGTCATGGTTATGTGGGAATTTTAAGTCAGGCCCTATTCCTGATGGTGTTTCTCCTATAATACCTGAATGTGGTCTCAAAGTATACAAAGAACTGAAAGTTCAAGCATTAGCATCCATCAGCTCAGAGCTAACATTTATGTAACATACTTCCAAACTGGCAGTGATATCATGACAATTTCAGAGCTTGGGGAAGTCAGGGGGGAAAATCAGCAGTAGCAACACATGGTTAATCATTTTAAGTTTCTTCTAAAAGCCAATATACTTGACGTTATTTTCCATGGTTTTCGTATTAAAGGATAAAAAAAAATCAAAATTAAAGAAGCATTTCAAAGTTACTAGCATTTTTTTCTCTAGAAAAGAATAACAGAATTGTAACCTTACAATTATAGTCTTGCATGAGGACTTATCTTGAAGCTAATTTTCTGTCCAAACAGGATCATCTAAAATTTAATAAATTTATATGACCTCCAGCACTTCATTAAACCCCTCCTTTATTAACTTTAACATTCTTTCATGTTTATCAGATCCTGCAAAAATAAATCCAGATCCAGTACAAATAAACACTTTTTTTTTCCTCCCTATAATTAGTTTTCCTCTCCACTGTTAACTCCTCAAACATGTTGAGTTTTCCTGTTTTAGGCAAAATCTGTCTCCAGCTTTTCTTCAGCTAGCTGCAATGACAAACCTATAGGAAGCAGACACAACTGAACCTTTACAAGCCCTAAATCTAAGACAAAAGAAAACAAAAATATATCAGTTCACTTCCACACAAAGTTCCTACTGTTTGCAGAAATTAGCATGAGAATTTGTGTTAATTCCAGGCCATCTCATGAATTTAGGTTATCATTAAACATGGGCCTTATCAAGATGATAAGCTAATTCAAGTGGAGTTTTGCCCTCCGACTTGGATCAGACTCCAGAAGCCGACACTTTTTTAAAGACACCTAAGTACATGAGAGGTTAAGGTGAGTGAAGGAAGCAAGCAGAAGGATGCTTACCGTATCTTGGCAATATGCACATATTCACAGGCACCAGAGCCAGCACTATGCATCCCAGCGCGATGAAAGGCACCTCGTAACCAAATGATTGATACAAAAAGCCACCCAAAGGTGGGCCCAGCACCAGTCCAAGTCCTGAAAAAATCTCAAGGCTGCCCTAAAGCATGAAAAAGCAAGCAGAAATGAAGTCAGTATGTTGAGAAAATACAATGCAACAATACAAAGCAAGCCATGTGTCTGAGGAGCAGTACAACATATCCAGGGTAGTGAAAAACAAGACAATGCATTGCCAGAACAAGAGCTAGTAGCGATGTTCACAGGGTGGGATAGCAAAAGGTATTCCACAGTTATGTACCTGACAGCCATGACCTCTTTTGCTTCTCTACAGGGAACCTGTACTGGTTCCTGTACAGCATTCACAACTCTGCTGTCACCTAACAGATATCAGTCTTGATGTAAGGCAAATGCTCCAGTAGCAGAAAGCATTCACAGGACACCTCAGGCTGAAGGGATCACCTCTCCCACCTGCCATTACACTCCAGCCTGAGGGAAAGGATCTAAACACACCTACTCAGATGGGTCATTATCTCATGGCATGAAGTATATGTGCAAAGTTAAAGCTTTCTCTCCATAAACAACTGTTTGGACTCACTCCCTAGGGATAGGAAAAAATAATGAAACTGCAATGGGGACAGCTCAGATTGTTTTGGATATAATTTATTAATCTGGTATGTTTTATAAGATGCTAATTTGTAAAAGGACAGTAATACAGATACATCATGTGCTACAATGTCATAGTCACCACTGTCAACAATTGATTAATCAATGATTAGATCACCAGGAAGAGCTGGTGGTAATAACTGCTTACAGGTAAAAGTTTTGGTAACTTCCAGAACCCAGAAAGACAACTTCAGGGAAAAATTCTCATCTTTAGTTTTACTGATACAAGTCAGAGTAGTCAAATGTCCTGAAAACAGCCAGAGTCAGCAACAGCCAAGTTCTTTATCCTAGATTAGTCTAGGGTTGCAACCTTTTACTTTCCTAGCAAAGAAAATAACTAGGTATGGCCATTAACATCACTGTATCCAGATGATGCTTTCACTTTTGTTGCTTACCAGCCATAAAAAACACTTGATTTGTGAGACTTTGGTTCAAATAATTTACATGATTTGGGGCTGTACATCATTTAGCCCTTCTAAGTTAATGAAATGGGGAGGGCATGGGGGGGAAGCTGAGACATTGCAGTAGGACAGATCAGAGGATAAGATAAACCTGATACTGTAAGAGAAGTGAGATTCCTTATGTTCTGAAGTCCACACCTCCTCCCTCCACAGAGGGATCAAGTTGACAAATGCTCAACTTCCCACTCCAACAAGGCTAGTGGGCCTATACTTAATAACTTCCCCATATACCCTCTAGGGTACCCAACAAGTAAAAGGAAGGCTGAAAACTTGTACCAAAATGGGAAGGAGGTGAAAACTGATTTTCACAATCTAGCACTATCAAGGAAGACAAGGCTAAAAAGGCCTCATCCCCTCCTTCAGGCCTCAATTTTACCCTAGGATGCACCTTGCTTAAACAATCAGCTCTTTCTTCTGCCTCCTGCCTCAGAGCTCACAGTAACAAGAGCTCTCCATCATGCCCATTTAAGGGCACTAAATCTACATGAATAAATATGAAGAGGTTTTATTCTCAAGCAGAACAAGACACTGGAGTTCACAATATGGTGAAGACAAACATTTAGAAGTCATCTGTCTTTTTATAGCACCCTTTCTAGATTTTAAACAAAAGCAGGTACCAAGCCACAGCTGAGTAGCATTTCTGATTTTGGTCTTGAGATGACCTTCACCACCACATATCATTTTCAGCTGCGCATTATGGTTACTGTGCACTCATAACAGAATTTCTTTTTAATTCTGATTATAAAATGGGTAACTAAGTCCCTTTAAGTCAACATTACTTTACTTACATTTTTAAATTATGTTTTAAAATTTGCAAACAGGAAACCTTAACCTTATTGACTGAATAAATCCAAAACATGATTAAAATATATAAATTGCTCCAATGAAAAGGTCAGCTAATCACTGCTGATACAACTTAGTAGGTTTCTTTTGAGTTACAGACATATTCTTATAGATATATATTTATAGAAGTAATTAAATAGCTTAACAAAAATATTATTAAAAGCAGAAACTTTTCTAATTTTATTTAATATTCTTAAATAATTTCTCAACATTTGTTCACTCATTAATATTTAACCCTGACAGAATATTTTTGAACTGAAAACCAGAATGTATTGAAGAATAAAGAGAAAACAGTATTTATTAAACACAAAACTTTTCTTTAACACTTTAAAAACCCCAACTGAAAAAGGGTAATATATCTGTTTGAAATGAATTGTTGATGATCAGAAATACTGCCCTCCAATTTCAAGAAATTCTAGCTCTTATCTTTTCATACATAACTTTTATCAACAGATTAGAAAAATTAAACCAAAATTGTTTCAGTTTTGCATCTTTCAGTCATTTAAATCAACACCATTTGAATTAATTTATCATTTTTAATCAATTCACGTGGATCCTTACTATCCAGGTAGAAGCAGTCACTAAAAGTGGTACTAGTATTTTATTAGTACTTTGTCTTGATTTTCACTGAAGAGATAACTACTGCCACTAATGGTCAGCTGTCTTCAAAGCACAAGTAACTAATATATACTGCTTAATTTATATCTAACCAGAGTTATGCTAAGGTCTGAACTTATTATAGGATTGATTCTAGATTACAAACAAAACATTACATGATGATTTCAAATAAGACTGCATACGAGACAACAAATTTTCTCCTGATTTTAGGCTGCCCACTGGCAATTTGTCTTATTGCTGGAACTCAGCTCTAACACTAGTTTCTGAACTTACCAGGACAGTAGCTATATTAGTGGGAAATGCCTTTGCAAGGATTGAGAATGATGCTGTAATTGCTGCTGCAAAGCTTATTGCATCCATTGCTCTTACTAAAAAGCAGAAACCGATGAACATTGGTCCACTTGGCACCTTGTCAAGTATTCTGGAAAAGAAAAATCCCAACAATATATTGGATCTCTCTCAAGACCGAAGAAGCCATCTACTAAAGGCCCTAGAGCATCATTTCTTGCTCATTAAAAGACACAGTTACAAGACACTCAATGCTTTCTATTACCACTTATCTTTGAACCACATCAGTGAAATTATTCAAACTCTACCAAACTATTTCTGGCAGCTTTCTCCTTTTCCCCTTTACTTGGCAGTGAATAGAGCATGAAAACTGTAACCTGTGAAAAACTCAAATGCCACCTTTGTTGCATTCCATAGTTTTTCCAAGCACCTGTGCAAGAAGTCTGATGCAATGTGTTAGAATTAACTAATAAGAGATTCCTTAATTGATAATAAAACATTTATTTTGCTAAAATTAGTGACTTAGCATCTCCACCTGGCAGGCAAAGCTTCCCGTTTAAGCCCAATATTTTTAAGGAAATAATAATTAAAACATTATGCAGAAATAGTTTTCTTGTTGCTGCACCTTTGACAGGCTTCTCACTGTCTACGAACTACTACTTAAATAGACAGAACCTAGCTCCTCTAATTTCAAAGTAGTAAACAGACTCTGAAACCTAGTGAAAGGGAGAATTGTTCATTCTGGTTTACAAGAGGTAATAAAAATTAAAGATGCAAGAAGTTAGATGACCTAAGATGCCCAAGAGTTTCTAATTTTGTGTCCATCTTTTCATATGGATGAAAATAATCAGAAGATAAATGCAACAAAACCAAGCAACAGAAATTACTTACCCAAACAGAATAGTAACACATCCTGAAACAAACATCCCTGACACAAACATGAATTTTGCTCCAATTTGTGAAAGCTGTAAATTAAATATCATTTTTACATGTCAGTATTTCAAGGAAACATCAAAAATTTCCCATATAAGTTACTGTTAAGAAATAAAAAAATTATGGGAACTTTATAGCCCCTGTAACTAAAAGATTGGGAAACACTGCTTCTGCTGGTGTGCCTTCATTCAATAATGAACCTAAAAATACTCTGAACAGTTAAGTGACTTAACCCAGTTTTAGAAAGGTAAGACAATGCTGTAGTCAACTATTTCACAGCCGCATGCTGCAGCTTCTGCAGAGCAGCAGGTTACAGCAGCATTCCTCATTATAAACAAACAGAAAGTTTGTTTCCAAACCTCCCCTGCAGCACTATCACTGACTGAGGCAAGGCCAGCAATACCCATCATATATCTGGCTAGTGAGAGTCAATGCAAGCTGATTTTTAAGCAAATTTAAGACAGCCCTTAACAGCACAAAGCTTGGGCATGGGAAGTATGGTACTTTCAGGCCTCCCCATTAATTACCAGGGAAGGACCCCACCTTTCTTCATTTCAGACTCTCTCACCAGAGTGAAGGGTGACAGGAGGCATCCATAAAGGAAACTCGATCCCGCAACAAAGTACAGCTGAGCTTCTAATTCCACACTGCAACTTCCCCTAAGGACAGTAGGTGTTTCAGGCCCTTCTTTTGTTCAGGCCTGAACAAAGTCCCTGCCTTTCAGCCATTATTACTAAAGCCCATACTTTGCTGAGTCTCACCCAAACCCTGAGGATCTCTGATTGCTGCACTGTCCAGGTCTGTTGATGCTCACTTCAGCTGTCTGCAGTGAGGACAGCACATTCACTCTCTCCCCTGTAAAGTACCTGGTGAGGCTTGTGCCATAGGTGAATACCACTACAGGCACCAAGACTTGGACTTAAGTAATGGCACTTATGTGACACTTTATGAGCCACCTCAGCACCAGACAAAAGCACTCACCACAGGGTCAACAAAGAGGCTTCCCAAAGACAGAGAGGATGATGAACTGCTGCTCTGCAGCAGCCCCAGCTTAGGGAGTGATCCTGAGCAGCCCTAGCAAACACTGCGTAGACAGCAGTGCTGCAGCACATAAACAAACATTTATATAACTTATTTGTGATTTCTTCAACATGAGAAAAATCCTGAATCTGTGGGAAAGCTCAAGTTACAAGAACTGGAAACATTTCTCTCATATTAATACAGAATGAAGTTTAAACTGAGTTAAGCAGCGGAAAATCATAACAGGAGCAAAATGTTAAAAAAAAAAAAAAAGACAACATACCAGAAAAGAAGAAGAGGTGCAGCTAACTAAAGAAAGAAACAAAACAAAAACAAAATACCTTTAATGTCGCCAAAGGCAAACCAAATATAGTGCCACAAATAAAATGGGGGGGTAGGAGAAAGGAGGTCATAGGAAGCAGAATTGATCCGATTACTCTAAAGCAAACAGAAAAGTTAACTAGAGAAACAAAACAGTTACATGTCTGTTGCCCTATGCTACTCTCAGGAACGACAGAAAAGTACTGACAAGACTTAGATCACACTCAGACTGACTGGTCAGACTCCAGTTACTGCAGACAGAAAATTGCAGTAGCACTACTGAAAAGACGTCTCTTTTCTCAGCCTTGCAGAACTGCCTTCATGTACCAACCTGTGCCACCACAGAAAAAAGTTACAGCTCCAATTATACTTACATAATTTCCCAATATTAAAGAAGTCAAGAAATTGACCAAAGCAAAACATCCAAAAATCAGGCCAACAACTGTGTTACTGGCACCTTTTTTTTCTGCCTGCAAAAAAAGATCACAACCGTGTACAGACTCAGTCAAATTCTTGAGGTGAACAACATTCATGCTTTGCATATTTAAATCTATTTAATTGTCTATTAATGCAGTTAGAAAGCAATTTCTTTTCTCAAAGGCAGTAGGGGCTCAAAAGGTAACAACACAATTAAAAGACATGTTGCACACCTAATATGTCATCAAGGGAAAAGCAAGGTTAATTTGTCAGTGAATGAACAGGCAGTCAGACTATATAAAGGTGGCTTCAATTGGTGTGCAAGGGCACTAGCTACAGAACTTTGATCCCTTGCACAGTGAGAGGGCAGTAAATGGAGAGATCTGTTATCTTCACTGTGACATGCCACCCCATAACAAGCACCAGACAATTTTTTACTTATTTAGCTGGCCAAATACACTCACTTGGGCACCAGCAGTACACAGGCATACTTAGAGAAAAATACTATTTCTTTGTAAATACTTGAGACAAAAAGAATATTTCTTTATAAATACTTGGTAACAATTTGGTCATTAGAGAAATGGACTTCTGCTGCAAAGGCACCATGACCATCTTTTTCTTTGTTGTATTCATTCAACATAAGCAGAGATTTTATTTTTTCCCCCTTCCTAGGTCAGGAAGTTAGCACAATTAATGATGGCCCAGAATGAGTTAACAGAGGAAGCTATAAATAAAAAGTCATTGAGAAGCTAGGACACAGAAACACAAGTCAGGACATTGGCAGAGTTTAATCTCAGTTCTACAAAACTTCTATGCAACACTGAGCAAAAAATTATTTCACTTCTTCAAGAATCCACTTTGACTTCTATCGCATCTCATTAGTTTGCTGCCTCCTCTGCAGTCATAGGGAAGATTAATCCATGGACAAGATCCAGGTCACCATTTTATGCACTGCAGCTACAGCAGCATCTTGCTGTCACTGACTTCCCACAACTCAAAAGTCTTAACTCAGAGCTCATAGCCAGCCATAAATGTTCCATGGAGGTCAAGATATTTCTAAAAGTTTCACCATGCAAAAAAGTAATGTAGAGAGTAGCTAAGTTGTGTGTTTACCTCTGAAGGGAAAAAGGGTCCCAGGATTGAGTAGCACATCATTGAACTGAAATTTATAGAAGCTGCTGCAACTAGTGTGTAAAGCTGTTCTCTGGTAAGCCGTCTCGATTCCTCACCAACTGCTTCTGACAGGCCATCATCTAAAAATACCAAATAAAAATTATAACAAATTATTATAAGCTGACAGAGAGGAACAATTTACGAAGCAGGTTGGAAAATTAAAACCCACACTAAACTTGTACCCTCCCGGCTCTCAGATCGGAGTCGAGCCGCGCTGCCTTTTACCCCGCGCAGAGCGCAGACCTGGCCGCGGTGCGGGTGCCGGCAGCCGCCCCTCAGCCCGGCCCGGAGGCGCTGGGCTGCGGCCAGAGCTCCCGCCGCGCTCCCGGCCCGGCCCCGCCGAGAGACCCGGCCCGCTCCCCGCTCGGCCCGGCCCGGCCCGGCCCGGCCGCAGCCCGCGGGGGAGCCGCTACCCCGGCCCGAGCGGAGGAACACGGGGAGCCCCCGCCTCGCACCTGGGGGCTGCTCGCCGCCCGCCGCCCGGCTGCCCATGGGGCCGCAGCGGCGCCTCCGCCGCACGTGTGGCAGCGCCCGCGGGCTCCGCGAGCACCGGGGCCAGCGCCAGCCCGGCCGCCGGCACTGAGCATGCCCGGCCCGAGGAGCGGCCGCGCCCGGAGCCGCCGCCGGGACTGCCCGCACGGGCCGGGAGAGCGCCGCGCTCGCCGCGGTGCCATGGCAACCTGCCGGCCGCGGGGTGCGCCGCACACCTGGGCCGGGACATGCACACCCGGCCCGCGGCATGCACACCTGGCCCGGGGCAGGCACACCTGGGCCGGGACATGCTCACCCGACCCGGGGCATGCACACCCGGCCCGGGGCATGCACACCTGGCCCGGGGCATGCACACCCGGCCCGGGACATGCTCACCCGACCCGGGGCATGCACACCCGGCCCGGGGCATGCACACCTGGCCCGGGGCATGCACACCTGGGCCGGGGCAGGCACACCTGGGCCGGGACATGCACACCCGGCCCGCGGCATGCACACCCGGCCCGCGGCATGCACACCCGGCCCGGGGCATGCACACCTGGCCCGGGGCAGGCACACCTGGGCCGGGCATGCACACCTGGCCCGGGGCATGCACACCTTGCCCGCGGCAAGCACACCTGGCCCGGGGCACCCACGATACATTGCTAAGATTGGTAGACCGAGCAAGATCGCCGATTATTACACAGCCTGGCATGTTGCAGGATTCGTTATACAAGGGCTTAACGACAGCGTTGGCGCAAGAATTACTAGCTGTAAACTGGCCAGGAGTTAATTCAAGCTGGAGATGAGGAAGAGGTGGTAGAATCACTGCATTTGGCACAAGGTCCTATCCACAAGGTGAGAAAGTGAGGAAGGAGATGAGGTGTGAGGATAAGTTCCAAACATAGTAAGAGACAGTTGTTTACCTGTTACTTGGGAGAGGAAAACCAGTAATCACATCTTAAAAGAACTATTTTAACTATTTTAAGCTATCAGTATTCCATCTAGTCACCAGTTACAATATTAACATGCTTAGAAAGGACATTTCAGAACAAACTTTGCCATGTACCTAACTTTAGAATCTCACAGTCCACATGACAGGAAAAAGCAGAACTACTTTCTTACCACAAGATTAGAAAACTTAAAAGCTATTTAGCAGCCACAAAGAAAAGCAGCGACATGTTCCTTTGCTGGAACCTAGTCTGAGAATATATTTTGTGTGGCATGTATTATGGCTGTTAAAAAGTCCCTAGGAATACCTTGAACTTTCCCTGTCTGCTTCCAGAAAAAGACATAACCATAAATCCTTTCCATAGATATTGCCTCTTCAGCAGCTTTACTCCCCTCCATGAAAAAAAAAGAAAAGAAAGAAAAAAAAAAAAAAGGAAGAGCACTTGCAAGCCATGATGAGTTCACAAAAGCATAATAACAAAATATGATATATTCAAAGTATGGCACACAAGTAGAGTGAATAAGAGAGAATAAGAGAAACTTATAGAGAAAGAATAAAATTGTGGCAAGAGAATAAAGCATTCATTTTTGTGGCTGGAGATGCAGTCAATTATCTTCAGGAGATGAAACAATTCTTACTCCAACTACTTGCTCTTTTGAGCCTAGACTCTTTAACTCCACAGCTTCCAACTATTTTCAAACCCCAATCATCCTTACATTACTAATTACACACGAGTAACCCAACAAAGCCTATAAACAAGAGTCAGTTTTCCACAAAGTCAGTGTGCACAGAAGGTTACAGTGTGAGAAGTAGCTGTGATACATGACTCCAATAGTGAAACATGGCTACAAAGGTCCTTGCTTATGCACTGCTCATTATTGCCAAAAGAAACTTGTTAATACAACATGTTGGTTAATTCCTCACATATTCTTAGTAAGCTTTCATTGTGGTTTAAGCAACTCAGCCCCACACAAACTCTCATTTACTCCCTCCCAGTGGGATCAGGCAAAGAATCAGAAGAGCAGAAGTTAGAAACCCTATGCAGTTCAACCTCCACAGTTGAACTGGTGGAGGAAGAGCCATGCATGCAAGCAAAGAAAAACAAGGAATTTCTTCACCAGTTCCCATGGGCAGTCAGGTGTTCAGCAATCTCAAGGAAAGCAGGCTCCATCACAGGTAACCGTTACTTGGGAAGACAAATACCATCACTCCAAATGTTCCTTACTTTCTTCTTCTTTTCCGAGTTTTGCATATGGTGAGCATGACATCATACAATATGGGATATCTCTGTGGTAGTTGGGGTCAGCTGTCCTGGCTGAATCCCCTCCCAGCTCCTTGTGTGCATCCCCTGCTTCCTCACTGTTGTAGTGGGCTGAGAAGCAGAAAAGGCCTTGGCTCTGTGCAAGCCTGTTCAGCAGAAACTAAAACATCCCAGCACTATCAACACTGTTTACAGCACAAATCCAAAACACAGCCCCATGCTAGCTACTCTGATGACAAATAACACTACCCCAGCCAAAACCAGAAGAGCTACAAATACTTGCTAACCTTTGAACTAGGACCTGTTACCAACCTATTAAAACAGTTTATCAAGTCTAACAAATATGTATATATTTTTTCAAAGCATATAAGCCTTTCTTGCTTATGTCACATCTGCAACAACTT
Organism: Melospiza melodia melodia; assembly: GCF_035770615.1. Classification (NCBI taxonomy): domain Eukaryota; kingdom Metazoa; phylum Chordata; class Aves; order Passeriformes; family Passerellidae; genus Melospiza; species Melospiza melodia. Next base: position 33,078,060 of record NC_086196.1, read on the forward strand.
TAATGACATGTAGTTTTCCTTTCGGATCCCAAATTGGATGTAGAATTCAAGGTTTAGAGCACTAGTTCTCTATAAATACTAGTCATAGAGTCAAATTCATGGCTGATGTTCACAAGGTAAAAACATATGAAGGACAATTGCATTAAGAGTAGCTTCCTTCACAGATGTCCAGGATATTATGAAATGCTCAGCACATGTGGAACTACATATTCCTTATTATTGCTCTGTATAGTTGTGGAGATCTTAGAAAGACTTGCATTGCAATCAAGAAAGTCCTTAGTACATATTTACATGATATTAATATTTTTTTTGTCAGCAGCTGCACAATGCTGTTGGGAAATAGTTTAAAATTACTCTAATGTGACCACATGATAACCACATCCTTTTAGCATTTCATGCAAAATCTGTAGAAGGCAACAGAAACTAGCAAACTGTTTTGTTCAGTTATCATGATCAAGGCCTTAGTTAATTTCAAATTGGTATTGAAATACCATAGCTTGTCCTCTCTCTGAAACTCCAGAATGACTTCTTCTTAATTTCTCCAAGTACTTGAAACTTGGCACAGAGATCTCTTGCATGTGGGTGGCTGCTCTTTTCTACATCTGGAGAAATACACATTTCTCCCTCAGGGCTGGTGAGCAGAACTTCTGTGGATATAAAACAAGAAGGCTTCCAGCTTGATTTTCCATAGGTGTGAGAAATAATTTCTGTTTTGCAAGAAAAATGAGATAATTCTATCCTATGATATTTATTTATTGCACATGGCCATGTTTTGTATTTCTGGAGACAGATGTGAGATGAAAGTTCAGAACTGAAATTCACAATTTATTGTTCAGAGTTCAGCAGTGTCATGGACCTCTCTTGGGAGTCTGCAATACCTGATACTTTCATCTGCCTACGTGGCTGCCTCACCACACTATGCCACTGTCTAAACTGCTCATTACTCACTTGCTGAGTCTCTAGTTTACAATATGGCACTTAAACCATCCCTGTAGTCTGACATTTTGAAGAAGACAGGTTGTGGTTGCCAGGGTGGGTACAAGGGGAAGATAAATGTTACCAGAGCAAGAGACAAGGAGAGATAATGGGGAAAAGGAGCAGGAAGAGGATGGCTGAGACAAGAGTGAACCATTATAGTCTCACTATAACCATTATAGTACTGCTCTTCTGAAAAAGTCCCCAGGTTCAGTTCCCATTTTGATCAGAGTGGAAAAAGAAAGGAAGGCTGCCAGCCTGGAAAGGGAGACAGTCAGGGAGCGTCAAGGAACTGAATGGCAAGTGCAAAGGGTAGTAGCTATAACCAGAGGGTTTTTAAATACATGCAGCAAGATGGTGAGTCCAAATGGATCACTCAGAACAGCAGGCTGGAGAGAATAAAAATTCTTGAATGCCATGTGACAGCAGGTCATCTTCTTCTCCCCAGATCCGAGTTTATAGGCAGCACATTATGCTGTTTGTAATATAACTAAATTTTGAGAGGACCAAGTTCCTCTGCTGGGGCTGGCTGCTCAGTGAAGCTGAAGGTCAGCATCTGCACTGACAGCACCTCAGCCCTTTAGAACACTGCATCTGCCAGCTCCTCATTTTCTAGCACTCAGATTACACCACTCACCCAGCCTCAAGTGCACTGGAAGTACTTCTAGCACAGGACTGCAGTCCTTGGTTTAAACAGTTCATTCCCCATGGCTGTGTGCCAGCATTTGAACTGCAGGGTGCTCAAGGGAAAACGCAGAGCTTAAGAAATTAGCTACTACTTCTAGGAATATAGAGAGAAAGGTGGAGCAGGTGGAGTAGTACCAACAGCTTGCAGAACACCCACATGAATGCTGAGCTCATGCTGTGCAATGAAGCAGACTTTCCAACAGGATCACATGCTTTCATTAGTTATTAGACAAAAATAACAGACTCCCACTAGGCTATACCAACATTTCCACACAGAGTTTAGTGCCAATGAAAACTTCCTCTCTACAAATATGTAACTTTTATCTCAACACAGCATTGTTTTCTTGCAACTGTTCTAGGAAAACTGCTTTTTAGTGGTGGGCTGCTAGAATATTAGACTATACTTTGACTGTTATTATCATTTTTGCTGTAGTACAAAGCTTTCAGATGTGCATGCTTCCATCTCCTGGGCTGAATGTATATAGCACTTCCTGGAGATACTGATGTGTCATAGGCTGCATACAGACTTCTTATCCTTTCAAGACCTTTAGGGCAGATAATGGTATATTGTTCCACTCATTACACAAACTGCCCTGTAGATTAGGTGCCTTTGAGGCTTTTCAAGGGCACAAGTGATGGATGGATATAGGGAAAAACATTCTCCTCTGAAGAGGTGGGAAAAAAGAGAGCAGTATTATTTGTGTGTGCTGTGCTTGCATGCTTTCTGAGCAGTGCAAAGGAAATTACATGTTCCTACTTCTTGTGGAGGAAGAGCTCCTGTGAAACAGGAGCTGCTAAATTAGAATATCTATGTTGGGACTGTAGTGGTTGCAACACATAGGGGTATTGCAGCAGGAGTTGCAGTTCAGAGTTTCAAGCAATACATGGCAGCACTGGAGGAGCCAAATGCATCTCAGAGGCTGCCGTGTTAGCAGTGGGCAGGGTTGTTCCTACCCACTTTGTCCTTGGTAGCTCAGTTTGCAGGGAGAGGACAGCCCTCATACTGCGCTTCTCTCTCCATGACTTGCTCAGGGGTTGGCTTCTGCCCTTTATAGATCTCTGTTGTGTAAATGTAGGTGACTGTCTCAGAGTTGGCATGAGCTGTGTCTCACTGCTGGAGCCTGGAAGTGCTGCAGCCTCCAGCCAGCATTTCCCCAGGCAGGCTCTGAAAAGCCGTGCAGGCTGAGCTGGGCAGCTCCAAGACAACCGAGCAGGTTCCACTTTTCCTGTCTTCCTCTGCCCTGACCAGCTGCAGTGAATTGCTTTGTGCACAGTGTCCCTTCCCTAGCTGTATTTAGCCTACATCCTGCTGCTTGGCAACACCAGGAAGACAAAGGAAGAACATATTGTGGAAAGAGTGCCTAACAACGCTGGTGACAAATGTGTTTGATTGCACTAGCCACAAACCATGGCTATCAATATTTGTGACCTACTTTTATTTTATCACTATGGTCTTTTTACAAAGATAGTGACATGTAGAATACCAAACAGTCAAGTCATCCATCAGAAGCAGCTGGGATGGACAAAGCCCCGTGTCAGACTGACAGCACCCAAGTGAGGAACACGTGTCAGTGCGGTGGCCGTGCTGCACTCGCCGTCAGCTGAACCACCTGTGCATGTGTGACAGGAACAGGGCTGAGCAGTAGCACTTATGAGGCTTCCAATCTACAGCTCAGCGCTGTGACCTGCTGGCAGAGAGGGGCATTAGGGTGTTTTCTCCATGTTCCCCATTTCTCGGCTGCCAGGGCAGAGGGATGGTGCCAGTGAGGCCAGCCGGCTTTGGCAGCACCGGGTGCCCGTCCTGCCCAGGGAAGCAGCCCAGGTGAGCTTGTGACCCAGCCCGAGGTGAGCCCTGCCCGGCTGCCACAGCTGGGGATCCCTCCGGAGGCTGCTCCTCCAGATCAAATCGGCACTTAAAAGTTATTTCTCTATTAAAAGAAAAACGTTCCTTTTTATGGAACGTCTTGGGTGTTAAGTTTTCCCTCGGAGACCTAAGTGGCACCGTTCCTTCCCTAAAGGAAAGTAGCAAACCGAGATTTTTGTGAAGCTTTATTTAATCTTCCTTGAGGAAGGGCCTCAGCTGTGACTGCTGGGGTCAGCCATTGGGAACAGCAGAGGTATCTCCCATAGAGTATTTGTTTGACAAAGCCACCTTGCAGTTGTTGCTTACAGCTACTCAGTTTCATCCTTTAATTTCTGTTTCAAACCACTTCCCAGCTCTCGGTTTCAAACCGGCACAAATGTCCCGCTGCCACGGACACGGGGCAGGTAGGCCCACAATCAGGCACCGCGGCGGGCAGCCCCAGCCCGCGCACGCGCACACCCAGGCCGGGGTCCTGTGGCGCTATAAGAGCACGCGGCGGGAGCGCCGCCCCCTCTCTGTGCAGCGGCGCGCGGCGGTGCCGGGTGAGTGTCCGCGATGGCGCCGGGGCCCGGCCGGGCGGGATCCCCCCGGCCCTCGGGGCATCGCGGCGGGAGCGGGCCGGGCGGGGGCCCCGGGGCGGCCGGCGCCGCTCACCGGGGCGGCCTATGTCTGTATTTGCAGTAGGAACCCAGGCGGGGACCGCACCCACCGAGAGCGCCATGGCCGAGGAAGGGTGAGCAGGGCCGGGGCCGTCGGGGGCGGCGGGCGGAGGGGCCGGGTCGCTCCGTGGCGCGTCCGGCTCGGGAGCTCTGGCTGTGCCTCGTGTGCAGGCCCCGGCGCGGTGCTGCTGCGTGCTTCCTGCAGGCCGGGAGACGGGCGCGGGTCCGCCTGGCAGGGCCGCTGTGCGCATGGCGTCCTCGCCTCCCCAAAGGAGCATGGAGGCAGCATGGCCCGGTGGCTCGCCAGGAGGATTTAGTGCCTTCGCTTCTTTCGAGTTCGTCCTTCGTCTCGTTTTCCTTTGGCATAGTGCTTTAACTTGCTTTTTTTCTGTCCTTTTTTAATGGCCGGATGCTTGCAGGTGAACGGGAAGCTTTTGCTTATAGCTGAAAGTTGTTGGCACGCTGAGAACATTGTGTGTCTTTTCTTTAGCATTACTGCTGGAGGTGTAATGGATGTTAACACCGCTCTGCAAGAAGTGCTGAAGACCGCACTTATCCACGATGGCCTTGCTCGCGGTATCCGTGAAGCAGCCAAAGCCTTGGACAAGTAAGTGTGGTGTCACCAGTTTCTCTGCTGTGAATAGTAAAACTGGGTGAGACCTTGTGATGAGGAGTATTGAACACCTGCAGTGGCCATTTTGTTCAGGTGTTCAGTTTTAACTTACACAAGATTATAGCTTTCTGCCAGTAATTGTTGTCTTTTGGGGCCTTTAAGAGAAATATTAAAATATAAAAGCTAAACTCAATAGTTAAAGAATAGCAGGATCTGGTGTATCAATTTCTGTAATTTTGTGGCCCCAGTGCCACCGAGTGTTCATACGGGTGTATGGATTTTGTGAAGAAAATTTAATCGTGCCTGCTGTATGTGGCTATGGAAATCTAGGTTTCAAGAACTTTCTATTTTAAGAAGTAATAAGGTATTCTCAAAACTTTAGATGATTTTAATCAGGTTAATATATATTTCAGACTTTTCCTGCAAAAGTTCATTTCCTTTTTATGAAAAAGCCTTAAATTCATAGATTTCTTAAACTTTTTTTTGCTGTCTTTTTTTGTATATTGCAGCAGTAAGTAAATTGTCAAGGTGCAATATCGAAATAATGTTGAACCTCTGTGCCAGTTATTGGGTAATCAGTTATGGTATTTTCTAGGGCAAAATAATATGTGTATCTCCAGGTATGCATACACACCTGTGTGTTTTTATTTGTAAATCCATACTTGACTTGCAAGAAAAATCTGCTTAGATGTAAAGCTACAGTGTTTGGGTGATGACTTCTCAGTTAGTCGGATACCCCTTCACTCGTCCTGTGAGTGATAACTGCTGTCTGACAAACCTGTATGCAGAAACCTCTGGGACAAGGTACTAAACAAGGGCAGAGAAATACTGTGAGCTTAGGTAGCTCACAGCTGCTTTGTGTGAGTTCTCTGAGTTCAGCTCCTGCTTTATAAGCTGTGTTTTAGGGTGATGTGTGTGTGAGGCTTCTACACATTTGTGCGCAATGGTTCTTGCTTGGAAACATTTCTGGCATTCTGGTGACAGTCCTGATAAAGAAGGTCTTTTTAGGGAAAAGTGACCTTGTTTGCAGAGGTCACATGTCATTAGGTTAAGCATAGAAGACCTACTCAGCTCTCTCTGTTGTCAGGTATCCCTTTGGTATCTTAACATTGTACCACAGTATACAAAGATCCTAATTAGAATTGGGGCCCTGTCATTACAGCTTCTCTGAACGTAAGTAGAAAAGATTGTTCTGAAGAACTTAAAAACACTTTGGCGTGGAAATTCAAACTTTTAATAACTAAAATTCTAATGTTAAATTACTGTATTACTGTAATCTGTGGTAAATATGAAAAAGTCACTTGTAACTTGGTTGCTTTGTAACAGTGACAGTTCTGTAGGGTACCTGGTGTTTATGCAGTCATCAGACTTTTTCCAATAGCTGAGAATTTATTTTTAGAAGTGGGATTTTTAGAAGCTTTCAAAGCAGGAATAGAATCCTAGGATAAAGCTAACAATATATGAATAGCCTGTAATGTATATATAAATAACATTAAAAGTGACAAACCACATCAAAAGTATATTTAGTATTTCGAAAGCTTATGGTGTCTGATAACCAAAAGTTGAAGCATAGGAGGTGGTTCTCTAGAAATGCATGTGCTGAATGCAATTATTTTTGGTTTTGATTATCAAGAAATTTTAATTGGTACCTGAAGTAACATCTGTCAGTTCTCTTTTTTTTTTAGACGCCAAGCCCATCTCTGTGTTCTGGCTTCAAACTGTGATGAACCCACATATGTAAAGTTAGTTGAAGCGCTCTGTGCAGAACATCAGATCAACTTAATAAAGGTGCGTGAACTTGAGACAAAAGTTTAAAACAGTTATGCTGCTTGTTTCAGCATGTAGAGAGCTGAACCTTTAGAACACTACTGTAATTCTGTGTATGGCTTGCCTAGGCAGAACTTAGCAGCAGATTGTTGTAGTTCTGATTGCCATTTTTCCACAGTGCAAAACCTGTGGGTGTAAATGGCAAGGGATGTGGATTGGTTATTTTGCACAGTTTAAGTGAGTTCTGGTGTCCTGTATAATAAGTAAAATTGCTGCTGGGAGTGGAGGGCGGGAGGAGCATTCCTGTGGCTCCCGGGAGGCTCAAGCTGTACGATGATGATACTTTGGCTCCCTCTGCTGATTCCTGTGAGGAAAGCAGCCATCCGTTACCCAATGCTTCTGACAGTACAGCAGCTTCGGGGCTGAGCCAGCCGTGCTGGGCATGGCAAGCTCTAATGTGATGTGCTCTGCACAGGTTGATGACAACAAGAAGCTCGGCGAATGGGTGGGTCTCTGCAAGATCGACCGAGAAGGAAAACCTCGCAAAGTGGTGGGCTGCAGTTGTGTGGTTGTCAAAGTAAGATTGCTAATTATGTTTTATTTCTTGACTTCTGAAAATAAGTAGTAAACTAAAGGTTGCTTTAGATAAGGAACTGTTTAATACAGCTCCTAATTTTTTTTTGTGAATAGAAGCTGCTTTCCTGTATCATAGGCCCTGTCATGTTTATTTACTCATGTACATTTTGTGAGTTAATAGTTGTGTCCTCAATGCCTACCTGCCAGTAATTAGAAGAAAAGGCCTACGTAGAAGATAGGAAGTTTTGCTTTAGACAGAAAAGCCAGTTCAGTGTGTCTGCTCAACTTGAAAATGTTGTGCGGAGGTTATTTCACAATAATACTGGCAAAGTAAAGCCACAGTACGAGCCTTGAAGACTCTGTGGTCTCTGAGGTCCCAAGAGATGGCTACATCTTCACAATGAAGACTAGTGCCTTCTGCATGCATGTTCATAGTTATGCTACTCTTTCATGTGCTTTGAGTTTCTTTAAGCAGATTTTGTTTGCATTCCTGTCAATGGGTGTCAATGTCAAATTTCATTCATTCATTTGCATGAAATACAGCTGTACTTTATTAGAATAGTCTTGTTAAAGAGCAGGGAGAAAACTGGCAAATTGCTTGAGCTTACTTGTATGGAATTTTGGGAATTTATTTTGAAAAAGTGTCATAATCCCATTTTTCCTTATGAAAAACAGTTTGTGAAATTTAGAATGAGTCTGTCTTTATGTTAACAATATGTTGTTTTGTGTTACAGGACTATGGCAAGGAATCTCAGGCCAAAGATGTCATCGAGGAGTACTTCAAGTGCAAGAAATGAATGGCAAATAAATTTTGAACCAGTCTAGTGTATGTGTGATTAATGCTTTGGTGTCTGTGGAACAGTTCTTTCGAGTTGCAAAGGGTAGCGTCAGAAGACGCAAAAAACTTTGCATTCGTTGGTGTGGTTCATTAGTATTTTAACTAAGTCAGTTTGCTAAAAAGATCATGGGGATCCCTGCCACTATTCCTGGTTTTGGGTACTTTTGTTTTCTTTTCTACCCCAGAAGTTACTAGCTAGAACATGGCACAGATTGGAGTTGCAATAATGCAGATAGTTAAATACTGTCTTTGCTTAGTGGTGCTTTGGTCTGTATTTCTAGGATTCTGAGTAACTTAACTGAAGTATTACTGCCTCTGTGATAATAATTTGGGTCCTTCTGCTGAGACAAATGAGAAGAACAGCTTTAACTGTTTACCAGTTCTTCTGAGATGTTGCAGGATTTCTATAAATGCTTTTTTAATTCATCCAGGGAAGTTAATGGACACAATATGTGTTTTACTTGTTCCTCTGGCTCAAATTGTGGGTGATAGCATCTTCTAACTAGTATTGTCATGCACTTGTAGCTCTGATTCTCTAGTTCTCAGTAGGTAGGGTAGCCAAGTAATTGAATTCTCACTTGCTCACATTTGGTAGTGTTAAACTCCTGACTTCCCTAGTGTTTTGGATTCTGTAGTTGTTCAGAACTTGTGTTTTTGTCTGTTTTTTGGAAGCAAGGGATTCAGATTGGTGTGCTTTGTTATCTTCCTGCAAGTTGTTACATGTGTCTTAAATTTTCTGCCAAGTAGCTCATAAGTGGAGTGAGTCATAAGGAATTGCTGATTATGGTGATGTGTAAGATATGAATGTGAATATTTATGACTGAGCACAAATGGCTGAAGAGATGGGAATGTTTATCTGTTTTCAGGCTCTTCAACTTAGATTTTTTACTATGGTTTGTAACCCCTCTTGATACCCCTAGTTCTAAGTGTGAGAGCAAAGGCAGGCATCTTCTCCAGCTGGGCTCAGATGCATTTCTCTTACAGTTCTTCTTTAGGCTCTTGAAGGGTCTTTTTGGTTTTGGCACTGTCTACTACTTTGTAGTAGCTACATCTGGGTGACTTCGTTGTTAAGAAGGTTTCTATAGTAACATTTTCAGGTGTACTCAATAAGGTCACCTGGACAAATATGTGAGGTGTGTATCTTTCTGCTAAACTAATGCATGTTCTCAGAAACCAGACCTTAAGGCACTTTAGTTTGTTCAAAAGAGGCTGGCAAATCTTGTGAAGGGTTGGGGCCAGTTAGGAAGCAGGTTATTAAACCTGGAGGAGGCTTGGGGGACGCCATGCCACTCTACAGCCATCAGAAATGTTGTAATGAGGTGGCGGTCTCATCTCTGAAGTAGCAAGTTACAGGTTAAGAGGAAATGGCCTGGCGAGGTGTTAGGAAATACAGGCATTGGAGAATGCCAGGGAAATGGTGGAATCAGCAGTCCTGGAGGCAGTTAAAAGACCTGTAGATGTGATGCTTAGGAAAGCGGTTTTGCCAGTGTTTGGTTTGCAGTTGGACTCAATGATTGCTTCTAACATAGTTTGTTCCATTATTCATATTTGTTCAGCCTGCAACCAAGTTGAGAAAAGTCCAGCTCACACAAACCATTTGGGTTTGCAAAATACTCATTTAACGTGTTTTAACTTGGTGTGAAAAAAATAATCAAAATGTTTTTTGCGCTTGATTTATACCAGTGTAATGGCAACATTAACAGTAGCTGGAATATTGCATTTCCTTTTAATTGCTGTGAAGGGATTCAAGTAAGGGGAGCTGTAGTTTACAAGCAAATTTGTTAGGCAGTGTTTCTTTCACTGCAGTGGAATGATACCTCAGTAAACATTCAGGAGTGTTATTTTTTTAGTGTTACCATACCATTTTACATAGCAATGAATGTTAATACCAGGGAATTGCATAGTTTCATGCCAAGTTTTTTTTCCTTTGGAATAGCATCAACCCTTACTAAATTTTTTTTTTAAAGAAGGATTTAAGTTGAAATTAAATTTTCTTATCAAAATGCTTATGTTTCAAATTAGGACTTTTCCAGGAAATTAGGCTTTATGAGTGACCTTGGAGCTTACGCAGAGTGAGCATTGGAGAACTGATTGTTTGCTTTGTGCTTTTTTAAAATTATCCCTAGGGTTTGGTTTATTTTCAGAAATTTCCTGAGATTGAAATTCTACCCAAGGCTTTTGATTCACCTTGATATTTTGTAAAGGTTCATTTTATTTTTCCAAACTGGCTGAGGCAAAGAAGTAACTACTACTCCTTATACTGCATCACTTTGTAAATGCTTCTCTGAGGCCTCTGCTTTGTAGACTAGAGAGCCAATATCTTCATGCTTTCTTGATAAACGGTATTTTTTGTTTAACTAGATGTACTGATTTTTATATGTCCTGCAGGATTTCAGATAAGATTTTGGAGGAGTAGGCTTTTTTTTTTTTTTCAGTAGGGATTCTACTTGAGGTTGCAGCCTCCCTGCCCAAAGGGGTACATTACTAGTCTCAAGAATGGGTATGGTTGGACAGCACTAAATATGGGAACGGAAAATTAAGACTTCAGAGTTAGGGTTCCCGGACTGACCCTGACTTTTCATCATGTTTAATGTCACTTCCATGTTTTCCTTTTCAAACTAGAATAAAACAGAATGGTTTGCTCAATGATGTATGTTTTGTAGCTTTAGATTGGCAAAATCTTGAGAATTATTTTTTGTTTTCTGAACTGTAGTAGTGGGATTGGATGGGTTTTGTATGGAAGAGTAGGTGTTTACAGGCCTAAAATAAATTTCACCATGAAGTAGAAAGCTTATGAAGTCAGAAGAAATTCTGGGAAGTCATTTTGAAGGTGTCAAGAACAGACTCCCAGAGAGCATTGGAGAACATCCTACATGATAATATAAGTCTTGAAACCAGTTAAGCTAATTTTCTTTTAGAGCCACCTGTGTGTCATCTGGACCACTACTGTTTTCTGTCTGTGTGTTTTGCTGTAGGTCACAAAAGCTCGAGTATCTGCACAGCAGCAGCACCACATTTGCACAGTTTCTGCTTTGATGGAGTCATGGGCCTCACTGCAGCTCCTGTGGGAGAATTGTTTATACCTGACCTCTGTTTCCCATGACAGTACATATTTCACTGTTGCAGTCCCTTGGAGTTTGGGACAGTGGTACAGCTACTCTGCTGCTTCTGGGTAAAAGGGACTGTGTGTGCTTCTGATGTGTGAGCATGAGAGCTCACTTGAAGATAATTTTGGTTTAGGACAGTTTATTCACAATGTGCTGGTGTGCTTTGCAGTAGCACAAATGTTGGGGCATCAGGGCTTGTCAGCAGCAAATCTGCCGCTGCACAAGCACTTTTGTGGGCTTCAGCCTTTAATTTGGAGAGCATTGTTTACTTTGCCTGCTTTGCCAAGAGAAGATATGTTATTGTCTTATTTAATGCATTAAGTACTTTATGAAGGGTGAGAATTAATCCCACATATAGAAAAAAAATATTTCATAATATGCCACAAAATATCCTTTAAAAAGGATATTTTCTGTTTAATAACATTTCTGGCTAAGAATTGCCTCTGTCTGATTTTGTTCCTTGTTTGCTGTGAAAGAGCTGTAAGCCAGTGTTCCTCAGGTGTCTGTGTTCCTGAGTCTGGTGCAAGCATTGTCCCTGAAACCTGCTCCCTTTTCTTTAGACTTCACAAAGGTCTCTCATCCAAGGATGTGAAGGAATTCTGAACATTTATCTATTTGTCAGCCTTGAAGATCCCTTTGAGATGATATGTTTGGAATGTGAAGCCTTAGTAATATTTGTAATTTATGTTAGACTGTTGCCTGGAAAATAGAACAGTGTTCCCTAACGTTAGAGTGATAACATAAAAGCAAACCTTTACTTGAAAGCTTTCAAGTACACAATATGGCAAAAACTGAACATGGCACAGTAATTCTATAATTTTTATAAGGTTAATTGATTAGTATACCTATCACATACTGTCCAATTAAAATGTTGGTTGGTTAGGTAATAATTCCCAGGGTACTGTCCCACTGGATGCAGCCCAGGACTTCTTTGCCCCAATTTTGTTATCTCTAGTCCAGATTCTGGTTGTATAACAGAACATCCTTGTAGTTGATTCTCTTCTTGGAATAAAACTTCAGTATTTTAGAAACATGTTTAGGCAGTTGGCTTATTGTTCCTAAATGTAGGGAAAGAGGATAGGAAAATTGCTAGGAGCTACAGCCATGCATTAGCAATCTACAAAGCTACAAATATATGAAAAATACAAACAGCTAAAAGTCTTAGGCATCAAGACCATTGAACCAGATAGCAGTGTTAGGTGAAATCAGATGTGGTTTGTATTTTTCAGCCTTAAGGAAAGCAGAAGTAATGACAAATTATTTTTTCAATGGTTTTAGACATTTAAGTAAATACACAGAAATGTTTTCAGCCATTGGTCAGCAAACAAATGTTTGTTTTGAGATTCTCTTAAATAAATTGAGCAGATGGAGTGGTTAGTATGTGTTGTATGTAATGATCCCACATGCATTCATAATTTCTTGGTGCACTGGCATTATTTTTGTATGAAAGTCCACCACAAAAACTGGACATCAACTGCTTCATGTACCTGATCTACTCTAAATTATGATACAATCTTTTACGGAAATAAATCACTCAACAAATATCTGAACTTTCAGCCATTTGTTACCATGCTTCCTCCTTTCCATTCTGAAAGCGTCCAAGTCACATTATATGGACTAATGGAAACTAATCTGAAAATCACTTTGTCTTAAGGAACTTTTCCCCTCCTCTCCAATTCAAAAACAGGAGGAATTTTTTTTATAGTTTGTAAGTAAAAATATTTAAAGTATTTTCAGAGACCTCTGAACAACACAATATTACATGAATGGGGATACTTAGAGTAACAGGTATGCTTTTAAAAAAATTAATTTAAAAAAATTATAAACCAAACACAATTTGGATTGTACCTGATGGGTTTGTTTAAAAAAATTCTTTTATTGATACCTAATATTTCCTATTCCTGAAAGATTAGGAGGCACAAAACAGAATTACATAAAAATATATCTACAAGGGAGTAAATGTTTGGGTACAAATCAACCTAGTTTGTCCTTTAGCTCAGTCAGTGTCAGGAATCTGTTCATCTTTGCTGTAGTCTGACTAAGGTCTAAGGTCAGGTAAGTTTTACATTTTGAAGCAGAACAATAGAGTTAGTATGTTGATATTCTAAAATACACTAATGTGTAAGCAGACAGATACTATTTTCCAAATGTGATGAAAAAGGTATTTATGTCAGTTCCTGGCATACCAGGTTCCTGCCCTTTAAAATTTATGATAAAGTTTTGAAACTTAAAAAATGTATTTTATGTGGATGTGCAGAAAATTGTTTATTAAATTACCCATTTTTATATTAAAAAAAATCGTACTTCCAGTATGATTTATTTTTCCTTCTCACCTGAGTGGTTCTAAAACATTTTCTGCAGTGAAAGCAGTCAGATCCCTGTTAAAATAAGCTTTGTATTTTGAGGGCAGAAAAAAAATCCATGACCCCTAAGTAACCTTTTGTATTGATTGTATTGTTAGCAGCCAGTGTGTTGGATAACATAATACAGATGCTTAGGACAGGTTTAGGAAGGCAAATGGGAGAAAAAACCAAAAGACTTCTAGTTTTAAGACTATGTGTTTAAGGAATTGAGGTCATGTTTTTGTAGAACCCCTCCACAAAAAAAAATGAAACACCCTTGGATATCCATATATATAAAAGTGTTCATATGTCAATAGAGCTATGGTATATATTCCTTTTGATCCATATATTTGAATGGACAAAAGTCAAGTAAGAACCTTCAGCTATGCTGTTTCCAGAGCAGCAAAATAGAATGTTTGTCAGCACATGTACAAGAAGTACCTTTACAAGCATGGAATTTAGCAAGCTACTGTACTTGAAAAAACCATGTCAATGCAAATCCTGTTTCTGCAGAGGCTGACTTCCATCCCTCCCTCCAAATAAAAATCTCAGCTACTTCTGACTCTTCCCTCATGGTTATCTACCTTTTTTTCCCAGCATGACAGCTTATACAATTTCTTTTAAAACCAGTACATTTTTATCCTTTTTTGATCATTGTGAACAGTGTCATCATTCTGTCTGACCCTCAAGACCATATTCATGTCCTTTTCAGATGAAAGTTATTGGAAATATATGTGCCTCTTCTACTTGTAACTGTGTGAAAACACCCCTAAAGCTACTGTTTGGACATGTATTTTGAGTAATTTTTCCTGTATTAAGAAGAGAAGAGGCAGACTGATCAACATGGTTAGTAGTAGGTGGAGGCAGAGCAACAATTGCAAGAGGTTAAGTTAAGGAGACAATCTGGCCATGAACCTCGAGGTGACCCTCTCTCTCCCACCCTTGAATTCTTGCCCATAAAAATCCATAAAATGAATGGCAAAGCGTAGGGAGAACAACTGTCAAGGGACAGAAGAGTGGAAGAGCAAAGATGCATGCATGCAGACACATGGGTGTGCCATTTTAAAGGTAGATTACAAGGCTCAAGATGGTATTAGGTGGGAAAGAAAGGCAGTGTGTGCCATCCTAGTAAAGTCTCTTGGCATGTATGTATTATTTAAATATGCAGTTATATGCTATTTTTTCTACAGTTGTGTCAGGAAGTTTGAAGGCAAACCAGCAAACCCTATGAATGATCCAAGGTTCTATTGGGATGAAATCTGAGGTGTATAAAAATAAACCAAACAACAAAACCAAAAATACTACCAAAAAACCAATCCCCCTGCTCAAAACCAGGCTCAACAAACCCAAATGAAGACTTCATTTATGGTTAAAAATGGTGATGAATATTTGTGCCACCAAGCTCTCGTGTGGGGGCTGGTAAGCCATTTGGAAATGTTCATTGACTGTGTTTTCATTCCTTGGATGCACCAACTTTGCCTTTTTTGCTTTGTTCTTTAGGAATGAATAATGCTCACACATACGGACATTTTCTATTTTTCACTTCTTTCCATGTTTTAAGCACAGAAAACTACCAAGAGTGCTTTATTCCTGAAAAACAGAATTTAGAAGAGTCTCAGACCGGGAGGTCTGCGTGGACGTGTGCTTGTAGCTTATGAGCTGTAATTTCCCAAAGTGTAGAATGGGGAAGCGGGCTCGTTTGGGAGGCTGGGGACCCCAGACCCCGTTCTGCCTGTCCCGGTTGCCGTGCTGGGGCCGGCTGGGGTCGGGCACATCGGCGGGGCCCGGCGGCGCTTCCCGGGCCGGGCAGGAGGTGGCAGCCGAGCCCCGGCCGGAGCGGGCCCGGGCCGGCGGGAGCAGGTGCAGGCCGCGCTCGTCCCGGCGGGCTCGCCGCGCAGCGAGCCGGTGTGGAATGTGGCTCTTTAATGCCTTTGAACGCTGCCGGCTTCTATGCCTCCTTTCCAGCGTTGCAGCCTTGTAAAACCCCAGCACGTCAGGTGTTGGGGCTTTTACGGTGTGTGGAAATGTGTTTGCTAAACCCGAGGTCTTTGTTGTACAGCTGCGACACCTTTAATCCGTTTTTGTGGGAGCTGTACCACACAGGGCAAGTACTCTCGTCTGCTTTCCTTCGCAGAGATACTTGATGAACAAGCTAACAGGTCTGGGGGATGTGGTCAAGGATCCAGTTGTTTGGAAGTTCACTTCATACCTTGTAAGTAGTGCCATCCATCAGACCAAGAACACCACTGTCAAACACATAAAGGAGCAGCACAGACTTGAGATAAGAGCCAAGATAGGTGAAGGCTTTTTTTTCTTTTCCCTCGCTGACTCAAGTGTCTGATGTATTACAGTGTTCAAAGCGTTTCAGTATGCTTATATTGTATTCACACATATGCAATGTATTTGAAACATTCCTACCAAGGAGATTGTGGTAAAAACTGTAATGTGCAGCTTGCTGGGTTTCATTGTAAGGTAATATAATATCCACATGTGCGAAGGCCAATGCAATATTTTATTTTTTGCTTACCCCAGGGAATATGATATTAAATTTATCAGCTGAAGTATTTGAATGAGAACTCATAAATATTTTCTGAGGTGCATCAGTGGCATACATAGGGAGGGAGAAGACATGCAGCACTGGGTGAAGAGGAAGTTGTTCATACTTTCCATCCTCCACTATCACATAACAGCTATGCCTTGTCCTTCAGATGGGATACTGGTAAAGTTTCTTGGTGACTGAAAACCAGTCTTAAATTGTGGAGAATTTGCTAGTCTGTGATTTTTTTCTTATAATTATTAACGCTGTTGTACATGGAGTGCAGATGTTGTTCACATTAGATACAGAGCTTGGGGAGGGAGGAGAAGGCTCCCAAAAAGAGAGGTACTGTTCTGAAGACATTTCAAATGCATAGGAGGGCTGTTGGCCTGTCTGCTTTACCTGATGTGCTGTGATTGTAGGCATCCTAGATAGACAAGCTGCTACCAAATCTAGGAGGAGTTTGCAACTGCCCTTGTGTAGCTGTAAATCTTCCAGGGCTTAAGCAAGCACCTCTGTGTGGCATTATCCTCTCTGGCTTTGTGATCCAGCCTCTTGTTTGGAGTTAATTTAAGCACCTCCAAAACAATTCTGTGGTGCTTTAGAACAGTCCAAGCCATGCTGAGTTAGCAGTTCTCTGTCAGCATTGTCTCAGTGCGTACCTGTGGCTAAAATTGCCCATATCAGGAATGGCACTGAGAACAAGACCAAAGAGTACATTTTGCCAATGAAGAAAATCTTTGTGCCTCCACACCTTGAGTATCACCTGCAATTTGTCCCTGCATTCTGCAAGAAGGCAGTGCAGAAGATGAGTGCTAAACTTGTTTACCAAATCCTACAGTACTGGATCAGGGAACATGTATTGAAACTGATCGGATGTAATTTAAAACAGGTTTTTAAAAGTGCCTTTCTTCAAAGCCTGTAATAAACTCCTAAAACTGGCTGCTGCAAGAAAGTGTGAAGTCAGAACACATCAAGATTTTCAAAATAGATTAGGCAAATTAATGGATAAAAGGTGCAAACCAGATCCTATTGGGAAGGCAGTGATATTCCCTCTAACACCTGAAATCTAACAGCAGGATGCAGAAGGAGCATGAGGGTTAGATTTCAGATAGTGGCTTTTTTCATGTGCTCTCCTTAAGCCACCTCTGCAACAGCCACTGTGGGAGACAGAAGCCTGGGTAATGGACATTGGTCTCACCACATGGGGCATTTCTGATAGAAAAAGATCAGATGGGCGTGCCCTTGGAGTGCTAAAAGAGCTCAAATTGCTGCCTAGAACTTCTGGTTTCAAGGCCACAGACTTAAAAAGGTACAAAATAAATCAGTACTTGCAGAGAAAGCAAGTCAAGAGGAGGTAGCTGCTACAATCCTTTGGAAGTCAGGAAGCAAGACTTTTTAGGAATCTGTTTGATTAGCAGACAGCTCAAAGGTGCAGTCTAGCAGACTGAGTGTGGCTCAGAAGTGAAAGAAGTAAAAAACCTTTTTTGTTAACATTTGAATTGAAAACATGAGAACCATGAATATACCTATGCAGTTATCTATCTTTACTTGTGGGAAATTGTATTAAAATGTCCTTGAGCTTCTTTCTTTCTGAGCTTGCTCTGATTTTGCAGTGGATGCATCTTCTGTGACAATGTCGTCCTGGGAATTACATCGCTTTTGGATCTACTTATCTTCTACTGGCTGAAGTTGATCCAGGGCTGAAGCTGGTATGTGCTCTCTTTTGCCAAGTATATCACCTTTGTGCACCAGGATGGGCTATTTCCAAAAGGAGTTGAAAGTTGTATTTGTCCAGCCCATAATGTCTTTTGTCACCCAGCTCTGCCCTTATTAGATACATTCTCTCTCCATAATATTTAATCCATCTGAAAAGATGAACTTGCACGTTTATTTGGTATAATAGCAAGGAAGCTCTTGGCACTTCAGAAGGCATTTCTCCCTTTGATCTAAAATAGCCTGTGTGCACTGACTTCTCTGGCACATTGCAATGTTCACCAGTTCTCTTAAGTTTTCCTGAGAGGAACAGGATTGTGAAGGTGGTGAAAGGGTGAACGGGGCAAGAATTTATTTGGTTTTTTTCTTTTAGCTGTTGTTGGCCTGACATCTGAGGAATGAAGCTAAATTTGTAAGGACTATATTTTAAAATATTTGCCAGTTGTTCCAGATAATAAAATAGGGATTTTTGTCCAGAGGAGAAGAAATGAAAATAAATAAACATGGATCTTTTTCACCTAATTTATGACCTGCAAAGAGGGTTGCTCCTCAACCTGCATGATTAAATCTCTCCAGTCAAAAGGGACCATTTTGATTACGTCTTCTATCAATAAAAGTCATGAAAACTTTTTTTTTCTAATAAGAGAAAAGAAATCCAGCAATATCGGGTGGCTGTGGTTTAGATTGTTTGGCCATTTCTACCAGGAATTTGACCGTGTTACAGGCAATATATAAATTATAGTCCCTCACCTTTAACATTGCTGTCAAATTTAGTTTAATGGACATTGCCTTTACTCATACCAATTTTACACATGGTAGAGATGGAAAGTCTTTTTGTATAGGTGTGATATTCTTTGTTCTTATGGATGCTGGTTATGGCACAGCTTTGGTTTTTGACCTTGTACATGTGTCAAGAGGGATTAGAAAGTTTTGTTTAAAATGTTGCATTTGATTAACATTTTTGAAGCCCAGTCTTCTTTTAGAAATACTTTGTGGCATAAGTGCTTTTGGAGGACAGTTGATTCCCAAGGGAAAAGCAGTTCTGTGTTAAGATCACTGTTCAAACTTATTATCCCAGCCTCAGAAATGTGTTTTCACTAACCTAAGAGTGTGATAAGCTGAAGGAGAAGGTGCACAGCTTAGGCATTTGGCATTGCTTCCACTGGAGCTGCTGTGCAGGGGTAGTGATGGAGGATCGTGAAGTGAGGTGTTCTTTCACGTCTTATCATGTCTCAGCTACTTTACAGTCTCTGGAGGGTCCCAGGCAGAGTTTCTGCAAGCTGCGCCTTAGTGTTCACCAAATTGTACATGTGCTGCAGATGTCCCGGGCTATCACCTGAAGTTTGTGATAACTACAGCACATGCTGTTTTGGATGATCTCAAAAGGGCATCTAGTATCTTATTTCTGAGGCATTTTTGCTGCTAGAAGCAATAAATTCAATTCTGTCATCATTAGGCAGGTGTTTATAAGTACTGCAAGGCTTTAATCTCTCTCCAGGGAGAAAAATACTTCAGGGGCCCATTCTACAACTTGGCATTTGCTTTGCATCTCTGGCATGTTCCTGTTTCTTTCCATGTCAGGAGAGCAAGCATGGTTTTATGGCTAGGACACAGGTCTTGAATCGTTTCTCAGCTTTGCCAGTGACTGCTACAAAGTATAGAGCAAATCAGTCCTTCAAATCACCAGCTCCAAAGAGTGAGGGTAGTGTGGCTTTTTATTTCTGTGGTGTGTTTCTTCTACATACTTTTAGGACACAGACTATGTTGTGTTAGATCTATATATCATGGATCAAAAATTTGTACACAAAGTCACCATCTACTGCTAGTAATAGAGCAGAAGTTTAATTGAATTTAATCAGAATATTTGATAAATTGACCTCCAAGCAACTTTGCTGTCATCCTTTACTTTGATAGTCATATGATGTGCCAACAAGAGATTCACGATTGTGATGTGACTACTGCAGCGTCTGGGTTTGGGAGAGTGGCAATGTGTGCCAACTCTGGTTTTCTTAAACAGATTTATGTGGGTAGTGAGCTAATTTATAACTGGATTATGAATTAATTTTCTTCAGACCTACAAAAGTTTATCCAAGCAATGTCTCCCTGGTCCCTGTAGGAAGCCCTGTGGTCTCTCACAGCCTCCATCTCCAAGGAGACAGTTTTTTCTGGCGCATCTGGTTCCTGGATCTGAAGCAGTTTGTACCATCTGAAAGGCCTGGAAAACCTAAAGTCCACTCACTGATAGTTGTTGAGCAGTCACTAGTGAAATTGTGCTGAAACATTTTGAAAATTATTTGGACAGCTAAGAGAAAACTCATAAAACAAAGAACACAGGGAAAGAAAATGCCTTGAAGAAGCTTTGAGTAGATTGTATAGAAGGCCAGTAGCTTTCATTGCTCTCATTTCTTACCTCAAGGAAGAAAAGAACATAATTTTTAAAGTTTTGGGGCCTGGGAGAAAAGTCATAAAGAAGTTCAAGAGGTTCTCTCCAGAAAATTTTGATGTGCCACACTGACCTTGGAACAGCCCACCCATAAAGGCAATGTTAAAACAATTATCTCAAGAAATTGTGGTGAACTGAAGAAAATAAATAAACATTTCCAAGTAAACTTCCCATATTTAGAAGAATATGGTAGAATAACGTTAAGACAATCAGGAAGGCTATGAGAAACACAAACAAATCCTTAAAGCTTTAAATATGAGCTAATTTGATGTATACATAAAGTCATGGCAACTGCTGCCATTTACAACAAGCAGTTAGTATTTGCTTTTAGCTGTAGTTTAATTTTTTTCCAATTAATTAAGATAATATTCTTTGTTTTACTCATGAAAACATTAACAAATTCATCATATTATAAACTATTGTTAGCCTTTAGAAATCAGTGCTGATGCAAAGAAGAAATTTTTCCATTGTTATTTTACAGCTTTTAATTTGTTTTTTTCAGGAAAAATACACCATAATCTATTTTTTTTTGTGAGTCTAGGAAAATTAAATTGTTTCCTTTCCTAACTCCCCCACTCCCCCACATCTGCACTTATATATGTTTTGCACACATATAAATGCAGATGTGCATACGCATTTCCCTCTCACAAGAAGGTAATGTACTTGCAAACATTCATATTATCTCTACCCACTTCTTTCTTGACTTTAATAAAATGATGTCAGAGTTTCACACTCTCTTGTGCTTAAAAATATGAGATCCTTAAGTACTTTAAAATGTGTAGTGCATTACCTTAATTTGGTATATTTTTATTCCAGTAAATAAATATTCATTCTTTTATTTTTTCCTGTGTTAGAAAGTTTCTGCAAGCGATTTTAACTGCTTTATTTTCTAAACTGATCCAGCCTTTTCTATCTATCTGTGTAGGTTGTGTCTCCCCAGTGCTGCTGAAGCTGGACCTGTGCAGTGTAAATGTTGAAATCTTGAAGCAAGAAGGAGGGGTGGCCCAGAGATCTGTAGTTTAGTGTATACAATCCTGGACTGGGAATGGGGAGAAAGAAGTTTGGTCCTTTATGTCCCAATAATTTCTTGAGTCTTTGTCTGCATTTGTTTTTGAATAACTCTCTAAAGTAAAATGCAGAAGCAGTCCATGGGACAGAATACCAGGAAGGCTATTGAGTTTCCTCTGGTAAGGTTCCTCATCTCTCCCTTGGTGTCTCTGTTTATGACTTCAAAACTGGTTTACCAAATCTATGTATCTACAAGATACAGTAAGCACCCCTGACTCTCCTTATGGCAAATAGAAAACACAAATGGGGTCACTTTATCTCATCTTAAAGCAGATATTTAAATGATGAGTGAAATGAAGCATTTACTCCTCCAGAACTGCAAGGGGAGCTTTTGAAGACTGGTCCAGGTGCCTGCATACCTCTGGTGCATGGACCCTCGTGGCACTATGAACAAAGACACCTCAGGCCAGTGTTAAGTCAGAGTGCCCCAGTTAAGTAGGCCTGGCTTAATATTTTACAGGAAAAGCCTGAGTTGAACAAACAACCTTTTGTTTCTTTATTCCATGGTTTTGTCTGCTGAAATCTGAGTAGCAGCCACTAGTATTTATCTGTTCTCCAAATTTGGTAAGAATAGGGAGAATCTCCCTTCCAAAAAAACTCCAAAAAACCCAACAAACCAACAACAAAACCTCAGGAATCACCACATAGAAAGAAGGGGATTGTGCTTGTTTAGTGAGCTGTATGCGGAGGAAGGCATTGGAAGGAAATTAAAGGCAAGGCCAGTGCTTAAAAACAGTGTGTACACAGTACCAAATGGCTGCTTTACCCTTAGCACAGCCACCTAAAAACTGTCCAAAGCTGCTCAGTTCTGCTCTCAGTGTGCAACCTGAATATATCCCAAGCTCAAATTGCAGTCCTTGAGACTGCAAAATCCATGTGGCCAGTTGGTAATGCTGAAAGTCAGTTTGATGTCTGCAAATGTGAACACACTGAGGCTGCCCCTACTTTTAAAGGAAGAATTAGCAAATACATATTTGGGCCCTTTGTTGTTATTGGCTTCAGTGGAAGGTGATGTGGAAACTGTTAAATCAGGTCTAGAGATTATGAAGTCGTAGGAATACTTTTATTTGGAGAAGAAACATGTAACACAAGAGAAGATCCATTCCATCTTCTCCACAGCACGTCTATTCAGAACAGTACATTTTAAAAAGTCATTGTTAAGGTGATGACTCTGAAAAACATAGAGACACATATTTCTTCCCTCCTTCATAATAAGGAATCAGAATCACATACCCATCCTTTGTACAAACCAATTGCTGGGACTTGGCATTGTCCATCTAGCCATAGCAGTATATAATATGGGCAAAACCACAAACCCTAAGAAAGACGCAAAATTTTGCTTTCACAAAGTGACTCTGCAACATGTGAAACAGATAAACTCTAAACTCTTTTCCCTCCAGATCAGTGCCAAGGTCAGCACAGTATGGGGAAGATGCAGCTCTGATCATGAAGGACAGAAGGAGGAAGGAGCTGAAGGGGGTTTGCTGAACGGCTATACCCCTTCCACGCAACACCACCTTCTAGTTCTTGGCAGCTCCAGCTGCAAATTGCCTAAAAATTCTGATAGATGTGCTATGCCTGCCCTAGAATCTGAGTTACTCAGTCTTAGATTTCTGCTCCCTGATTAATTTTTTCTGGATTATTTAATTTGTGACTCCTGAAGTACAGAAGTTATTAGTAGCTGCATTACCCATAGTGTTGTGACCAATAATGTCTGGCACATTCCTGGTTCAGCTATTGTAAAAATGCTTAGGGTTCCTCATCCTAGGATAAAACTAAGCTTTGAAAACAAATACCAGAAATCTTGCCTATGGCCTTTTCTCCAAAACCAGCGCAATTAACTGCAGGGCCATGTTTCCCCTTAGAGCAGGAAATCACTCAGCTGAAAGTATTATAAACCATTAAATAGTTATCAAGTGTTTTTCCAGGAGTTTTTCAGTACTCATCAGAAAATAGTATCATAACTTATATACGCTAATTTTGACTCTTTCACGTGTGTATGTAGTGTAACTTCCATTAATGTGTGTCATGGTTTAACTCCAGCTGCCCCACAGCTGCTCCCTGACATGGAGTGAGCACTGCACAGCACCAACTCAAACATCAGAGTGTTACCAACATTGTTCTCGTCCTGAATCCAAGACACAGCACCCTTCCAGCTACTGAGGAGAAAATTAACTCCATCCTATGCTAACCTACAGCAAAGTGCCTTTACATTTACAAAAGGAGTACTGTAAAAATGACCTCATTGTCTCTCACATTTTTCTTTTAATGGTTTCAGATCAAATTTGCCTACTTCAAATATTATTTTAAAAAACTGATGGTGTCATTCACTGATCCCACTTTGAATCACATTTTGTTTTTTCTTGGTTGCATTTATAATGTGAATGGCTTAATTATTTCACTGTCAGTGTTATTAATGGTGTGCAAGAGGGGATGGAGACTGGCCCTTCAAGCCTTCCTCCCTTTCTATCTTGTCCTCATAGGAATTGTTGTAATTGTAGACTGTTAACAGAGGAAAAATCTGTATTGTTTGGCCAAATGTGGAGATAGATCTGGATGAGAAAGACAGAGCTTGGTGAGAAGGAACCATACACTAAACTTTTCTGATCATTGTTGTATTTTAAGACTAATGAGAATTTAGTACACATGTTGAGTGAAAGGATTTAGGCATCTTAAATCACTGCAAAACTAGATTCATTGGTGGTTGCCTTCTGTTTCCTTCCAACTTATCTCCAGAGAATTTCTGTAGGAGAAACCTGCAACCTTAAATCCCACCCCAGAGATTTGTGTGTTGCTGTTGGGTGTTGCCCAGGATCCAGGAGAAGGCTGCTTCACCACATGTCACAGCTCTATTGCTTCAGCCCCCTCCACTCTCCCATCAATGCTGGAACTGTTTCCTGGCCATTGTGTGGCTTCCCCAGAAGAAGTAGATTTGTCTGCGTTCAAGCATTTTGCATATACAGCCTTGTCAGCTAAGAGTATCAGAAGAGAAGAAAGGAAACATGCCACTAATTAAACCATCGGTTCTGGTCTATGTTCTTACAGAAGCAAAATGCTCTGTTGAGAGGTTTAACTTCTGTCATGTGGGTAGCTGGTTTAAACACTGCTAGAAAACATCTCTTGCCAGTATGCACCACATCTCCACAGATTTTGTTGTGGAAGCTATGTTTGCAAAGATTTTGAACTATGGAGAAGGTTCTAGTCACAGGGTGGAAGCGCCATTATGTTGAAAGTGAAACTTCAGTTTTCCTAGTCTGTAATGGAGTCTGAAACTGCATGAAATGGGGATAAACAGGAAATGTACCCCAGTACCTCCTAACACTTGAAATGGAAGCTTGCCTTTGGAGCAGATGCTTTGTAAATACTTCCTCTGCCTGGAAGCTTCTCATCCCCTGCAGAGCCTCCAGACAATAACCCAATGCAGGCTTCAGCAGAGTAATTTGCACTGGCCCTTGGGGCAGTTTATCCCCTAGTCTCTTTCCCCAGTTTTGCTGACTGGATATGTTTGTGTGCATCCACTCTCTTGCAGTGTTCAAGAGTTCCTGTGTGTGAACAGGGTGGATGTCTGGGAGCAGCAGCAAGGCACCTGAGACTGATGTGTGGGTCCTGAGTGAGCAGCAGCTCAGTAAAGCCAGCAGTAGGAAGGGGAAGAATTATAGAATAGTTTGTGTTGGAAGGGACTTTTAGAGTTCATCTAGTCCAATAAATGCAGCTGCTTTCTGTCCCATGTGGCCTGTGCCTGTGGGCTACTGTGACCCGTCCCTGAGATTTTCCTGCTGGTGGTGTTTTGTGCAAAAAGTGAAATCTGAAAATCTAGTGCAGGGGGTATTACAGATAATAACCTTTCCACAGAGAACAATGGACAGAAGCAGCAGGACATCAGATGTGACAGTGCCTCCAGTCATCTATCAGGCAGTGTTGGCCGTTCCAGTGGTTTGTATAAGTGGAAGAATTCATATCAGAAATATTTCCCTTCCATCCAGCCTAGAACATCTGGGCTTTGCTGAAGTCATTAAGTGCAGTTATTTCATTGTGAACTAAATGCCAATTAGCAGAGTGAAGCCATGCTAGAAACGGGCTACATGACTAAAATTTTTAAAACCCATGGTGATCCAAACAAACTGGGAGTAAAGTGCAGAAGAATGAAAGCTCCTTTTCACACAGGTTTTATGCATTTACTTGAGGACAAGAGGGAAATGTGTCTTAACATAAGCTTCATTTTCAAGGGAATGCATACATGGATTGGCTGATCTATTAATTACAATAGAATTAAGGAAAATGTTACTTTTCACAGGGTTTTTAAACCACCCTTAGCACTGCCACTGCTATCACTGCTAGTGTCTGGGAATTACAGGAAAAAAATGTAAACCTGTATCTGTATGACTTGGTTTAGACTATGAAATTACTAGACTTGTCTGGTTCACTTTTCTTCATGGGCAATGCACTGTTCTGGCTTTCATATCCTATAAAAGTAGTGATGCCACAAAATTGCAAGGGAAATGCTTTGGTCCCACAGCATAGATATAATTAAATCCAACTAAAGTATTTTCATTGCGTGAGATGAGGAATCTTAAAAAAATAAACTAGACCAGCAACTCAGGTAATAACATAAATATAATTTTTAATACTGTATTATCAGACAGTTGATGAGAATTTTGAATTTAATTTTTAAATACTTTCTTTAATGAAACATACAATCATTATCATATGGTATAATGCCTATAACCAGCTATACCTAACAGGATTGTAATCCTGTTGAGCTGCTGTAATGGCATGAACCACAAAAGCAAAACCCAAGCGGTTTATCAATGTCAACAAACTCCCAGATGGAATTACAGTCTTATACGCACCATTTAGCTGTATGCTATTCATTACAACATATGACAAAAATTATGCTTCTATTAAAAATGCACAGATGAGAATATGTGTTGTTGAAGAGGGATTGTTTAAAGAGCAGAAGGCATCTTTTGCTGCAATGCAGTCTTGTTTTCCGTGCAATGCCTTTTCAGGCATATTTGCAGAAGGATGGGGAATTAGGTTCAAGTCCTGAAAGAAATGTTGTGACTTAGGCTCAGTAGAATATTTCTGTTTTTTTCTTTTCTTTTTTCAGCACACTTTCCTTGTGCTGTCCATGTGTGGTGAAATCTGGCCACCCTAGGTGAAAGCATGAACTGGAGCATGGCAGTGAGAATCTTTGAGAAATAAACCACGAGGTGCTGGCCTTGGAAGTAGTCTGGAACCCACTGGGACTTTGTAACAGAGTGGAGACAGCCCTTGGATGCTGTAAGGATCATTATTTTGTAAAATTTCAAAACTTGTCAAACAGTATGGATTCCAAAGTTCAATGTGCGGTTTGTGCAGTCATTTTTGTAGAAAAGTCCCAGTGTAAAAAAAAATAAATTTCCCAGCTTAAAATGAACTTGCAGTGGAAAGCAGTGCCATGAGACCAACTTGAAGCTAAATTGTACCTAGTAAAAGTGTTTTCTGGCTTGGAGCTATGTTGGGAACCCCCAAAGCATTTGAAGAGATCCTCAGTGCTTCGAGCAGCACTCACCTATTATTGAAGTAGATGGACTCTCCAGTATTTACCGCTATGATGGCTGCATGAGCAAAGAGAAGAGGTGAAAGCAGAAAAGGTTGAATGAGGGAAGTGGTTTGCTGTGCCATAGGACCCTCCAGAGAGATGTCAATTCTGTGGATGACCATTCCACCAAGAGGGATGGCAGCTCTGGGTCTCACCGGGAGAGTTCAGCAGGTCACTCCAGGGAGGCAGTAAGGCAGGCTCTGTGAGAACAGTGTGCTCCTGTCGGTTTAATTCCTTGCTGCAATATCAGAAATAGGGTGATGGCACGGTAGAATAGTGCTTTCGGTACCTCTGAGTTATTTAATTCCCCTGTCCTAGGGAACTGAGACATGCTTGCCTGGAGCTGGCTTCTCCAGGTGTGCTTTATGCAGGAGCAACAATGGTGGGCACAAAGAGGATACGTGTGCAGGATGAAGAAGGAAATCACTCCTTTAAATTCCGTGCTTCAGCCAGCAGATGCTTGGTGCAGATTTCTGCAGCATGCTCAGTGTGGAAGACATGTCTGGGGACATAAATCCTGTCCTCATGGCCCATGTGACATGCATATTGTAGTTTAAACCCAGATGACAACTAGACATCACTCAGCTGTTCACTCAGTCCCCCACCAGCAGAATGGGGGAGAGTAGCAGTGAGAAAACTTGTGGGTTGAGATAAAGACAGTTTAATAAGAGAAAAAAAGGAAGAAAATAATAAAAATAATAAAAAAATATACAAAGCAAGTGATGCACTGTGCAGTTTCTTACTGCTCACCAATAGATGCCCAGCCAGGCCCTGAGCAGCAGCCCCTACCCAGCTTTCCTCTCAGTTTATGTACCAAGCACGAGGCCATATGGTATGGGATACCACTTGGATAGTTGGGATTAACTGTCCTGTCTTGTGCCACCTCTTGTGCCATCTTCTTGTGCCTCTCCAGCATTTTTACTGACAGAGCATAGGAAGCTAGAAAGACCTTGACTTAGTCGAAACAGTACTTAGAAACAAATAAAAGTATAAGTGTATTATCAACATTATTCTCATGCTAAGTCCACCACATATCACTGTACCAGCTACAAAAAATTAAATCTAAAAAAAAAAAAAAAAATTTTAATTTTAAAAGCTAACTCTATCCCAGCCAAAACTAGGATAATGCACATCCCCAGCTGGCCACAAATGTATGCCCACAAATGCAGGGTGCTGCCATCATTGGCTGGGCAGCTTGTCTGAAGTCTTGACAGAGCATCAGTCTCATAATTTACTTTTCTTCTGAGCTGGGCATACCTGGAGATTTCTTTCAAACATATTGAACCTAGCTTAGCAGAGAGAAAGCAGGGAATGCCTTGGATTGTCACTGATGGGTGACAGTAGCTGGGCAGCATCAATCTCATGAAGGACAAGCTCCAGCCTATAAATGGACAGGATGGAAATTAAGTTAATTTACAAGATAGCAAGAGATTTTAAGGGCAAAGACTAGGAAATTAGATTGAACTGGGCAGATATATTTTCTTTAGGTTAATCTTGGGTTTTCATTGTTTTAGTAAAGCAGATTTCATCCCAATGTCTTCTCAGGCCTAGACCCCTCTATCTTTCATGTTTTCCTCACATACCAATCCCAATTCAAAGCTTTGTTTTCAGAAAAAAGAATTAGAAATGAGAAAGTTTTCCTGTAAGGTTTATGTTTTGTATTTCTCACTGTTGTTTGTATGCTGTAATTCCATGAGATGTCAGTAGTAACATGTTTCAAGATACTAGAAATACCACCATAACATGCAATTGTTGGAATATTTCACACTCTGTTTTATAATAGAAAGACCCTGTTTTTTACAGGAACAAGCATGAAAATATAAAACCACAAATGAAATTTAAAATGTCTCAATTTTCTGAACAACATTACCTCTTTTTCAAGAAAAATGCCAGAAAAGCAGAGCATTTTTACAAAATCGTTGTTATTAAATTCAGGGACCAATTGGTTGAAAAAGGAGAACCTTAAAATCTTTGTGCAAACTTCATTTTGCTGTCCTCAACAACTTTCACAAGGAGACTAAAAGCGAGAAAAACCAGGCATGACATTACCCCAGGCCCCTTCCCATATCTCTTGGTGCTGTTCCTCTCTGTCTGAAATTGGTTGGTGGAGATTCCTGAGTGAGCTAGAAGTAGCAGGTGAGAGGGTTAAATAAGCTCCTTAAACTATTTCCATCCTGCCTATGCTCTGTCTTAAATTCCTGAATTACTCACCCAGCACAACTGTTTATTTCATTATTAAAATTAGGCTACAGGGCTCTCCCTTCTCCCACCCACGCATGATGATCACGGAAGGAGAACTGCTCCCACATGGATTACAAGGTCTACTATTAAGTGTGAACTTCATATTTAATTGTAATTGCTAGAAAAATATAATTTAACAGCGAAGTATGCTGAATTTGTAACAAAGTACCCCTTTTATTTGAGCAGGAGTATGGATGCTGCCCAAATGTGTCCGCATGGTTCCAATTAAGCTGAGGAATGTTTAATGTAAAACTCAACTTGATGAAAATAACTAAAGTTTCTGACAAACCAATAAATTTGAGTCTAGAAAGCTCTGCATATA
Organism: Melospiza melodia melodia; assembly: GCF_035770615.1. NCBI lineage: Eukaryota > Metazoa > Chordata > Aves > Passeriformes > Passerellidae > Melospiza > Melospiza melodia. The sequence continues at coordinate 33,107,398 of NC_086196.1, forward strand.
CAGTACAGTCAGGGAGGGGCAGCACCCACTGGGTCATCAATTTTGGTGCAGCCTTCCTGTTCGTTTATGCTAAAATAATACTATGTAGTTAATTCAATTTCTTCCCAACTGTAAACATAGAGAGGAATGCTGGATGCAGATCTAACTGAGGATGGAGGGGGGCTCATTCATTAGCCTCTGTGCAATTTCCAGGCTGAAATGCTAAGAAATTTAAACCCAGCATTGCTTTCCTTCTTTTCCTGCTTTTTCCTTCTTCTTCTTCTTTTTTTTGTTGGTGGCTAGCACACCAAGAGGTCAGAAAATGGGAGTGTTTGTTGATGGAGAACTGAACACATGGTTGTCTGTAGGAGCTACCAAGGATGCTGTTGATGCTGCAGGGAGATTTTCAGCAGATCTCTCAGTGAGTTCTACTCTTCTCAGCCCTCTTGTTACTGGCAGGTCCCACCTCAAGATTTTGTTGAAGCTCATGGTAATGTTGGGATCACAGTCTGGACACACCTAGGTAAAACCAGCTGAGTCCAAAGTGTGACCTTCTATTTAATATAAGTTTTGGGCTGGGTTGGTGTTTTGGTTTTTTTTCAGTAGAATTTCTGAATTATAAAAATAAAGCTATTGTGGTTAATGCTTACATGCAGGAGGAAATTGATGGTGGACTGTTTTATCAATGCTGATGTTGTGAATAAAAAAGGCAGTTCCTGGGAGAGCTGCCTTCTGAAAGGGGAGAGCACCAGGGCTGTAAAAATCCCCAGAGAACTGGTGCCCAGGGATGCTGGTTATAACCCTGCAATGAGAGCTGCTGCGTGTGATAAACAAAATAATCATCAGCTTTTTATAAAACTTCCTCAAGAACCAGGGAAGATAATTTCGCGGGGGTGAGTTCAAAAAGAAGGCAATAGGTAAGAATGTTTAGCTTTTCACTGCTGCTGTTACCAGGCTGTACCTCACTTTTCTCCACAGGTGCATGTGCAGACAGCCCAGACTCAGGTTTCAGAGGGGGCTGCATGCCCAAGGGGTTTCACCACTGACTAGAACAGGGTCTGTAGAAGGGACCAACTCTGGGCTGCCCCAGGTGACCCCACTGTGCCCAAACAGTGCAAGGGGACAACGTGCTGGGAAACCACCTGTGTTGGTGAGGGATTCCTCATCATCCTCTGAACCACCAATCTCTGTTCTACCTAATACTCTATTTCTCATTGCAAAATACATCTTATATACTCATTTCCCTCCTCACATGCTGAAACTCTGACCTCCTCAGCAATGGTTTCCATGCCTACCAGGATAATGTCTGTTCCATGTTTTAGGCCAGGCCATGATATGCTCCTCTAAAATGCATTAAAAATTATCTCCGTTAACATGAATTGCTGTCTAATTCTGTTCAGTGTTTGTGCACAGACTACATCTCTGAATTCATCTGTCATCTTTTCTTATTCAGGTATATTCCTAAAGGATCTTGTGCAAGGGGAGTTTTGTTTCTCCAGACCTTTCCTCCTCCCTGCCAACATTGTAAGACAAAAGAAAAGCTGACTAATTAATTTTCAGTTTCCTCTCTACCTACTGAGAGATCTGTTTACACTTTAAATGGGATAGGCCAAGTTGCTCTTGCCCTCTCAAGGCCAAAATAAGAACAGACTTTAAAAGAAGACTTTCTAAGTACCTGTGTTGCTAGAAATATTTAGCTTCTGAATCTTGTGACCAAAGCAAATTGTTCATTTGAGCAGAATACAATGGACTTTTATTTCCCATTATGGGAAATACAATCTCTGAGATCCTGAGAGCATCATTTGGTAGCTGAGGCTTGAGGGTCAGTTCAAAGTTATTGCTAGCTGTCTCCTGCTCCTGCTTTCCCTTTTCTGCCTGGTCTTCTGATGAGAGACTGCTTCAGTCAGCATTTAAGTAACCTTCTAAAGGCTAAGAAAGTTATTTTTGCCAATTTTTCTCCTAACTTCACAAATTCAGAATGCTCCGTCTAAGGTAATTTTCAAATACAGTGACAGAAATATGGGCTAAATAATCAGAAGAGACTCAGAGGATCTAATATGTATTTAAAACTATCAAGATATATTGTTCTATTTTCCCAGAAGTGTAATAATGAATAACCATAAACCTGGCATGCTTATATTAATCTCTATAGGATATTGCAGTTTGCACTCAAGACCTGAAGTATTTTTTTCTGTGACAGCATGAGTTGGTTTGCATCTTATCCATTTTCTCTATGCTAGACAGGTCTATGCATAAGCCATGTGCTATTTTATTATTCTACAAAGACAATAAGTAGATGATAATGCAGAGGGAGAAAAAACCAGATTTTTATTTTCTAATTTTCAAATACTATCAACAAATTTGATTTACATAAGATATTTCTACACTTTGGAAGATAATTTTGTTGATATGGCAGAACTTTAAATTGGTACTTAATGAATAGCTTGATATTTTTGTCTGTCTTTATCTCAGAATAGAAACTTGCTCACGACACTGGGCAAAGAGGAGTTTGATAACCAGGAGCAACTTCACACTTCAACATCTCTGCTTAGACACATCTACAAAGATACTGAAGGGGAATGGGTGTGTTTGGGACTTGTGGGTCTTTAACTTATGGGACAGGGACTTTAACTCCCTGTGGGTGTTCTTCATTGTGGGTATCTGATCCAGGGTATGACATTATCACTTATGTGTCTGCAACAAGCAGGCTGTGTTTTGTTCTCTTCAGGGTTTCCAAATGCCTGGAATACTGGAGAAGGGGAAACCATATCTTTCTAGAGCTTATTTTTATGGAAAGTATTATGAAAAGGGATACTTAGGAAATGGCAAGTCACCAGTATGCTTATTAAAATGACCTTAAGGTCAGATTCTGCCACTGTTAATCAGAAGAGTTGTACCTTACTCCTTGAGGTTTCCTATTGGATTCTGTGGGATTACTTAAGGAATTCAGGTAGTACCTGATGGGACCAAAGTGGCAGGGAGTCTGGCTCCTAATAAGCAAGCAGCTGTAGTGCAGCATGTCTTCATTTTTACCTTCTATTTCAGCTAGGTAAAAAATATTTCAAATGCAAGTTATTTTGTTTTGAAAATCTCTACTTTACGGAGATGAAATTTTGTGTAGCAATTATTTATATATTTTTGATCAATATTTTAATAGATTTATTTTTGTAATGTGGAGTCATCTTTGTTGAAAATGTACTTCTAGATTAGAAGCTCTCCATCTTTTTATTTTCAAAAAATCTGCAATAGAAAGAAAATAATTTTCTTGTGATGTCTCCTTGAAATCCTGCAAGTTTCACATAAGATATTTTCCAGGGTTTGTTTGCGTTTCTCTTTTGTTTTAAATTTATCAGGCCAAAGAGTTTGATTTTAGAAGAACTGAGCAGTACTTCATGGTCTTTCTGAACTGACAATTGGTGAACAGTGGCCTGATTCAATATTGTAATATTGTAATAGCTGCATGAAACAGAATGAAGCCATGTTGTGGTTTGGGAATGGTATTTCCAGTTTAGTGCTCCCATTGATTGTCCCCAAACCATGTGCTCCCTCCTTCCCCTGCAGCAGGATAGAGAGAAGAACTGGAGTTACAAAACCTGAAGATCACTGGCTGAGATAAGAGTAATTTACTGGAAATAGCAGAAAAGGACCAGTAACAACAATACTAATGACAGAGGGTACAAGAAAGAGAAGAATGATTCACACAGGAAACCCCCGACAACACCTGGCTGCTCCCTCCGCCGTGCTATGCCAGTTCGGAAGAGAGCACTTCCCACATCCCCCAAAAATGGCACGAAGTAGTAAAAAAAGAAATTCTGAGTCCCTGCCACGTCCCCTCTTGCCTACTGCTTGAAATTACCCCGGTTCTGGTTTCTATACAATTCTGAACATAAATGGGAAACTCACCTATGAAAAATTATTTGTACTTCTGCAAAATAAAGAGATGAGAACTTATTTGCACACTTTTATACACTGGGAAAAAGGAATGCCAGAATTAATTTTTTCTTGTCCTTGCTGGAGAAGAAAACAAATCTGGCTAAGGTTTCACTCTAATAAATAGGTTCTTTTCAGCCAGACACAAACCTCTTCTTTGGGCATTTGCAAGAACATTCCTTGCTTTGAGTGTTAGTTCAGGTTGTTGGACTTGAACTCAAGGACTTGAGCACTACAAGAAGGTATTTTACTAGTAAAAGCTTTCATTTTTTCAAAGTAATAAAGGGTTGTTGTTTGTGGGGCTTTGGGGGGGTTTTGTTGTGTTTTTTTGTTATTCTCTTTTTAATAAGCCAGCAAATTTAAAAATGCTCAGATACAAGGAAATTCTGAGATACACAGCTTGCAGTGTAGATGTGTAGCCCTTTCAGAGTGTTTCAGAACCTAGAAAGGATTTATGCCCTGTGCTAGTCCTGTGCTCACAGGCAAGCTTAACGCTGTCTAGTCTAATGGGGAAATTTTTCACACGAAACAACAAAACTAGATTTTAAAAAGAGCTTAATAATGACTTAACTGCTTTGAGGTGTGCACTATGCAAATGTAATTCAGAGGAATCAAAAGTCAGTGTTCAAGTCAGAAAACACACGATTCAATGTATTTTCCTGTGCCCTGCTTTCTGTGATCTGTTGTGACTGCAGTTATTGAGATGTCTCCTTTTAACTTCTCTGTGATGAAAGCAATCCTGATTATAGAAAATAGAACTTAAAATAAAGGTATGTCTGAATGGTGTCCTAAGAAAAGACAGGCCGTTTGCTCCTTTCCTTGGGCCAAACTGTGCCTTAAGAGTATGAATGTAAATGTTAGTGATTTTTGCAAGTTTCCTGGATATAATGATAAAATATCTGGTGGACTGTTTAGGTAACCAAGAATAAATATTTCTTATAAAAGAATAAATATTGTTTTTTTTAACTAAATGCAAAATATTTCCCTCAAATAGAAGTAGAGACAAAGAAATTTCTTTTTTCATAATCAATGTGAGTGATTGACATGGCAACTTAAATGCTGAAAATATATCTGGATTTTTCCTGGTGTTAGGGGATAAGCCTCAAGATAATCCCCAGAATGGAGAAATCCCTCACCTTCCATTCTGTCTAAATGTTTATAAATCTCTTTTTGCTCAGGCAGACTGTCCCCGAGTTTCTCTTTTCATAGTTTGTGTTGGCTGGAAGCAGGGGGAGTCTGTTATATTTAAATTTGTTTACATTATATTCATGGCTATTGTATTCCTTAATTTTTAAAATGGTCATAAACATTTTAAAATGTCATAAACGTTTCCAGTGCTGAGGGCACATAAGCACCTAAGCCCACACTAGCCTATTGTCCTGGTGAGACATGGTCACAGTTTGGCACTGTCTTCTGCTCCTTACTCCTTTGTAGCTGTTGCCTTGGTGGCTCAGTAACACTCTCATTTGCTTTTTCAATTGCCATCATAGTGATTCACCCCCTTATTCACCCCTTTTGCTATAAAATCAGCCTGAACCCTTATGCTGTGTCTCCAAGGGCCTCTCAGAGTTGTGTTCAGACTTACAATTGCATTGGAAAGAATAACATCTTTTTAAAATATGGAAGAAAAGTATTTCTTTTGGTTTTTAGCACTTTTTATTTTATATTCTAAGCTCTGTTATCTCATTCTACATTATGTTTGCTTTTGTGCTTATTATGATTTTTTTTTGTTTTGTTTTGTTTTGTTTTGTTTTGTTTTTTTTTTTATTGCTAGCCAAATCAGGTGAACATTTTTGGCTCTATCACTTTTCTGCACTTCATAGTGTATAATGCTTCTTGTATCTCTCTCTTGGACTTGTTACTTGTGACTCCGTTTCTGTGGTTTTCCTCTTTGCTATGGAGTCAAAAATGCATTTGCAGCTTTGTTGTTGTCATCCTTGGTTGTACAATAGAGTCTTGGGCCTTTTTCTTATAATATAATAAATTATTTATAAGAAGCCCTTCCAGGTTTTATGGTCTAACCTTTTCCTCACAGTTCTTCTTGCAGCATTCTTTACTTGTGAAAACTATGTTTTTATGATTGTTCAACCCTATTTGTGAAATGTAAACTTATTTTAAGACAACTTCTCAGTTTTAGTTTGGTAACCAATTTATTCACCAGAACACAACTAAAAATTGAGGTTAACACTATTGCTGAACTTTAAGGCCTTATTGCTTAACTTTAAATAACCCTACTGCTTCACAGAAAATTTTCTTACATGGGAAAGAAAGAAAAATTTTGCACTTTGGGATTCCAGAACAATTTAGATAGATACTGATTTTCCTTTTTGTCTGTTGACCTAAAAAGGAAAATCAGTATCTATCTAAAAAACTGCTGATGCACTGGTTCTTTCTCCTCACCAACCAACAAAGTGATGCTTCTGGAGAGGAATTCAAACCCCTAATTCACTGACATTTAGCAGGCTTTGGTGTGGGTTTGGATGAGCCCATATTTCAAGGAATGTGTATGAAGTTTGATGAACACATCATCTGTCACTGAAATCCATTGTTTTGCTCACATTTCTTCTGCCCATTGCTGAAAGAATGAAGACAAGGGTGATGTTATACTCATGTCAAATCCCAACTGCAGATATCATACCCTTGGCTTCTACTCTCCTAGCATTTGATACCAATCAAATATGGTTTTTTTAGGATATGATTAGCTGTACCGTATTAAACAGTATGGCACTGTGATGATTATAGCTTTATTAAACTAGGAACAGAAGAGGTTATGAATTTGTTTTTCTGTCTGGTAACTGGGTGCTTAAGCTCAAGTTCAGGAAAGAATTTCTATGGAAAAGCAAGCTTACAGCATGCTTAATGTCAGTCACAGGTCTGCACCACATTAAGGCACATTTCAAAGAAAAAAATTACACATGGCCACAGGTGTTTTTAAATATGGGGACTTCAAACATAAATATGAGAGGGGGTTTTTGCAAGAAATCAGGAAAAAAATCTGTGTGCTGGTGTAGGAGTGTACCCAGGATATGTCCTTGGTGAAGTTCCCTTGTTTTCCTAGGATTTTCACTGTGCAGTCCCATAGATACGACTCAGGCAGCATCATCATGAGAAAGTCAAGTAAGCAGGAACGTGGCAAGCAAAAGGGAAGAAACATAAAGCAAAAATTTTTCTTACCAGTCTGCTTTTCAAGGGGTATAATTGACAGAAGTTACCACAGTTGCTCTGCTAACTGGGCAGTCAAGTTAGAGATGCAGTCTGTGGTACTTTGTTTTCTAACAAGTGTTTTCACTTTTACTTTTTTTTAATTTGAGTTGCCATTGAGAACATTTTGATTAGTTTGTAATCAAATTTATTTACAGTATTCTATGTCTGTAGTTAATTTATGAGTAGTTCTTGGCACACTTCAAACAGATGTAATGGCTTTGCAATGCATATAGTGTATTTCTGTTTCCTGACTGAATGAGAGGAATGAGATTTCCACTGCAAATATTTTTTGTAGGGCTTCAAAATTTGCTTTTCCTGAGTATCTAAAAATATTTTTAATACTGTTTCCATGAGCATTCCTGTTTCTGTGAACACAAAGTCAACATGGTTGAAATGAAGAGTTTAAAATTTTAAAGGAAAAATAAAGCGCTTCTTTTTTAGTGCAATCATCCAGCTTGACCTGAAAGTCACTTTAATCCTAGTTCTAAGGTTTCATAGGGAAGTACACAGCCACAGGCACGTTCACACATTACTTGTGTTCATGGAAGCATTAAGTGAATTTCCAAAGTCCTGTCTCAGCACATGCTAAATGCAGTGGGAAAAATTTTTTAAAAATCTCTCTCACTGTTGAATCCCTGGACCTTGTGACTTCATGTCAGGACTCATGCAGGAAAAGGGAGTACCTAAATTTCATGTGGATAAGCAGCAGCACTGACACTGTGGTGCAAGAATAATTACATCAGACTAGAGGAAACAAAGCAGTGTTGGGGCTGACTACAAAATTGCAGTTTTTCAAGTTGTGGGAAGAAGAACTATGTAGCAGTTGTCAAATTTCTTAAAGTGGAAACACCTTTCCTCTAACACTACCAGCAAGAGATAGCCCTTAAACGTTTCTGAATGACATAAAAACCAGGACCAACAACTTCACCTTTGTCCTCAGGAATCTCTTAAAAATATGTAGGAAAGCACCACCCTACAGCTCTTTCATGAAAGACAGTTTTTCTAAAATGCCTCTGACACAGATATCCCCACCCTGCAGCAGAGCAGGGTGGATATGCTGGATGGAGAGCAGATTAGATCAACTCTCTGTCACGCTCCTGTCAGTCACTGTGTGTCCTGAAATGGAAAGAAACCTACAGCAGGTGAGTCCAGCCCTTCAGTGAACTAAACCAGCATCTCCCCTGGCTGCTTGCTAGCGATGGTCAAGATTGCGTTTCTCTTGGGCCAGTTTATTTGGATCTTGGCCCAAGATCCAAATAAACTATGTGGCTCTGTAAGTGATGAACTAGACCAAAAGGATCTAAAGTGCAGGCCCAACTTGGCTAGATTTCTAGGGATTTTACAACTGAATTTTTTTGTTTTACTTGTGCAACATTTCCAAGAAATACTTTACTGTGTGTGTATATATATATATATATATATATTTAGCATAGCTGTCTGTCAATTTTCACGGCAAAAAAGTATTTGGAAACTGGAGAATAATAATAGTAGAGTTGTTTTTAAAGGAATCACCCTACACCATTCTAGGCCAAACCCCTTTATTAAAGTTTTATGAAAATCCTCCCTGTTTTTTACATTCCAGTTGAGTCTATTAGCTTTTCAGGTTTTGATGATCTAGCAGGTATAAGCACTTCTCACATTAAATGCAGTGTTGACAAAGGATATTCACTAGCAAAGGTTTCATTAACTGGGGATTATACTGAAACCTTTTCCCAGAATTGCCAATAAATGGAGCCCTAATCAAAAATTTGGCTTTAAATTCAAGTGCAACTAATATAATTCTGTGTTTGGTTTAAAACTACCTGTGGTTATTTTCTCATTTTTGCAATATTCAGCATTATGCCATCTGAACTCTAAAATAGCATTGTTCCTATGGAGAAAAAGCAAACTTAAATCTCATGTATGAATGAACCTCGAGTTTAACTTCTACTTCCAATGAGTACTGTGGAAAAAGAGCCCATTCCTGCAAAGATGGAGAATTAACAAGTTCTCTCAAATGACACTGCAGGTATTGAACATGCTTCTCAGCCAGGGCTTGTTCCTGGAGTGAAGGTCCTGAGTTGGCGCATCTACAGTGTGTCAGCACAGCTCGGGGTGGGGAGGTGCCTTCCCTGTGCTGGTCAGAGTTTATGGTGGTCACAGCCCCCATAAGAGGGTGCCTTTGGTGCCTGTGGATTTGCAGCTCCCCACAACACTCAGGTACACTGCCTGGGGACAATCCAGCACCAGGGCAGACAATAGGAATTTTGCCATTGATGTAAGCAATCTGGCAATCCTGTTGACCTCACTATAAAATAATGTAATGCCCTCCCCTGGGTCTCTCTTCCAGAATTGAAGGTATCTGGAAAAATCTTCTGTTCTTCACTCTCCGGGTATGCGAAGAGACTACAGCATCTGCTGGCTTCATCAGTCCAGAAAATCTGGAAATTTGCAGACCCTGTAGGTAGGTGCTGGAGTCTTTCTAAGTTTGCTTGTGCACTACAGTGACCTGTTTCACTCTCTTTCCAGGAAGAAAAATTCCAGTGACCAATTAGGGGATTGAAGGGAGGCATTTGGGGCCCTGTCACTGTGCTGCAGATCCTGATGCAGGCCCAAGGAGGAGAACCATGTTCTGGAAAGGCAATAAGAGCATGATCTAACTCTCCTAAACTCAGTGGGAATCTCTCCAAGGATCTAATAGGTTTTGGGTTTACAACATGGTCTTTTAAGATGAAGGTTTTGAAACTACCTGAGGGAGCTGAGTATAGTTTTCTACTCAAATTAATAGAAACTGGATATTTAAATTCCTTAGATGTCTTTGAAAGCCTTACCTCTAAGTAGCATATAAAGATCTTCTGTAACTTCCATTGCACCTAATTTACAATTTATAGTTAAGATGATGTAAACTCTGGAGTTTGTTTCAAAATGCAGTTCATTTATTTACAACTCCCTAAGCTAAGCCACTGTTTAGTGTTCTATGAGAAGAAACCAAATATTTTGTAGTCATCACAATTGGTGTTTAATCCGAGTTAAGAAGAATATCACATCTCATGCGGAGAACTGAGACAGAATCATAAATCTAAAGTTGTTTCGGTTTTGTTTTTGAAAAAGAGTTTGAACTCATATCACCCCAGCCTCCTTAATGGCCTTACATAAACAATGAAGTGCCTCAAGAAAATCACCAGTGGCTCTTCTGTCAACAGACAGCTTCATTTTCTCTCCCAGATTAGGGTGGTCTGAAGCTATCAGCAGCTGATCTGACAGAGTAAATCTGAAACAAATTGCTGTTGCTATAATCTTTCCTTGACATGAGGTGCTGCAGAGGAGAGAAACCAAGTATTGTTGCATGACTAAACTGGCTTGGCTGGTGATTCATCGTAGTGTATTGAAAAGTGTTAGGATCTCTGCAATTCCTATCTTATCTATCTATCTATCTATCTATCTATCTATCTATCTATCTATCTATCTATCTATCTAAAAATTTGGTTGGGGTATATTTCTTCACTCCCAGAATAATGTAAGAGAAACCATCTCTCAGTGCTTTCTGATTTTAAAAATGTGTAAAAGGTGTAAAATAAAATAATCTGAAGAATATGTTTTTGTTTAGGTTTGAGAAATGTGACAAATGTTGAGAGGTTTGTTGGTTGGTTGGGTTTAGGGCTACTACTTTGATTGAGCTTAAAATAGTGTTGGAAAGTGTTGTTAGTCATACTGCAGCTTAGTAGCATGGTAAAGGTGATACTCAAATGCTTGAAGTCTTGTAGCAGAGGTGACTGGCAGAGAATTGCTAATTTCCATGGTACTGGTGGAGATTCCCAGTTTGGTAAGCAGGCAGCAGCTCCATATTACCCCTAGACTTCACTGGAGAGTTGTGGTTCAGATGTTGTGGCTGTTTATTGCCTTATCTGGGACTGGATGCTGGAAATTTATTGGTTCCAGCTCAGGAAATCCCCAAACACTGCTGGGTTTCATTTTTCTTTTCTTAAGGAAAGAGAGTTGTTACTCTCGGTTTGAAGAAAACATCACTTTGTCCTAAATTTAAGCTGCTGAGGGACGGGCCACCAAGGCAGGTCCCAGCACCCCAAGGCAGCACCATGCTCTGGCTGGGGGCAGAAGAAGGAGTGGTGGATTTCTGGTATCATCCTTGAGGCCGTTGTTCTCCTCATCTTGGTACGTGTCCTCTTCTCTTTGTGTGCACATTTACCTCTGTGCCTGACAAGCTAGCTGAATTGATCTGGATTTTTTCATTCTGTTGGAGGAAATGCCACCAGTGGGAGAGAGGGTTACCCTCTTACATCTTGTGAGATATCAAAAGAAGCTGCGTGAATTTGATTGATGTTTTTCTACTAGCAAAACAAGAGTTGAAATATTTTAAAGCCTAATTGCATCAAAGGATAAAAATTAAAATATCCTTGCAGGAATTCAGGTTGCTGAAAAAGTTAGGTCAAGTTCAGATGCAAGTAAGTTTTATATTAAACTTGAGCAACCAGCCAGTATAATATTTCCTGAAGTTTCACTCATCATGCTACTTGTTTCTGCAGGGAGAGAAACATAATTTTCCCTTGCTATGTCTCACGAAAAGTAAATAGTATTGTTAAGAAGTTTGTCATATCACAAGTTCCTGATTAGAGAGGCTTGGGAAGCTGGCAAGTTTGCAGACTTCATTAAACATGTTGCAGTGCCCCAGGGAAGAAAAATGTTGAGGATGATCTGCAAATTATATAGATGCACAGTGTCCTGCATCCTTGGACCACTGGACTGTAGAATGGTATCTCAAGGTGGGCAGAGAAGGCAGTACAGAGCTGCCTGGACCAAGACCCAGAGCTGTCAGGAGTGTGGCTGAAGGAGCTGCAGCATGGGGCTCTTGGTTCACTCTCCTGCTTGCAGAAGGTTGTGAAAAGCAGGAGAATTGTTTATCAGTAGACAAACCTGCTGGATCTGTCTAAACAAAGTGATGGTGTGTGGTGAGAGCAGCCTCACTGCACAGTGTATGGGGCTGGGGCTCCACCAGGAGAGAATGAGTGAAATGTGGTCTTTCTGAAGAGACTTCAACTTTCAAGGGCCTTTGTCCCCTCTGCTGTGTGTGGATCATATATCTGCCTCTGCTCCTGCCTTGAGGGTATCAGCTGGTCACTGGGACTTAAGGACAGCAAAGGCAAGGAGAATCCCCTCCATCCTAGCCCTCAGCTGGAAGATGAGCGCATGCAAACATGAATTTCCCTTCACCTTGACAAATTCTCCAAATTCTAAACTTCAATGGCATTTTGATTGGGATCTCTTTTAATTGCTCCCATTGAAGCTGTTGTGTTTGTAATGAAATAATCTCACCACTAATGATGGTGATCGTCAGTCAGATCGTCACTAGAGGTCTCCCCTTTCCTAACTGTTTGTCCCAACATCTGACCTTGAAGCTATGGCTCTGATGGTGCCTTTCTATAACGGCCAATTAATTACTTTGTGCAATGAAAATGTCAACTGCAGCCTGAGGAGGGCAGACAGGAAGGACCATAACCCTGGATAATGTAGAGCCTGGTAGAAACAGAGCTAAAACATACTTTTATGTTAAAACTGAGGTAAAACATACCACACACTTTTTAACCAGAAGTGATGAGAGGGGAGGCAGCAGCTGTGCCAGGTTATCTGTGCTGTGCAAGGACTAACTTGAGGTGTGCTCTGAGGCCTTCTAGTTGGTCAGATGCTGCAGAGTGGTCCAGCCAGGGATTAATCATGTTCATGAGTGAAACTATCCAGATTTAGATTAGGGGCTGAATGTAATTTTGACTATAACAAGAGAATACAGAAGTCTGGCCATTAGTTAGACAAACTATTGCTTTATATTAATTTTATTTTGTTAAAGTACTAGAAAGAACTACATTTTCAGTTGAAAAACATGATCTGAAACAGGGCTAATCCAGTTAACACCTATTTCACAGAAATGCCACCCACCAAGAGTTTTACTGAACAAGAACAAGAATCAATTTTTCAGTGCACACATTAACTGTAATGGCAGGTTCTTAGCAATTTTATTCTCTTTCAGTGATTGCTTAACTTTGATCACATACCGAATGCCCTGAAAATCTCAGATGTGGCTCAACCATCTGGCATTATATTATACACTTTAAAAGGTGTATTTAATACCTTCTGTGGCTGGAATAACACTTCTGTGGAGCTATTGCTCTCATCTGTGTTCCAAATCCATCACATTATTTTCTTATGAGGCCAGAGCTACCATCACTAATTAGGCCTTTTATTTTGTTTTACTAGATTATCTGGTTTTTAACTTTAAGATCTCCTTGGCCAAAAAACAACTTGGATGAAGTTATCTGAGTAAATCCATGCCAGCTCTCAGACAAAACTAACAGAGTTGATTTAATATTACCACCTTTCCAAAATGTCATAAGCAAAGTTTTCCTTCTTTCCCAAGAGCCATGAACACTGGTTTAAATGCTGAAAACCAGACCTCATCATAGCTGTGTTTTGCTCTTTCACCAGTTTTTTTGTGATACTGTAAAAAGAAACTGTTACATTACGAATGGTTGATTACATGAAATTTCCAGACTTTGACATTGTGTTAAGATGATGTGATCTCACAGGAAGCACAAGGAGAACAAGATGTTCAGTTTCCTCCTTTTGTATATGAGTGGAAAGGTAGGTATTTCTCTGAATCAATGCTTTTGCATTCTCATATCCTTACTTTTTAGAGAAATATATCTGTTTCTTGGTGAACTCTGTGAAGGAGGCAAATTAAAATACAAATGTAAATGTGAAAATAATGAATTATAGTAAAACATATACTGGAGGAAGATAATAGGGTGAAAACAAGTACATAATGAGTTACAAGATATTCCTTTTCTATCCTGGATGTTATTACCAGCAGCAGGTGAAATTCAACAAGTTTGGGAATTGCATTTGGCTCACCTGGTTCTGACTTCCCTGCAATCTCCTCAAAACAAGGAAGAGAATCTTTATGTTGGGTAGCTTGTAAAATTTCTTCATCACTGTCTTTTTAGGTCTGAATTGACAGTCACCCCATGCTTCCTCCTGGGTTTAGAGTCTGTCAACCAAAATTTCATTTCATTCTTTCACACCAGGGGGTATGAAAGTTTCTTTGAAGAGATAGATCAAATACTAGAATATAAACATAGAATTTTTGTGTCAGAGCTACATATTTGCTGATATTCTCACCACTGGCGCTGCCCGCTATAGGTTGCTTCCAGCCTTCTGGTGGAATAATCACCGTACCTGTGCTGGGGAAGATCAGACACCCATTGAGCTTGCCTGTTCCTCTGTCTTGGATCCTTTTTGCTTTGAAACACTTCTGGAGGCAACAGAAGGCAGAGATCTAGTTCTTCTCTCTGAGTGTCCTGTGGGTTTTTTTGCCAGTGGTTATCTTGGACTGATATTGCCCACTGATGCTGAGCGCTGACTGGAAACTAAGAGTGCTTGAAATCGCAGTTTCTAAAATATTTTAAAATTCTAGGGACAGATTAGCACTGTTGACATTTTTCTTTTGTGATTTTGAACAAAAGAAACAGCTTTATACTGTGCTTCTTGCTGTTCAAGTGCATGAGCTTTGCCCAAGGCCACCCACCAAGTAGTCAGGATAAGCCTGAGTTCAGTGATCCCAACTCAGACTCAAGCAGTGATATTGCTTGCATAGAAGCCAAGCTTTCTATGTTGTCCATTGAAAAGGGCTTTTGTGCATACCTGGGACTTTGATTGCAGCCACCAGAAACTGTGCTCCAAAATGAGCTATATTTTTTGAGTGTTGGTACCACCTGCCTTAGAGGGCTGTTGAAGCCTATTAAACCATTCCTTCAGATTTTGCAAGGATTAAAATTTTTGGTCCTGATTTGCACACTGTAGGAAACAGTCTGAATCCTTTTCACACTTTCCTCAAACTCTAGCTTGTGAATTTACAAACTTGTGCATGGCAGAGAAATAAAAATAAATTATTTGAAAGCTTTTTTTCATGTGTAGTGAGGCTGAACTGTATCATGAACCATAGCTCAACCACCACATCTCCAAAACAATGGTATCACTCATTTTCCTTTGCAGCAATGGTTTGACCTTCAAATTTTGGATGACCTCTGGGATATTATTGAAATTTCCCATTTTTTACTACTACTACAAACAGGAGAGAAGGCAGGTCTGTGAACACTACTAGCTCTCTGCTAAGAGAAAGATTCTGTTTTTGACAATATGTTGACTGTATTTTTTTTTTCTTCATCATATGCATGTTTTGTTTTGCTTGAAGCAGCATGGGGTTTTATGCTGCATTTTTATAGAACGCAAATTCTCTTTTTTTTACAGAATAGGGTACCTCCTAGTAAATAATGCATTTGCCATTCCGGCTCAGCATTTGATAATGATCCTCTTAAATAAAAACCTGACTGTGATTGAACTTGTAAATATCCTTAAAAAAGAAAAAAAAAAGAGTTGCATTTCCGAATCACATTTGCTTCAGCATCCAAAAGTACACTAGAGAAAGGTCATTGATGTTAAAACGGTAAAAAGAAAGAAAGCAGACCTCTGCCAAATACTTCTCTATCATGCACAAAACCTCCCAAAGAAAGAAAGAGAGAGGTCAGGATGTTGCACTTTCCCCAATAAGAAAGCTGAAAAACCAAACAAACCTGCAATTATGGCACAGTTTTCAGCAACAAAGATTCCTTGTATGAAGTACGGGCAAGATTTCTTTTCCACATAAACCTGTCCAGGTCTGAAGCAGCTCTATTGATTTCCACAGACCTGTATCAGTTCTTTGTCCCATGGGAGCTACAGGTATTGGACATATTATTACTATGTCAATGCAAAAGGTTAGAAAAGGACTACATTGCAATGGCTAAATGCACTCCCATTAAAGTGAAGCTGGTGACTGCAAGAAGATTCATCCTGCGAGAAAGGTCTGCTTTCACATGGCCATGGAAGGCCTAGCTTTTGACATACTCAATAATTTGCATATCTTGGTTCTTGATTTTAAGGTCCTTGGAGCCCAACAGACTAGGCCTGAAGAGCTCTTGGAAGAAGTGTGCCAGCAAGGGCCCCTCTCACACAGGGACTCTGAGCTCCTTTCCAGGCATGGAGGATGAGCTACGTGGGAGCTGAGGCCCCAAAGGACTGAGCTGCTTCTTCATTTAGGGCATGTCAGGCAGAAACTGGTAGCAGGAAGGGGTGATGGTGCCGTAAGAGTCCAGTTGCCTCTGAAGCTGATGGGCACTTGGGATGCAAATCTCAAGGAAAATCCATTTGGAACTATATAGAGGGATTTATGGTTTCGTGTCATAGGTAAGTTATGCATTTTCTTTAACATTTGTGCAAGAAGTTTGTAATTTGCTAAGCTAAAAATCTGACAAACATTTTAAACAAGACTTTAAAACTTCCCTATTTTTTTTTTAAGATTCTATCAAAAAATAAACAGAACACTTTAAAAATTAAACAAAACCCATACCCAGACCTTAAGTACTACAACTGTGTAGCAAATTACAAACACAAAGCTGTGTCAAATGCAAAGTAAAAACCTCTTTAAAAATGCCTATGTCACAGAATACTTCAGTGTTTTAAATAAGGTTGCTTTCCTGTGAATTTTTGCAATTGTAATATTCTTAAGGGTTTATGTTAAGGTTCATTTGGTTCTATTTCTTTAATTAACCAAAGCATGTACCAAAGATACACATGCAAAAAATTTCAGTTGGGAAATTTAAATCACCATATCTTGTTGCTTAGACTTCTTTGTTTTTTTAATATGCAGTTAAGAAAACATAGCAGGTCTTTGTTTCTAGAGAATATTATATTGCATTGCAGCAAGAATAATTTCCCCTATTTTGGGAGTAAAATGGCCATGAATATATTTGTTCTTCAAAGCAAAATCTATGAAATATGTTTTGCTTATCCTTTTAAGCATGTCTGCCTGTACATATGTGCTCCTGCTGAATATTTTGGGGGAACCTCCACAGTTGCTTTGAGTTGCCATAGTTCCCTGACATATTTTGTTTATATTTTCACTGAAAATATTGATCAAAACAAAATTTTTAAATGTAAATGTGGCACAAAGGGGAGATGCCAGCCAGCTACTCCTCTAACTAGTCGTATTAAGCAGCTAGGAAAAGTGAAGCAGGGGTTGTATGAGGACTGAGCTAGTGGTGGCACTGATTACTGAATCTGATGCACTGAATATGACAACTTTTTCTGTCATGTTGTCCCAACACTTGACAATATTGGAGCTGATGGATATTTTTCTCACTGACTTTTACCTTTGAGGGTACAAGTGTATTTACAAAAGTGTATTTACTCATGGTAGACATTTGAAGCACTGTGGTCAGGCTTGTTATCCTGACTTGTATTAGAGTCTCAATATCCTACTTTTACATTTGTAACACAGATTTCAAAAATAAAGAGGAGGATATATTTAATGTGGTTTGGGAGAGCCACTATATGTGAAATTATGGGAATGGCATCCACTGACTACAGAAAGTTTGGAAAGCAGAATGTGGAGAGATCCTGCTTCAGTAAAGCATAATCGAGGAGAGAGGCTCCTAGGTAAGACAATGCCACCAGGCCGAAATTGGAAAATATCATGAAGTTAATGACCTGCATTTATTAGCTTCTATCTGGAAATCTTGGAGGCCTGTTTTTATGTTTTTGTCTCTATTATGGTTTTGGATTTTTTTGGTTTTTTTTTTTTTTTTTTTTTTCAAGGAACATTCTGAAAAGTTGAGAAAGAGACAACTGCAGCATTATGGAAAGAGTCTCATGGAAGAAGGTTATCACAGATTGACATGCAGTGATCTTTGTCTTCTGCCCTTTTTTCTCCACTTCCTTTTCTTTCCTCAGATGAGGAATTCTAATTCAGCTATTGCCTGACCAGCATGGAAAGGGATAGATTTGAAATTAATGAATAAAACCCTTCATCCTTAAATAGGATTATTAGGCACTAACTCTGAGATTTTGTCACTCAATAATCAGTCTTCAGTCCTCACCAACACACACCATTTCATGCTCATGGCAAAGCAATCTAAGAGCCTTGCTTCAGCAAAGAGAGAGAACTCAACTCATGCAGCTAAAAATACTGTGCTGCCACATGACATTTTTTGGCAGGGAGCTGGAAAATATTATTTTGCAAGGCAAGCTGGTGGCATTGTATTTGCATGGCTCAAAACCACTTTGCAGAGACCACCCTTTCTTTCTCTCCACAGACTCCCTCTCTACACCAGCCTTTGCCAAGGAATCTGGATTTCTTCCCCAGAGAGTCTTTGAGCAGAGATTTCTTCTAGTGGCACCACTGGCCCTTCCCATAAGGATAAGTTGGCTGAAATTTTCCTCAAAGGGTGGCTTCCAATGGAGGAAGCCTTTCCAAGAACAGTAAACACATCAAATTCTTGCCCATGGCATCAAGAATCCCATTTCAGAAAACACTGCGATAGTAAGGCTGGTTTCAGTGTGTCACATGTGATTGCACAACATAACACAGAGCAAAATTGTAAGACAACGAGACAACAAAATTCTGGCTCTGAATCAAACATGTAAAGAACCTATTTTCAGCTCCACCATCTGCTATTGGTTTGTGGAGTGTCTTTCCCAGCTGAAAACACAAGGCAGTTTGGCACAAAAGGAGAATTCCTCTGGCTGGTCATACACTAAAAGATACTTCTTTTTTTTTTGCCCTCTTGTGACTAGCCCATGTCTCTCCTTTTTCTTTTTTTTTTTCCCCATAATGAAATAGGCTGGTTTGTTCAAGTAACTAATGATAAACTAAAAAACAATCCTCTAGGAAAAAGTATTTTCTAGCATCCTACCAGGCAAAATGATGGTATTGCATACTCTTCTTCAAAATAAGCACTCAAAAATTAGCAACTGAATTACATAGATCAGCTGAAACTTTTCTGCTGAAAATTTTTCAGTTGTGACCTTTTTCAACTGCTGGATAATCTCTGAGATCATTAACTCTACTGTCATAAACTGATAAATGTCAGAATAAGTAAGACATTCTTTTTAGCTGGCAAATAACTATGAAAAAATAGTCAGTTTGGGGTATTTAATGTGGAAAACAGCAAAGGAAAACAAAACAAAACAGCCATATGGTATTTGAGATTTATATCACTCTTTAGAATAAACTGATTATTCCTTTAGAGCCCTGATTTGGAGAGAGGGTACTGGTCTGAAATTCTTTCCTTTTTAATAAAGATCAAAACCACTTGAACATTTATTTGCTGCTTTCTTCCCTGAATAAGATGTTTTTGAGTTAAAACCCTGTGTCTCTTGACTTCACTGGGGCCATGATTTCACCCCAGCAATTATTCTAAAGGCATTACTCATTTAATAAGCATACCACACTAACTCTTTGCTGTTTCCATGTGAGCATCTCCCAATGCCAATGTAAACCCACTGCACAAAGCTACATTAAAGCAATATTTATGGTTGAGATCTTAACACAAAAGTCAGGAAACTCAGAGTTATGGTTCCCCCAGCCAACCATAACCAGAGGTAGCTTTAGTGTTTTGCATTGCTATGTCTATACCCCACAACGTATGTCCAAATACCGTGACTGAGTTATAGCTGCTGTGGGAACTATAGCTTTGGATTTCAGTATATTCTTTGCATTTAAATTCTTAACCCAGCTTATGAACAATTGTGAAAATTATGGCTGCAGCATAGGTTAGTGTCTCCAGTTTGCTGCTCTTGGTTACTGCAGAGGCTGCCATGGGAGAATGGTAAGCTCTCCCTGTGGTGTGGATGATGGGAAGCCTGAAAGTCTCTTTTACTTTGACAAACAAAATACTTTGGCTGCACTCATAAGGCATATAGGGATTAGCTTTTCTGCAAGCTTTGTATCATTCAGCAGATACTCTTGAAGAGAGCAAGGGAGCTAATAGGATTTGACAGAGATTACTTAACATGATTCTAATGCTAATATCCAATTAACTTGGTCAGAGACAGGGAATAATAAGCTGCTTTTCTGTACATTTTATACTGTGTTAGGAAAATGCTGTATCATCACTTCAAGGGAAATGGGACTCTTTTCACCAAGTGTCCTCAGCAGCAAACATCCTGAGATGTGAAAAAGAGAAAGTTTGTACAGCAGGCAGCCCTAACCAAAATTACTCACCGTGGTGTGAGATACTCTGTCCCATGCAACAAAACCTCTCTAGCTCACATCTGCTGCTGTTCTTTGGCAACTCTCCCTGTAACCTACTGCAGAGTTAGTGTGCAGTATATTTAAATAATTCCTTTGGACATAAATATTCTGCAGTAAGGACTAAAAATAGATTTAATAGGTTGACAATAATTGGAATTTGATGGAGAAGTTTGCAGTAAATTGCAGATAATTTTTATAATGTTTCTCAAAGATCATGGAATTGAACTCTGAGTTTAGAAAGCTAGCTGACTCAGGAGTGGGTCACGGCTTGAATGCCAAAGAGGAGCAGAGGAGGCCAGAAGCCCCTCAGACTGTGCCAGTGATGGGCTGGAGCTCACTAGTCCAGACACACAGAGAACCAAATAGCTGAAGGCTGCTGGCATTTGTCTATCATAAACCCTGGAGGAAAAGAAATTATTTAGGCATGTGTTTTGTCAGGTGAGAAGTCCACAAACAGAACCATGCTAGGCTGCATTTCTTGGGGTGTTGTAGCCTCATCTACATTTGGACTCTGACCACAATTTGTAATTCTTAGTGAACATGACCACTTTTCTAAGGCAAGTTATAATCTTGTCTGCTGGGAAACATCCAACCAAAGCAGAGCATGATAAGTGGAAAGAGAACTGCGTGCCTACTAGCAGCCACTCCAAATCATCACCTTTGTTTGCTTTCAGATGTTATCAGCATCCAACTGCAAGGATGAATGAAGTGATACATCTGGCTCACTGACCAAAACATGAGGAGTGTTTTCCCGTGCTCTTAACAGATGCCAGCAGCAGCACACAGCTGAACTGGCCCTTCCATAACCTAATCCCTTTTGAACATGGCTGCTGATATGTTCATACCTCATGGTTATATGTCTTGGCTTTTCATTTTATGTATTGAATTGTTTGGATAAGGTCAATATATACAGCAGTAACATTCCCTCTGACTGCACAAGCCCAGCTGCTCCTACCCCATATTTCAACCAGATTCCCACTGAATCTAAATATAGCAATGAAATAATTGGATTGCACAGGAGCAAAACTGATCATTTTGAGGTCAGAGAATAGACATAATTTGCTTAGTGAATGTATATTTCTTCAGTGTATTTTGCAGCAATTCTAAACAGGTTTCAGGCCAAGTCTCTCCACTGAGGGCTTTTGCACAACCAGAAGAGCAGTCCATTACTGCAGGAGAGTTTACCATTGTTTTTCCTCTGTACACCTCAGTGCAGTGTGTGTGCAGAGCAAGTCTCAATGGATATGCACGGGGACAAATCTTTTTTTTTGCATGTAGTCAATAGCTTGGAAAAAACCAGCAAAACTTATTAAAAACCTGGAGAAAGGAAAAAAAACCCAAAGCAAGCAATTTTTAGCTCTGTATAAGCAATATTCAGTTGTTCTAAAAATACTTATTGGAAGGGGCTTGAATTATAAAAATATGGACACTACAGTATTTTGCAAAAAGTCTGCCTGTGCTCTGCTGGACTGTTGGATGAGCTGGGAAACAATAATTTTATACTTTTAAGAATAATGAAAATTAATTAAAATTGCCTACCAAGCTATAAATTAATGCAGAGGTACAGCATAGCTCTTGCAAACGGCTTGTTATCTCATGCTCACCAGTTCACAAGTATGTTAGTTAGCAAAGCCAAAATTCTAGTATGTATAACAGAACTTTTAAAGCTAATTGGAATTAGGTGTAAAGAGACTTCTCAGGGTTCTGTTGCTCAAAAGAGATGTTTTTTGCTGTTATGGGATCATGTTTTTGGGCTTTGGGGTGAAATGAAGTTATCTAGCACACTGCTTATTTAGTTTTAAAGTAATTTCCCTATAGATCCTTTGAATTCTATGTATCTCCTGATGCTAGTTTATGTGAACCACTGATTTTGGTTTTGGATTTTAAGAAAAAGGCATTGGTTTTGGTCATATCGATCATGAAATGATGTTCTGTGATGGGGACTGAAATCAGGACTAAGAAAGGCATGGATGAGCCTATACATAATGCTTAGCTTGGTGTAGCTAAGAGCAAGATGCAAGCCTCTGCCCCGTCGTTTTCCATGATTTTCATTTACATGTATGGAGTGTTTTGCATACTGTGACCTCTCAATTAACGTTATTTATATCTCAGTAAACTACCATGCTACTTTTCCAGATGTCCTAATCCTTTATGTAAATGCACTTATTAAACCCAGCCACCAGGCTCAGTGAAATCTGCCAAACCCACTGTGTCTGGACTCACACACTCCACAGACTAAGCTTTATTTGCGTAAACTTGTTCTGTAAGTGTAATCTTACTTATCATCTGAAGAGTTAAAGTTTCACTAATGTAAATCCCTGACAAATCAAGCACAGATGTAGCTGCTTGCCCTCAGGCTCAGCCTGTCGATTCACTGCCACCCTTGTATCTTTTCCCTGCTCCTTCTTTCAACCCGTCGACCATCCTCCCCACCCTGCAAGTGTTTTTTTTAGTACTAGTAGTAATTTAGAACTGTTTATGTAGATACATTGCAGGTAGTAAACAGGACACTGGAAATTAGTCATTTGGGTTTTCCCTCTAGATGAAACTCTCTCACAAAATAGTGTTGGCCTGTAATTCTGGGTGTCTGTTTTTGACACCTGGAAAAATTTGCTCTGTCAATCCCCAGGTGCCAGACAGATTGTTGCAGTTTGCCAGGCAATGTTCCAGATAAGGAGCCGAGCTCAATAAATGCTTAATGTGAGCTGGCAAATTCCACAAAGCATCCAAGGAAAATTCAATCAGACAGCAGCAGGGAGGTGGTGGTGGGGTAACTCCCAAAAAACACCCTATGGAAGTAGACAATGGGGTGAGGAGACGATTCCTCATATTCCTTTGTCTGTGAGAAATGAAAGTTCCCTTCCAGTTATAAAAACAGTAGATTGAAAACCAAAATAAAATCTGCCAGGCTTCAAACCTTTAATGAAAATGAGGAAAATGCTATTTTTGAATTCAGAGGGTGTTGGCATACACTGGGTTTGTTTCTGATTACTTTAAGTTCTAAATATGTTTCCTTTGCTGGTACCCAGTTGCTATTTATTTGGCTTTAGTCTTTGATCTCCCTTATGCTGGCACATCATAAAAAACATATTCCTGTTTGAATTCTATATTATGCAGTTAGTCTTTGCTCGTTATGTTTGCCAAGCTGGTTGTACATATAGAATAAGACTCTCTTTGTTTTTGATAGACTCCAGGTGTTTATCACTCTAACTTACTAATGCATTTGACCACAGAATATGGATGCAAGAAGAAAACTGAAGAACTAATGGCAAAATTACTGGTTTGATAATTCAACAGCGTCCTACACCATAACCGCAGGAGCCACACACATGCATGCGTGCGTGCATGCACACAGGGTGAGTTTTGTAAAAGCCAGGTTCCTTCACTTATTCCGTTTTCTTGAGGCGAATTTTTTGTTCTGAGTATTAAGTTTTGTTTCAGATTTATTTGTCACTCTGGGTTTTCTTTGAAAGGTTTTTGAATTTGGACCCTGCTTATTCAATTCCACATGACAGTGCATTTGAGGAATGTCCTGTGTCATCTAGCTGAGGTGATGCAACTCCTACAACTTTCCTACTCCTCCCTTGTAATTCCAAGGAAAGGGATCATTCCTATCAGCCTGTCAGGCACTGATAGCTCCAGCTAACATGTTTACTCTCCATTGTAATAACTTGGGAACTGCCCGATATTAATTTAGTATCTCAGGTGAGGAGCCAAAGCTTTCTATCACTTGTTTACCACACTGCTTTACAGGACCAAAAACTAGTCTTTCCCCCGCCCTATTTCTGGTTAATCCAAATTTTGTAGTGGGAAATTATAAAAATTCCGATTAAAAAAATGTCCTTTTTCCTGTACATACCACCAAATGATAATTACTTGTTTAAGTGCAAAGATCTGTGAAGGAACTTAGCTTTCACCCTTACCTGAGGTCTGTTACAACTGCTGCAAAATACACTGCAATGAAATCTGATTTGAATTTACCCTTCAAACAGGTTGCACACAAATCATATCCCTTTAGTGCTCAGAATCTTTCCCTTTGTATGAATTATTTGATTATTTGAAATTTCAAAAGTAAATCTCAGATTAGCTCATTGATTAAGTTTAATCAGTGAGTCCAATAAGACCTGTAAATTTTATCTTTGTTTCACTTAAATACAGATAGTTCAAAAAAGTGAAGCTGCATAGACATATTCTGTACATTCCTATACGCATAGGTGGAATCACACACATATGAACCTTGTTTTAGTTAAAATTACAGGTGTATCATATCCATAGTAAGTGATTTCACTGTGATCTAAGAGGTATTATTCCTCACAGTTGAATTTTCCTATTTTGTAATGTTGTTTGTTGATTACCATACTTTAAAAAGTAGGGATGCTTTTCAGTCTAAATGTGATGCTGCAGTTACCAGTTTCATTAAAAAAAAAAAAAACAAAACAGACTTTTAATTCCAGTATATAACTAAGTACTTTGAATTTTGCATTGAGCTTAATATAGTTTTCTAAGAGCCATAGCAGCGCTGAAGTTTGAAAGCGTATAGAGAATAATCTGAGGACAGATTTATCGCACCGAGGTTCAGAATTACCCCATTTACACCTGTTAAGTATTAAACAGTGATGTTTTGTTCATTTCATCTTTGGCTGCAGGAGAGGTTTCTCTTGGAGGTCAAACAAGCTTGCTGTGGTGGGCGCTTACTCTGTGGCCATGCTAATGCAGGGGTTTAGCTGACATCCATGGGCTTTTTCCACTGGGAGAAGGGACTGATGCGGCAATTCAGCGTATTAACAAGGAATGCATGCAAGCCCTGCTTTGAGGAGGATAAAAAACCAAATGGCAACAGTTTTCCTGCAAATAGTTTGTGGGACTATTTCCACTGGATCCCAAGTGTTTGACTGTCACAAATTCTCTTCTGCCTCCCAAAACAGCCATTTTGCTGCAAAATAGACTCCTGGCTCCCAAATTATGATCTGGTTCCAAGTCTGAGCCCAGGTTTGAATCCAAGTCCCAGGCCCCTCCTGGGGTAGTGCTTTGGTTTTGGACAAGTCCTGGTGATCTTCTCTCAAACAGTGACTGCCATTATTTCCAGCAACTCATATAGAAAATGAGTTTAATTCCCTGGACATGAAAGAAGCCAGATTACCCTCTGGCTCTTCTGCTATCTGTGGATCAGGTACAGCTGAAGGCAGCTATTGTCATTTACAAAAGAGTGGAAAAAGGAGGGATAAGGACCAGGGAAATGAATGAAAAGGCAACAAGAAGATACAGCAGCTTGAGGGAATGGAGCAGAGACAACAGCTCTTAGGTTCCATGTGATCCAGAACCAAATAATGTATAGAAGAAGGCAAAGCTATGAATCATAAAAGGAAAATAAAAAGGACTTACCTGTCTGGTTTTACATTGCTCCAAAATACTTTTTTTGTTGCTCTTGGGAAGGTAAAGTTCTACCCAGAAATTAAAAAGCAACAATAGCAGTTGCTTTTATACAATACACTACAGAGCACTATCAATTCCTGCTTATTTTCCTCCCTACCATGACAGTTTAATTTAAAGGGGAAAATCTAATTTCCTGTGCTGATTATATATCCAGTTAATTCCAAATTCTCATGTAACGGTTAAAATTCCTGACAATTAATAGGGAGGCACAGCTCTGCTGATATAACTTAGACACATTCTCATTGAATCTCTGAATAATTTACGTTGGAAGGAACCTCTAGAGATTTTCTAGTCCAGATGCCCATCTCAAAGCAAGGCTAACTTATATTGTGTTGCTCAGAACTTCATCCAGTCAAGCTTTGGTATCTCCAGGATCAAAAATCCCATACTTTCTATGGGCCTCTGTTTCAGTGTTTAATCACCCTAATGGCAAAACTATTTTCCTAATATCTAATCAGAATTCTTTTCATATTATGACAAGTGATGTTTGTCCCTTGCCTTACTGATGAGCACTGGGAATAGCCTGGCTCTGTCCTCTCCACCCCCTCCCATTCGGAGGCTGCAGCAGTAAATGCCCCAAACCAGGCTGAACAAGCCCAGTTCCATGATTTTCCTCTCACTCCAGGAGCTCCAGCCTGGACCATGTCACCAGCTCTTCACTGGTCTTACTGCAATGCATTAATATCTTTCTTGTACTTGGGAGTCCAGAGCTGGACACAGGACTGCACAATATGGTGCAATAGGCAATAATGGTGTGAATTTTTCAGTGGAAGGACTATTGCTGATATCCAAATTTCCTCACTCAGAGGTGGGGTGTAAAGACTCTGTTGTGTCCCTACACTGTGTATCAATTTCCACCAATTTCCATGAAGGAAACTCAGGGCTTATAGGTTTTATGGATCTGTGGATCATTTCTGTAGGTGTACTATCTGCTGGTGTTTAGCCTGGACACTGCTTCCTCATATTAGAGCAGGCAAAAAAGTCAGTCTCCTTATGGGTACACATTTTATAAATATCAATGTGGACAGCTAGTCTGTTGCGGACTTAATAGGTATTCCCCTGAAAAATTCTCATACATTCTCATTTTAAGTTCATTTTTAGTTGTTCTGTTCTCTTCCCTATGAGGATGGTGAGTAATTGGAACATGTTGCCCAAAGAAGCAGTGGTTCCATGTTACTGGAGGTGTTCAAGGCCAGGCTGGAGGGCTTTGAGCAACCTGATCTAGTGGAAGGTGTCCTTACCCATGGTAGGGCAGTTGGAATTAGATACTTTTTAGGCTCTTTCCAACCCAAACCATTCTATGATTATTTAGAGGTAGATCAGAGAAAGCATCAGCTATAAATTTTATTGCAATAACTATTTAAATTTTTAAAAAAAGACTTCTGCTTAGTTTGAAAGGAAGAAAAAATTGCTGTATATATCCAGTTTCAAATATGACAGGCACCATTTACAAGGGTGCTAACATTTATTGCTAGCTATCACATACACTTAGTTTCTTCTCTAAAGCTGTGAGACCCTGGCTGTATTTACACTGTTAAGTGATATGTGCCCTGTGTGATCTGATATGGACTGGGTGTTCCAACAGTGTCAGGTGCTTGTCATTCTTGCTCCTCCTGTCATTTGGAGAGGTGATTATGGACAACCTGGAGGCAAATTAGAAAACAGCAGATTAACACTTACATCAGTGATGCAAAGTGAATGATTTATCTGTACAGAACAAGTAGAACCCACCCAACTCTATAGGAAGCACTGATAGAAAAATGTATTTTAGTCATGAACTCTGAGACAAAAAAGTCTTTTGCATTGTTTTTCAAGAGCAAAGTCTCAGGAGCACAAGAGAGTGTCAAAAGCCATATGATCAAGCATGTATTGTTGCTTTTTAAATTCCAGCAGTTATGCAGCTTTGCCCCTTGCTGTCTTCAGAGTCAATGTTTTTAGGTATTGTTGGAATGGGACTTCAGAGAGGGAGGTTCTTACAATAAAATTTTAACTGCAAGGCCTCACAGAGTAGAAATCCCAACCTGTGAATAAAAGTATGGCCTTTATAAACTCCATTGGCTAAACACGGACTTTTGGGTACCCTTTGGTTTTAACTTCTGATTCTAGGAATGCACCCTTGCACCCCCATTGCTGGTGGGTAGTTCAGGAGCTGAACCTGGATTGACAATAGGCAGGATTTGCCCACATCTCATGCAGAGGTCACCCACAGTTTGTTTTGTTGTTTGCTGTTTCTATAATTAGCCTTTACACTTCAAAGCACTTCTAAGACTGATAATTAAATGGACACATGAGCAACTCAGTTCTTGGGCTGAAAAATGGCATCTTTATATGGATGACAATTGTGATATGCAAACCTGAAATACCTCAAGAAGGATAAAAGCCAAGGAAATAGTTTTGATGATTGTTACTAGTGGACTGGTTGCTGTTCTTGCTTGCTGAGCTAGACAAAAGGGTGTGAAGTCCTTATTTCACAGAACTAGAAAGTTGTGTGGTCATGGAAAGCAAACAGCAGAAAACCAAAATATTTTTAAGTGGGGCAGGAAGCTCATTAGTTAGTTGTGAGCCTAAGCCTGGTGACCCAGACTGCCTATCAACAGCCTGGTGACTGTCAGTCCTGTCTGTCTCACCCCTTCCCAGCAGAAACTGCTACCAGCTGCAGCATCAAAGCACCCTTGGAATCGCTATCATTCCCTGCTGCCCGCTGCTCCTCTTATTACTGGTCAGAAGAGTGCTCAAGAGAGCTCTGGGGTCTCCGAGCCCTGACCCTAAGGGTGGCCCTTGGGACTGGTGGGGCCCTATCCTGCCACGTATGCCAGTTTTAAGCACATTTCAGCCTTCTGTAGGTTCTCCTCTGAAAAAAAAATAAAAATACTCTGCTGTGCTGGCTGTCAAATATCTCCAAAGTATCTTGGCCTCTTCTGTAGGGTCTTCTGAGCAGCAAGTGGGGAGCAGTGAGAGGAAGTTTGTTTTGAAAAGGGAAGGGGAAGCAGTATTTAGCTGTAAGCATATCTGGGGGTGGGCAGACTGGTAAAGCATGCAGGTTGTATTTCTCAGGCTTGAATGGTAACAAGACAGCAGTAGAAACAAAGCATTCTTTAAGGAAATAAAGAGTAAAACTGAAAGGGTCCTTAGTGTAGCATTTTGAGTTTATGAGGCATTTCCTCTTGCTGATGAATATGGATAGTTTAACTTTTCTGCACATTGTTGTTAAAAATGACTGGAGTACAACTACAAATAGATGTCTGTTCCCCTGTCTGCAAATTCTAAACACAAAAATGCAAAATTTAGCATTGGTTTCAGTGTCAGATCCCCTGTGAAGCCAATGGAAATGGTATAGTTTACATGGACATACAATGTTACCCACAGTCTGGATTGCTAAACCACTAGGATAAGTGGTGAGAAAACCTATTTTTAGACATTTCAATGACATGTAGAAACCTTTTCCCGTGGCTGCATTTCCAAGCATCTTCATTTGCTTACTGTGCACTTTTTTTTGCAAATGTAAGTTGTAATTGCACAAATCTTTTGGAAGGTTAGTTGTAGAAGAGTTGCAAACAAGTTTCTTTTGCAAAGCAACTTATATTTGTCACATAAATGGAAATATTTCATGGAAAAAAAGAATGGTTAAGTCACCTAATCCAAGAACTGGTGCAGCACAGTGGAACTGGAGCAACCAGTTGTTCTCCTGAAATCACAAGTTCATGATCACTGAATAAACCTTTGAATGTGTGCCAAGAATAAATCTTATTGAATTTTTTGGCCAAGCTGTTCAGTACTAATCACCCAAACAAGCTTGGAAATAGTAACATTTTATCTACACTAAGTCAGGATTAATTTGAGAGGTAATTTGGTTTAGGAGAATTATCACCAAAAAATCAGGGAATATTCTAAGTTGGACCCACAAGGATCCTGGGGTCTAAGTCCTGAGTGAAGGGCTCATACAGGGGGTTGAACCAACACTCTTGGCATTATTAGCAGCATGCCCTAACCAACTGAGCTCATTTTTGGTCTGCCAGGCAAGCCCATCTGAAAATCTGTTCTCTCTTCAACCCCCCTGAAGCACATCAGTTCATCAACTTACAAGACTCACCTTTAATATTCTTATTGATGACAATAGAATCTGTTCTTTGTGTATCTTGTTTTAAAGCATATTTTTTAGCTCTTCTGTTGTTTACACAACTCTTTTCCTAAATTAATTAGGAAGGCAGATAATAGGATGAGGGGCAGGGGCTGCTTCAGTGTTGCCTCAGAGGATGTGGGAGACTAAGCTGTCAGGACAGGCTCTTTCTAACCTCTGTTAGGCTCTAGTGGGTTTAAGCAGATATTGCAGAAGAAAAAGCCCATGAGCATTCTGTGATTGGAGGGCTCCCCAGGCAGATTTGCTACTTTTTGAACAGGCCCCAGTTTAGGATCAGCCATTCAGATCTTCTTCAGCTCAGGGAAAAATACTTTTTTAAACTTAAAATTGATTTTAAAATATGAGCATGTGTTCAGAAAGCCAAGGGAGCAGAGGCAAGACTGGGCTAACACAAGCTGGAAATATCAAACAGAGTGTGCATTAGTCTGCATTGTTGGATCACTTGGCTATTTAATCCTGTTATGGGGCAAGAAATCCCTACACAACATGCAGGAGGGTTTGTCAGGAAGTGAGACAGGAGAAAATGAATTGTTGTGTCTTGTGATATGCTGTATGCAAAAGTGAGCCAGGGGTGAAAGGGTATGATGACAAAGCTGTTGGCAATTTAAATCTTGGCTCAGGCATAAAATAAATACATTATTCCTGATGGTGAAATTAGATGGTGCTGTCATGGATTCATTTTGTTTTCCTGGTGTTTTTCTAGCCCCTTCTCTTTCATCTGACCCATGGCATTCATATCTGCACGCCAATGTGTCAAAATATTCTTTGAATGTGTCAGGTTTGAGTGCACTTTAATTGCAACTCAGGCTGCATGCATTTTATCTGAACTCCACGTTCAGATACCATTAAAATCTATGCATTTTGGAGAGTTGTACCAGGCCTTCTAAAGAAGGCATTGGCCGGGGAAGGTCTACTTTGGGGCATGGTAGCACTGTTGCCCAGCTTTTACTCTGCCTTGAGTGTGCAGGGCTAACCAGCACTGCCAGGAGGGAGGTACAGGGTTTTCATACAGCCAGGAACAGGGTCCTAAACTTCACAAGAGACAAAATGAGCTCATGGAGTTAAAACTAAACCAAACCAAGGCAAACCAGAAATATTGTGGTGGTAACTGGGTGTGTTCCATTTGTGTCCCCTGTATTTTTTCATTTTCATGATTTTCTTTTTCATGTGGTTTGCTTTCTCTTCTCTTTCCCTTATGGTTTTGACGCCTTCTGAAAGTGACACCTTTTGCCATGCTGTAGATATTAGTGCAGGGGGACTCTGACTGCTGGCTTGGCTGCTGCTGCAGTGATGAAGATGAGGATTTCCTCTGGGTGCAGGAGGGATAAATTATGTTTGCTTGTGACTGACTCTGCTTGCTCCTAGCAACCTCCCTGCTTTTTCCAAGATGTTTCCTTTTCAGTTTACACTAGTGGATGGGGATAGAATAAAAGGAGTAGGTTGATACTTTTGTTTGGATAACTTCCTCCCGCCACCCCCATTTACTTATCTAAAGCTTATCTGAATCTTTATGGGCTGGAAAGTCACAAAATCAGATGTTCTTGGGAGTGCTTTACTGCTTTCTAGGCTTGGTGTGGGTGGACATACCGCAGGCACAGCTTGTCATGCAGTGTTTTGGTAGCTCCAGCTCCTTACAGCTGCCTAGAGCCTGGCTACATATGAAAAATTAAACAAATGAAATATTGGCAGAATTTGGTAAGCACTCTGGAGCACAGCCTGCAGCTCTGTGCTTGGCTTACTGCTGCTTTTCCAGGGGAAGGAGAGCCACCCCTTTCCAGTGACCTGAGCCCTCACAGCTGCTCCCAGGACCTGTTCTCTGAACCCACCATTCTGAAGCCCAAGGGTAACACAATTTCAACCCCACGCCTTATTTGTGTTTGAATTCCTTATAGAATATTTGCTGCCAAGATTGTGGCTGTGTCTTGGTTTTCTATGGAACTTAATGGAGAGAAAAAAACTCTTTCAGCCATTTAACTAAAAATATGTGAAATAGGATTAGCCTGTACCTTGTAAAATTTTATTTTAAGCAACTAAGGCCCTGATCCAATCACAATGAGGTCAGTGGGACACTTTCCACTGATTCAGTGGGGTTTGGATATGGTCCTAAGACATTATTTTCAGAAACAAGGACTGTGAGAAATGTATCTAATATTAGAAATTTATTGTTTATATTCTTTCTATAATTAAAATGGCCAGCTGCTGTTAAAAGGTTTCTTCTGAGCCGAATGTCGGCATATTAAATTTGAGTCTGAAGCAAAATGAGGGATGTTGGCTCTTGACAACAAAGGCTTTCTGCACAGGGATCCAAGTGGGCTGGTGTCTCAGTTATCCTGTTCCACAAGGCACTGCTGCAAGACATTTGTTCAGGTTCTCTGGCCTCCTCCATAAACATGACAGAAGTCTGCAGTCAGTGAGTAGATTTGGGAAAGCTGTTTACATATGACACCAGCACTACAGGAATGCATGTAGCTGGTCAGATCCACACCTCATTTGTGCTGTTCTTGGACAGACACAACTGAGTCTACCCTGAAAGTAGTTTCTACGTCTTTGGAGTCCTTAGTGGTTTGAAATCTTGAAAGACTGAGACACTTGCTGTCGGCCCTAGGTGTACGGACAGCCCAGACCTCCAGATGGATGGGGAAGCAGCTCTTTGCCAGTATCTTTAGTAAATAAAGGGAGCTGCATAGGTAAACTGGGGACATTTGTGTCCAGGCAGTTGACTGAGGCAATTTTTCCTTTTACAGCTGCTAAATAATGGGGCAAAATTACCATCTGTGTTCCCCATCTGTTTCACCCATGCATGGGGTGGATGGTGCCTCTAGGCAGAATGTGCAGCTTTTGGGACTGAAGTATATATGATCCAAACTGGATACTAAAAGAAATGGAAAAATGTGGAAAAAAGGAACTGATGAGGGATGACCTTCCTTTTAGGATGCGAAGATTGTCTGCGAGTGCTCAGGGTCACCCATTCCTCTACAGAGAGCCAAAGCACATTTAGGGAAGCTGTCAAGAGACAGTCAATGTGGCTGAGCATCCAAACACACCCAAATGCTGAGCACTGGTGATAAGAAGTGACAACTGGGCCACCTCAGAGCCATTTGGGCATGGCATGGCCCCATTTTTCATGCAGGATGCTGGGTACTGTCCTGAGAAGCTGAGTGAGTTGGGGGGCCATGGTCACCTAACACTGCCTTTGTCTGGGACATCAACAGGGACAAGAGGAGGCTGTGATGATGGCCTCACCAGCCAGCCATGGGAGCACTGCCTCAGGAGGTGCTGATCTCCTCTCCTATGGAGAGTTTGCCCCTTCCAAACTGTTATCTAATTGTGTTCCCTGCCTCCCTTTTCCATCCTGTGGAATCATGTCTGTCTAGACCCCTTTGTTTAAATCTTTTCCTGGTGAGGTTACATGTTCTTGAGTGCTTCTGGAGAGTTATGTACCTTCCTGAACTCCTGCATGGGAGGCTACAGCTGTGCCATTTAAGCAATTTGCACAAGAATGCTGGGAAGCTGAATCAGTGCTTCTTGCTGTGCAAGAGAGAGGAAACACTTCAAACACCAATATTTTCTAAAAATTGCATTTCTTCCCATCTCAGAGCAATCTGGCTGATGCTGGGCAGGAATCAGATGGGGTTTATTTCCTTTATTCCTTGTATCCAACTGCAAGCTGCAGTCAATACTTCTGTTACCACTTCTGTTAACATACTGGCTGCAGCCAAAATTTGATCTCACTCCAGCTTCACACCTGAATGACTGAAACTGATGCAGTTTTATTGAAAGGTATGGGATCTGTTGGACACACATTGGTATCAGTGAGCAGTCACTCACGCATAACCAGCCCTTCTGGAACTAGTAATGGCTCACAGACTTGAATGGACTTCAACATTTGGCCATTAAACATGGCTTTAATCTCTTCACCTTTTGCACTTACATCAATTACGTAATGCTTTGGATATTCTAGAGAGCTGGCTTCAGTTTTAACAGATTTTCATATAAAATGGGCCATCTCTTAGATTTGCTTGCTTTGGGTAATATTTTGTAATAAATACTTGATATTTAAAGGTTTTCTTAAACTGAATTATTATTACTATGGTGGCATCCAATGTTTTCTCAGTGCTCCACCACAACATCAAAAACCGCAATTATAGTAAAGTAGACTGCCTGATAACTATGTGTATTTTACTCATATAAAATGAACAAATGCAAAAATTTACACTAAAAAAGAGAAAATTTAACTTGATATCACCAAATCAGTCTTTCCCAATAGATATGCTAAGCCCTATTGCACGTAGCTGATCCAACAACACATGCATAAATAGGAATCTTTTTCCACTTAAGTTTCCCCTTAAGTTTCTCCTTATTTATCACACATCAGTGTGATTGCTACTTGAGATGTAAAAATGGAATATTTAAATGTAATTTTTTTACTTTAATAAGGACCTTGTTTACAGTCAATGAAAATTTGCAGAGTGTTTAAACAATCACTCATCTTAGAACAGTTCTTGAGTGAGACTGATACTGGCCTACTATCCTTAGATTTAGGCCAAAGTTGTATGGTTTCTTCAGCAAGTGTTCTGTTGGGGGGCTGTGAGGAAGATGCCAGCTCCTTCTCTCTGTTCATCTGGTCACATATCCACATCTTTTCTATGTGCTCACATTACTGCTCACCCAACAGGGCTGAAGGAGCAAGGCACAATGGAGGGCTGGGTGAGGGAAAACTGATTTTCAGCTGGATCCATTCCCTGGTCCAGCTCCCTGCAGAGCTGAGCAAATTACTCGCAGCTGCAAGGGCACAAGTAGCTTTGGGTAGATGAAAAAGGGGGAAGAAACCACCCCACTCACCCCATTTCAACACAGCTCTGACTGGAATACAATAATCTTGGAACTTCAGCTGCAGTCAAACAAGCAGAATTACCTGCTGAAGCTTGGTTTGTGGGGGAAGACAAACAATAAACGCTGAAAGGAAGCTATAGGGTTTGATGAGGTTGGTCGATGTTTGGCAAAGACTTTTTCCTTTCTTAGAGGTTCTTGGAAATGTCTTCAAAACATTCCAGGGTTGGTTTTCCTCCTTAAATATTCTTCAGTATTTTATTTTAACAGTGAAGAGCCAAATTCTTCCCTCAGATATGCATGCAAATACTCCCACATTAATCAGAAGAATTGTCTGCACAGACTCTAAGTACAGGAGGTTTCTCATTTGGTATGTGCTTTGCTTCTTAAGAAGAAGTCAATTCTGAGAACAGACTTTCTCCTATTCACAAAAATTCACAAAAATGTTGTGTTTTTCAAGCATGGCTTGAGGATGAGTTGCTCTCACCCTACAGGGAACACTAACATATTTCACGAGAAGAGTCAGCGGCTACAGAAAGATTGCCCACTAAGGGCGGGGTGTATCAGGACAGTAAAAATGGGGAATCTGATCCTCTGATTTATGAGAAACGATGAAGAAGTAGGAAGAGCTGCACATAAGAATGGGATAACATTAATTCATAGAAAAGAAAATGGTGCTTGATATTTGATTTAAAATACAAGGACTGAAACAGTAATGTAGGTCTTTATACTCCTTGATAAAACACTAGTGGACTTAAAAATAGGTTTTAAAAACTGAGCTGCTGTTTTGATTTGTAAAACAAGTTAAACCAAACTTGACAATAAGGCATGTGCTTTAGATTTCCCTGGTTTGAGGCACTGTTTACTCTGGCAGATGTATCCTTAAGTGAAGCTTTTTTTCCCCCCTCAAAGCTGTTACATGGTAGACTGATGTTGGCTGACCCTGAAGCAAAAATTTGAAAACAGCACATTTATTTTCCTGCTAATGTTAAACACACATGCCATGCAGCATTTTTTTTGGTCTAGATGGAAAATCTTCAAATCTGGACTATTTGTCCCTTTTACCCTGACTTTAATGTTTTCATGAACACAAAAATAACAAACTTGGGGGGCAGGAGTATTGCAGTGGGAGAACAGCCTGTAATTTGTAGGCTGCAGGCTGGAATGGGCAGATAGGAAGAGCCAAAGGGTCAGCCTGGTCCCATGCTGT
The DNA here is from genome assembly GCF_035770615.1 of Melospiza melodia melodia. Taxonomy (NCBI): domain Eukaryota; kingdom Metazoa; phylum Chordata; class Aves; order Passeriformes; family Passerellidae; genus Melospiza; species Melospiza melodia. The sequence goes on from NC_086196.1 coordinate 33,143,236, forward strand.
GTCAATGACAATGGGCTTTCCCACATGCCTCGGCACCCAGTAAAGCTCAACCTGGCAAAATGTTAGCAGAGCTATAAATTCGCTTCTCTTACCTTCCTTACAACACAGGCAAAACACCAGGCTGACATTCATCTTTGCTACTACTTGAACAATTCATTGGGGGGAAAAAAACCAAACAAAAAAACCCTGCAGTATTGTTGATATCTGCAGACAGCTCTGAAGAAAGATGACTTTTTGGAATAGTGGTATTGCTGTGATGTGTAGGCTGCATGCTACAGAGATTTTGTGGAGGCCACATGTGATTGCCTCTGTTTTAACAGCTTTCATGTAGGTATGAATAAAGCCAGCATACCTGTAGTGCCACAGTCAATCTCCAAGACACTGAGTTTTGTCTCACTGGAAACCAATTCAAACGACCCCCTAAAGCTGTGCTGGAGTCAGCTGAGGGTGTCAGGGCATGTTACCAAAGAAAAAAAAGGAGCAACATGAGCTTGCTGACTGAAATTGCTAATGGAGCAGTGGTTTGGGTGAAACACTGAGGGTCTGTTCCATGCAATTCTTGAATGGATTTGACTGGAATGGACTTCAGCTAAATGGATTAAATTGTTAAACCAATTTAAGGAAGTCCATGTTCAGAGATGAAAGAAGTTGCTAAAATTGGTGCCAATCCTCACATCAGTAAAGAGGAGAAAAAAGATTTAAGAAAGAAGGACTTATAAGAGATCATTCCTCTTGATGAAATATCTAAATCTTTGCCAATGCTAACTGAAAGGAATGAAAAAAAGTACTCTGGAGAGCTTTTAGCAATTAGTTCCTGTTTGCAAAGAATCTGGGTCTGTGTTGCTCTAGGGCGCTCAGCCCAACAATTTAAAATGTTTTTTTTTACAAACTGGACTGCACCTCATTAGAGATGCCCAGCTGTATTTTTCTCCCTTTCACAGCCATACACATCACTTTTCATCCTGTCCTTTTCACCACCTACTGCTTCTTTAGCAAGTAAAGCAAGTGAAAATAAAGCACAAAGAAATCTCATATGCATTTATCAGTTTTCTCCTGCTGTTTAGCAGCTGAAAACAGACTTATAGCAGCACCTTGAGACACAATGATGTGGCCATGACCCTTGCAGATATTCTGCAGCCATCAGTGCCATTTGGACCACAGATTCCTTAGCTCTGTTACAAGGTACCCAGGGATCTGGTACACATAATCTATTATTTTATTGTAGAAGGCCAGGCTGACTTTGCCTCCCTCTGAGCTGGAGAATAAGCTACCTCTAGCCTACAAATTTTATGGCTGTCTCATTGCAAGCAGCAAAATTAAAGTGAATCACACACTATTATCCTACAGATTCTAGATTAAATTGGTCCTACTGTGTCAGAGCAAGTTCTGCTAATTCTCATTTATGCAGACATATTTCCTGTAGGTTATGGGCACGACATGGAAGAGCCCTATAGATTATTGTGGTTCTGAATGATGTAGACGCTAAGAGCTATAGGACTGCCCTCATGACCACTGTATAAGGACTGCAGCTGAGCTTTACTTTTAAAACCACAGATAGCTCAAGTTTTTCTCCTATTGGGCTGGTTAATAGAGATGGCAGTAGAGTAGAAGTGCATTTCTGGCTCCCCTCAGAAGAGGCAGCAGGAGTTAAAGCTACAGCCCACTGGGTCAACCATTCCCCAGGAGTGAACCTTTGCAGAAATGCTCGAGGGAAATGAAAAGAGCAGGACCAGCCTGGCAGAACCAAGGTATCAGCCTGTGTGGAAAAAAAACCAGCAAAAGACACTTCTGTTTTTCTGCTGTTTTGTAATGATAAAATGAGGTTATAGTCAATATACAATATAGATTGTGGATAAAATTTATCTTCTTTTTTTATTTAATAGCAAAATTCCCACTACTTGACTAGAATTTCAAGAGCTTCAGAAAAGACTTGCTCTCAAATGTAACAACTGAACCAATATGAGCTGGAGTCCTTGCATGCAGAGGTGTGGCCTCTAAAAACAAGACATGCATAACTGTACCCTTCTGTTCTGTAGTTTAGCAACTTGGGATTTAAATTAAAACTCTTCAAAAGAAATTTCCCATTTTAATTGGCAAGAAGGGAGATCCATGTTAGAAAGTAGATTTTGTATTCAAAGCTGACCAAAGTGTAGATGCAAATATATTAGTATTAAAGTGCATTTGTTAAGGTTCAGTAAGAATTTTCCTCATTAAGGTTCAGTAAAAATTTTTATGTATTTCTGCAGTCACGTATATCTGTCTGTCTATCTATCTATCTATCTATCTATCTATCTATCTATCTATCTATCTATCTATCTATCTATCTGTCTATCTATCTATCTATCTATCTATCTATCTATCCATCCATCCATCCATCCATCCATCCATCCATCCATCCATCCATCCATCCATGTATATGTGTGTCTATATATGTATATATACATCTTTTGGATGTGTGTTGTGTGTATATGTTTATACATATAAAAGATATATTGCTAAAACTCCTTTTATATTTTACTGTATCATGGGAAGTATTTCTACACCAATTTTAACTCCTGTTCAAATAAAATAAGTTGATTAATTTTAGTACTGAGTTTATATTTTTTTTCTCTCACTGCATTTGCAAATCAAATGTGGCATACTGAAGATATTTAACATCCATATAATCAAAAAGGAGCCACCATTTCATTTGAAGTCAATATAAAATGAGCTATCTTTACTGTCTAGCTGATTGACCTCTACACAGAACAAGCAACAATTCTACTGGCTGGTGCTCTTAAAAAGTCTTCCAGTGAGAGCTAATAAAAAAGCCAATTTAACTCTCTTTCCCGCTGTATTATTACCATGATGCCTGGAAACAAGCACTGAAATAAAATCTCACACTCAATGCTGGCTTTTTAAAATACTTTTCTTGTGTCACACTAACACTGTGAGAGGGGCAGAGGAGATGGAAAAGAGGGGAAGCCTGGAGAGCATAGGCTGGTTAGGCAAAGCACAGGGGAGAGTGCAGGTGCACCAACCTACTGCCAGGTGAGACACACTGTGCTTGCCTCTGCTTCTGCCTCCAAAAATGATTCCTTGGGCCTTCTGGGATGCACTAAACATACTAGGGTTAGTATCATTTGTAACAGATGTGTAACAAATACAGCTCAGACGATGGTTTGTACTTGGTGGTACCCACCTAAAGAGATTTGTCTCACAACACCTGTGGAGATTCTGCCATCTTGGGCAGGGTCTCCTTTTGTTAGCAATAAAGCAGAAAAGGGTATTTCAGTCACTCTGCTGCTATTAATCTGAGCTTGCTAAATAGCTCTATTCAAATAGTTTCTTTGGCATCCAACTTCATGGTACCAATGTTTGGAAAGGTGGTGATTTTTAGAGCAGTTCCCCTTGGTTATGGAGATTTCTACCACACTGTGCCTATACATATCAGGGAAATTCTGATGTTCCCACTCCTTCAATGAAGGGCAGGAATTGAGTCTGAGATGCTCACAGTGAGCACCCCCCTTTTTTTTCACTTGGGAGCCAATCTCACCTATAAATTTTCCTAATATACTTCAGTATGCCTGCTGCTCCCATAATTTCTGTGGAACTAAGAAAAAAAAAAAGGCATGTTTATGCATGGTGCAAAAGCATTGCCTTTTATTTCAAATGCCCCGTTCAAAAGAACTAAACTGCAATGGAAATATTTTCAGTTTTTCAGTTTAGCAGGAATCTCCTAAAAATTTATTTCATTTGGGGCAAAATATTGTCCTTTCTTACTCTCCTCCCCTTTTCGGCAGTGCTTTATTTAGGAGCTCAGACAAACAAAAATTCAGTTATTCACTCAGATCTGTTGAACAGCAGGAGACCTCTTCTACCAAGCAGCATAGCACTCTGTCAGCCCTTTGGCTGGTTATCTAAGGTAAGTGTCACTGCATTACCAGTACTTCATATTTAGTGCTGGCATTGCTTATTTTATTCCAAGGGATTTTCTTTTCCAAAGTTAATTACCAAATTTAGCTATAATAAAAATTTTATATTAAAATTTTTCAGTTATCCTAAAAATCAGTGCTCAGGCTGGCTCTGAGGTGGAGCCTGGTGTGCACATGTGCCCGTGTGTGCGTGATGCACTAACACCAGTTTTTCCCTACATAACTGGGATTGTGTTTGACAGTGGTGATTCTACCTTAGCCCCTCCACTTTTTCAGGCAGCTTAGGGATTTGGGAGGACTTTAGTCACATCTTTCCTGCCTCTGTTATTAACAGTGGAACAATGTAAAATAGCTGCTTTCATGCTCCCTTTCTACACAGGGAGGAGTGATCCAGCCTTGCACTCCTTAGTAAAGAGTGCATTTGTAGGGGACTGGGCCATTTCTTTCCCTGCTTGAGAGTGGTTCACTTATTTATTGTATTTTTATAATGTGTTCCTGGCTGCTACCTTCCTCCTTCTCTAAAAATGCCTTCAAAACACTGTGCTAAAACCTTGCACATCATATATCTTAGCAAGCCACAATCACATCTGGTTTAGAGCCATGGCTGGCGTCAGCTATTCTTCTTACTGACTTTAGAAGCTAAATATTCAGCAGGGATTAAGACACTGTGAAGGGGGAACCAGCAGCTCTATAGAACCTGGAAATTTCTAGGCACCTTCCTGACACAGGTGCATTAAGGTTTGGGAAACCCCAGTATCTTGGCTGCTTTACACTGCAAAGCTCTAACAGGAGTCATTGCATCTCCTTGAAGTGCAAGGTAGGGGACATCTAAGGACACAGTTTTATGATGACTGATTTAATCTTCTCTTGGTAATAAGAAGTACCAGCTAGAATTAGTTAACAATATTCTTATTTTTCAGGAGGGTAACGTCTCATACAATGGTATTAGAATGCATACAACCATTGTAAAGTAAAACAATGTTGTGGATGATATTCCCTGACTTGTTTATAGGAGTAAGCCTTCAATAAATGTGTAGTTGCAAAACATTACTTTTGATTGTTAAAGTGTATTTTGCTGGAATGGATAAGAAAAAAAATGAGGATCTTTCACAATTACTTAGCAGTCAGTTTTTTGGGGAAGGAGTCTGAGCCACAATATTCATCCATATCCAAGCTTTCCAAGCAGATCTACTTCAGTGACTTTGATTCAGTCAAGGGAACAGATTCTAAGTTCAGACTTCAGTTTCCCTAACAATCAGAAGAAGGAGAAATAAATCAGGTTTTTAATCCAGCTCAATTCTAATATTAATCTGCAGAAGGCAAATGATAACAAAGTGGAAATTTTGCATGCAGCTTCTCTGTCAGTGAAGCTAAGTTTGAAGATTATAATATGGAGGCTATGAGAGGTAATGATGGACAGCAGATCAATCTTACCATGGCCTGCTAATGAAACTTTTGTGGAGCCATACTGGAATTTAGATTGTCTCTCTGATCTAGGTTAATACTATGAAAAAAACCCGAGGGAGAGAGTTACTTGCTCTTATTGTTGTCCCAAGTTTTTACATGGCTGGTCAAGTCACTTTTGCACAGTAAGAGCTCACAGAGAACCACTTGCCATTTCCAGCTGTATTTTGTGCTGTAACAAAAAAAACTACCTTGGATTATATGCCCTTCAGTCATAGCAGGTTAAGATCCTATCAGAAGTCTGTTTGCAGTAGACAATGCTTTGGTCTCATTCATGCAAAATAAAATCCATCTAGGAGCAAAACTAACTGGATTCTCTAAGGATAAATTAACAGGACAGTATTTCCCTTTTGTTTATCTACAGTTTCTATTAGCCTCTTCTGAAAACAAGACAGCAGTTTGATACTTCCTGTCCAAAAACTTCAGTGCTAGAGGTTGCCTTTGTCTATTGCATAGGTTGTGTCAGATAAAAATCTAGTCAAAAGTGTCATACTGACTGTCAGACCAACAGAGGTAATTCTGGCAGTGCCTTTAGTTACACTTGACTTTCTCTAAGCCTCTTATGAATTGTGACAGCTGGAGAAGGGTAATAAAATAAAATAAAACAAGAAACAACAACAAATAAGAACCTCAGAGAATTAAGGCTTCTCAGTTCTGATTTCATTGGGAAAGCAGACCTGCTAGCAATGTCTTATTTTTATCAGCATGTCACTTTACCGTTTGCTTTTTCTACTGAATTAAGACCACACAAATGGTGTTTATATATTCTTGGTGTGAATGTTTGATTATTGGTATTGATTTTACTGTGCTTTACATAAGATATTTTACCTAAGATAAATAATATCATAATGATCAATCTCTTTCCTGCAGTACTGGCTACTGTGACAGCAATCTTAGATACATATAGATTGTAGATAAAATTTATCCACAATCTATATTGACTTTATATCCACAATCTAATTATGACTGAAAATAACTGAGTGCAGTGGGCTTAAATAAAAACTCCTCATGAGCACATAATTTGCAGCATTGGACATGGTGGAAAAGATTTTCAAAAGCACTTCTGAAAGTCTGAGTTTTCCCATGCTGAACCCATTACCCTTCTGCCCACCAAGTTTTCCCAAATCCTCCCTTTCTGTGTTGTCTCTGTTGCTTTGGTCATGATCCTGAGGCTGCTGTAGGAGGAACAGAGACAGAATAAGCACGTAACAGTAATCCCATGCTAGCGTGCTGCACAAGAGATGCCTGTAGCAGCGTGGCGCATCGGCCCTTCAGCAGTGTGCCCTGGACAAGGCCTGGCAGCTATTTCCCCTGCAAACCAGCCTGCATGGATGTGGCTGTGCCCCTGAGAGCCGGAGGTCTCCGTGGAATGCGTGTGAGAGGCGTGTGGTTGCGCTTTGCTGGGCGCTCTGACAAATCCCAGCTGCGCGGCCGGCCGGGGGCTCGCCGAAGGTGGAGGCTTCCCTCGCCTCTGGCTTCGCACGGCTGCTGGGGAGGGCTGCAGTAACATAACTCTACTCCGCTCCATATTTTTCCCATATTTAAAAGAAAATAAACCATATGAAAAAGTGCCCTCTCCGCATGCATTAGGACTTCTGAACTCCTCCTGTGCTCTGGATAATTGTTCTCAACTTGCATTTAATTTTAAAGCTTGCTGCTTCTATTTCAGACCAAAGAGGGGCTTGTCAGCAATTTCCAATTACAGTAGTTTGCCTAAGGAAAGGCATATTTCGACTTACAAACCTCCTACTGCCTGTGTGTCTCTACCCATCCAAGTACACCTAGGGCTGAAAACAAGCAGATAATGACATTGTAGGGTTATAAAAAATAACATTAGGAGAGCCTCCTGTGAGAGGATAAGAGGCAATGGTTTTAAAGTAATTCTTTAAAGTAAGAGAAGGTAGGAACAAGGGGGGATTTTGAAGGAAGGTGGGGATGGGATTGACCACTGAAAGAGGCTATTAAGGGAAGTAAGAGTTTGCTGTCTTGCCAACTTCAGATTAAGCATAGATTTCTTTTCCAAAATTTTTTTTTGGTAGATGTATAATAGTCATATTCACTTTATTAAGTTCAAGTCAAATGTAGGCAGTCAAACTTTCAGGTCTTCTGTAGTCAAGAAGTCAAGTAGACATCTAATCATCTCTTTTAGTCCTAAATTCGAGAGATCAGCGAGGAAACATAAAGTGCTTGGAATGAAACTGCAAAAGTTTCACTGTGTGAAAGAACTGAGACAAGTTAAGAAGGAGGCCCTGATCCTACATCAGTTTGTGAACATGAGCATCCATCTCCAGAATAGATGTTGATCTCTGTAGTGGACTTACAATCTCTGCTTAACTCAGGGAGTCATAAAGAGAAATGATCAGAGGATCAGCTGTTTTACTATAACGAACAAATTTTAATAAAGGCCTGCTCTTTTTCGTGGGATCTTTGAAAAACTGACAATATGATTCCATACACAAGACTCTTTAATTCTTATAATCCTTCTGGCCTCTATTGGGACATTTTTTTCCCTCAGTGAGCTTCAGTTTTGTATTTCTCACTAACTCATGGTTCCAAGATGTGGGGGACTACCAGTGGGGAAGTTTACAGTAGTTTTTATTTGTAAAAATAAGCTCCTGGGTAGTCACTTTGTGCCTGAGACAATTCTTTGTCCACTTGTTCAGCCCTGAGACAGACAGAATGACACAGCCACTTTCTCCTCATCCTGGAATTCTTCAGAGGTCCTGTCATAGCTGAAGGAGCCAAGACACCTGGGTAGGCTGTGAAATGACCTCCAGCACCCTGCCCTACTCCTGTGCCCAACACTCTTTGGTTCTGGCGGTGGGAGCTGGCTGGGCATGCTGCAGCGCTCAGTGGCACGGCATGGTGACACGGATGGGCATGTCACCTTCAGCTGTATTGCATCACAAGCAAGGCTAGGTTTGCCTTTAGAAAACCATGACTAAATACTGCCAAGTAGTTGATAACTCTCCAGATCTGTCCCTGAGTATCTGGATTGAAAGTGCTGCTTTTTGGACTGCTGTAGTGGCAGGCAGGGGAGACCTGCCCTACAATGCAAACATTTGTTTAAGCAGTGCTTTTAGCAGTAGATTACATCTCAGCAGAGCCATGAGTACTGATTCTGGCTGCATGAAGGCCTCCCTTGTAGCAATATATCTATTCTGAGTGTAGACAAGTCTCAGCAACATTAATAAATTGGCACTGAGGGGTTTCTATAATATCTCAGTTTCCTACAGCCAGTTCAGCTTCAGAGAGGACTCTGTGAGTTTAAAGGGGCAGACTGGAAAAAATCAAAAGGAAGCAGAAGAAGAGCAGGGCTCAATGTAGACATGACAGGGACAAAATAGGGACAGGAAGGGTATCTTTTTGCTGTCTCAGTCCCGTTTGTCACTTTTTAGATAAACATGTGACTCTTTCTGAGTGCCCAGGTACCATTACCCTCCCTCTCTCCAGCTATGTGTGTAACAGCTGGGAAGGGGAAGGATGTGCAGGTGCTGCTCATGGCCCTGCTTTTATCTCCCCAGTTTCATCTAATCTAGAGCTGCCCCTACACATAGCACATCTCTGAGTCTCACACTAGTTAACTCTTCTCCTGCTCCTCATCTCCATTGCACGCAGCTTCCTTCACTCCCTGAGTTTGCTCTGGTTCCCCTTTTAAGGGCTCACATGTTCTTTCTGAGTTCCCTAGAGTTCCCTTTGTTTACCCAGTAAGAGAAAACCTCTCCTTTTTCCACAGTGCGGCTGTGATGCAACTCGCTCTTCTCACTGAACAAGATGGTAATCCCTCCCAGGTTCTGTTGTAGGGGTTTGAAAATCCTGTCTGTGTCCATTCAGTAGCAAGACAGCATTATGCTTTTGGACTAAAATGGAATGACATATTTCTGACAGTCATATCTTAACACAGGGAAAGCTGTGAAAATCAGATGTGTGATGCACCCTTTCCCAAGTCAGAAAAGATGAGATGTATTAGTTGCATCTGTATAAGCACTTTTGTCCCTCATTGTTTGGAATTGCATCTGATCCCAAATATGACACTCATTCTGGATGGGAAAAGATAAAATAAACCCCTGCAATTTCTCATTTTCTCTGGCTACTGATATCATACCTTATACTTCTGCTGGTAGTAATTTTTAAACTTACCTGCTCACAGGACAGTGTTCTGGCAAGTTCCTGTTGCTGCTCTTCATGGTGTCATTCAAGCACCCTGGCAATGGCCAGCCTAACAAAGCTCTCTCTGAGGCTCAGCCCAGATTAGCAGCCCAGATTAGCACAGAGGCAGAGTTAAGCAATAAGGAATAAACCACACCAAGATCTATATTTGGAGTGGAAAAATAGTTAGGCTAACAAGCTGGAAGAGTCAAGCAGGGGACTCCTGGGAACTAAGTGCATTTCTCCACTCGGTTGGAAAAGAACCTTCTTGTGTCAATAACACCAAAACACCTCCTTTCTTACGGAAAGAATGGAGACACAGCGGATGGACAACCCTTTCACAAGAGAACATTACACTGAAGGTGACGAGGATCTTGACATCTGGAGGCTGGATTTGAATCCAGGTTCTTCCAGTGTCAGGGAGCAGTCCAGCCAATGGCTTTGGCCCTCGTGGTGTTGCATGTATGTCCTTGCAGTTTGGTTGAGGCACTGTGTTAGTCAATTGGGCTGCAGAGAACATCAAGATAACACTGGGCACCAGGGATGAAGGACAGAGCATTTTTCTGCCAGTAGCAGTGCGGGTACCAAAGGGTTTAAAATTTGAGACTCATCCTTCCATTAGAAGGCAGCTGAATGTGACTTAGAGGCACTCTGCCATGAATTTAGTTATTTTAAAATTCATGGAGATTTTGAAACATAACACAAATAGTTTAGAAGGATTTAAAAAAAAAAGATTTCTAGAGTTAATGGGAACATTCAGTTCAAATAGAAAACATTAAAGAAGGAACTTTGGAAGCTTTATAAATGCTTTGAAGTTCCATCTATGCAGCCAACTCCTGGAATTGTAGGAAATTTCTCCATTAGCTGGGTCAGTCCACAGATGCCCACCCAAGCTGGTACTGGTCAGTATCACAGGAAAGACAGGAGACAGGACTTATAACAATTCGAATAACACCAAAAAGGTAATATATTTCCTGCCAATCCTTTTTCCTCTATCCAAAGCAGAAACCAACTAGGAAAATATGTTTAACATCAGACATACTTTTTTCCCTTCATATGAAGAAATCCAGAAGATGAGTGTTTCATTATAAAAATATTTCATACTTAAGAGATACTGTCACTATGCCCTTGGTGGGGTAGCAGAGTAAACAGTTGCATGAAAGTGAAAGGATTTAAGATGTGTTAAAAGGGAGTTCATTTTAGCTGCACTGTAACTACAATAACATACCTATTTTTTTTCATAGCCATGCCAATCTTGTATGAACACTCTCCCTTCCTGTTACTCCTTCACCTTGCCTGGATAGGAAATCAAATGCAATGGAGATGGGTGAGACCAGGAAAGTCTCAGATTTTATTGAACTTTGAGGGGCTTTGGAGCTCGTGGCTTGCAGAGGTAGCACTCTGTGGAGGGTTTCATCCCTAGCTCAGTTGAAGGATGACCCGTGTGAACAGACATGAATGAGAAAGAACAACTACATTTGACCCCAGTTTTGTCTGTTGCAATGCAGGAATAATTTGCAGCTTGAACCATATTTGTTTGATTTGTGAGTAGAGAACACGGCATTTTTTGAACGAAACTCAGTTTTGCTGACTCCTGTGTTTGGAAATTACCTTTTCAGTTACTCAAACAGGAAAGGATAAACGCTGGAAACGTTATTAATAAAACATTAAGCCCCCTCCCTCTCTCCCTCCCCAAAACCCCAGCTCCTAATTCAGCAGAGGTCAAACAATAAAGTTTACAATCATGCACTCCATGCTGCTCAGCACTCCGAGCCAGCACACCAGTGACTGGCCAGATTAACTAATCTTCCTCAGCTTCGTCTTGGGCCCTATAACTACTGCAGCAGGTCATTAACCAGCTGGTGAAGCCCCGGCACATCGTACATTTATTCCCAAACCTTAGCAGCCGTTGTTGAGTCCAGGAGCCTTAAAGAGGTACTTCTGATGTTAGCTGACAGAATGTTAATTTATGCTCGCTGTAATTCAAAGGGATTCCAAGGCAACTGTAAACTAATGAAACCTGAATAACTTTCCTGGAGAAGGTTCCTTATTTAATCAGTTGAACTAAAATGGAAATATGTAAAATGAGCAGTCATTCTTTCTTTTAAAATATAAGGCCTTTTTGTGAAAAGGGAGATAAATGAGAACATGATGTGTTAGAGGAATGAGATGTAGAAAAATGTTTGATTAATGCAAAATATTTATTCTCCCCAAGTTCCTTGATTTTCTTTTTTTAAACTCTGCTGTTCATCACTGCCAAAAGTAAAAAAGTAAAGAACGTGATGTCTACTAAGTTTGGTAACCTAGCAAAGGTATTGCTTTCAGCCAGGATTTGCTTTTTCTTTCCTTTTTATTTTTTTTCCCTCTCTTTTTTTTTTTTTTTTTTTTTTTTTTTTTTCTTTTTAATCTCAAATGAAAGGCTCTCTTTAATCAGATAATTGACCAGCTGGTAATTTTAGCCGTTTGTGACACACCAGTTGGCAGGTACAGTGGTACATAACCATGAGCCTTTTCCTATAGCCCTCCCTCCCTCTGGGACACTCACAGACGTGTCTCTGTCTTATCAGTCCCAGGGGACAATTCCCAAACATTTTGCAATGAAAATGCAAAGAAGGGGCCTTTTGCCCCCGAGAAGGAGGGCCAGCTGTCAGAGGTAATGACCGCCAGTGGATGCACAGATGGCACTGGAGGTGTTCCCTCAGCCCACGGAGCACCTGGAGAAAGGGGGTGCCCATTGTACAGCTGTTCCTGTAGGGACCACGCTCTGCCCTGCTCCTGGGGCTCAGGGCCCTTGCCAGGTTGGTGGGGGGCCCAGTGGCAGCAGACACAGATGTCCCCAGAGCACGCCACACTGGGAAGGAAGGCATAATCTGAGGGATCCTCCTTTTGATTCACTGTGGGCTTCTTACTCTTATCCCTTCTCTGCTCTTCATTTTCCATGGTGGCTGGGAGTGAAATGTACCTTGCTGCATGACTGACAGACCTTCAAGCTTCTCGGCAAACCTTGGGCCTTATTTCGAAAGGCCCCTGAAAGAAAAATGATTGTGTGCTCTCTGAATGCAGGGCTGCTGAACTGCTGCCAACCCCAGGCTGCTCCATTCAAAGGGCTGAGTGAATAAATGAGAATAACATCCTTGGGGACCTCAGGGATCGGTTTACTCTGAAAATCCTCAGCCTTACAAAGGGTCAGAGTCACAAGGTAAATGAAAATGGCTGGGAGGGGACTTTGATGGCCAAAATACTGTAACTGTAGAGGACTTGAAAGAAAATTCTAGTTTTTAAAAAGTGAGAGAAGAGAGGAAGCAAACAGAGGGGAATGTGGCTAGCAGGGGGATTTCAGCCTGCAGCCTCACCAGAAGGGAGAGGGGGGAATGAGAATTAGAGAACAGAAAGAAATGTCTCCTCTCTCTTAATCAACATTGATCTTTGAAATACTGCTACGGGCAGTGGCTGTGGCAAGGGAGAGCCTCTCTCCTGCCTGATGCCTCAGTGCAACAAAGGTATTTCCTTTCCTTGGGTAATGATAAGCACAGCAGAACAGAGCAGCATTTAACTCACTTGATAAGTAACCAACAGATCTCAAGACATGGAGGGCTGAGCAAATGGCATTAGGGATATGACTGCACCATGTCCTCAAAGAAATTGAAGAAAACTGCACCTAAGTGCAATTCAGATATTTTTGGTGTTTCTATTAAAAAACGAACATATAAGCTAATGCAGAGACATTTTAAAAGGACATTTTGGAAATAGCTTTTCAGTGGTATGGAAGACAAGGATGTGAATGTGTTCATGTACTTTGAGCCTGTTTAAAATTGTTAAAGTCAGTAAGTTGTATAAGGCCAGATGCACATTAACATCTTGAGACCATTGGGAATTAGACACCTAAACACTTCAGTCTCTAAATCTCTGGCTCTTGTTGGTCTCTTCTCTTTAGTTCTCTGAGCAACTCCATTAATACTGACAGTAGTTAAGTTAAACACAGTCCTAAACATTTGCAGGATCAGGATGTGTGTGAGTTAAAGCAGTTTCAGTTTCTTATTAGGTGTTTGTACAGTGCCTGGCATCTGGGCCTCATCTCAGTTTGAGTTAATGCAATTCAAGACATGGTACTTTAAAAAATAGGTTAAATACAGAATTATAAATATCTTCTGACAGATTATCTACTGCTGGTGAAATATTTTTTCAAGTTCTTAAGGTCAAGATACTCAGCTGACAAGTGCACAGCTTTGGTCAGACTGCTTCTTTCTCAATGATCATTGCACCTTAACTAAGGGAGAAGTTTTATATGCAGCTGAACTCATTTGTGCCCTCACATGTCAAACAAGATACCTGTAGGCTTCTAAGAGACAGTTACAGGCACGTCTCCCTCCTCAGCCATCAGTAAAGACTCCTCTATCTATAGATAGTTTCCTTTTGCAAAGTTATTTATTTTTGTAACACAAGAAGGAAAAAAGAATATCCTACTGCAAACAGAAAGATTCAAGCTTGTTTTATTTAGACATTCAGATCAAGGTCTATACTCCATGAAAAAGAGTCTAACTTCCACCTTCATGTTGTCATGTAGGCTCCATGACTTGTAACTGCTGTCATACCTTTGTTGACAGGCATGTTAGTACCCCATACTAGTCCACAAAATAACAGTGGGCAGAGAATATGCAGGATCCTGTTTTGTGTTTCCTACACACCAGCTGCAATATTGTTCCTCTGATCAAAGTTCCTCTGCCTTGGGTTTCAGATGGGGAAGAACCTGTCAGCCTCAGACAGTACCATGGACTGTAGTGTTTTTTAGGGTTAAAACAAGAAGGTTTAGTTCACCAGTAGTGTTCGCCAGTGAGTAGCTAGACCCTTCATTTGAAAGTATAGAAACCCACCTCAAACTGTTTTGTTTTGCGTAGTGTGTTGATATCAGAGTTGATGAGACTGGAGAAGAAGAAAAATTGCATCCACATGGGCAAATGCTAATAGGAGACTTTTTCAATCCAGAAATATTTGAGGCTTTTCTAAAGGTTTATTTTTTCTGCATCATTTTTTTTAAGTGTGGAGGATTAAATTCTTGTACTAGACAGAAGAGACATCACTGGCTTGTGATCCAGTTTCTGTGTCAAATATTAGAAACATCAAGGGAACACATTTATAACTTGTCTGCACCTTAGTTTCATCTACACAGTGCAGAAACAGAATCACTAGTTTAATCCTATAGGCTGTGCAAAAGAGGTACAAGTAAACTGTAGAAATCTTATTTTGGCAGATAAATTAATGGAGGAAAAAAGGACTTTGTTACAGAGCACACCAGAAGATAGTTTATTTTTGAATAAAAGCAGGTAGTTCGCAAAATTCAAGATGGGTTTTCTAATAGACTGGGTGCTTACCCCAGGAATTGGGCTCTCTTTGTGATGCTCTGAAGTCTAATATGGAGCAAATTCATGCTTCAGCAATCCCAGTATGAGGGTATTAATAGATTTTCCTTTTAGCCTGCCACCTGTTTTCCCACAACAGTGGGAGCTTTGCTACCTCTGAGATCTCTATCACCTTTGTCAAATTTAGTTGATGCAGGGAAAAGGGCTCAGAAGTTATTGAAGTATCTCATGTTGATATAAGACTCATTTCCTTAGGAAATCAGGCTGAGAAAGCAGTTAGGTTCAGAGTACAATCGAGGCTGTAACATGCCATAATTCACTGTAGCTGTGAGCATCACTGCATAAATGAACAAAAATGCACATGTGTTTCCTAATGCCTACTGGAAGCAATAAGCAGAACCAATAATGTATATGTAATTGTATTTATTTTTCACAAATGTCTTTTAAGAAAGGATTCTCTTAAACCAACAATTTGAGATATTGCCCAAACTGGGATTTATCTCAATTATGTTGTGTACGATTATATAATAGACATTTTTTCTAGGAGAAAAAACTCAAGTTACACATGGAGTTCATTAAAATAGGTCTAATGGTTTCAATCATGTTCCTAATAGTGTGGAATAGCTGGTCAGCAATGTGGGCTGCGGAAAAGCCTGTGTGATATCTGCTGAAACATATGTGCTTTTGTTTCCCTTCCTCATGATGAGCAAGCTGTTGCTGAAATGTTTTATTTTTGCAAATGTGAATAAGGAGAAACATGAATGAAGAAAACTATGAATGAATATGAAGAGTAAACACGGTAAGTGTATACAAAGCCTTGCTATAGATGTGTTCAGGTAGGTAGGAGCCAAGAGGCCTGTACCTGCTGGGGAGTGGACAGTTGATATTCCTCTGCAATGCACTCATAGGCATGGACAGCATCAGGGCAGTGCGAGTCAGATTTTCTTACAAAGAGCCAACTTGTTCTTAGCTTCAAGCTGACAAGAAGCAGAATGGTGCACTTTAACTTACTAATTAAGTGCCAACATTTTCTTTAAAGTAATCCTTGTTTTCATAATGTCTACAATCAATTTTTAAAAAGTGTATATCAGGCAAAGCTTTTGATATTTCACTTTTCTTTGCAGTTGCAGGGTTTTTGTTTGTGTGGGGACAGGGAGCAGCTGCCCCACATACAGTCCCCCTCAGTCTATCTTTTTTTACCTTTGCAAATTACACTTTCCTAGTTTTGTTTTTCCAGTGTTCACCAGCAGCAAAACTTTGGAGTTTCATTCCAAGTATCGTGCTCGGGGCCAGATCAATGCTTTTCATCCAGGGCTGTGGATTTAGCTTCAGCCTTCAGAGGGCAGCCCAGGGCAGCAGACAGCACACTGAAACCTCCTCTTGGGTGAGCTTTGGACCCTCTTGTCATGTTTTATTCTCAGCTCTTTCCTGGATGGCAGTATTGATTAATGTCATTATTCTCCACATGGTGTGCCTGGGCAAGGCAATATCTGAGCGTGGCTCTTCTCTCTCTCTGTAGACATAACAGCACAACAAAAATTCAAGGTGATGGCTGGGGTTCTGCTGGACAGGCTCTTGTGGGAGATCTGTAGAAGAGAAAAAAAGAAGCCCCTTTGCTATGCTGTCTTTCTGTGCAACAGAAACTTATCAATAGACGTGGGTACAACACTTCTGTTTTTAGAAGGGGAAACTGCACATCATTTCTCCAAGAATTAATATGAGACTATCTCTCATGTTTAAATTTTAATTATGATTAATTCTGCTGGTATGATGGAGACAGTGAGTTTAGTGTGCCTTCTCCAAAACAAAACGAGCCTTGTTTAGTTTAATTCAAAAATCCAATAAAAATGGTTTAGATAAATGTTGAAAGACCCATTGGCTTCCATCAGGCATACCACATAAACTGTTGGCATCCTATCTACTTTCCTCATCTTGCCTTTGATTCTCTCTTTTCCCTTGCTTTCTACTATCAGCTTTCACTCTGCGTTGCTCCAGGCCTACATATTCTATAGATCAAGTCTCTTCTAATAAGAAAAAATAGTTGATTTTTAAAAACATTTACTTTATGGGCACTGGAGGAGGGGGGTGGAGGTGGGTGGAAATCCTACAGAATTTTCTTAGAATAGCATAGAATCATAGAATCTTTAAGGCTGGAAAAGACCTCCAAGACCACTGAACACAACCTTTGACTAAGAACCACCATGTCAACTAAACCGCATCACGTCCAGTCATTCTTGAACACTTCCAGAGATGGTGACTCCACCATCTCTCAGGACAGCCTATTCCAATGCTTAATCACCCTTGCAGTGAAGCAATTGTTCCTGAAGTCCAACCTGAACCTCTCCTCATGCAGCTTGAGGCCATTTCTTCTCATCCCATCACTTGTTACCTGGGAGAAGAGGCCAACCCCCCACCTGGCTACAGCCTCCTTTCAGGCAGCTGTAGTGAGCAATAAGGTCTCCCCTGAACCTCCTTTCCTCCAGGCCAAACAGCCCCAGCTCTCTCAGACTCTCCTGGTAAGACTTACTCTCCAGACCCATCTCCCTCTTTGTTGTCCTCTGACACGCTCCAGCACCTTGATGTCTTCCCTGTTTTGAGGGGCCCAAAACTGGATGCAGCACTTGAGGTGCAGCCCCAACAGTGCCGAGTACAGAGGGACAATCACTGCCCTGCTCCTGCTGGCCACACTATTGCTGACACAGGCCGGGATGCCATTGGCCTTCTTGGCCCCCCAGGCACACTGCTGGCTCGTGTTCAGCTACTGTCAACCAGCACCCCCAGGTTTTTTCCCATGACTCTAGTCTGTAGGTCTGCCTGGGATTGTTGGGACCCAAATGCAGGACCCTTTGCTGCCTTATTCTTGATGATCCATTTGATTTCCTTGATACTATGCCTAAAAGACAACCTTCACCAAAATTGCTGAAGAAAATGCTCCTCTAACCTAACTGAGGGATTTTACCTCTAGTTGAAATGTTGGCTTCTTTCTGCTCAGTCCTTCTCTGCAATTAACAGGAGTCTTGGAGCTTGCTTCTGGTGGAAAAACTCAGAATTTTGGCCTTTTTTCTGGCTGGCCGTGGCATGCAGGGCAGAGAAAATGCTGGAATAAAAAGATGCTTTTAAATCACTGTTTTCCTTATGTATTGTGAAACCATGGCAGAGCCAGGAGGAAAAAGGAAGGTTTTACAATTGTGAGTGCAGTTCAGGGAAGAAAAACAAGTGTCCTTGAAAATATCTCCTGGGTTTTATTACATGTGTTCATGGATGCCAGCAACTGGGAATGGAACAGCACCAGGGAAACAGGATAGATTTCAAAATATAAAAATTCACAAGTTCTGTAATATAGTGCTAGGGAAGAATGATAAAAATGCCTGACTGCACACCTAGCTGTAGCAGAAAAGAATGTAGACAATTCTCTGAGGAACAGGGAAACTGCTTTCCTGTAACAGCCTTGTGCTACTCTCCAGGCTGAAATCTGGCTCCCGGGCTGACCTCCTTCAGATGCTCCACAAGCAGGAAAAAAAGACCCTCCAAAAAAACAAAAGCCTCAAGGAAGACATTAAGGGAATAGTTTTCCAGTAAAGGAGAATTCTTCATAATTGCCTTCAGTTAGTTACTGTCCTACACTCAAAGCAGGAGAGCTGAGTTCATTTCTAATCCACTTTTAATAGGGAAGATGCACAAGAATGCATGGATTTTTAATTGTTCAATGCACGTACATAAAGAGCAGATATTGCACTTAAAAGCCCACATATGCAGAAACAAGTTACATACCTTTAAAAGCTGCTGCAGCTCTGTGTGTTAGATAGAGAAAAGCAAAAATGAGTATTTATTGCCCTCATATTTTACACAGATTCCCATTCCCATCTTGCTGCATTACGTTCCCTTTGACATCCTTTACCGCTTTTTAAACTGAAGAAATGTGCCTGCAGAGTCAGGTATCTGTGTCAAAATTCCCCAGCAGTTGGCCAGTTATTGGTAGACTACAGTGTTAAACTACTCTGCATGACAGTCCAACACTCGACCTTGGCATGCAATGCTGATCTCTCTCTGCTTGCCCACTCCAGGAGCCTGTAGCCAATCTGCTGCAATGCTCCAAGACCCAGCCCCACACATGCTCAGCAACCATCAACAAAATAAAAATGGAGGAGAAAACTGTTTTGCTACATACATGTCTGCAATACAGCTTGTCTACTTTGCTGGCAGGAAGGCCAAATGATACCTTTCCTTTTAGGATAGAAAAATGAATCATACTTTCTGTCTTAGGAGTAACATTTGTGTGTCTCTGGATATGCAATCCTTATTCTCTCTGCTATAGACATGATCCAAATGCTTTCCTACCACTCAGATATATGCAGGATACTCTTAATTTCTCTTTACTTTTCTTTACCTCCTTTCCTCTCTCCTCCTTCTTCCTTTCTTTCTTCCTTTTTCTTTCTTCCTCTAACTCTTTTTCTTTCAGGGGATGTGTGTATGCAGTCATTCCCAAGCAAAAGGAGTTTGCTCCTTTTTGTAGAACAGTGGAGGAAATTGTTGCATGAGTGGAAAGTTCCACAGTTAATATCAAAACTTTCTATTTTACAATATGGAGTGGGGATTGTTTCCATGCCAATGTCTCAAAATTTTGTCTAAGTGCCATTGTCCTCTGAAGAGAATGCATCGTGCTTTGGGAGCTGCAGATAGGACTAGCTGAAAGAGATCTGGCTTGTATGGATCCATAGGCACCTTCTGCCTGGGAAGCTACTACAAACTAGACCACATTGTTTGACTGATCTGGAACTCATTCCTGCTTAAGTCTGGGGTGAAGCAGGAGCGCCCTTGGTTGGCTTTGTCACAAATGTCAGACTTTGTCACCAATGTCAGACTGTGGTATCGAGTTCTAAGGACCACAGGATAAATGCACTGCAGAGGGAGTACAAGTGGTGGCAGGTCTGTCAGACAGTTGAGCAGAGGTCTCAGACCATCAGAAATCTCACTGGTTTCTGGCATAAGCACAAGGGCAAAGGAGTTTTAAGAAAAGTTCTGAAACCAACTGACTTCGTGAATGCTTAGAGCAAATTCTTCCCAATGTCAGGAGTCGCACAGATGTGGTTGCTTACAAATGAAAAAATTCAAAACAGAGGGATTAGGGGAGAGTTGAGCTCTCTGTGCTGATTCCAAGACAAGTGGGTGTGAAATGAAGCCTGCTAGCTTGTTTGATGAGGCAGAGGGGAAAAGAGAGACAACTGAAACATGACCAACACAGTGAGGCTGAGAAATGATCTTTGGAGCAGCATTGCCAATCACTATGAGCGGGGAAAACTGTGTTTGTCAAGAGAAGCAGAAAGGATGTGACTTCCGTGGTCTACTGTGCTTTGCTCAGACGAAGACTGAACAAGCTTTTTAATCTACTTGCTTTTCTAGAGGTATTTGGTTTACTAGACAGAATTATATATTGTATATGTGTCAGAGAAAGCTTCCTGAGTCAGTATTTGTTCTAAATCCTCTTTTCATACTATTTTTATTGTACCCACAAATGCCCATTGAAATCAGGATCTCACAGAACTAGTGGATATACAAATATTTCTGCCACCATCTTACAGCTGCAGAGGACATGAGAAAACAGCAGCAGACTCCTCATTCAGTTGAGTTCTCATCAGCTTGTTCCTGTCACTGCTGAGCACCAAGGACACCCCAGCAGAGAAAGGTGTCCCCATGAATGGTTTCTTTGGCTGCCTGTGCTGGTGCTCCTTTCATGCTGTCCTCAGACAGCATGGATGGTCTGGATGGTCTTTGGGTGAGCCAGGGTAGGCTGCTGGTCTGCCTAAACCCTTTGTAGGCAGCCATTCATGCTGTGGGTGCATAGGCACAAGGGATGAGGTGGGGAGAGATGATAGGAAGATGGATTTATCCCTTTAGCCGGGTCTGTGTTGGTTGGCCTTTCTTCACCCTGCTTTAAACACTTCTGATAGCTTTAATTAATAATGCTGAGATCCCAGAAACGTTTTTGGATGAATTACGGTGACACTCAAAATAAATTAAAATACCAAAAAATGAACAATTTCCTAAGTTGAACCTTACCTGAGACTTTGTGTGGATGTGATTTTTGTAACTATGTGAATTATGGGTTCTTGGCTTGTTTTGGAATTTTACACCATGTTACACCATAAGCTGTTGCCTAATTTTCTCTCCAACAACACTGCGTAAGCATCATTTTTTTCAAGGCTGCTTTCTCCTGTTGTTAAATATCCATGCCTACTCCCACTCTTACTTTTGCAGATGGGCTAAAAATCTTTGCAGAAATGCATTTTTTCTATAATAGCAATACGTCTAAGAATAAATTAATATACCATTCGACCTAAGAAAGATAGTAATGCTCTTGTTGAAGGACAAACAGGTACAAAGACATGTCCAGAGATCAACACTGTGCCTGATCTATGTAATATTAACGTTATGAAATGTGTTATACAGAAGAAGAACTAATAGTACTGATTAACTCTTAGGTGAAAGACATAGCATGAAGGACTTAGGCAGGTTACAAAGAAACACTGGGCTGGAAAATAACGATTTAATAAGTAAGACAGAAAAAAGGGAGTCTGGTTATTATAGAGGAGAGGATATCAATTCAGGATCATTATCACTTTGGTTGAGTACCTCAGTCCTTCTAAAGTAAAAACAGTGTTTACAGGGCAGCTAATTAATTTTTGCCATAGAGAGCAAGTGTTATAGTTTCCTTCTGAGAGCAAGCGTTATAACTTCCTTCTGTGCCTGTCTGACTGGTTGGAAGCTCGATTTGAGTCCTCAGGTTGAGTTTTGCTCAATCTTCTCAAGTCTGGAAGAGACTGTCTGATTGTGCTGAATGTGACTCAAAGCCAAATTGAGATAGTTAAACAAACATTCAAGACAAAGGAACTAAAAGAATGTGTTTATTCTGTGGCATTATCTGCATTTTTGAGAAATAATTCCTCATTTGTTATATTTTAAATGAGAAAGAGAAATATGTTATGTGCCTATGTAGGTTACATTTTATGTGCCTTGAGACAGAGCTGGTAAACACACATGTTGTGGAGTGTTTCTGTTGTCTGGAGCTCATGGGCCCCTTATTGCACTCATTTGTTCTGCATGGCAAGGGCTGAGTTCCACAGTTTGCTCTTGGCAGCTGAGAGCTATTATTGGGCCGCAACATCTGTTTCAACAACAGTGGGTCCCTGGTCAGCAAAACTAATTAAAAAAGAAGTGCAAAGTCAAATACCATGACCTATCTGCTGTGTCTACATGTAAACATGGAAACTACTGGAATAATGAAAACTTAGGATAATTTACAAAAATCTGACAAGTGATGAAATGCCTCAGAGCTGTTCTTCATATCAGACACTTATAAACAGCACAGGCAAAGATTAGGATTCGTGCAAGCGCTTAAGCACGTAGGGAACTTTTTATGCACATGGGTATTGGCAGTAAACTCACTGAGGCCACTCAGCTGTGCAGCCCTTCCCACGTGGATGAATATTTACAGAATTGGATTGCAAGCTTCCTCTGTACTCTGTCAGGATTTTCTTAATTGGTAATTGTAGATATGAAGGTGCCCAGGTACACATTTAATGACTCCAAACATGCACAAGATTCCTCCATTTCGCTCTGCTGTCAAAATTTTTGTTGTCAAGAATAAAGTAATTAGTACTGGTGAGTTCCAGGACATTAAATACTTCCCTCTGACCTAAGAAGGAGGAGACGAGTCATGTTTATATTGGACTGATGAAATGAGATGACTTCCTTGAAGAAAATGCAGTGGAGAAAGTATTTAGGACAGAAGGCGTAGGAAGTTGTCAGAGCAGGCACTGCTTCATTGTCAAACTGATGACTGAGTTAGCTCCAAAGCATCCTATTTTTGCTTTTTCCCAGGTTTGCTGATTAATTCCAGATTTTAAAAAACTGAACAGAAAACTGAAAAGTGGCCAAAACCTCCCTACAGCATATACTCAGATGAAAAAAAGAATGATCCTTTTTTAAAATATGGGTAGATTACATGCTAAAATTGGGCTTAAAGGGAAACTCTTCATACTCCCTGCATGAGCTATATGGGATGTGGATGCTGATGAGTGAGTGGAGACAGGAGTACAGTAGATAATGCATTGTGAATCTGCTGCTTTTGCTTTTACACAGCAAATGGGCAGAAGGTGATAGACGATCCTTACCCATCCCATTTTCAAAATAAGGACCATAAGCAAGTAACTGTGAATTTCTTTTTTTCCAGCATATTAAAAACACACAGAAAGAACAGTAACTTGTGAGGCGACAATTTTTCATTCATACAGTTCCTAATGCTGCACAGCATTCTCCTCTTCACGTCTGAGGGGCAGCTTCACCCAGGCTGCCATGAAGATATTGTGATTAACAGTGCCTCAGAGTGTGCTTGTCTATTCACAGTTCTTTTCTCTTTCAAATGTATTCTGAACATTTTTAGCCAACAGGAAAACTTCTAATCTATTCTTGCATCTGGTTTTAAAAGAGAAAATTTTGGTTTTATTTAGTGCTTTCCTGACCAAACCTACACTTGTCTGTGTCTCCCCTTATTGTGGAATAAAAGAATTCATTCTTTCCAGGGGCAACAGTGGGATTGAAATAGTATGCTGAAGATGGTCCACCTGTGTAACCAGTTGCTCTCTGTAATCTCTTCTTTCTTTAGAAATGGTGGGAAGTCAATGTTTCTCTAGAGACTTTTATTGTCAGTCTGTTTATCTGCTAGAACCTCTTCAATATCCATCTTAGATGGCTGAGAATTATCTTTACAGGGTGACAAGATGAATGGTTTGTCAGACCTTCTGTCTGATGATTTTTACATCCCTTTCTAATCTCTCCATTGAATAGTTGGTTAGCAAAAAAAGTAAAATATATGCAATATAATATTCTGGACTGTCAAACTTGCTGCAAAACCAAATTCAGTCATGATACTATATTCTTACAAAGAGCTGAAAAACTGCTTGCAATTATTAATGCCACTTATGTGCCATTAATATTAATCTCATAAGTATCCAAAATAGCATCTAGATTATACCATTACATTCAGATTATTTGTCAAGATGTATATTTTCCCCAGGAGCTAACAATGTTTTTGGTGAGAAAAAAATATTATATTGCTGGTTTTCTTAGCATCAGTGACAAAACTTGGATTGTCCACTGGTAATATTTTTTATTTAAACTACAAATCCTTGTTTTACCTTTTTAACTAATTTAAATTGCTATCATGCCATGTAGCGGGTTAGAGTGCAAGGTGATCCACACTTCAACATTTCTTTGAGCTTTTCTAGATTTCTTCATTGGCCCATGCTCTCATCTTGATGTTTCTTAGTTATGCTTCAGATATAGCGTCATTATCTGAAAAATAAGTAAATGCATTATTTACCTTTCTAACATTTTGCCAGAAAATGCATCCAGCAAATGCATTTGTATGGATTCTTAAGAAAACTGAAAGAGCTCAGAAAGGAGACAGAGGAATAGAGAAACCATCAGCATTTGTTTTTCTAGAAAAAAGTAGCAAAATTGAGGCCTTGTGTCCAATACCAGGAGCCTGCTTCACCATTTTGCCTCAGTTATAAAGAGAGCCCAGAACACCCAACATGGGATGAAGGCACCTCTATGATGTTAGTGTTTTCCCAGTGTGCTCATCAGCTGGTGCTGGTCTATAGGGAGTGGGTGTGATGTCTTGGAGGGGCTGCCTGGGCCCACACAAGCTCCCCTGGGACCTGCCTGCCTGCCTGCCTGGGGCTGGCACAGGGCGGCGATGTGGGTGCAGGTACCGCTGGCCATGAGGACTGTGCACTTTCTTTGGAAGCAGCCATGCTCCTTCCCTTTCATTCCCTTGGTTGCTGCAAGGGCAGCAAGAAGAGCAGATCCCCCCATCTCTCTACCTTAAACATGCCTCTCTTCCCCTACTGTCTACCCTGGCAGAAGGAGCCGGTTCCTAGACCCTCATCCACAGGAGAGTGGCATCCAGTTTCTGATATGCTGCTGAAAAACTGGAGCCAGCCGTGACCATGTTGATCTACTTAGTTTTACTGGATGAAAACAGTAATTATAACAGCACTGATGCAGTGCAGAGCAAGACTTTCAGCTGTTGCAATCATCACAGCTCTGCCAGTTCTGAAGAAAATAGTCTGTTAATGCCAGCTCAGAATCTGACCTTCTTCTAAAGAAATCAAGTAACACTGAATTATCAACATGCCTCTTGAACAGCATTGTATGCACATAGTTACCTTTTCTTGCAAGAATAGCTTTAGTCTCTTTGTCCAAATTTTAATCAAATTCTAACTGAAAATATTTTTGATGATTTTCTTTGCAATCAGTTGTATAAACGAATGTAACTCTTTTCCACTGTTTTACTCCCATGGCCTGGGTTATGCTAGTTGGAGTTCTGAGTAGCTGCCGAGTTCAAATTCTTTCATGTGCTGATTGCAAAGCTAATCAGCCAGGTGAAATGGGACTGGAATACTGTTATTTGCTCTGATTTCCAGGAATTTAAATAGTGACTGCAGCTTTGGGTCTTGAGCTGAACTATTCTCAGGATTCTGACATTCACCTGAGAGCCAGTAGGCAACTGGCTGCAAGGCTTCATGGACTTGCTGCTAAAAATTGGAAACAAAGCAGAGAGGAAAAAAACAAGGCAGACCTACAGGATCTCTCCTAAATTAGAGCTTTCACCATGGGAGCCTGAGCAGCTCAGGGGAATTGGTAATGGGAAATTGGAGCCATGCACCTCAAGGCTGCCAATCTGTATCTGATCCAGGCTAGTATTGGCTGGAAGCCTTTAGCATCCAACAGTTCTTTAGCTCTTTTCTTGTCTTTGTGAAGCTGTTAGCAACCTCACACCAATTCCTGTTGGAAATATATCCATAACCCAAGGCTACCTTCACAGCTGGCCTAAAGCTGCACCCTCTCACATTTGTAGCAAAGAGGTGAGAACAAGTTGGAGACATAGCTCCTCCCTGGCCTTTGGAGGGTCCCCATGTCAGGCAGCAGGTGTGTAGGCAAAGAGCCATGGGCAAGACATTCCTGCTGCTCAAGGTGCACTCAGGAAAGGAGTTTGGGTCAAAGAGACCCTGGGCTAGAGGGGTGAATGGGGAGGCATGGCAAAGGGTTGATCAGGAATCAGTGGATGGGACAGGGAAAGAATAAAAGGTGCAAAAATGTTGCCCAAGCAAGGAGGCCATCAGCATACAGTGCATGCCAATGTCAGTCTCTATGCAGCATTTCTCATGTGTGATCTGAATGTGTGTTTCTGACCCACAACTGCTGAATTTCCGTGAAAGCAGTGGGAAGAGAGGGGATGTGCAGTTTGTGTACCTATAAAAACCCTCTCATCCAGCTGAAAAGTGTACACCCAGCTGCTTGCGCCCAGGGTTTCTCAGACCAAAAATTACCCAGCCCTAAAAATGTACACTGGTCTTTCCCAGCTCTCCAAATAAATGGAGGAACAAAAAAATGCAACGTCAGAATTTACAGCAGCTCCAAGGTGATCACAACACAGACTATGTTCTTGGGCTAAAAGTTCCAAAAGGCTGAGCTGCAAAAGGGAGATTGCATGCAGCAGCATGAGGAAAAATAAGTGGTTGCAGCAGAGCCAAATTTTCCAGAACAAACTGATGCATTCAATTAAACCTTCACTTGCTACCTGGGGACGAGCTTTACCTGCACCTTGGGGCTGGCCATCCACACGCAGGCAGGTAATCAGGTAATATGAGCAACTTGATACCTACCTGAAAAAAAAAAAAAAAGTATGGGCTGGGTGTGCAGTACCTAAACTAATTACTCCAAAATGATTGCCTGGATTTGGGCCAAGCATTATCTCACTTGCCCTCAGCACTACTGCAATGGCATGAGGGGAACAGAAAATGCAGTAACCTGAGAGGGAGATAAGAATGAGAGAGAGGGAGAATTGAGAATGGTCTTTAGCTGTGAAGGAGCTGTTCTGTCTCTGTACCACTCTTTTGTCCAACCTCAACAGCAGTGAAGCAGCCTTTGTGTCTTGTCTCCTCCTTTTAAAATGGATTGGCAGCCAGGAGCATTATCCACACATGCATAGTCTAAACACTGTGAATTAACCTGTTTTTTTTACCTTGATCTCTATACAGCTAGACTCATCCTACTGAAGAATAAAATATCAAGTTTTGAGGGTAATTTTCATGTAGAAAACCACAAATCCCTGATTATAAAATCCTGTCATCTTAATTTTTTAAGTAGGTAATTGGTTATACAGTGAATAAAATTTTAAATCATGCTGAGTAAAATGGCAAAGTTCTGATCCAATCTAATCCAGGATTATTTGGTTTATTGAAAAGAATTCCTTTTTCTTTGGTGGGTTTAAAGCAGAGAATGATTGTTTTATTGTCAGTGGAGAAAGTCAGTAATATAGTTTCTAATATAGTAAGCTAATATACAGGACCTGCTTAGGAATTTAGTATAAAAATTATGGTGAAAGTCAAGCTTGGAGACCAGAGAAAAATACAGCAGCACAACATGCTTTGTCTTTCAAATCTGTCACCTGGAGAAAATAATATTTTTCATGTCAGAGCTGGGACATCCGGCACTGTGTTTGCTGCAATATCTCTGAAAAGTGTGGGCTTGGGAAGTATCACAGGTGTATTTGTGGGGAAGGAAGGTATCTTAGACTTCTCTTGCTAAGGGCTGTGCTTCAGGTTGTTCAACTGATGCAGCAATTACTGTGTGAAACCATGACAGACATCAAGTAGGAGGTGAAACACTATTGAAATGCTATAGCTTTTCCTTCTGATTGCTGTTCTCTTTACAGGGTCATTTACTGCATGTATGAACATATAATAAATGAGTGCTTTTGCATGAATGAAACATCATAACAAAATAGACAAAAATGTGAAATCAATAAGTTTACTAGCCTTTACAGTGAAGGACAAGTCAGAGTCTCACTAGTGGATCTAACAGTCCATCCCTACTTCACTTAGTCAATGCTTAGAAAATAAGTAAATGCTCACTTTCAGTGCTTGCTCCACAGGGACATATTCAGTACAATGTAGATTTGTTTAAACTTGCTGATGAGTACAGACCTGGGGCATGTGCTTCTTGCTGCATCAGAACCTGCAAGCCACGTATATCCAAAGAACAGATAAACCATGGCCATTTATGTGTAGCTGCCAAGCCTTCTGCTTTGTGTTGGATGTGAGCTGGGCACGTCAGTGTTCACTGAGGTCTTCTCCAGGGAAGACATGGGGAAGTTAAGCTTTGACCAGAAAAGCACCAGGAAGACTAAGGGTTAGAGGACAGGGCAGCTCCTATCTTTGAAATTCAGTTTGGCACTCTGTAGGAACTATAGCTGCCATTCGTGCTAATATAGAACTTCATGTAGCTCCTTCATCAATTTCGTCGCTCCTTTTCCTTTTCCTTTTTCTTTTTTTCCTTTTCATTTTCTCCTTTTCTCCTTTTCTCCTTTTCTCCTTTTTCCTTTTCTTTCTTTTTTCATTTTTTCTTTTCTCCTTTTTTCCTTTTTATTTTTTTCCTTTTCATTTCTTCCATTTTCTGTTCTCTTCCTTCTTTTCCCTGGTTTTATATTTCTTCTTTTTTCTGTTTATTTTACTTTTCTTCTTATAATTTTTCTTCCTAATTTTTATTCTTATTTCCTCCTCTCCTCTCCTCTCCTCTCCTCTCCTCTCCTCTCCTCTCCTCTCCTCTCCTCTCCTCTCCTCTCCTCTCCTCTCCTCTCCTCTCCTCTCCTCTCCTCTCCTCTCCTCTCCTCTCCTCTCCTCTCCTCTCCTCTCCTCTCCTCTCCTCTCCTCTCCTCTCCTCTCCTCTCCTCTCCTCTCCTCTCCTCTCCTCTCCTCTCCTCTCCTCTCCTCTCCTCTCCTCTCCTCTCCTCTCCTCTCCCCCAATGAGCTGCACATACTTCCTTCTTTCAAGAGAAACTGCAACCAAAATTGCCTGTGACCTTTCCCATAAGCACAAGCAGAAACCTCTTCTTGGCTGAGATAAAGAAATTAGAACTTCACTCTTCCATGGTTTACCCCAAGGAATGCATTTTGGCAAGATGCTAAGAATAAACCCGTTATTGAAAGGGGGATCTGGGAAGTTGACAAGCATGGCTAAGCTCAGCAGAGAAATTTGACAAGGAAATAAGATGCTTTGTAGATCAGGGTGTAGTGATTAGTCTTTTGAATGCTGGGATTATTATATAAGCAAAAAAAGGAGGGGGGCACTTATTGTATATCTGACAGCTACCACTTTCCCAGTTATTCTTCAAACTAATGAGGAACATAATGGTCTATTTGTTTATAGATCTTGAGCAAGACTCCTGCAGTTTATAAAAGTCAATTAAATGTGATGGAAAAATAAAGACAACTTCTTTTTTCTACTCTCAAAAATTAGAATCCCTACAGAAAGAATAGGTTAAAAAAAATTCCAGTGCCATACCACTGACATGCTGCCTTCAGTCTTGGAGTCTATGTTCATCTTCAAAAAAACCCTGTATTATATATTTAAAACACCATGTTTTGAACACTGTACATGCACACTGAGGATAACCAAATATCCAGAAATCAGTGCCCACTACTATGACTGATATTACTTCTCATTGTGCTGTACAAAAGCAGACAGGTTAGAAAGGTGAGTAGTAGGAAAATCAATGAAATAAACTTCTGAAACCATAGAAAAGAAATTAAAAATTCTAAAATGTCTTATTAAAAATATAGAATAGATAATTAAGTAACAGTTATCTTCATATTTTTCTTTTTCATAAGTAATAAATTAATGTTTTGAAAACTAAAGTCTCCATATTATTAAAATATTGAGCAATCACCCAGAGATATTATTTCCCCCTCTTGTGTCTTCCTCTCCCATAATCGTATACACACACACAACAGTGAAGTTTACCCTGAATTAAGCACATAGATTCTACTAATAAGGATTACGACTCTGTGTGTGTGCATGTGTAAAAAGAGGAAAATATGAGACAACAGATTCAGCTTCCGATAAAACTTTGGAATGTTTTACAGAGATTTCTTCCTACAGCGCACATAACACAGGACATTGTTCACACAGAATATGCTCAGGGAAACAGAGCAATTTACAAACTTATTTGAACAACTTGGATGTGCGATTCAAAATATCCCATTTGCATCATTATTTGATTATTCTGGACATTACTATGCGTTTTTGTTTCATCTTCTTCAAAGGTAGCTACCAAGCTGGCTGAGACCCCCTGGACCTAGCTAGAGTTCAGAGTCTTTCCAGTCCTGTCTGCAATGCCCTTTCCTTTACTTACAGAATAATTTGTGTGTAAGCAAAATTTATCATCAGTCTATGCCTCTGCCTCTCACTGGGGCATTATCCTTGGAAGTGTTATTCCAAATAGCAATTCTCCAGTTTAAGTGAAAACACTTATGGAGTCAGCCTATGGAAGGGAAGATTGAAGGATATTTATGAATGTTTACACCTAACTTATGCCCATACTTCTACATGCTATGGGATATAACACCACCTGGACTGAGGCCAGATCTCACTGTTTATGTGCACAGAATGTATGGTCTGATTTTGTTCCACTTTTTCTGAATTACTGGGATAATCTAAGTGTAAATGAGTCCCTGCCTGAGAGAGAGCTCTACTGAATTAGTTCCAGGAGCAAGTACTTAGTTATGATAACATTTTCTACGTGGAAGTTCCAATCAGAAAAGAAAGGGGACATTTTTCAAAAAATGTTGCTGTTGCATTCATTCATATATTAAGTAAACTGGTTCTGGTGAACCCCATTTTGAAGAGTATTCTCAGTACTATGTGACCCTAGTGACCTACTATTGCTCCTAAAACTGCAGCAGACTGAAAACCTCCCTGAGTTTTGGAGTCTCACAAGAATTTTTAACATAGGCCTAGCTCATTCCTGGTAGCAGCACTTTGCATATTTTTACTTTGTATGATGACAAATTACTCGTGATAAATTTTAGGAGCATGGAGAATGTATTGCTCACCTACATGGAATCTGCATAGAAGCTCCGTCTTTCAATTTATTTTGGGATTTCCCTTCACCTCTAGTCTGCTGAAAGCTTATTAGAAACAGTCTTGTATAAATATTGCCATGTACTCTGTTTTGGTCAAACAAATACCTGCACATTATTAGTGGATGGTTGGAAATTTTTAGAGTTCTTGCCACCATCTCCTTTACCACAGGGTGATTTTAGGTGGACATAAATCCAGTCACAAAGGTATTCTGCAGATTGCTGTCATCTTGAACAGATAATTTCTTGTCCCTATCTGCACAGAATTTTTTTGATCCTTTTGATTCTAACTGAGGAGTCATATCTGTGAAGGATATGACTCCTTAGGTGACCGCCACAAATTATGGCCAGCAATTTGATTCCTGGCGCAGACTGCAAAGACTGTCTTTGGATTTGGTTCTGTCATCATTTTAATTCTATTGGTTTTCTTTTCTTACACTCACTGCTGGAAAACCTGGAGGTTGTCTAGATCCAAGACTTTTTATGAACATCCTTGCTATGAATCTGTAAAAATCTTTTCCATTTGTCTGTGTTATGCTTAACAGTGAATGCAAAGACCGTCTCTTCAGATAGTGACTCACAGGAATGTAACAGGCAATCCACACAAAGGAAATGTAATACCCTAGCAGCTAATTAAAAAAGCATTACCTTCCACCAGTGCTGACCTCCAGCCATGCAGAGGATAAAGATGGGTGTCTGTCAATCAAGTTTACCTAAGAAACCTTGGCACAGTATAATGAATGGACAAACCTAAAAAGGGGAGATATTTCTCAGAATTCTAAGGTACCTTTAATACCACATTTAAAGAAGCAGAAGGATTTGTCAGTAATTTGAAACCTCAGCCTGCATACTAGGAATATACCAGTGCTAAATTTGCCCAGTACTATGGGTACTAGACATGGACTGTGTTGAACCATTAAAGACCTCCATGGGATTTTGATACACTTAGCATCGGGGTGTTCAGATCCCAACAGTACCTACAGACATCCTAAAGTCGGCACACTTCTATTTCAGTCTTTCATCATTCCAACAGCAGAACAAGCACTGAATTTTGAGTGGTTTTTTTGTTCTAAAATTTTTTTTTGTCTATTTAGGAACTTTGCAACTGATATTGGCTCAATCCTCAGTTCTAATTTATCATTAATTAAGGCAAGTTCACCTGCTATGTTGCCTGCAGAAATAGCATTTATTCACACTGTTCTTGCAATACATTTGATTCCTCAGTCCTGCTGTCCATATATTTTTTCATCTAGATTTGTGTCTTGCAGTGTGTTGCTCCAGAGTTCTGTGATGACCAGGACAGAGCCCTTACAGTGAGAAACAGCTTTTAAAAGATCTGCTTTTTGTTTTCCTTGAACTAAGCAAGAGGTGAGAGGATAAGATCCTAGTTATTTATAAAAGTACCATGGTACTTATGTGAATACACATATGAGAGTCTGGCTGTTGGGAAGAGTGACTGGAAAGTTGCCTATCAGAAAACCACATGGAACACGAGCCAGCAGTGCTCCTGGGACGCCAAGAAGGCCAATGGCATCTTGACCTGTATCAACAATAGTGTGGCCAGCAGGATCAGGCAGTCATTGTCCCTCTGTACTTGGCGCTGGTGAGGCCACACCTTGAGTGCTGTGTCCAGTTTTGGGCCCCTCTCCACGAGGAAGGCGTTGAGGTGCTGGAGAGTGTCATGAGAAGGACAATGGAGGTGGTGAAGGGTCTGGAGCACAAGTCCTGTGAGGAGCACCCCAGAGAGCTGGGGTTGTTTAGCCTGGAGAATAGGAGGCTCAAGGAAGACTTTATCACTCTCTACAGCTATCTGAAAGATGCTGTAGCCAGGTGAGGGTCGGTCTCTTCTCCCAGGTAGAAAACAGTAAGACAAGATAAAGAGTCTCAAATTGTCCCAAGGGAAGTTTAGATTGGATAACAGGAAAAGATTCTTCACTTAAAGGGTTTTCAAACACTGATACAGGCTGTTCAGCGAGGTTGAGTCAATCACTATCCCTGGAGTGATCTAAAAGATATAAAAGACTTGCAGATGTGGCACTTGGTGACATGTCTTGTTGGTGGACTTGGCAGTGTTAGGTTTGTCATTGGACTCGATAATTTTAAAGGATTTTTCCCAGCCTAAATATTCTACAGTTCTAAGATTCCATCACTATTGATCTACATAGTCATCAAATAGTATTAGACCAGTGCCTTAGAAGATCATGAATGGAGATGCATGACATGATGAACTGAGAGAAAAGATGAGAAAAAACGGAATTGCCATAAATGTAAAGCCTGACAAAAGCTGATTTGCTGTGAGTCTTGGCTCATCATCTGAAGGGGAAGGGAAGGACTTGTCAGGGTAATGTGCTATTCCCATCGAGGTTCTTGGCCTCCAGGAGCTTGAGAGTGCTGAGCCAGTTGTAACCAGAAACCAGAGCAGATGGGGCAGTTGGCATCTGAAACCTGGGAGCAGGTAGACAGGCTACCACTTCTCTCCACAGCCTTCTGTTTTCTAAACGGAATTGCTCCAGATAAAATTTTGTGTGCAAGAGATAACATCAGGATCAGAGTTCCTGGGAAGTGGCAATGAAACAAATTCAGTTTTTTCTTAATTTATTTGCCTAATTCTTTAGGCAAAATATGTATTTATTTTGGATGTTTATATTGTCCCATGCTTTGGAAGAAGAGTTTGAAACATGATAAAGTTTTTTGCCTTAGCATTGATTTTAGGCCTCCTCAGAAAATCCTCCCACAGTGATGCCAACTTTCAAACCTTTCAGTCACTTCACTTTGCACATGCTCAGCTGTGAACTCCTGAATTTTCCCTGTTGCATTTCCAGAATATTCCAGTTGCTCTGCGCATACTCCATGACTCTGCAATTGCAGCTGTGGGTTCCTGTCTGAGGATACAGTTTCATGATCAGTATAATTTGATCTAACTATGGGCTGCTACCCAAAAAGAATGGCCCCATTTTCTGGTATCCCCAAACGCATTTTCAAAAATTCCTCTTTGCATCTGATCTAGCAACTGCATAATTACGGAACGGTTTCTGGGAGTGAGAAAGAAAAAAATCTTCCTATTTTTTTTCCCTTTCCTCTGTTTCCCAAGGTCAGTGCCAAGTATATGGACAAGTATATGGACCATGGGCAATATGCCTGACCCTTGCTCCCTCCCACTGACCACACTGCTTGGGTATGCACTGCATGGGAAGAAAGAGCAGTTTGCCAGGATGTGGCAATGACACGGGCCAGAGCCATGCAGTGGGCAGTTGTATATTATGCTTTTATGAAATAATACACAAAAAATCTTGGGCCAAGTAAATGACAACAATAAACAATGTCCAGGGTATTAGCCCTGCAGATATTTATTTAGTATATAAGCCATCAGGTACACAGTATCACACCTGACTGTATGGAAGCATCTTGGTTGCCAGTAATAAAGAGTTTATTATTGCCAGTAATAAATCAAAGTTGCTACTATTAGTTCACCAGCATGTACTGAAAGAACAGCAGATACTTAACAGATATCTCAGAAAAACAAGCATTCCATGATGAGCTTGCTTATTCAGTGTAAGAAGTATGGACAACATATCTGCTATGCTATGCCTGTTAAGAGGAACATTGCTCGTGGTGCTGAAGGACACAATCTTGCCCTGGGGTGGTGTTCTTCGGGTTATTTGGGATTTTACCTTCAATATTAATCATCCTAGGCAAGACAAAAAAGTCAGATACCTTTCTCTGAAGCTGAAGCAAGTT
Organism: Melospiza melodia melodia; assembly: GCF_035770615.1. Lineage (NCBI taxonomy): Eukaryota > Metazoa > Chordata > Aves > Passeriformes > Passerellidae > Melospiza > Melospiza melodia. The sequence continues at coordinate 33,177,844 of NC_086196.1, forward strand.
GTATCAGTAGTCTGTGCATTTAGAGATGTGTCATGTGTCCTGTGCTGCCCCTTCCTCAGCAGCTCAGAGCAGCATGAGGGCTGGTGGTGGTCTGTGTGTCCTCTCCAGTGGGAAAGAATAGTTACCACAAAGCTTTGATTTAACACAGAGCCATGCTCTGCCTGCTGACTGCTTACTGAGTGCTCTCTGTTGCATCAAAATAAAATGGTAATTAATATGTCTTCCATGATATACCTAGTATTTTTACACCTAAATTTGTCTATTCATCACAATCTTTTATAGTAAATGACTCTCAGGGCATGACCTTGCTTTCTAGCAAAGTCACTGGGAGAATCATCTTTTAATTGTCTTCTGAATATACAAAAACACAGTCACAGAGAAATAATGCACAAACGCACATACACACAAAACCCAAAGGCACTTCAAGAAATACAACTTTCAATATATTACCTAATCCAATTCAGCAGAACTCTCTGAGTACAAAGGGTGGGCTGGTGTGATATGATTCAAGCACATGGATATAAAGAAATTCTAAAACAAATGGAATTAAGTAGCTTATTTATGTTCTCCTCTTCCCAGTGCATAGCATCATTATCATTTTATCAGGATCCCCTGGCACTCCTGATGAAGTGTGAGCAGATTGACTCACCAAAGCCACAGCTCAAACGAGCCTTTACTCTCTGATGTCCATGGACAGCTTGTGAAAATTTCCAGTTGATGCTGAGATGTCCTCTGGGAATACCAGGAGAAGTCCAGGAAACTTTTTTTCTTTCTTTCTTTTCCCCTTTCTTTACCATGGTGTTTTATTTATAGCGGAAGGAATAAATCTAACTGTGGGAAATATAAACTTGTGATAAATACAAAGGCTAAAAGCAAAACAAAAAACTTTCAGAATTTTCCCAAACCTTGTCATTAATAGCAGGGAATTTGTGTTCATTTAAATTTCATGCTCATTTTTGGGAAGGGAGAGAGATACAATTCAAAAGGTTAAATCCTTTGTTACAGCAGTTTGCCACTGATCCACACTTCTGTTAGAAATTACCTGCTTCAGTGCTGTTTGGTGGCTCAACTGCACACTTGCCACTCTTGCCAGAGGATTGCATCCTTTGTAACAGTTCATAATATCTGCTAATGAAGAGCCATTTATTGAATTTCAGCAGTAGGGAAGAGAAGAAAAAGATGTGTGTGTATGGTATTAGTTTACCTTCAAGTGAATTCAGGGTCTCACTATTGCTCCTTTGTGGTCCTTCAAAAAGTGACTCCTACTGAAACCAACTGCAAATATATACCATCAGCATCAAAAATTGTCATATATTTGAATATATATTTAATATATATATATATATATATATATGTGTGTGTGTATTTGACATAAGCTCTATGCTTGTGTTACAAAAATTTGTACTGCATCTAGCACATGAGTTGAACCTGTTTGGTCTTTAAACAACAACACCCACATATGTTAATGCAGCTGCTATTACCATAGTATGAATAAAGCATAAATTCAGTATTTTACTGTAGAAAAGACCTTCAATTGTAGCCTCAAAGCTACAACCAGGTTAGGTCTAGTCCACACTATGATACGAAGCTGTGTTTAAACAGTTAAAGAAAAAAAAGTTTTAACCAGATCACTCAATATTTTTGGCTTTTCTGTCATTCTTTTTTCAGTGTGGGCGAGCCATAAAGGACAAATGCAGGTGATGAAGATTGAACCAAGGTTGGTATACAACAGTAGAGAGGAGCCACATCCTTTCTAAAGACATGTAAGCAGATCTTAAACTTGTAGTAGAAGGCATTTTTTTTTTACTCCCAATTACCAGGGTGACTTAATTTGTCAGCCATTCATTTTCATCAGTAATTCATGAGCAAAAACAAAGAAAACACTCTTCAGGAGTGCTTTTCTGCCCAAATAATGAGCCATTATTTTAATTCAGAACACTCTCAGGAAGGACAGGTGAAAATAAGCCCCTACATCTGTAAAATGCTGCAAAACATTTAAATAACAAATGTTGTTTCTCACATCCGAGATGTGCTGAGGCTGTGATGAAAGATTTGTATGTGTAGGTGTATATGCATTATTTCCCTATGATTGCAACCACAAGAATGGGTGTTAGTCTGCTGAGAATCAAACCCTTATTTCTACATTTCTTCTGTAATTATGGATATTACTCCTAGCTGGGAAATGTAGACAGTTTTCCTTCCTTTTCTGCTTCTGGTGCAAGTGATTTTTTAAGAAAAAAACTCACCTAATGAAATTTAGTATTTCCCCTTCCCCTCTTTACAAAAAAAATTTCCTTGGTTTTAGGTCTTTGTCAAAAAAGCAAGTGACAAAATAGTTGTCAACAATTTATACATTTTTTTTAAGTCACAACTCCAGGACTAGCAGAAATTGAGGAACAGATAAACCATTCATTAAACCAGATTTGAGGAGTGCTATAGTCTGTCCTTACCCAGCCTTGATCCTTTTATTTCAGGCTCTTAAGCAGCTGAACTATGTAGCATTTCCTCGTACCACTACCTAAGCCTGCTCTCCACAGTCTGCCTTAGCTGCCTTAGCTCTCAGAGATCGGAGCAATTTCTGCCTCCATCTGGGACAAAGGGAACTGGTGGTGAGCAGAGGAGTGACAGTCCTGCAGGCTGGTGCTGGCTCCCTGCCACCCACCTCAGGCCAGAGTTGTGACTCCCACTGACCTGGCAAACCGGGCTCAGCAGCCCCTGTGCCTTCCCCATGAGAGACACGATTTCAGCTGGAGCTATTCCTCCACTGCTATTTGAATCAGTCAGGTCACTGCAGAATTTAAGGTACATAAATGACTCCAGAGGTGCAATGAATTTTCAGTCCCCAGCTGTAGCATTTTGCCTGGCAATTCAGGGTTCTCAGCCCAGAGGACGCTGGAGCTCATGTGTCAGGACAGAGGAAGACTGGGAAGTTTGTGCTTTTCATGTTCCTGGTTTCACGGTGACAGCAAATCAGAGCATTCAGCCGTTCCTTCTGCAGAACAGGAGGTCCCTGCTGCTCATTCACAAGAATGCCTCGAGTCCTGTGGGTATGAGCAAAGCCTCCTTCCTCTGTCATCTGGCAGCCTGGACTGGCAGAGGGTTGGTCTCATGCTCGCAAGGAAGGCTGTGAGAGAAGTTCATCTGCTGCACCTGTCAGAAAAAGGTCCTGAAGGCAAGCAAAGACATTGGAACCATCCCTCATGTCACAGGCAGTGGCACTCCAGGAATGATTTCATATGCCAGCCAGACTCCAGCTTCCCTGATTCCACAGAGTCTTGTCATGGCTTACATACACCATGTGGCACCAAACATGAAAAACTGGAGATCACTGATCAATCTGCTCAAGATAGCAGATTTAAGGCATTGCACATTAATTTATTTTTACTTTGGTAATCTTATTGACTTGCTTATTTGTTTGTTTATTTAGAGCATGTCCCAGTTATTCCCACATCCTTCTCTCCCCCTCACTATATTTACAGGCAACTTGATGGAGTTTGGGACATAAAAAAACCAGTAGTTAATTTGTGGTTGAAACTGCAACCTTGATTTAGGTACCCTGTGAAGGCAAGGGAATTCTGGGGATGCTTATTCATCCTCAGCATTGTGAATACATTGTGCTTTCCACATTTCTTCCACAGTTTTTCACTATTTTTCATAAAGAACTGGCCTTCAATCTAGCCTACATGCATATATTTTATGACAGCGGAATTCAGCTCTTCCTCTCTCTAACACCTTTGCATGAACCGTGCTGGAGCAACAGCTTTAACTTATTTCTATTGGCATCGAGGACATAATTCCATCTTGGGGTAAATCCCTCTGTCCATATCCATTTCTCAGAGTGACTGCCATGCCCTGCACAGATCCTCATGGCTCACTTTCAGGGGGAAGGGCTGCACATTTATAGATTTATAGCCACTTACCACTTCAGTGTCTGGAAGTTAAACTATCTGTAAAACAAGCAACTGAGACTCGGAGTAAGGAAACCAAAGGCTTTTCATAATGGGTAATGCTACATTACTGACTGCTTTAAAAACTCATCAGAAAGGGCAGTTTCATAGAGTCACGGAATATCCTGAGCTGGAAGGGATCCACAAGGATCATCCAAGCCCAGTTCTGGTTTGATCACAAGCCAGCTTTCCCTGAGTCCCCATGGAAAAACAGGGAAAAGCCAGTGTTCACCCCCAGAGACTAATAGGATGCTTCTCTAATTCTGTCCTCAGTTTTAGGCCCCTCACTACATGCAAGACATTGAGGCATTAGAGAAGGGCAATGGAGCTGGTGAAGGGTCTGGAGCACAAGTCTTTTGAGGAGCAGCTGAGGGAGCTGTGGGTATTTAGCCTGGAGAAAAGGAGGCTTGAGGGGGCCTCATTGCTCTCCACAACTCCCTGGAAAGGAGATTGTATCCAGGTGGGGCACAGCCTCTCCCAAGTAATGAGGGATAGGACAAGAAGAAACAGTCTCAAATTGCACCAGGGTAAGTTTAGATTGGATATCAGAAAAAATTTTCTTCATTGAAAGGGTGATTAAGCATTGGAACAGGCTTTCTAGGGAAGTGATGGAATCATTATCCCTGGGAGTGTTCCAGAGATGTGTGGATCTGGAATTTAAGGACATGGTGGTTCAGTGTTGAACACAGCAGTGTTAAGTAAATGGTTGAACTTGATGATCTTAGAGGTATTTTACAACCTAGATGATTCCATGGTACTGTGAGTTAGCTCAGCCATCAAGCAGCCATGTTGAACATGCTGAAATCAGCCAGATTCAATTTCTACACGTAGCTGAGACTAAGGACAAATGGTGAACGTAAGTCCAAGGCAATGGCAGTGTAACAGGAGGCTCTTGGTGAAAAATACCAAGATGAGAATCTTAAGTGGCTCACCTGGCAGGTGCTCCAGATGGTGAGGAAGCAAAGCATGTGAAACCACAAGGAGATTTGACAGGAAAACATCTGACAGATGGAGGCAGCAGCATATCCCAACCAAAGCATGTCTCCAAACAGCAGGACAGATTGACCTGAAGAGCAGAATATGTGATGATTGTGATATTAACTGGCTACACTATGACAACAGTAAAAACATATAACTGTGGCCTGCTAACCTCTTCCTGCCCCACAAGTCAGCATATGATGGCTCAGAAGACAAACTCTCAAACAAAACTGGTAACACTAAAGTTGTCGGAACTTGTACAAGATTTCAAAGAAGGACCATGAACTACCAGAAGGAAGAGTCTGAAAGGGGTAGGAAGAAGTCAGTCTGAACACACATCACCAAAACGCCAGCAGCACAGACACAGTTTCTTCATTAATAATTATCCTCATAAGAAGTGAGTTGCTTTTAGAAATTAGGAGCTTTTTTATTTTGTTATCCAGAATTTAGTTACCGAAGTGGGATTACAAAATGTATGTGCATAGCCTGCCTTAACAAACCCTTGTTATTTGACTGGCTACATGTGTGTTACCTGTCACCAAAAATTTACCGTTTCATAAGTAGAGCATATCCCTTCCAGGCATCATTTGTGTTATCCACTCACATGACAGCTGCAAAGGATTGTCATTGCAGTGACACTCGAAAAGAAAGGACATGCAGAAGGGTTTGATAAAACTACTCTGATTTCTAAGTATGTTGGCTCTTGTTGATTTGTGAGTAATGCAAATGCTTTTCTAAAGTGGCATGAGCTCAACAAGAAAATAACTGGGTTTCCTAGTGGACATGGAATATTTTGGCTTTGAATTCTGGTCCTTCATCTCTTCTGTAGCACAGAATTTTGTACTTTTGAAAAAGTATTTCTGGGTCAGAAAGAAAGCAAACTTTATGTGTTTGTAATGGAAACATGCACCCATCTACTGGGCAGAAAGTAGTCATTGCAAATGTGATATCCAGTTCTGATTGTCAAATCAGCTTCTTCCTTGAGTTACCCCTTTATCAATGGCAGGTGACACACTCAACAAGTCTTCCTGAAGGAGAAGGTGGTGAGTGGTTCTGTATATTTTTCCTGTCCCATTAAGGCATGAAGAGATATTAAAACAATTTTGGACAGGAACAGTTTAAAACCACATCCCAAACAAGTACCATTCTTTCCTGGTCCTTACCTGTGAGGGTGGACTAGGACCTGATGCTTTAGAAATGCCAATAGATTGGAGATGCCTGAGTTTTGCCTTCTGGATCTGATGGTCCAGAACATTGTTGCTTTAGCTACTTGAGTGCTAAATTGATCATGATGATCGAGAACATTCCTTTTAGCTATTTGTGTGCCACAGGTGCTGCAGTGTAGTTCAGGCTTCATTATTTAGACTAACTCAGCAATGCAGAGCTTACCTCCTGGTTCCTCATCACTGCTGTCCTTGGAACATATCCCATGGGCATCATCAAACAGGCTCTGCAGAGCCTCCACAGGATTTAGGAGTGTGGAGAATTGAAAATTCTCCCCTGAAATCACTCAGTACAGACCCTCTGGTTTCCTGAGGGAATGAATTCCCCTGTGGGCTTCTGTCCACTTTTAAAAGGACATAAAAACATGCAAATATCCTCTTTGACAAAGTAACCATAACAAACTGGGGCTGGCAGACAAGGACTGGGTACAGGAATAGAGGACTGAGTGAGAGAATTGAGAACTGAGTGCTGAGGTCTCTGACACAGAAATCCATGTTCCCTTTTGACTCATTTTCCCCTGTGCTATGCCTGTCTTTCTCCCAGTTTTGAAGAATGATGCCAGTGATTGTAGAGTACTCTACAGGATACTTTAAATTCTAATCATAAAGGATAACTTAGCAGTCTCAGTGGGGCTAATCACAGTGGGTGCTCTATTAAACAGGTAATAATTTTGTTGTTTTTAGAGACATTCCTAAAATGTTCACTATAAATTGTGTAGCTACCAACATGGTCATCAACACTGGTTAAAATTAATTTCCTGTCATCTTCCAGACTGAGAAAATTAACTGTTTCATGAACAAAATACTAATGTCATGGATGGATACTGGGGGGGGGTGGTTTAATCTCCTTAGAGCCCCAGCCCAGGCAAAACACATTTATTTCTGTTGGAGGCAAAAGAACACAACAAGGACTTTACTCCTTCTCAGTCTTTTAACCTGAAATTCACTCAAAATTTCTCCCTCACATTTTTGCTTCTGTTTTGGAGTAGGTTTGAATGGGCCTCAGAATTGCGCTGTGTAAAAAAAGCAGAATTCCCTGAGGTGGTGGCATCAGAGGTGTGGAGGACAAGGAGGTATCTGAAGCAAGCCTTCCTCCATTGTTCTGCTCCTCCTCACAGCCTTTCTTAAGAGGTGTCTTTTAATGTCCTGCCCCCAGGTAGCTTTTCAGCACATCAGCTCTTCTGTGCTGGGAGTGCTTCCTAACATCTGTTTCAGATTTGTTGCTCCTTTGTTTCCATTTATGTCCCTTCTCAACCATTATTATTTTTAGGCTGAAAATATTAAATTGTATAGAAAATATCCGAATAGGCTATGACCAGACTATGCGTGAGGTAAATTTTATTTTAATTGTTGTTTTCTGCCATATTAAGCACAAGAGGTTCAGCTGCTTTGTGGAAAGGGGAGAAAATAGTTTTGTCTGTCTTTATTTAGCAAAACAAAGTCTGCAGAGAGTATCTGTCTTTTTACAGACCAGCTGTTGCAGTCAGAAAAACACCATGATGTTTTGAGCTCAGAGTCCTCATCACATCACGTTTTTACCATCAAATCAGCATTACTACAACAAAATTAACTGATCTAGGAATGTAGCAATTTCTTGTTCTAATGACTCTCTTAATTTTTGCAGTCCTCACAGAATGAGAGTACCATGGGAACTGCACCTTAAGGAGTCCCTCGTATGCATTTTGGGGTCTGGTTTTTAGATTATTGGGGCTCCCATTATTGCTGGGGTCATCAATGGGTACCCGTATGCTGAATAAAAAGACTGGAAGTTTTTGCATATTCTCATGATTACCAGGCAACAGAACTATTCTGCATGGTGTTAAAAAATAAGAGGGGAATAATAAAGTTTATTTGTTAGAGTTAATGGAAGCAATCCAGTCAACGCAAAATGAGAGCTTAATCTTGAGCAAGTATGACAAGCAATTAAAAAGTAAAGATTTGCATTCTGGATATAACAGGGTAAATGTTGTACTAAATATCCAGTATAATGCACAACAGGACAACAAAATAAAGGGATGTATACAATCAACAGACCTCTTCGATTTCTGTTCATGTTCACACTTTGTTGTTGGTGATAATTTCTTTTTTTCTTTTCCCATTCTCTAACCTTCATGCATATATTTCTAGCTCAGTCACCTATACCTGCCAAGATGAGAGTGACATGGCAGAACTCAAAAGTGGACTAGCTCTCTTTCAATTTCCCAGTCTAAACAGTCTAAAATATTTAATATACCCTAAGGTGGTGCATGAAAGTTAAGAATGTGGCTTATGCTTTGGGGAGCAGAGGTCATCTAGCAACCCAGAGGAGTAAGCACCTCGCTGTTTGCAAGATTGTTCTGTCTTTTTCCAGTGTAGCATGTCCAGTATTTAAGCTTTGCTCTGATTCCATACATGGGTCCAAGCCACATCCTGTTCAATGGAGTTAGCAGAACCTCTGCATAACTCCTCTGTGGGGCCATTTTAAGTTCCACACTGGTAGGACATCAATAGCTCTGTACCACAAACATTGTTTTGGCTGGGCTGTGGAGGCAGCCTCCAGAGCAACTTGTGGAATTCTTTGGCAGTCAAACTGCAGAAGCATATGGCACTGAGTTACTTACTGGATAATATTAAAAATAGTATAAGGCTCTGCATTTTAACTGAGGAACTATATTGCTGCTCATTAAACACTTCAGAAATGTCCATCTTCATAAATACAAAATATAGAATTACATATGCCAAAGAAAGGCATTATTACACTTCCTTAAAATGAAATCTTCCAGGTTTTAAAATGCTTAGTAATACTGGCTCACTGACATCCTTCTTGTGACCTTAAAACAATTTTTTGTTGTTTCCTTTAAATAATTTAGTGAGTGATTGCTCAGTGATGATGTTTAAATAAAAACACAATGTGATAGTTAATCTGCGAGACAGATGCTATTAATATTGGGTGGATGTAGTTTCAGAAGTATTCTGCCTGGATTCGAAGTACTAAGCTGGATATAAATAGTGGTGGATTTCCCTTATGTGGAAAATGTAATAGCCCCATTAAGCATGTCTTCGCTGCAGAGTCAGGCTGTATATTGACCCCCAGCTTTGAGTCCCAGCTTTTACTGAGATGAGGTGCAGGGATCCAGACTGCCAAGCTATTTTGGGCTAATGAATCCTCATTAACTTGGTGCTCCCTTGGGTATTTCACCCTTCACAGGGCATCTCACCTAGTCCTTTATCTCTGCAGTACGTGGAGTTGTCTCAAGTCCAAGTCACTTGGTCTCAGACCTTGAGCACCTTTGAATGCCTGAATTACATAGCCCAAGCATAATAATTTCAAGGAAATTATCAATTAAATAATAATGAAATAACCTGGATCTGTAGCAACAAAGACTGGGTAGTAATGACCATGGCATGGCCTTGGAGAAGGCTCCTCTAGCTTAAGGTCACTTGCCAACAGCCAAGGAACAAATGTGATGCCTTTACAAGGTCTAGCTGTTTCTGAAAAACCTCTATTCCTGTGAACTAGGTCCTCACCAGGAAACAGGGAAAATAAGACCACTGAATGAAGGTGGAAAGCTGTTTCTAACTTCTCTTTCTAACTTCATCATCCTTCTGAGACTGACAGCATTGGAGTCTGTGTGTGGGCATGACGAATGGAGTAAAGTGCAGAGCTGAAATAAGAGTCAAAAAATAACTCCACTCTGAAGACATGCTGTTGCAGGGGGCTGCTTTATGGCCAAGTCACTCTTCCCAAATGCCCACAGTTTCAGAATAAGATGGAAAAGATGTTTCTGTATATGTATGTGCCAACAAAATGCTGGCAGGTATATACTGCCTTCATTCCAGCCCACCCTCCTCTTTTCCCTGGAGAGAAGAAATATTATACCTGCTGCTACTTTACATTGTAGGCTATACTCACAGCTACACATTCAATTATTTTAAAACTGTACCAGTGGCAATTCCTATAATTCCTATACAATTCCTATTTTCCCCTTTGTCCTTTGGGCATTTTTAAAATTTTATTTTATTTTTTCAAACAAAATAAAAGATGGATCAGCTAAAGATCTTTGTTTAAGTATTATTGGCAGAGAGTAAATTCAGTAATATGAGAGTTAGTCCTGGAAGGACGTTAATAAGATTACTCATATTACCTACGTGCTTAATAAATTTTTGCTGGCTACTGCTGGATGCTTTGTAGCTTTAGAAACTTATACTTTAAGTTAGAGTAAATCTCAGCTCAGCACTGAAGAGAAGGCTAATGCAGCCATTACTTACTGCCTGAAGTTTGGGACTTGCAGCTGCAGCTTCCTTGTTTTATCAGAGTCATCTTTGCACAAATCATATTGGAGTCTCACACAGGATTTAGCACAGGATTTTCTGTGCTAAGGAGATCCAGACTTGCCTCCAAAAGCAACAATTCAGCAGAGGCACTACACCAAGACACAAGGCAGGGCATGCAAGTGCTAGGTCTGTTTAAGCTGTCTTCCCCTCCACAAAAGAAGAATATATTTCATTTTTAACACAGGAACGTCTCCATTTTGGGATTTGATTGATGGTGGCATGAAATGCTTCTGCTGGAACACAGAGAAGATGGTGTGGAATGAAAGGAAGGAAAGACTGATGATTTTCCATCACTGGCAGATTCTGTGAACCAGGAGCCACTGTGTTCTCTGCCCCATCCCTTCTGTAAAAAGTGGCACTAATACTCCTCTTCCCCACAGGAACTTTGAAGACCAACACATTCCTGCTGCTGTGGCAATCAGATGCAAGAGATATACACACAGACACTAGATCAGGCCTCCACTGGGAACCTGGGGACTGTATCTCAGCCATGAGTCTCACATTATTTGGATGAGAAACCTCAAAAGTTTTCTTCAGTACACCTCTGTATCATTTCCAGGATAATGCAATATTTTTCTTTTTCTTCCTTGATGGTTGTTTTAAATATTGGGGGAATTCAGAAAATAGAAATCCTGTACAAAAAACTTTTCATTGTTTTAACACGCTGTATTTCTCACAATTTTTTGGCCAAAAGCAGTCTCATAATTGGATGCTAAACTTCAAACTGTGCAACAAAACTTCATGTATTTCACTGAATTTACTGTCTGCTGAAAAATATTGTCAGAGACATGTAATTTGGAGGCCAGTCTGAAACATGTCTATTTAAAAACTTCAATCTTTTATCATTATGAATAGTGATGGTGGTATTTCTAATAGGTATTTGCACTACTGAAATATTTACCATGGGTATTTGAACGTCTGAAAGCTGTGACAAGGCAGGAGGACTTGGAAGCAAAATCCAGAGTTAAGGCCTGAAGTTTTTTTCTTGGTGAAAGAAACTGGTAGTATTCCTACAGCAAGAAACTTTGGACATTTCTAAAATGCTACAAGTGCTCTACATCCAGGTGATGATCAATGAGGGGAGATGATAATACATCACAAATGCTGAGAAAATGACAGTAAAGAAAATGGAGATACTGTGATAATGGAAAAGAGAACAAAGAGAAAGAATAAGACAAGAGTGAGAGAAGCATAATCCAGTTTGTGAGGAACGTATATTTGAAAGTACTTGGAAAAAAATCTCCACTGTTCTGTGGTGAAACTATCTCGAGTTTCTCAAATCTATCTTGCTTTTTCATGATAAACAGCACTAGGATCTGGATATGTTTTCTATATTATTCATATAGTAATAGCAACCTGATTTCTGATATTTGGGTCTTTACTCAAAATCTTCAAATACAGAATTTCTGCACAGTAAAATTAGTTCATCTGCCATTACATTTACTTTCCATAGATAATTTTTACAGCCTCACAAATCCTGGTCTGAATATCACTACTGTTGGGAAAGAGGCTAAAATAATACAAAAGTTTCTCTCAAAGAGCAGCACCTTAAAATGAATGAATCACATTTAGTACTTTGACAAAGAAAAATGAATGACAAATATGTTATAGAACTTCATTTTTCCCCAGAGTACACCTCATTGTTATATGTACATATTAGTGATAGATACTAATATTGAATATGCACAGGGTACAGCTGGTTGAATGGTCCTTTGCAAAGAATACCTACAAATGTAGCTTGTATTTCCAACAGTAAGTCAGTCTAATTTCTGCAAATACATTTCTTTTCTATAGCATTTACCAAAGACTTTCCAGCAATTGATTCTACATGGTATTTACAAGGTAGCTGGTATGACTAATTATGCTGTATTATCATTCATTCATTGCTGCTCAAATGGAGGACCTGAAATTTCTAACATGTTGATGTTGGTAAAGTACTTGGTAATTTTCTTCCTGCTGCTGCTTTTGTAGCAAAAAATCATTAATGGGCAACAATATTCATTTATCAATTTATGCAGTTTCTAAACTGAATACTTTGATAAAGACGCACATTTTTTGTATTAAAAATTTAGTTTGTCATACTCACCTCTACCTACACACCGTTTTCTATCTCCATTTTGTAGCAGAAGTATTTTTTTCAAAAATCATGTTCTTCTTGTAGAGGTTTGTATTTTGTCATTCACACATTAAAATTCAAGGATTCATGGTCAGTTTTTTTTCATAATTTCATAAAATACCAGACTAACATACGAAACAAGCCAGTTTCCTGAAAAGTTTTTTGGTTTTTTGCAGTCTTATGATACATTTCAAAGCCATTAGAAGCTTATCTGACAACATTTTTATGTGACATGGTTGTCAGTAGGGAAAAAAAAGAAAGGCATGGGAAAGCAGTTGGAAGAACCTGAAAATAAGAGACTTCAGTAGAGTTGGGAACAGCTGCTAGTGAGATGCATGTGTGTGTACAGAAAATGCACTGCCCTAAGGATCAGGATTTTAATAGAGGTTGCATAACACTTTAAGGTATGCTGTTCAGTGTCTTTACTGTTGCTGTATTTGCAAGAAGAGTGTCAGAAAACAACTGCTTGGTGAAGCAGATTGCAAATTAGGAAATTCAAGCCCCATTTCAAATGGGTGATTTAGGGTATAAGTAACACCACCCATTCTGAAACAATGGTTAATGTGCAGCAAAAATCAAATTGCGAAGACTCACTGAGAACTCTGAAAAGTCATCTTGAAGCTCCAGCACCCACTTGGAGCACTTCCCTCCATGAAGATGAATGGCTGACATTTTATGATCTGCCACTGACAAGCCTTTCTTGTTCTGGGCTAATTAATGCATCTACTATCTATTTTCACACCTAATTTTTGCTGAACTCTTCACTTTGCTATAATTATTATGGTTATTACTACACTGAATTGTTAAGTATGAAGGAGGGATTTTCTTAATTTAATTACATGGGGTTTGTGTGATTGATAAAAACAGTTTACAAATGCATCACAAATTGTCACACACTTTGGGTAAACGAGCAGTGAGATGTTGGCTGTGTTACAGTATTGGAGTGGCAGAAGTACCACAGACTTCTGAATAGTTTAGAGACAGTGCTTGGTGTGACCTGAAAAGCACCAAGAATTTGTGTACCAGGGCTCAGTTACTCACCAATCTGAAGGTGTCAAAAGCTTCCTAGGAAAGTTGACATTTTTAAATGAAATGGCTAAATTAAGAAGGTTGTGTGTGTCTTGCTGCTACAAGGTATGTTTTCAAAAGCCACTGAAGGAATTTAGTTGCTTCGCTCTCCGACGTCGATGACAGCGCACACCTCCTTGAAAAATCACTCTCTGTGCTTTGCCTAAGTTGGGGTTTTCCAGCTCCATAATCTCCAGGAGTGTACTGTTATTGCATTTTTGACAGCTGGTTCACATACCAAAATCGATGTAACCCAGCTGACCCTATATCCTTTGCAGGTCATGCATGATTCTAGTAGTCACAGTTTAATAAAGCTAGGAAAAAAGACTTGCAGAGAAATACATCCTTCCCTGGGCAAAGGGGGTTGCAGCAGCTCTAAATTGATTTTATGATATAATGGAAACAGCAAAGTATCTGTCTGTGTCAATTTAATTTTTTTTTGCTATGGTAAGCCACCATGTGGATTTTGTTTCCCTCTCAGAAGAGAATATCTAGGAAGTTACAATGAAGATGGCAGGTAGAAAATGAGTCTTTCTCATTTCAATACTTGCTCACTTATTTTAGCATAATTTTAAGCACAGGATTTTGTCATTTCCTTTGCTTCCCATCTCCCAAAGCACAGTAACACTCCAAGTCTAAAAATTACCAAACAGAATTGGTTTTGCTGTTGTTAAATTACTCCAGAGTGACCAAAAATTCCTTTAGTTAAGATTCCTCCTATTTAAAAAAAAAAATCTTGGTACTCTATTGTTTTTTTCCTGTTAATTTTAATTAGCTCCTTAGAATTCCATAACAGAGGATTAGGGAAAATTGCATGCAAATGTGCTACTTTTCCTTTAAAAAAAAATAATTAAGATTGTGTTGGTAGTGATAGTTTCATCTGTGCCTTTGTGCACTACAAAACATCATAGCAGGCTATGCCTGGTCTAGACCAGGTCTTGACCAAATGAGAATCGTGGACAATGTGCAAGTCCTTTGTCCCTCTCACATACATACCTTCCAAGAGGATTTCCCTTTTTTATCTCTGTTGTGTGATCATGTTTTTATTTATCCAGTTCCATGTCTGTGATGATGTTAAACCTCTCAGTAGCACAGCTGGAGTCTCTGAAGCAGCCTTTACCTTGAGCATCAGAGTGGAAAGGAAACTGGAAGGCAAAAAGGAGCAGTGACAAAGGAAAACAGAGAGGGGCAAGAGACACCAGACAGAGTTTTGACAGCTTGGTGCAGTGCACTGACACAAGGCTGACGACTTCATTACTAACTTTATCCTGAGTGGAATTGATATGCCTGCACTCTCAGGGCAGGAAAGTAGTTTAAATGCCAAAATAATTCAGCAGGCATCGCCTGCTTCAGTTTTCCTTAGCTATCTACTTGTGAAGGTGCAAACATTGCAACCCCAGGGGATTTTAGGGATCATTAGTGGCGTAAAAGTCTGAAGATGTGAGTGACACTTGGCCTAAAGCCTGTGACTGATTGGTAGGCACAAATGTGGTTTTCAGCTACAGAAAGGAGTGAGGTCATCATCATTAGAAAGATGGAAACAAGATGTCCTTTTTCAGAGTGAACTCAAAGTTTTGTACCCGTGCCTTCAGCTTGTTTTGCTGAAAGATTTAAATATAAAGTAAAGAAAATCAGAATATCCCCAATGAAATATGAATGAAATTAAATGAAAAGAAACCCAAAGACTAGAAAGGTTGACAGAACCATGGGTAACACAGTGAAACTTCACTGACCTTCAGTTAATTTGTTCTTATGTTCCTATTAGTGAAGCCAAAAATATGTTATTTCAGCAGTATTGATTTCACTAAACTTATAAAGAAAATATAAATGAGAGCAGGAGGGAGAAATTAACTAGTAGTTGACTTCTAGAAATAATTTCCGATCACAACATAGTCACTTTATGAACTGTTTCAAAAAAATAACCTCCCACCAAAATCACAGTATATAAAATATGGAAAAAAATCTTCACTTTACATTTCATTTGGCAGGATAAGCTGCTTAAGTCCACTGCAACCTTCAGAACATGACAAACTGCTGTCCTTTAAAAAGACAATCTAAAGCACTCCAAAGTAGGAACAAGGAAGAAAGAAATGAATTCTTTTATTTGATGGAACAAGAAAAAAGGTGGAATGGAGGAGAAAATGAAGTTTTTTGAGGTCATGTAAGGGTTTTCTTTACAAGCTCGCTCAATCTACAGCTTCATTCACATATTTTATTGGTGAAACTTTAGAGGAAATACAAAAAAAACCCCTCACTTTTCCTAAAATAATATGATGGAGATGCACTACAGCCTCTAAAAAAAAATTAAAAGGATAAAAACAAAGCAGATGAAGTTCACAGGTCACTTATCAAGCTGCTGCAGTTTGTCTTGCCCGGCTTACTTAGCTGGTCCAGGTACAGGGAAGGCAGTGAAACCAGCAGTAGAGCAGACAGTGAGGGGATTATGGGGGCACAAGGAGGGGAAAGAATCCTTTCTACACCTAAGACATTAATTTTTTTTGAGAGGAAATTATGGGATCTTTTGATGTGCAATTGGAAGCTGAGATGAGGGTCTCTTTGGATGAGAAAGCGGCTTTTACATTTGACTTTTGATATTGTCCAGAACTTCAAAATGAAAGCAAAGAATTGTAAACCATTCCAAACTTTACTAATGAAATTCATAACTGTTCTGAATTAGAGAAGGATGTGTCCCCTTTATGTCTTTGTCTTGTAATTTAATTAAAGTGGCCTTCTTTGGCAGCACTAATTAGGGCATGACATAATTCATTTACTGAGTTCATTCACCGTAACACATGAAGACAATAACAGAGCTCCAGAGACATGGGACAATAAAGAAAGTAGTAACACTGGCTGACCTATTAAATTTATTTCTTTTCCAGTTTGAATCAATGAACTCATTGAGAATCATGAGCACGAGCCCAAGAGCTTCCTCCTGTTCATCACTACCTGGATGCTGCTGCAGGCTCTCTTGTCTCATTTGCCCTCTGTGCCACACTGGAGTGACACTGGTGACATGACTGATCCCCTGAACTGTACACAGAGTTGTTTCACTTGCAAGAATTCAGAACCATTTAAAAAACCTTTAATTCAGATTAGATTGAAGGCAATGATAGCTAAACTGCTTAATCTTTCTAACTGATGTGTTTTGTGGTTCACCTGTAAACTCAACCTGTAAAAATGAGACACAAAGAGATGTGCACACAGTTCCCACACCTTAGCACAATCCCCCTGCCAAAACTTCATGACTCAGGATAGCCAAGGACATTTATCATGGCAAAACAGATTGCCAGAACAGGCTGAACTTCAGTTCTTGTAGAGTGTTTGTGCCCTGCTGAAAGAAAACCTCTTAGAAATAATTGGTATCATTGCCTTGGATGACTGTTGGCACAGAGTTTCCCAAAGCCATTCTCAAGCCTAACATAGAATATGCCATGGTCAGAGACACCTTCCATTAAATCAGGTTGTTCAAAGCCCCATCCAGCCCTGCCTTGGGCTCCAGGTGTCATGGCAGTAAAAGAGCAGGGCTGCATGCTTCATTGTCAGCTAACAGCCTCATAACCCCTCTGGCCGATAATGAAAAAAGGAGTAAAAGTCCTTGGAACCTGACTGTGATTTTGTCTGATATAGCGGGAGAGTTAATGACAGGCAAAAGAGCAGGAATCAGTAGAGTGAGGGCTAAAGGAAAAGGCTGTATAAGAAGGGGAAGGCTACACTGAGACTGCAGAAAGTTACCATTTTTGGGAGCTGTCTTGGTGAAAAACCCAAACATACAAATAATAAATGGAGACTGCAGGTGGGAGTGCTGATGCTATAGTATCATAAAATTTTATCATGTCCAGAGCTGCCATTGTCAGCACATAGAGTGAAGAGATTGATTTACATCCAGTGAATGCACTAGTAACCTAATAATAACATATGTTTTCCAAATAGGCCAGTCTGTAAAACCTGGCTTTATTATAATTATATGTGCCTGTTGGACCTACCAGCATCTTGGATCACAGGCTGTACTCATAAATCATATTACATTGCTGATTTTATATACATATTGTGATTGCAATTTATGTGTCAGTTTATATTTATTCCCCTGCTTGACATTATTCCTCACTATGAGAAAGATTTATATTTTTTTCCAGCATTATTTTGACCTTAATAAAGATTGTCTTACTATGAAGTGAATTATGAGTATATGGACCTCTTGGGCAAAGGTGGTCTTCAGAGAAATCTGACACAAAGATTTCAGGTGTCCCCATCTTTTGGATTTTTTGCTTTCTGAATTCAACACAGAGGGAAAACCACACAGCTCAGCCCTCATGGCCAAAGCAGTGTCAGAACAGACATTTTGGGGAACATAAGTGTCTGTGGGATTGCCATCCCCAGAGGTTCAGGACACAACCCTTTCTGGATTTGTTCTCTATTACAAAGCAATGCCCACCCCAGCCTTGCTTCCACAAACCTGTCTAACTCCCATTTGTTTCTGATGGTGTTTCCAGCAACAAGGTCTGCAGCTCCTTAGAGAAATTCTTCACTCTCTGGTATCCTGGGATTTCAGGATTTTTTACTGTTACCGACACATAAGGGAATTGAGAAACTTGGTCACTGATGGTGATTCTTCTCATTAACTTAATCCATTTAAAATCCTCTCTTTTTCTATGAGGGAGCTTGCATCCTGACTGTTGAAGATTACTTAATTCAGGCAACACCCTCAGAGCCTGCATTTTGGAGGTGTTGAGTGCTACAACCTGAAGCCAGTGGAAAATTCCACAAGGTCAATTAACTTAAACATGGTCTATGAAAATTGACTTTAAGTGTGCCACAACAGGGTGAAACTAAAGGAAAAAACAGATCTGAAAAAAGGGAAAAGTATATTTTATTAGGGTACTTTTAAATTTAATTCTAGCAGGGATATAATATATAGAGAAATAAATTCCACAGGTCTACTTAGCTACTTAGGTTACAAGTCTACTAAGTTACTTAAGAATTTCTAATCTCTCTCTTCTCTTAGCAAGCAAATACACATTCAGCGATGTATAGTAGGAAATAGCTGCTGTTATCCTAAAGGCTTAAATAAAAATGATGAAAATTATTGCTTAAAGTATTTTAGTCTATTTTGTGTTTAAAATGAATTTTTGTGGTTTTGTGTTTTAATTATGTTTACTACATAAATCACAGTAAATAAATCAGTTTTTATATTTTTTTTATATATATACATACATGTGTATATATATGTATTTAAGGAAATCTTAGAAAGGCAGAAAATATCTAAAAGTTTTACAGTAGGCCTTCCAATGACATAACAGTGTTCAGCTATGTTGTGATCTTCTCAGATCTTCTCTGTGTTAACCCTTTCTCAGCTTTTTCTCAACTTGGTCATTCTTTTCTGGATTATTGTCAGCTACAAATGTTCGGTATCATGTCTTGCTGCTTGCCTAGTAAAACAACTTTTTCAATACAGCAAAGAATATGACAAAATAATTTTAAAATGTTATTTACCATTCTCTATGGATCTTGAAGAACAATACTCTCTGAAAATTTGATTATTGGCAATACATTTCTTAATATTATTCTAGAGTTTCTATGTAATATCTGAGCTGGAAGTTGGACCTATGATTCTTCTTATGAATTAATCAAAAGAGATTGCATCTACTATCTCAGACTTTGATTTTATCTTAAAATTGCCTAGATAGATGTTTATTAACATTGTTTTTTCGGTGGGCCAATTTTTTCCACAGTTGTGCCAATAAAGTAAGCACATTGATTTCAAAGACTTTAATCCAGATTTATACAATAATTACTGAAATTATTGGAATTTGACATCATAGGCCTTTGTGTTGAGAGATTTCTGTCCTTACAATGTGAAGGTTTTTCAGCTTTCATTAAGACTCAAGATTTTTCTAAAATTCAAGTTAGTTAACATGGATGTATTTCTTTGTGAAATCACCACACTGCAAATCTTCATTCCATACAGGTTTAATTCCTCATACTGTGCATATCCTGTCTCCAATCTCTGCTTAGATTTGGGGTTTTTTCTATGACATCCACACCCTTCAATTTGACACAACTGGGTATATGAGATAAAGGCTAAAAACTGCTGATCCAGAATAGCAAGCTACCAAATTGTTGAAAGCAGAATATGAGCCCTCTTGCAAATAGGAACCTAAATTCGTGTTGTTCTTGATTTTTGTATTTTTTATATAACACTGGTCTGCAGAATCATATAGCAGGAGTTTTATGTTGAGGTTCATCGCCGCTCCAGAATAGGGTGTAAAATACTGCTTCCATTTTGGTAGACCGCAGCTGTAGGCAAGAGAATGGCTGCAAGGAGAGAAATGCAGCACACATTCACACCAGGAAATATCAACTCCTCAGTACAGGCCTAATGGCTGTTTCTGGCTATTTCACATCAGCTTTTTGGTTGTGATCAGATAAACACAGATTCCCCATTCAGAGAAGTGTCAAGGATGGCTCAGTTTTAAACTGGGACAGTGTCTCTGAAGAAATAAACCTAATAGTAAATATGAAAGCTTTTCCTGAGATAGGGTCTACAATCTGACCATTTGCATAAATCAACAGTATTTACCATATTACAGGTAATGCTTTATGCTGACTTTAATCATGTTGATTCATTTATACATTGTGGCATTTGTAACAATCCCAGTACAACTAAAAGGTGAGAGTTTTACTACCTGTAGAAGAAAGATTTCATAGCTTTCAGAGATAAACACATAAGTTTAAGTATTTCAAAGATTTATGCAAATAGCTTCCATGTTTCTGATCCTAGGTTTTGTGTCTGGATCTAGATGTCTGGATGAAGTTGAGGAAAAATATAAGAAAATACCTAATTAAAAAGTCTATATTGGAAGTACTTTTGGGAACTGCAACAAGTTATTGGAGTAAATTTGGTCTCTAAAGCATCCATACATATTTAGGAAGATGTAGTAATTTCTTTCTGGTAGGTACTTCAGGATTATCACTCATTAAGCTTTCTGATGTAAGTGTGCTCACAAATGGGAATCAAACAAGTCACAGTTTTCCAGACTTTGCAAGGACTAGAAACTGTGTATGAATCTGGAAATGGTTGCATTTTCTATTGGTACATCACCCAGTGAAATCCATACCTGCAAACACTAAGTACTCAAGCATTTAAGCACCACTTCTAATTAGTGGTAATTGTATAAAATTGAAACAGTATGCTTCAGAAAACTAGCATACTTCTAAGCTAATCTGTTCTCCAGCACTTTTCTTACCTTGTGAGACCATCTTTCCAACTACCTAGACAGCATCAGGGAAGTCAGATCAAAACATAACAAAACAAGCGGGAAAAAAACTCAACTCAAACATTTTGATACAAAATAAAACTGTTTAATTATCCTATCCTACCAAAAAAAGAAAAAGTTGCCTGAACCTTGCTGCCACATGAGTAAGACTCAGCAAGGAAGAGATGTCACAGAAGCATAATGTGGCCACTGTGAGCAGCAGCACTGTTTGCTTACCACTATCTTTCTCTCCAGGGGATTCAATAGAGGATGGCTTAAAAAAAAACCTTTAAAAATCCTTTTTCTTGTTAAAAATAAAAGTGTCGTGAAGGAGAGAGGACAGATGAAATTGCCATAGTTTTGCTGCCTGCAGCTCAGTGGCTTCCTGTGTGAAACATTGAACTTGCTGCTCCAAACAGCTGTCCACAAAAGTTAATGGGCAGCCTGGTTCTGCACTTTTGGAAATAGCTGTGTGTTGTAGCACTACCTTTTTCCATGTCCTGTGGCAAAATATGCCCAGAGGACAGCCCAAACTTGTTTTACTGCTTGGTGTTGTCCAAACCTGTCTGGTTTAGGGCACCCTTCCCTGACCCTCAATGTGAGCTCCTCTGGCATGAGCTCACCCAAGCTCTGATGGACTCACATCCACAGACCTGGGTCTTGTATGTGAAATTCAGAGTTGGAGGAGACTGCTCCAAAGGATCATCTCTCTGGATTTCTAAAATTCTGTGGCTTCTATGTGAGATTTGACTGTAGACACTTTATCAGACGACATATGCCTGGAAGTTGCATATTAAATTCTACTTATTAGAATTTAACCAATTGTCTTTAGCTGGAGTTACATCTTATTTTGGGTCCATTGTTGATGCTTATCTTAAAATGTTAGACCTGATAGCCATGTCTTGTCTTGCCAAAGGCTCTTTCTCTGAGCATGCAGCCTAATTTCTGTGGATACCAACACCACAGCTCAAAGAAGGGAAGGTGACTGCTTTCTTCTTTCATCCAGAGTAGTCTGCAGTCTTAGAAAAGTGTTGTGGATATACAGCTAAACACATGAGACGAGGCACACTCAACCATCAAGAAAGTTAAATAAATAGGCAAAAAACTGGATTCTAAGTTTCTGCAGCTGAAAGATATAGCACAGCTATTAGACAACAATGTTTGCCTTGGCTATATCAGTTATTATGGGCATTTTTCATTGAGGTTTTGCACTAATAGCTCACTGGTTTGAGCAGATACTAGGATGTGCAGGGCTGATAATGATGCAGCAAAGATCTGGGGATATTTTACATTTCCCAGGGAGAAGGGGGAGGACCTGTTCACGCATTGGCTGTAACCAATCAAATTTTGCATGATGCCAAAAAATTAAACACAGTAAAGCCAGACCCTGTTAGCAACGAGTTGATTGCTTTAAATAAGGGAGATTTCCTGAATGTTTAAATTGGAACTTCTACCATGATTAAAGCAAAGAGAAGTACCAGGATGCTTCCTAACCACTTAGTTCCTAAAATTCTTGTGGGGTCTGGAGATGACAAATTCAATTCTGATGTGCTGTGTTTTACACTCTGCAGGCTGTACTAAAAGGTAAAACTAATCAAGCTTGGGTTTCCCATGGGCTGTGCTTTAAGATGTTTTCTTATTTAAAGTCATGGAAGTATGTTAAAACCCACGTAGACTAGGTGAAGTTTATACAACGCAAAATATAATTGACCATGCTTTTTCAGAGTGTGTATATTTCCACTTTTCATTATTTTTTTTGTTTGTTTAATCCTTCATCCTGCTTAAATCTATATTCCAACCATATTTTCAGCTTATAGTTCCCTCAAGATGTTACTTAAGACTATTTTTGTAGTGAATTGAATTTCTTCTATAAGATTTTAAATGCAGTAGGAGAGAGAATCGTGTACTCAACAGTGAACTTCTAATTAGAGGGGACAAAATATTCATTCTGCTCATACATTTTTTAGAAAAAATCCAGAATTTTATCCCCAACACTCTATATTAAAGGAAAGTTTAAGTCCACCTACAACAATCCTTCCTCACTATTTCAAACTCCACAGAATGAATAGTCAGCTGGAATGTAGCTAACTAATCATCATATGTACATACTGAACTCACTCTTTACATAGCAGGAAAATTATTGAAATGGGTGTTTTCAGCAGATCTGGCTGCATCAGAAATTACTTATGTACTGATTATGAATGTAGTCCTCAAACATATTTTTGAAATGTTAATTTTTATATTTTCTAACTGAAAATTATGTTTCCCATTGTGAAAAAATGAAGCACTATTTCTGTGCAACCACATATTTCACCATATGAAATGATCTCATCATGATTTCTGTATCCCACCAGAAGAAATATTCATCTTTAAATCTTCTGTGTCTCAGAAGTTTTAAGGCTTGTTTGAATTGCTATATTGTTTACATTTCCAAAGTTTAGCGTTTGTCATTATGCTGATTAATCATGGAGATATTCTTTTCTGTTCATAATTAAAATCTGCCCATGCAACATCTATGATATAGTTTCCAAGTCTAGGTTGCAGAGAGAGAAAACAGAAATGTATTTTAAAGATTTATTATACTATAAGTTCTGTAGTGGACATTTACCTAATGAATGACAGATAGATGATGAGTATTATTTAACCACCTGTGTCATCATTTTGCATTTGGCTTGAAAGCGTAAAGTATGTTCATAACAAATTGAAAATACAGACATAGAAAATTCATGTTTAGACAGTCTTTCAGACTCTGTTTCAGTATACATTTGGCTTTGGAAGTCCCACAGGAATCCCTCATGCTATTAGTAAATATCTTACATGGAAACTAGAAAAGTATTTTAAAGGCAGAAAATGCTAATCTAAATGCAATGTTTATCTGAAATGCATTTTCTAAATGCAATGGTTTGAACACAAGTACAGATGAAGTTGGGGTCTAGGTTTATATTTTGTCATTCCTGCCAGCTTTCACTGATGTTGCAATTTCAGAGAAACTGTGCCATTATTATTGCAGCCTACATGTTGATTTTAGAAACCATTTTCCATATACAGGGTTGTTTTGATTGGTATAACCTAAAGAACACCTGTTGACAAGTGAGCATTGGAAACCCTTAAAATTATACTCCAATTAGTCCATGTGGATAGTGACAGTGGGGTGCTGCTGTGGGCTCCTCCCTCATGGGCCTGCCTTACACAGCCAAGTGCAGGAGCTGGGATCACACAGCTTGATGGTCTTTATGTATGGATGCTTTTGAGATTAGGATGTCAGCCTTAATCCCATGTAATCAGATTGTGCTCCTGTGGAAGCAAATGATGAAAACCTCTTCTGTCCAAAACAAACAGATGTAGCAAATTGGTTTAAGACTCTTTCATGTGAGTTCTGCATGCTCACGAGTAAATTTAATTTTTCATAACCCACTAAAAACAGCCATTGGTATCTATAGTGGAATGTAAACTGGTATTGAAGGAGCAGATGAAAAGAGGAAAGGTAGAAGACTACTGTGCTCTGTGGCCTGGACATGATGGTGAGAAGACACCAGCGATGTGGCTGGCTAGAAATCCCCTTGTGCCTCCTGTGCATGGCCAGGTGAGAGCCCAGCAGACCCTTTCACGCAGCAACAGCAGAGATGTTGGTGGAGGTCTGTGTGGTGAAGGAGCCTTCCTGCAGCCATGCACACCTAGGGTACTTGCACTGCCAGCAGCAGCAAGCTGGGCTTGCCAGTGGCAGCCCCAGCCCCTGAGGCTGGCACTGCCCCTGCTGGACTCTCCAACATCCTGGTGAGCACCAGCGAGCTAAGAGAGCCCGGGGTGCCTCCATGGACCCATTGTGGCTGTACCTCCGGAGCCATCCCAGGCAAGCGGGGAAGCAGGGGCTGCAGCTGCACACAATTACTGCCTCCACCCAGACTAAACAAAGGGCAGCCAAGCAGTCAGATCCCAGAGATAGAGGCTGGAGAGACTTATCCCTTCAGCCTGGACCTTCACTCAGGAGGGTGCTGTGCACGGCCGAGTGTGTGAAGCCGGCGAGTCTCGGATAATTGTGAATGACAGGGAAAGGCAAGGAAAGGGGAAAGAACAAGTTTAGCTTTGTAAAGGCATAAAAGCATCTCTCCCTTGTGCAGCATTGTTTTATTCCCCACTCAGAGGAAGGTCTGACTCTACCCGCATGGATTTTAGGCGCTCCTTTTGGGGAGAAGAAAGAAGTTTCTGTGCTCTTTGAAGCCTGTGTATGCTGCTCAGACAGGAAGCCAGAGCTTCTGTCAGTCAACAGCACATGCAAAATTTATCAAGTATATTACTTGACAGAGGTTACGCTGTCATTACTAGCTAACAGGGCTCTGCCAGAGAATTTTTTTATGGAAGCATGTGCTGTCAAAGGCAAAGTGTCCATTGATTGATTGCCACAGCTGACCTAGACATACAGGGATCACTGTGTAATAACCCCTTTATCATATATAAACTGCCAAATGCTAAGTTCAATAACTCTAATGGTCTCACTTAAAGCCCCAAAGAGAGGCAAATTCAAAGGAGCAGAGGAAAATGCCATCCTTTCTGCACCCAGTGCAGCAAGGCTGCACTCAGCATGGAGAGGTGGGACTGTAAAGTAGGAACACCAAACCCTGCTGCATGCAGTGGGCTCAAGGGAAAACACCATCCAGTCCATGAGCTCAGCTTTACATACCAAAAAATGTACTTATTAAGTATTGCTCAGATCTATGTTTTCTACTAAACATCATGCTATGGTTATCACAGAAATACTGTGCAACAGTCAGTTTGGTACATCCTAGGCCTGAAAACTGCTTGAACTTTTTCAAAGGATGATAGGCCACTTCTTGAAGGAGTTTCCTGGCTCCTTATTAAAGCTCCTTAGAAAAACCCAAATGAAACAATAAAAAGAAATTACTAAACCAAGCTACTATCAACAAAATACAGTCCTCCCAACACCAAAACAATAACAACCAAACAAAACAAAAAGCCCCACCAAACCCCCAGAAATAAAGTAGGATTTACAAAAGAGGGAAAAAAAAGCTTTCTGAAGCTATAGACTACACTCTAAGATCTCTATCAGCTGTTTAAATGTATCATTGCAACTGCTTTCAGAGATAGAAACATAGGTAATGAAAACAAGGCATGAATATTCCTTGTGTTGAGGTTTTCTTAGGGAAGGAGGACAAGGCCTGAGTGAGGGAAGGGAACTGAAGATGATGTTTGCATTGTGGGCTATTACAACAACTAAGAGTTTGGGAAATACAAGGTTTGAGGGGGAGGCTGAACTTTTATCTGTTGCTGCTCTCAAAAATAGAAATCACAGTTTTTCTTTAAATGCTACTATGAGTTCTCCCTTCAGTTGTGCCACAGCTGTTAAAATATTCTGCCTAGCTGTAAATGCAGCAGCTATTTAGACAGAGATCATTGGTAATGGTAATTTCAATAGCCAGGAGTCAAGCCCTTGTCCCCCTGGGGTCAATGACATAGCTTACTATAAAAAACACATGGCACTGGCCTGAGAGTCATTTCTGATGGGGAGGTGGTCTTGTGGGTTCTTGTGTCACAGTGTGTCCTGGAAGACTATGATAGGAGTGCAGCTGGGGACACACAAGGAGATTCTACATGAAGAAGCCCTGTGAACAATTTCAGACAGAAACCACTTGGCACTGGAATTAGGTTTATGCTATTACTTTTTTTTTTTTTACTTTTCTGGTTTTTTTTTGGTTTTTTTTTTTTTTTTTTTTTTGTTGTTGTTGTTGTTGTTGTTGTTGTTGTTGTTGTTTGCTTTTGGTTAAGCAGTCCAACTTTGGTTCTGCTCAAGCGAAGTATTTGTGTAAGCTGAAACAAGCAGTCCTTGCCCCTCTCAATACATGCACAAGGCTAGATCAAACTCACCATATAGCAAATCATCTTCTGGAAATCAAATTAAAAGGAAACAACAACAGCTCAATGTTATTAATAAGTATTTTATAATAACCAAAAATCCCAGCAGAAAATATCCAGGACAGATGCCCTCTGGATGCTGCACCTGTTGCTCTCTTGCCTGTTTAAGGGCAGTGCAGAGTAAGCGCTGCTGTGAGCAGAGCCAAGGAGGGGAGCAGTGTGCACTCTATGGATACTCTAGCTTGGAGTGAGCTGAAACTGAAATTGGCAGGCCACTTTACTTCAGAGCCACCTTATACCTGTATAATGCAAGCAGAGAGCATCCCAGCACTGCAGGAGAGCCCTCATGGGAATGCTGTACTACAGCGGGACTTGTAGGCCATGAATGAGGAGCCCTGGAGAGCCAAGGCAATCTTTCCAGCAGGGTCAGGCATGCAGAAATGTCACAGCTGTAAATCTGGGTTAACGTCACCTGGGCAAAATGTCCAATGAACTGGAAAGCATTCACTCCTTCTAGTTGAAACCATATACAAATAGATTTCCATGAAAGTGGTTTCCTAGAGTTTCAAGCTGAAAACAAAATTTAGTCAATTGATTCAGGTAAGAATGTTTTTAGCTTGTGAGATTCATTTAAACCTGAAGTGAAATGCAGTAGTCACTGAAAACTACAGATGCAGTTTTCCCAAACCCATCCTAGTCAGCCAATAACCCATCAACTCACCAGGCTGTCCTGCTACTCAGTACCAAGAGGAGATATTATCCACTTTACCCTGCCTTGTGGATAATCTCTCTGCCATTTGCTGGTAATCACAAAAGATGGATTCAAATATCTAGGGTTTCTTCTAAAAGTCTAGACCTAGATCTAGCTACAGAGATCTGCCAGATTTTGCCTGAGTCTCTTGCCATTAAGAGGTGATCCCAACTCTCTCACATGAAGAGCTCAAAGTATAAACCAGCAAAACACTTTACCAGGGGATACAGTGACAAAAAATCAGTAACTCAAGGATCAGGGGAGCATAGTACAAATAATAAGTCTCTCATAGAACAGGGACTTCAGCTGCAATGAATCACAGCCACTGCAATGCAATAACATTAATTTACAATATTTGTAAGAGGAAACGCTTCATTGGGACTTGGATTAAAGGCCAACATGCCCTGTGAAAATGTTGGAGGGCATTATTCCTTATGACAGTAATAAAAATATAGTCCTCTTGTTCAGATCTATGGGGTTTTGTCATGTGCTTTCAATCTTGTTTGAAGTGTAGTACTTAGGATACTTCATCACACATGCCTGTTTGGTTTTATTCACCATTTCCTTACAGGATGGTTTCTCTTACAGCCTTAAAAGAAGAGCCCAAGTTGAAATCAGTTCCCTTCTCAACAAAGTCAGCAATTTCATTCCTGCTGGAAGTGTCTTACAGTACCTGGAAGGCTGGGCAAGAGTGGCCTGTGATAACCAGCTCTCACCTGTCACCTTTCTTAAAAATAGCTATTGAGTCAGCCTTTCTTATGACTTCCCACTGGTGCTCAGTAACATTGTAAATAAACAGTGAGGGATTCTGATGGTGCCCTACAAATTCTGGCAATGTCCACAGAGAATCCCATCTATCCAGTCATAGTGATTGATGTTCTCCATCTCATCTTTTATATTCAAACAACAACTTGTTAAGAGGCTGCAGTCCTACATGCATGCGTGGTCCCAGTTCCTTCATGGGGATGTTACCCACAAATAACGCTTATGGGGCACTCCTGCCTTGGGTACTTGCCAAAAATTCCACAGGGAAGCAGATGAATGTATTTCACAGCATGACTGAGATATGATATGGACCTGTTCTAAGTAATTCAACTTGTCACTTTCTTCCTCTCTCATGCCCCTTTTTGTGAGATTGCATTTTAAAAATATTCAGCTTCTTGTGATTGTCCTCTTAAATCTGGAAAAGAGACAATGAAGACCTTCCCATGTGGCTTTTGCCACTGGGTCCTTCATTGCACT
Organism: Melospiza melodia melodia; assembly: GCF_035770615.1. Taxonomy (NCBI): domain Eukaryota; kingdom Metazoa; phylum Chordata; class Aves; order Passeriformes; family Passerellidae; genus Melospiza; species Melospiza melodia. The sequence goes on from NC_086196.1 coordinate 33,206,604, forward strand.
CAGGAAAATCTCAGCCTCAGTGGTGTCAAATGCTGATGAGAGGAGTCAGAAACCAGGCATAAGCAGCCTTCCAGGTGTGGGGAGAAAGGCCCTGTGGGAAAGGATGCATAGCACACACTTGGAGAAGAGTCAGCCACTCTGAGTCAGCGAGCAGCCGGGGGAAACAAAATGATGGAGGAGGCCTACATTTGGAAGCAGAATGGTGTTTCAGGATCCAAAGTGCTGTGCATCAACATCATCACCATAAAGCAAAAGGCAGAAGGGAGGCCACGGAGAACTAATAAACAGATGAAAAGCTGGCTCACAGAGGTACCTGGCTCTGCTGCAGGTATTATAGTCAATTTGCACATCTCTCTGAAGAGAGTTTTCAAAAACATCTTTTTGAGAGGTGAGCTTGCCAAAAATAACATTTTAGCAGAAGCACAGCTTGTCAAAACCAGCATTTTAGCTAGGGCAAGTGCTCAGTGTGCAAATAATGTTTTTGCAGGAGCAAAGCTTTCCACATTGGAAGGCAGAAGCTGTTAGTAAACCACTTTCACTAAATCCATACCTCCCCCTTCTTTTTGATAAAACATTATTTTCATCCATCCAATTCCCCTAAAAAACCATTATTTCTGGAAAGTTCCTACCCTTCATGCAACACTATTTTCCTCAAGCAAAACTCCTTATAAAACTCCACTTTCAGCAAGCTTTTCTTCTTAAATTGGTCCTCATGTCTGATAAAAAGGCATTTTCTGTTAAGGCTCCAATTCTGATAAAATGTTACTTTTTCCAAACCTCTGCTCCTGATAAAACATTCATTTTGCCAAGATTGGCTCCTGAGAAAATGTTATGTTTGGCAAGGGCTATTCCTGATAAAACATTTATTTTTGCCAAACCTCCACTTCTATTAATTTTTTTCCCCTCAAAATTATTATTATTTCCCCTAAAGCCTCCTTAATGTAAGATATTGGATATGACACAGTGGGTGACAGAGTAGCAGTTGCCAACAAGTCTTTTATCCACAGCCATGATCATTACCAGTGAACCCCCTGGAACACTGATGTGGAATGCCTCTTTTACAGCATGGAGTCCTTGGAAGGAAGAATGAAAAAGATATTTGCACCCTTGTGCTGAAAACAGGTTTAGTTATCATATTAGCTCCTCATGTAAGGCAGACCTGGCCTTATTTGAAAATTAATCAAATCAGACTCACCAACAGGTCAAAGGCAAAACACTTAGAAGGATGTTCAGGATTTTCCAGTTCTATAATACGGAATGTTCCAGTGGGGTTAAATGAGGTTGTAGACAGAGGACCAGATAGCTAGCTTGCCAGACAGCAAACCTTTAGACTGCCAGCAGTCTTGTGGCTATTCCATCTCATTCTGCCCATATTCATATTGGTATCTGCCACAATGCACCCCAAATTTCTCAAAAAATGCTTCTTACATGAGCGCATGCACAAATCTGTTCCTGCCATTGTGAGCTGCTGTGGAGAGGGGTGACAGCAGCAAAGGGCAGAGGCATCTTGTTAGCAGAAGGCAAGAGAACTGGGGTAACATATTCTGAAACACACCAGCCCTTTGAGTAATCACATGTGCCTCTGTCTGGCAGTGCTCAACCTGCATCCAAAGCATTTGTCTACTTCCATGTCAACTGTCATTCAAGGGCTAGAAACAAACCATCTGGTATTTTTTCATTTGTCTGCGGCTGATCACACGTGTGATGAGTAAATTGTGGCACAGAATGTGTGAGGAGAGGGTGAGGACCTGAGGCAGTCTAGCCTGGAGAAGGGTCAGGTCTCTAAATGCTGCCTGGAGTTACCCAAAGGGCAGTACGGAGATGGGTCCGGACTGTTCTCAGAAAGAGCACCACTGCAAGGTTAGGAGGCAATGGGCACAAGCTGCAGCACGGGATATTAGATGAAAGCAAGAGTAAATATCACCATGAGGGTGTCCAGGCACTGGGACAGGTGCCCAGAGAGGCTGCGGATACTCTTTTTGGAAATACTCAGAACAGGGCTGGACACAACCCTGAGCAGGACACAGTTCTTCTTTTAGAAGGCAGTTAGACCAGATTAGCAGAGGTTCCTTCTGACCTAAATATATGATTTTCAGCATGTAGAAATGTATGTGTTCAAGCTGGAACCCAGACAACAAAGAGCATTTTCTTCACAGTGAATAAAAACTTTACCTTATGCTGAGTTGAGTGTTAAACTGTAGCTGGTATATTTTGTTTATTCTTACTAGTTAATGTTAATATTCTTCAATGTATTAGCCTCCTGAAGATTAGATGGAATACAGTAATTCGTGGCATGAAGCATTAAAATAAGAAATTTTGATTAAATATCTTATTTATAAATCTTCAAAGACACGATTGAGAATTAGAGATATAAAAACTCAGTGCAGTCTCACATGGCAAAAGTTGAAGAAAGATTTGCATGGAAGCTATGGAAGAATGTGGGCAAAGGCAGTCAAAACAGCAGTAACACCCTTCCCAGCAGCAAAACACACTTTGATCATTTTAAGCCAATCAAGAAACTGCATTTTTGGGAAGTGCCCACTGGTTCTGGGCTGAAGTTTCAGTAGCAATGCTAGTTACTCTTTCTTACCTCTGTACCTGTGCTTCTAAGCCAAAGAACTGTTCTGGGTGGGGTTTTCTTTGGCTTGTGATATAAAAAATTCATTCACATCAGTGCTTGCACTGTGAGAGCTGATTTGGGTGAGGCTGACAAGCCACAAATATTGCATTCACTTTCTTGTCTGTCCTTGCAGTTCCTGTTCCCAGGTTTAGGGGTACCCAAGACCTAGAGGCAGTGATGGGCACTTGTGTGACAATGTCTTTGTCTCAGAGACTAATTTAGGCACTAAAAGTACAAGGCTGCAGATAGGAGTGTCACCTGCAATGCTGAGCCCAGACAGCCCATCTTTCACAAAGAGCAGAGCACTGGGGAGAATGCTGCATACCAGAGTGCCTTTGAATTGTAACCCTCTGCATCAGAAAAATCTGGTCTATATTCTGGACAACAAAGCTGAAGAGTAGCATATGAGCAAGCACTCATGGACTAATCTCATCTTGGTTTGCCAACCACAGGGCTCAATACCTGGCTACTCCCAGTCATACTGAGCGTGGTTCAGAGAGCTGCTCAATGTATTTCACTGCTTCCTTGCTCAGCAGGGAGAGAAGGAATCTTTTTCCATAGAGTTAGCTTTATATTTGCAAATAAAAAGTTAAAATCAAAGGCTTTTCTTATTACAAAGTGTATGAAATAATTAATGAGCCCTCTCTTGCTTTCTTGTACTCTCATATTAACAAAGTGACAGTGGAAAAAATATAGTGACATGCAAATCTTTAAATTGTTAACCTGCCAAACATGACAGTACTACCTCTGTTTTGTAGTACTGGGAGACTGGATGATCAGTGTTGACCCTTTCCCTCTCTCCATACCTCAGCAGATGCAGATGTGTTCTACAAATGGAGCAAACCCCTGCCTTTTAAAGAACTTCTCCAGAGTTCAACATTAATCTCTCACTTCAGATGAGCAAATATTATGATCCTTGACTGATTTCATTTCATTTTCCTCCCAGAATGGGAGCATTTTCATGCCAAGAGGCCAAAAAATGAAAATGTTTTCCAGCTTATGTGACTGATAAACCTTAAATCCATTACAGAGAGAAATGTTAACAAGTCAGTAATAATGATGGACTGCAATCTAGCAGTTCTGATGTTGCAATGAATTTTGTGAGCAAAGAATAAGAACAAGATTCAAATGCAGTTGCTGATTTCAAATGCTGCATGCTGCAGTGCTAAACTTTGGGTACCAAGGTAATGCTCTGAATATACCCCAAATCAATGTCTCCTTCTGAAAAGGTCAGCCATGAATTTTACTGCACTGACATTTAAGTTAAGGTCATGCTGACCTTAGAGAGAGTTGCCTCTTGCATCCTATTCATATTGGGCTTTTAGGGGAGTGACTTTACTCATATTAGTCTTTTGTAAATATTTATAGTTTTCCTTTCATAAGACCTGGCCTCTGGATAGGCAGCTTCCAGTTACATTCTTGCAACATTTCCAAAATGCAAGCACGTGCTTAAAGCATTTTTCAGGTTCTCCAAATATCAGCTTTTTTCAATGTCCTCACTTCCACACAAAACAAAACTGTTGAAATAAAGGGTAGTTTCTTTAGCTGTTCAGGATTTCTTCTCCCAAACGTGAGGCATGTGAATCAATAGGATGTGTTTTACTGTATCTCCACAAGTATTTCCATAAAGCACAGCAATGTAAAAGGTCTAAACCCATGGCCTATTCCACTGTTTTTTTTCAATACTCACACCTCTCTGTCTTCTGGGTTCAGCCTTGGGAATAGCCTTTCACTATCTAACAGTAGGAGTTAGAGTTTCCCTGAAATCTCTTTATGACTCATGTTGTTGGTCTATTTTAAGAAAGCCATCCCATTTCCAAAATTCAGTCACTTCTAATATCCTCTGCCCTGTTCACCTGCCACTCCTGGCTGCTCTTCAGCAGCTAATCTGCACACCACATAAGCATTTAGAATTTGCAGTTAAAGTAGGAACAAGATATCAGTACTTGGCATAGTTGATGACCTTTCTGATAATGACATAAACAGATTAAGAGATATTTTTTTAAAAAGCAGACCTCCCCCACCCCAAAACACAACAAGACTTTGCTTGTAGGAGTCATGCATCAGGTCCTGACTCATTTGCTATTCTAAATGGCTGACACACTTATCTTATGCTTAAAATATTAGTGCTGTAAATAAAGCCATTAATGCTTATGTGGTTTTCTAGGAAGGCTTTACTAAGAGATTTCATTTTTCTATCAATCCTTGTAGTAGACACATGTCTAGAGGCCCAATCTCTGTCTAGACATCACCCCCTTAATATCATACACATAAAGTCTGAATTGCATTTCTCCACAGTAATTTATCTAGTCCACAAACAACATGGCATGAGTAAGAAGATATGAAATGTCTAGCGCCACACCTCAGGCCAAGACTTTTCAATTTCTCACAAATAAAAGGAGGTTAATGTTAAAAACAACTAGACAGAATGAGACTCCATTGATATTCTCTGTAGTAAATAACCAAAGGTCAGAAGTAATGTTGGAAGTGGTTTAGAACTGTGTAGGCTGTGAATTCTCCACAATGTGAAACCAGTTGCCAAGTAATTTCTCTTGCTGAGAGGAAATGAAACATTGAAACAGAGAGCAACTTTCTGTCACCTCTCCTGCCTTTTGATAAAGGGAACAGGTAAAAAGAATTTTTACTGATACTGGCTGACTGGTGCTATTTAAAAATTAAAATCATGTCTTCCTTTCCTTTGGAAAGCTGGGGGGGAAAACTCTGTCTCTTGACATGCAAGGATTGAACAGAAGGCAGCTGATGCCTGGAGCCATGAGGCAGAAACATCAGGGCAGATACTCAGCCTTAGCCACTGACTCAAACTACCTTGCCAGCAGCATAGCTGGCTGCCTCCGTGCCCTCAGGTCAGCTTGGCTCCAGGCTTCCTAGAGCATGAATTTCCATGATTTACAAGCTGTGGGGTTAGGAAAGACTATATGGTTGTATGGGTTGACAGCACTGTATTTCTACTGCTCCCTGTAACTGTTAATTACAGTGAAATCTGAAGCATTGGAGAGGGCTTCCAGAATACAAGGAAGATGCTTGCAGAAAATATATCTTAACAATATCAAAAATACATCCCCAAACAGAAATTAATATTAGGTTGCTTTAGGAAATTCTGAGTTCCATTACTTAATGCTCCTTATATTTTGCAGTGTACCACTGCAAAAGAGAGGAGGTAATAATTTTATTTTTACTTGATGGTCGCCATTAAAACCAGTTCTAGACTAGAGAGGAAGAAGACAAAGTTAACTGTCCAACAACAAAAACTTCCAATGACTGCAGTAAAGTGCAGATACTGATAATATGTATGAATATCTTTTTATCGCAACAATACTGTGGCTGGAGAAAGAGAGCCATGATATTTATCCTGGTAAGATAACAGTTGTGTTCCACTCTGAAGCTTGAACCCATTTAACCTATGTCATAGGAAAAGGTACAGAGAGCAGTCTGTAAGGCAGGAGAGGACATGTGCCTGCTGTAAAACACAGAGCAGGAAAGTCCACTGTTCCCTGAAGCTATAAATTCTGTTCAGCAGACATGCTATCTGAGAATTATTTTGAAAACTAACTTTGGTAAAAACTCTCAATGGTTGGCTAAAAGCTCTGGTCAACCTAAAGAAATAGAAATCATGGGGACCTTGCTCTTACTAGAAGTGCTGAGGTAAACCTCCTCATAGCCAGAAGCCTCACAGATGTGATTGACTGGAATCTCTACTGGTAAATATTAATAAAACTTTCCCTGTCAGCACTGAGACATTCACACACAGCACAGGAGAGCTGTGAGTAGATCTAGAAAAATGATGGAAAAGAGAGGGAAGATTATCTTCTGAGGAGCAGGATGCTGGCAGGTCACCCGGTGTTGTCAAGGAGAAGGGGTTCCCTTTCTTGACATCCTCTCTCATTATGCTGAGACTACCTCAGCATAAATCTGGAGATGATGAAAAAAACCCGTTTCTTAATATTATTTCCTTTTTGTTTTTCTTCCTTTCTTTGGAAGTTCTTTCACCTGCACTATCTTTTATTGAAATTTGAGTTGCATGGTGGCTTGTCTGCTCCTTCTCATTCTGCCACTCATCTGAACTTTTTAAAACAGCCTTGTTTACCACTAAACCTCCCTGGGCAATGTGAAGAAGGTGTTTGTAGCCTTCAAAAAGTCCTTTATTCATGTTGCACCTGCAAAAGTCACAAAAGGAAATAATGAGCAATTTGTTCACATGAATTTCTACAAAAATGCCATCCATCAGTGTGCTTCTAAGAAAGCAGACTTTTCTAACAGCTTTAATTGCACAGCATAAAGAATTTACTGCAGAGAAATAGGGACTCTCAGAAGGTTGCTTTTTCACCACAGAGTATCCAAGTTCTTCTGAAGACTGCATATAACATACTAGAAAGCTTAGAAATACTTTATTATTTTCTTTTCAGAAGTGTAAAAAAATATTCTAAAGTACATATATGGACTGAACACAGATTTACTGCCATTGGCTCTTTGTAAGGCAGCCGGAATGAGGCTGCTCGTGTACATAAATGAGTCCAGCTGGTACATTTACTGGCAGCTTTATAAGAACACCTCCAGAACTGCTGAATGCTTGTGAAAGGTAGGGTATCAAACAAACTAGACTGGACATGTGGGCCAGTTGATGGGCAAGGCACTATAAACCTATCCATAACTAGTGCAGCTGTGACTATAAAACTTTTCAGAAAACCCCCCAAAAATCAGACACACAAACATTTAATGAATTTCAAATGAAAAACCTGGAATGCTTAGAGGGATTATGTAATGATTTTTTGGGGAGTCCATTACAGGTCACACTTAAAACAAGAAGTGAGGTTTAGAAGTCAATATATTTTGTTGCTTCCTTTAATCAGGCTCAATTAAAATTTCCCAGCAACAATTAACCTTCTATTTTTAAAATCACATTTCAGAGTGCAGCCTGGTATTAATATCCAGCAAAACAAGGGGACCTCTTTAATATTGCTGCCAAGAGAGTGGTAGCATTGTGGTTCAAAGGCAAGCTTTACGTATTTGTGTTAAACAGAGAAAGCAAAGCCATTTGCCTCATGTGTAATAAAAGCCTATCTGAAATTTATTCTTCCTCTAGCAGTGAAGTGCCTACATCTGGTCACTGCAGTGCCCCTCAATGAAAGTTTATGCCCTCAAGATCAATTGTTTAATTTATTTACTTTTTTCCCACCCCAAGCGTCAGCCATTGGTAGTCAAATCCTGAGGACTGATTTCAGTGTTATCATCTGCACCTTTCCTTTACATGAACAGGCAAATGGGAACTAATTGTTTTGTAGACATAGCAAGGTATTTGTAGAGATGCCTGTTGTGAGTGCATGGTAGTAGCATCTCTTCAAGTTCTGAAAGAACGAAGTAAGCTTTATGAACCCAGTCTAAGACATATCTGACCATAGACCTCAGATTGGTTCAAAGATAGTGAGCAAAATGGGAAATACTTCCCATCAAAGCTCCAGAGAAAACATCTCAGTATAGTAGCAGTGGGCAAAGCAGGACTTTGTAGCAGTATGTGCACACAAGATTTATTTCTAGCACAGTTCTTGGGCTAGAAGAATGGCTCTGAAGAATATCACAGTGATTACAACCTGCACAGCATCCTTGCTTAGCTTTACACACCTTCTTTAGCATGGAGAATTTTCCCATTCCCTTTTGCTCCATGGGATGCTAAACACCCCAGTCAGGCCCCATATGCAGGGGCAGCTCAGGGGCCATCATGTCCCTGATCATGAGATCCACTCCTCCACACCTGGCCCGAGCCATGGAAAGCACTGGTTGTGCAGCCAGATACAAGGTGTTTGTAGCTCTCGGGGAAACTGCCAGAGCCCATGCTTCTGAGGGACTCATGGCCTAAGTCTCCACAGAGTTTGGGAGCTACTTCACAATTCCTGAGGTGGTGCTGCTGAGACAAATGAAATTACTCTGGGGACTGTCAATTAGGTAAAAATGTTCTGCAAATGGAATCTGGCTAGAGCAGACAGGACAAGCCTCTATAATAAAAGGGAGATAAAAACTGTTTTGGAGGATCTTTCTGCCTGTGCTACCTTATGTAAAATGGCTGTATTTCATTCTGATCTCAAATGCTCTCTTAATGCAGCCTCAGGCACATCTGTATGGAGAATGAAGACAGATCATATCCTCTAGCAGAGTGCTGGTGATCAGGCACCATGCATCCTTCAGCAAGAATGAAGTACTCACTTGTTATTACACAGACATGTTACAGGGAAGTAAAGCCAGGGGAGTAAAAATAGCTGAGAGGGCTGAAGTTTCCCTGTTCCTCACAGATTCAGGGGAATGAGTGAAATTTGAAATAGTTGCCAGTTTGTTTTCTAAATAAACCCATTGATAAACTACTCCCTGAAGTATGGTCATAGATTAATTGATCCCATGCTTCAGCTTCTCAACTACTCAGCCATGATCCACAAGGCTTCTTCTGTAACAAGCAAGTGCTGAGAAAATACACGAACTTCAAAATCAACTCCTATTTGCCTGGACTTTTTAACCCTAATTTTCTTCTATTCCTGACAATCACAAGTCTCTATTTTTATTATTCTCCTATTCTTGTTGAACTGGATCAGCAGCAGAACGATACAATGCAACTCTGAGGGCGCTATTTTTTTTTATGCTGGCTGTGAGGCCATCCTCAAAGCATACAAATGCCAAAAGATTTGACTCAGTAATAAATACTGCTGCTAAGATCATTCCCCTTCCTTGGGGTTTTTACTCTGGCAAAAGAAAAAGAAAGGCAGAAAAGTGCATTGTTTACCTCAAACTACAGGCCAAATTCCAATTTTTCGTTTCCTGCTGCTAAAGCATAAATTGTGAGAAAAAAAAAGTTTCAGATAGGTTTAAAAAGCCTATCTCTAGCAGAACCCCTGCTCAGGCACTGTCAAAGTCAGACTATGTTAATTATCTCCCTTTAGCATTTTGAGTTTGGATTACAATTTCTTCTGTTTCAGCTGACAGGCCATCTTAAGTCCCATGCTGGATTAGTAGTGATAATCTTTCCTTCTTTGGATGAAGTCCACAATGGTGGAAACAGGGCCAATCTCTTATCTCACATAGTCCCTGTCTAATTCACCCTCAATGCAGACATCTCTTTATTTGCTATCAAAACCAGGAGTCAAAACAGATGAAATTGAAAGTAGCAGCCCACTGATACAAAAGTCTTCTGACTACTGGACAACTGGTGACTCAGTCAGCATGAGTTCTCTGATTTCTTTGATCAACATGAGAATTAAAATGTTCTAATATAATTGCCAAACACTATGAAACCAGTGCACAGTGCATCTGCTCCCCTCCTTCCTTCTGTCCTTTCACCACCTTAGATGATTAATATGAATCACTGCTGCTTGGGTTGGCACAAGCTATAATAAGAGTGGTAGTATTATTTTGAAAGATCTCTACTGCATCACTCAGTATCTTTGTTAATGTTTGCTCTCTAGGTATGATGTCCTTAACAAAAATTTACCCACCCAAATTTGCCATCACCATATTTAATTGTGGGTGCAGAAAGGCTTTCAGTCTGCACCCTTGCTGGTTGGTCTCTTAGAGATGCAGGGATACAATAATGGTATTGGAGTGTGGGCAACAGGAGCTGCAGTGTGAAGAACTAACACAGTGCTGTGCAGAAATGTTTCCTAAAGAACAATGCCTGGATGCTGAGTTGACCATACAACCATGTGGACCATGGCCAAACTTCAAATAAATCTGGTTATGTACAGTGCAATCTGATAGGACTGTCACTGGCCTCTGCATCTGGCACCATTTCTGTGAAACCAAACACTTTAAGGAGAGTTTTTCCTCTATTTCTCCATTACTCCTATGGCACACTGGTAACATTTTTTTCTTCAAGTGAAATTTTAGAGGTCACTGCTCTGGCCGATCTAAGACACCAGTCCAAGAATCTGTCCCGAGATACCTTTCCAAGTTATAACCTGGCTGCGTTTGTTTAGCACACACAAAAATTTAGGTGCACTTCTATTTGTATCACCCTGTAACAAGAGTAACTTCCTTGAGACTGACATTGATTGTGTTGGTACCGTAAATATCTCAGCAAAATGACATTGCAAGCCGCACTACTACAATGTGGTTTGCTAATCCAGCAGTGTGTTTTTCTAACTCTGTGATTTATGTCAAGGCCGTATCAATCAAGGATTGTAAATGCATAAATCTAATTGGTTTTGTGATTTGTTTTTGGAGAGTGCACTGAATACTAGCTGCAATAACACACTCCAGGCTACACATTTTTCCAGAGGATTACTGAACTTATTACTCTTCTTGGGTGGTTAAAGTCAGTCAGTCACACAAATACCTTTATAACACTGCATATAGAGGACCATATTTTTATGGTATAGTATATGAAAGAGATAATTTCAACGGATAACGGCCTCCCACCACTTAATAAATGCTGAGGCAAAATCAGGACTTTATTGAAAAAGGAAATTAATCTCAAGACAATATTCCATTGCAGTTGCTGAAGATCACAGCTACGTTATTACAATAAGTTCAGCCTACTATATGACAAATGAAGGGGAGCTAGCTAGTTCTTGTACACTTAAATCTGCAGTAAGAAGCCTAGGAGATTGTATGTGTAAGTGCCTGCAACCAAAATGCTGAGAGTGCATAGGGAGATGAAGGGCACTGGTTCTGTGTTAATAAAGTAGCCTTGGTGCTACTGCACTACTCCTGTGTGCAGCTGAAGGAGGAAAGGCTAACAGGGCATTCATTTCAGTGGGACAGGCAGAATAGATATAATGGATACAGTCTGAGATCTAGTAAAAAAATGGGAATTTTCTCCTTGGACCTTAACCTACGTCCTTTGCTAGTTTCAACTCCTACAGATGCCCATTCACGCCTTTCTCAGAGATAATGACTGAACACTAGGCAAAGGCAAAAAAAGCCTGTTTACACTTTACGCAGACACCCTCACACAGACATGCATGGCTGTGCAGCACAGCTGGGCCAAGGCTTTGCACCTCTGGCAGCCCCAGTCCTGCGTGTGGGCTGCAGGAGCCAGGCACACTTTTGCTAACTTACTGTCTTCAGCTGGGCTGCCTGCATGCCACACAATTAGGGGCCAATCAATCTCAGAAATACATATCTGATGATGTCCTCCTCTTGAGCAAGAGGAGGGAGTGTAGGAACTGTTGCACTGGATCTGTGGGTTGGGTCTGGCCATGATCCCCGACAGGTGTTCAGCAGATGCCAGCGCACCACAGTTGGCAGATGTGGGCTAATCTCTGATCCACACGCATTAGGCCTCATCCTGATCTCAGGCTTAAACTCTGAATCAAGAGGTTTAATGGCTGGATTGCTTCCAGTGGGCCAGTATTATTTATGTAACTGAATTGGGGTTTGTCCACACAGCAAGATAAAAGCAGGAGGGCATCCTGTTTTGGAAGCCCTGGGTTAGCACAGGGACTGCAGCCAGGTTGAGGGAGTTATACCCTTTATACCAAATGGACTAGACAGCTGAATCAGGCCCTGACCCTGAAAAATAATGTGTTTGAAGCAATCCCAGTGAATTTTCCCCAGGAAGTGGAGCGTGTCCATGATATTTCCAGTGTTTTAGCACTCTGGCCAGCTCAGACTATGATGCATGCAAATGGCAGAAGCCCTTCCAGCGCCTGGTGCCAGGCACCTCCCTGGCCTCGTGCCCTGCTGCCCAGCAGGACAGCAGCTGTGCCCCATCAGCCTTGATTCCACTGGTGCACTTCCTGCAGGATCCAGACTGCAGGGAGGGACAGGATCTGCCAGTTTGCCTTGACACAAAAACCCATGTCTGGAGAATGCAGGGTCTCCAGCACAAGTTTTAGAACTGATTCAGTCTAACCCTGCAATGCAAACAGTGATAGGACTTAGCAGGTTGTTTTACCAGGTTTAGGTAATCAATTATCTTGTTGGGAGAAGTCTAGTAGGTACAGTAATACCAGACAGGTGTTTATTAATACTAGAACCATACTTCCTCAGGGCATTTGATCTCATCAGCTCCTGCTGTTGGGTCCTTAGCAGAGACAATTGTCAGCTGACATCCTTTGTTTGGCACACGAACCTCTTGTATTTCACCTCCCTGCTCAGAGGTGCTAAAATAAAACAGAAAGGATTAAGTAGGTTAACAAGGTTGTCCATGCTGAGCAGTGGGAAAACTGTGTGAGGTTTGCCTAATTTTCCATTCCAAACACTCAGAGGCATGATTGGGTTGGGCACCTGGGCTGGCAGATACTAGGAGGAACACAGATGAGGGGACCCCTAACTTCTGGTGTCCTAGCAGGATTACAGGCCTTGGAGACTCCTTTTCAATCTTGTTGGATTTGATAGAAATGTCATTTCAAGATGATGCCTGGAAAGGCCCATGAAAAGAGCTTAAAACGGTAAGATACGGGGTGGAACAGGAAGTATAGCCACTTGCAACCCAAAGTGGCAAAGATTTATCTGTGTGTTTGATTTTACACATGTGATCAAGAGGCTGGGGAGAGACTTGGAGGATTTTTAATCAGATGCATGAATGTTTCAAGCATCCAAATGTGACAGGCATGGAGTCATAAATATATCCCTTTTTTTTTTTTCTTTAGTTTTTCAGAACTTGGTGTGAACAAATGAAATTCTTGTTCCTGTATCTATTTTACCAAATTAACTTTCTATGGATTTTTTTATGGTTGCTGTTCTCCAGTCATTAAACTCTTCTGTAATCAATATGTATTCAAAGACAACTCCCTTTAGATTGTTTGGGGTTTTTTGAAACATGCCACAGTGTAAAGATGCTATTCTTAACATATATGCTATATATTAAACATATGGATCCTTGAGGAATTTGTCCTTATGTCTTCCTTCCTGTCTAGTTGAGGTATTATTGAAAGCTTACAGCCCATGTTTGTTGCTGTAATTAAGTGGAATTTAGGATGGCTCTTGGGGTGATTAATGGTAGAAGTAGATTTTTTGTCAATACAAAGGAGAAAACTGGAATAGCTTGGAGATTTGTGGGTTTTTTTAAATAATTATGGCATTCAGTTTTGCAAAATTTAAGTTATTTGCAGAGAGATAGAATGGAGAGAAGAACAGAAATATGTTTGTGCCGTTGGAGGAAAAATATTTTTTGTTCATGATGCAGTAGCTTAGTGAAACTTCATCATAGGTCAAAGTTTAAGGAGAGCTCTTAGAGGATAAAAAATTTTCAGGCAGTGTGCATCCTGGAGCACTGCTGAAGGGAATACCAGTCATCTCAGCTGCTCACTGCCAGTGCAAAGCCCACCTAGGCTTGGTGAAGACAGAGATTTCAGCATGGGATGGTTACTTGCTGTGATAGTGACAGTGATGCTGGCTCCTGTTGGTAGGTGTGTGACTCACCAAGTCCTTGCCTGTTATTGTCATGTTTGGTGAAGGCCTGAGTCCCACAGGCTTAAAACTAGTTCCTAAAGGATGGAGGAAGTGAGCCCCTCTTCCTCCAAATAGCAGCCAGTGTGTGAGTTACCAGAGGTGTAAGGCAGGTGGGAAAATAGGTAAAAACCAAAAAACCCAAACAAACAAAAACCAAAGGAAGAAGAGGAAAAAAAACAGTCACTGTTTTTCTATGCACAGAGTGACTTCCAGCAGACTAATCCTGAGTGCACAATTGTATACCTGCATTATAACACAAGAAGGCCCTTCTCTCAAGTACCTGCTTCACAGCCTTCAGGAGGAGACTATCTCTGTACCCTAGAAGTCTGCAGCCATGAACCTATTTTGCAAACCTTAGGAGAAGGATGTGAAATTCTCCTCCTTTCATGGCTGCAAAGAGAGTAGAACTCTATGTAAAAATCCTTTGGATTTCGTTATATATTCAGAGCCTGCAGAGCCTTTATTCTACTCTTAAAACAAAGTCAATAGAAGACATGAAAATGATAGGTGTACTCATCTGTTCCTTGTGTTGTTATTCTTCTTCTCATTTCTACTAGATCTCACCTCAGAAATTACATCTGGCCACCCACTTGAAAAATCTGCTTTCCTAGCTACTGTGTTTGGTGTGTAGGCTATATGATAATATTTTTTCTTTGTAAATATCATACACATTGATTCCATTGTAGTATCAGAAAAAATGTCTGAAACACTTTCATTGACACAAGAAACTTTCACAAGACCTTTCATAAACAAGGAAATTAGTTGTAATTTTTAAGTATAGGCCTTTTGTGGGATTAATTTTTTCTGACTTCATTCTGACACTGCTTCTAAAGCATCTCGTTTATCACTAACCAGGTAGAAATTTCTTTTTGTGTGTGTTATTTTACAATGATATATGTATAGACATAAATAATTTCAGGAGCCAAAAAAATGCCAGGAAAATTATTACTTCCAGTGCTGGTGTTGAAACAGTGCCAAGACTAAAGTTTTGTAAATTGGGCTGTAAGTGTGAAATCCCTCCAGCTGTTAAAAGTATTCCATATCTAATTATAAGTACAGTTTTTCAGACTATTCTCTCCATTTGGATAACCCTGAAATTACATACTGTATGCCTGGAAGTGAGGGCCACATGTGTTCTGTGAAAACATCCAAAAACATAAAGAAAGCAAATAGTCAAAACAGATAAGCCCATTTTTGTATGGTTTTGTATGGTTTTGTCAGTGTTTTCCTATGTGGCTTTCTTTGTTTTCAAAACATTTCTTTCTAAACACCATTTACTGTAATGTGCCTACCCTGTCATTCCAGATGGTGCCAATAGTTATATGTAAGGAAGTGACTATTTTTCAAACCTATTTGTACAGGAGGCTAAAACAACAGCTGCATGAGAGCAGAGAACCACCAAAAGCAAAGGAACTTTTTTTGTAGTCACTGCTCCAGCCTTCAGAAACCAACTGTGAAAGCTCTTTGTGAGCAACAAATAGTGCAGTCAGAAAGGGGGTAAACTGTCCATTTCATGGAATAACTTAATCAGACTGATGGGAATTGCATTTTTTAAAATCAGTTGCAAAACTTTCTGGTTGTATCTGACCCTCTGCATTTTCATATTGCAACAAAACTTATTAATTTGTCACTCATTAGCAAAGATACCCAGTGCAAAAGCGAGTGCCAACCTAAAAATTTGCAAACCTCGTTGGATTGATCCAAAACTAAAGCTGCCACCACTTAGGACCAAGCATGCCCTTTCAGTACCAAATATCACCTCTGAGCTGATACCCAGACCCTGGGGAAATGACTTCTTTTTCCCATGGAAAATGGCCTCCCTTTGTGGCCACTCACACTGGCTGACACTGGGGTGCCAACCTAAAAATTTGAAAACTTCACTGTGTTTCTCCAAAACTAATTATGACATAATGGCAATTATGGCAATTATGCCAGCAATCTCCTGAATAGGAGCCTAGTGACAGAAGCATTAGATAAAAAACTGAGTCCTTAAAAGGAGCAAAATGTTGGCAAGACTGGGAAGATACAAAAAACATTTGCCCTCAAAAACATTTGTCATCATACTTTCATTGTTCTCCTCTGGCTACATTACAGCTCCATACATTCCCTAGGAAGAAACATATGTGTGTATGTGTATCTGTATATATAAGGCTTTATTTATTCCTTTGTTGTACATATGAAATTTTCTGACACAAATATATGTTCTTCAGGACCATGGATCCTACTGAACACGCTTCCTGTGTCACTTTTGGTTTGAACACACTTACACTTCATACATATTTTAGTAATTTTAACTGAAAGCAAACAAACAAAAAAGTAAGCAATTTAGCCAATATATTGTCTCATATGAAAAATATAATTTTCATTCAAAGGTCCTTTGGACAACAACAATGTGGTTGACAACACATACAGTTGGCAGCCTGGACTGTCTCGCTGATTTTGCAATTTAAATAGCTCTGGAGTTAAATGAATTGAATTCAAAATACTGATGAGGGACTGATTAAGTCACCCAAGTAAATTTGCACTACCTTACAAGGTAAACTGCTTTATTACAAATACACCTAGCAGTGTTGGCACCCCAGCATCAAACTCGTGGAAAATTCCACAGTGTGTTACAAGCAGGGATAGCTTTTCACTCCTTTAACTAGGTCCTTTCTCTGCAGGAGAGTGGCAATATGACAACCTGTCCCCAACAAGGACTCTTGTCCCACTGCAGCTTCCTTCTGCGTCCTGTGGTACACCCCTTATGGACCACTCATGGACTTGGAGCTGAGGGATCTCCAGAATAATCAAGCTGCAGAAAGATTCCATCTTTCTGATTCCCCAAGCCAGCCAGACCCTCTGCTGCTCTTAGTTTTGCCCAGTGGGGAAGAGTAGGGAGCAAAGGCAGATGTCAGCAAGGAAAAAACAGTCTAAAGGGAATGAGCATGTGTGAGAGACAGCCTGTGGTGTCAGCAGGGACTCCAGAGCCACAAGGGACAGAGACTGTAAATTTTGGGGAATGTACCTGAGAACACAGGAGTGCTCAGTTTTTATTTTAAATAAAGACAAGTATAGACATTTAGCTCAAACAGGTTTTGAAAATCAATGCAGATAGTACAAAAATAACAGTGGGATTTCCAAGATGCTAAAGGAAAGGGCTCTGTACAGCATATCTTCTCTCCATATCATGGTCGGGTGTGGAGTTGCTGTGCTGTTCCCATGGACTGCTGCTCTCCTCCTTGCTGGAGTCTGCACCATCTGGAGCCATGCCAGACAAACCTGAAGATATTCTGAAGTTCAGTGAAAAGCTACCTGCACTCCTGATATGTGTTAAACAGAGCTGGAAAGCATTTTGAATTTTCCAGAACTTTCTGCCTCTGGCAAGGCCAGGAAGAGTCATGACTAATATTCTTTGGAAATCTCTGATCTGCAAAGGCAAGGCTCACCACAACCAGAAAGCAGAGCAGTCTTAAGAGTTGGAGGAGCAGAAAACACTTTTACAACCTTCCATGACACATCCATGGGTTTGCATGTAGTCAAGGTTGTAGCTAAGTCAGAATTACTGATGTGCCTACACATGTGAACAAATGGAAAAGTTTTGAGGGTTGAAATGTTCTAAAGTAAAAACATTTGGCACATTGACCCAAGGGTCCATTTATTATTCAGCTTCTTCTGTTCTAGCAAGTGTGACATTGAGTTGAAAATAAAATTCTGAATAATTCGTTCACCCTGGACTTGATTTCATTTTTTGCTGAAGTGTAGTAACTTTTGAGCACTCCTGTTGATGAATCTTTTAATCCTCAGAACACTGCAGAACTGACCTAGCTGTTTTCAACAAGATCAAATTGTTCTCAACAAAATCTCATGGTAATTAGCATATTTTTGTGAAGGATTTCATTGTTAAGTCATTTTCAGATAGAAAATATTCAAGTAATAATTTAAAAGAACTGAATATAGAAATGTTGTTCTTATTTTAATGATCTTATCCTAATTTAGAATATCCCACCCGTGTTTTTTACATGCAGTCATAGTATTTATTTTGCTTTCCATGATTCCCATTCATTATAAAAAAAAGAAACAAAAAAACCAAAACCCCAAGCCATCACCAGCATATACATCTGGACTGCAAAACCACAGCATTCCAGGCAAATCTAATGGTGTAGTCCTGCCAGAGGGCCTCAGGAGTGCACGCCTATGCCGTGCAGTCAACATAAAGTCACTTCAGATTTCATGCAAATGAAATTTGCTTGGTTGTTGACGATCAGCTCTAACTAACACATGGTATATTTAGTAGTTTTGGTTACTAACCTATGAAAAAGATTGTTGGGAGTGTTTGCTGGTAGTTTTGATTTAATTCCAATACATAAGAACATCTTTGTTTTGCTGCTGCTGTGGTTAATCGTTGCCATATTGTAGGATTTCCTTGACTGGTCTATATGTATTGCATTTCAGCTTTCTAGTTCTAAGAGGGTGTTTTATTTATTTTCTTGCCACAAACAATAAACACCCACTATATGTGTAGACAAGGAGAACTGTACAGGACAATACCCTGCTATAAAGCAACAGTGAAATAAAAGTGCCTAGAGATAATTAAGACTTAATGCACAGGAGCTGGGGTAGTTAGGCACATTAATGCTTTAATCTGATCAAGCAGTCATCCAAAAGCTGTGTTTTAGAACCCTGGCAAGATGATTCAGGGTAATTTTGCCAGATAAAGCATCAGGCCTTAAGCATTAAAATGAGCCTGCTATTTACAGCACGCTATGTCAACAAAAGCTTTCCAGAAGACCTAAATAAACCAGAGATGTCGGCGGGAGCAGGAGGAATATGAAAATGTCTACTAGCCTAAGTGTCAGGGGAGTCTGAAACTAGTTAAGTTGCTCTTCACCCATTATTCACTGCCATGAATGGAAAAATTGACATTACCTTGGATCAAATTCCTTTCATTTCAGATATTAATCTTTATATTCCAATATATAAAGTATAAAATCAAAACTGACTTTTTGTGGCAAAACTCAAAAGCACATGTATCTTGTCAATCACTTTGGAAACAAAATGTTTTTAAAATCAGCACGTTCCTCAGAAACGTTTGATCTTGACAGAGCAGCATATCTATTAAAAATTTATAGCAAAAACCACTATGTAACTACGTGTAGCCAGAATAAAAACTCATTTAACTTTGCCTTTTGCCATGCATGTAAATATTTTTCCTTTCTGTAGCATATGTTTATGCCACTTTCTTTAAATTTGAAAGTGTTACATCCCAGTCCTGCCACTTGCTCTGTGTGAACGTGTTATTGCACCTATGTATCCTTTGAAGTCATGCCTGTTTAGTAGATTAGTCAAGCATATGTGACAAATAGATTTTCTTTGTGAAATATTTTATCTAATAAATCTTTTAAATACTACAAAATCATTGGTGTGTTTCTGGTTGCCTTCAGTCTTCCTTTGAAATCAGAAAAGGAATGTTGTGATAAAATAATCAATCAAATACATCATAACTTTTTCTATCAAACTTTAATGTTTCAAGTGTGTATTAGCCTCTACTACAGTAAAAGATAGCAAAAAATCCTTTTCCAGATTTTATAAAATTACTTTCAGCACCAAAGAACTGCAGCCATCTAAATCTTACAAGGCCATTTTTCATGGGCAATGAAAGTGTAATTGCTGCAATGTTTACATATTTGGCAACTGCCACAGTGAGTCCTTAAAGCTCCAGAAAATGGATAATGTAGAAGTTCTCAAAAAGAACATAACTAATCATAGGATAAACAAAACTATAAAACTACTTCTCTCAATTTGAAACACGGCAGTTAACTTTAAAGGAAAAAGAAAAGCAGAAATTTATCCTGTATGTTGTGATGATGTTCATATAGAGTAGGTTCTATACAGCTTCTATGAAATAGGTTCTGTTGGTGCCATTACAACTTATATGCCCTTAATTTAATGAAATTCTTGTTTCTTTGACGATTTTCCTTTTCTTATGTCGTAAGTAAAGAGCTGTAACAAACTTGGAGACAATAGCACGGTCCTTCCTCTGAGGCTTACAAGTGTCAAGTTGGCAGGAGATGTCAGGAACTGGCAGATCCCTTACAATGCTAGAAACTGGGAACAACTTTCTTTTCCTAGCTGCATTCAGTTCAACAAGTCCTGCCCCAAGCTTGTACCAGAGTTGTAGATGGAGTCCAAGGATGAGATGCTGAGCACATTCTCCTGAGGGTCAGGTCCCCTCCTGTCACACAAGGCTGCCCAAAAGCTCTTTCTGTGTTCCACATGGTCTGGAGCTAGCACCTCACCTGTTGCTGAGTGTGTGCAGAATTGTACACGTGGGGCAGAGATTGACTCTCTTCACCTGAGACACCAGAGCTCCTGGGTACGTCTAAGCTGCTTCATGGTCCTTCCCATTCATCTTGTCCTGAGATCCCTGTCTCACATAAAACAGATTATTTGCCTCTTATTTCTTTCTACTGCCCATAAAGGATGCTTGATATGGCCAGCTAAGAGCTGGGCTCTGTCAGCATTAGAAAATAAATTGAAGTATCCTCTTGCAAGAGTAGCAGACCAGGAGAACAAAACAGTTTTGGTGCTCAGCCCCCAGCATCAGTACTGCATGCTCACAGGATTCACTTCAAAACCATGCTGCTGCCTGCAACTAAAATGCTGATGTAGGCACAGTCTCGACCAGCCAATTTGCATAAGTCTAAAATTACATCAGGTAAATCTTGACCAATTAACATAAATTTGGACCTTACCTTAACACCTGCCTCTTCATGGGTACATTTTAAGACAATCCAAGCTAAAGGAAAAGAACAACACCCTTATTTTAGGTTCAGGTGCAGCAGTTAAATGGCCTGCCCTTGTGTTAATCAGTTGAGGGGATGTAGAGGCCATATACTTTTTTGGGGGACCTTCAGGACCACCAATATTCCTGATGGTGAAAGAAAAGCAATGGGGAACTGAACAGACTATGTAAAAATAAGAATTTATTAAAAATGCAGCATTACAGTTTATAGTACTTGTTTCTTACAATCATCTGAGGGAAGGGGAAAATTTAAAATTATATATGGAGCACAAGTACTTAATATACAGGACAGCATACTCTGTGAGTAAACCATGGAGTTGAGCTTAAATTGCATAAGCTCTTGAAGCAGCTGTTTTAATTTCTTATTCATCCTTCTCCACTGAATAAGACATCTTAACATAACTACAGAGAAGCTGTGAAAAATAGTTTGCTGGAAGAGACAGGCAGTTAAGGTAGTGATGTGCAGCCTTTATCTGGCTAAACTGTACTTTCTAAGCCCATATGCCAGCAACTTCCTTGGAAACTGTGCATACATTTGTGTCTATGCCTGCATAGCCGTGTGTAACAGAGCCCTGGAGATTGGATTACATCTGCACATCCTTATCTGTCTGCCATGGCTTCTGCATCTTCAGAGGAGGAAGATGTATTCTTGTATCTCTTTCTAGTATAATTTGCAGGGCTGCTTGGTCATAGGAGAAGGGCTTTGGTTCCACTCGAATCATAATTTTTTAATTGGAAAAAAATCTCTGAGCACGATTTCATCTGCTCTAGCAGGCAGATCAGCTATTTATACACTCAGACATACGTTTCCCTTTATCTAATGAATATGCCATGTTGTGGTCTCTGGCTGCATGGCCCAGCCCAAGATTCTTTGAAGCCAAGGCAAAGACATTAGTTCATTTGGCAGCAGCAGGATTGGGCTAAGACGTAAAAAATTGTGTAAAAAGGCCTTTCCTGCAGAATTCCTGGTTTCGTCTGAAGGAAGTAGTGCTAAATATTTCACAAGAAAGCCTGATCCTGCAATCTAATTTTAGACATGATGTAATAGGAGCATGCACCAAACAACAGGAGAGAAGGAGGGGAATTAAGGACAAGGATAGAAGTAACAAGAGCATGTCTTTCTCCAGCCTTGTTATTTGTGCATATTGGTAGCTCTGCTGCATGGGAAGATGTAGTTACTAACTTATTTATTTACGAGTTATTTTGTCTTACATAGTAACAATACATGGAGACCATGCCTGCTGTTGTGAAATTTATTTTCCCCTTTCCCGAGAGACAGTTTCTTTACAGGTATAATGAATAATATGTACAATGTGTAAAGTGTTCTGGACATTGGTGCTGACTCCCTCTGCCAGGCCCTGGGCAGCACCCACCACCCAACAACATTTGCCTCATGTACATGGCAGATAGGAAGCAGTAGGCAGAGCAGGACCAAGCTTTTCAGAGAGCTTTTTTCCTCCTCTCACATACCAGCTCACAAATCACAGCCTTCAGCTTAGTCCTGGAGGTGGGTACTGGGAGCAGTGGTTGCAGAGGACCTCACAAAAAGCCTGTGCTGGCTGAGAAGAGGGCAGGCTGTGGAAATTGCAGGTGTTTGGGGTACAAAAAGCAAAGTGCATCATCACTCTTGGTGACCAGTAAGACCACTGTTTTCATGTCTGCTACAAGTCTCTGTTTCCATGGCTCGGGGGTGAATCAGTGCCAGTTTCCACTTGCAAAATAAAACAGTTCTTTCATCAAATGAGCCCGTGTTCCCTGCCCACACCTACAGCAAGTGTGTATGCTGGATTAAGCATGGTTCTCATAATGTGGGAGATGCTGCTTCACACAGAAATCCATGGAATGGCATTCTTTCTTCAAGTGAAAATTGCAGTTCTCTGCAAGCCAAATCAAACATTAATAACATTCAATCAACATTTCCATATGTAGATATTTTTATCAACCACAGTCTCTTTCATTGTTATTTTTCAGTATCGCTTTGGTCTCTTGCACGTATTATATATTGACCAAAGTAAATAGCAGTGTAGCTTTATGAAACATTGCTTCACATTTATGGGTGTTTTTAAAAGTTTCTGATTTTGTTACTCCTGCCAGTACCAGTAAATGTGTTTGAAGTCCTTCACATGTTGCTTTGTTTATAGTAGAAACACCACATTTTGCTGAGGAGCACATCTCCCTATTAAAAAAAATATATATAAAAAAAGAAGCTGAAGTTTTACTAAATAAAAGGATTCAGAAGACTCAGTTGCTCCAAAACATTTGTGTGCAGGAAAAAAAGTTTGTGTCCATTTTCGTTAATGATCTCATGAGTTTTACAAGTTAAAACTGAAAGCAAAGAAACTAGGACTGATGCTTAACTGGCAAGAAGCCAGTGCAATGAAATTAATAACATATGTTGAAGAAGCCATTTGTAACAATTTTTCCATTTAAAGAAAAAAAAGAAGTGGCAGCTTAAAACCACTGACAAGACTGTCTTTTCTTTTTGCCTTTCTTTCTCTTCTTCCCTTCCCCCTTTCCCTTCACTACATAGAACACTTTGGCTTCTATCCAAGTCTGCAGTACCAAACTTGTCTCGGAGTTCAGATTAATGCTTTATGCAATTTTAAGTGATCCCCTTGCAGCTGCTGCTCAGGGAAATATTGTACTGGACGTGTTTGCTCTGAGGAACCAGTGGCAAAACCACAGATGCAGCAGCCATCCCTTGGCAAGTAACAGATGTGGTGTGTGCTGTGTTCAGTCCATCCTCAGCACTTACCTTACTCCTCAGCAATGTGTGGGGCACTGACCCAGCTCACTGCCATCCATGCACAAATTCAGCCTCAAAGCGCTTGGCTTGTGAGATTTTTGTCTTGATTGTTCTCTTGTCACATGTAAGCAAATCTCATTTATTGCTACCTGAAGTTAAGGTTTAGAAGTGAGGACCCTGGCCTAAAGAAGGCTGCCTCTGTCATTGCCATCTGGGATATGTCACCTCCCTGTATTTTTATTTTCCTTCTCAGCCATTGTGTGTTTTCACTGCTGTTGCGTTTGGTTTCTTTCCTCACTCCATCTAGAGACTGTGTTCTATGTCCTTTTGGGCAAAGCATTCCCCCTTGCTGAGCTCCCACCGCATTTTCTATGTGAAACTCCAGGCACACCGGGGCTTCCTGGCCGTGCTGGGATTCTCCCTCTATGAGTCTTCAGTGCCTTCAGCAGGAAGCACAAGCACAAATTGTTTTGGTCACTAGAACTGACAGGAGGAAAGCATTGTGATTTAAAAAATCATTGCTTGGCATAGGGGAGACACCTTGGGTTTCAAACTGGCTAAGGGAGTTGGGGAGGTTCTTTAAGGATACCCTGGTGGTTTATAACCAGGGCACAGGGAATTATAGGAGAATTCCCAGCTGTGGGAGTGCAGTGAGATGCCTGGAGATAACTGGAGTATTGGAAAGTGAAGTGAGCTTGTAAGGTAAGCAAGTTAATGAACCTGTAGATGTCCAACAGGTTGGAGGCATTGAATAGCACTGAAGATTATTTGGGAAGTGAAGCATCACTGCACAATGGGTGGAGACACAAAGCAGTCAAAATAAGGGAAAAGAGAGTTAAAATTGCCAGATACTATAAATGAAATTAAAGCTTTCAAGGCAATTAGTGTTCATAGTGGGCTGGGAAAATAAGTTAAAGTCTTTGTAATACTGAACTGAATTCCTCTTTGTATAATTTCACTGACTGCATTGGCTTGTACAGGGTGGTACTATTCTGAATTTGGCTCAAAAATCTAAATAAAGTTAAATGCAGCTATCATGCTGTGCCCAGACTTGGAAAGAAATTGCAAGGATTGTGAATAGGAAAATCTTCAGTCATCAGTTCATTGTATGACTTCAGTAGAAAAGGAAAACAGGTGTAGCAGAGTGGGGAAAGAAGACTGACTGTATGAATGAGGAGAGAAATCCAAATTAGTTCCAGTGTTTGGAGACTGTATGAGGTGCTAGCTCCATTTCCTCCACAAAACCGGACATTTTGGGTCTTCTCACAGAAAGCATACCATTGCTCTGGAGATGGAACAACGCTTGGAAAACACTGGAGACTAAAGCTGTTTTCCACTGGAGAAGTAAAAACAAGATAACAATGTGCAGTATTTCTATATTTTCATGTGTTATAGTGTCTAGGCATAGAAAATCACCTTCTATTCACTGTGACTTACCACGCATATTTAGGTTTAAGCCATATTCTTATTAATTTTCACCTCCTTTTTTTTGTTATTTCATAGGTTTATTTCTGAATCTATTATTCTGTCTTAATCTAATGTCTGACTTCAGGAGTCTTTTTTTTTTCCAAGTTTCAGCAGTAAATTGAACAAATCACACTTCTAGGTGCTTGTGCATTACTACATCTAAGTTGTAAGAAGCTCTGTGAAATCAAAAAGAAAAGTGACTGAAATCTGGACCTTATTTGAGTCATTGACTAAAACTTCACCGACTACAACATAGTCAAAATGTTGTGTATGTGGTGAATTATTCACAAGAGCTCAGCTTAGTCATTATCTGTTCTCATGTCCTTCAGCTGGTCACAGAAAGTGCAGGCGCCACACTTGATTCCTAACAATTGACTTCCAAAGTTAAATTAACCCAACTTTTAAAGAGAACTCTGTAGAACAGCCTTTTCATTTTTGGGTAGCTAACCTGATGAAAATAAAACTGAGGCTCCATTATTTTACATTTTACTTTGGCAAATTTTAGTCCCTCTTTTTTTCCCTTTACTTGAAGAATGCATAGCATTAACTTATATTCACAGATTTGCAAATCTCTCCTTTTCTATAACCATTAAAACAGTTTTTCTTAGACTTCTGCACATTATATAAAACTGTTTTTATAACAGTAATTTATTAGGTTAAGTTGGAGAGCTTTTACTGCTCTTTATATAAAAAGACTGGGCTGATTTTGGATCTCTTTAATGTGGCCCTTTAGATGTAGTAGCTCTGACATTAGAACTTTCTGGGAATGTATGCCCAGTAGCTTGGTAATATGCAAAATATGCCAAAGAAGCACCATTCCCTTCAGGATAAAAGGGCATTGTTCTTATTCATTACTGTACTATATACAGGAGTAAAATTGCCACTGTGAATATCCACAGAAAAAGGGTCTGATGCCCAAAAGACAATTTTTGTGGCCTTCTGTGCTGAGATGGATCTGCAGGCCACAGTAAAAAGGTTGGGTCAAATCGGAAAATGATCTGCTGAGCAGAAAGGCTGACTAGATCGCCTTTAAGAGTATTGTTGGCATAAAACTTCTCCCTTTTAGGAATTTCTGTAGTATTCCAGTATCCAACTTTCTTGGTCTCCTTTCAGTTGTTTGTGGGATTGTACTCTAAAGTTGGGTCAGTGATGTGGTATTAGTTCAAAGAGGCCCTAAACTTTAAAGCTGACTGAGCTGTACTTGACTCTAGTCAAGTATTCCCTGCTCTTACGTTTTTGGGAATCTGTTTAACCTGGATTTCAAAGACACAATGTGCCATCACCTTCTTTCATGGAAAACAGTTTCAGAGCTAAAGTTGTGCAGGGAGCTGGAAAATGCAAGCGAGTAGCCATGTTTCCAGCTTTCAGTGTTGTGTGTGGAATGATTTAATGAGATGTTTGTGGGTTACTTTAGCTGGGGCTGAATTCTGGCTTGCACTTCCTTGTGGTCTGGTTTGTAAGCATGGAACCAAGCTGTCCAGAAGCACAAGTCAGCACTGCACAGCATGCATGATCTAATATTAGACTCAAGTCATTTTAACTTTTGCTGAACTCTGTTAACCAGCCACTTCAGGGTAAAACTGCTATAAATAATACAATTTGCAAGGTGTAAATCAAAGCTACAAACACTCATGTTAGCCATTCAACCTAACAAGGAATCAACTGCTTCATACTGTAACTCACATGAATAACTAAATTACTTGGAATGCACCTATAGTTCAGCCTTATGGATGAAGTTGCCTGACAGGTACTAAAAAGCAAAATGAAAGAGATAAAATATAAGTATGCACATTCTCTCTGGCTTTTGAAATTGCTGAAAATATGAAAAGTGATAATGAACTTTATAAGCACTTCCCACAGTATTTCACAGTCTGTATTTCATTTTTGTGTTATAGTAAGTCTTTCAATACAAACCATTTGATTGCTTTTAATTGGTAATTTATTTGCTTTTAATGTGAAATTCATGACTTTACTAATATGCATCAACATATATTTCTGAAAAGTGAGTTGCCCTTTAAAGAGCACAGGAAAATTTATCACAGAATTTTTGAAATTTTTCCCTTTTAAAAATGAAAATATAGGGTGAGGGGATTTTTAACTCCAAAATTAAAAATATTGCTACCTAAGTGGAAAAACATAACACATACTGAAAAAGAATGTCTAATTTAGGTTTTGTTTAGCTTATTTTTAGGTCATGAAGTGCTTACATTAAATATATTTTTGGATCCTCTTAATTCCTTATGCAGGAAATCCTTGAAGAGCCGAAGTGTGTTAACAAGGATATTACAACACTATCACTTTAGTGCCTGAAATGCTAGCTACTACTTCTCATACATAGAAAAGTCCCTTACAGTCATGGCAAGCGCCAACAATTTTATGTGATTCAGCCTCTCATAGTTTAGACCAATAAAAGCTGTAGCTTTGTTAATATTTTGTTCACATGGGTAGGCAGAGCTGATCCTGTCTCCCAAAGGAGTGTCTTGTCTTGCCTCCCACTGTCACAGAAATTGTCCATACAACCCTCGAATGTACCTGGGGTCACATGTGAGGTTTCAGGTAATATTCAGACTTCTTGAATCCTAGAGCAGCAAAACAGGCCAGGAAGAGGGAATTCCATTTGACAGCTCTGTTGTACATTACACAAAGATTTACATGG
This sequence comes from Melospiza melodia melodia, assembly GCF_035770615.1. Lineage (NCBI taxonomy): Eukaryota > Metazoa > Chordata > Aves > Passeriformes > Passerellidae > Melospiza > Melospiza melodia. The sequence continues at coordinate 33,234,271 of NC_086196.1, forward strand.
ACAAAATATGTAACAAAAGAGTAGTTTCTGAACTCAAAGCTATGAAAGAAACAAATGTCAGAGCTTTTCTCATTTGCACCTTTGATGACATACAAAGACTTGTGGCACAGTTTCAACAAAGCACTTTGGCACGTGGTCAGTTCGAAGAGGGCAAGTCCCCCTGTGCTCAGCCAAACATTTGAGTGTATGCTTAACTTCAACCATGTTAAATGGCTTCACTGAAGTCAAGTGAAAGCAAAATGATTTAGAGTGAGACTTAAACTTCGTATTTCACAGATTGATAGCATTTTAAGTCAGGAAGAATCATAATAGTCAGGCAGTCTGACCTCCTGTGGAATACAGGACCAAAGAATTTTGCAAAGCGTTCCCACTATGAAATCCATCTCTGCTGCCTGAACTGTAACTGCGCTTTCTGAAAGACAGGCAACTTTGATCTAAGAACTTCACAGGGGAGAGAATACATTGTATTCCAAGATAAGAATTATTTTTTTTAAGCTGTGAAGAACCTTCATTAAAAATAGCTGTGTCCTTGAATGCTGACCTAAATTTGATGAGATCCAGCTTCTATCCATAATAACCTTTTCTGTTTAATTAAAAAGATTCTCCCATTTTCTTTCTACAGAAGTATCATCAGACTGTCATCATTCAAATCTTAATCTGAACTTCTCAATGATTAAATTAAGATGCTTTTTTCCTCTTGCTTCTGTGACTGAAGCTTTGTTTGAAAATCTCTTCTGAACATTTTTCAAATAGCCAACATCCTATTTAAATGCCTCCACTCAAAAGTGGAGAGAGCTATCCCAATAATAATCTTACTAGTTTCAGTATTTCCCAGTAGTAAAGCTCCTTGGTTTCTATCTGATAGTCTCCTCCCATATGTACATCCAGGACAGCATTTGCTGGCTCAGCCTCTCTGCTGCCCTGGGACCTCTTGTTCCTCTGTTTGTACAGCAAAACCACCAAATCCTTTCCTGAGTCAAGTCCTTTGTGCCTAAGGACTGTCAACCATTCTGTAAAAACAATCTGTATTTTTCATTCTTAATGAGAGGTCTTTTAATGAAGGCCAGCATTTCATGTGGCATGTAACAGTGATACAGGTGAGGCCAACACACAAATCAGCTCTTATTCCTGTGCAGTGCTGGTATCTCTTCATCATTACACATATTTTCCAATTTTGGTGTCATTTGCAATGACTTTATATTTTCTTCTATGTATTTTTTAAGAACTCAGTCCCATTGATTAACAAATTTATGCTACATTTAATCATTATTTATTGAGATGCATTGCCTACCAGATGGGAGGAAGAGAGAATAACATTTGCTATGTTCTTTGAATAGGAATAAAATTGAGTGGTCAAGCCTATTGAAAGAATGAGCCAAAGAAATGCACAATGAAAAGTAAAATAGACCATAAAAAAATCTTTCTTATGAATTAATAATATTGGTGGCAAATTTTTCATCCTGAACTTAGTTATTCTGCTTTAACATATTCCGCTTTAACAGTAACTATTTCCTTTGGCTTTCATCACATGGCTTTCCATGAGAAAGTGAATTGGGTGATTGTGGGTGAGTTTTCCAGATTTAGGGACTTCAGTTCATATCACTGAGAAGGACTCTTAAGAAAATATGGAGATTAAAGATTCAATTGATTTCACTGCATCAATTGAATCAATTCAATTGATTGCTGATTGAAAAGAGACAATGTGACAATGTAGAACTGAGGCATTAATTTTAGCTTAAGAAATAGTTATGTCCCAATTGGTTCATTTTTAATTGCCTTTCTTAAATGTGATTATTTCCCAGCTGGCTGCCTTTCATTTTCTTTCTAAATTAGAACAATTGGCGCACAAAATGAAATGGACTCTTACATCATATGTGAAAAACAGGCTTGAGCCTGACTGACTCAAGACTATTTATGCAATCCCTCTTTAACTGGTGAAGATAATCACCATCAATATATGAACAGTAAAAGCTCATTTCTGGTTGAGATATTTAGTAGAGCACCTTCTAAATACAACCCTGACACTTGAGAGAAAGGAGTTTTATAGTCCTTTAAGTCACTCACCTCCTTGCACAATTTGCTTTTTCTCCTTGAGACTGAGTTTTCCATTTAAAAAACCTAAGAATAATAATCTTACCTTCTTATATGAAGTGCTTTGAGGTCTGTCATGGAAAAGCGCTTTGTTGAGCAGAATTATTATGCAGACCTCCGGTAGCTTCAGTTTTTTTAGAAGGTAATTTTAGTTTGGCTAAGGACACTTGTGCGACGACAGGTCACGCCATCCTCTATTGGGCAACTTCTGGATGCTTCTGACCATGTCCCTCAGCCACACAGAGGGAAACTGGCCTAGGGGACTGGCAGACAGGCTTGCAATTCAAAAGATTATTTTAAACAGAGAAGCAGTCACTTATTTCCCTTTCCAGGAGGTCCAAAACTGAGTGCAAGGGACCATGATGCGCTTGGCTTAGTTTTTGTACAAAATCCCCTCTATCCCTGAGTAGGTGTGTTTTCAAATAGCAATTATTATTCACTGTGGGGGAAGGAAAGAGTGTGAGGTAGATGAACACTGGAGACTCAAACAATGTCCAGAGAACTTTTATCACTGTAGGAGTGCAGGGTGGAAAGCAATAAAGGTTGAAATCCTCAACTTTTACATTAATTGTAACTTACCAAGTAATACCTTTATCACAATCCCATAAACCCAAACTCCCTCCTTGCTTCCTGCTGTTCCTACAGCCTTCAGGGTTTCAGTAGCCTTTGGGTTTTCTTTGTTTTTTTCCTTTCTTTTTTTTTTTCCTTTAGAAACATATATCTTAATGTGTTTTCTTTCTTTTTTAATAAAAATATCAAAGACATACTTATCAATGACTGAGGAGGCAGAGCTGCAGTGCAAGCTATTTTTTAACTGGAACACGCACCATGCTGTGACACACTCATCCAGGAGCAGAAGATTGATGGCTAGACATGTGGAGAGAACTGCCACTGATTGAAATCAGACAACTGCAAGCTGTGAGGGAGATCCAGGGGAAACCATTTTAACCACAGCAGTCCAGTCTTAGCACACTTGGACAGGGGCTTTCCTCTGTCTGAAATCTGCACTGCAGGGCACAAAGAAACTAGGCAGTACACTGAGGCCAAAGGCAAAAAAATAAAACTATGACAACGTGGAAGATATATGTGTACATCTCTATCTATCTCACCTCAGCAAATTATTTCCTTCACTAACAGATAATAGATCAGAAATTTCATTTCTCAAGTACCAGTCATCTTCTTACACCCTTCAGATTCTTTCTCAAAGACCAGAAGAAAGGGAGAAAAAAACAACAAACCAAGCTTTCAAATCAGAAAAAAAATAATAGGAATTGTACTAGAAACCTGATTTTCAGAAGTGCTAAGCACCTGGAGTGTCAATTACAATTCCTGTGAGCTGGAACTGTTCACCATGTCTAAAGACATCAGATTGCTGCCGCACAAAATTGTGGTTTATTAGTTCCATTTTGGAAACATACCTCTTATTTGCTGCAAAACAGGGAGAAGTGAAAAGTGTGATGCTGGGGAAGGGCATGTTCCCCAGCACCCATCTCCGGGGCTGCCAGGGTGGGTGTTGGTAGCAATTGCACAGCCGTGCACTTGCACCGAGACATTTTTATTTCATTACCGGTGTCAGTTTACAGCCATTAGCTAAGCAGATTGGCCTGGACCAAAATGCCTCCTTTTTGTGTGCATGCTTGTGTCTTATCGCTAGATCTTACTTCCATTATTCAAGTATTAAAAAAAAAAAAAAAAAGGAGGTAAGGGAAGAAAAGACGAGAAAATAAAAGGGAGAAAATAAAGGCTTTACTTGCCTTATGTTTTGTGACTTGTCCCTGTCCTCTAGTCAGAACAGTCTGAAATAGGTTTTATTGGAAATCATTACCTAAATTCCAGCACTGAGAAGAATATTGATCTCTTGTACGTAATGGTTACCAGACTGCAGAAAGCAGCAGAGAGGGCTCCAAGTGGGCCGACAGAATGTCAGTGACAATTCATTTTTTTCACTAATTAGGATGCTGGTTTAATATCCTGTAAAAGGCACTTAATGCCAGCCTTTCCACAGCATCTGTCCGGCCCTGGCGGCGGCGGGGGGCTGCTCCTGGGGTGGTGGGCTGGCAGATCAGCACTGGAGATCAGCTTGGCAGGGCCCCGGCATTCCCCGGCACCCCGCACGCGCTCACCAGCTGTCCCAACTTTCCAAGGCCCTTCTCAATTTTCTAAATATGTGTCACATAAAAATAAAATTTCGGACAGTGATGCTCTGAGGAGCCCCGTGCCTGCAGTGCATAATTCATTCACAGTGTCCATAGCCCATTATTCCCACATTCCTCCTGCAGAGCTATCAATTTCATCTCTGGCCAAGCTGGAATCTGAATCTTGGGGGAGCAGTGAAGTGGTGGTGGTGTGGGTATGCCACTCTTTTTTTTTTTGCCCCACTCTTTTTTGACTACCCAGCAAGAAATGTTACATTCATTTTGTGTTTGCACACATGAGCTGCTTAGAGAGAGACACATAAGTAGCTCCAGATTCCCAGATTTGGTAGATTTCAGGGGAATAAAAATATGTGACTGTCCATTAGATGCTGAACCACACTGGGAAAAATATGATCTTCTTCCCAAAATAAAACTGCCAGTTGTTCAGTGCATCTCTCACCCACTAACTCTCATGGGAAATCAGTGCTCTGCTAATGAGGTTTCTGCTCATCTCCCAAAATGTGTGAGGATTCCTATAGATTTCCCTGTGTTAATCATTTCAGAAACCAGAAGCACGCAACTTCGCAGAGATATCAGTGGCAGTTAATTAACACAGTGCCTGGAACACCTGTCTCAGGGCTGCAATGACCTGTGGAGAATGGTTTGTACTGCATTTAACCAAGACAGCAACCAGCGTGCTGTAAGCACACTCAGAAGGGTACCAGCAAACTGCAGTGTAAATTTGTGTCAATTCTCCTAGATCTTTTATCCCCCATCAGCCATCCTGAAAATAGTGTCAAAACACTGTCACAGAAAGGCTAACCCACTGCACTGCACAAAAAAAATAGCAAAAGGCTGCTCATATGAAAGAAATTAGGACAGATGAAGAGATTTTAAGTACTAATGAAGGAGCTGGCTGAACAATGTCATAATGGAATTCAAGTCTGTTATCTGTACCCTGACCAATTCTCTATTTGCTGTGTTTAGCAAAAAAAAATTCCTTTTTTCTGTCAAAAATGAACATTCTTAGCTTAAGTTGTTCTACCTCTTTTTTCAATTCTGGTAACTTAAATATTAAATTAATTTATATTAAATTTATTTATGTTACATTGATATAAAATATAAATCACTGTGATTAACCAGTAATAGAAAAATTGACAGCAGTAACTCGAAAATCCATCTGAACACTCTCCTGGGCAGCCAGCTGCAGGTGGCCCTGCTTGAGCAGGGGAGTTGGAACAGGTCACCTTCAGAGGTGCCTTCCAAACCATTCTGTGATTCTGTGATTCATATATGTAAATTAGTATTAATGTGTTTACATAGAACCACACATTTCTAACACAAGAGCACTAAAAGGTCACAGTTAAATGCTAATAATTTGAGGCAGACAAAACGTTATTTTAGTCCTGTTTGTCAGTGTGAGAAGCATGTAGAGATGCAGTGTTAGAATTCATCATGTCTAATATCAGCCATCTCAAATTTGGGTATTTAGTCTAAGACAGCTCTTTTGTAATCATGCCTACAGAAATAACAGAGGCTGCTGGTGTGCAACCAAATACTTACTGCATGGAGCAGACCCTGAGGCAAAGCTCTACATTCATTCATGCTCAGGGCTTATTTTGGAAGGAGACTGGGAGAAAATTAGCACCTACACAGAATATCAAAGGCATACAGCTAGATGAGATACAGTCCATGCAGAATCTAGAAATGGCAGTGAAATTTCTTCTAGTTGCAGAGCAACAGAATGTATGAGTAGGTACAATAACTAACCTGAGGAAGAAATTCGCTTTTGTGCTGGTTTTGGCCAGACTAGAGTTAATTTTCTTCATAGTATGGGGGTGTGTTTTGGATTTGTCCTGAATACAGTGTTGATAACATAGAAATGTTGTTGGTTGGTTTTTTGTTTGTTTTTTGTTTTTTGTTTTTGTTTTTGTTTGTTTGGGGTTTTTTTGTTTTGTTTTGTTTTGTTTTGTTTTGTTTTTTTGCTGAACAGGGCTTACACAGAGCCAAGGCCTTTTCTGCTTTTTGTACTAATGCATGAGAGGTTGGGAGGACACACAGCTGGGACAGGTGACCCAAGGTGACCAAAGGGATATTCCAGAACATATGGAATGCTCAGTATAGAAAGTGGGGCAAAAGGGAGAAGGGAGGTGATGGTGTTTGTCTTCCCAAGTCACTGTTACGTGTGATGCAGCCCTGCCCTCCTGGAGATGGCTGAACACCTGCCTGCCCACGGGAAACAGGGAATTAATGCCTTGTTTTGCTTTGCTTGTTTGCATGGCTTTTGCTTTCTTCATGCTTTCTTCTGCCTTATCTGATCCCATAGGTTCGTCAGCTTTTACCCTTCTGATTCTCTTCCAGTCCAGCTGGTGGAGGAGTGAGTGAGCAGCTGTGCAGGTCTTGGTTAGGATTGGGCTTAAACCGCAACACCATTCTAGACAGCAAAGTCGGGTGAGATGGATCTGGATCCTGATGTCTTGCTTGAGACAGTCTATTGCTTAGAAGGTCAAGGGCAGAAATAAAACCTGCAACTACATAGAAGGTCCAGGGCAGAAATGAACCTGAACTATATTTTCCACATTCCAGTCTGGCAAGACAGACCTTTTGCTACCAATGATTCTCCACTATGAATATCTATAAGTTCTTTCTTATCATTTTCCAAAGAAGAAATTCAGCAATTTAATGCAGTCTATTCTGGTTTTTCTTTGAATTTTTTAGTTGTCCTTCTGAAACTGAGAGGCATATAGAACATGTAAAGAAGAACCCATATGCTATTTCCAGGAACAAACATATTACAGAATCAAGACACTATTAATGTCTCCTGAGTAGTCCTCTAAAAATCATTACAGCTTTTAAAGAATTCTAATTAGGCATGTCTGAAGCGCCAAATCCAGGTGGATTTTCACCCACTTCCAATAATATGGCCACTCTGAGCCCTCACTGAAATAGATCATATCTCTGGAATCTAACTGTAATGGAGATCAGGTTCTGACTTATCCCATAACCTCCCAAAATAAAGTTAAGTTGCTCTGATGCAGCATGTTTTAAAGCTCTGTGGGGGTTACAGCTGCATGCCTGTTAACATATCCTCCAGTTGCTTTCATTTAGTAGCTACAAAATATGGCACTAAAGAAGAGAGGAGAATGGTGAGATGGGTCATTCCTCTTCTCTTCTCTTCTCTTCTCTTCTCTTCTCTTCTCTTCTCTTCTCTTCTCTTCTCTTCTCTTCTCTTCTCTTCTCTTCTCTTCTCTTCTCTTCTCTTCTCTTCTCTTCTCTTCTCTTCTCTTCTCTTCTCTTCTCTTCTCTTCTCTTCTCTTCTCTTCTCTTCTCTTCTCTTCTCTTCTCTTCTCTTCTCTTCTCTTCTCTTCTCTTCTCTTCTCTTCTCTTCTCTTCTCTTCTCTTCTCTTCTCTTCTCTTCTCTTCTCTTCTCTTCTCTTCTCTTCTCTTCTCTTCTCTTCTCTTCTCTTCTCTTCTCTTCTCTTCTCTTCTCTTCTCTTCTCTTCTCTTCTCTTCTCTTCTCTTCTTCTCTTTCCCCTGATTTTCTGGGTTTGCTGTGTACTCACATGGTACTTTCCTGCACACATCTATGGAGTATTGTCAGCGTCTGCTTCTCGCATGAAGCAGTATGGGACTGCAGCTGCAGCATGGAGAGGGAAACATAATTTCTATCCATGACTTTGTTTTTTCTTAACAACTGTTCCAAGATTAATATTTTAAGGTAAGAAAAGTGCTGTTTTTCCATAAAAAGACCCCATCATCATTTTTTATAATGCCTAAATGTATATTTGATCAACAAATCTCTGTCTCTACAACATCTTTCTTAGGAGCTAGACTAAAGAAGCCTAAATATATGCCTTCAACATGTCCAGGGTGAAAGGAATTCAGTGAAACAATCTCAGTGGATTTGTACTGTCATGTACTCAATGTAAAGAAGAAAAGATCAATTTCAAAAACCTAAATTGCTGCTTAAGGTTAGGCACATCCTACATATCCTGCCAGTCAGATACAGTCTGCAATATTAAGCAGGCCTTCATTTAAAAAAATGTCAGTACAGATCATGTCAATCAAGACAAAATTTCAAATATTATTACTATTACTATTATTTATTATTATTACAATTACTATTATTGATTATTGTTATGACAAAATAGCATGAAATCTATGATGTTTGGTGTTCTGAATTAAGTACATCTTTATATAGAAGTCATCTCAGGTAGACAAGAAGACATAGGGGATTTTCTTTAGAAGATCATTGTCAGATCTGATTCTGCTGTTGCCTTGCTACAAGATGAACTGGGTGTGGGCAGAAGCAACTTGTTTCTGAGTTCACCAAGGATGTTTCAGTTTGGAAGAAGCTGTGATGGCTCCTCCTGACCCTGTCTCAAATCCCCTTCCTGTGTTTAGAGAACACACATTTTTAAAATTCACATGTATTAAATGTGATTATAATTCTGCAAAGTTAATTTCAATGAGGCAGTGAAGTTCATAGTATACTCATAGATATACTGTGAACGTGCTCATTGTTTGCTTAATAAAAGCCAGGAAAAAATTACATTAGTTCCAAGTAGTTTTGGTCAGGCCACATGACCATAAATATGATAATGACTGTTTTTTATTTATAAACTATTCACCAGGTTGACTACATGACACACACTGAAGGTGAATTTCAAAAATTAAATCTTCACTTAGGAAATCATTTAAAGGAATGAGAGCTGCCTAACAACTGGCAAAGGCTGCATTATTGTTCACATATGCTATTCACTGTGCTTTAACAAGGATTTATAAGAGTTTGGAGGTTGTCGAAACACCTGCTTATGGGTCAGGAATAGACTGTCCAGTCTGAAGACATGGGAGCCTTTACCAAACAATGCTTGCAGGACAAAGGACAGCATGGAGAAATAAGTCTGTTCTAAAACTTACTTAGATATTAAACTTTAGGGGGGAAAAAAACATTGAAATTATACTCATCTGAATGCTCTTAAAATGGCCCTGTAATGAGCACAGCTTAACCAAGGATGCATACTGGATCATATTGCATTTATTTTGGAACAATTTAGTTGTGATTAAAGGCAATAACAATGATGATGATCACCACCAGATCATCACATGCTATTGTTCTTGTGTCTGTACTATACAAGAGATACATATTGAACTAAACCCTGCTGCAGAGAGAATCAATGCTCTAATTTAGATCTGCATGGCCACCAGGAAAACAGGCTGCACTGCTGTGGGTACAGCCTGTGTTCCTGGAGGAGCTGAAATATATTCCATGCATCCCTGTGCAAACTGAGATTGGAAATGATTTCAAGGTTACATATCAAGCTGATGTCCATGCTATAGTCATTCTATCAGGTTAAACTGCATGGCCTCCAGGACTTCAAAAATGGAGCCCATGGTTTTACTCTCAGCTCTGTGACCACGCTACTGAAATCCAAGAACCAGTAGGAATGACAGTAATTGCAACAGGACAAACAGCTCCCCAGTGATTTTACTGAATGGAGAGTCTATGTAAGTGCAAATGAATTAACATTTCCTGAAGATAAGACTCAAGAAGTCAGAAAAAGATACTCTTCCAAGGGTAAAGATTTGAATAGATAAAAAGAAAGCTAGTGATATGTGATCTGGGTTTTTTTTGACTGAGATCAAGAATGATTTTTAGGGCTGTTGTCTCTCTCTATTGCTCCAAGTATTATTAACCATTTGATACAAAAAAAGCCCAAACAACTAATAAAATATGGTTTCTAGTGTATCTAAATATCCAGTTCTATCCAGCTTTTTTATTACCTTGTGAAGAATCATTAGCTGAAATGGCATCATTGTTTGTAGGAACATTATGAGAAGAGCACCTCAGATTCCCTTTGCATATGAAAGTAGCTTAGCAATTTTTAGATCTGTCAGACAAGATCAGATGGCTGCATTTTACTAATGAAGGGTCTCTGGATGTATAGCTTCACACTCCCAGGTCTGAACAAATAAAAACAAACAAACAAATGTGGGGGTTTTTTTCTCTAAAATTGAGGTAGACTTTTGCATGTGTCATACATGTCAATGAATTCCAAAGGAAGTTTTACCACTTTGTTTTGTGGGAGTAGGGCTGGTGCTCAATTTCCCTATTACTCTGATGGATACCTTGTAAAATATTCCTGTGCTTATGGTAAAAAACATATGATGAAACATATTGCCTTTGCCCCTAACACTTCTTCCACTGAGAAAAGTCAAGTGAAAAATGGACAAAGCACCAATATTCAGATTTTTACTTTAGTAATTTGTTTCTTAGAAAAAATTATGTTAATGTATTCTGAAAGATTGTGTTTTCCACAATAAGACAAAAGAAACATTAAAATGAAATCATGAAAATAGTATTTCTTCCCCAGAATTGTCACAAAAGAGTTCTGTAGGAAAAAAAGTGTTAAGAGAAAGTGTGTTATCTTTATTTCAAAGATTTTAATGAAACAAAAATTTAATCAAAGTGGGTTTTAATAGAGCAAGTAAAAATTGAAATAGGTTTCAAAAGGAAGATATATAATTGAGTAAGAAGTACATTAGATGGGATCGAATGAGATTATGCGTTCTGAAAATGTGCAAATCATTGTAAATTCTTCCCACAAACAGATAAAAGAAAGTAAGTGAATATCAAAGGCTACATAAACACTTAGAAGAACAAGGTACCTATTATCCTGTTTATAAAACATCTAAAGGGTTGTTGTGTTAAGGTTAATCTTTTTTCTCTCCCAGTTTTTCAGCACCTTGAGCTTCAACCAGGAAGTGGAGCTTCTGCTCACAGAGATGTTGTTTTAATGATGTCCAGCTCTCACTGCTGTCTTGCTGCCTCTTGGCACTCCGAGAGCCATGCAGCCACTTTACCACTCCTTCACCTGGATCACTCCTGGACTGGGGAGAGAATCAGAAGAGTAAAAGCTGGATAACCTATTAGATCAGATAAAGACAAATTAATGAAAAAAGCAAAAGCCATGCAAACAAGCAGAGCAAAACAAGGCATTAATTCCCTGCTTCCCGTGGGCAGGCAGGTGTTCAGCCATCTCCAGGAGGAGAGGGCTGCATCACACGTAACAGTGATTTGGGAAGACAAACACCATCATTCCAAATGTCCCTCCTTTCTCCTTCTTGTCCCCGCTTTCTATACTGAGCATTCCATATGGTCTGGAATATCCCTTTGGTCAGTTTAGGTCACCTGTTCCAGCTGTGTCTCCTCCTGGCCTCCTGTGCACCCCCCACCCCCTCGCCAGCATGGCAGTACAAAAAGCAGAAAAGGCCTTGGCTCTGTGTAAGCCCTGCTCAGCAATAAAAAAAATATCTCTTCAACCCTCTTCAATCCAGCACAAATCCAAAACACAGCCTCTTACTCACCACTGGGAAGAAAGTTAATGCTACCCCAGCCAAAACCAGCACAATCCCAAACTAACTTTCGATGCAAAGGTGCCTAAGGATTTGCATAAGTGACTGATTTTCTTCTCCCTATTTCTTCTCTTCTATTTGGCTCACCCATTTGGTGGATCAAACAGGAAAATGTGAGCTGTCACTAGAGCTGGAGGTGTCCAGAGGAACTGACATGGGCGTGTGATCTAGCACTATGAGGTTAAGTAGTCAGATCAAGGTCCTGACCAACCATAAAGTCATCCATTAATGAAACATCCCTTCTACCCAATGGACAGGCTGATCCAAAACCTGTGCAAACCCACCTGGCTTCAACAGGCTTGAGAGCAAATCTTCATGAGCTTCCTGAAACCTTGCATTATAAAGCCTCTCTTGCAGGTGAAACTCTTAAGGGAAATATACTGGGAGATTTGATCAGCAAGAGCTTTAACCAGATTTCCTAGATGCCAAAATGTAGTGAATTGGAATATCAAGGATTACAGGTCTGAAGAGCTTCAACTGACATCCTTGTCTACTCACTTTACACTGTATATTTCCCATAACATGAGCTCTCATTGGAACAAATCACTGCTCTTGTCAACAGCATCCTACAAAGAGCCTCTTATAAAGTGTGAATTGAACAAAACCCATGAATACTCTCAGAAGTAAGATGGCACATGGCAAATATTTCTGATTTCCTTGCTCTAAATGTAAGTTAAAATAATTTACTCTGGTTTGCTTTTAATATGTATTTTTTATTCAAGTCAGAAAAAAAATCTATTTTTAACACTGCATTTCTAGTGCTTTTTTAGCAAGTGGATCTAAAACTTCTTTATTGTTGTTTTTAAATGGAACGGTTTATGTTTAAGAGCACTACATTTGAAAGAGATATTTTTAGACATCTGAAGTGACATGCAATGCAAAAAAATAGCTGTCTGTTTTCAAATGAGCTCCAGGCTGGAGAAAATACTCCATTGCCTGCCTATGAATCAAGCAGTGAAAGAATAAAAAATAAAGTACTTTCTGGCTCAGCTTTGGAAGCCAAATCTTGGATGCATCTCTGTTGAACACAGTACCACAGCAGAAGAAGGAATAGAGTGTCTCTGTGTATTAGGGAGCATTTTTCATCTCATATATCACTGTCATTTTGGTGTTGTAATTCCAGAGAGTCAGCTAATCTTCTTCTACATTCACATCAACACAGATAATTTAAAATAATAATTTGAGGTGTTGGGTTTTTTTATGATTTGCCTTCCCAACTTCTCCTGCCTGTTCTTCCCTTCACAATAGATGGATAAAGCAGATGTGTCAGCAGTGAGCTTTTTTAGCCAAATTCCTTGTTGAGTTCAACCCACGTGTCTGCCTAACCATGAGTAGAGCATTCCTTGCAGTGGCCTTGCATTACAAAAGGATTTAGTGTCACCACTTTCCAAGCTGCATAACAATTTCTTATAAAATATTACAGCAAATAACAAAAGCACTTTCCTGTACACACCTCAGCTCAAAAGCAGCCATTCAGAAGTAAGCAGAATGACTGAAAGAGTTACTTCAATGAAGCATTTTCTGAGATTTTTTTTTAAAACACCAACCAAAGTCCACTTGTCACTGGCCATGCACAAATTACTTCTTGTGAAGATTGCTGGAAGAGGAAAATTAATGTGAGAGTTGCTGGCAAGAATAGTAGAGAAACAACTGCTGGTTACAGAAATCTGCTTAGGACTCTGAAAACAAGAGGTAATCAAATAGAGAGCAAAGAGAAAGGGTCAGTTCTCTGTGGCTGGACAAAGCTGGATTGAAGAGCAGGGAAAAGGGAAGAGTATTCCTGAGTAGTTTAGATCTAAGAGGGAAGATGTATTCTTAGAGGCATGAGAAGTACCAGGTTTGTCAGGCAGACAAAGATGAACCTGGATACTTATAAGCAAAAAGCAAACAGAAGATTATTGTAGCTGGTGAATCAATTATCTCAGTGGGGAAGATTTAGGCAGTGAAGAGCTGGAAGAGATGATGGAGGAATTCAGCAGTTTTGACACTGGGAAATTTTTAACTGCAAAGACTGGAAAGGTAAAACAAAGGAGTCTCAGAGCAGAGGCTCAGTGGAATTATAGCAAGATGGGAAAATATGCACTCTTGTGTTCCCTCTATGTAGAGGTCTCTGGGCTATTTGATGCCTAAACACTTTGCATCTGATTTCCAGAACCCTGGTGAGTTTTACTTTGAAAACTTAACACTTTTCTAAACAGCACAAGTTAAAAACGACAGCAAAAACTTCTAAATGGAGCAGCCAATGTGAATCTTTCAGGTAAGGGGGACAAAATAAATAGGGGTAAAGGGTGTCATCCTTGGAGTTGTGGAGGTTCCCTCAGAGCTGCCCTAAAATGCACAGAGACTTTCAGGGTCAGCTTTCTGCCTGCACTGAGCAGAGCAGATCTGTGGGACTTCAGGGCGTGCAGGGGCTCTGCTGTGCACCCGGGCTCAGCCTGCAGCAGTGTGACCTGAAGTGACACCCTGATGATTAGTGAGCTTCAGATTATTGGACATGCTGTGGGCTGCAGGGGGTAGGCAGAGCTTGGGCAGCACACATCTGTCTATGTGATCACAACGACCAACCTACCTTTATGAGATTCTTTTAAAACAAAGAATGATCTTTGTCAGGCCCTGGGGGGCCCTTACCACCAGCATGAAGAGTACTTATTAACCATAAAAGCATGTTTAAACTGATAATATTCAATATTCCTGCAGGGGAATGAATATCACCAGGCCTGCTTGGGCAAAGGTAACTCTGTGACACAGAACCAAGAGACAGAACCAAACTCCGGCCTGTGGCCCCAGGGACTCCAGACATGACTGCTGACTCCTGGGTTTGCTAGACTGGCTGCATCAGAGGTGGCCTCCCCATGCATTTTAGGGTAAAACTGGGTTCTGAATATTGTCAGTTAATTCTCTGATTTCATGCCCGCACAACTTCTCTAGGGGTACACCTGATTTTGAAATCACTCCTGCACTTTTATTTAGCCTCTACCCAGATAATTACAGCAATGTGGTATCACTATGGCTCCCCTATGTCAAAGGGAAGGAGGTTTGGTCCTCTTAGACTATTTCTTTTTCCTTTTTTTTTTAAATTTTGTTTTGGTTTGGTTTTTTTATTTTTTAATCCCGAGCTTTCAGCAGCATTGAAACAAAGGACTGAAATTCTTTCAAAAGTTACAGGGAAAATTCAGGCCTTCCTTTATCAATTTCTCTTTGTTTTGGGATCTCTCAGAGTAGGGTGGGGTCATTGTGGAAAATATGGAGATGAAATATTGCATTAGGAGAAAAATACAAACATGATAAAATGAATCTAGAAAGAAAATAAGAAGCAGGGAGTCATCAAAATGAATGATTTCCAAAACATTTCTAAGTGTGAACCTCTTTATGCCATACCATTCCAATGTGTGTTGACACAGCCATCAGAGCAGTCTCTTGGGAATTCAATATTTTACAAGGTTAGAAATTCTGTAGAGAAGAGACTTGTGTCTGTCTCACTCTACATTTCCTTTGAAGAGGAATATGAACATACAAGCTTAGATAGACTTGGATTCTCTTTAGAGGGAAGGAAGGTAAAGCAAGACGCAAAAAATTATTTCACCCATCCCACTTAAATTTCTGATTATCAAACCTCCTATACCTTAAGTTCTTGCACACTTAGTGCTACTCAATACAAGAAATCTCTAGAAGGAATTAAGGATAAGAGTCCCAGAAAAGCACATGATTTATCTGTATAAATAGGAATTAGGGAGAAGCCCCAGTAGCCATCCTCCACAAATCTGTGCGCAAAATGGTGAAACTCTTCTCCTAAGCTCAGAATTGGAAGCATTGTGACACCATTTTACAGCACCTGGGAACATTTTCCAATAGCCAGATCTGTATAATACTATTTCATTTAATCTGAACCAAACTCCATTGGTGGGCTGGCAGTTCTGTAGTAGATTTCTTTATGAGTTTGTGTTGACTCTGACATTTTGAATTTTCTTTCTTCACCGAGGTCCTATAAAGGTAGACAGGAGACAACACCTACAAATTCCCAGCATGGAAAGGGAAATTATAGCAAAACTTCCCTAATTGTGTAACACTAGCAGTGAAGGAGTATAAATACACAGATATCTGTGAGTCCTCCTTGAAAAATAAAGAATGTAATATATAACTAGCAGTTTGCTTTCCTCTAAGAGCACAGTACAAGTCAGAATCAGAGCTGGAGGTGACACACAGACATTTCATGCTTATCTGCATAGGTTAAGGGGCTTTTGAAAATACTTGAAGTGTACTCTAGTACACTTTAAAATATTACAGAAAGCTGAGCAGAGGTGGGAAATAAAATACAATTATTAACGATTTAGGCATATATCTGTATACATGCAAGAATGTCTACACAGCTATTAGAAGAAAATGCTGTAACTATCAAATATAAAAGCACCAGTCATAATAAAATCCAAGGTCAGATATTGAAAGGAAACCACAACAAAGGTCAGGGTTAACTGCCGAAATCCTAAACAGATAAGTCACTGACAGCTACAAAAAATTACTTAACTCTAGGACAGCTCATTTAGTTGTCTTTGTGCATGTAGGAGATATCCATTTCAGTCGCTGAAATACTGGCTACTCTTAAAGCCAATTTTTGCATTAGACCTCCTTCAAAATGTGGACAGTGCCTGCTATTGTGTGGTGGTGACACAAAGCGCACAGGAGGATGAAGATGTACTTTTTATTTGTACAATTGCCAAACAAAGTCAATGGCAGTGAAACTGCATAAATTAAATACCAGGAATGGCAAATAGTGAGTGAAATAATCTATTCAAAATTAAAAATTGATTGGACACATACATTCCTGGTGGTTAAAATAAAATAAATCACTTCATGCCTAGCTGTGAATGGAGTTCAGTTTGGCAGTGTCTGAAGGCTGTCATGTCATTAGCCCTTTATAATCCTAACCACACACTTCCTCTCCTAGCTCCATCACAAAAAAACCCAACCTGGTTAAGCATTAATTACCTCCTTCCTTCATTCATAGGTGCTACAAAGAATTCAGTCTCAAAGTAGCACCCACATTGCATTTTCATTGAACTGATGGAGCTGGAAACTGAAATACATAAGTAGGAGATGCCATACTATTGGCACTGCACTGCAATGGCTCAGGAAAAACTAGAAGGCCCCCTAAAGATTTGTGGGATTTATGTAGGAGATTTTATGGCAACACCATATCCCCCAGCACATGGTGCTGCTGGCAGAAGCTCCTTCACTCACCAAGTGCTGGGCTGAGCTTTGCTATGCTGGAGATCTGGTTTTGGCCAGGGTTGTGCAGCTGCAGGGTCCCCCATGAGGGCATGCACAGCAGGATGGGGCAGGGTGGCCCTGGAGGTGCTGGGTTAATGCCTGGCACCATGGGGAGCTCCAGCTGTGGGCCAGAGTGTGGGTCACCTGGACACACCACAGCTCCTCATGGCCGCCACTCAGGAGAGAGATGGGAAACCAGGGAAACTTGCTCCCCAGAAATAATGGAGAAGACAAATGCACTTGCACTTCTGGGTTTCTTTTGCATTTCCTTTCAATGAGACAGGGTTTGAATGAGTCCTCATCATCCCTGCTTGCTCCTAAAATCCTTTCCACATGCCTCCCTTTTCCCTCCAGGGTTAGTCTCACCACTGTGTTCATATGATATAAAAACCTACCTTCACTAGTGCATAATTTTCAGATGTCCAAAAGGCTCTTTCTTTGCACAAATGCCTGCAATTAGGGTTAAAAATAATGAGGATTAATAATTTTATTCCTAAAGCACTCCCCCTGCTGATGGACTCTGAGAGAACCGTACTATATATTGAAGTTTATGATAAAATGAAGGAAAACATAAGAATGGTCACTGAACAAGCCTTGATAACCTGTAAGAGGGATAAAATAAGACAGTGAAAAGGGACTGAATCCCAAGAAAAAAGAGCAAAGACTGTGGTAGGAAGATATGAACATGAAATAATCATATAAAAAAATGCAAATTTTTTTATTATAATAATTTTGCTAATTTTTTTTAAGAGGTAAGACACTATTCTCACATTTGGAGAAAAAGGGATCTTTGAATTCAGTGCAGAGTAACTTCAGCAGCTCAGGACCACTCCAGCACACTCCTCACTGCTGGAGTGTGACATTCCCTGAGGTGGCAGTGTCTGGTGGAGGTTGCTGCAGTGAAGGGCTTAGTGTGTGCTGAGGGAATTCACTGGGAATGAGCTCAGGGAAGATGTCATGGATGCTGCCAGAGCTCAGACTGCTCCCACCTCCTCAAAGCCCTTCCCTCCCTACTCAAATCAAGCAGTTTCTTCTTAGGCAGTCCATGTAAAACAATCCTGTAACACACTAATGGAGGCCTGAGCAAGCCTGCATGTTGACAGCTCTGAAATGCAGAGAAAGGAGCAGAGAGCATGGGAGAGGTGTAGAAGGGGCCCTTACTGACAATCATGATAAATGTTTGTGGCTTTTCTTTCACACTTGGAAGTGTAACAAACACCAGATTAAGCATTTGCAGGTAGGAATTTGGGCAATCCTTATTTAATGATGTTCAATTCTATGTGTAATGCTATTGTGTGGCTTTATTATTACAATCTGTTTCTACCTCTCCCTCTCCTTGCCTACTCCCCCCAGCTTCCAGTGCAGTCAGACATGGAAACTATGGATGACCTGTTCCTACTGACAACCTTCTCTCACATCTTTAGAAACAATTAGGCACTTTTAAAGGGCTGTAAATATAGTTCTTGTAGTATTGCTTAAAAATCTATCCAGCTTTTATTTTCATTGGAACTGTTTTTTAACAATATCTAACAGTCCTTCCTGTTGGTAGCCTTTCCAAAAGAAGGAAGTATCACAATGGTAAGTCACCAGAAGGGGGAAAGAAAAAAAAAATAATCAGAAAGCTTTTCCATGGCATTACCTAGATAATCCAGTCCACATGTAGCTCTGCACATGAGCAAGTGACCCCATGGACTGGAGCAAGTCTCCACACACATGTGTAAATCAAGGCCACATAGTTCTGTTTGCAGGATCTGAGTTCTGCTTCAATTCTGAAACAGAGTAAGATTCACATGGTTGTGATTCACATTGAATTTGAGCCTCAAATTTGAACATGCCAGCTTGTCATCAAGCTAGCTGCCTTTATTTTATTTTTTGGCATTTTCTTTGTCAGTGCGAGCTTCTTGTATTTCAGACATATATATATTTTGTGAGGCAGCTCAGTCTGTTGAGCCAGGATCTTTCATCAAGGGAAGAAAAGTGCATTGCTTGATTCTTAGAGAAAGAAAAAACATAGCTTGCTTTTTGGAATACATCCAAACTGTCTGTGACACCTTAAAATACCATACAAACAGTGCAATTTGTCATAAATTAAACTATAAATGGGCTTAAAACACCCATAGTCTGATTAGCATGTGACCAAGTATAGCAGTCAATAACATATCCTGATACAGTAACATGTCCTGAGTCAATAACATATCCTGATAGAATTTTACAGCTCTAGTGGTCTCTAGGCATTTTTACTGAATCTTCTGTGTTTAAGAAGAATAATGGATTCACTGTTTTGCAGCATAATTCTCATTTTTCTTGCAACGTCCCTCCTAATTTTGCCCTCAAATCTTCTGGAAGCTGTGGTTTGATGCTTTTTCAGCTTTTTTCCTTAGATCCCCTCTCCAGGCAAAAACCCCACCACCACAAAAATAATCCCCAATCCCAAATTTTGACTCTGTCACTAAGACATTAAATGAGCAACCAATCAATTAATATATTCTTCTAAGGAAGTCAAAATAGTTCAGATATTTCCATAATGATGGATGAACAAATAGAAAGATGGTTACCACTTCCAGTTCTGCATCATGTCCGCAGTTTATCCTCTCATTACAGGCTGAAGGCTGCGGCAGAGATTCCCATTTCAGGCACCATGCACCACTGTCATGACTGTGTGGCTTGGGGACAAGAGTAGGATCACATCTGGACAGTCAGATTAAGATTAGAAACTGAGAAACTTGCTACCATCTCATGTCTCTGAAGGCATGACCAGTAAAAGAAGGTGTATTTCTGCTTTTTTTCTCTATCATAGCCCTGTGGAATTAAGTGTCAGTTAAGGGATGTGAACATAATGTGTGGCCTTGCTATATTCCAGAGTTCCAGTCTGTGCTAGGAAAGCTTGCCCAGTTTCCTCCAGGTGGGGTTCCCTCCCCTAGATCCATATTGAACATCCAAGATTAGCCCCGGGGAAAACTTAATTGAATAGAAGTCATATTTTAGTACTAAACAGACATTTTTCTTTTTACAAGAACTTTAAACTAGAGTGAAGAAAACTGAAAATGTCATCATGAAGCTGCAAACTGCTTTTCTGCAGAACTGCTTTTATTAAATTTGTCCGTTTCTCACAATTACAGTAGAAATAAAGAAAAGACCACAACTATTTTATTTTACTTGAAATCTCATGAGCAGTTTTCATTATCACTAGAACACAGAAAACTAAGACCTTCTTCTTAAGCTACACTAATGGGAACATGGAAAAATTGAAGAGTCAAAAGCAGAATCTCATCTTTGCATCTCCTAGTCAACAAAAAAAATATTTTAATGTGCAGTAAGTGCACATTAAAACAATATGACTTTGCTAACTTAATAGTATCTATGTGAAATGTCCTATGCGGTCAGAATGCTTTGAACTATAAAATATCTTTATGTGTTTAAAGGATAGAACCGTACAAGGTATTTCATGTAGCATTTTATAGCATACCAATATATCTTTTAATTCATGTGCCAGAGAATCAAAGAGATCTTTTGACTGCATACTATGTGATGTTTTCATTAGATACTTATAATGTGGTGGGTATTTAAGAATTTATCTCTCTATAGTATAGTCCATTGCCTAGCTCTTTTTCTCAACAGCTTCCTTATAGCTAGGAGATGGTTTGAAAACTTAGGATTACTTCCAAAAAGCATAAGCAGAAGAGAGTTGTTCTAACTGAAAACAATTTTGCTAAATAAAGAAGAATGCTTCTATAAATATATATTAACTGTAGACTTCCTTAATTTATTTGTTTTCAAATTAGTTCTGCTTTTGTGTACTGGATACTGTAGAATACTGTACAAAATTCAGCCCTTTCATATGACTGTATTGAAATCAACACAATAGGATAATTGTGAAGAGTTTTCAGCAAATTATATGAGCTTAAATTAAATAAAAATAACACTAGGATAAATTAAGCCCCTAATTAGATAATTGAAACTGCTCCTTCCCTTCCCTTCCCTTCCCTTCCCTTCCCTTCCCTTCCCTTCCCTTCCCTTCCCTTCCCTTCCCTTCCCTTCCCTTCCCTTCCCTTCCCTTCCCTTCCCTTCCCTTCCCTTCCCTTCCCTGCCTAGAGGATGATGATGGTGAAATCAAAACTGAGCCAAATACAGACAGAAGCCTGTCAGTTATGGCTGAGTGATTTCACTACTTCCAATTGAAAAATAAAGAATGCAAACTAGAGCAGGATTTGCACAGAGGAAGAGTCAGCAAAATCGGAAACAACTCACAACTTCTAACCACAGCCACCAGGGAGAATACAAACAACAACTTTGTATTCCTTGGTTTGCTCTGTGTTTTGCTTTGGGAGCTTTACAGACACCAGACTTTGATTTTTCCCAACCAGGAGTAGGTATACATGGAGTTTTTTAAGCATATACTTAGGATATTTATGGATACTGCTTCCATTTCAAGTTGAAACAGCACAGATCCTTCTCTGGTATGAAAAGCTTGTTTCAGAGAAGAAATGCCAAGTAACACTGGTGATTTTCAAGTCACATTTGGCATCTCTGCCACAGGTCAAACAGCTGTCAAATTTATTGGTGCTCCAAATCAACAGACAAGGCACACATTTTCACATCTGTTCAAACCACCAAACCAATGGCTTTGTCTTTTGTTTGCTTTCAGACTAAGGCTCAAAATGCAGTTAAGGCTCTGTGCCCCAACTATGTCAGAACCATAAGAGTTAAAAACATATCTGATGGTAAACAGAGGAAAGGCTTACAAAGATGAAAACATGGGGCACCATTTTGGTCAAGCTCTGCTTCAGGAAGAAGAAATCCATGATCTACGGCCTGGCATCTGGCCTAAATTTTTTAATCTGTTACCAGGTTGACAGTTTTGGCATCTCTGTCTTTCATTGTTCCTTGCAAGTTTGCAGTGCCTGGGCTGCAGCCATTCCTGGTAGGCTCTGGAAGCCCTTCCCTACGAGGAGGCCGTTCATCATCATCGTATCTCCGGGCAGTCTGAGGTCTCCAGCTTCATACACAGAGCTGCCCCTGGAGCAAAACAGAGAGTGTGCTGTTAACTATTTAACTGTTACCCAAATGAAACTCATATATTACAGTCCTAGAGTAAAAATAAAACAGAACAACACAGTTTTAATTGCTATTTCTACAATAAAATTGTGGCTTATTTATAAGTTGGGATTTTATTACTTACTGCAATTTATACACACTTTATCTGGAAGTTCATGGTGGGCAACAAAAGACTGCTCACATTTTTTTTTGTGACTTTTCCATGAAAGCATAACTGCATCTTAAAATATGGTAAAGTAGTTTATAAGTAAAATGAAAAAAGCTTACATGGAAGATTACATAAAATACATCTGTCTTTTCAAACCATTGAGATACACAAACAACTTGTTAAAAACTGAAAAAGCCGAAAAAAAGGACAAAAGACCTTTTATTAAGAAGCCGTTTTGAACAGATTTTTTTTCTGCTTTTCAAAAGACAGGATGTTACATTGTTCCTAGGAAGATGATCTCAAATGATCAAGAAAAATACCAAAAATTTCAGTAAGCACTGTCCCTGAGAGAGATTATGCTAAAGCTTACAAAAAAAAAAAAAATTGCAAGTGGAGATGTCATTTTAAATAGAATCCAGGCTCTTATTTTTCCATTGCAAAGAGCTTTCTTTTATGTCAAATGAAATTTTAAGATCACCTATGAATTTGCAACTGAACCCTTTACTGCCAAATCTGATTCCAATTCCTAAAAAATCTGTTTCTGTAATATGGCCAGCAAAGCAGTAACTTCTAAAAGGTAGCCAGACATATTGGCAAAAAAATATATGTGGTTAATCAACTAAAACTATGTAGTAGTTTGGGAACAATCAATCAATTTCCAGAACCTTTAAGGCATGCAGTTGCTGTGAGGATATCCAAGAACAATAGTAATACTAATGGCTAATGTACACAGATGTTTTTGAGATGGTCTTGTCTTTATTTTTTATTTTCAAGATGCTTCTGCACAATTTTAGGCTCTACTGTTAGACAAAACAACAAACCCATCACAAATAAATTCCAGATAATAATACACATGTAGAGGGACAGTAGGTGTCACTTTGCACCAAGGTAAAATAAGCACTACTAAAAAGAGGTTTATGTTCAACCAGTGGTGTTTTCTCAATCTGTGCTACCCACATAATGGATTGGAGACTTAAACAGAGACTTAGGCAAAAATGCAGAGAGCTGCATACAATGATGGGATACTGAAAACTCCCTGAGTTACTCCTTGAGGCATCATAGCTGGCAACTCAAAAGATGCCTCAGCAACTTGAAAACTGTTCTGTCTAAAAGCAGAAAATGTCTCATTTTTAGTAAACAAAGCTAAGCTGCTCACTTCCACCTTCACACTTCAGCCTGCCTGGCATCCAGGAACTCTCTGGTAAATTCCTTGAGGGGCTCATTAAAATACATTGCACAAAGTCACCCCTGAAACACGGCAGTAAGGAACAGTAACCATAAAACATAGTAGCACTTTCTGAAGTTCTTTAGAATAGCTGGGGGAGGGTTCCAACCTCTCTTATGCTCCCTTAATACTGTAATACTGTGGTCTGAGCTCTGACCAAAGAGATGCGTGACCAAGGTTCACTTCCTGGCTATATCTCAGAGGATTTTAACTCCTGTTTACCACTTCCTGACTCTTTATACATCAGGTTGCTGGCTTCCATCCTGAGAGAAGTTTGTGAATGTATATTACATTAAACTCATCTTGGATAAGTTAGCAGACTCAGCAGAGGAACCAAGAGATAGGCAAAAGCAGCATCCATGTGAGGACAGTACCCAACTCACTGTGTGTTCTACTGTAAATTATGGAATTGCCTTTAATCTCCTTAAAAACACTTTTAGAAATCTGTGATCAAAGTAGACATAATAGCCCTGTCACATGAAATGAAAGCCCAGATTTTTGCACTTAAACCACCATAATCCTATTTAGGTCATCTGAGAAGGAATAGTGTTTGGGGCCTACAGTTTTGCTTTCCCTGATGAAACCAGCTGCTTTTCCATTCTAGAATCCTGATGGGCTACTCGCTCCTTTGGCAACAAGTGCTGCAGAGATGGTCTGCCCTTGAACTGGCATCATCTAGTTGTTTTGGGCTTTTTATTGGGATCAGTACTGGATTGTGCCTAGCACGCAGATGAACTCAAAATGACTGAAGTATTTTTGTTAATAAATCCATTAAAAACTATGCAAACACATAGCTTTACTTTTCTGCACAAATTTGACAAGTTGCATCATTGTTAATATGATGCATTTTAAAATTAGTATAAGATATTTCCAAAGCTACTGTGGTAACACAGATCAAGTGGGAGATTGGGTTAAACTTTACCTGAGCATTTTGGAAACATAACTTTTTTGGCATAGAACCCAATTAGACTTTTTTCATGCTTTTTCTCTTGCCATAACTCCATTTGTTTCAGAGGTCACAGTTAAAATTTTAAAGATTTTCAGGTGATTTTGATTCATATTTCCCTGATAAAGTTTAATAAAGCAGATCAGATTACTCTGCCCTATGAGTCAGTTAACTATGCTCCTATTTATTTGAGAAGCAGTTCTTGTTTTCAGGTATGTAAAAACATTTTATAACCTCAAATATTTTTTCTTTTCTCTTAAAGGTTAGCAGCAATTCTCCTGTACATGGAACATTTGTGATCCCAAATCATTAACAGAATCTGTGTCTAGACTAAATACTACATTTTAAAGCAAAGTATTTCAAAAACCAGCTACTCCTCCATTTACATACCCAGGCTTAAATTTTAGGTGTTTGTTTCCACTGTAGCAAATGATGATGTCATTAACACCTAAATCAGGACAGAAAAATGCCTGGTTTTAGGTGTTAGTGACATCATAACTAATTCAGGGAGCACATTGCACCCAGAACTTCTAGGCCTGGCAATAAAAAGAACTGATGTCAAAACACACTTACTTGTCTAAAAGATACTCATGTCTAAGAGAAAAACTAACCAAGATCTTGCTGTGGAGATCTTAAAAACTTTGGAAAAAAAAAGTTAAAAAAAATATTTTGCTGTTCACAAAGAAAATGGTTGAAAATATGTGTAAAACATATGTTTTGGTGTTTTGAAGTGGTTTGCTTCTAACAATAGAACTGCACACTCATCACTGGTCATGGGATAAATGTGGTTTGGGGGATCTGTGTTATGCCAAGACTCAAAGCATTTAATATGAGCTTTGTTTTGGAGCAGTGGCAACAGCAAAAGTGAGCTGACATGCAGACAGTGGTGACTTCAAGCTTCTGAAAGCTACATGATCACTTAAGATCCAGTGCTTCAAAAAGTCCCGTGTGACATGAAAACATTTGACCCATTAGCCAGTTGCAAGGCTTTCCCAGACTCTCATCAGCACATGTACCTTTGCAAGCTCTGCTAGAGCCCAGAGGAGATAAACTCTCTTCCTGCACAAGACTTTTGCAACTCTTGGGGCTGTGCTTCATCTCTTTGCATAAATTGACTGGTTTATGTCTCATACTGGCGTTGCACCACATCTCCTCAGAGGAAAATCTCAAGGGCTGCTGGTGCCCACAAGAGTTAGCTAGCAGAGTGTGCCAGAAAGCCCAAGTACACAATTATTTTCCCAAAGCAATGTACATTTTACGCAGACTTAAATATTGTGTGGCTGTGGATGTAAATCCAAACACTTAAGGATATCTATTCTATCAGTTACTTATTCTATATATTCTCCATTTTGTGCGCCCCTGCATACCTTCACACACTTGCAGAGCCACCCTTGCTATTTGCACATTTTCCCTGTTCAATTTTAATCTGTTGGGCGTCAATTTCTATGTCTAATGGGAGATGATCAACACAGACACAGAGCCCTCAAGAGTGTTTAACATCTCTTAATCCAGACCAATCTTTTCCTCTCTAAGGCTCCCTGCCCCTCAGCCATACACCTTACAACTCTGCAAAATATGGCCACAGCTACAAAAAATGGAATAGACTAAGAAGAAATTTAGAGTCGTCTGAGGAAATGAAACAAAGATATCTAAGAGCCTTTGAGTGGCTCTGCTGCTGTCCTGTGTCACTACTTGAAAGTAATAAAAGGAGCCAATGTAATCTTGTTTTTCGTGAGACTCACACTTTGCTTTTGATTAAATTCAGGTAGAAATGCTAGAATAGACAAGACCAGCAAAAGCAGGTCATCAGCACAGCCTGAACTTGCTTGCCTTATTCAGGGAAGTAGATACCATAATGTTAACACATAGTAAAACCCCATTATTCCCCATACATCAAGTGCTTGCAGGCTTAGGTCTCCCACTGGAGACTCAAGTACTTCAAAACAAGTAAATAGTGAGGAGAGACAGAAAAGGAGAGAAAAAAGTTCTGATGAAGCATGAATGGAAAAAAGAGTGGCAATAACATCAATTGCTGAAGTACCATTTATGTTCATGACATAAGGTCTCACCCATCTGTCATTTCATTTAACAGCAGAAGGTGGGGGCAGCCCCTCCATGTCCAGTCCTGTAGTCTGCATATTTCTTTAACCTTTAAAATCACTTCCGCAATTTCTTTTAAACAGGGATTACCAAACTGGCAACAAACTATAAAAGTAAATGCATTTACAATATGCCCTCTAGATAGCTTTACTGTCACGGAAATAGTTTTGCTGTGACCATGGGCTGTAGGAGCAAAGGCTGGCAAAATTACATGGTTTGCAGTGATAAAATTCAGGTTTCACCAAACATTTTGCTTCTAACCTGCAGCCATCTCAGCTGTGAAGTGCTTATTAAGTTCCTTTCATGACCAAAGGACCTGCAGTTTGTAAATGCTGCAGGTGTGAAGGCATTGTGTGGCACTTTTAGGTTAGTGAAAGAAGATTGTTATTCATGGGTGAAATATTCTATTTATTCAGTGGAAGAGAAGTAATGTGTGTGGGGGTGGAGAGTGCAAAGCTGATGATAGAAAGACATAAATAGAAACAGACTTCCACAGAGCACCTCAGCCATTCCATCTATTGCTGCTTCAAGCTTTTAAGTCTCCCCACAATGGCCAAGCACTGGGATTTTTCCTTTAATGACACTAACTTTGCTGTATCTCCTGCCACTAAACTATTTTTAAAAGTTTACCTAATTTTACTTAATTGTCATGGAGTAACAGTAATAGTGCCAGACCATACTAAACCAGTGGCTTTTATATCTTTTTCTGTATCTTCTATAGAGTTGAGTGTGATTAGACTGTCAGCTGCTCTCATTCACACAGGAATACATCCCCAGAAAGTTGTGACTGAGAGTGGGCTTCATAAATACAGTATAATTTCAGAGTTACCTACTTAGACATTGGTGGAGGACTTCCAATGGAGGGTTTTTTTGCTTTGTTTTTTTTTTTTTTTTTTTTTTTGCTATGTTTTTTTGCCATTTTCTGCTTTCAATGACATCCTGACAGTGTCTCTGATGCATCACCATGAAATTGTTAAGATAGAATATAGGAATGTTAACTGTCAGGCCAGCAATATAAAATTACATTACATGTAAATATACTACCTGTACACTAAAAAGTCGTTTTCGAGAGCTGCACTTAATCCCTCATTTTTAAAATTTTCTTTTCTAATTTGACTACAGACATGTGGGAGTCTGAATTTTTCAGCTCCAAGTGTGCTGCATTTTTAAATCAACTGGGGAGGCAGGAAGCAAATACACATGGGTTGTAATGCTGGCTGACATACTGCATTATTGACAAACCCTACCAAAAAAAAAAAAAAAAAAGCTAGCATATCATGTAGATGATGTAGACAAACATCTAACATAAATTCTAAGACAATTTTTTATTTAAAGAGAAGTTCAGAAAACTGAACTGAAGTGGGTTAACACTGAAACTGCTCCAAACTGAGTAACACACCAGATTCCCTTGCTTACACCTCTTGTACGTTACTGGCAGCTGCGGAGTAGACAGTAATATTTCTCATTACTAATATTAAATGGAGAATATTCTATCCCTGCGAAGCCAGGAGAAACATATGCAACATCTGAATTCACCTACCATTCAAAT
Source organism: Melospiza melodia melodia (assembly GCF_035770615.1). NCBI lineage: Eukaryota > Metazoa > Chordata > Aves > Passeriformes > Passerellidae > Melospiza > Melospiza melodia. The sequence continues at coordinate 33,262,201 of NC_086196.1, forward strand.
TAAGGGGGGTGTTGTCTTGGCCGGGGCACCAGCTTATTTTCTGCTAAATCATGAAATCTTTACAATTGTCAGAGCCTCAACACCTCGTTCACAAGACATGGACATGATTAAGCACCGACTCGAGGAGACTAATACCTCCTCTCCAGTTACCAGCACACATCCCCCTGCACTATTCGCAAGACTCCAAGCGTTGAAGGGAGCAAATACTGATCAGCAATATTCCAGCAAATCACCCACAATAGCACTAAAGTTGGAAGACAATAGTTATAGCAACAGGAACAACAATGGCAAATTCATCTGGTTTTTAGCAAAGGGGTTTTTTTTTTAGCATTTAAATATATAACAGTACATTACAAGCCTGAATCAAAAGACAAGTGGAAGAGAATTTTGAACCCGCATTTCTTTCAGGCACACATTACTTCAGGCATTTGAAGAAAGTGTCGAACAGCTTCCCCACCCACTTTCTCAAAGTGGAGGAGAAATTGCTCTCAAATGTTGGTTATAAACTTGTAATCTGAACTCCAGCCACTCGGCAGGGTTGCAGAAGAATTTACGATGTGCTAAATATTTCCTTTGTTCTTCCCAGTGGTAGCCTGCTGTAGCAATTAGAAAGCAACTGACTGCACATGTAAACTGTGGTTCTTTTCTAAAGAATTGTTCGTAATTGTTAGAAGCCTTCCTAAGCAAGACTTGCTCTGCTAATACTGCAATACTTGTATTAATTGTCTGTATGATTTTTTCTCATCTTCTAATCTTAGTCATGTGCTCTAGGTACATTACTACTGGTACAGAGGGCAGACACACTGTTGACCATTGCTATAATTTAGCCATTACCAACTGGGTACCTGAATCCCTCTGTCTTTATTGGGCATCTAGGTAGCTTCCATAGGAACGATGTGTTTTTCATGTAAATGATATAAACCACTACCACAACATTTGTTTCCATTGCTGCATGAGTATAATACAAAATAAAATGTAATTCTTCTTGATTCCAACAAAGAAAGCAGTCTCCTAAGACATTCTGTTGCATGCTGAGAGCACAGAATATCGAAACCCCTGACAGCAAATTTGATGTAAGCTTGCTATGAAAGAAATTGCAAAGAAAAGTGCCTTGGAAAGATTGCAGGTCTTGTAAATAGGAAAGATGGCTTTGGGAGCTATCCCACCCACCAGCATCCATTGCCTTAGACATAACTACAGACAAGGTAATGAGCAAGGCAAAGTAGATCAACTGGTGCAGCTGCCATAGCAGGAGCACAGGACATGCTGAATGTGGAGGCTGCTAGTGAGAAGATGATGAACAAATGCACTAAGCAGTGACACCACTGCTCTCCTGGGAGTGAGAGCTCACGGTGAGGAATATGTTAGCTCTCCTGGGAGCAGCTTTAGCCAGCCTTTTGCAGTTGGTCACCTCCTGCCCAGGGCTCAGTATGCAGGTGCTGGCCAGGAGCCAAGGGCAGCCCCACAACCTTGCTGCCCGTGCTGCTTCTGCAAAAGAGGTTGAGAGCAGCGAGGAAGCCAGAGGGAAAGCTTCCTCTGCGTGCCAGCAGCAGGATCCATGGGATTTGGCCTTGGAATTCCTGTGGAGCCTTAACCACGACATCAAAGTCAACTCCTTGGCATTTGTATGCTATTGCTTAGCCCTCTGGCTTTCCTAATCCTGGGGATGGTGTACCATATTTTCCCTCTGAAGCCTAAGGGAAACACAGTTCCGTAGTCAAAAAACAGCCAACATCCATTGAAAAGACAGCAAAATACCACCTCTGGCAGGTGACCTCCAACATAACCCACGAGACATACAAATTGAAAGCAAACTTTCACATACAGGCCTTGATTCAAGCACACACTCCTCTGTGGTGGTCTTCGCTCTGTTGCACCACCTGGCAATGTCTGGAATCAAGTTACTTATAGTCTATACAATGAGAAGTCAAATGAGTTGGATGGTTCAGAGTTTTGGTAATGAGATACAGAGGTTTCTGTTTTGGGCTTGCTGTGTCAGACTCAGGCTGGACTGGTGTGAAGGAGTGGAAGTCATTGCCATCCAGTTGTTTCTCACCAATACATGTGAAATGGACTTTTGTTTGTGCACCCTTCTTTTGAAGGCTCTGCAGACAAGCCAAGAAGGAAGGCAGACTAAATACTCTCTTTCATCCCTAGATTTGACCCTTACCAGAAAGAGTGAAGATGCTCCACAGCCAGTGCTTTAACACCTCCCCAAGAATTTTGAGACATGTTTTCCAGAACAGATCCAAACTCCTGGCGATGAAGTTGGCAGAACGGATCCCAGCTTGTGCTACTGCCTGCTATACTTCAAATGTAAGCATGAATGAAGAGACTCTCCAGACAGCACTCACAGCCATAGCTGCCACAAGAAGAAGTCATGCTTTTACTCTATGATATTGCACTGGCTGTGGTATTTCAAACACAGCCCTGCCATCAATTCTTTCATTCAAGACAACAACCAGTTTACTCTTTCAACTTCTTATCACTGTTATGAACTCGTATTTCCTTGGATTTTTAGGGCAAATTAATAACCTCTGAGATCAAGTCATCCTCTGTGCCAATGTGAGTGCTGAATATTGTTGTGTTTAGTTGTCACAGGACTAAAGGGTTCATCATCCTGGCACTCCAGTCTCATAAGATGCCTTGAAGTATAATCCATCCCCAGCTGCCAAGTTATAGGGAGAATCCTGATGATCCCATCTTTTTGCAGTTTTAGTAGTGATATGAACAAAAACTCAGTGTTTCCCTCCTTTTGTGTCATCAGCAAAATATTGATGTATGTGTCCTGGATTGCTTTTATTACTCAGCTTTCTCATATATAAAAAATAAAGGTACACCAGGTGAGAGAAAGAAATCAGAACAAGGAACAAAATTCAGTGGGAGTTGAAGAAAAAGGTAACACTTAGAGGCTGTGTTCAAATGACTGCTATCAACACATGGAACAAAGGGGATCTATTTGATATTCTTAGTGCTCATTTATTACGTGTTTCGTGGAGATGTATGCTTCTGTCTCAGCTTTGTATTGCAGGAGCACTGCCACCACACACATTCCCTCACTATTTTTTTCCTTGCTTTGACCTACTGAGAGGAACACTTTTCTGCAGGCTCTGCCAGTGCAAGAGGATATCAGTTGTCTCCTGGACTCTAACTTTCCATCAAACTGCAGTTGTAAATCTAAGCACTAAATTGATTAATTTTTAGCACTATGTGTTAAGGCAGAGCCAACAAGGCCAAAATATGATTAACTCATTAGGTACCACAGGCACATTGCAATAGTCCTTGCTGCAAAAAGCTTTTAACTCAAACAGATAAGACCTGCCACAGATGTAAGGGAAAACGAACAAATTAACTCATCTAAATTCTAGAAAGAACTCCAAATAACACAATAACATTTGATGATAAATCACCAAAAAATGTAAATGAGATCCTACATTTTGGCTCTTTTTTAGCAGAACTGCATAAAGATTTTTGACAGACATTGCGTTACGTATTTCCTCTTATAAATGGATTCTCAATATCATAGCATTTATAGAATTAGTCTCTTACCTAAGGATTTTAAACAACTACCATTTAGTGCAAGCTCCTCATTCTCCAATGCTTGGATAAATACTGATCTCAATTTACATATTGAAGCCTAGAAAGTCAGGAGACTGGATTAGCATTCTTCTAGAGAATTCAAGCCAAGGCAAGATTCCAGGAGCAACATGTGTGGTTTTGCCTACTCAGTAGGTGACATTTGCTCTGCATTCTACTGACCTATTTTGTAGTTATTCAGTGTTAGGGTCATCACTCTCAAGACTTAAAGTGTGTTGTTTTAGGCTCAGAGGTGCAGGAAAACTGGATGGAGACAGAGGAGTACTAAGTCACTGTCTTCCATATGACAGAGCTGTGGACAGTGACAGAGAAAGCACAGGTTAATAGGACAGCAGGGATTAACAGCTTTTACAATGAAAGAAGAATCAGTCCCATTAGTTTTTATGGTGGCTCTGATAAAACATGGTCATAACGTTTATTTTTACCTCACTGATCACTGCATTTAGAACATTAGCAAGAAGCACTGCAAGAATGAAATTAAAGTTATCAAAGTGCTGTTAAATTTCATCCACTTGAACATCAGCTAGAGTCACAGTAACTTGTGCCAACAGCCTCTGATTATTTTTATACTTTGTTTGACAGACACTTCTGGAAATGTCTTCTTGTTTTACGTCGTCAGCAGGGCTCTCAGGCTAAGTTCCTTACGTATCTCTCAATGCTGCTAAGCTGATTGGCATTTACTTGTACCCCCTCACTGTAAGAATCATGGAGTCTGACTTGGCAAGAACCATCTCCCTTTTTTTCTTTATTTTGTTTTGAACAGAACAGCTGCCCTCCAAACTTAAGCCCATCTGGTCTTATTTGAAAAATGAAGGGGCAAAAATTAAAATCAGTTCTCACTAATTAGAGGAAAGTTGTACATAAACAATTGAAAGGTCTTTTCATACTTATGGCCTGACATTTCCACAAAAAGCTTAATTGCTTGCATGGGCCTAAAGGGTTATGTTCTTTTTTTAAGTTGCATATGCTCTCTGCCAAATACTAGCTTGGACATGCTGTGAGTGATTTTTGGATCGCCAGCAGCTCTTGCTATTTTAGGCTCTGTCACAGCTTGAAATTGTAATTAATTTTGAGGATCCTGACAATCATAATTATGACCATCCTGGTGTCTGATAAGGCTCACTTTGCTTTTTTTTTTTTTTTTTTTTGATAGGAAATATTTGGATTTAATATTGGAAAAAAATCCATACTGTAGACTATCAAGCTGCAATAAATTTTTAATTCAAAAATTAAACACCTGCCACATAAAGTAGGGCAGGAAACATGGTTCTTGTACCATGAAACTTGTAAAGTTTTCATTAATGTTCTTGTCATGAATTCAAGATTCTCTGAAACTCTATTCATAACATTATGTAAAGGAAAAGACAATCAAAAGTGACTTGTCATTCCAGTTTTGGATGCTTAAGATGCATAAAAGAGGCAATTACAGGAGGAATAATTTTTATTTTTGTCAAAGTAAACACTAACTTTTGCTGACTCTTTAGGCAACTACTTTCTCTGTCTCTGATTCGGTTGCTTTTTGCTATTCTGGGGTTTCTATTCATCATATCCTCTCTCTTTTCACCATATCCTTCACTTGCTCTCTAATTTTGACTAGGAAATCAAATTTTGGACCCAAGAGATCCCCAAAATATTGTACTTAACTGCTGTTCAAATTGAGAGTTTCCATTCCCCTGAATATCTCCCTGTGGGATAAAAAAACATAAAGTTTTTAAAATTTCTCATCTGTTCCCTGAAACTTAAAAAGCACTGTGTTCTTTTATGACAGGTGAGAATTCATGATGCTTGTGACTCCCAGTATGGCTTACACTTCAACTTCACATCACTGGCAATTTGTAATAGCAAGAATAGCAGGAGTACTTTTCCTTTCTGTATTTTAGAGACATTGAACTAAAAATTCACTGGAATGAAACAAGTAAAGAGTGAAAAGAAAATATTTGTTGGACCTTTGGATTCACTTCTGATTGCCCTGGGAAATAATAATGTCCCTCAGCTGTCCTGTGGCCCTTGAAGAGAGAAAAAGCAGAGTGCATTTGCCTAACTGCTTAAGTAAGGACATGCGTCACGCTGTGGTCACTGTTTTCTGAGATTTATCCTCCCTCTTTAGCAGCTCCCATTAATAGCAGAAGGAATGACACAGAGTTAGAGAAGGGAGGATGTCCCTTCTGAAAGAACTGTTGTGTGCTATTTGGAGTACAACACTCAAGGCCAGCCTGTACCTTGCAGGTTTTGGCTGATTTGGGATACTGCAAAGCCCCAGTATAAGCAGGGAAGCACTCAAGGAACTTTCTATGGTATGGATTCCTAGCCTGAGATGACACTTGGTTAAGGAAGTCAAGACAGGCAGTTCTGTGCAATCCCCTGCCTGTGAAAACAGAGAATTTGGCTGCCTCAGAGTACAGGAAAGAGAGAAAAGCTATGCCTACCTTCTTGTCTGATCCAGGGGCATTTCTTCCATCACTGGCATCAGCACAGCAATACCAATTCCATTCCCCCAGCACAGCAATACCAGCCCTACCTGCTTTCATAGCATCCTTTTGTTTTCCCTTGAAAAAGAGTTAACCTTTAGGACACAAAAAATAGTTCTGCTTTCCTATTTGTATTGTATTCAAACAGTTCTTCCAGGAACCTAAGCCTTAATATCGTGCACATTTGAAAGGATTATTTTAATTTTTTTTTTAATAAACACTGTGAGTTTTCAGCTTCTCTTTCTTCACCATGAATTTTCTGGTGTAAACTAAATAGATACTAATTGCTGGGGAAAAAAAACCCTCAAAAACAAACAGGTAATGGATCTCATTACTTGTTAGGGTTTCTAAAGGAACTTTGTGATTTTGTTTGAACCCTGATTTTTTCAATGCCCAGAACTAGAAAGCCTGGTTAAATATTTACTAAACAGAATTAATGCATTCAAAAAATCTCCCAATTTTATTTGGAATGGGTACGGAAGCTTCAAACTTACCATTTTTATTCAGTGAAAAACTCAGATCTAAACATGCCCAGCTTTCAGGTCTATGCATAGATGTGAGAAATTCATAGGTGATGTCATGGGTCCACTTCAGAGCTACAGTCATGAAGAACCTGTCAGAGAGATTTTTAAATCTTCTCAGTTTTTTGCCCAATCCTATTTGGATGTTTTATTTAAAAATTTCTAAACAGCCAAAAATCTGCTGTTGGATATGCCCAGGAACCTTTTTTACAGGACTGAGCAGGTTGCTATTTTTCTTATTCATGACACTCGATGGGATTTGCAAATTAGTCACAGCCTCACTGAGTTCTCAAATGAGATTTGCTCTGGTAGGCTGTTCTTTAATAGCGTTAAATATTCAAGCCCAGCAAAACTATGACCACCAAAGAGATTAGTAGTGGTTACAATATTTATGCAACTTTAGTTCTATCCTTTATCTGCCTATTGCACACACAAGGCTACTGTTTGCCCTGGAATATGAATTCCCTCCTCTTAACACAACTCCAGGCTTTCAAATGAAGCCATCACTAGTAGTAATACTGGAAACCAAGGTTTCCTTTCTTATCTCAGATGGTCTGCCAACATGTCTGATTGTACTCAAACTTTTCCTTTATTTAGGTGAGTATATTAAAATATTTATTTTTCTCTCCTGGCCTCTAGATGGGCTGTTGTAACATCTTCTTGAGGACGAAAAAGAAAATACTCAACCCAGAGTGGGAAGCACTGAAGCCATTAGGTGACTTCAGACAAGATAAAGAAGGAATGACATGCATGATAGTTATCAGCTCTAAGACTGTACTTATTGAAATGCCTCTTTAGATATTCCACTTTATTCCACATATAATTTTTACAGCATGTACTAGATTATGGAGCAAGATAGGGAAGTTTCACAGAGATACTTTGGCATCAACTTCTAGGTACTTGTCCTCTTCTCTTCCTCTTCACAGCTGTCCACTCAGCGTAAATGTTCCATCAGGACTGTCACTTCACTCTGTTGCACTTTGATTTCAGCCTCAAACTATCGCACTGCACAAAGATTAATGCACATTCTGAAATATCTGAGAAGCTTCTGGCATGCTAAACGTCAGACATTGTGGATCTCTGCATGTGCGTTTTGTCAAGCCTGCAGCAGATTCTGCTGCATGCAGCCTCTGAACGTGACTGTGCAAAGCCTTTGGGGGCACCTGAGCAGTGATAGATGTAAAAAAGAGGCACAGCTACACAAGCACAGCTCTGAGGGCAAATATCCTGTTTCTTGCACTTTCCCATATATTTCCAGATTGGGGAATTCCTGAAATATAAGGAGTACCATCAACTCCTCCTATGAAATCTTCAGAAAGGATTAAACAACTAATCCTTGGTTGTCAGAAAAAGAAAGAAGATACCTTTTCCAGGTACCTCACTCCAGGAGGGGACACCACCAATCCTGCTGCCCTGCAGCCAGGGTATAGCATCTGAGCCCTGGAAAGCCCTGACACCTACCACACATCATGGTCCCTGCTCATTGTGCCACCTGCTGCGCATTCCTCCAGGCCCTCAGGCAGGCGGGCACTGCCGTGGAAAGAATTACAAGGCCAAAGTTGCTTTTTATGCTTTGGCCTGAGGATGCTTGAGATTAGACAGAGCACCACCCTGTGCTGCCAAGGAGCCCTTTGCAGGCTTGCTTTTAGAGTACAATTTCCCTCCAGATGTAAATGTGTAACAGGCAACTTAGCAGGTAACCACTTAATTGTCCTTTAGCTAGTAACTCCCTGTCCTGGTCATTAAAATATTTTATATACTGCTCAGAGTATGTACATTGTAGTAGCAATTATACTGAAATAGATAAAATAAAACAGACTGATAAACTTGATTGTTTGTTTTCCCTTACTTTTCTTTCCAGACCTGCTGTAATTGTTCACTATAACAGAAAGAGCAGCAATAATGCTGGTTAACAGGGTTGTTGTTAAGGCATGGAGTGGATCCTGATCAAAGCTTACAACTAAATTCTCACATACCCTGAAACAAGGCTCCCAGTATTCTTGTAAAAGGAGAAGAACACTCCATTTCATACCTATTTTATGTGTGCTTTATCCCCTGAGAAGCATTGTGTTGGTGACTGATCTTCAGATCTGACATGGAAATCTTCTTTAGAATAGTCTTTGATTGTTCAGAGCTCTGGGGGCCCAGAACTTCACTTTACATTGCAACTCCCACCAATACTTCACTGTGCTTGCACTGCATGTCCAAAATCCTTGTGGTACAAATCCATATGTAAAACCTTCCCTCCTCTATAGAAAGAGTCTGCTTGGTATATTCTACACCAAGTAATTCATTATCATTTCAACCTAAATTATGCCCAGCCTACTCAGAAAGTTGTGGAGAAATGCTAGTTGAGTAACTAACATAAAAGCATTAAAAAGGCACCCTTTTTCTTTTACTAAACAAGTTTAATGAGATAAAAGGGTGCCTTAAATAAAATGAAACAAAACCAAACCCCTCAGTAGTATTAAATATTTTGTTCTCACAGGAATCTAACCATTCACTAAAACATCAAATTATTTTTGTTATTATCATCCACGTTATCACAAATGTGCAAGATTTATAGATTTTAAATCTAGAAGGGAAAATGACGGATGATGACCCCAAAAGAATATACATATCCTAATTATGTAATTACATATAGATGTAATTCATGAGCAAAATAATGCTTTTCACTACAGCATTGAGACTTGTTTAGAAAGACGCAAAGACATGGTGCAGGTTTTATTTCCTCAGGGAATTTGTTCCAAGGACAAATATCCTTTACATATAAAAATACATGGGTTTCAACTTCAGTGCATTTAAATTTTACACATTTGCTCTTCCTAATTCTTTTTCCTACTACATGCAGTAGGTATCTAGTACTTCTCTTTACTCTGAACATCACTAAATATCACTGGACATCAACAACATGAAGCGTACCACCAGTGATCTCCACTTAAACCAACTGGATTTTCTCTTGTGTTCCTGGAAGGAGATCTGTTTCCAACTACTTTAGACTGTGCCAAAGTCCAAGGCTCTTGAAGAAAATGCCTTGCATGAAGTTAAGCACAACAAAAAAGTACTAAGATTTGAAAAGCCACAATTGAATAGGAATTAACATCTTGAATTCATGAATAAGCAAAGATAAAGATTAGAAATGTATTGTAAAAGAGCCTGTGAAATCATGATTTAGCTCCATTATTCATTTATTATTTCCCTAGTAAGGAAATAAATGGCATTTCCCTTACTAACTGAATTTGGTCAAGTACTCTTGAGTATTTGCAAAGAAAATGAGAAACTAATTCCTAACTTCAAGCTGACACCAGAAGGCATCTAGTTTGTTCTGTGAAGAAGGATCAGTTACATGTTTATTTATAGCCTGTGAAACAGGATGACAAAATGTGGGCCCATAACTCGAATGGGCTCCCAACGCTTGCTGTCAGAGTATTGCACAACCTCTCACAGAGAGCATGTGGCTGCCCTGCTTTTCAGGGTAAGAATGCAGCTGCTCCTCTGTGGCTCTCCCAAACAGCAAAGGTGTCCAAGCAAGCCTGGCATAATGTAGCACTTCAACTTCTCTCTTCTGAGAGCTAAAGTTGAAGGTCTAACTGCAGTTATTCTATTCTATAAATACAATATTTGTATTTGTTCAGTTAGCCTTTTAAACTGATCCTCTTTTTCTTTCATTTCCTTTAGTTTCCTTCCAATCCAGACTTTTTTTTTGTTGGGCTGTATAACCGCTTCTACTTTTTAAATCATCTGTATATCATGTAATCAGAGAGCAACATGAGAGAATCCCTCCAGCTTCAAGACCCATGTTCCTTACATCCCTGTCTGGCTTTCAGCTATGATTTGCTTCCTATCTACACTTGGGAAATAGGGTCATGGTGAGGATAAAAGGCTTCTTGAAGATAAAAGGTGCCATAGTAGAGACACACTGCCTAGATGAGACCCGGTACTTAAAGAGGTCTTGATAAAGGTAAATTCCAAACCAGCATCATGAATCTTCCCTTTCACTTGATGTGACAAGGAGTACCTGAAGAATCCACATGTGATTCTTGTTTCTAACATCACCTGTTGCTACCTTGCTCCTGCCTAAGCTTTTGTCATCTCTTTGATCTTGGAACAAGAATCAGGGCTCAAACATTATAAAATTAAGCAGTGGCCTTACTAATGTTACTGTTTTCCAAAGAAAAAAGTTGAGGTGTCACTGCACCTTTATAGGAACACTGTTTTACTAAGCCATGGTTTTTCCAGTTGAATGAAATTAACTACTCATTTTGCAATCCTCACATCAGCAAAAGCCACATATTTTGAATGACCAAAATCATAGAATCATCAAGGTCGAAAGAAACCTTTAAGACCATCCAGTCCAACTGTCAACCCAGCACTGCCACTGTAACCCCTAAACCACTAAGCCACATCAACCAGAGACAGATCCAGACACCTCTAAAGCATCTCCAGCTGGGCAACCTATTCTAGTGCCTTACACTCTAACAGTGAAAATTTCTTTTCTAATATCTAATATGAACCTCCCCTGTCTAAGGCCATTTCCTCTGGTGCTCTAGCAGGAAAAACCAACCCTCACCTCACTGTAAACTCCTTTCAGGGAGTTGTAGAGAGCAATAAGGCCCCCCCGAGCTTCCTCTTCTTGAGAAGAACTAAACAAATCCAGCTCCCTCAGCCCTCCTCTTACACATTTTCTAGATCCTTCATGGGCTATGTTAACCTCTGCTGGATCTATGTTAGCTCATGCTTGGATTGTGCCAGGGGCATGCTTGAGGAGCAAATCATGGTATCCCTAGGACAGCTGCTTTTCCTGCAGCTTCATGAAAACCAGTAATTTCAAAACCACTTGTTCATACTGAAAATTCATGGGGCAGATTAACCTGGATGCAGATTAACCTGGGGAAGGGATGTCAAAGGGTCCTGCTAGTATAAGCTGGCTCTGCTTTGTGATGAATGTGCTGTTATAGGCCTGTACAGTCCACCAGTCAGACTGGACCAGTGTGGCTGCAGTTCATTATTTTACTAAATATTTCTGAGCCTATAAAAGTTGAAGAAGTTTCCTGGCTGGCTCTGGTTTTGGTAGTTGGAGGAAAGTATTCAGAAGTGATGACGGTACTTAATTTTTAAGGGAAGAGGCAAGAAAAAAGCACAGAGATATTTCTTCTTAAATAAGAAGTGGGCAGTATGTGTGATGGGTCCCAGCCAGGTCCTTAATAAAAAGGATGATGTCTGTGTTCCCCAGAGGGCTCATGACGCCACTTTGGAGTTTGCACTCAGCAAGAAGCAGCTCATGTTGCACACCACATGACACTGGGACAGGACTGACAAACATCAGGAAGTCCCCAATGGCTGCGAGTTTGGCAGTGCTGTCTGAACCAGCCCATTGCAGTGCTCATGGCCCTTGTGAGCATACTTGGGCCCAGTTTCAAACAGATAGCACAACCCTGGCTTTTTGATTTGAGGTACTCCACATTTCAAAGAACGTGGAAACTGAAATAATACAGGTTGCTTCTGAAGCCCAAGGTGCACCGGCTAAATCATAGGGAGCTGAAACTTGTACAATGACTGTCTGGTTTAAATAAGACCATTAACATTCCTCACTAGTAATCATATGCATGCATTCATATTAAAATTCTAATAAAAATATTCAAACCACATCTGGGAGCTAGTATTCTAGGTCGGCACCACTATTGTAAATTTTCAGCTAAGCCACTGACTTCTCAAAAAGAGTTTCTACTGGAAACGTTGACAGGCCATTAGCTAAGTACAGTGGTGAGAATGGCACTGACCATGAGACAGTTTAACAAATTTAACAAATAATAAAATACTAGTAAACAGATGAGGCTTTAAGCCTATTCATTAGGCTCACTTTCTGATGAGTTAAAACAGACTGCTTATTTCTTGTCCATAAACACTCCCAGGCAGTGAAAATCTGTCACGGATAGGGCTGGTGTGACAAAGTTTGTTTAGTTCTAGAATACAGTAGTCAGAAATATGCAAGAAACCACATATGGTGACACAGCGCCCTTAAGTCTGTAAAGTTGGAGGGAAATTTTCTGGTTAAAAATTCTGATATGTTATAATAGTGTGTGTTATCCCACTAAAAATTAGATATCTGTGGGACTAGTTTAGAACAATGGGACTGCTAAGAATATAATTGCTAAAAAGTGAAACCATTGCCTGAAACAGTCTCCGGCTGGAGGGTTGTGTGGTGGGAAAATATTTTAACAGGGCTTCCTATTAGTGTGATTGTTTTCAAGATATAACACTCGTACTGGAACACAGTGGAATGTTCACCATGTGTGTCTCTCTAATAGATGGTAAGTACTTCATGGTGATTTTGTTTTTAAAACCCCCTCTTTCTGATTTCTGCTCCATAAAGTCACAGGCTAACACTGCATGTGCTCACATGATGTATTTACGCTAGAGAAGCAAATGTTAGAGAGCAGGATAGGCAGATCTGTTGTAAAAAAGAGGAAGCCTCAGAGCTTAAGATATATACTAAGACAAAAGACTGCATGGTATAGCTCATGGGATCCAAAGCCAAGCCTACCCCTGCCAACAGCTCTTAGCCAAAACTTCTTAGCCTGCAAATCCTGACAATTTGCAATTACTCACGCAGAAAATATTTGCAGTACAGCTCTGCAAGTAGATAAAATGCAGGTAAAATCTGGCAAAAATAGGAGAGGAAAAGAAGTAAACTGGCACAATTTTATTAGTTCCATTCTTGTGTCACTTGTCTATTGGTCATGGTATATAAACTTGTAGCAAACATATTCCATTATTAGGTTTCTTTATACAGCAGTGTGTTCAAACCCCATTTTATATATGGGGTAGATTTTTATATTGATGGTGGATTTCTGTGCAACAAAGCAATATATGCTATGATTTTGTAGTTTTGGTGTTAATGAATGCTAAGATATTTCCACGTTACAATACCATATTTATGCCTAAGGCTTCTTATACCCTTATATTTTTTCCAACCCTGTGAAAACAGTTTTTCCTTGAATAGGAATGGCAGAACTGACAGTTGCCCCAGTGGAGATTTTAGGTTAAGCTGTTACTCACTTTTAGCACTTGTTCTTACAAAATCAGTAGCTTCTGTGGGCTATCTTAATTACCATTCTAAGACTGGTGAAGTGGAGATCCTTTTTGTTAAGGTGGTCTTCCTCAAAGAAATCTCATTTGGGAAGACAAAACTGAGTGGTTTCATCCTCTTTTCTGAGCACTGGTCTTCTAAGTGGTCTGCCTACAATTCTCCAGCCATGGAGGTATATTTAAGATAGACCACTATAATAATGGACTTTGATGTGTCTCTTACTATTGAGATTATAAAAACCTAGACTGCAGAAAGGATTCATGGAGATGTTTTGCTACAGTTCTATCTTTAGTTTCACTTGCCTTCAATTTCACTGTTCATGTAATTTGTGCAGGGATCTATGTTAACTAAAATACAAATGGTATTTGCGCTGTACATATGCCGAAGTATCAATGGCCTGGCACTTTCTCCAGTGTAAATTACAGTGTCTTGGCCTACCTAGCATGTACATCATTCAGTTTTGCTTACTCTAAGTTCATGCTGAGTGAAATTCTGATCCAGCAGCAGTCAATGGTAATTCTGCCTTCAATTTTTGTCAAATGGCCCAGGACTTCCTATCCTGTGTTTCCGGTGGGGTTTTGATTTCTTTTTTCATAGCTCTATGTTACTCTAATTCCTTTTCTTGGATGATTGCTTGGATGATTGGATAAATGATTCCTGCTTTGGTTGTTTAATTTCTAAGTATTATGGATCATATGGCATGGGGAAAAACCCACTCTTTAAAGTATTAAGTTTCTCCCATTAATTCAGGTTTCATCAGTATTAGGAAAAGTTAAAAAATAAGCATTTTGTGAAATGTTCCTCAGTCTCCCTTCTGTGCTAGGACATCCTATTCTCCTTCTGCAAGTATATGCTATAGAAATTGCCAAACATCTTCTCTAGCACTTGTCTTCATAATTTCAGTGCTTTTTACAATGTGAAATCTATCTCCTTTCAAAGCAGTTTTAGACTTGTTTATTAGAAAGAGAGAAAAGCAGTCCATCTGTGGTGAATATTTTCAACTTTAAGGATACATGTTTGAAGTTTGTTTTCAGAGTTCCATCATGGCATAAAGTTTCCTTTAATATAAATGTAGTCCTATGGTGTTAACACATTTCAAGAAGATAAGGATTTTACAATAAAGTGGAGATTTAAAATAAATTCTCTCCTGCACCAGATTCTGCTTTGCTTCTGTAAGACAGTCTGAGGAGATTCACTTAAACCTAGGGGACTGTTTACTGAACAAGAGCTAATATAATTCAAGCTATTGAATTGTCTGGCCTGAGTTTTGGTAGAATATCAGACTGTCTTACTGATCACTGTTTGCTCACCTCATACTCCTCTGTTGCTTTTTAAGTCCCGAGTGCCCTCTTCTCCAAATAGCTGGCAAAAGATGACTGGCCATCTCATCATCGTTGTCAGGGCAGTAGCTCTGCACCTCACTGCAAAAAAGGTATCAAACCTTTTCAGATCTCCTGTTTTTGCCAAAACTTCTACTAAAAATAACCCTCCTGAATCTTGGGGCCTGGTGGTAGTGGCTGCCACCAGGGACAGAATCTCAGGTTCTTATGCAAGGACCTCTGCCATATGAGATGAAAGTGCTCTAATTTCAGGACAACTGAACACTGAGGGCACTGTTTATGCAGAATTTTTACCCAATTGCTTCACAGGTGAAGAAAAACATAGAAAAGTTCTTAGGATAATTCCATTGTTTAATCCCATGCATTTTTTGTTTATACTCATACTCAATCCAATCCAAGGACCACTCTCTTTACACTGTGGAAGTGATTGAGATGTAGTTTAATATCAAAGCCCTTTCAGAGCCACAGTATAATTTCTTCTATACTATTACTTTAGAGAGCCTGCCTCCCTCATTTTTCCTTATTAAACGAATCCTTTGTCTTTAGCATAATGAATCCTAGAATGGTATATGCTGGAAGGGACCGTGAAGACCATTTAGTTCCAACACCAGCCCCTGTGGGTAGGCATGACTCATCCATAAGTGAGGCTGTGCTGGTTGTCTTGGATCACCTCCTTGCCTTGCATTAGCCTTCATGTTTCATCTGTTTTTCTGAGAAATAATGGCAATACATGAAGTGAACAGTGAGTTTATATATGTGAAAACATTACCAGAGGCTGTTAAATAGAAGACTTTGGCTAGTGTATGCTCTTTAGGCTTCCACAGGAAAGTTCTTTGCAGACTTCAAGCTTGTTTACATTTACAAATCTTTACACCCTCAACAGTGACAAGCAACACTTCTGAACTCTCACTTGTTTAAAGATGGCACTACTTTTCTACATTTAAGTGAAAAGTAAGTGAGAAAAATGGGGTTTATTAATATTTTAAAAATTCATCGTGACTTTATTAGTTGTACTTTTTAATATCTCTGATAGAAGGGAAAAAAAGAAGGTTAAGCACAAGAATTTATAAAACTCTTTTCCAGTTAGACTTTTCAGAGCATGGATGGAAATTAAAGTGCTTTTTGTGCTGAAGGGCAAAATAGAGGTGTTGTGATGATAGAAAAAGAAAGAAAGCAAGAAGCTGAACAGCCTTAGTAGTAAAACAACTTTTTTTAAAACAATTTGTTTCATAAAAACAAATTCAAGAATTTTACAGAGACTGAAAAACACCTTGGACATTTGGTGTTCATAAAATTACAAATTTTTATTTTACCAGACAAAAAATTAGTTCAAATGAAGACTTAGAATTGTATGTTTTCAAGAATTTTTTTCCACACCAAGAATTAGTAGTTCCTGGTTTAAAAATGGTTTTTAATCAGTCTGTTGAGGGCAACTCTAATGGGGAAAATGCTCAGCTTCAATAAGAATATTTGAGGATGTACTGAATATATTTATCCTACACATAGAAATCAAATATAGCCTTTCTCAGTGCAGTATAGACTTTAAGAACTAGAATCACTGCTTTACAAGGAATAGCCACTAAACCTGTTGATATCTGAAAGATTTATTTTTTACACATCCGTGGCTTTCTTTTTTCTCTTTTCTTGACTTTTGACACACTTACTACATACACTTAACATTTACCACTAGCCCAAGAAGTAGGGCAATTACTAACTTAAAATTCCCGTGGAGGTGTAAGAAGTCTTGTTGACAGCATTCACCACCTGCCTCTTCTGTAAACAGAGGATTTGTTTACAACCTCATGACATGCAGTACCTGGGTAACCAAAGCTCTGGACCTCTGCAAGGTTTGCAATTTCAGGTTTTATAGTTTCCTGAAAATAATCATTCTTGCCTTATTTCCCTGTTTTCCATAAAATAATGATAGAAATATTTATGCATATTACAAGGGTTACACTTTACATCACTGATGTATAATTGTCAGGGAAATATCTAAGAACTGCTAAATATTCCTTTAATTAAATGCAGCTTCTACATTATGGAAGTACTAATGGAATTATGTTACAATGTGAGTGGAAGATGTCAAAAACTAAAATAAAAAAAAGTCAGAGAAAAAAGACAGAAAATGAAGTGGCTGTACTCAAGAGACTAAATTAGGGTATAAGGAATGGTGCCTTAATCTCAAAGGAAATCCTACTAAATGTGAAGTATTACTAAGCTATTGAATAATCTTGCTAAACTGACATAAAGTTCTAATTAAACTGAAATACAAATATAATTTAGAGAATTAAATGTAATAAGGTCTATAAATCTCTCAAGCATTTGTGTACAAACTGCAGGTGTGATATTTGCAATACAAACATGATACATACTGAGTCACTTCAAAGAGAAGGCGATTACAAGGGGAATAAGCATGGGCCAATGTCAACACCTTGTTATGTCAGCATTATAAATTTCACCAAACTCAGCTGCTACAAGACTGCAATTTCTTCTTCCATGGGCATTTCTTGCAGATAATAATACAGGCTGCAAATACTACAGAACCTCAGCAGAATTCAGAGCAAGTCCCACCAAAGATATCTTTTAGTTTTCTCCTTTAGGCCTGTTTCTCCATCATTAAAATCTGCAAGAATGTAAATTGCCAAGTACTTCCCAGAATTAAAATTATGAAGATCACTTTTTCTTACTCTAATTTTCATCCAAATACTAGTGACAATAGGGGAGAAACCCTCACCACATTTCTACTTAATGAGACTGAGAAAATTATTTTTTCTGATGGGGGAAATCTACCCCTTCTATATGTATGTCTATGTAACTAGTATGTAACTAGCAGGTATGTCAGGGCAATACTGCTTTTCTTCTCCAGATTGTTCTACTTGACAATAATTGCTGAAATAAACCCCTTTTTGTAATAAATCCCTCCTTTAAGAAAGTATTAATTACTTCAGCAGTACTGCTCACTTTTAGAAATCCTGTTTCTCATTATATTTCATTTAGAGCTGTATGCATGATACCAAACAGGACAAATAAAAAGGGTTCTAGATACCTGAGCAAGCTTACTACCTCACTTGCCCTCTCTTAATCCATTCCTCCTGAAAGTCTATTTCTCCTCCTCTTTCATCACAGCAAGACTTTTTGGAACTTTTGAACAGGTGAAAGCAAATCTGATACAAGAACATTCCTGATTTTCTCCCAGCACTCTGACATAGATGCTCTTAGCATTCGTCTTCAGAAGCGAAGGTTCCAGGAAGGAATGAGAGAAAACATCTCTGTCCCATCATCTGGAACCAGGTGGATGAAGTAAGGGCTCCAGCATTGGTTGCCCTCCTTCTTACCAATTCATCAAAGTAAATTCATCTCTGACTTTGCATAACTAACTGCATGTTTACACAACTGAAATAGCATCTCCTCTTGCTGCCAACCATGGTACTGCCATATCTTAACTCTTACACTCTAAGAGCAAAGCCATGATACCATACATCTGAGCATCTTTAACTGTGGTTTATATTACCTAAGATATGAAAGTATTTATTAATTAATTCCCACCCCCAAGTCAGTAATACTAAATTCCATTCATAATACAGTGCAATTAATTTAAAAGGTGTTGCCTGTTTTCAAAAACAAAACTTCAGGAAAATTGATAAATTAAAAAAAAGGATAATATTATTAATAGGATACATGATGAGGAGTACTGCTACAAGGATTTACTATTTGTCTGCTAAGGTTGAGTAAATTGCCTATAAATTATTCAGTCTTCACAAGCTCTGAGCAGTAAAACTGTTATTACACTTTGCACACTATGTACCTCTAATCTGAAGCTCATTTATCAACAACTACTCTTGTGTAAACAATCCATGAAGAAACCTGACTTGTTTTCACTTGTTATTGATGATCTTTCAAAACACAGAAATTGCCTCCTCTTCAATTTCCTACTGAATTCTTAGGTAATCACCTCATCAATAGTTCTCAACAAAAATAATTGTTTCCAGAACAAAACTTTCCCCAGAACTTAGGTCCTTTAAGCAGGTCCCTCTCAAAGCTTCAAAAGTGTGAATAACGAAAATGTGTATTTAAAAAAAAAATCTTAGGATATATATGCTTTTATAAAGTCAGAAGTGAAGAAAAGTTCTCCCAGAACAGGATATGGGGCAGTGAAAATGAAACATAGGTCTTTTAGGGTATGTGTTCCTGTTTTTCTTGTTTCCTTTTTTACCATGAAGTTCGATCTTCAGTCGCATTTACACAGGAGTACAGGTCATTCAAATGCTAATAAAGCACTCACATTCACAGTCAGTCCCAAGTGTAGTCAGCTAATGGAAAAGGTGAGGAAGAGAACTTTGCATGCCTTTTAATGAAGTGGTGTGCTATAGGGCAAGGAGTGCAGATTTACACTAACTGCTTTGTTCTCATCTGAGGTCCACTTCCCTAGTGTCCATTTCCTCCACTCTCTCTTTTTCACTGTAGTAGCAAAGATGTTCTGAAACCAGAGCTGAAGGAGCCACTTGTAGGTCTCAGAACAACTTAAGAGCTGCGGCAAAACCTATCCCATTTGGTTTTAATTGCTTAAAAAATGCTAAGTATTTGTTACTAGGAAAAGAAAAATATAATGGGAAGGGTGAGGAAGGATAAAGGTTTGAGAGAACACATTTACCTCGATGACCCTCTGCCTCCTGTTTTAAGCTACTCAGGACTGCTTTGGAGACTGTTGTTAAAAACATCCTTTTCCTGTCCCAGAACAGCTGTTGCCCAAAAGCAAACTAAAGGTGGGAAAGATGTGCATGTACCATTGCATCAATACTCAATCACCCACAGCCGTCTGTCTGACAAGCTCTTTTACCCCAAAGACTGAGAAGGCAAATAATCTATGCTCGTCCAATTTGGGAAAAAGTGCTGCTCAGGTAACTCTCACAGCTCTGGATTTATCAACATTGTTATGTTAGCTGAAACAAAGTTATTATGGCCTTACCTAGTTTCATATAAGCATCTTCTTATCTTGTTTAGAATTAGGAGCTGGTGGTTTCAGAAAGTGCATTGAACAATCAGCCACTTCTCTGCTGAAAGACTGTCCCCTCATCTGTGCAGTCCAGTACAGTAAAAATGCTCCCACAAAACCTACAGATATACATCAAGGCATGTTCCAGTTAATTCTAGAAGTGAAGTGCTTCTTTACATCAACTTCAACCAGTGGATTACCATGACAGAGGAAATTATATTAGTAACTTCTTTTGTGTGGGTTACATGGGGCTAGCTGGTAGGATCCCCAGGGCAGAGACCGTGCCTACCTCTGCATTTACCAAGTGCAGTAAGGACCTCCCAGCAGAATATATAAATGATGAGTAAATGTTAATAGGTAACCAAATGTAAATATGATAACCACATTAATAACTACTAATATTTTACATAAACAGACTAGACCCATTGGAAGAATGCAGAAACCGTGAACATTACTGATCCATTCAGAGTACACTTATTACTTCACTCCAGGACAAAACAAACTTTCCTCTTGCTGGGTATGTTAGGATTTCACTGCATAAAGAATGATTTAATAAGAAGTGTAACCTCAGGATTAACTAACAGACATGTACAAAACAGACCTACAACTTCTGTTTAAATGCCCTTAAAATAACCGCTTTATTTTTAATTTATATATCTGAGATTCAGGATGAGGCGCTCACAGAAACCGACACCTAAAGAGTCTGGTCAAGAGTATCCCAATGCAAGAAAACATTGCAGTACTTGCTATAAAGGAAGGGTAATTACCCCTAAATGCTATGCCTGGCTTTCTGCCTACTACCATTCTGACAGTGCTGCAAATAAGCTAGCAGTTTAAATCCATAAATGCTTATAGATTATTCTGGAGCTGTAACTTACACGTTCAGAAATGTCTGAAGTCTTTGAACAAAACATTTTAACTGGAGAAAGGAACTTGTACTTTGAAATAAAACAGGTTTTCTGAAAATACTCTTTGACATAATTTTTTTTTTAATCTCTGCTTTTCATTTTATAGTTTTTCCCTGTTTCCTTTCTCTGTTGCCACCACCTGCAAATAAATGAGTGAAATTGCCTGAGCTTCATTTAATCTTACGCTACTAGGAGAGTTGCAATCATGCTTCTGGAAGTAACAGAATTATTTTTAGTGTAATGGCAATATGTGCTGTCATTTGTAGCGTCATTTGGCAACAACATTTTTACTTCTATAAAACATGTTAAAAAATTTTGGCAAATCATTCCTTGCCGACTATACGTTATTATATTATCATGCAATACAGCAACAACACGATGTTACAGTGTAGTAAAAAGATCTTGGTATGAATCTGTATTTGAGTTTATTGCATAACAAGCTCTATCCTGCTGACAAGGACACTGATGAATGTTTCGCTATTGGTTTCACTGGAAACCTCAACATGCCTGAAAGTTGACTAACACACACAAATACTGACTTACCCAGACCATTTCTGATCAGTGACAGTAAAATGAAGTCTCTGGTTTCTGCTACCTATATATGTAAGCAAAAACCATTTTCAATATGCCAAGTTTTACATCCCACAGATTTTGAAACTGCTTTAAATAGATTTTTAGTAATATTATGGTGGCTATCTCAGAATTATTCCATTGAAGAATCTTGTAAATGGATGAAAATAACTACAGAGAAGTTTTAAAAGATGGTGGAAATTCCTAGAAGTAATCAGAAGTGAAGAAAGTACATGTAAAATAAAACTGATTAAGAAAACAAATTCAAGGAATTACACTAAGCAGCAGCATAAACATTTAATGGTACAGCTTAAAATGTTCACATTTTTACAAATCATCCAAGGATTGCTCTTCATTTTATTTGTAATGAAATGAAATCTGAAACAAGTTTCTACAGCCAGAATAAACACGGATGGATGTGGGGCACACCCTCCCACCGTGCCAGAGGCTCTGGAGGTGAGGTAATGCCAGCCCTGACATTTCTTCTGCCTCCCCAACAACCTGACACGATGTTGTCTCTGGAACACGTTTAAGAGTGACTTTGAGGCTACATCTGCACAAGGAAATTTTCTCAAGATTGCTCTTCTGACCTAAGGCCATCTGTCAGAGCAGCGTTTCTGTAAGGCAAAAACCCTCATTATCGGCTCTTTATTCTCCAGCACAGGATGGATGCCTGGCCTAGACAAAGAACCAGAATGGTCCTTGACCCACACCACAATCTGAACTGGACCAGGGCATTTTTAAAGAGAATATTGACTGGTGAGAACAAAACTGTGACAAGAAGTAGGCTAACAGATCCGTGTGCTAGCCCTGATCAGTGCAGACACAGTTTTTCTATCCCACAGTGGTCAGGGAACACATGGATCATCAAACAAAAACGTATGGCCCAACGTTTTCCCTGGGTCAGCTCCGTAGATCACTTAAATGAACCTTCATGAAACTTCCATGAAACATGATGGAAAGGTATATTGCAGGAAGCAGAGTGGTTGTCTCCCAGGAAAGAAAAAAAGATCCTGGTGAAATGGCACAAATTAAGATTATCGAGCACACCTCATTCCACCTGCACAGGCAGCTGAAACAATGCAGATTTTTCTTTGCACTTAGCCAGCTTCCTTTGAAGCAAGCTTTAGAGACAAAACTTGCACTAATTTCAGGGGGGCCTTTGGCTGTGCACGGTGTGCAGAACAGAGCCCTCTCCTGGTAAGCCCTGAAGATAATTGAGGACATCCCTGGCACCGTATTTGGCACTGTCTGCAGCACATATCTCTGTGATGAAGTATTGAACGTAGGCACTCAAAATAAAATATTAGAAAAGCTCAGCTATTTGGAGCCACGGAACCTTATGATTGAGGTCAGATTTGTTTGTATTTAAAAATATATGAAAATCTAAGTAACACTGAAATGATGGCATACCTGAAAACTGAAACCAAAAAATAGGTTATATAACATACTTAAAGGCACAGTTGGCATTTCAAGATCACAATGACTAGCCAGTTATAACCTGTTTTTGAACCCACAGCTGAACCCTGCATGTCGAATTACTGAAAAGGGTGGGTCACCTTCTTTTTAAACCTGAAATCTGATAACCAGGTCAAAAGAACCCCCATTCATTCTTTCTTTTTATGACTATAAAGCCATGAAGAACCAATAAAAACCTTAAGTATATAGATCAACACTCTTTGCCTAATTAACATGCTTTTGGATTTCATACTTGAACCTGAAAATAAGAAACCATATTTCAAAGCCCTGCTTTTGCAAAAGAAAATTTGCAACAGGTACCTCATCTGGATGCAGGACATCGTAGGCACTTAAATCATAATAATGATCCATTGCCAAAATAGTGACTCTCTGTCATTAGCTTTTCTCAGAATAACTTTACCATAATTCCTTTGCTTAAACAGCAACACAACCTTGTTGTCGCTGAGATGCAATACAAAAGAATATTGGTTTAATTTTAAAATTATTTATTAATATTCCAAACCCCATATTGTTTTTAGGAACATATGCAAACATGATTCTCTGGGGCCACACTGCTTATGGCTGTAACCTCACTAGATTTCACAAGGTAAGTAGGGTTGGGTCTGTAGTATTTGCATGGAAGACTTCCAAGGAAATTCCATGTTACTCTGTGAAATGGTATTTGTGCAGTGTGGCATTCTTCTGCTGACGCAGTATTGAACCAGCAGAAAGAATATGATCACAAGTGCTGTCTTTAATTAAGAGGTAAAACCAAGGATACTGAGCACCTGTGGGCATTAAACACCCCATGGCAGTTTTTGCCAGTGTAGGAGTGCCTGGCCAAACACCAGTCTAGATAATTACATCCTGCCTACTTACATTCCCATGTTGCTTTAAATGGATAAGGCATTATTCTTCTATTCTGGTGTAAAAGTGGATCCTGCAGCCCTTCCTTGGGCTCTGTTAGGACTATTTCTAGCATGACCTTCTCTATGGTCATACAGAGTCATTTATGTGAATCAATGTATTTTACTACATTTCAGATTTGCCACCTTCTGAAATCACTTCCACAGAGCTCATGGGAATTTACTTCGGCCTAAACACATTGATTTAACCAAAAATCACCCTTTAATTACTGCCTGTGAGTCATACTTACAATAAAACTTTGCAAAAAATTGTCTGATTATGAGATCAGTTTCTGTAGGACTTCCTTCAGTACAAGCGATGCTCAGTTTTGCTGTGACCCTGCCCACCCTCACCAAAACCAACAGCAAAACAGCGCTTGATGGCATCAAGACCAGGCTCCTTACTGGGAGATTTGCCTTGGGACCATACCATGTCCCAGCACTGCAGGCCTCCCACACCTCCTCAATTTGAAGAAAGTTAAACTGAACAAAGATACAGACAATCTTTTCAAGTCAGCTGTACATTTTAAGAGGGAGTGCAACAAATGGTTAAGAGCTTGCTTTAAAGTGATATGTCCATTAAAACGACCAATGTTACTGCAGGGCTGTTCCCCACAACAGGAATTCACTTCATTGAAGTGGAAGGAAACCAGACTTCACAAAACCTTCATTACCATGTTCGAGTACCTCACAACAGACCACCGAGCTGCCACTCACTAAAGTCCCCTGGAAAGGAAGGAGTTGTTAGAATGTTTTCCCTGCAGAAGGAGCCTTTTAGCAAGATGGGTGCTGGCATTAGTCACAACTCAGTTTATGGCAAGGCTGTCAATCATAATTATTCCTACAAATCTGAGTTTTCTCCCCTTCCAGTTACTCTTTAAACTCTTATTTTCAAAATTAATTTCCTATTTCTGGCTTGTCCTACACTATGTCAATTTGAAGGTTGGCTTTTGGACGCTTTTTTAGTTTAAAAGTTTTTCTAGCTGTATTTGTGTAGGTCAAAAGAGTTTTCCAAGTCTGCTCTCTTTCTGAGTGGTGCGTCTTCCAAGACAGCAAATACAGGGTTTTTATAGACTTGTTTTCCTGAAGATTCAGTCATCTGAAATCCAAAATTCTTTAGGAGAAAGATGACCATGTTGATAGAATTCATTGAATGCAAATTAAGAAATTCATAGGCTTGAGTAAGTTAAATAATTTTAAATAGTATCACCAAATGCAAAGAAAAGGCAGGTAGGAAAGAATTTTCACAAATCCATACCTTTTTCCCTCTCCTTTTTGGTGACTTGCTGACCTCAAAAGCTTCTAACATTCATGACTTCTGAAGCCCAAGACTTTTCTCTCACATCTCTCTCCAAATACAGGGCCTAACTTTTGCCTCCTCTTTTAAAACTTTTACTTAGACCCTTTGGAGAGTGAAGTTAACTTGACAGAAGGAGGGTGATGCATCTGGTTGAACAACAGCCACTCAATCCACTCAGTGAAACTATAGTCAGAAGATAATACAAGGTGAAGGGTAAGAGTATGTAATGTGACTAAGCAATTAGGGATTTTCTTCCGCTTCCCCACACAATGGAGCAAAGAGGACCAAATGCAGCTGCTGAATTTCTTGCAGAGAAGAGTGTTCAGTTTCAGAGCAGGAAAGGACTTTGCCTTCATCCACACTGACCAGCTTGAGAGAAAGGAGACAAATGTATCCTATAAAAGGGTATGCCAACCAGTCCTGTCGTGTGGCATTTGATCATACTTGATCATTGAAACTCAGGATTACTTTATAGTGTTGGCTTCTTCTAGAAAAAACAAAGGGAGAAAATGAAGTGTGGACTTCACTACCTGTACTCCAGCAGATTAACATTCATCAATCCTACCCTTCAGGGCCCCCTCCTTTGCTCCCATCACTACTAACTGCAGATGTCAGGGAGTAGCAAAGGCAAAAGGTCCAGGCCCCGGGCGGGCTGTGAGGCCGGGGACCGCGGGAGGGACACTTTGGAATTGCCTGGTGGCCGGCTCGGCCGGCGGTCCGTGCCCGCCGAGGTGTTCGGAGCCGGGGCAGGGCAGTGCCGGCAGCCGAGCGGGGCAGAGCGGGCGGGCAGCGGGGCGGCCGTGCCGAGAGGGGCCGGCCCGGGGAGCAGCCCCTGCGGCGCTCCCGGCACAAGTGCGGAGCGGCGCCCCGGGGCTGCGCTGGCTGCCGGCCCCTCGCCCCTCACCTCCGCGCTCCGGGACGGCCTTTTGGGGCGGGAGGGCGGGAGGGGGTTACCTTTTCTTAGGGAAGTCCCGTCCCTTGCCAGGGAAACTTTTTACGTTCCTGTGCGTGAGAGGCAACTAGTTGCACTCACTGAAGTGCGAGGAGTGTTTGGCTTCTCCCGTACCAGCCTCTTCCTCCACCCACATCACCCCCCCCCCCCCCCCCGCCCCGAATTTCCCCTCCCGTTTTGCTCCGAGTTGCTCTTTATTTGTGTGTGGAGAAAGGGGTGGGGGGGACGACTTGCAGGGGGGATGTTCTGTTTTGGCCAGAGGAACAGTGCAAAAGGGGAGCCTTGGCTCGGAGAGGGTACGAGAATAAATAAATAAGGAGCGGCCCTAAAATAAAGGTAGCGGCATATCCCGGCAGCGAGAAGGTGAGTGTCTCTGACTTCCCCGTCCTTGCATCTCCCTCCCACCCCGTCTGCTCGGAGGTGGAGGAAACGGGTTCCCTGTCGCATGTGCATGTGTCCGTGGAGGGGGTGTGTGCGTCTCCTTGTATTTAGCGTTTATTCAGCACTGTTTTCATGTCGGTTCGATGACAGCAGCAGCAACAACAACAAAGTTGCTGTAAAACAAATGTGATGGGAGGGAGCAGCGGAGCCGTCCATCGCGGGTTAGAGACGAGCTTTTACCCCGGCCCCACGCGAGTTTAACGGCAAAAAAACCAAACTGGTTTTCCGTGCGGACGGGGCGACTTTTTCCACGCCCGGCCGGCCTTACTGCCTCAGTCCAGGTGATGTTCCCTGCTGTTTAGCCCTCATCGCTCTTCTCTGGGAGGCTGCTGGGGTAAGCCCCAAGACAGGAGCAAGCCGCGACGGCTGCCGTCGCATTGTTCCCCGCTTGCGCCTCCCGCCCACTCCCGGTGCGGCGGAAACGGGGGGCCGTGGCTGCGCCCCGCGATCGGCCGGGGGCTGCGGGCCCGCCCAGACTGGGCACCGGGGTCTGCCACCCCCCGGGCTGGGCACCGGGGTCTGCCACCCCCGGGCTGGGCACCGGGGCTCTGCCGGCCGCCAACTCGCCCTGCCGACAGCCTGCCCTTGCGAGGGCCGGCGGCGGGGCCAGCGGCGGCTTGGCCGGAGGCTGTGAGGAAACAACATCTCTGATGGCGGCGTACCCTCCGGACAGAGCGGCATGAAAACACGTAGGGATGGCAGTCCCTTCCCGAAACCCGCGCTCCTCCAGCGAGAGTCCGGGCAGCGCGGGGGCAAGGCATCCCGGCCGGGACGCCGACGGGGGCACGGGCGGCAGCGGCAGAGGAGCCGCCCGGTTCCTCTCGGTTCCGCCGCCTTCCGCCGCCCGCCCTCCACCCCGCGCTGCCCCGGCCGCGCCCGGGGGTCTCCGCTGCCCCCTGCCCCGGGGCGGAGCGCTGCGAGCGTGCCGCGCTCGGGGTGCCGGCGGACGGGGCAGGCTGCTTCCCACTGCTTCCCTCTGCCTCCGGGCCGGCAGCCGTCGCGGGGGCTCCGGCGGCCACTTTTTCGAGTGTCCGAAGGGAGCGGGGACAGGGCTGCCCGTTGTTTTTGTTCCTCTCCGTTTCCTCTCCCTGGGGGATGTCTCTTGCCCTTCCCCTCCCCCGCCCCGGCTTGTTTTTCTTGTGGTTTAAAGACAAAACGTTGCGTTTTCGGGTCGTCCCACCGCGCCCCCGCCCCCGCCGCGGTCTCCGCTCCGCCGGCGGACGGGGCACGGGGAAGCCCCGGCGTGGGGGTCCCGCCGCCTTTTCCCCCGGCGATGCGGGGACTTGTGTTTTGGTTAGAAAGCGTTTCCACGTGGGTAAGCCTTATGTGTTCATGTGTGTGTGTGTGTGTGTGTGTGTGCGCGCGGGTGTGTGCGCGTACTTGATCCGCGAGGAGGTAACAGGATTCTCCGTGTTCAAAACCAGCGGGCTCTTAGCCATTAATCTCCTTCTCCTGTTGTCATTACAGACACTTCCAAAGTCAGATACCCGCGGAGAGCCGCCGGCTGCGTTTCACACGGCGGTTCTCGCCGAGCCGCGGGGGCTCCGCTCCGTGCCCGGCCGGACACAGGGCTGCCCGGGGAGCAGCCCCGCGGCGCCTTCCGCCGGCAAGGGAGAGCGGGATCCCACGGCATCGCCGCTGCCAATCGGTAGTTGGCATCTAAAGTTTCATTTACATTTATGAAAGTGGCGCTCCGAGCCAAGCAGGCGCGGTGCCGCCGGCTCCGTAGCCGCGGGCAGGGCTGGCAGCCGAGCGCACGGAGGGACGCGCTCGCTTCGCCCGTGGCGGTGGGAAATAGCTGGTGGTCACCAAAACCCTGGGACGCACGCTGAACCAGACAAGGGAACGACCTGGCCGGTTCCAGTTTAAGTATGAAGTCATGCTAGAACAGTAAGGAACGAGCATTTGCAGTTTTCTGAGTTTTGTTTTGCGCGTTTCATTTGCGGAGACTAGAAAGCGTATCTAAGGTAAACTAATCAGCAGTTTAGATTTAGAGGGAGTTATGCGAAGAAGGTCTCTTTTCTGTTTGGCAGATAGATTTTCTGGTCTGACCTCGGAGTTTGATGTTAGAAGCCTGTACTTTGCAATAAAGCTCAGGCCGTATCTTTGTTTCATTTCCCTAACACTCAAAAGAAGTTTCGTAAAATTGCTGCGGGTTTGACTCTTCCCCTAGCATTTCTGAAAATGCTGCCGAATAACAAACGCTTGCATACTTGCAATATATATCATACTTTGAGTAAAGTGGAAATATAGACTGACATTTATCTCTCTTCCTGGTGATTCTTTCTCTGTTTGACAGCTAACATTAGCTGGGCTATGTCTTGTACAGGTCTTTTTGCCTTTTTTTTTTTTTATAAGTGCAGTATTTATGTTACCAAATGTTCTTCAACCAGATTTAATAGAAATGAAAGTGGAGTATGTTGACGAAACTTTTATGTATCTTTGTTCAGATAATTTGTATGCACTTATTAATTGTTACATGTATGTGGTGGTACTGATAATAAATTTAGTTGAAGGTTACTCTTTCTGGATTTGTATTTATTAATGGCTTCACAATACTTTGCAGTATAAATTTATTCTGTGTGGATAATGCCAATGGAAGAAATAAACCCTAAACAAGCAGTGTATTGAGTAGGGCATTGGGGGGTTCTTAGTTGCAGTTCCCAGTTAAAATATTTCAAACAAGGCAACTGTAGAAATACAGCTATAGATAGTATCATGTGGCATATTTTTAGCATCTGATGCAAGTGTTAAAGTTTAACTCTTTAAACTTTATGCAACTCTTTAAACTTTATGCAAATCCTAAAATTAATGTTAAACATTGGCATTTGGTGAGGGGAAGGTACCTGTCTGTTTCCTTGATGAACTGGTGGTATTGGATGATGTTTTGTGCAATTCTCCAGTGTTAAAATTTAAAAAGCATTTTACTCTCTTAAATACGCAACTTACCACAGAAAGAAAAAAGAAATTCCTGGAATTTCTGTTGAACGTTCTAGGACACAACTATTCAATTTTTTCTGTGTTATCTTTTTCCTTCTTGAAAGTAGGGATTTTATGAACTCAGAATAAAGCAGGTCTCCCTTTTTATAAGGAGCGTTTATTCAGCATACTTCTATATTGCAGCTGCTGATCATATTTCATAGAGCTGTTAAAGCACTTAAAACCTAAAATTAGGTACTGTCTGGTAGTAAATATTTCAAATCACTCCTTGAAGAAACGGGCTTAAAAAAGAGACATTTTGAAATATATCGTTGAGAAAAAGTAATCTTGCATTGCTTTTACTCAGTGCAATATCAATCTAAATCACTGATTTCAACACAGTGTACTTTTTCGCTAGGTTTTCTTAATCTCCTGGATTTTTATTGTGATTTTATGCTGGCTTTACTTGATATCATAACCAGCTACTTTGCTCAAGCTATGTTTATGATGGCAACGCTTGAATTAACAGGTGTCGAATTAACTTCTAACATACCTGTGCTTCCAGTGAGTATTCTTGTGATACTAAGAACTGAAATGAGAGTTTCCTCGCTTCCTGGTGTGCATGTTTCTGGCTGTTAGTTGCAGAAGGTGCACACTTGCTTTTTTCCAAATTTTTGGATGAGTTAATTTACAGATTATTTACAGTATTTTCCAGTTGGGGGGTGGGGTTAGGTTTGTTTTTTAGTTGAGCATAGGAATACTTGCTCACTAGCTTTCATTTTTGGTACTGTCAGTGTTTGCAGGAAAAATGCAAGCACAGGGACATCAGACTGACAGACATATGTCAAGTTGATCAAGTATTTTTAAAGCTTTTTGGAAGTTCACCACTAAACCAAGTCTGGTAGCAGCAACACTCAGATGTCTTTGCTTTTTTCTTTGTACATGAGAATCCAGTAGTACTTCTGCTATCTGATATATCTTTAATCTTCCTGACATTTGTATTAAAAAATCCCAGCATTTATGGCATGCAACTGGAAGAAAAGTGTTGATATTCAGTCATTGATTGAGAGGTTTATAAGTACACCTAATAAGTGCTATTTTTCTTTATTGGATTTAAATATTGTGTGAATGTGTGTCCAACTTAACCTTTTTCTGTCATTGAAAAGCGCTAATTGATCTTGCTGACCCTGACATAATAGTATAGTTTGATATTCGAAACCTTTCAGCTTTGGCATGGCCTTTTTATCACCCCTGAGATTTCAGGGCATGGTTCTACTGAAGGTATAAACTGCTTCTCTTTGAAAAATTAAATAAAAATGGTTATTAAAAATAAATTATCATCTTTTAAAGTCAGTAGATGTTTTACCTATCAAAGCCTCAGGCTTTACAATATGTATTAAAAACTTTCTGAGGTACTTGTATGTATTAGGTGACATTTTAGACGTTGCTGTACAGAAATCAGATTTTTATGAAATAATTTTTGGCCAATTCCACATTTCTGTGTTGCAGTGTTATTAAATCTGTCATTAAATCACAAGTGGTTAAAGGAACTTGGACGCATTTTGCAATGCAAAAGCTCAGATAAGAAGAGCGTTCATATGTCAAATAAATAATAAAATCTATTTGAAAAGGCAGTAAAACTCACATTTTTAGTCTACATTGTAGTTTGCAATGCTGCCAGAAGGATTGCTTTTGGGATGCCTGTAATATAGGACCTTAAAGGCAAAAGCTATTTTAAAGAATTTTCTTCTTTTTATCTCCAAGCCTGAAAAATGTGTTGAATAACTGGCTGCCTTTTCGTTTTAACGTTAAACAGTGAAAATTACTTTGATGATTGATTATCCTATATTGAAATGTATCACTGGGCAGTCTCAGTCACAGGATTGTATAGGCTAGTCATTAGGCTTTTGAGCAAATTGTCAAATGCTAATGGCTGTCTGAGGAATACTAAAGTTTAAGCATTTTATTTTCAATTTGTTAAAATTTAACTTATTTCTCCAAGGGAAGATTATAATGAATGGTGATTATCTTAAGAGCTTCTCACTCCATAAGCCAGTCAGACTTTTTTGGTTTTAGGCTGTTAGGCTTGGGTAGTAGACACTAAAGTTTGAGTTAGGCTGCAGTTACCATGGATTTGAAAATAATTAGTTTGGAGGATTTCTATGCGTAAATTAATTTGGAGATCTGTGTCTTTTTCCTAGAACTAACTAAATAAATACTATTACAGTGACTTTTCACTGAGCAGCTGTCTGTAGAACTACAGCAGAAGGCAGTTCTGTTGGATGTAATTTAAATGCTGTCTCTAAAGAACTCAGTCTGCCTGGGCTGACTGAATACTCTCTTTGCACTAGGGTTGTGCCAGGCTATACAAAATTTGACTAATTTGGAGCAGAAAATTACAGAAAAGACCTCCCAAGGCAACCTGCAAAATATTCACACAAAGACTAATTTTTTTTGCATAGATGTTAACTTATTAGTTACGTGATTTAGTTAATATGCACTAGATTTTTTGGCAGCATTAAAATGAAATACTATTGTGATGTGACCCAGTATAAGCTCACATTCTCAGCAGTGAAAAATTACTGCTGCCTTTTTTTTTTTTTTTAATTGGGTAGATCAACAAGTAACTAGTCTACTCTTGACATATATATAATTAAACCACAAAAACCTACATTAAAATACCATGGAAGGTCTGATTTAGACCATAAAAGTAAAAGAAACACAGAGCTGAGTTTGCAATTTTTCAAATAATTCTCCTCTATGACTGTGTGTATATAACTATTGAAATCAATGCTGGTGCATGAGGTAATTGGAAACTTAACTTGATGTTTTGTGCCAGATCCTTAGCTGTTGCAAATTGGAATAGGAATGCTGAAATTACTGGAGTGGTCTCACATTATGCCAGATGAGTATCTAGTCCTCTATTCTTAGTTCAGTCTGCTCTTTTGGTGGGGTATTGCAATATACATTATATGTGTGAGATTACATACACAGAGAAGTGATCCTGAAATACTTAGGAAAATAAAAAAGAGAGTTAAGTGCAAATGCCCAAATTGTATTTTTTTTCTTCCTTTCAAGGCATTTTCATACTCCTATGTTCGAACTTTTTTTTTTGTTTCATTTTATACATGACCACAGAAATGCCTTTTACAGTAACTGTACTTTTGAAAATGATGCGGTTAGAAATATTGCTAATTGTCTGTATTTTTTTTTTTTTTAATTCTATTAAGGCAATATTGTTGCTCAAAGAAATGAGTAATTACGTTTTGCTTGTTCAGGGACATTTCATGAAATCCAAGCCTATTCAATGAAAGGCATGAAGTCCATATTAAATCCCATCTGGATGTTTCTTTTTATTCACTGTAGTATATTCCCAGAACATCACAGAAAATGAAGTTTACCTTATTCCCAAGAGAGAGCAGCTAAACCAGCTTCTGTACACTTCAGTTTGTGCATCCTGACATCATGCTGCATACGAGGTCTTTCTTCCAGCTCTCCTGAGTGTCCCAGCATAGATGTGGTCTCACAAAACCAGGCACAGCTCAGGGAGGTTATGCACATTTCCTTGCCAAGTTCTAGCAATGCAACTCAGACTCAACCTAGCATTTCTGTTCTGGTCCTCTTAGCACAGAGAACTGGTAAGTTGAGAACTAATAGGGCTGAATGATGTAGAAGTTTTTGCAAATGCAGTGATTATATTCTGGGATAGGGTCTTGAAAATAATGTTTGTTACCCCAAGGCAAGATTTAAACTATGTTAGGTTTTCCAAATAGGAAGATGAAAGTAATTTTCCACTCAGCCAACCCATTTTTATGCTTATTCTAATCAGGCATGGTAGATGGATGCAATATAATGATCAAAATAATTTTTTTTCGGTTAACTGCACCTTCAGAGAAGCAATTTTTGTGTTCAATGTATAATTTGAATCGTGTGCTCACTGTGCAGCAGTATGTCTGGGGGTTACCTGCAATATGAGGTGTTTCAGCTGAAATGGCTAGGTGATGTGTTCCCTAGTCATTTCTGGTATCTAGTTAGCTATGTTTCAGCTTGTTTTCCAATTTTCTGACTAAATGATAGTCTGATTTCTCCAAGAGCTAGATGAGCAGTCAAATTTTTGGCATGAAACAAATGAAATAGAAGAGTTTGCTCCCTGGTAGTTGTGAAACTGCCCAGTTTTTTGAAGGAAGTCCAGGATTGGAACAACAGCTTGCCTGATGCTGTCAAATCAGAACTAAGTCTGAAATAGTTTGATTTTAAGGTCTGTAGGAACAGATCCAGCATTTTGCTCTGTTTTTGCATCATTACACAGGGGTATTTGTTCATATAAGCATCAATAGCAGTAACCTCATCTGAAGTCCTACCTCCATCTGCGGAAGTTTCCTGCGGCAGAGGACAGAAAAGCGTGAAGCCCTGGTTTCACATTTGGTGGCAGCACTTCTAAAGCAGCCCCTCAGCCCGCCTCTGCTGGCCACTCGTTTAAGTTGGATCCACTCTCGCTGTGGTTCACAAACAGCTGTGCTGGCAGTGAGGCAAAGGTCGGAATGAGTGGCAGCACCCGAGCTGCTGAGCCTGGCAGCGGTGCTGCAGAAATAGCTGCAGAACCACAGTCTCCGTTACCTAATCTGCCACTTCTATTAACCGAAGTGCAGGGTCAAGTCTGTGGGATAGGTGGAATTTTTCAGAATGAAAACATTGTCTACAAAAATCATCCCTTGATCTTTAATCAAAAGGTTGTGTTGATGCAGGGATTATTGACTAAAATCAAAGTAGCTGCAAATAATTGGCAGATACACGTGCAAGTTAAAACAATAGGGAATGTACTGGGGCCTTTGGAGGGGACAGCTGTGATTTTCTTGAAGGAAGTTCAGACGTGATACCAGACGACAGAACTTTTCCAGATCTTTGCACTGCGTCCAAAAGCTGGGCTTGCAGGGAACGGGCGGAGCATAACTCCTCTAGAAGTGGGACGTCACTGCCAAGGGCTGCAGCGCTCGTGACAGGCTGCATTCTTTTATCACTATTCCTGGGGAAAGAAGTGCAATAATTTCTCAGAAGTGGCCATTACATAGCTGTCACTGTAGACAAGTGCTTAATTTATGGCAACTATTTTTTATTAGTCTCCACTGTCACAAAGTATTAACTTACAGGCTATCACGTTCCAAATGCCTTTTTTTATGTTGTTCGCATATAACACTGAAATATGCATACTGTACCGCATCATGGGTTTATGAACACTCAGGCAAGCCAAACCAGTGATATTATTTTTGATGTGAGTACAAGTTTGATTTCCAAAGATAAGTGTAGTGATGTAATAAAGTTCTGTAAGTCTGTCTTGAGTTGACATGACTTTTTGATTAATAAAGTTGAGGGATACAAAATCAACTTGGCACAAATGAAATGGATTAAACGGCAAACTAAAGCATAGATTTCACAAATAGTTACTTGTTAATGAGTCTTTAAAAAGCGTGTTATTACAAAGGGTTTTTCAGGGGGCAATCATCAAATCAAAACCTATTTATTATTTTACCAGTGACACCAAGATTAGTAAGCTCTACAAGAAGTAATACCCTTGATTAGAACAATTGCTGACATAATAAAAGATATTTTTCTTCTTACAAACTTCCTTATACTTCTGTTGTTAGACTGTAATGCCTAAAGTACTGCTACTACAAAGACTGAGGAATGGGTAAATAGTGACGAGAGCAGATTGATGAGAATAGCTGGCTCATTGAGCAAACTGAAAGCAAGCAAACAGTATGCACTTCACTACATGCCAGCAGTTTATTAAAAAAAAAAAACAAATGGAAGCAATAGAATAGACAATGTAGAAAATTATAATGATAGTATTGCAGCCAAAAAAAGGAGCAGAAACTTAAACTAAGTACTCAGCAGAGTAAGAGGGGTTACATTAGCTGTATAGGTAATATGGGTGCATCTACTAATGTAAAGCTATATGCTTTCTTAGCTTTAGAAAGCTTTATAAAATTGGAGGTTTCAGATTTAAGAACAGAGGAGTAATTAAACATTGGAAGATGTTTCTTCTAGGGAATTAACAAATTTTAGTTGATCAAAGGAGAATGTAACATAGTTTGATCACAGCTAATAAATATGTAAATGAGGAAATGTGGTAAAGGATGCATTGTCAAAGTAGTTGTTTTCATTAAAATTTGAGAATACCTGTTTTTTACAATTACTTTGTGTGTGGTATACTTACTGCTGGCTCATAGTAAGAGAGATTTGCCTGTAGGATTGCAAGCTGTTCTGTGGATGCCACAACATTTCAGTTGCCTGTGGGGACTGCTGATGGGCCAGGAGCCGAAATGAATGGAGGCAGCTCATGTGAGGATCAGCAGCATAAAAATGTAGATTACACAGGACATCTGGTATGGGGTTTTGCATTTTCTTTGTGCTGGACAAAGGTGGTACATAGAAAATGTTATACTTTGTCATTGTGTTCTGATGGTTTCAGTTTGACTTGATGGCTGGGGTGCAGCAGTGTTAGTTTTGGTGAGTAATAATTTTTCTGTTCTGTCAGAAAGCACCCAAGCAGGATGCTGGCACCAGAAAGAGTTCTGTATTCTGGGACAGTTCTGTATTCACACTGTTTTCCACTGTTCATGGAATGAAGAAATAGCAGTTTCTAAAATGCAATATTTAGGAGTTACTGTCAACTTTAGTTAAGAAAAACATTTCATTTCTTCTACCAAACCGGAACCAAAATACCCAAGTTTCTTTTCAGTGAGTTTACTTTGTATTTCTTTCTGACATTTCAAAATGTTCCATTCAAGAAGTTCATGTGAGACACTTGGCAGTAACAGGGATAGCAGCTGCTGAGCAATGACTCTCACACCTAAAAAGGATGGGCATGCTGTAAACTTCCTTCTTCATCAGGATGTTTCTAGTATGCCTAGCAAGTAATTTGAACTTCTACAGTAACTCTGATTGCATCCTCATGCTGCTGAATACACTCTTCAAAGTGTGGTATGATTTTCAAAGCAGGTAGGATGAATAGGTATGATGCTGTCACAGCTTTCATGATACCATGTGGCTGGATTCTTTGCATTAAGTTTTTCAGCCTTGTAAAACGGCAGTTTGGTTTTACCTTGTGGATATGCTAATTTTTAGGTTCTCCTAAATTCTAAAATATTTCTGTTCTAGAAATAACCTTTATTGTTATTTTATGCTTATTTTGTGTCACAGGGTTTTTGAGGGTTTTTTACATGCAAAATGTAGATTAGACATGTGGTTTAGGGAGAGGGAATAAGAAATAATTAATATTTTCAAGTTGACAGTGTGTCTTTAAATATTCTAGCTAACCAAGTATAGACTTTCTCTCTCTGTTTCAACGGCTTGTTTATAAATAATTAAAATGTTTTCTTTGGTTTGTTCACAGCTATTTTCTACAAAAAAAAAGGAGAAGAAAATTATCTGAGAAGTTAAGCAAAATGCTCTGTCTAGTAAAAACCAAAATCCTTCTCCCTAAAAAATTCTAGTTGTTTAAAACATTGAAATGGCCCACTAGCAGGAAAATAAAACAAAAATTTTAATTAGAAAATTTAAAAGGGTATGCTTCTATCTGTGGCATCTTTGCATTACTTGTTTGGGTTTTGTTTCTTTTCCCTGGGAACCATCTTTCTTTTCTCTTTATTTTTAGGGGAACACTGTGGGATTCTAGATTAGATTTGTTTACAAATTGAGGCCAGAAACTGTATCAGCATTTGTTTTATTCATTTCTCTGTGGAAAATTCTGTAATTGATTAATTTGGAATGAGAGAGATGAAGTCTGTGTAGCTGCATGCCTTATCTAAGCAAGAGTGAAGAGGTCTCACAGCTGGGAAGCCCCCAAGCATCAGTGGAGTTGTAGCTCTCATCTCAATTTTAGTAATTTCAGTGTGTTGTATGTTGCAAGGATAAGGGAAGTATTGTTGGGGTTAAAATTCTGTATTCTGAAATTCTCAAAGTTATTCATTACACAGGTATGGGATGGGAGGGGTAGGAAGAGTAGGGGAATCAGTTTTAGTCATATTTGGGTACCTGTAAATTTGGAACCCAGAGCAGCGAAAGACAAATGCTGCACCAACATGTTCTTTTACAAAACTAAAGTAAATGAGATCCAGTGCTTGCAGTTGTTTGCCATTTGCCAGGAAGTCTTTTTGTTTCCCCTTTTTTATTTGTTGTTGTATGATGGTAGAACCAGCAGGCAGATCTGTCACAGACCCTTTCTGTTTCTTACCTGGTTCACATACCTAACTGATGCGGGGATATCATCGTCTGTGTTGCTCTGCTTTTTTTGTTTTGGTGCCAGCTTTTGGTATCAGATGGTTTTTTGTGCTATGCCTTGTTTCTACGTCAGAAGTACCTGATGTAGAGTGGCAATTCCATCTTAATTTTTTAAATAAAATGCCCACAAATGCTACACATGCAATGCCACTCTTCAGCAAAATCAGGTCAAGGAAGCAAATTACACTAAACTGACAATTATACAAATATTCATTGAAGACCATGCAGAGTTTGCAAGACTGTGTTTAACAAATGTATAGTGTCTTGCATGAAAGTCAAAAATTTGGTTTGAATTTTGAGGAGTTTTCAGTGTTGCAGTTTGGTGGCATGAATTGTGTCCGCTTTGATTACTGAATTTAATGTCTGGCATGAATTCACGTGCTCAGAAAGGAAGATGGAAATAACAAGCTATGTTACAGTTAAAATTTATTTTTTTTCAGGAGAAGGAGAAGGTAAAAGGAAACTAGACAAGCTCAGAACTGTAAATGTGTGGTGGATGTTGAAGATCCCACGCCTGTTCTTAACATGCATCCTAACCCAAGATCTGAAAATAAATGTTGTGTTAGCAGGAACAAATACTATTTCATCTCCAGCAGGGATTGTAGCAAGACTCTAAATCTAGTAATGTCTGACATCGCACCTTGAGGCTTATTAATTTCAGAAGCACACTTTCTATATACATTAGAATATATACCATATACCCAGCTTAAACATATGCATGTTCTAATGCACATCCATGCTGGATATGTGCTGGGATGAGGACACTGAATGGATCCTAAAGGGTGTCCTGTGCAGCCCCCTCCAAGTAATCCATACACTGTCACCCAGGTATTTACTGTGAAAATGAGGGCTATTTGTAGAGAAAGCAGCTGGGTGGATACATTTGCTTTTCAGCTCATCCTGGAAATTCCTCCTGTATTCCTTCCCTGTTCACAACAGTGTGGCAAAAATAGGGTATTCATCTGTGTTACATTGCATTAATTGTTCTGTGAAATCCCAGCATCATTAAAATTATCCCAAATAAGGAGAAATCTACCTTCTCTGTTTAAGCAATGCATCTTCAAATGCAAATCAATGTAGGCAGGTGCTCAGCAGAACACAAAACCCAGGGAAGACTATTCCATTCCATCAGGGCTTGCTGAAAATGCCTGGAGCTAAAATTGGTGGTACATGATGTTATAGCTTGCTGTCCTCTCCACCGCATACCAAAGTCTCCAGGTGAGGAAGGTGCTCAATTTTTTGGAAGTCACTAACATAGAAGTGGGAACTGGATGTGCTACAAATGCTTCCACAACACTCTAAAACTTCTCTGAGTGTAAAATTCTCATTCTCAGAAAGCTAAAAGTGGACTGAAATCAAACTGATCCAAAGACAGCCATATTTAACCCTCTACAGAGGAGGCCCAAGGAAGGGAAAAAAGTATTAGAAGAAGAGGAAGGAAAAGACAATATTCTCATTAATTCTCTAGACTATGGAGCAAGATTTGTTTCTGTAATAAAATAGGTGTTTTTCACGAGGCTCATATTGCTATCAGATAGTAGATGTCAGCTAATGGAAGGGCCTCAGCTAAACCTAAAGACACATGCAAAATTCCTGAGCCATTTCTGCTTTCATCAAGAATACTTCTGGAATAAGAAAAGTAAAATTTGAGAATTAAAATAATTTTAAAATTCTGAATATATTTCTGTTGACCTGCCTCTTTTCCTCAGGGAAGAATACGTGTCCCTGAAAAGGTCATACTGTCAGGATGGCTTTGTTTGGCTGACAAAGTTGAAGTTCTAATAAATCAGCATTTGGTTTCCTTTTAATTTGGGAAATTAAAAGTATATATTATCTTTTTCAAGATACTTTATTTTATCAAGTATATTTTATCTTTTTCACATTTATATTTTATCTGTTTCACATGAGACTTTCTGAGATAGACATACAGACAACCAGAGGATGTTTTCTTAGGTAGGAAATTACTGAATATTAGATAGGGCCTGTTTGTTACTGCCCATTCCCTTTCCCTTAAAAGAAACAGGTTTCCTTAAAAGAAACAGGTTCCATGGGAAACAATTAGCATGAAATAATCTAATTTAATGAGATTGCAGTGCATATACACTAGTTTCTTGTACTGATTCTAAAGCAATTTTCCCATTACCTGCCTTGCCTAATCTTTCACAGTCTTTT
The DNA here is from genome assembly GCF_035770615.1 of Melospiza melodia melodia. NCBI lineage: Eukaryota > Metazoa > Chordata > Aves > Passeriformes > Passerellidae > Melospiza > Melospiza melodia. Next base: position 33,302,115 of record NC_086196.1, read on the forward strand.
GAATGTGCTTTATTCTACTCAGATGTTCTGTAGGAGTGGTGCAAACCCAAAGTGAAACTTGTCCGAGGGACTGTGAGAGTTTGGGCTCTGGAGCCCGTCCTCACTTACTGGTTCACATCCTGCATTGATTCAGTGGTAGCTGTCAGCACTAAGTACTATCACAGATTGCTGAAGTTGAGCACTAGAAAATAAGAAATTGCTCCATTTGTAACTGCTGCTCTCTTAACATTTTGACTCCCAACCTGTGGCTGTGACAGAAATTGGTTCTTTTTTGTAGCTGAATGCATTGTGTAAACCACAGCAGCATTCTTCTGCTAGACTCATTACCAACACGTTTTAAAATGTGTAAAACAGTATAGTATATTTGCCTGGGAACATGAAATTTCTGAACTATATTGCCAGAGCATCACATGATACAGCCTCGGAAGAACTAGGGAGCATGACGTGATATAACCTCAGTAGAAGTAGGTATTCTTTAGACAAAACAGAATAAAAAGAATGTGACAATGTGCCCAAGACTATTGTAATGTGAAAAAATGTGGTAGAAATTGAGGACAACGCTCTCCCTGCCCCTGAATTTCATTTCAGAAGACCAATTCCTAGTGGCTGAAGAGAGGACTTTTCTTCCCAAGTTTTTGTGTTGAAGGGAAATGGGGGAGGTTTTTTGTCTGATGGCCAAACTCCTCTTCCATGTGATGGATTTTTCTTGGAGATCCATATCCCCATCTGGCCAACTGGGGGGCCAGAGGCAGCCTCTGAGATACTCTTGGGAAACTTCAAGTGTTTTAAGGCTGGTTTTTACCTGTGGCTCCCCAAGCTTCACATTCTATCTTGAGCTTGTGGAAGTTGCAACCCAGGATCATAGCAGACATCCCATAGAAAATGAAATTGCATTACATTTTCAGTCATTTATAAAGCAGTGTGCAGCAGATCCTCAAGCAGTTTACTTTCTTTAACTTATGTGTGTATCTCTGGAAGGAAACACATGTTTCTCCTCATGGTCAAGTCCTGGAAGTCGCAGTTTAAATTTGATGAAGTGTTTTATTCCCCCAGATAAAAACAAATAAATAAAAAATTAAATTTAAATGCATTTGTTGATGAGGAAAGTCAGGAATCCTCCTAATTAAGACATTTCTTAGAAAGGTAAAATTTTTATCTGGGAGCATAAAACACTTCATCAGTTTTAAAGCCACATCTGCACATCTGCAAGGAGTGGGTAAAGAGGAGAAACAGGCATTTTTCTTCATTCTGGCTTGTCTGTGAGTTTAAGACTTTTAACAACAGTTTTAAAAATATTTAAACCCAGTTAGAAACACTTGTAATATAGTAGGGATAAAAGTGCCCTCCCTCCCTCTGTTTTTAATCTGGTTCTCTTGATGGAATAAACTACAAGGTTGAATTGGTAACTGGATTATTGCCTCATAAAACAGCACGAGGTTACTATTATCCTTTAATTTTATATCTTTATTAGGGAGTAATGTTGGTCTTATTTAAATCACTGACTTCTCTAATGGTTTTTCTCCCCTTTTACAAATTTATAAAACTAAACCCTAAAGGATTTGGTCTAAGTGCAATTGGCATAACTACCATTATAAAAATTTTTCTGTTAGCAGTTGGTTATAATCAGCTGCTTTAACTGGGCTCAGAATGAAGCAGAATTTAGCTGTTGATAGGTAGAATAATACTGATAAAATATTATTTCTGAATTTTATTTCAAAAAGCCCCATTTCCAGTAAGGACTTCTGAATTTTGAGGCAGTGTAAAGATGAACAGCAGTGCCCTGGAAACTTATAATTTAGCACGTTTGTGCAAATGATATATGAAACATATTTTGTATTTCTACAAAGACTTAAAGAAGCTTGTCTTTGTCTTGAAATTCAGTAAAGTAACTTTAAAATTCATGAAAGTTGGTCTTTTTTAGAAGGCGACTAATACAAGTGGCTTATTTAATGATGCATTCCAGTGAATACACCCACCTGAATTTTGGAACACAACACATACTGTGGGTGAATCATTGGCAGTTCTTAGTAGTAAAACTCCTATTGGATTTGTGTCATCATGGTGTATTTAAAATTTTGATACACTGGATTCATTTTTGGAAAAATGTGACATCCATTGGTTGATCTCAGGGTACTTTGATTAAGCAACCATTAATAGGGAAAGAAACATGGGTCTGTCTGTTCTGGTGTAGCTCTGGAGCTGAGTTATAGTTGGGTTTTATACAGAAAGTGAAGAATCTGCCACCTTCAGTGCCTGACTGACAGAATTAGAGCATTTGCTGTTTGAATGCAAGCCAGGTACTGACTTTTCAGTCAGTATACTTAGAAACTGGTCAAATAATTTGCTGCAAATTTTGTATTTTGACCATTTTTTTCTGAGAGCAATCTTACCAGTGCAATAACATGAACACACTACAACCTTTTAATTAAATCAAAGCAGTTTTTAAGATACTAATGGAATATTTTAGTATCAGTCAGAATCATCACTGTGTTTGCAGTTGCCTCCTTTGATTGGGACTGCTGCAGGCAATGCCATGTAGAGCTGCTTTCTCTTAAAATATCCATTGTTCATGGCAGGCTCCTTTCTGAAAATTGCCTATAGTGGGTGTTTTAAAGAAGCCCTTCAATTCCTCTTTTAGCTTCATTGAACAAAGACTGGAGAAGATATTTACAAATACAGGAGTGTTGGCTCCACATTGACCAAAAAGTAATGGGAAGTGATTATAGTTTTGCTGAAGGCATTGTGAGGGAGGACATTGATGTCTTGGATCCCTCTGAAATTGAGAGGATACTAAAACCATTTTGAAAAGCATGAATTATTTTCAACTGTATGATATGGTGAAATACATGCAACATGATTTTCTTGAAATTTGTCTTTTCCTTATGTAACATCATGGCAAAAATTAGTGAAGTGTGAATGAAAATAATTTTGAAACCTAGGCAAGAGGGAAGAAAGAGCGTGTCATTTGGTGTCAGGAAAAATCCAGGTGAAACTTGAAAGCAAGGTAGACTGAGGCTGTGCATTTGTGTGTGTTCTAGAAAATATCTATGCGAAACAAAATTACTTTTGGGGATTAAGTGGAGGTATGGCAAGTAAGTGGCACTTGGGATTAAGAGAGGAGATATTCACAGGGCAGTGCAGGGCAGTGGGTGAGAATATGTGGCTTGTTCCACATAGGTTCCATGGGTCAGGTTCCTTTCAAATACTCTGCAAATGCCAATACAGCTGTCCATGTTTTACCCTTGGTTGTGTTTATTAGTGCTTGCAGGTCGGAATTTAAAACAGAGATCAATAATATGTTTATATTATTGAGCACAGTCCATGGCAATTCCTTGTGGTGCCTTCTTGATAAACAAATCTAGGTGATATTGATAAGCAAATCCAGGATGTTTGGGTTCCTTAATATGTGTGTTTACATATTGTTTTTTTTTTTAATGTAACATGAGTTTTGGTTAATGATGTGATTATTGCATATATTAAATATCTCTGTCACATTTTTTTTTGTTCTAAATGATGCAAATTTGCTTAACTCCAAAATGGATCTTTTCTGAGAATGGAGGTTGTAAAATAATGGTGTGGCTTTATAGTTAGGGCTACCATGATCATTCACAGGCAGAACTGGAAAATAGAATTTTCCTATTGAAGACCTCCATATTTGATGAGAATGATTCACCCTATTAGAGAAGGTATAGACATAGCAGATAATTAGTATAATGTCTCTCATTTAGCACTTTGTAGGGAGCCACTTGTTACAAACCACTTTGTGTATTTAATTTAATCCTAAAGAAATTTAATGAACCTTAGAGAGGGGACTTCATGCTGATAATTGCATAATAACCTGTTTTTATGTCAGACACTTAATGGCTAAGAGGTTATCATTAAATGTGTATTAAGCAGTTCTGTTCTATAACTGTCTTTCTAAGATGTTCTCTCAAGGGTTATCATTTGTTGACTACTTAAACAGCTGCCTGTATTCAACATTTTAGCTTCTTTATTGATTTGTTTTCGGAGCTATTTTTTCTCTTGAAGGAGTCAAAGAAAAATCCCTGTTTCTGTTGGTATATTTTAGATAGTTCCAAGAGTAATACTGAAAGTGTTGAAACACTTTACATGAAAATAATCTTCATGTGGGAACTTTGCTTTAGGTTTTAGTGAAACCATAACCTCAGTTACGGTGTTTGTTAATTGCAGATTTGTTTTAGAAGTGAGGACCATAGATTAACATGTTGTTTTTTAATCTTCTCTTTTAATTTAGACTACTGAGCTGTAAATTGAAAGGAAAATAATTTCTGCTTGTGGAGGAAAAGAAAGGTGAATGACCTCAATGGAAGACTCCCAGGATCTAAGTGAACAGTCAGTAAGTATAAATGTTGCTAAATTGAATGGAATAAATTGAACTCTGTTCAACCAAGTTGTGTGAAAGGATTTTACTTTGGATTTGAAAATTGTAGTAAGATCTGGGGAAATCTTCTGAGTTCCTAGTTTTAAACCTTTTAGTTTGTACATTAAATGGTAAAAGTGGTTTTAATCTTTTTTTCCCTGTTGAAAGAAACAAGATCTTTGTTATGTAAAATTTTGCTGAACTACAATTGTTAGAGGGATATAATTAAGCTGCATTGGAAGAATAAAATGTTAGAAACGTTCACAGTGGTATGCCTTGTTCAAATAATTGCATTAAAATGTATGTCCATAGTGGTCTGTCAGTTTTTCCAAATCAAGGGTTACCAAAAACAGAAGCAAAATATTTCAAATGGTCAGACTGGCAGATGACATACACTAATTTTTTTCAGGATTCTCTTGGATTTCAAGGAGATTGTGAGAATTGGTAGTCTATCTCCCATCCCAAGTCAGAGACAGATTCTTCTTTTCACTGATAACATTTCTGGGAAAAATGGGGTGGACATTTTTTCTCCTTATCTTTCTTATTTTTCCTTGCCTTTAAGGATATCATCTTCAGATCTCCTCACCACCAGACTACAGTTCTGAAGGGACAGCAGGCTCTGAGCAAATTCAAAACTGTCTGGGCTTGCCATCCAATGTATTGGGCTTTACAGCATCTTAATTTTCTGCTGTTTCTTACTACTTAAATAGGGACACATTTTGCCAGTACCATGATCCCTACGATTCTCAGCTTGGACTTAGTGTACTAAAGATGAACAAAGGGATTTAGTATTTCTATTTCTGACATGCTGAAGGAGGCTATCCATGCAATAAACTTGAAAAGTCTGAATATATATATATATATATTTTTAGAGACTTTTATGGGTAACATAAGTGCAAACAAGTGGGAAGAATTGCAGTGTTTCTAAAATGTCAGTAATTTTCTTTAATAAGGAGTACTTTGCTCCTGGCTGGGTAGCTCCTATCTGAGACTTTATCTTGGACTAGAGTTTTATTACTGATTTTAAATGGTACAGGACTGGAAAGTCTTAACAGTGTCTTAAATCCCCATGGTGGCACTACCTGGGACAGCTGCACATATTTATGTATTTAAAGTGTTCCCAAGCAAAACTTTCGAGCCTGTAAAAGCTACATGGCTTCATAATTTAATAAAGTTTTATAAAGTTCATAAAAGATTAGGCAGAAGTTCATCTCTTGTAGTCTGTGAAACACTTTTTCTGTGGAGTATTCATGGTGTGGTTATTAGCAGGAGGTAGATGAGCCAGTTTAGCTTACTGAACAAACATCTTTCCATAGTAGTTAAAATGTTTTTGCAACACTGGATGCCTGATAAATACATATTTTAGAAGCAATTTTATGACCCCATCATAGTATAATCTCTGTAGTATTTCTCATAATTCCTACATGGTTTTATGCTACATGTGAAAATGATCTGCAGATTGCAAATTGAGGTGAAATCTATGCTGTGTTGCCTATGAAGGTGGTGTTTGCTGTCTTTATGCTAGTATCACAGAAAGTAAAGATTCCAGACAAGTTTATTCTTCTTACTCTTCACTAACAGTGTCAGAACTTGAAGGTAATGGGTGGGAGAGCCATTTCATCACTGCCTGTATCCAGGTGGGCGCTGAGACTAAAATGTCACCTAGAGCTTGGGCACTGTCTTGGGAATTGTGTGAGGCCTGTCTGCCTAGAGCAGGCACTAAGCCTTCATTTCCCAACTTCAAAAGCCATTTCACTGTTACATCATGGTTAAACTCCTCTCTTAGCCAATTTTCAAAAAAGAAAATAGCATTTCTGGCTTAGTTCCTTAAAAGCCACAGGGCATGTCTGTGGGCTAGAGATCTCAGGAAGCAGGAGGCTTTGGTGGTTTAAACTCTAAGGTATCAGATGGATCTGCTTGAAGTGCAGCTGTGCTGTTTTGTACTGGTTAATGCATTTTATACTGGTTAGCTCTGGGCAGTTTCTGCCCATCAGGCAGGATTTCTAATTCTTGATGTGTTCAGGGAGCACAAGTACTTCATGCCAGCCTCAAAATTTCTTTTGGGAGTTAAATGCATAATATTTAGATCATGAAAATTCATGGAGCATAAGGACCTAGCCTCTGTTGCATGTGTACTAGATTGTGTGAATAAGCATGAATGTGAGACCTGTGCTCAAACTTGTGCTGATGCCTTGGCTTCAAATAGTTTAGTGCTTGGTTACTTTAAAGACTGCCTTTCTCTGCAGCTGGGATGGGTTAGAAGGTATTTGCTTTTGCATGGTGTGTTTGATGGACAGTTGAGTTTTCTGTAGAGAAAGATTCCTTTATTGGATTAATTTCCCAGGGAATTCTGTTAAAGAATCTTTCATCCTTGGGTAAAGAAGCCAGGCACAGTTCCTTGGTATAGTGAACAAGAATAATTTTCAGGTTTTTATTTAAAGAAAGGAAATTATTCTAACTTTTGAGAGTAGATCATCATCCTGAAGCATGATATACTGTAGTGTAGCTTTTATTCTGACAGTCTTCAGTCTAAGTTTTAGATTACTATTATTATTTTAACTCAAAAAAATACACCAATAAGAAATGATTGGTTGTGTGATTCCTGTCCTGAAATTATATCAGTTAGGTGAAATTTATATGATCATACCTAAGAGCAATTTCACAGCATCCCTGTTGCCACATGAGAAATAAATTAATTCCCTTTTGTCTCAGTACAATGACTGCATGACCACATACTGCTTCAGGAATCTGTGCTACCCTGTTCTCAGAGCCTCTGAAGAGTTGTTTTTGACTGAATTGAGCAGCTGCTGTTTTCTGAGATGCCAGTTTGAGTAGATGTAATATATATATATACACACATATATATATATACATACACATTATGTCAGTAATTTATTTGTTTTTCCTATTTTTGACCAGAAGTCAGTCTACTTGTCTAATTGTTGTGCTGTAGAGCCTCTGTATTGGGAAACCTCTTGTGCCCCCTTTCCTCTGCCTTCCCCTTGTTGGCAGAGGTGGGGGAATCAAGTCTTAATCATGATCATTTAGCAAGAAGAAGAGTCAGAATCAGAATACAATTTATTATACTTTGGCTTTCCTGTCTCTACTCACAAGTGAATAGGTGAATGGCTCTATTTTGAAGACCAGCAGGAAAATGATGCAATCTACTATCTGATGCAGAGGTGAGCTGGGATCCATCAGGTGCAGTGGAGATCCAGTGGATCCTTGCGGCTGGCATGGAGCAGTCTGGGATGGGGCATATCATGCTACTGTACTTTCTAGGGTGGGTATGTGTCCAAAAAAGCTCATAACTCTCTTTTCCTTTCCAGTTCAGATGCAGAATATATTTGTACATCCGTGTGTGGAATTTTCTTTTAATTTATGGGAAGGCTCAATTCTGAGTGAAAAAGAGGAAAATAGTAAGACATGTATAGCATAGATAGAAGAAAATAACCAAATGATCCTTTTCATTTTCTGGTGTGAGGTTTGTCATCAGGTGCAGACTACAACGTACCAAGTGAAAGAATACTTTAAACAACGCCAATAGGTCTTACATGGACAGGTGGAGCTATGTTTAAGTTCTGTTTGTTTTGAAATGGAAGAGAAGGAAATTTTACAGATCTTGTATTCATGAAGAGTCTAGCAATAGAGAGACAAAAGTTTTTCCAGACTGGTCTTGGAGATGATAAATAAAACTATAATTTTTTAGCACCTAAATAGATCTCTGCCGTGCTTTGGTATAGCAGACAGACTTGGGATTTTGAGAACTACCAGTTTACATTCTTTATTTTGTCTCTTTTAGTCATCACTTTCTGTTCAGTTTGTATTAGTAGAAGAAGAACAATTTGGCTGCTAACTTGCTAGTTTAGGGTTTCAAAGGGCCTTATTAGAAACTGGTGTAATTTCATCCCCTGGTCCTTTTATATAACAGCCTGCTTATTTAGATTACTTCGTTTTAACCTAGAATTAAACAATAGATTGCAGTGCTGTAGGACAGGACACTAGCAGATGTGAAGCTAAACCCGAGTGAACAGGTTTTTATTTTTGTGACATTTGGACAATCATCCCCCTTGTGCCCTGGGTAAGTTATTTGTTTTTTATCAGATTGTACAGACTGTTATATCTGTTACTTGCATGTATGGCCCACTTGCAGATGGAGGATCCTTGGCAACCTTTTTTGGACAGGGTTTTTTCCCGTTTTTGTTTTGTTTTAATGTGTGAAGCTGTCAGATGTGATCCCTTTGCAGATCAGTTTTCAGCTGCAGCTACTTCTCTCTTGCATGAGCCCTGTACCTGCACCATTTAATCTTCCCCACATCTGGGGTGGGCAGCCTGCTAGCACTTTGGCTGGAGCTCATTGCAAAGAAATAAAAATTAGTTTTAACTCTTTACTTGAATTTTAAAATGCTTTGTTTCACTGTACTGCATTGCAGCAAAGCATGTTGTGGTTGCTATCTCTGTTATATCAGTATTAGTAGGACTTGGAATATTACAGGCAATTCATCTTCTCAGGTTAGTGATGTAGCTTGAAAGACTTATCTGGAAGTTACCTGGTCTAGCTGCTGGTCATGAAATGATGGCAGTATGCACAAATACTTCAGTTATGAAAGCAAGGAACATTTAAGATAGGGAAGTAAAAAAATTATGAATGTAGTAAGAAAAAAATAGTTTTCTTCATATGTGATTATTTGCTTTTAATTAAAATCAGTCATTGAAGAAAAATGCCATAACTTCAACTCAGCTGTAATAGAAAGTAGTAGAAAACCAGGCTGCTTTTTTGAAGGTTTATTTCAGAGTATTATTGAGAATTGCTTCGGTATTTTACTACCTCCATTCTACAGACACAGTAACTGGCACAGAGAGGCGGTGTGCCATAGAGGATCCAAAATTGTCACCCAGTTTGAATTACAGTAAATAAAGAATAAAATGTAATACCATAATTCCTTGTCTCTCATCTAATAGGTATTTGAGGTAGAAACATAAATGTTGTTCTGTCTCAGCTGTAAGACTTTTTACATATGACATAACAACTTCTATGAACACACACTTTTTTTTTGCTCTTTCCTTTGTGCTGCATCACCTCAGCATTCTGTTATTTCTGTACAAAAATCCACCACTGTTAAATTTGAAGGCACTTTTTTTCAAACTATGTAGTAGTTTTATATATATTTTATTTCTGTCATTTCCCAAATGGGACAGACCAAATGAGACAGCACTCAGAAGCAATTAATGCATTTTGACATGCAGAATAAACTGAGTAGACTTTTGTGTGGTGTGAATTGTGTATCATTGGAGAAATAGTTTGGCATGAAAGATACAAATGTTCACTGTGGACATGCATGTAATAGAAATATTCATTTTTTCTGAGTTGATTAATATTCTAATTTGACAGCACATTGCTTTAACAGCTAAGTAAGCAATCTCTTAAAAATGTATCCAAGAGAATTCTACAGAATAATATCCATGGCTTGTAAACTTGCAAGATGGGATGAGAAGAGGGGTTGGCACAGAAATGCTCCTATCATTGTCACTGTCATGTTTCCTCTGGTTCAGCTCTCTTCCTGTCTCCTGAAAGATGTTACTGTGCCAGTATCAGAGGTTTAAATGGAAAGACACTGTATGGGCTTTATTTAATAACAAGGAAAACCAATAAAAGAAAGTGTTCTGCTGTCACACACTGTCCTTGGACTGCTGACAAGGACTGACACATAGCTACTATATAGTTTGTTATGGATGGTATTTCTGGCTCCAGAGAGGCCCCAGACTAGAATTTTAGGGATAGAACTACTTGGGAAAATGGCCATTGCCATAAGCTACATGAACTTTGCTCAAGGTAGATGCCATCTTCTGCACAGGGTCTCCAGGGTTCCTGGAGCATGAAATTCTCTATTACTGGTGATGTAACAGCCCTGATGTGATATGGATAACAGAGGTGACTTCTATTGTATTGTAACAGATAACTCCACTAGAAAAAATAACAACAAAAATTTGCAGGTGGAAAAAAATTGTCAAGGCCTGAAAACAGGGCCAGCTAGACCTTCTTTGACTCTTCTACAAGGAGCTGTTCACCTAAAAAAAGGTTTGTATCTGTGCAGGCATACATGCATAATTTGGAACATGTGAGTCAGTCTAATAAAAGTATTATCTCTCTCTATAAATGATGCTTTTTTAGAATAAATCAGAATCTGACAGATACATTCCAAGTTCGGCAGACAAATTTTGCTTGTAGGATATGATACTTGTTCAAGCATTTAAAATACCACATTTATAAATACTATACTTCTAATTGATTTTAGTATTTAATTTTAACTTAAAATTACTCACAAAATTTCCAAAAGTGTCCACATTTGACATATTTGTGAATGCAAAATGGAAATACAAGTTTCATTAGCACAGAGATTGTACATCATCTTAGGCTTCTGATTTTGACAGTGTCCAGGTGAAGTTAACATGTTCAGAAATACTTTCTTCTTCAGTAAAAAGGGGTCAGGGTTTTGTAATGAAAGCAAAATATTCAACAAAATGACAGTAAATCAATCTTCTCTAGCTTTTTCATTTTGCAAGGCTAAATGCCCAGTGCCTTCATGCCTATTAAATAACTAAGTCTACATTTTCACATGAGAAGTATAGTTTACACTGAACATACATTAGGTTTCTACTCATTTGATTATTATAAAAAGTCCAGATGCAGCAGTGCGCTGAAGAATGTGTGGGACTATGGGGATGTGATTAAGCCCACTTAAATCAATGGGATTTTTCATGTGCTTTAAGTTAGGCATGTGCTTAAATACTTTTCTGGAAAAGACTTGGAAATACAGTACAAAATAAAGGCAATAATTTCAGAAATATTTTACTAGCAAATACATCTGAATGATTTGTGGCTGCAGCTAATATTTATTCAGCATCATGTAACAGTCATGGTTTCTTTCTTCTCCTTATAGTAGCTTTTATCGGAGCTCTACCTACATATCCAAGTGGTTGACTTGCAAATCAACTTGTATTAAAAAAGAGAAGAATGACAGGGAGAAATATGAAATAATTTTTAAATAATAAAATTATGCTAGGCAAAGAATCTAATTTCCTATTTTATAAAGTATGTCTTAAACATACTGGGCACATGCAGACCATTAAACCACACTCACATCCTTGTCCTCTCTTATATTTGGTTAAATCTTTAGCAATGTGAAGAAGATGTTAAAATCAAAGAAATGTTTTGGCTACAGTGAATGGAAATAGTTTTGCCATAATATAACTTAAGGCAGAATTTTTCCCAGAGGGTCCCATTGGAATAGCAATTTGAAACTCATGTTGTTTATTTATTTATTTATTTATTAGTTAAATAATTTATTTTAAGAATTGTTCATGCTCCTCCATGCTCTTGAAAGCAGCACCTAATGCTCTATGAGAATATTGTCATGGCAGCATCCTTTGCCTTGTGTCAGCCCTTGGACGTGAGCAGGGGTTGTGCTTTAGTCAAAGAGGTCACCAACCCAGCTATGAAGCAGCTTGCATCTGGGAGACCCAGAGGTTTGTGTTGGAGTGCTGCTCTTACAAAGGCAAGCTCTAGGGGAGAAACTAAGAAACCAGGTGTGTTTAAGGGAAGGCTTAGAACAAACCTCTTCTTAAATGTGGCAGCAAATCTGGTTTATCGTATCTCTCCCTTTCTTTTTCGTGTGTGTTAACAGCAGAGGAATGAATGTTAGCTGACCATGATTTTTTGATTATTTTTGGGTTTTTTTGTTTGGTTGTGGTACTGGAAGCAGTGACTAATAGGATTTCTGTCATGAAAAAGAGCATCTTTTGTAGCACAGGTCTTTATTGTTCCTGTTTTTGTGAAGCCTTACTTGGCTTTAAATTTTTAGTCTTTGGTCCTGGGCCACATGAAATTTTTCTTTATTTGATTCAGTCAAAGTCTACAAGAGAAGGAGCTAAAGAAAACATCACTTATTTCTGAAATGAAAAAGAATGTTTATCCTTTTTCAGTTAGCAATGCTGTTAAAAAAATTGTAACGGTTTTCAAGTTTCAGTTTGGCATGAAGTCACCTTCCCTGTGGAACTTCTTATGGCTTGCAGAGAAATGTGCTGGGCCACCACCTGACCTTTTGGGGATTCACACAGTAACAGCCCACAGCCTGGGAGCCTGGTGGTGCTGGACAGGGCAGTGTAGTTACTAAATTCCATCCAATAAAATGTCAAACCATGCTTGTAGTCCAAAGTCCAGTAATCTGTGCTTTAACTGTTTTCAGGGATCCTTTTTACTGACTCTGTGCAAATAGGATTTGTGCATTTACCTGCCCATATAGGATCAAGGGTGAGAAAGAACTTCTCACTAAATGGTGATCTTCACAGTTAGGAAAACCTCTTCTTATTCTTTTTTCCATTCATTCAAAGATTCTTATTCTGTAAAAATTCTTCCAGCAGCCTGTGCCTTGAATGCAGCATGTTGCTTTCCCAGCAGTTCAGGCCTTTGCTTGAGTGGAATGGGCTGTCACTTCCTCTCCTCCTTTTGGATTTGTTTTCTTTCAGTTGTGAAATTAACTTGATAGTATGACAATTTTTGAAACAGTGAAATTAAAATAATTCCATAATGAAATGTGTGAAGTATTTCTATCATCCAGTGGGTTTTACCATCAGAGGGAGCAGTGTTTTCTGTAGTTAATGGTTAGTTATATTGGTATTCTCTGTTTTGCACCAACCACTATTAACTGCATTTATGTAAACAGCCTGACCCTGACAGGCCCTGATGCTTTAGGGGCACCTGAGCTTCCCTTGCTTTCCCTTGCTTGCCCTGGTTGCCATGGACCATTCCAGGAGGCTTTTAATTTTGTGAACCAGATTCACTCAGCCTTCACTGCACTGGACACAGGAGCCTCTGTTCTCAGGGAAATGCAGCACACAGGAAGAGTGAATGCTGTGCACAGTCAGTCAGATGCTGCATACAGGGGTACAAGTGTTCAGGACCTTGAATCCAGCTGCAGTTTCCCTTCACATGCATTTAATCAGTTTCTAATACACACCCTGGGCTACTGGTTATCAGCTTTCATTATCTATCTACTTACTATCTATCTATCTATCTATCTATCTATCTATCTATCTATCTATCTATCTATCTATCTATCTATCTATCTATCTATCCATCCATTCATCCATCCATCCATCCATCCATCCCTCCATCTTTCTGTATGTACTTTTTCTTGCATGTAGCAATAGTGGTTGAGATAGTGCTGGAGCTTTGGTGGGCTATGGACATGCAGATATCCTGCTGTTTATCCTGTGGTCTAAGTGCTTTTCTACCATGTTCTCAAATTCATTGCCCAGGTTAACAGCTTTGATAATGAGTTTTAGTGGGTTTTTACTGCATCAGTGTAAAACTGATGATTAACTTGTAGCCTCTGTAGTGTAGCACCTGCATCTAGAAGTTTCATAAAAATAAAACTAATTTTATCCCCTTATCCCATAGCTTTGAGGGTGCAAGAGTGAGTTTGTAATTTCAAATTGAATGCTTATTAGTAACTGTAGTAAATGATAATTTAAACCATTCTCCTTGGGACATCACAAGTGAAAATTATAGGCTTTCAAGAAGCTGATTCCATATTGCATTTCATGCATAACTTGCTTTTAAGTCAAGGAATCCAGAGTTTAATTAATTGAAGGAAAAGTATACATTTTCCTTGCAAGATAATAGATTTAATCTGAAGATAACTGCAAATTGAAAGTAGAAGTAGAGGAAATAGTCCTTGTAGGATCAAGGGCAGTTATGTGATGCACCATTGGCTGATTGTTCATAAACCCTTCAGTTCTTTCTTCTTAGTACTAGGGTTCAACGATACTCAATTTTGATAAAAGCAAACACATGAAGACTTAACATTGACCTGAACTTCCCAGATTGAAATAATACCTAATTTTAAATTTAGCAGGGTAGAATTAGCTAGCATTTTGAGAACTTTATACTGAACTATTTACTGAAAATCTCTCAGTTCATGTAATTAAACTCTATTTTAAAACATGTCTATGGAAGCAGATGTATTGCAAAAACACTTCATCTGCTTTTCTGATGCTGCTGGATATCTTCTGTTTTAGACATTAACCATATAAAGAGTTCTGTTGAAAGTCCTGGTGTTGAGCTGTGATAAATAAAACTGAATAATTGCTTAACAAGACATCCTATCAAATATAATAAATTTGAAGAAGTGACTTGTTTCCAGTTGATAGTCTATAGATCTGCTTTATATTTTTGTCTAAATACCTTTGTATTGATGAAAGAAGACTTAGAATATAGGCATTTGGAAAATTTTGTAGCAATGCAGCTGTACTCAACCAGTTACATCTACAAAAATTGAATGCAAATCTAGAGCCTGATTCCAACGTAGTTATGCAGCTGTAAAATTTGCCTATTGTTGAAAGCCCATCAGTAGGGTGTCAAGCAGAGCTGCCATCCAAAAAGCTTATGTCAGCAATTCAAAAGAGTAGGAGAAAAAAAGTATGTTTAGATTGTGCTAATTACTGCTTTCATGTTCTGTGGTGTATGGGAAATTATGTATTTTTTCAGACAAGGAAATCTTGATGTGGTCAACATGCTCAAATATATAATAATAAAGCCCAGACTATAATGGTCAGGAAACTTGTACTACATGCTCCTTAATGGATGAATGAATTTCTCATGCCTACCATGCAGGTCAAAAAGCCCCCAGTAAAATTTTATGTCTACATTGAGTTCCATTTGTAACTGGTCTTGCAATAATATTCAGTCATTACTGCAGATATGACCTGATTGTGGATCTGCAAATCAAGCTGCAAAATTCAGCATGCTTACCTGTAAGAGTGTGGAGCTGAGAAATAAATGTAATTATCCCAAGGGCAGTGCTGTATTCCTTGCTGTCTGGTTTCACCTAACATGATGTGCACTGAAGAGAAAAGATGCCAGATGGCTGGGAAAGAGCTGCAGCCCAGCTTCTTTAAAATCACCAGTTACAGAAATCCATCTGGCATATGCCAAGAGCAGGAGCTGACCAACTTGCTGTCCTGTGATTTCCAGCAGTCTCAAGGGATGTTCTTGAGGTATTGAGTCAATATGTGATGCAGTGCCCAACCAGGAGCACTGGAGCATTTCAAAACATCTGAAATTTTCAGCTGAATGCTTCACAGTCCTCAGAAATTATACTTGCTCAAAACATGGTTTCAGAAAAAGATAAGAAAAAATATCAACATCTGTAATACTTACCTCAGTTCTCTTGGAAAATTTACATTTTCACAGAGGAAATCATCAGTGGAGAGTATACATAGGAATGCATGGGTTATGGGTGATTATCCTGCAAATTTTCAGCGCTGAAAGAAAGCAAAAGATGGAAAATAGCATCCATGGGGAAAAAGATAACCAACTGTGTAAATGATGAGTGTGAGGATACTTTGACCAAATATATACAGTAATGTAGAAAAGTAAAATGCAGCCATGCTGCCTGCTGGGGTGAATAATACAGACAGGGCTCCTTGGATATTGGTTTCACTAAGCCACTGTGTTTGCTCTTCATTTTTTATACTCTTCAGTGCTTCTGCTGTAGCAAAACATCAAAGTGCCATGACTGAGGAATACTTGAAAAATGGAATATATGTCATCTAGGAGAGGCCATTGGAACACTGTCTCATGTTTGGAGCTAACTTTGTTCCTAGTATTCCCTTATCCTTTACTAGTAGTTGCTGGGAGACAATGGGAGAATAAGTCCCTGCTATTCTGCTGCTGCTCAGTGGTAGCTTTTGAGCTTAATCTTAACAAAAAATGTATCGCAGACAATCAGACCATTATAAAAATCTTGAAGCTCATTAGAGGCACAAATCTATTAATATATGCTGAGAAAATATCCAGCTGCTTAATCTTTATTTTAGGGTTTTTTGTTTGTTTGTTTGTTTGTTTGTTTGTTTTCATATCTTTCCTTGTGTCTTTCTCAGGGGAGCATAAACAGTTACCCTTGTAATTTGGGGTCAGAAAATGATCTTCAACAGATGCCACAGTGCAAAGCAGGAAGGGAAAGTTTCTTTGTACATTTGTGTAAAGAAAGGTGTTTTATGTGGTGATAAAGACCTCTGCAGTAATCTTTTCTTTTACAAATACTACTACAGACATGAGGCCTTGTATTTGGCTACATAGAGAGTTTACTGTCATGTGAAGACCAAAAAAGTTCCTGCCATTTTCTTCCACTTCTTGGTCTACAGTAAGCTTTGTCCATCTGGGGAAAGGACTGCTCTGTCTTTTCATTTATAAGTGTTAGTAATGTCACCTGGTAAGTTTGCATGTATGATTTTTCTGCTTTTCCAGAAGAAAATGCTTCCATTCAAATTAGAGGAGCCCAATGAGTGATTTACCCAATTCCAGACTAAGGTATGCTTGTGAATTTGAATACATGAACTCCAGTGGAACTTGGCTTTATTCCCAGGGCTTCCCATTTAACATCATATGGTACATGCTGTGAAGGTATAATGCCCTGTAAGTCAGAGACTTAATGATGTCAGATTAAAGGGGAAAAGGGAGAAAAGATCCATCTTAGAAATTAACAGAGGCTGTAGCTGCCTTCCACATGAAAAGCAAATGATGGGATAAATAATTCTTGCATTCCTGGAACAGACTGGGCTATTCTGCATTAATAAAAAGTGAATACAAAAAGTGCAGTAATGGTGTAGATGGTGTAGATGTCATGTGGGCTTGCAACCATCCTTCAACTTTTTTCTGCTTTTTGTACTTCTCTTAGCTGCCTGAAGAAAGCTACTAATGCACACTATTCTATTGACAGTATTTACTAGAGCACAGGAGATTACTGCTGTGCTTTCTCCGCTCAGTAACCCACACAAGGGATAGCGTGTAGCAAAGAAGACGAGCCTTTTTGGTGCTGACAAGTGGAAATCATTGTGGCACAATTAGCATTAAAGGGTTCTGGTTTACGTGGTATAATAAGAAAGCATGGAAAATATGTGTATGCTCTACCCAACCATCTTTCTATCCCTATCTACCTCCGTACCATATAAAGAAACACACTTTTCACACTTGCTGTCAATGTAAATATTTTGATGTATAAAATTTAGCAGAGATGGTTTGAAGATAGTTTTTTATTAATTGGTTTTAACATCTGTTACATCTCCAACAAAAAAGTTACTGTTTAAATACTGAAGTATGTTAATATTTTAAATACTGAATTTTGATAAGCCAGTAAGCATCTGCTAACTCAGTAGAAAATTCTTGACTATCAAAATAACAGTAAAGAAAGAAACAGAATACATGGTAACCAAAGCAAGCCCTACAGATCCCTCACTGTATTATGCAGTGGAACTAGCAAGTATGTGCACTTTTTGTGCCAGTGTTTTGTAGATCATAATGGAAATATTTGTCATTTGAGCAAACTCAACCTAAGGATGAGAGAAAAAATGGCGAATATTTTGAAATGTAATCAAGCTTTTTTTCACTGCAATAGCATGTGTGCCTAGCATGTTTCTGTAAATTCTAGCTAGTAAGAGAAATAATTGGTGCAAAGAATGAGTTGAAGAGAATCATGAAGAAAAGCAAAAATCCAACCCAGAGTATTTGTAATTAGTATGGCTGTAGGATGTGATGGGCTTTGAGCACCACAGAAGGAAACAACCTCAGAGAAGCTGCTATACTATAGTCTTCATATTCAGAGAAGAGGAACTTCTGCATCCTTATTTGCCATACTAAAAGCACACAGTAAAGAAGATGCTGCATGATTGCATGGGTTTGTGGCTGGATATGTGATCCTTTAGAGATCCTTCAGTGATTGTGACATGATGATAAGTAATGCCTTTGGAAACTCTAAGTCAGACTGGGGTAGCAATGCATTAATTGGTACACAGACTTTTCAGCCCTCTGCTGTTTCTGTCCTACCTGCTTGTCATGTTGCTGTGACTTGAAGAGAACCTTGCTTCTCTCTCTGAAGTACATCTGCAGCCCTGCTATTCTGCTCAGGTTATGCACACCTTTCCATTATGCAGGGCTGGGCTGGCCATCAGGATCTCAGTTCATGAAGGCTGCCCATTCAAAAAATGTTCTGTTGGTTTAGTTGCATTATGTTATGATTTGGTGAGTGTAACTAAGAAATAATATCTCATTACCATGGCTTTCAATCTTTCAAGATTGATTTGAATAAGTATGCTTAATAACACTGCAACTGAATTGTACAAAGCTCTCTGCGTTTTAATAGATGGACTGATTGCAAAAACACGTTAGTAATATTGTGAGAGTTTGTGTAGCTTCTGGTTTGTGAAATACAAAGTTTAGAGTATCCAATACTTAATAAAATTTCTGCTGCTTTTCAATGTTACTAAAAATTTCCAAGGCATGAAACTACAGCATCTATTAAAATTATATTTCTCTTGCTTTGAAGGAGATTCTTTATCTCTTTGATCAAAGCTCTTGTAGGCAGCAGCATATTTTTGAACTTTGTGGCTCTTAGTGTAAAGTTTTGAATGGATCTGCTGTTACATACTTTTATTCAGCTTTAAATTATTTTTTAGTCATAGAAAGTCAGTGTGAACTAGGTGAAAAAGTTATTCTTTTTTAGCAAAAGAGTTATTTGAAACTAAATGAGGGGTCTGGTATTCCCATATATAGGCATAATTACCATTCTAAGACTTGGGTTTCCCCAGTACAGACCACAGGGTTTTCCTGCTGGTTTATAATCACATTCAGATATGACAGCATATCTAAACTTGGAATTTTCCAGACCTTGCCAGTGGCTCTTAATCCATCTAGCCCCTTGTGTGTCCCTGGTCAGCTTCCCACTTTGCCTGGAGCAACTGCTGAGCCACTTCACTTGCTGGTGGCCACCTTGTTTTGCAGCTTTGGGTTTCTCAGACAGCAGGATTGAAAGGAAGGGAAAATGCAAAGTTTTTGCTCTGTACTGCTGCTAGTGAAAAAGGAAAGTGGTTCTTGACATCTTCCCTGTTGCTTGATCAACACATCCGGACTTGTCTCCTTCCTTGCCTCCCTGTTTGTGCTGGCTCTAACCAGTAGGTTCACTCCGTGTGACAAACAGCTCTTTGGCCACCAGCTGTTTATCCCCTTTTTATCAATATGCCCAAAGATGTCCATCTGCTGGAAAATTAAACAATATGAACAAAAGGGGCTCTGCATCTTTCCCAGCACTTTTCTGCAGTGGATTAGGTATGTGAAGATACCAAATGGGTGCTGGGATCTGATTATACTCAGGTCTCCTTTTGTCCATGCTGCATTTTACAGAGCATTAAAGTATGCTGAGCAGTATGCCCAGCTGTTCTGCTTTAAGCAGCGCATCATATCTTAAAAAATGTAAAGGTACATAAATGAAAGCTTATGCTCTGGAGCTAAGTTCCCAGTTACTTTTGCTCATGCATTTTATGTCTGTTATACCCATTTCCTATGGTACTATGGATCTGATTCAGAAAAGCATATAAGCATGTGCTTAATTAAGTGCTTTCCTGAATAGGTATGCTTTCCTGAATTGGAGCCCATGAGTAACTGGCATGTGGGCTGTAATCTCCCACCTGGGACATTCTGGGGGTGGATATTAGAAGACAAACCAGGTTTTTTTCTACTTTTCCTGCTTTCTGGAAGTCTCCTCCTCCTCTAGATGATTTCAGATCCTGATAAAGTGCATTCATCTGTGAGCTGAATCAGGCTTTATATTTATGGTATTCATCATTTAAATCCCTTTGTTTTGCATAAATACAGGTTGTAATTGATAGAAAGTATATTTGCATTTCATGCTAGAAAGCTAGATGCCATGGATATTCTTAAAAGAAATTAAAGAAAGCTTTATTCTCAATTTGGAAATCACTTTCATAGCCTTAGTTTTGGTATTTAGTACAGCTTAGGGTTTTTTTTACAGCAAAATTAATTTAGTTATTTTGAAGATCATGTGATTGACTGCCCAAAGTGTGTTCTTTGGCACGGGTCCAGATTCTTGTTCTCTTTTGGAAGTGTTACAGCTGCAATAAATTTGATTTCACCCTTGATAATTTCTATAATGTGCAGTAATAATGTATTGCTGATTTAGTGTTGTTGCCTTTCTACTCAGGAAAAAAAAAGGTCACAAATCACAAAATTGCAAATGTTATTATATTTACCACTCTTAAGTAATTATATATACATGAAATTCAAATATGCTTCAAGATTTGTTTGGTGTCTAGTTTTGGGAGGTTATTCAAATAACATAAACTCGGCAGTTTGTATGTTACTTGTCACTTCTGAGAATTCTGGTGGGTTCCACTGTTTCCTTTGAGGTCTCTGTTGAGTATTTAATGGGAAAAATGCAAAATAATCAAGAAGATTTGCCTCTATATTCACGGAACACATAATATTCTTTATACTTGGCAATGTAATAGAATATTACAAAGTACATATATCCAAAAGGATCTTTAGATGAGTGGAAAAAAAGTTGACTTTTTATTTTGGTAAGTTGTTTACATTTTTGTTTTTGGTAAAGCTGTTCTGTAGTCTTGGTGAGGTTATGCTCATTTCATAGTTGCAAAATTTCTTCCAAACTGCCTTTCTGTTGCATAGTTTACAATCTATTGCATTGCTTACTCAGACACATCTTAACATTGTAAGGTTTGTTGTTTTTTTTTTTTTTTGTCATGGAAAAATGTTTAATACTCTATAAACTTTGTTAAAGAGGTTGTCTTAGAAGGGAAACGTAGCGTGGGAGCAGAGGGGAAGACTACAAAAACTCTGAGTGACCAAACCACCCCTCTCAGGTCCCCGTGTTCTCTGTGGTAATGTGGGACTTTCTCCATGAAGGCTGGTAGCACCTCTGTGTTAATCTCATTAAACACATTTTTTGTCAGGTAAGATGGATTATGTGCTTCCCCTGGTCAGCAGTTGTTAATGAGTGTGTTTGGACACTGCTGTGCAGCCCTCTGGAGCACAGGCTGTTCAAGGGCTTGGCGCTGTCACTGGTCCTCCTGCCATGCCCATCTGCCACCCCTGTGTGGTCATGGAACCTTTTTTGGCATATTTAAACCTGTCCTCTGCTAGAGACCCCTGTTTGTAGCTCATGTACCTGGTAGCAAAGAAAGGCCTTTGGACTTCTCCCTTTTCATGGTATTTATACCTGCTGCCTGTTTTACAGCTTTTTAAGAGGAGGTATCAGTAGAGAAGATGGTTTCCTTATTCAACCTTTAGGGCATGAGGTGCTGTGGTCACACTGCAGCAGTAGCCTCATTTTTGTAACCCTTGAGGGGCAAGAGCTATTTAGTATGAAGAGGATCATGAGACATTATAAGTCAACATAACCAGGAAAAATAATGATTTCCTCTCAGGAAGAAATTTATTACAAGACAACACCTCTGTGGCTTCTGTTTCACCTTTTTTTTTTTTTATTTTTTTTATTTCCCTCTTCTGTAAGTAGAAAAATAAGGCAAAAGGCACTAAACAACCTTTCAAGGGCATCTTTCCTCAGCTGCCCATTCAACCCGACAGGTTTTGCGAAACCAGAACTTTCCTTTGCTTCATTAGCTGCAAAGGAAGGTCCTTCTTTCCTTTGTTGTTCAGAGCACATTTTAAATAATTTAATAAGCACAAGTGATTAAGGCATTAAGAATTAAAGTAGCTTCAGAATGAGACTGTGGTAATGGAGAAGCATTGCCTAACTTCCCAGCTGAGCAGAAAATGGGAAAAAGCCTTACCTATTCATCTAACTCCTGTAAGAGGGGCAAGGGATTAATGGAAAGAACCTGACTCAAAACCACATTTTTAGAAAAGATAATTCATAACAATGCTTCTTGAGTTAAATTTTCATGCTCACTCCTCTGTGAGTTCATCCTTAGAAAGCAGGGCATATTTTTGGCAGCATATATTTTACTAGAAAATGCTAAAATAAAAATATCAGTCCTTTTTCAAGATTTGGGTCATCAGTGTCACCCTAACATATTTTCAACTCTTCATTAATAATTAAGTTTTCTGAGTCTTCACAGAACATTTCTAAATAAGTAATAGAAAGACTGTTAATGAAAATGCTGGTTTTTCTATTAGATAGATGCAAGAAAAAACTACTCTGAGGGGAAAATATTTACACCAAAATGTAAATTAATAATTGTTTCACTTTGTATCCAGTGGATACAGAGCAGTGTTCTCTCTGTAACACTGAATGTCAAAACCAACATCTACTAATTTCTTGGTCTGCTGCTGAATTGAGGTAATATGAACAATTCTGTGAAGATATAATTTGTATTAAAATAATTTCATTTATTTGCAGAATTGCTAAACTTCAGGAAAGTAATTCAAAGAAGAATTGGTATGAAGGCAATTCTATTCATCTATTTTTAGTCGTGGTCCCATAACTATAAATAGTATGAAATATAATTATTCCCAGGGAGACAAAATCAAAAGGAATCATTATCAATACCATAGGAGATGGAAAACTCCAGAGAGGTGAAATAAGCTTTCCTTTTTTAAATGGGGCTTTGAGAGACTGAGCAGAATTACAGAAGCAAGTGCATCCCCGTCCTTTCCAGTCTTTTTGCTCTTCCTCTTCCACCTCTGTTCCTTCTAATTTGTGACTCTGGCAGTGGAAAAGAGTTAAATATCTCATTTCAGTGACAGCATTGTCTCAGTGGTGAGCACTGCTCTCTTGCCTCAAACGGCCGGGGGGAGGTCCTGTGGAGGTGGGGTTGGAACCAGGTGTTCTCTAAGGTCCCTTCCAACCCAAACCATTCTAATAATTCTGTGATTATAAAGGGAATAAGGGCAGGGACGCCTAACAAACCCAAATCTTTCCCAGTAAATCAGCCTGAAGTACCAAGCATCAACTGCTGTTGTCCTTGTCTGACTGGTCCAAGAAATCACTCAGGTGTGTTGTCTAAAATGTGGCATCTCTCTTCCTTTGAATTTTTCTGTTATCAGTAGGGAGGAGTATAAAATGGTTTCTGTGCAAGAGACAGTAATAATTGCAATTACTGATTTGAAGGCAGGTGGCTGTGGGGTCTGTAGTTCTTCTCCCTGGGTCTTTGCATGCTTTTTGCTTGTGTTCAGTTGCAGTCATTCCTTGCTGGAGAAATGGCTTTTCCATCAGAAAAATACAAGTAGACATAGAATCAAGAGTGAATGAGGTATGTAAGGGAGAAAACAAATTCAGCTCTGCTCCACCTTAGTTTAGTGACCAGAGTGTAACTTCTGAGACACCATTATACTAGTGATGTCCACCCATTTTGATCTACAATAACATAGATTAGTAGTTACTGCTTTCTTAAAAAACTAGTACAGAGTTCTAGAGATGGTGGGCAAAAGAGATCATTAATTCATGCAGGCTTGAATAAATGGGATAAATGCACTTTCCCCTAACTTAACAGCAGTTAGGTTGGTGTTTAGGTATCATCATCTTTAAAACTCCATGATAAGACCTCAAAATATTTTCTTAGTTTAGTGTAAGGTTACCAGAGGGAGCACTTGATAATTCTTCAAGAAAATAGGATGACATAGCCCTGAGCATGCAACTATACATCACATTTTCATTTATTTTTCCTACTGTGCCAGAGGAAAACCAGGTGTGTAATCTGGTGAGTACAAAAGCACGTTGCCAAAGGCTTCTTCAAGAAAGAGAAGAATGAATATAATTTTGTCTGCTCACTACTACATTATCTTAACAGCACAATAAGATATAGAAAATCACTTCTCTGTGTGTTACCTGTATTCAACTGCTCTGTAACAGGTTAATTTTTTTTTTTTTTTTGTCTAGGTTTGGTGTCAATCCAGAATATCAGTTTTGTTTTGCCTTTATTTTTTCTCCTTTGCAATGACACTTTTTTAGAGAAGTTACCTCTCGAAAGAACTGGGCATGCCTGCACCAAGCAGTGGTACAAAGCAGGAGTACACAGCGGTGCCTGGGATAGTTAAAAGGCTGGCAGCAACGTGCTGAGCCCTGCCTGTTGAGATGTGTGGAAAGGTAGATAGAGTGTGAAACTGGACACATGAAGAAGCAGCTTTAACTGCTTTAACAACTCTAATTGTGGTGAAAATCCCAGAAATGGAATGTTATGTTTTTTCCATAAAACTACTAATAACTACTAGTAAAAGTTTCAATAAAATTATTGAAACCAGAAGAACAACTAAGTGGGATTTTTTCCCCTCTCATTTTTCAGAGGAATAAAGCCATGGAATTTCAGAAACAAGGACATATCTGCCTCCCCCCCCCCCCCCCTTTTTTTTTTTTTTTGTGGTTAGTGTTTTCAGCAGAGAAGTTGTAAATTTGATAAAGAGATACATATTATCATATTATATGTATTATAATGCTTAACATTTGACAATTTTTGATGGTGAGATGTTAAATGAAAATGTAAGTGAAACCAGTCCTTCAGAATAACTAAAATGTAGCTATAGGAAAAGAAGATGCTACAACATGGAGCGGAAACATGGAACTGACAAAATTAAACAGCGATTTTCTGTATTTCCCATTTTAGGTAGTAGTTTGTTGCTGAGAATCTAGTCTAAAGGTGTTAAAGGACTGATACATTAATTTTGCAAATGCTAAGAAAAGGTTAGAACAGATTTGTAGAACACAGGTTTGTTTCTGCAATATTTGAAAAAAAACATTCTGTATGAATGCTTTAAAAATTCATACAGATATTTTATGATTTAGAACATCATATATATATATATATATATATGCATAAAAGCAGTTTCCAAAGCTGCTTTGTAGTACTGTAATTTCCCTTTTACTTTTTTTTTATAAGGAGGAACAGTTGTATGTTTTCCATAATTTTGATAAGGAACAAAATAGAATCTATGATATTTGCAAGAATACTGAAGATGTACCGTTCCATGATGCTTCATGGAGCTAAACCAAGAGAGTTTTATCAGTTTTTCAATTTAAGACATTTCTGGCTTTATGCAGAATAAGAGATTCAACATCAAGAAGAATAACACCTATTAAGTAGATGTTAACACTTTAGATGTTGACACGTACTACTCCACTCACTACCTGTCTCACTTTTGCATAAAAGCCGTAAGAAAGCTCCAAAGGAGGGCAATGAGGATGGTGAAGGGCCTTGAGGGGAAGCTGTATGAGGAGTGGCTGAGGTCACTTGGTCTGTTCAGCCTGGAGGAGACTGAGGGGAGACCTCAGTGCAGTTACAGCTTCCTTGTGAGGGGAAGAGGAGGGCTGGAACTGATCTCTCCTCTGGTGCCCAGTGACAGGGCCCAAGGGAACGGCCTGAAGTTGTGTCAGGGAAGATTTAGGTTGGAAATTAGCAGGAGGTTCTTCTCCCAGAAGGTGCTTGGGCACTGGAACAGGCTCCCCAGGGAAGTGGTCACAGCACCAGCCTGACAGAGTTCGAGAAGCACTTGGGCAATGTTCTGAGGCACATGGTGTCACACTTGGTGTGGTTCTGTGCATGGCCAGGAGTTTAACTCAATAATCCTTGGTGCTGTTCCCCAACTCTACCTATGACCTCATGGGGCATAGGATATTAAGGCCCTTGGGAGATATATCTGCATATGTGTCCATCTGTGAGGTTTTCTCATTCCTCTGGGACATGAGAATTGAATATCCTTCATGATAAATTTTTTGCTGCATATCAGTCAGACTGAAAGCTTAAATATGTTCATATCTATTGTAAACTGTCTCTTTACTTTTCTATTGGAATACACTATCCCAGCATTAAAAAAAAAAAAAAAAAGCCAATCTTCCCTAGGCACCTTACTGGGCCAGGTGGGTTATAGATAAGAAGTCAAGCCACAAAGTAGTGGATCAGTGATTTAACTGGTAATTATGAGGTTAACAATCAGGCCCATTTCACCTGACCAGGTAGATGATTACAGTATGCTGACTGCCTTGGTCTTTCTACCTCTGTGGATAGCAGATGGAGCCCAAAATTAATTAGGACTCAAGATTCTACTTAATTATGAAAATCTGGAATGGATATTCTAGATTTAACTCTTGGTTACAGTTCTGGTAACAACAAGCAGACTGTTCAGTAAGATTGTCTGGAGATCAAAACAGCTGCCAGATCTCTCACCAGTGAGTGAGTACTACCTTATTCCTTATTCCCAATAAGAAACAGGAGCAGTGATGGTGTATCTGCTGAGGGCTTTGTTAACAGCAGTCCTGTGGCAGAGTTCAGATGGTTTGAATGGTTCAGGGGCACCCAAGGGAAGTACAGCTTCTGCATTCAAAGTGTTTTGGTTGGTTTCATATCAGAACCAAAATATTTCAGTTCTGTGGGATTAGTTGCACCTTTATTTTGGAGCACTCTGGTGTGAACAGAATACTACTTCAAGTGGGGACTGTGACTGCGCCTTCTCTGTGCCCTATTCTCTTTGTCTGATATATTCAAAAATTGTTTGGTGATCATGAACTTAAACATATGTGGTGCTTTTCGTGTACTAAATTGTGTTTTGGTGGAGTAGCAATATGTAGCAGATCAAGAGCAGGCTGCTGGTCGTATCTTAGGAAAGTGCAGTTGCCTAAAAGTAGCACTGCTGGCCCAAAAATGCACATATTGGAGTGGTGCATCCCAGTAATTCAGCTTCATGCTTCTTCATTTTTCCTTACACTAAGACTTTCTAAAAAGTTCTGTGAGGTTTTCTGGAATGTAAACTGTCACTTTGACATATGGGACACCAGAGAAATAATAAAGAGAACACTTTTCCACTGTTTTGAAGCTGCATTTGGTGTCACTACTTGCTCTTTGTTTTGTTTGCTCTGTGGTTTATGAAACACCTTCATTATCAGGCCTGTTCTGATTGTGCTGATTCACTAGCAGCTGCTATTCCATCAGATTATTTTAAATTTTTTTAGTTAATTATCAAGATAAAAACTGCAAGCATTAAGAAAAAGGTAGTGGGAAGTTGGATACAGCCAGGTTCATATTCCTCTGCTATCAGTAACAACTCTTGTTTTTGATCGTCTGTTTGCTGCAGTTCTTGAGACACTGAATTTGCAAATCTAGAGTAATTTTCTACTAAACTATCTGAAATAGATTTATTTACTGCTCAGCTGCTTTGTGATACAAGGGAGCACAAGGGCTTACAATACTGATATATAGGATCCTCACAAATACTGAGGTTAGAGTTCCTTTGAACAAACTTGGAGCTGACCTTCTTATACTTCCTCCTGCCACACAGAGACATCCACAGACCTTTTATTATACTTGGAAGTGCCTGTCTCACCTCATGTGAATTACATTTCATGCTGTGCGCTTTGCTTATGAAAATTGCTATAAATCTGTCACATAATGTAGCTTTTCAGGTTAGGACTAAACCCTTATAAATCTGTGTCATCAGCAGCATCCTTTAAAAGATGGCAGAAATGGTGACATCTGGGAGCCAATTCATCATTTAATTAAATTATCCTGTAATGAAATCTGCCTTAATGAGATTAATTTTAATTATTAATCGGGAGCTGACATGGACACAAGGCACCATAAATAATAAATGGGAGCTGTGTCTGGTCTGTTTCTAAGAAAAGACCTACTTTAGAAGAGCAGTGCTTTTAATGAAGCTGTTATGGGGGGTTTTTGTGCTATCATAATGTTTATTTTGTTGAGTTTGATTTCTGTTTCAAATTTTAAGGCAGAATATTAGTCCTCTTTCTGTTGAGTTACTGTTCTTTTAATATTTCATTTGATTCAATCCTTATATAACCAGCCACCTTCATTCTTCAAGAAATAAACTCTTATTTCTGTACCTAATTTTCATAAGTATATTTTAGAGGTAGGCAGGGTGGGTTTATTTTATTGAGGCTTTGTGTGAGGCTTTGGACTAGTCTGTTCTGTCACACCTATGTTTATTCATGTGCTCATGTATGCAACTTCTCCCACCTTCTTGTCCATCTTCTTGTGGACTACATTTGTGTTTGTATTATGAATGCTGTTTATAAGGACTTCTGTGCTTGGCCATACCAGAATTTTATCAAGGAAGTATGGATGGAGTAGGAGAAATGGTCTTTAAGGGTACCAGCCAGAAATACTCCACAAGTCCTGCATGAGGAGTGACCCTTTTACTTTTACTTTTATCTCCATTACAGAACACCCCTGTGCACTCACTTGCCAATTGCAAACTGGTTCCACAAGTCCCGAGCTGATTATTTGCTGCTCATGGAGTGTTTTCTTCTTTGGTCTCCTGGGCTAGGCTCACCTGCCATCTGTATTTGTTTTGAAGGAACTGCCATTTGTTTTAGTTCCAGCATTTCATGAGTATTTGGTTTCCCTTCATTGTCTCTTGTTGAAAAATCATTTTGCTTCAGAAAGAATCAAAAGACCAAAGTTAGAACAAGAGCTGTTGACGCTGAGGAGTGTAAGTAACAGCTTGCTATATGGAGCAGCTCTTGACTGCAATTTTTGTATGCTACCATTAGCCTGATGGCACAACCCACATTTGGGCCTCATTGGATGAGAAAAGGAGCAAATACAGAATCACAGAATGTTCCCAGTTGGAAGGGACCTGCAAGGATCATCGAGTTGTAGGCTGAGGTAACTGTCATATTCTTCAGTGGCACCCAACAGTTGTCCCCAAAGAATTTCCCAGCTTTGTTGGCAGTGGTGACTGGAGAAGGCAGCAAATTCTAGTACCACCTTTATGTAACCTTGCCTTCCTAGAAGACTGCACGGTCACATGATAACTATGTGGCTTTTTAGAAAGGATAAAGGGATTTGTAATCAAATTCTTTACACTGCTAGGTACATGGTAGAAGGTGGCTTTGTTTCTTCCTCCCTCCCAAACTCACATAAATGTACCATAACAGCAGCTGGACCTCAAGATAACTTATCAATTGCAAGGAGCAGTGGAAAGAGCAGAAATAGATAGAAATAACAGACTGAAATTACTTCCTTTTATTTTGGAACTGTTGAAAATTATTTGTAACAGGAATCATTTGCATTCCAGAGATTTTCTTGTCTGCATCCCATAGTATTCTCAAGTGCCAAGGATTTTGGGAAGGACAATTCTCACTTTTTTGTCAGCTTTCCATAGAATCTAAGGGGACATAATTGTTGACAAAATACAGTTATGTTTGGCCTGTTTGTTCTGTAGAATCTATAATATATGGAGTAATTAAAAGTATTATACAGGATAATTATATTATGCTTTTAATAAGTAGAGTACACAATGCAATTCAGAAAATTTTGTAAGATGCAAATTCAAGAAAGAAACATATCTAAGCCTAAAAGAATTTTTTGTCTCATTTAAAAGTAAAGCGTAAAAATTTGACAAAAAACATCAAAACTTGAAGCATGCCAAACTCTTGATGAAATTATTTTTATTTTTTTTAACTACAAGAAGATTGATTTTGTGATTTTTTTAATTAAAATTTTCTATATTTCTCAGTATATATGACATATAGTGTATATTTTGGTATAATTCAAAATGAGATTTTCATCTAGTGAGAATTTTACTTCTCCTCTTGCCCCCACCCCCCCAATTCCTCTTCTATGGAATTGTACAGAAGAGAATTAAAAGGTTTGCATGCCTCACTGATGTTTTAGATCCCTCTCAGGTGAAGGAGATCTGGCTGATCTGTTTTTCATGTAGTTTCAAAAGGCAAACAGAAGTGTTCTGCATGGAACGGTTTGCTGAGGACATTTGGCAGGTTTGGGAGGAGAGGGTAGGTTCTCAAATGGATAAAGTTTTAATTTGAAGATTAGGAAACTAGTGAAATGGTCAAAAAAGATTGGGTGACAATGGAAAGAATTACTCTTTTTAAGTGTCAGTTTAAATAGTTAACTTTTGAAGGTGAGAGGACTGGAGAATATTTTGGGCAAACATCACTATGTGATTTCCTTGTTCTTACACATTTTATGAAGGCAGGATGTTCAGCTCAATGCATATTTTTTGGTATCTTGAACAAATCTACTTGGATTCTTAAACAGAGTTGACTGCAGAAAAGTTTGCATTAATTTGGATGATGGCTGAGAAGCTCGTGGAACACAATGCAATAGCAGTCTCCCAAGCAGACTGCAGGGAGATCACACGTTCTAGGAATGCAGTGTGACTCACCCTGCTAGCACAGTGTGTATCCATTTGGGATCTGCATGTGCCTTCAAACAGAATACCTTGTGCTTCATTAGAGGGGCTCATTTCACTTGGTTCTGAGCCACTGAACTCAGTGGCCAGTTGGCCCTTGTGTCGCTGTGTTCTGTTGAAATGCAGGATGTACCACTGTGTGTCAGCAGACAGGTTTATTTTCTGCATCTGGTGGATTCCTGCATACATGTGTGCATTACAGTCAAACTTTAAGTTGGCTTTGTTTTCCAGAAGCTGATCCAAAGCTCACTGATGCTTAGAGGAGTCTTCCAAGTAACTGCTGTAGGGTTTGGAGCAAGTTGAGTATTATTATAATATAGAGCTGGGAACATTCAAAGAAGTCACAGTTTCACACATGCACACACACACACACACAAACTTAGATTTATTTAAAGGATTCATTATCCAAAGGCTGTGGAGACTATTTTGTTCAGCAAACTGCACATAGAAATAATACTGTCCAGTCAGAAGAGAGAGAACGCACTTCTGGCACGGTGGCTTGGCAAAATCTAGTTTGGAGGGTGGGTGTGCACCCACACCCAGTGTGTCTGTGTTTGCAAAGCTGTCTGCTGATCCAATTCATCCGCAGCGTCCAGGGAGAACTACTATTGCAAGATTTCAGTGATCTGTGGATTTATTTTAAAGGTTGTAGTTTTCTGTCCAGCTTCTCCCAGATGCATTCACTAGATGACAGATTTGAGAGTAATACTGGCTAGTCTTTATATATTTAACACTCTATCCTATTCTTTCGTCAGGCACATACTGAGATCCGGACAAATGTTTAATATCATTGTTAAGTTGCAAAATTAAAACTTGGCCAGTGGGACACCTTCTACTTGGAAGAGTGCAGCTCTGTAGAACATTCTGGTGTTCTTGGGCAGGACAGCCATAACGCTGTGCAGTCCCCTAAAATTGCCTTGGCTCAAAGTCAGAACAGTCCCCATAGTGTTAACTTAGCCTTCCTTTAACTGCTGAGAAGTGCCTGCTCCCCACAGGATGTGGACCTAAACTCTCTGCGTTTGGACTCGTACCCGTTTACTTTTTTTCCATGTTCTGTAGTCCCAGTTTGCTCCTACTGAGTATAAAATATGCTATTTGAAACCATGTTTTCATTAGGCTTATCACACTTGCATACTGATCTGCTTTTGATCTCACGGGGTCTGTGTCTGTTCCATAATTGGTTTGTCCACATTTCCTAATGTATAAATGGATAAGGAGATTTTAGGTGAGATATCTAACTTGCCAAGAAATTGGAATTTGTAAGTTCAGCCAATCTAGATTTCCACCCAGTTTCTGCTGTATACATGTGAATGTAAATTGGTTTCAGTCACTTTAATTTACATACCAAAGAGCCAGAAGGAGGTGTAAGTTACCATAGGAATGGATAACTAACCTATTAATATGTGCTCCTTTTAGTTGCATTACCTGCTTATCCTTTCTCCTCACCCTACCTTGTATCAGCAACATTTTTATAAGCTAAAACATATTCAGTAACTTGAATTCAGAAATTATACATATAAAGATGTAATCTACAATCCATTAATGAGTATGGATATAAATTTTGCCTATTTGATGGTTGTAGAGTCACTCATAGCAGTCTTAAGGCCTGTTCTGCCATCTCAAGAGTTAAGACAGGATCTGGCCTATGACATCCATGGTAGATCTGCTCTTGACTTCAGTGGTGGAAGATCAGATGTTAAAAATTTTAATCTTCTTGTTCTTGTGTAAGACTTTGTAGAATTAACTCAAGTCATTCACCTTCCCAGCATTGCCTGGTTTTAGTCAAAGTGCAATTCTAACTGCAGTTTGAATCATCCATTAGAAAAAGAAAAACCCTAGACTTTATCTTGCTTTTTATGAGTATTTTAAAATTTGATTTTTCTTAGAAACCTTCTCCTTGACAATATATTCAAGAAATATGTACCTGTCTCACATGACTCCTGAAAATGAACTAATTTTGCAGTCCTACACAACCTCTGATTCTCAGTTTAAATATTGTTAAAAACAAGGATACTACATTTGTTATTTTGTAGAAATCTAAATTTGAACTAATTATTTGGATCAAATTTGCAGTTTGGATGCAAATCAGGGTCCCAAATGCAGGAAAACAATATTTAATTTCTTTTATTAAAATAAGCCAGTTGTAAATAGTTTGAATATATAACAAAAATATTTTCATGCAAATCTAAAGGATTTATTAGAGAAGAGAATTATTAATGACAGATACTAAGTGAACTAATTATCATGTTTAGACAGATTTTCAAAGCCATTTGGATACATAAAGGTGTTGAAAGAGATACAGGAAGATTTTCATATGTTACAAATTAAATTAATTGCTGATCTCTGAAAAAATGAGTTTGAATTGACAATTAGGGTTTTTTTTCCTGCTTAAATGCCTTTGAAGATCCATGTATCAGAAAGCTTCAAAACATTATTTTGACTAGTAAAGCTCAGCTTCTAATTTTTTGTCCATTATAGGGATTGGAAAAGGAATAAAATTCCTGCTTTTGCATATCTTAATTGAATTCCTTTACATTAGAAGTAGAAGGAATTAATTTCCTTTGCTTTCCTGTCAGTCTTCTCAAACTGAAATTGGAAGTCTCTAGGAAGGCTCATTTCTGTGCAGATGACAACAAAATATTTTCTGAAAAAAACCCAATTATATGGTGTTATCCATTATGAATTACAAAGTAATTACAATTATTGTGTGTAGTTAGATTTGTAATTTACTTCTTAGTCTGAGGTATAATTTTTCTTCCTATGTGTGTCTGAGATTAAAAATGGAAGTTTTTGTTTATATGTTTAATAATGTCTCATTAACGCAATTTTTAAAAATTCTATTCACTCACTCTATTCACTATTGTAGTAAGTTTTGTTGTTGCTATGGAACCATGTAATTACAAATATAATTCAACATACTCGAAAGTGAATACAAAACATTTAAATGGTAGAAAATGCCTGTACTTTGAAATGTGGCTTCTCTGACAGTTTTTGCATATGTTAGACACAAGTCTTTTAGAATGTTTTGATACCTTTCACTATTTCTGCTACCTTTCCAAGTACTCTAATAGCCCTTTGAAGAAACTGGCCACCACTTTAGCAAGAGAGAGTTGCCATATCCAGATAGCCATATCCACCCTTCCTTTGGGCAGTTTGTATGAGTGATATTGGTGCCTCAGTCTTATCCTGGTAGATTTTCAGACCAACTTAAAGTTGGAGTGGCACGTGAATGAGCTCATGAAGCAGCTCTTCACAACCTTCCAACCTTGCAAAATTTGAACATGAGGACAAAATCTGAAAGATGCTTCTCTGTAACCTGTTGTATATCGTAATATACCAACCACCAATGGCAGCGTGTTAGGGGCTAGGTGCTTGCTGGGGTCCTTACAACTCAAGCCATTCTTTGATAATGGTTATCCTGATTTATGCTCAAAGTTAGTGAATTTTAGTTGTCTTTTGTCAAAATATGACATCCTTGGGGTTTTTAAGTCACTCTTCAGCTCTAATTCTTTCATGTCAATTAAATTAGTTTATGTCCTTTTATTTAGCCAAGAAGCAACTATGAAAACTGTTTTAATGACTGAAATGTCAAAACCCTGTGATTTAATGCCCAAAATTCCTAGATAAGTTTAAAAAATCTTCCAGACTGTAACATTTTTGTAGTACCCATTTTCAGCTCTTGTTCATATTCACTCATTTTTATTCCCTTTGAGTTGACTTAACCATCTGAATTTGCTTTCTGGCCTTCAGAAAATGGCTTCTGTTTACCTTAATTTTGATTAAGAACTCCTCAGCTGATTTGTTTATTAAATTCTGTAATCTAAAAATCTGTAATATTTTATTAGAAAAACAGAGATGTAATAAGTAATTCAATTTTCCATCTTCAACTTTTAAGGACCCCCAATTTCATCCTTATCTGTGCTGAGGTACATACGATAAAGATTCAGAGAAAGCAAGACACAGAGTTTTTTTCATGCAGTAGGAAGTTGTATGATCTTTTCATGTAGTATCAAATGGAAGGCATGAGTTAATGTTTTCCAAATGCTCAAGGTTGATTGTTCATTCACACATTTGTTCTTTGAAACAGTCCTTCAGCTTTTATTTCTATTTGATTCTGTTGGGGTGGTAGCTGTTTCAAGCTACTTGTCTCCCTCCTCCTCAGAATTTCTCTTCAAGCTGGTGCTTAGGTTATTCTTAAACTCAGTGCACCTCTAGGTCCTGTTTGTGCTCCTCTCTCAATGCATCCCTCTGAGCTCAAAAAACTAACATAGTAATCTGTGGCTGTCACTCCCTCTTTTTCTGTATAGTAAATCTTATTATAGAAACCAGAACTTTAGATTTTGTTTGACTAAAAACTAAAGTATCAGCTGCTAGGTTCACAGTGTTTGGTTTCTTTTCCAGTAAAGAAAAAAATAAAATCCATGCCTTGTGTTCAATTCTATTTGCTCAGCATGCTAAGGATTTGGAAGGATTACAAAATTCAGATATGGGAAATGGAAATTAATAAAGATATTCAAACTCCCAACTCTCCTTTATGGACTGTGACAGATATAGTTGACAGATGAGAGCAGTAATGTGTATGCAATAATAACTACAATAGAGACAGTGGGTCAAGTGATACAATATAGGGAGTATGAAGAGAAACTGAAATACATTTCTGCCTAATAAAAAGGAATATTTTTCTACTGACACATAATAAAGATTTGGAATTCACTGCCACTAGAGAACATGGATGTCTCTATGCCTGAAATTATTTCATGAAAAATAAAACATTCACAAATACTAAATAGTTTTGGTTTGGTCATATAGAAATATCTGTATTTCACAACAACAAATCCATATATTATAGAAGTAAGTTTGATCTTCTTGTCCTGCCAGATTGTTCTATAACTTCACCAGACCAGGGGCTGACCCTTGGATCTACTTTAAAAATCATCACTAACATCCACTTTCATAAGTATTTCATTGTATCCTGTATTATACAAAGATCTAATCTGGTAATCTAATTCATAGTAGAGACTGAAGGCAGAGATATCACAGCTTGTATCTTCTAAACTGAGCTCCCAGCCATCTCTGGAGTGCAGCACTCACTGAGGAAAAAAAAATAGGTCTATTCCTTTTCTGTTGGCCGTGGTTCCTGCTCCTGAAACTCTCACACAGGAATTCTGGGCAGGAGGACTGCACTTGGGACTGTCTGTTTTCCTACCCTGCCCTTATGTGCAGGCATAGCCAGGCATTCATATAATTTTTTTAAATGCACTTGGGAGGTTGTTTCAATTTTCCTTTTATCTCTCATTTGCTTTAATACAGCATTTGTGCATTCACAGCAGAGACAGAAAGCAGAGCTGCAGTTACACCCAGTCACAGGGAACTGGTTAGGGTTATGCCCTGCTCTGTCCAGAGTTTTGGGCCAAATCACCATAAACCTTGCATACATGCTTTTCCCAGTCAGCCACTCTAAATAGGTGATACCATTTTTCTTGTAGTGAAGTGGTTCTGCTTTATTTTAGCTACATATTTTCATTGCCAAGTTGCATATTTTTCTCTCTCTGCTGTGCACCTTAAGTTATTTAAAATACTCTTTGGTATTTTCTAATATTCCCTTGAACTCTTGCTAAAACTGAAGATATTTATAGCTGATTCATTTTGAATTAATATATGTGTTCTTGAAATGTTTCAAATCTCTGAAGTAATATGTTCATCCACTATGTACTTTTTTAGTAATATCTCAAGGTGTTTGTACATATCTAGAAATAAATGTGAGCAGTTAATTCTCTTTGCTAATTTTACTTGCACGGTGCCATGTCTTTTTTGTTGAAAACAAGTATTACAAATCTGGATAGGAGAATAGATTGAAATTCCTGGTAGAAACTTAACACTTTTTCAATTCAGATTCCATTCTTGTGGTGATTTATAAATATGTCTAACTGCACTGTGTGAATAAAACACTTACTAAAGCCAGTGAAACAACTCACATGTGAAGAGATAATCACAAATGTATATGCTTTTTAATAGATTATGTTGAATACTTGTATTGACATACAAAGCAATATTTTTAAAAAATAATTTGCTTAAATGTGTACCTCCAAACCACTTCCTTGTATCCTAAAAATTGTCAAAATACAGTAGTGGATGTCTGAGGGAGAAGAAAAAGGTTTATTTGTACTCTCCTTCTAGGGCCAATGACCAGAATCACCACATTACTTTCAAAGTTAGGAGAAATTGCTTTCAGGTACTACGAGGAAATACTATCAGTGTTTTTTACTTGTATAAACCACTTGGGTTTAGTGCTTGCCTCCCAGTTTGGACAGTTTTCTTTGCATGGAAAATTTGCTAGGTTTTATTCTTTCATTTTGTGTGTTCATTCTTTTGTTTCAGTTCACTTCTTCCTCTGCAGAATAAAAAAAAATGAAGTCTCTAAATTTTATTCTCAGTTTTTAAGTTTTAGGACAATATAAATTTTAAACTATACAATAAAAAACCCTCATTGTGGGATTTTTTTTTTTTATTTGAAGCACTGTGTAAGTAAGTTCTCATGGAACTGACAGAAACCTGATTTCATTAAAGCTGCTGAATCATGTTACAAAATACTATGATTTGTGATATTTTATTCTTCATTTATATGTGCAGATCTAGCTAGTAGATAAAAGCAACTTATCTACATTTCTGCACTTGTGTCCAGAAATAGAGATGATGATGTAAAACAAGTAGTTCTTCCAAATGCTGATGCTGAGAGATTTGTTATGATGATGGAGGATGTTTGCTCTCCAGCTCTAGTCACTTGTAAGATGATCCACCTTTGAAGTTGTGGTTGGGAAAAAACTCTGAAACACTATATTTTTGAGGAGGGTGGTGTTGAAATCTGTATCCTGATCCAGATTTTGTTCTCACCACAGTGCAACCCCACTGACTGTAGCTGAATTGCAAGTGTGTGAGAAGAAAACTGGATGCAATGAAATAAAACTTTATACACAGAAAGTTAATTCTTTATACACAGAAATACTAGGTAAAAACAAACAAACAAACAAACACAGCAAAAGCCAAATTTTGCTGCTGTATCATGTATAATTTTAGATGGATGCATTATTCACGGAGAGTGTTGTCATAAGGGGTCATTAATACCATTGTATTTCCAATTGCAAATCTGTATGTTTGAAAAATACTGAAGGACTGTAGAATTCTTAGGTGTTTTACAAATTTAAAAAGCTTGTAATGTTTAGTAACACTAAGTTAGTTACTTGCTACACTGTAGTGATCTGTTTAATGCCATGATATTTTGGCAAAACTATCCACATTCTGCTCCTGATTACTGGGGTGCATTCCACCAAAAAAATGATGAATGCCTCTAAAGAACAGATTATGACCCTGTGTTTTCCTTTGTTTCCTAGGGATAAAAAAATTAACTCAGGCTTCAGCATGGAACAGCTTAACGCAAAGGGTGACGTTAATAAAATTTGAGGGAGGATTGTATTTTGCTTGAGCAGTATGCTGCCACTAGAAGAGAAGGGAATAAAAGGCTATAGTTCAGCACAGCAGAAAAAGGAGCAAGCCGCTGAAAGCTTGGATAATTTGGGGATATAGAGATGTCACTTCCTCCCTTTGCCAGGCTGTGAAGTTTTTTGTAATTCCCATTGGTAAAGTTGCCAACACAAACAAAGGCAAAAATGGAAACTTCCATCCAAATCCTCCTTTGATGAGTAAAAAGACATAGACACTCAAGGGAACAAATTTGTCAGCACCATCTTACCCTGATAAAGAAAGGATATAGAAAATTTATCAATTATTTATGGTGAAAGATTGTTAGAATTACACTTTTAAGAAATTATTTAATATCAGATGTATATCTAAAAGTTACATTGTCATCTGTAGCTATGGGAGAAAGATGGCTGTGTGGTATCAGAGGATTTTTTTTTTTTTAAACCAGCTGTTGGCCTCTTTATATGAAAAGACTGAGACCTCAATAGTTATTAGGCTCAACACGATTTTCAGAGTATGGATTCTTTATTAAAACATTTGTAATATATCGCATAAAAGCTATAAAAACGTGGTATCAAAAGTGTTACATTTATTTGTGTTATTTTTGATATAGCTTTTGTTCAAAATGCTAAAGGACATTGG
The DNA here is from genome assembly GCF_035770615.1 of Melospiza melodia melodia. NCBI lineage: Eukaryota > Metazoa > Chordata > Aves > Passeriformes > Passerellidae > Melospiza > Melospiza melodia. The sequence continues at coordinate 33,340,607 of NC_086196.1, forward strand.
TAGGACAGTGTTTGGTAATTGCCTGAGAAAAGCTGTTTCCAGTAAAGGCTGAGTTAACCAACTTGTAAGCTACATATCCCCCTGGAATGTCCAGACATAGGGATGGAGAAACCCAAGAATTGTCACCATGTAACTCAGGTTTGCTGCTACTTTTTATTTAAGGCTCCCCTTCAAGTTTTGCATACAGCAAAAATCATATCTTTATAGACGGTAACTGGCTTCCCCAAATTTATGAAACATAAGCTTCATTCACTCAAAACCAGAACTTTTCTCTGGTTGTGTTTAATAGAGTTAGTCTACTGGCAATCTTTTTCTTCTTCTTTTTTTTTAATATTTATTATTTTTACCAATTTAGTTTTAGTGCATGCATAAATTTTACCTTGTTTCATTGAAAGTTTGTATTTTTTAAAAAAGGAAAATTGAATTCTTCATACATACTTACATATCAAGGGAAGTGCCCTCAGTAAAAACTGCTGACTTAATAATCCTTTAAACTGAAGAAGGCCTAAAAGAGTTTATTTGCTAGGAAAGAGCCATATAGCGGATCTTTTTCAAAGTCAGCCATTCCTTAATTCCCATGTCTCCCAAGTCAGAACCTAAACACCATCTTTTCCATCATGCAAAAAGCACTTCCCCTACTGCACTGGATTTTGCTCCAGGCACAAATAAACAGTGTGAGTCCTAGCACTGTGCCCACAAAGGTCGGGATCTATTGCTGCTGCTCCCACGTTTCCCTGCCCCGGCACACAAGTACCACCTTGAAGTGGTTTGCATACCACAGCATAGGAATCCCTGCGTTGGGTGTCTCCAACCTGATACTGCTCCAGCTTTCTGTTGGGAAGGTGCGTGGTAATCATGGAGGTGCCAGCCAGCTTTCAAAATAAACAGTAAGTTAAAGCAGGGATACAGCTCTTGTTTTATATGGAAAACCCATCACGCCATCGCTCAGACATTCATCCTTTTGGTTCATTCTGTGTTCACTGTAGTAATCCCTTGTGCATGGAGAGAGGGGGGTTGAGAGAGGAGAGCTGGTCCTGTCACAGAAGCAGAAGAAAAGCTGAAAGAGGTGCTCAGTGCAGGCGGTGAAGACTATGTACACATGTGGAAACAAGAGAGATACAGATGGACTGTGTTTTGTGTACTCAAACTGGATGTTGCCCACAGCGGGAGGCTTGACTGAGAGCAGTCAGACACACAGACACTCTCACTCAGTGTCTTTGAACACTTTATGGTTAAAAAGAGAGAAAATGGAGCCTGATGACAAGGAGTTCAAGTCAAAATCTCTAAAGGTTCAACTTCTTCCTTCTCTTGCAGCTTTTGAGATCCACTTCAAAAATTGAAACTCCTGAACTTTCACATACAGTCTCTCCTTAAATTACTTAAATAAACTCTCCTTACTTAAATAAACTTTTTATTTGGTCATAAAATAAACTTGGAAGATTATACTAGAGTTGACTCTAGAGCCATAAATAAAACTAACTTTAAGATTCCAGGGTTGAGATCATATTTGTACCTAGCACTGATCACTGAACATGCTACTCATCTTGATTGTAATCCTAAAAAAATGTATAAAAACACATAATAATTAGCAGGGGTTTGAATGAATACTCTTACCATTTTTTTTCCTTTGGATGCCTTTGAGAGGTAGGGTGTCATATATCAACTTTCCCTAATGAGAATTTACATGAAAAATCTTTTCAGAAAGTCTGCACCTTGAACTTCACATGCATTTTGTAAAGCTCAGATATTTTTTATTTGTTTATTTCAGATGAGAATTAATATCACAGACACTTAAAATGGTAGATGTAAATGACACGTAGATGAGCAATTTTTAGAAAAAGATTCAATGAGACCAGTGGAAGTGGAAGATGGAGGCAAAATAGTTTGTTGGCAGTTGCAACAATTTTATTTTGTTGGTCATTAATGTTTAAAGTCAAAGGCTTGATATTTTGGCTTAAAGGCTGAATTGCAAGACTGCAGAAATAAATCAGAAATTGCAGATGCTGAGAAAACAGAAGACAAAATAGAAAGATCTCTAAACTGTTATTTTAAAAGTGGTGTTTAAAAGCTCTTTCAGGAATGTTATTTGTAAATATGTACAGTTTGTTGCTCTTATAAATTTCTGTTTATTTATGTTTATAAACTTTTTCAGTTACCACTGAAAATCTGATATGATCAGATGTCTGTTTTTCCTTTGAACTTAAAATTTAGCTGGCTTTCATCAGTTTTTCAATTATTTTACTGAGATTTAGGATCACAGAATCACAGATCTTTCCATCTGTTTTCAATCCCTTTTCTGAGATTTACTCAGTTTTTAGTTTTTGATAGCAGTTTCAGTTATGAAAAAAGTGCATGTTCTTAAATCCATCTAGTATCCACTGTTTTGTTATTATTCTCTATATCCAAGAAGAGTCTCTGCAAGGCTGAGGTGAACAAGGAGAGGGAAACTGTGATGGAACCACAGACTTTGTTCTTAGAAGCCTCAGGCTGGTCAGTGCCCAGGCAGAATGTAACACAGCTTTAGTGTGGCTGGAGAGTCTAGTAAATACAGCATCATGTATACATAGAAGTATTAGAATATGAATTATTCTGTTTCGATCCCTTGATTTTACAGACAAGTCCTGGAACAGGTGGGAGGCACTCATGAAATGAAATTCAAATGGTAGTTTTTCTTTCCATAAAGTCTGAGGAATTGCCAAAAATACAGCTCAGATAAAACAAACAAAACAAAAGTTACAAGTCAATAAAGCCATCTTGGAGAGGGTTGTAAATTAAAATCTATTTTAAATTTCTTGAAAAAGCACAGTAGTTTTGATCTGGGAATGTATAATTTATCTTTGAACTAAAAATATGAACTAACAAGGAAAGCAGTTGAGTTAGTTTTTTTGAAAAATCTGGGCATTTTGGAGGTGCTATTATACCATTATCCATTCTGTGGCTAAAATTTCCCCCCACCAGGGCCTGTGGTGGCTTGCCAAAGCCAGCCAGCCAGGGAAATGTGGAGAGACCCCGGAGAGGGGAGAATCAGAGGGGGGTGCAGCTCACCTGATCAAAGCATCTTCAAACCCTCTGAATGCAAGATCCACTAAAGAATTCAGGAACATACCTACATGTCAGTGAATCTGATCTTCAGTTGCAAAACTGTTGACCAACCCAAAATCTCAGAGGCATCCCTTTCTTCAAAAGTATCTCTACTTACATTCTTTCTTTTTGTGATTTTTGTCATTCTATTGCTTGAAAAATAGAATCACTCAAAACCTGAAGTGGTTGTGGTGATTCTCAGGATGTATTAGAGAAGGTTGCTCAATAGCCACAAAATGCACTGCTGCTGTGTGTTTTTCCCTGCAACGTACATTAGGAAGTATTTCACATCCTATGATGAAATCTGAAGGAATAGTAAAAAAGCAACTTACTTGCAACTTGGCAATGTCAGTCCATGACGTTTCTTAAAATGTAAAGGCTTGCTGATGTGGTTTACTTTTTGGTTTGGTATTCTCTGTTTTGCAGGCAAACAGTAAACAACAGCATCTAATACAAAGTTTAGAACAGGAAAAAAAATATCAGAAGTAATTTTCACTACTGTGGCTCTGAACCAAACAGTTTTGGTTGCAGAACTAATTGAGAAATTCAAAATACTTAACATTTCATGCTTTCATATTTTCTGAAATGACTGCAATTTTTCTTTGCTAATGTGTGCTCTTTTCCCTTCTTACATTTGTTTTGTAAGAAATGCCACATTTGTGTCCTTAGAATGATCTTGTAAATAAAGAGCATGAAGAGGCTTCTGATTTACGTGTCAATAAAAAACATCTCCCTCTTAGTAATCTCAGTTTGCTGAGAAGTTAATCCATCACAGGGATGTTGGGACAGTGGTTTCCCTGTCAGTCAGTCTGACAAAGGAGCACATGCTGTAGATTTTCTCTGGTCATCTCTTGACACTACTAGTTTGTGCACCAAATTCTGGCATAGAAATTTTTTATTGCTGCTATGTGATAAACACCTTTACAAGTGTGTGGGACTGTCCCTTGCCTCCAGGCATCCAGACCTGACAAACAATAAAATTGTCTTGTGTACCAAGGAAAAAGGAGGAAGGCTGGTAGTTGTTTCTTTGTGTTTGTGTGTGACAGAGGACAGGAACACAGAGGTGAAATGGTGGCAGGGAGTGGCAATCTGCTTTGGTTTGAAGCTGCTGAGTGAGGACTTCCTGCACACAGAGGTGGGCAGAGGGAGATGTGGTATGCTCCTTAACTGTTAGGGGAGTCCAAGCCCAGGCTGGTTTTTGCCTGCCTGATGCCTGGGAGGGGAAGAGACAAATTTTGTTCCTTTTCTGTAACTGTGATGACTCTCCACTGCTCTGAGGACTCTCTGCAATTCATTGAGTAGGACTGGAGCCTTGGAGCCCCCTGTTCATGTACATCCTGGTGCTTTCAGTCTTCTTTGGCAGCATTTTCTGCAATAGCTTTTTCCTTTGTTTCCTTTCTTTTGATGACAAAAACACCAACCAATCTTGATTAGCCACCTTCCACATCTGATATGTTGTTTGAGCAGTTAAGAACAAGTTTATGTCCAAAGCTAATGTCAAAAACAACATCTGAAAGCTGATTATGTTCTCCCCAGTACTTTAAATATGCTTCAGTGGGTTTTCATTGTCAAAGAGGTGGGCCTTCATTATACCACACAATGCAGTAAAATGAGGATTACTTGGATTTCAGTGCATGAGATTATAGCAGCTGACAGGCACCTGTTTAAGGAAGTATATTGTATTTCTGAGCACTAGTATTTTATAAAAATTGAGCGAGATCCCACATGAAAAAAACTTTCATATTTAAACTTCATTAGTAACTTTCAGTACAAAAAAAGGCATCAGGGAATCTGGGTGGATGTATTTATTAGTGGCCCTTATAGTCCTGACAGTCCATTCGAATAATAAAGCATGTAACCTGTCAAATGATGGCACAAATATCCTAATCTGAACTGACGTGGCTTTCTAGCCCAGTTCATAAATCATGGTTTATTAGCTTTAGCAGAGCCAAGCTGCTATCTGTCATTTTGATGCTGCCGTGGTGACAAAAAATGGTGCCGAAAATGTGCTACAGGTGTAACTTTCACTCAAGAGCATTTCTGTGCAGCAGTCAGGATTGTGTTTGCATGGGGAGAGAGTGCCATCTTCAGTTTCACATCCTCACTGAAACAAGGCTGAAATTCCTAATGCTGCCCGATGTCTAGAGAGTGAGGAAAAATACTGGTAGAAGTTTGGAATTCTTATTTTTGTAAGACTCCTGAAGGAAAATACTAAACATCATTTCCTTGTCCTCATTTTAAGATACAGTTAATTTAATGATAAGCAATTTTCAGGTGGTTTATTCTTTTGGTTTGCAGTGCTCTATAAAGAAAGCAATTGCCAGTTGGATCACAAACCTGTTGTAACCAGTAGCACTTGTATGCCTAAAAAAATGAGAGCTAGGAGGCTCTACACTGCTGCAGATGTACTGTGTTTTGTAAGAACCATCAGTTCCATGTATTCTTTCAGCCCAGAACTGACTTGGTGTTTTCACTGGGGTCCTGGCACTTGACCCTTGTTTTTCTTGGCTCTGTATCATTTTACAGCAGAGCTCGAGGACACTCCTCATCTCTCGTTTCCAGCATGTTAACATATTCAAGTAAATATTATCTGGCACAGGCACATGCATTATCCTTCTGGGGAGTATTTGTAAAAGTTTTAAATCCAGATCAAACAATGACATCCATCTTCCTTCTTCTTGAATTTCTTTTATTCGCAAGACGAATGTTGCTGGCAAAATTCTTTGATCTTTAAAAAGACTTTCTGTTGCTAATATTCACAGACAAGGTAAGCACTTATAAATACCTGAATTACTTGCAGAATATATGCCCAGGTATGACTTTTCTGTATATTTTAACACTTAATAGGGCTTTGCACAATAAGGAGCAGATGTGTCATAGCGACAGCAGGCGAGCAGGGACCAGGAAGGTGGTTTCATTAAAAGGGCCTTGGGATAAATGCAGCGCATTAGATACCCACTGAAAGACAGGAGCTGTTGATGGGGTGACCTCTGAATGCAAGTCATCTTACTATAAACAGGAGGGTGTGGAAAGCCATTGGACAGAGCCAAGCTTGTTTACTATCTAGATCTCCTCCTAGTTAACTTAAGTAACTGGACTGTGCTAGGCTCGGCATGACAGTTCAAGGAAGAACAAAGTGCCTTCAGTTTTCCCAAGTTTAAAAAATCCTAGCTGACTGATGCAAAAGCTTTTTGGTCCTGAAAACCTGCCTGCACACCTTAGTTGCTCTACAGCGGAAGTTAATTCGTGTGAAACAAAACAGATATTCTCTCGTTTTTTTTTTGTCCTGGAAACTGACTTTGCGTATCTGGTTCTGTTTGGTTTCTTTTCTTCAGAGACTACTAAGGTAAGGTTATGATGGATTTTAATTTGCAATATTGATGTAAATGTTGTTTAATGATAAAATGGGAAATATAAAATTAATATTAATTCCCATTCAGATTTTGTTCTGAAAAGGAGATTTGATTTTAATTTCTGTAGTAAAAGTTTCAAACTTGGTTTTGGAACAAGGTATTTATTCATGGCTCTAGAGTGCACGAGTTTAGATAGGTCATAGGACTGGATTCATCAGGTTCTTTCAGGAGCAGCTATTGTTTACTACAGTTTACCACTTGATAAGTAGTGTAAGAAATAAATAGTGTCATTCTATAATGTGCTGCAAATATCAGGATTTGTAAATCTGTGAGCATTTCCTTGGTGTGTTATTCGATAACATATTTATAAGAGACACCTAAAGGCCAGTAGGCTGAGACAGGTGTCTAGATATAAGCTGAATTCAAATTAATTATCTCTAAACTACAAGAACTGTGGATACAACAAAATAAATTGATTTTCCTAATACTTAATTAAAATCCATTTGTTTAATCTATAAGTTGATTAGACATGCATTTGGAACAAATAATGCTGAAGTGTAAAGATGTTAAAGCATCCGTCCTATCTCCTCCAAAGTTTGCTGTCTCTGTAATGTCATCTATTATTTTTAATGCACTTTTTGATTGAACAGACCGGGTTTTTTGTGAATAAATTTTGATTGAAGCGTTTTTCAGGGAACCCATGTGCATGTGCTGCTGTTGTACTCAGATGCTGGTCCCTGCCGTGGGGTCCGCGCAGCAGCAAGAGCAGCGGTGCGGAGGCCACGGTGGGAGCTGGCATGGGGATTGCTGCTCCTTAAATGTCTCCTTCATTCAGGGAAACTCAGCCAGGGCTCACTCTGGGAGTGCTGCTTTATTATCCTGGAGCAGCAAGCAAAGTCCCAGGAAAGAAAGAGCAAGGCAGTTTGGTTCAGCTGTAAACAGGCATTTACAGCCTTAGGGATCTGTAGTAGGTAGGGAACCTCTCTGGAAGAAAAATATAAATTCTTACAGCCAGTAAGTTCTTCGATTTTTGTGCCTGTGGTCTGGTAAGCAGCAAGCAGCAGGATCCAGTTACATCTTTCTTTTCTTGGTCTGTTCACTGTTTTCTGAAATACATTCCAGCTAAGCAGCTTTCGACTGTCTCAGTAACTTTTGTGCCGTTACAATTTCTTCTAAAGTAAATCAAATGTAAATTTGAAAAGGGTATATAAACCAAGTAATGTTTTAAATTCTTGAATTAAAAAATAGTTCTTGCCAAAGCATTTTTCCAATATAATTTGAGATTTAAAAAGGTATATATCTTGCTAAATGGTATAGCAAATCAAATAGCAGCAACCTTGTGTGAATGTGGATAATATCAAGCAAAAGAACTTGAATTTGGCTTTGGAAAACATCTGTATGTTTGTATGTTCCTACGATCACGCACGCACATATATATGCGTGTCAGAGTGCACACATGAGGAAGCTAATTCATCTGTTACAGAAATGAGAAGTCAAGGTTATTTTCTTTAACAGAATGTGGTTAATGAAATGTCTGAACATACTGTTAAATAGAAGAAGCAGATGAAAACCCACACTGCATACTGTCTCGTTCACATGCTTACCTATCATTTTTATATTTTTTCTCTGTTGTTTTCTTTTTTTGTAAATTTTATTGAATTTGCATTTGCTTTGGGAGAATAGAGGAAATAATTAGCACTTTGTTCACTTTTAAGCTTTGAATTGTAAAACTTACTTAGTAAATGTTATTAGCAAGGGATTAAAAACCTAACATGTTGTTTCAGTATTTTTAAATAAAGGGAGACATGGCTGTATTGAATTTATATACAAAAAGTGTGTAAGCAATTTGCAGAATTTAATGCTGTAGCTAATATGCTACTTGCTTCCTTTTATGTTTTACTTTATTAAAGATATTATCAATCATATTGCTGGAAAAAAGAAATAATATACATTTCAGTAATAGCTTAACAGGAAAGATAATATCTGTGTGGTTTATTTCTCTTTGCAATATTCATTCATTGCTCTGAATTAATACATAATTAAACAGTATTCAATTATAAGTAAATATCTGCAGAAAAGGTGAAGATTTTTTAAAAGCTGATTTTAAGATGGATCCCTTTTTAGCCCCAGAAGGATACAGTTAAAAATACACATTGAAGAAGAACCTGGATTGATTTAAAAAATATAATTATTGTATTGTTTGCATTAGGTTGAACAGAAATCCCAGGCAGAATCCCAGGATAGTAAAATTCACATATTATTTTACCTAGGCTGATTTAATTGGTGATTTGCTTCCTAGATATTGAAGAAAAGTCCTTTCTTGTTCTCATAGTAAATCTGTAATTGTTCTTCACAGTAATTTCAGGGATAAGTCATGACTCATAAGTCATTAAATTACCCTTATAATCACATAAGTTTGGCTGCTCTTCTGGCATAACTCAGTAAAACCTTTGGAAGGCAAAATAATCTGAAGTGATTTAACATAAACAGAGATTCTGTGTGTATTATTAGTATTTATTTGCACACAAAAGTTATTATATGCACCAGAAGTTGCTTTTGTGTGTTTACATGAATGACTGAACAATTCTTTTCAACAAGGGTGTTCTTGTGGATAAAATGAATTTGTCCCATTATGAGATTTTTGCTGTTCTTGACGTATTTATACTGCTATCCCAGGTGAGCTCTGCATTCAATTAGAGTCACAGCTAAGAACCAAATGTCCATGTTGCTCTGAACATTCAAACTGTTAGCTCCACTGAAGCACAGTTTAACTTGATTGATACTTGGATTTTAAAGCAAATAAGGACTAAATTTTGCCCGTGGCAAAATATCTTTGAAGTTTCGTGCCTGTGCCGCGGCTGGATTAGCAAAGTGATAGCACTGGGGCTGGGACTGTGACCCTGTTGTGCTTGGCAGGTTGTGATAAATGGGGGAATCTTTCTTAACCTCGTGGCCAAAACATTCCAGGATCAGGCTGGGGAGACAGGAGAGAAGGGAGGACAGTCGAAAGATGCAGGAGATTTGGCATGTTGAGCCAAAGGAGACAAAGGACGCTTGCTCACTTGTCTGCAACAGGGGTGAATGCAGAGAGTCTTGTGGGAAGAATGGCTGCAGATGCATTAAAAATGTACTTTATTGTATCTTATTGTAACTCCTGGGCATTGCCCTGGGTACGTGAAATTCATCCATCACTATGAACTGTCTCTCTATTTTTGTTTTGAAAGCTTTGAGGGTTTAGGGAATCTTGGTTGTTATATTTTCCTAAAATAAAGAGGTTTTTTTCTTTAATACTTGAGATGGGTATATAAAACCATCCAAAATAAATTGGAAGAATTCCTTATTCCAAGTAATTGCCTGCGGGCTAAAGAATTTACTGGAGGACAGCAAATATAAACAAAATGGTATGAATTTGGAAAAACAAACCCCGACAAGTTAATTGATTGCTTCTGGAAAACTAGTTCAACTATTTTGTATATAAAACACCTTTAAAATTAAAACATTCTTTCAAATATTTTCTAATTATGAATTTTAATATAGCAGTATTAAAAATAATAATAATAAAAGAAAATCTCTTTAGATACACTAAAGATCTATAGTGAGATATTACCAGTGAAATTTTCAAACCTGAAAAAAGAGACAAAATTGGCCTACATGTGAGCTGAAATGTGATCTGTCAAGTGGTTCCTTCTTGTGGCAGTATTTTAAGAGCTGTATTGCCTCTGACGTTGTCCCCCTTGGCTAATAAGGAAAAAATATATTATTAGCTGATAGTTTGAAATTTATTTACATACTTTATGCTGTAAATAAGCTATTCTGACTAGTGCTAAGAACTACAGCATAATGCAAGTGGCAAAACCAAAATTAAATATTCTTACTGTGATTTCTAATTGTGGTTGTTGTCGTTACTAGTATACAACCAAATGCATGTTGTATTCCTGGGTATAGATGCTGTTAATCATTTATCCTTTTATGATTAATTTCTCTGAATGACATTTTAACCCTTCAATATTAACAGGGTTTTGAATTGTAATGTAAAAATTGAATTGTAAATGTTCATTAATATTTGAATAATCAAATGTAAATCATATGTGTAAAAAGTGGTCTCACTACATAGGAGTTTGCTTCTGTGATGCTTAATAGCAAATAGTAACTATAGTGCACAGTATGTGCAGTATATTTTCCTGTGTTTAGTAGAAAGGATTTTGTCTGTAGTTTGCCTTTGCTAAATTATTATTCTTTTCCTTATATCCCTTAAAAAAAAAAAGGGCAAAAACTAAGAAGAGCAGCATTTTCTTCAGTTTTACTGACATGTTCCAGAAGCACTGAAAATTAAAGTAACCAAAAACAAAGTAAATTTGGTTCCCTAATGATAAAAATGCATGTGAATAGGTCTTTAGTTTATATCCAGTGCTTGTGAGATTTTACACGGCAGCAGTGTGTCCTTTTATCTGACCTCTAAAAAATTATTTTTTCACCAGTTGGATAATATCTGGACCACAAAAACCTGATTATTTAATTTTCACCATCAATTAGTTTGGAATACAAATAATCCTTTGCATCCTTACTATGAGAGGAATAGGCAACTGAAATTCTTAGTTATCTGATGTAGTTTATAATTGTAAGAACAGCTGCTAGAAGTTGTTGCTAAAATTCTAAAAAAATTAGCTTCAGAAATGTATGAAGCTAGGAAAAAGCACAGCTGTTCACTGTTAGGGTACAGGAGATTTACTTGGTAATTCTCTAATTAGGCTATGGTGTGCACTTATTACCTTCTTCTTCCACTTTTTTCAAAAGCTTTGAACACATTTTTAAAAATTATTTGTAGCATAGTCATTTGCATGCATTTAAAGCAGGTGGTTTTAATTGGAATAGCCTCAGTGCATTGTGCAAAAATACTAGTGTTGTATAATTAGATGATGACTTCAGCTTGGGCTGTTTTTGTAGACCAAATTATTTGATCATGATCAGATTTATAGATATTATCTGTGGAAAAGTCAGATCTTTATAGCTGAATACCTTTGATCTACTACCAGGAGAAAAGCTACTGCAGAAGAGCAGAACCCTTTTTATTGTTGACGCTTTGTGGTAGGCTTTTTTCCAGTTTTATTTTATTTTAGTACTGTTTTAACATAATTCCCATCTTCCACAATGCCTACAGGACTCTGCCAGCTGTTAATAGGTAGACAGGTGCTGGGCTAAAATCATGTTCATGTTACCTGCTCATATTACCTTGTTCATCTCCTTCCAACCTGTCTTATTGCTCTGTCCACCTGTTGCTTCTTGGCATTAATTGAGCCTCCTGTGCTACTAAGGTGTATTCAGACCCACCTTCGTTATTCTGAATTGTTGCACTGACAGTAACAGGCCAAACCGCCCCCATCTGATTTAGGCCTAAGCTTAAATCTTTGTGGGCTTGTCCTAAGCTTGACAACCCCTCTGCTCAGGGAATGCCTTTTGCTGGAGGAGTGAATACAGCAGCACCTCAGGCAGCTGTTGCTGAAGCTGTGCAGAATTTGGCAGGACTGGATCTCACTCTGCAGTCACTGCACTTGGTCACAAAGAGCCTCTTTGCATCTTCGGGTCTCTGCGTACGCACCCAGCACAAACGTGCTCTTGCCTTTCAGAGTTGTGAAGGAGCACAGTGAATAACAGGTATTTTTACTGATAAAAATTATCAATGTTTAGATAATGAAGAAGTCAGATCTTCTTAACTGTCTGTGAATAATTCTCAGTTTCATTTTCTCATCATTTTGGTACTTTGTGTCACTTAAACACTCAATTGAATTTGGTTGTCTCTCCTGAGAGATGAAGAAGGATCCAAAAAATACAGAAGTGACATGAATCCTTCTTACTAGCTGCACACTGAGAAGTGTACTGAAAATCTGCAGTAGTTTCTCTCCTTTTCTGAAGGAGCTGTGCAATGTTACCTCTGATTTTGTATGGCATATGTGTGATGGACAGGTCACACAGGGTGGGTTATGCTGGCAGACACTGCAGGTAATAACTGGTCTTCTACTGCTACATCTGGCTCATACAGCTTGGGTAAGACCAAAAGTGAAGAAAAGTTGGCTGAAAAGTATCTGAGCAAAATTGGCACGACTGAACAAGTGGCTAAATTTGGAAGAGCTCATAGGAAGAGCTTACCATGTTGTCTGGAATAATTCAAACCTCAACCTAGGAACTCTGGATTGCCAATAAATCAAGTTGTCATGTACCTGAATCCATATACAATGCTTTCAGTGTGCCCAAACTATTCCATCCCATTCTGTCAGACCAGGATCTGAGTCAGGTATTCATTCATTCTTAAACAGGTTGTACTTCTATGAAGACTTCAGTGCTTGAAAACTAATTAGTACAAAGGTCGCATCAAGTAAGGTTATGGTGAACACATTAGAGCTGTTTTTCTCTTCCTGAGCTTTTTGAATATAGTTCAAAACCACAATCCTTGTCCTTAAATCCTTTAAAGTCCTTTTAACTCTGGGATGAAGAATGCAGCTGATGAGTATGCTTCTCCAAGACAGAGAGGATAGTGAAACTGAAGGTTTTTTAGACCTTGCTTACTTAACACTGACCCAGCGTTGGTGGGTTAGCTCTCAATGCAGCTAAGAAACACAACATAGTTGAGCAAGAATAAGACACCATTTCTGGGGGCTGATCTCCTTTAACCTTAGCACATTGCAATATGTATATTAAAACACAGAAGACAAACAAAAGAGTGCAAGGATAGTAAAATAAATTCTTTGCTAAATCAGAATATTTTACATGTATGTATTTAGTCATCTGTAGTGGGGATAAGTATTTGAGAGATGTGAGATCATGTTGTTTACTGCACTGGGGTATCAATATGCTCCTTGGTAAAAACCAGGATAGTGAAGTACAGAAAGGAGATGATCGACAAGGCCATTTGTTTAAATTTCATCTAAGTGAGGGATGGAAAAATTGTGACAAGTGTTCTTTGATCTCAAGGGGAAAGACAGATTATTTTCTGGTGAGGCAAACGAGTCAGGAGAGAAGTTGTCCTTTGTTCCTGCGCGAGTCAGTACGTAAGCTCTTGGGTGAGCTAAGGGGAAGCTGGATTCCAATGAGACACCAGCATTGTCAGAACAGAAATGTGCCTTGAGGCAGAGATACTTGACTGGTGGTGGAGAAGCCAGCATTAGCAGTAGAAATACACTGTACTGTTCCTCATACAAGTTAGTTTCCACTTGAAAAGAAAACAGCATGTTTTATTATGCTTTATGGCACAGTACTATAGGCCTTTAACAAAATAGCTGGAAGTATTTGCATGATCTATTTGCAACCTGGCCAAGTTAACACAGCCATTAACTTTTGAACTTCCTGACTTTCATTGCTTTAAATTTCAACTTCAAAGTTTACTCTTTTTTTCTTTGCATTTGTTGGCCCTGGTTGGTTTTGAAAAACAGGAGGAAAGAAAATAAGTTCAGGTTTTCTGAGAAGATTCTGAATTTTATGCATATAACAGGAGATGACTTGGTATTCCTTTGAATATTAAATGGTACCTCCAAAGCAGCTTCGATGCACCTAGTTTGCTTACAATATTTCTGTGGAGCTGAGGAATCACAAGGTGAAATCTAGGAAACACTGCACAGCATAACTTTTCCTGCATTTCAGTATGTTGGGGGTTTTTTGCCTGAAAAGAGATCAATGGTATTTGGGAAGCTGATATTTAAAAAGCAAACACTTAAATAAAAATTATGCAATTGCAACAAAACTGGAGGACATCATGGGAACATAATTGAAGTAAAAGCAGTAAGGATTTTCCATGTCTAGATTAAGAGTGTTATCTTCTAGCTATTGCCAGTTTGGAGATACCAGGAAGACACCAAGGGTATACTTGCAGATTCAGCCTCACTGAGATATAGTGCTGACTTGAAAAGGCAAAAAAAAAAAAAAAAAAGCCAAAGGTTTGTATTTAGGTTGGTGTGGGCATTTTTTAAGAGATGGTGGGGGTGGGGCAGATGGAGAGAGCTAGGAAAATAATGTGAGAGAAAGAAAAGAGAATGAGGGAAACCAGTGTTAGTGCATTAGTATTTTTTCATTAATCTGAATTTGTTGATAAATGAGCTCCAGGCTGGTGGAGTTTCCAAACTTTTGGCCTTTTGAAGACCTGAATGGGGAACTAATTCCTTCCCTTCTTCCCTCTCCTCTCCTCTCCTCTCCTCTCCTCTCCTCTCCTCTCCTCTCCTCTCCTCTCCTCTCCTCTCCTCTCCTCTCCTCTCCTCTCCTCTCCTCTCCTCTCCTCTCCTCTCCTCTCCTCTCCTCTCCTCTCCTCTCCTCTCCTCTCCTCTCCTCTCCTCTCCTCTCCTCTCCTCTCCCTCTTTTCATTCTTTTTTTTCTTTCCTTTTTCAAAGGGAGCCAGGCCCACCCTCCCAGCTGCAGGGAAAAGCATTTTGTGAGCTCTGAGCTATTAGGTAACTCAGGCTGAAACAAAAAGTGCCATTGTAGTATGGCATTTGCCCTGCCTGACCCACCATTTAAGGGAAGGCTTATTTCCTTCTTTTATTGTACACAAACAAACAAAAAGAAAAAGAGAATGCCAGTTTTTCCCACAGTGCATGCATAAATGCTTTTCAAAATGTACAAGTTAGTACTTTACAGGTTCCAATCGCTTAAATTATGACTTGACTGTTACGCTGTTACACCCTCTGATATTTTTAGTGCACTTGTGCCAAGGGCAGCTTAAAATGTGTTTTAAAAATGTTTGCAGGTATAAAGGATTTTAAAAACGCTTAGAGCTCTGGACTGTTTGAACCCATTAGTCATGTTGCAAAAACAAACACATAGGAAACCTTTCCACAAGCAAGAAATTACCAAGGAAGGAATGTTTGGTCCCCAACGATAGCATATGAATAAGAAAATTGAGGAGTTAAAGTTGTCTCAGATTTTATCAATCATGTCACCTTAATATACCTTCATTCTCTAAAACTTCTCAATAGAAACAGAGTTTTATGTATTATTTATATAAAGCTTTCTGATTTATGCTTTACAAAGGCTTGTGTCAATGGTAAGACTGTAGAGTGTGCCCAAAAAAAAGAGCATTATAGTCTCATTGGAAATATGAAAAATGCATTTACCTGGATTGATTAAATTACAATTAACTTCAATGTGTATGTAGAGCAAGAGCTCTAGTGTGTCACTGCTCATCATTCCAGCCTGGTAAAATAAGACGTAAATGAAATGCAGTGCCTCTTTGCAGCTCTTTGGGCTGTCCATGGACTGGTTCCTGGTTTGTCCACACTGTTCTCATCAGCAATTTGTACAGAAAACCCAAAACATTGTGAGAGTCATGAAGGTTGTCATCTCAAGAAGTGGAAACATTTAAGATTACTGAACGCTTTTTAAGACATATCTCCTTCTTAAAATTATTAAGTTCAGTGACTGGTTCAAAGGAGCTGAGGCTCTAAAGCATGTAACTTCCATGGGAGACATCCCTCTCCATTGTTATAATCAGTGTTGCCAACAAAGAAGACTTCATGGAGGACGTCATGAGGCACACAGGCTTTGTTCCTCTCTCTTTTGCAGCTCTATTTATTTTCCTCAGTGTTTCCCAAGTACCTGCGTTTCAGCAGGTAAGTGGAGAGTAGAAGCCATTAGTCACAGTTAATTTGGTGTAATTCCCCTCTGCCTGAAATGGATGACTAAGTGAAATAAATCTGTATCTTTCTGTTTGATGTAAAGGAAGCCCTTATGTGACAAGCCTATGTGACAAGCCTGATTTAGATGCCTGAATTGCAGGTATTTAATACTAAATATATCCCTTCTGGATTAGTATTCCTTGGAAGTTAGGTGTACATCTCCAAGTGGTTCTGGCCAGAGTGACTACTGCAATTTCATGATGCATTTCATCAAGAACAAATCTATCTCAGCAAAGTTTTGCATGGAAAACAGAAGTGATGGTGGAACAGCACTGACTTTTCTTGTTCCCATACCTTGCTCTCACCCCTTAGAGGCATGGAAACATATCTGATGTCTTTGAATATGAAGTCTCCTCTACTGTGTTACATAAAATGCAAAGGTCAGCATCGCAGTCTGCTTTCATACTCAAAACTTTTAAATAATTTGCACTATACTTTCTTTTAAAAAACTCAAACCTTAATCTTGTTTTGATTAGAGTTGTCAATTGTAGTTGATAGCATAACGAATGATTTCATTACTAAGAAAAGAGAAGAGACCACTGAATAGCTAAACATAGTTTAGGTGGTGAGCAGACATGTTGTTTCCACTAGAGAGCTAGCTCATATAGACTTTTATTAAGAAAAACCAAACCAACAACCGAAAAACTCCTTGAACAGTGAATTTTAAATCAATTTATGTAGCATATTTTTACTCATTCTTCCATTGTCAGAACTCATGTTTTCAGATCTGCTGAAATATGACAAATCTACTTCAGGGTGTGATTCAAGTAAAATACAGCTATGTACAGTCTTTGCACTGTGAAAGAGAGGGGGAAAAAATAAATTTTCTATTGCTTCAAGTTCTTTCATTCAACAGTAGCATCAGTGTTTGGGTTTTTAACTACACCAGAAATGCAATTAAAATTTGCTTGTGCACAACTGTGTAGTCTTACATTTTCATTTACATTTTCATATGGATTTTAATTCCATTTAATATGTATTTTAATATAAAGTTTATATAATTTTAATATTGTCACTAGGTTTATGGAAGTGCGGCAGAATAGTGAATTCCTGTGAAAAAATCAGTTCAGAATTTGGGATTATTTAGAATTCTTTTCATATGTTTCTCTAGGTCTACTCAGCATATGTTTGATTTTGCAGAAGCTTCACTGAGATTTTGTCTTCACAGGACGTACATGGTTGGAGTATTGTTTGAATTCAGCCATCAAAAACTGCTTCACTTTCAAGAATATTTGTTGTTCTGTTGTGGGTTTTTTTAAATTAAATTGAAAACACATAGATTTTCTGCATGGCTACAATTTGTGACTCAGTCCCAGAGCTGTATCTGTAAGCAAAACCTTGCCCTGTTTTTTGTTGGTCAAGCAAATGACATTATTTATTTTGTGGTATCAATGACATCATGGCAGCAAAAGAAATCTTTGGCAAATGATGTGTACAAAGGCATTGTAAAGACAGTCTCCATTAAGGTTTTTTTGTTGTCAAGACGGTTATACAACTCCATGTAAACACTATCAAAGTCAGCATCTAAAAAACATCAGAGGAGAAGTACTTTTCTTTACTATTCATACTCATGACAGTGTCAATATCCTGAGTCATATTCTTCTACCTGGTATTTCCATCAAGTTGTTTCCTGCCTGTGCCATCCTCTCCTGGAGTTGTTCTACAGACATAGTCCCTTCCCTGGAGAGCGAGCAGAGATGGGTCAACTCCCTCCAGAGTAATTTGCTGTAGGGAACCATCCAGGCAGTCGAAGTGCACTTGCTCTGCCCATACTCCAGAGCAATCACACAGGCTGAGGAAGCACAAAGATGTGATTTGAGGTTGTCCTTGGGTCTGCAAAAAGTACTTTTCTTCATTCTTGTCTCCTTGATGTTAGACTCTCCACGGCTCCACCATGCATAGCTGCTTCCTCCCAAGTATTGCAGGCTCTACTCAGCCCTGTTACAGCTCTACTGATTTAGGAGGGATCCACAAGGC
Source organism: Melospiza melodia melodia (assembly GCF_035770615.1). Classification (NCBI taxonomy): domain Eukaryota; kingdom Metazoa; phylum Chordata; class Aves; order Passeriformes; family Passerellidae; genus Melospiza; species Melospiza melodia. Next base: position 33,358,674 of record NC_086196.1, read on the forward strand.
CATAACTGGTGCAGTAGATGAGGGAACTCAGCAAATTCATTGCCAGAATAATTTAGTGCTGATGTGGCAAGATTTTTCAGCTGTAAGTGTTAGAAGGGATTTCTCACCTGTGTTACATTACGAGTTTAATACCACCAGTGTGTGTATGTGTGTGAGAACACCTCATAGAGCAGGACCATTTCATGGTTTAACATTTAGTGTAATGGGGTCCAATAAAACCATGTTAAAAGATGTTAATGTTGCAAAGAAAAACATCAGAAGCAAGGAAATGCCAGAATTAATATGGCCTGTGGAAATTCAGCTTCTTGCACATTATAGTGCAGATCTTGTTACCTGACATCCTAGGCTTTCCAGGGGTTGTCTTTTTTTCCAGTGAATGCATAGTTAGATTTTTCTTTTAATGTTCCCCACTTTATCTTTGTTAAACATGAAGCATCCAGAGCCCAATTAATAGAAAATCCTTCATCATGTAAATATTTATCATGTACCTTTATTGCAGTTTTTTGCTGCCTAATAAATGCATATCTTTTTCACAGTGACCTCAGATTATCAGACACTTTTAACAGTGCTCATATTTGAATTCTGATGAACCAAATCAGTGAAGGTAGAAATTGTATACAACTTTGATTTTTAATAAAACTTTGATTTTTAATAAAAGTTTAAGCCAAGTGAGACTTTCATTTTTCTACATAAAAGTAACATTTATACACAATCATCTAAGTTCAAAGTGTATTTTCCCAGCTTGGATCATTAATTAGGTCTTCTGTACAGTTGGAGTAGCAGAACTAGTCCATTGCTCTGGGCAGACTGGTCACTCATGACTTTTGTAATGAGTTTCACAGGTATCTGATGAGTGCTTAGGCTTGTATTTGTAGTGTTAGGCCCAAATCTAGAAGAGAGGAGAGCAAACTGTGGTGTTCCATCTCAGCCAATCCCAGTGTTCTTCTGCTGTCCACACCACACCCCTACATCTGTCACATTTTTTTTTTCACTTGGCTTCTGCTCTCCTCTAGTTTTGCCACCATGGAGAGCCCATTCTTCTTTTGTGCCCTGATTTCTGTTCCCTCTCCCTGTTTGGTTTTCTGTTTTGTTTTTTTTTTCCCTGTTTTTCTTCTCCTCATTTGAGTCTACAGGGGTTTTTTCTTTCAGGGTACTGCCTGGGCACCCTGAACCCAGGGCACTGCACAGTGGGGGTAGAGCTAAGCAAAGAGGGAGAGTTTTGATAATGTCGAATTTCCCGACAGCATGGGGTTCCCCTGGCACTCTGAAGTAATCCTAAGGCTTGTTCAGCACCAGCATCTTTGAGATGGAGAGTATTCAATGCAGATAGAGTCTTCAGAAATTGAGGAGCCAGACTGCAGCAGGAGTTCACCAACAGGCCTTTTAGAATCTTACAAACTGAAATAAATGTGGACACCATTTCACAGAAATTATCATTTCTGGGTATTGGTAACTCTCTCCCTGCCCTTTCAGTTTTGGGATTTTGCCTCCAACTTTCAGGTGCTGAAGCCAATCAGCAGCATAATGATGTGACATTCAAAACATGAACACAGCAGTCTGTTTTCACAAATACTTGTATTTGAAGGTTTTTAGCTGAAACTTTACAAACATTTTGTAGCAGGCAACCAGAGTAGGAAAGTTCAGTGCAGTTCAGCAGAATTCAAACTGAAACTGGAATCTTATTCTTGTGAATGATTCTCAACATGCATTTAACTAAAATGGTGAGAAAACCTGTGTAAACAGAGAGGGGGGAAAGGAAAACAGAGCAAGAGTAAAGAAAAAGGTTCTTTTTATAGCATTTAACACATGAGAATGTAAATAAATGTGGTGTTAGTGAAAGTTAATTATTTTGAAAACAGTCAGCAAGGCAGATTAAGAGGTAAAACAGTGCAGCTGAAGACAAAGGGAACAATATTTAGTCTTTGATCAGACATTTTCACAGTGATTTTCTGTTCACCTTCAAGGGTGGCATAATTTTATGAATAACAGAATTTGTTTTGCTACTTGAGTAGCCTTGAACAGAAATAGTGTTGATTCCATATGGCCACTTTAAAGAAAATCCCATGCCTGTTCGTCCTTTAAGAAATAACGTTTTTATTTATTAAATCTTTTTTCTCATGGAGGGACCTAAAGATACACAATGAAGTTTACATTTAGTCTCACAGGACAAGCCAAATCTCTGTGCTTCTGCACATTTCTTAAGATAGCGTTCATGGATGAACTGCATCATCTATATGTCAAGTGACAAATCTGAAATACTCTCACTTTTTAAGCATTTTGCTTTCATTGCAATATTCTTAAATAAAAAATACTCACTTTTTTTTCCTCCCCAAGTTTGTTGCATCACACAGGAAGTGAGTCTTTTTGATACAATTGATCAGTGGCTTTTCTGCTGTGACCTTTCAACTTTTATCAAAATTTATCAGTTGGGGCTTTTGTTGGTAATTTTTTGGTTTTTTTTTTAATATTTAATGGTAATTTATATGGATAAAACATAATCTTTCAGATATTTAGATTGCTTTGCAATGTTGTTCAAAACAAAATGTAGAAGTCATGTAAACTATGGTAGGAAAACTCATCTGTGTGTACTGAATTACTGCAACTTCCCTGCCCAGGAAAACCAGGGGTCTTAATATATTCCGTATATTAAAAGTGCTTGGATTATGTTAATGTCTGCTGGAGCTATCTTTGGGCTGCTGTGGTAACTCCCCACCACAGGGTGTTGGGATGCCTGGGTGACAGACTCTCCAGCAGCTGGTTAAAGTCAGTGGTTGAACTGTCCTGGGGAGTGAGATCTGAGCCCCAGTGCAAATGTGAGAGACAGTGCTACTGGTGGCAATCACAGAACAGAAAAGAAATTGGAAAGGAATGTATAAAATCCAGTAAATTTAAGAGCAAGGAGATAATAAAAATATGCTGACAGTGAGTATGCTAAAGGGACATGGAAAAAGAAAATCTACTAGGGTTTATGCTATATAGCTACTAGGCATATACTTCTTTTTCTAATAATTTTAATTATATTATTGTGTTTTATAGCTCTAAATACATTATGTTTTCAATAATTTTAAGTTATATTTTATATGTTAAATGAAAATATTATTTTTCTGGTCAAATCCTTTTTAACTCAGTTGAGACAAACTGCTCCTGAAATTAAACACGTCCTGTCAAGGAGAGGCTGTTGTAATTTCAGTGTCTTTAAATGATTTTGAATATATTTTTTGAACAGTTCCCTCTGACACTGACACACTCAGGAGACACAATAATCTGAATAACTATTTCTCATGTTTGTATATAATGCACTCTGAAGGCATTTTTCATGGCAGATGGTCATACACTTATATATCTGAAGTATTTTAATGTACTTCAGATGTTATGCTACTTTAATAACAATGTGGTTAACATAAAACTATAGCAATGATGTTTGCATCTGAATGTTTATGAAATACTGCCTGTCAGGTTTGGGTTTGTGTGAGCCCTGACTGTGTCTCATGCTCTATTAGTGGCTCATCTCTGTGAGTGATGTTCCATGGCATTCAGCTGACGTAACTTATATATACATATAATATTTAGCATTCGTCAAATCCTTTTTTCTGTTGGGCCTGGTGAGTGTTCTGTCATTTGTCAATAACTTCAATAGAAGTGAGTCAAAGTCATTTTTTTTTCCCCTGAAATATTTTTAAAGTAGCAAAAAAGTATAGAAGAGTTTCTTGATGCAAGGTATCCTGAAACTTGTCATTGAACTTGCTGGTTGTAAAGGGAGTGGGTATTTTTATTGTGTCTCTCACACCAAGTGAGCCTCAGTGAATGATATTTCTAGGTGACTTTAAAACTGGAACTTCGAAACCTCCCACAGAGCCCTGGATTTTACATTAGCGAGCTAGTGAGCAAAATGTTTTTTCCTCTGCTGAAAATGCAAGTAATTTAGATTACCAGAAGGTACAATTAAATTTTTGCTGGAAATCATGAAGATCCCAAGGAGATACCTAGTCTGCAGGAGAACAGTATTCTAGGTTTTTTTGACAGTGATGGATTTTATCACCTCCAATCAGCCTACAGCAGTGTAGTGCGGAGATCAAATTGGAAGCTAAAATTCCTTTTATGTACTTATGTATTGCAAATATGAGTGAAAACAGTGCATGTATTCATTGATACAAAAGGAAAATATAGTTAACACACAGTTAGCAGATTCACAAAATTAAAAATACCATATGAATTATTTAACAAATGGTGCGCTTTGCCCCAGAACCTGGTGTTTATTATTTTGAGCTTTAGCAGGAAACAGAAGCAGTATCAATTGGGGAAACATTTCTTGCCAAGCTGAGAACAGTATGGCTTTCTCATTTCAAAGTGGGGAACCTGGTTCTTTGGTTTCTTTGTTCCTAGTTAAGACTACTCCCCAAGCTATTTTAGCTGAACATTTAACCCACTAATGGAGCCCGGGGAAGTGCAGTTGGCAGCTGTTCATGGGATAATAATGAAACACACTGTTTAGTACAGCAAACCGCTGCTGTAAAGTGCGGGAAATATTTTATAGAGATCCCGGTGAGCAGAGCAGGATCCGCTTTAAGTTCTGCTGGAATGGGGGGGGGGAGCAAGAGGAAGTTGTGTTTCACGTGAGAGTAACCAGCGCTGCTTTGCTCCTGCAGGTGAAGAAGCCGTGTCCAGAGTCCGATGGTTCAGAGCCGCAGAATCCCAGGTATGGTGCTGGAGGGCCGACACCGACTGACTGCGGTGCGGTGGCGGAGAGCGAGGCTGAGCGGTGCCGTGGATTTGTGGCACCAGAGCCATGGAGTTATATTTTGCAAAGAACGAGTGGTTGGATCAGTTGTAATGGTTTTCACTCTAGAAAAGGGATTTTTCCCTTCTCCCGGTCAAAGATGCAGCCTAGAGTCTGGGTTGTTGACTTTAGATGATGGCATAGCACTGAATGGTCACATTCAACTAAAAAAAAAATTCCAACTATTAAACAGTGTAGGGAAATCTGTGTGCACAGATCTCACTTTCTTCAGTTATCCCATTTCTACATATCTGAGTCTTGAAGTTTATTGAAAATATATTTTATTTCCAATGTGGAAAACTAATTATTTATTTGGGAAGATTTGCCCTTACCAAAACTTCATTTTGTTTTCACATATGAAAAACATGCTGTGCTCATAAGCTGGAAAAAAGCCATACATTCCTTTCCAGCACAGTCGTTTCCAATATCATGTACATGGGAAAAAGGAAACAGATTTTACTTCCATGCTTCACACATGCATGTACCTGTATGGATATTTTTGAGCAAGTGAAGTAGTAGCTAGCTGTTTTAGATTTGTGTCTTCCTGTGGTTAGTAAACTGGTGGATAGTTTTCTTCAATATTAAGTGAGTACTCCGTGTCTTTGCCTTGCTTCTGTATAGAAGACTATTTCAGTGTCATGAAAGCTCAGAAGCTTTTGTTGTGAGGGGAGAGCAACAAAATAAACCTGTTATTTCACTAACATTGCAGAAAAGTTAAATAATTCAAGGTTTGTACCCCAAACCCATCCTTACCTATATCTTAACTATGTTCCTTAATTATTGCAGGAGGATCCTCTGGGGGTCACCTGCAGCATCCAAGGCCATTATAGTATGTGTCTTGAGCTGCACTGTGCACCATCTGAATTTCTTTGATTAGCTCATGTCTGTTATTAATATGTATTTTCATTTAGTTTGATTAGAGCTGAAAAGGTAAGAGATACTTCAATGTCCAAATATGCTTTCAGCATAGTCACTAGCAGTTTTGACCAGGACTTCAGTGGAAACCTGCTTTGCCCTTCAGTACTCGCAACTTTTAAGTGAAAAACTTATCTGCTGTGCTTTGGATTAAAATTTATTATAGAAGTCAAGTTCTTTCTGACTATTTTGACACCATGGAGAATCCCAGCATAGCATAACACTCATATACAAGTGTGTAGTTTTAAGCGTTGTGATTGCCAAATGAGACTATTGTATCTCAAGCCTTTAAAATCTATGAATTCCAGTCTGATGTTATTTCTTCAAAGCGTGATGAAAACAAACTGCTACAAACCTGAGGACCCTGAATGCAATGTACTGTTACTATCTCTGCATATCAGGAAATTTCTTACAAGCTATAATTAAATTCTTCATGCTGTGTCTGAGGAACAAGATACTTTTTTTTTCCTCCTGAATGTGCAAGAGAACCCATGTTACAAATAGTTAATCTGGTAGTTTCATTTTTTGACGTCTGTTTTCAAACAGAAACACTTTTCATTTTGAGCTCTGCAGCCTCAGTTGGAGATTATATCAGACAGAGTTGAAATTAATGTTCCAAGCCTGAGCATATCCAGTGCTGTGTATACAGCCTGAAGTGGGATTTTTTGGTTGCAATGTGACTTTTGGTCTTAGAGGGGAATCTCTGGCAGACCTTGGGCTGGAGCAGCACTAGAGGGCTCTGTGTGGCACATCACACTTCAGAGCCTGGAGCAAGGTAATTCTTCTCTAAACAAGGCTTAAGTGAAAACACTGCACATAAAATGAAACATCAGCATAAAAATGAATGCTGGAGACACACAGCCTTACAGAATAGCTCCTGGCTTGGGACCTAAGGCCAATATCACTCATTTATTTAGCTAGCTTTATAGTCTGTTAGTTTTGGATTTGAAACTATTACAATAAATGCAGATGGAAAGTGTTTTTACAGTAGGGAAGTAATTAAATTGGGTGTGGGAACTTTGTCAGGAGAATTCTTGGAGTGACATGTGTGTATCAGCAGATTCTTTGTCTTGCTTGGCCTGGGTTTGTCTTTTAGAAAGAAGCAGTCAAACTGCAGATGTGACTACTAAGTTTTTAAGGGATATACTAACCTATGCAGCATGTTAAAAAATGCTTTCCACAAGTGACCAGCTATACATGCAATAGAAATCAACCTTCCCAGCATTTATTTAGAGAAAGTGCTTCTTGTCTCAACAGACAGGTAAATTGCACAGAGGGAGAGGGATCTTTAGTTAAGAATTGAAGTTATGGTGAATAGGTGAACTGTAAACACAAAAGGAAACATATGACTCATCACTGACAGATATTTTAATTCACAAACAACTTTGTCTTAAAAATTCTGTCATAGTTTTTTGTGAGTTTTTCAATCAAGCCCCTATGAAGGGGTTCTGAATACTTCCTTTTATACCTAGGTGGTGGTAAATATATATATATATACCTTTTATACCTTACAGTAGTGGTGTTGTGACTGTATCAATATTATGGCATTCTTTCTTTATAATTCTGTAGTAAAAGTCAAATTCACCCTGCAACCCTGGATAGTTATCTAGTAATGCAAAATGCAATGCTTTCTAGGGATTTTGGTGTGTGATACAGAGGCTGTGAATAATTGGGACTTGCCAACTGTTCCACCACAAGTCTGGATCAGGCAAGAGCAGCATGTTGGACAATTCTGACATGCTGGCCCTGTATCAAATTCACTAGCAAGGTTAGGGAGAGAAGTTCCTGTCTTCAGAGCCTACAGACATACGTTGCTCTTAATTTTCTTTTTTGACAGGTGACTTTAAAATGGTATCAATCCTGAGTGTGCTGAACAGCTCCTTTGTGAAATTCAATGTCATACAAGAATTGCTGAAGTCTAGTGCAGTGCTTGAAAGTTAACTTCTTTGCAATTGTCAACAACCTTCCTTTTTACTTAAGCAATAAAAAAGCCATTTTAATTCTAATAAGGAAAAATTTTGTTGCCCTGAAACCTGTAAGCTACATTTAAAACCTCATACTATATGACCTGTGGAAATACTAGCGTATGTGTTATTCTGAAGTCTGGTAAAATGCTAAATAGGAAGTCTGAGACTCCTGCTCACACTCAGCAACAGCATATTCTATTTGGCCACACATCCCACAGCAGTATCTTTCTTTGACGTAGCAGTCTGCTTGATGAATGCATCTCTCCTATCCCCAAATCCTCCTTCTCATACCACCAGGCCTGCCGGAGATTCCACTGTAAGATGAAAGTCACATCAGGAATTGAGGCATGAGAGTAAGTATTGTTTTTTCTGGGTCATAAAATTAAATAGGGAGGAGAGAAATGAAATGAGGGAGTGGATGTCATTGCAAATGGAAATTCAGCAGGGTCTTCTATTGCTTCCTCAAAGTTCACTGATTGTAGGAAAAAAATAATGTTTTTTTTACCATCTGGAGGATGGAAGACTGCAGCAGAATGAAGATATTTTTCTGACAATTTAAACACAGTTTCTTTTTTTCCTGGAAGGGTAAAGGAAAATGGCTGAATATTTCACATACTTTCCTTCTTTAAGCTATGATATTTATGTTGTGATGAAGCTGTCTGTAGGAAGAAAGGGAAAACTTGAAGGTTTTGATGAGTAGTTTCGTAAGTTAGGGATAAAAGTTAGCTGACAAATCAACTTAGGAATACTTAGGATACAGAGTGTCAAAAATACATTACTTGTGTATGTACAGAAGGGCAATGGATTTTTGTATTAGTAAGTTAAAATTAAGCCCCATAGAGCAGGAAACCCTCCACTTTATTGCTTGATTTTTACTACAAATCTTTGTATCCAGTATTTCCAGTAATATCCATTCTTCCTGGCTTTTCCTTTACACATTTAAAAAAATTATCTAAAAGCAAAGTAAAAGGAAATTAAGCCAGTCTTTAGTAAATCCTCCCATTTAAAACTTTATCAGATGCTGTAAGAAGAGTGTAAATCAGGGGCACTACAGTTACTGCATTGATGCCAGTTAGATGGGGTTTTGATGATCACTGGTGAATTCTGAATCATATGCACAGATCAAGTTGCCAGATAAAGCAGTTATCCAAAAAAGTGCACGGGGATTTTTTATGTGTTTAAAAAGGCCTCCAATATTTCAGTTCAGTATGGGCTTCAGTGAGGTTGCTAGCATGGATTGCAGCTGTTCATCAGATGATTGCTGTTCTGTTTTTCAACACCCACACTTCTATGTGCACCACAAAGTAAGATTTAAAAATATGAATTCCTGTTTCTGTTTCATCTTAAAAGTCTTTTTTAAAACTTTTGAATGAGAAGTAGGCTTTCACATTTTCTCACTAGTCTCATTTTGATACCTACTCATGGTTTTTAATTGCTCAGGATACAGAGTGCACATACACATCCAGAGACAATTATTGTCATTAAGGCATTCACCAGTAAATAGATGATATTGAATGTCAGTGAGAACTACCACAGTTTTCCCATTCACTTCTCTTGACCAAAGTTTATTTCCTGTGCAGTTTGGGCTCACTGTTGTGGATTCAATGTTCACTATGATCACTGGATCTGAGCTATGCTAATGCTGCATGTGTGCATTACCAAACAGTGTTTCTGTGACCATTCATACACTTAGATACCCATAAAAATAAAAGTAACACGTATCTTCTGTATCTTATTCCAAACAACCAGATCATCATGTTTCATTCTCGTTGGTTTCAACTAAAATACACCTGAAATTTCTTCCACCAACTAATTCCCTCAACAAGACCTTAACAGTCTTATTTCAGAATGATCACAGTGATAGTTCATTCTTTCAGTAAGGCATTGGCTGGCCCATATTTACCAGATCTAACCCTATAACTCCTGAGCCCAAATCCAAGCTTTACAGGCACCTTCTGTGATGAAGATTCCATGCCTTTTCCATGACTTTGAAAGCAGCTGACCAGCTGCATACACATTACTAGTAGAGTGGGATTAGCAGTATCTTCTCATTCATTTGCAGTTTAAGAGATTAATATCATTATTGTTACATAGTAAAGAGGAGTTGCAATTGAGCTGCTGAGCAAGAAAAGCCAGCAATAGCTATGGAAATTGTGATTGAAGTTTCAGCAATTATAATTTTAAAAAATTACATAGTATTTGTTGCACTGTAAAAATGAGCAGTCTACCTAGATTTCATATGTGTTGTTTAAATACATTAGGGTCCCTAATTTTCTTCTCATCCATGTCTTAGAAGATTTTTTAGAAGGTGTTTGTTGTCTTGTGAACCATATGTAGCTTGTCTTGACCAGAGGATAATGCTTTTGTGAGTCAGAAGTGTAGCTCCACTGTATCCCATATTGAATAATCTGTAGATCATTATGACATGATAAATGGGCTTAATTTGAGAAAATTAGTTATTGAGAGGACTCTGATTTAGACTTTGAAGGTGAGATTCCTCTCATCCTGAAGTAGACATGTAAGGTAGGCACTTATGAAATGTCATTTATTTGAACTTCTTTCTTTTGACACCTTACTGCATCCCTCTTCCCCTGGGAAACCATGCAGACTCCACAAGCAATCACCTGTTGCTCTGCTGATTTATTGCAAGACCAGCTAGATACACAATTTGACCAAAGGCAATGAAAGCCTTCTTTCAATTTTACAGATTAAGCATTTTGCATAACTGGTCAGTTCCAGAAGGGAATACCTGCAAAAATAAGATTCATCTTCAGCCAGGAAAAAAGACTTTTTGACTGGCTTCTGGTATTTCTTGGACTTGGAGCAGGCTATAAGGAGAAACAGCAAAACAAATTTTCTATGAAAAGACAGAATAATTAAATTGAAAGATTGTCACAAGTAATTTTGGAGACCAGAAGAAAATCTAGTCAACAAGAGGCATGGTATATGCCAGAGTATAACATTCATGTCAGTGAGGCCACTACAGTTACAAGCACTTCACCTAAGAGAAATGTTTGGCAGGATCAAGTCCAAACTACTCAGTCAAGACAGTGACTGACAAAAAACATACAACAATTTTCCAATTTTAAAATAACTTCATTGTGGAATAAGATTTCTCATAAAGACTACATTCTGGGACACACAGACTTAGCTTAAGGAGAATGTTTTATACAAATCTGGTACTTATTAGAGTTTTGTGCACTCATTTAGTCTGCATGCCACTTAGGCAGTTGGAATCAATCAAAGTGTTTGGGAGATGGTCTTCACATACGTGTAACTGAGCGATACACAGCAACCATGACAATTGCACCACAGTTTCTGCAAGGAGTAGTGCCTTGCTACATGAGTTTTATTTTCAGGCATGTAGTTTTCAGGCAATGCAAGTCTCTCCCTTTTTTTTAGATCAGTCTGTGTGGTGTCTCTCTGCCTTCTGAGCACTGATGTTCTCATTCTTTAAATTTAAAAATATCAGTCTTCTGATTACCCAAGGCCTGTTGAAGCTGGTCACTGTCTGCCCATCAGGTTTTGTTGGCTCTGGATCAAACCCCCAAGGAGTTCTAAAAATGTATATGATATGTTTACAGAAATTACAACAATCTATTTAGAGTGCAAATACATGGTAACTGATGACATCACAGGCAAGTATTTTAATGGTTTATATTAACAGATCCCTGTGGCTTATAACAATAAAAGTAATGTATTTTTTTATATTTCATGTGTGTTAAAAATTCCTGGGGTTTTTTGTTAATATTGGGCATAACATGTTTTCTGTGATATTAATAATAATTTATCCCTGTGATCCCAAGCCAGATCATGTCACTGTTAAGATCTCCATTAACCTGAATCAGTGATGGGTCAGACTTTGGAAGGAAACAAAACCTAAGGGATTTTTTTGTCTGTTTGTGTTTAGTTTTGGGGTATTGTTTGGTTTTGGGGATTTTGTTTGTTTGTTTTTATCACTACATTGAAAAAATGGATAAACAAGATTCTAACAGAAATGTTAGTGGAAGTAATGTAGAGATTTTGAAGATCAAAGTGCCTTGTGATTTTTGAGTTTGCTAAAGAGAGCAGGATTTCTGGATTAATTAATGTATCCATCAAACTTTTATAATTGTTGAATCTGCAGGAATATCTTAGGGTAAATACTGGTTTTGAGTGAAAGAAGATAACCTAGGATTACACCTACAAATGTTTTTGCTTGATCCAGTAGTCTCTTAGAGCCTTATCCTAAAATTTTAACTGGATTTCGAGCCGTAAAATAAGCGTGTTTGTTCTTCTTACGTGTGTAGCACATGTAATAACAATGAGAAGGAGCTCTGTTTCTTTCTCCTGTGGTCTATTTTTTGCTCTGTCGTATCACATTACAGCAGTACACAGAAGAGCTAATTCAGACTCTGTTCCAACTTCTTTGACCTCTTGTATACTCTAAATATATTTTACCATTGTTGAGCCTGAATAGTAAAAGTATTTGATTCCACCTACTTTGCACTTCAAATATAGCTGAAAAAATTCTGAGAAGAATGTAGACAATAAAAAGAAAATTCCCACTGAGATCTAAATCTCCTGTTCTGAGATTGGTTTGCTTTTTACATGAATCACATTTTTTCTCAGATATTTATAAGTGTAATTTCTTGGCTAGATGTTTCCCATTTTAAATGTTGTCAGCCATCCCATGTACTCAGTAAGCAGTTAACTAACACCACTGAGTTATTATGCCATGCTCACATTTACCATACCAGAATTTACCTCTTTACCATCCTACGAGGCCCTGATCAGTCATTAGAGAAAAAATAAGTAGGAAATAAAAGTAGAATTGTCATGGTTTATGCCCAGCAAGCAACCAAGCTCCACGCAACTTCACCCTCCATGCACCCACCCCAGTGGAATGGGGAGAAGAATCAAATGTAAAACTTGTAGCTTGAGATAAAACTGTGTACTAATTGAAAGAAAGTAAAATATCTAATCATAGTAAATAATAATAATAATAATAATAATAATAATAATAATAATAATAATAATAATAATAATAATAATAATAATAACAAACAAATTATGCACAATAGAGTTCCTCACTGTTTGCTGATTAATGCCAGATCCTGTCCCAATACCCAGATAATCCCCACTTCTGGATAACTCCTTCATGGTATTCCGTGTGTGGAATATCCCTTTGGCCCATTCAGGTCACCTGTCCCAGCTATGCTCCCTCCCAGCCTTTTTTGCATACCTGCTCACTGGCAGAGCATGAGACACAAAAGAAAAAGGTCCCTGACTTAGGATAAATGCGACTTACCCAAACCAAAACATTCTCATGCTGAATCCAAAACAGCGCTGAAACAGCTACTGAGAAGAAATTAACTCTACCACAGATAAGGACAAGAATGAACAAAAAAAAATCCAGATAAAAAGAGACCGCATGCAAATAAGTTGATTGAGACCACATGTAAATAAGGTAACTGCAAGTTTGCTTTCTTTTTTCCTACCATCTGCATCTTCCACACATTACACAAATGCATGTTAAGCCTGCTGTAATATTTTAGGCTTTGCTTCCCCTCCTTATGTTAAAACAGCCTTATCAGAGAGCAGTTCTGTACCTCAGCTCCCTCCACACTCAGCTTAGTCTGAGCCCCAGTCGTGTTGTTCTCCTCTGGGAACAGAAGTCAGAGGACCCAGATGACAAGGAGGGAAAGAGGCTCCTCCATAAGCAGCATCTGGCTCTTTGGCAGATTTGTCAAGCACTTCTGCTAATGGGTTTGGATTTGCCCAGGGGTCTTTTATGTGGTTACATTGCAGATGGTCTGTCTGTTCTATCTTCTCCTTTTGAACACTTTTATTAAAAAAAACCCCAAACTGATAAGGTTCTTTATAGGTCTCACAAGATGCCTGTCCAGGCTCCTTTCTGTTAGTCATTGCAAAGCTTTCCATATATCCAAATGTGTGTCTTGAGTTTTGTTGGCAATTCTGGACTTAGCTCTCCAGTTTAGCTGCCAAGTGATATAATTTACTGTGTTCTGAGTTCGTATTATTGTCAAATTTCTTTGGGAATTTCTTAATGTCATTTGTAGTGCAGAAGTAACTTTACCTCCTCTTAAAAGCATGAAATATACTTGCCTTCCACTAGCCATCCACTTTGAAAACATAAGTTTAAATCTGGTTTTGGTTAAATGTGAAAATTAGCATGATGGTCTCAATCTAATTCACTGGGGATTTGTGTCTGCCATTTAAGAGAGGCCCAGGACTGAAGCAACAAGTCTGTGGGAAGGTATGTTTGGCAGAGCTATGGAGAAACGCACATGCAGTGCCCAAATAAATAAAGCAATTCCACGGATCAACTTTTTAACAGAATTATTTATTGTGTGGCGCGAGTGCAGAAGAGGGCAGAGAGGGAGGACATCCTGTTTGGTGAATTCCGTTTAAGTTCTGTTTCAATTTACAACTAAATCTCTGTCACTTTAATTTTTAAGGGTTTTGGGATTTTATTTGCTTTTCAGTGTAGAAGTAATTGGCAGGTGACTAGACATAAGATCATGTTTTATTCCTATGTTATTTCAGGCTTATGTCTTATTTTCCTTCTAATTATGTAGATTAAATTAAATAGAAAATAAACCCCTGTGCTCTCAAAGATGTAGTGCTTTTCATGACTTTCTCAAAATAGTACCAGAGAAGCACTTTCATCCCTCTTAGCATTTCATTATTATACCGTGTTTCCCAACAGCAATATTTTAATATTTGCTGAGAAACAAGAATAAATGTATTCTAAAAAGCAGTCCTGTTATTATGAACATCTCACACTCTGCCCTGTCTCGCAAACCAGGTTCTTGGGGAACCAGTGCTAAACGCAGTAAAGTTACAATCTTGCATCCAAGGTATGGACATGGGTGGACATAACCAACAGCGCTGCAGGGCTTGTTTCCTTTACCTTGTTTTTCCCTCAGTACCTGGACAGAGGTGGACATCCAATGATTTTAAAAGGCTAAGCATTATGCCAGAAGCCTTGGTGAGGTCCAGCCATTTGGTGTAAGCCATGTTTTGAACAGAGGAAGCTCTAAGGGAAGGTAGCCAGCAGAGAGGCTGGTTCGCAGGGCTGCTGCTGTGTGTGTGCTGGGGCAGCGAGGGCTGCAGTGGTGCCTCTGCCAGTGCCCCACTCCTGTGGCTCTGTGCCACTCCAGGTATGCCCTGGCCTGGGGGCTGGCTTATCAGCATGCAGGCTGAGCTGGAAATGGAGGTGTTACAGATTTGCAGCTGCTACCTGCCCCTTCTTGTGGCCCAAGGGGATAATTCAGGGGAAGGGAACTGTGCCCCAGAGTTCTCAGCGACACGTATTTATTGACTCTTAGAAAAATCACCTACTTCACCCCAAATGAAAAAGGTGTGTATGCTTTAAGTTTCAAATTATAAGATAACTTGGGGAAATCAAACAGCAAAGCAAAATGAAATGTAGTCATTTTATATCAGTTGCAAAGAACAGCCAGCATTGGTGCATTTAACAGAGCATCATTTTCTGTCTCTTGCTCAGGATAATGGAATTTGTTTTGAGTGCAATTAGTTATGTAAAATTCTTTTAGGTTCTTCCAGGCAATAGGGTCATCCTGGGAAAAATGACAGGGATGTGTGTGCAGCACACCTAGTGTACCTTGCCATCCAGAATGGCTGTGCCCAGCTACTCCTTACAGTGGTCAGATGCTGAAGCAGTTAAGGCATCAGGCAGTCAGCAAGTTGCATATATTTGTTTTATATTCTAAACCAAACTCATTGTTGGGACTGCGATTAGAGAACAGAAATAATTGCTTTTGACACAAATTGTTTTGGAGCCAAACATAATGTGCTCCACATGAGGTAAACTACAGAATATTTGTCTTGGGAGCCAAGATTCAGATCAGGTTTAACTTATAAGGGGAACTTCACTGTTAAAAGTGAGATGTGTTAATGTTTCCCACGTTAAGACTGCTTGCCAGTAATTCTCTGTATATTGCATTTACCAAGAGAAGTTTCAGAATGTTTGTATTAAAATATGAATAGAGCATGAAAACTACAAGTTTTTGGCAACCCCTGTATTCTGCCTAATCTGTCATCATAACTCATCCTTTCTGGAAGCTGATGAAGTTCTTGCCAGGCCCCTGTACTGGTGGCTAAAGAAATTACATTCAAGTGCGGTATGGTCACTCTTCATACAGCACACCTGAAAGACATTTTTTTTCTTTGGGCATTCCCTGGTGAAGAAGAACCATGTTACAATAACTAGTTTGAAATATAACAGACATCTCAATTTAGGGTGAGTCAGACACAACCCACCCGTTGCTCTTTTTTTTAATGAAAATATGAGTTCACACTTACATCATGCTGTCCAGGCTCCACTGAAGCCAACAGCAAAATTCCCAGCCCTTCATCTCTGATTTCCCAATTATATATTTGCTTAAATATTGTCTGACGTGAATACAGTTGACATTATTATATTTAAATTCATAATATTATGACTGCAATAAGCAGTGTCATTTTGAAGGCTGTGTTTTACAAAGGACAGATTAGCAACAGACTAGTAATTGGCAGAGCTGATCATCTCCACATTCCTCTGTATATATGAGAAACAGACTCAAATCAGACTCAAAACCACCAAAGAAGGACTTGGTGAGATCTTCAGTCACTGGCTTTGTTACCTGTTCCTTATGTCCACCTGTCAGAGATGTGGAAGGGAGTCTGAAATTTCCAGCAGATTTTTCAGATGTGACTCTGAGCACTTGTACAGAAGTAGTGGCACAGGGGGGAAGGCCACAGGCTTGCTGTTTGCATTCCAGCCATCTCCACAGAAGTGTTTGTTACTTGTTTATGACATAGCACATCATGTTGTCAGAACCACAGCATTTCCAAGTGCCTGTCACATCTGGAAGTGATCAGAAGCTGTTGGGTGAATTAATCTTTGAAAATGTGGCCCTGGATCCAAAGACTTGCATTTAGATCTTATGTATCTGTAAACTGGTAGTTTATATTTCATGTAAGTTGGATACTTGACAGCTCCCCATGGAACTGTGCTGTCATTATCACTTTTGATTTACTTAAATACTCATATAAGGACTTCAAAACCTACTTTAATGTTTTGTTTTGTTTGTTTGGGGTGGTTTTTTGTTGGTTTGTTTTTGTTAAGTAGCAGCTGCCTGTGTATCTTTATGTGTTTTCTGTTCACATGCTCAGGCTTGGGATGGTCTCTACATGGAATCAAAGAGTTGACCACCCAGCCCTCATTCTGCTATTCCTTCAGGCCCCTGACACTCACTGGTTTAGATGTTCTCTCTCTGGCTCCTGGAGTGATTTTCTCTAACCAGCTGCCTTTTTCCTTGAGAAGATGGGAATTATCTATTCAGACACCACATTGCCTCTTTCCAGATACTTCCTCCAGTGACTGGAGTGTAAACCCTGAGCTAAAATTGTATCCCATCAAAACTGTGGCTGTCACATTAGGATAGCCCAGAAAAGATATCTGAAAGGCTGGGATCCAGCTGGCCAGAAGGTATTGTTCAGCATAGCTTTGCCTTTTGTGTGTACATTAGTCTATTATATCAGAATGGAACAGTTTCCCATATAAAACTATAATTTGCTTTCATCAACTCAAACCTATTTTAAACTTGAGGGTGGAGACATGATGTGGAATAGGAGCGTATGGAAAAAAAGCACTTCCTGTTACTTACGTTTTTGGTGTCAGCCTGCCTATTTCCCTACTCTGAATCTGTGTTTTGTAATTGAACAATCTCCTGAGCATAGAGCATGTGAGCTGGAAGTTTATGCTGTGGTAAATAACTTAATAAGTTCCACTCCCCCGGATATGTCTTGATTTTTATTTATTTATTTTAATCGTTGTTGGCTTTGGAGAAGTCAGTTACATGTCCAACAGGAGAGTCCAGAAATGACTCCTAGGTATTTTGTGTTTTATCCAAAAATGTGGAAATCCAAATTAATTTTGCGTTGTCTTTTAATTGTGACAGGGAAATGACATTGTGACAGGGAAATGACATTCATTCCCAATAAAAGTCAGAAAGCAGTGAAAAATTATTGTAATGTGGATTTGTGGCCGACTGAACTGCACTAGAATAGACAGTTTTCTGTGGTTTTCTAGAAACCACATTAAATGACATTAAACTGAAATAAAATGTCTCAGTCAATCAGAAACAAGGGGAGCCATGCAGTTACTGGCTTTTAAGCAAATAATAGTTTCTGCAATTATGTAGCACAACAATCCAAGCTGTCTAAATTAATTGGTGTGTTTAATCATCATAAGAGAAAAAGCTAAACTTCTCACTTTCAGGCACAAGAAGAAAATATCAGTTTTTCTTTCTGACTAAAATAAGCTTGAATTTTTAAGCAATTATCTTTCACAGTATTTAGTCATATCTTCTCACTAGAGTCAGAAAGAAAAAATACATATATCCTTTTCAGTAAAAAAATTATTATCAGCTTATTACTAAAGCAATAGCCATAACTAGATTAACAAAATCTTCAACCTTTGGCAATTGTTCCTACGGTGAGAAAAGAGGGAAGCATAGATTTAATAAAGACAAAAACTATCTGACACCTAATCGTTAGGAAGCACGGAGAAGCTCAAGGTGGCACAGGGTCACAAAAGGGAGGGTGATAGCAAAAGCTTAACTGGGGAAATGGGAATGGGGGGTGGGGAAGATGCTGCAGTGCTGTTAAAAGAAATGTCTTTTTCTTTAGCTGTGAATGGTGCAAGGGGGCGAGCGACAATGCCGGCCTTTGTCAGGAAACCTGCTCACCCACTTTCTCAGCTGAGCCCTCTGCATCAAGGGCATCCCAGGCACTGACACTGCCTGCCTGTCAGACAGCTCCTGTAAAGTAATACTGTCTGCAGGAGGGTTTTTTCTCCTCGTATGAGGTTTGAATAGCCAGGTGAAGAACAACAGGCAGGAAAGCAGAACCGAGATACAATCACAACTTGTGCCCTTTTATAGCCCAAAGAATTACCTAAGGAGTCCCATCCTCTGTAAGACAGGCAGTTTATTCGAGATCGAAAAAGCTCTTAAACAAAATCAGGCACTTTGAATTCTCCTCAAATTATTGTTCCTCTCCACAGTGCAGTTATTGCAATATCTGGATATGGGTTCTTTTCCTGTGAGCCTGAACTCGTGTGCTGGGAAGCTGCATGGTGATATTGAAACTTGTAATGAGTAGTCCACAGAGAGTCTAGTACAGCTCTTACTTCATACTTACAGTTTTGCAAAGCTCAACCTTGTGATATTTTTATTTTTTTATTACCTATGTGGTATTCCTTAACATGGTAGAAAGACTTGGATGTTTTAATTCTTTGTTTTGCTAAGGTTCCCTCTATTTGATACCCTCTGTCTGACATTGGTTGTAGATTGATGGAAGTATTTTTATTCTTGGAATATGAATGTGACTTTACTTTTGCCTCTTTCCATTATTTTTTAATAATAATGTTGGCACTGTACTTCCAAACACATAAGAAACAGAAATTATACAGCTGTAATCCATCTCCTGTCCCCAAATGATTGCAGAAAGGTAAGCACTTGTTTTCTGTATTGCTAAAAAAAAAAAAAAGTAATAAAATAAAACTCTGAGGAGCATTTGCTGGCTTTATCAATATAACATGACATTATTTTACTGCTTCTTAGCACTGTATTGCTTTACAAGTTAAGAAAGGAGGCCTCAAGGAGAGCAAGAAGGAGGTCTTGCTAGTGTCCAGTACTATTATTTGTTTTTAAATCTGGCAGGTTTTCAGAACCTGTGTGTTGGAGGAGCAGCTTTTGGGATATTGTGCCTAAAATAGCAAAAGTTCTGCTATTTTGACCATCTACTAAGCTTAAGATCTATAGATGGGTTTGATGAACCAGGGAAAACAAGAGGGGTAGTTGTCTCAATGGAATAGATTTATTTCATTGGTTGTGCTCTTCCTTCCTTACCTTTTACACTGACAAAAAAATTGAAAAATACTGCCATAAACAGTGCAAAAGCATCTGGAAAAGTAAATATTGACTTTTATTTTGGGGTTAATGAAATGATTGGAAATATTATTCACTTGAGGAGACCTTTTTGGCTGTGTGTTTTGCTGCATTATTGGTGGAGATCTTCTGTGGAAAGGTGTTGGGAAGTTTTTTGTTGTGTATACACCTAAACACATGTTTTTGTGTATATTGAGCACCAAAGAATTATTATAAGATTGACTGTGTCTGTGTGTCAGTGTACGTGAATTTGTATACAACTTTATATTCTCTGGAAACCTGTCCATCATCCAGAATCTCTCTCTCTTCACCTTCCTTCTTATTGCCCTCTGTAGCCTTTGAAGGGTTGATGTAACTTCTTTTTAATTGCATTATTTACAGTTCTTGTAGGTGCAAGTAAACATGAAAAATATCTAGTCTAATTATGAATGTAATTTAAAAGAAAACAAAACAAAAACCAAAAAACCACACCAAACAAACAAAACCAAAACCCCAAAACAGTGGAGAAAAAAAGCCTTTATAATTGTGGTGTTACATAAATTATTGATTGTTTTAAACTTTGTTGAGGATTTTATGTAGATTGGACAAATGACATTTGTGAATGTGCATCCATTTTGAATGTTTTTGTCAGAATAAAGGCTTTTATTATCTAGTTCAGACTGCATATTAAAGAGAGATGAGCTCACTTGTCCTGTTCAGAACATGGCTGAAAGCTCTGCCTAAAAGAATCTATGTAGGAAATGGAAAAAAAATAATCTACTTGTCTTCAAAACAGTGTAGTTGCTCTGAGAGCTGAGCCGATACCAGTAGGAAACAGATTTAGCCAAGTTTGAACAGTTCTGTTATCCAACTTTCCTATTGCACTAAAATTTAGTTTGAAATAAAGGGAAGGTTTGCTTAATTTCAGAACCTCCAGGGTAACTGATAACTTAAATGGACAAGATTCCACGTTTCTGTGAGAAACTATGGAGTATTTAAGAATTTGTGTTACAACAGGAGGCATACTAGAAAAACAGGGGTGAAGCTAATCTAAAAATAATAGTAATAATAATAGTAGTAGTAGTAGTAATAAAAACAATAATATGCATTTTTGCCTCTGTGAAGTTTCATGAGATTCTACTAAAGAGATGTATATGGTGAATTTCCTAGAAAAGAATTTTAAATATTTTAAAAATTTTTGCTATGATTATTTACAAACTAAATTAAATTATTCAATTTTAAATAGGCTCCATCTAGTCCTTCTTTTGGTTCTCCTCTAATTTGGATTTGCTTCAAATTCTACACAAAGGAAATGGTATTTGTAAAATGTTCTGGTTGGGCTGGGATTTGAAGTACTTTGTTTTCATGTTAGAATATTTGTTCTTTTATAAATCTTTGATAAATTATTTCATACTTTTGATCTTTTTGGTAAAAAAGGTTTGAACTTGATTATGAAGCAAAAAGTTTACATTTTAAAACATCACCTCTTTCAAGAAAATTATATAAATATGTTCTACTTGTAGGATTAAAAAATAATTAATGGAGTTACAAGCTGTGGAGGGACCCAGCTCTAAGTCCACCTTAATAATAGTTAAACTGGAAATGCAGATGGATAACACGGTAATAGCAACCCACATTTTCTGAAAATAAATTTTATGTCTGCAGTGCACAAATGAATATGTGATTGTAATGAAGGGAGGGAAAAAAGAGGAATTTTTAAAACAACTATAGAAGCAAGGCTTGGGCTTTTTGCCTTTAAAACAACACAAGAGAAAGCTTTACAGAAATAGAGAGATGTCACATGGCCCAATCGTAATTAGTCCTGCTTACACCTTCTGGGCAAGGTTGGGTGGTCTGGGGTGGGCACAAGTTCTGTTCATCCACACTTGTGAAAACGGGACAGAAGAGGGTGGAATTTGTCTCTTTGGATGCTGTTCCTTTATCCACTTCTGAGCATAGGCTTGAAACCCTTGAAAAGATGTAACGTCAAGCTGGGGAACAGAATATGCTCTGACGGGGAAGGCTCAGAATCCCCACACAGATTCTTAAACCTTCTTCAGTTGGGTAGAATTGTCTACAGATTGGAGTTAAAGCCCACTGAGATCTGGGAGACTGATCTGTGAAATGGAATGTTTTAGAGACTTTTCCAGTAAGCCTCTGAAATGATCCACTAAGCATGTGCAAATACCAACTTTCAAAGACTTTAAGCACGGCCAAAGCAGAATAAAAGACAAATCTGTCTTGCCAGGTTTCAGGTTTTTGCTCAGAAGCTGGGAATAATGCAAATCTTCTTCAAACAGTCAAGAGATAATTAAAACTTATTCTTATCCAATCCATTTCCTGACAAAATGCATCTTTTTATAAAATGTAGAATTTTACTTAATTATTCTAAAGTATCAGTTTGAGATATTGCAGGAGGGATAAAATGGAAGCTCAGTTATATGCGTGGCAGTGAAACAAAATATATAAAATAACATTGTACAGTGTAGTTTTTTAAGCACCTTTAACAATAAACTTTATTCCACCTAAACTGGAACACAGTGCATTTACTAGAAAGCAGTCTTTAATAAATAGCTGCATAAACTCAGAAGTATTAATTACTTCTTCAGAGATTTCTTTTAAACTTTTTTTTTAGTGCAGGAAAGCACATACTGAACCTGAACCTGCTTCTGATTAAGTCAGTGAAAGCAGGACTCTGATAAACATTTAGTTTGACAAAATGAATTCAAGATGTTGGAATTATTTTGTCCATTTTACTAAGCATTTTTCCTGAATCCTCCATTCACTGGAAGATAAGAATTTACTAAGTCTGTTACATCTTCCTGAGAAGTCTTTAGGCTAAAGGCAAACTAAATATATCCAGAAAAGAGAATTGAATTATATGTGTTACACAGAAGGCAACATGTGCACTTCTGTAAATAAATCACATAGGGATATATTAAAGTAATCCCTGTACTTGTTCACACAGGATGGAGCACCCAGGATAATACAATGTATACACATGGTTTTGTGAAAATTTTATTGGTTTGGATATCCTTTTTATTCTGAATAGAGTACCAATAAGTACAAAATGTCTTTTACTCCAGCAGAAAAAAATGTCTATTTGTGAAGGCACTATTTAAAAATACTTTTAGTTAATTAACTTGCCATGTCTGTGGATGGGATGTCATTTTGTTACAGAAAATAAGTTAGGGTGATAAAAATACTTCTCTGCACAGAAGCTTTCGTGCTTGTTTGGAACAAAAAGTATTCATTTTACAAAATTTGATTGTTTATATTCTTTGCCAAGAAAATGAGAGTTAGTGGACCTAGTTTTCTGATGAAAAAAAGATCTGATTTGATTAAGAAAACCTGATTCATTTGACTGTGAAAAGTGCTGAAAATGGATACTTCTTAAAAAGCCTAGGTAGGTGAACCAGTGATTTTGCTTCTAAAATGCTGCTGAAGTGTTTGCATCTGTGGCAATGATGTATGCCCGTCAGAAAAGGAATTGTTGTAACTTTCATGCAAACCAAGGGGAAAAACACACGTGTGAACTTTCTAAGCTAGAATTGCCCACTAGGTATCTGTGTGCTGATCATACTTCAACAGGAAATCATGATATTTAAAACTGCCGAGTGAACACGTGGGGAGCATTACGCTGTGTATGCGATGAAACACGCATTGTTTATTTTGTGTAGCATTCTTCTGCTCCCTTAAATACATACAAGATGGAAACTCATAGACTTTTTTTAACCTTTAGCTGTACAGAAACCGCCAAACAAAATCTGGTAAACAACCTGAGTTCATTTTATTTCATCTAACTGATCACATTTCCAGTAGACAACAAATAAAATGCATTGCTGACAGAGGTGTAGAAATGTATATACAATTAGATGAAGAAATTGTGTTCAGTGCAGTTCAAATCTCAGCTTGTGCCTTTTCATTTCCTTGAATATGGCTGTAAAATCCTTACCTGCTGATGCATGGCCAGCAGCAATACCAGTTTTTCCCTGCTCATCCAGAGTGCTGCTGGGCAGGCTATCCTACCAATGACTTAGCCAGAGCATCTCATTGTTGACTTTTAGTCCTTTACTTGAGTAAATGGAATTCTTCATTTACTTGAGTAAATGGGATTCTTTGCTTCATGTGGCTTTGGGTAAAGCTTCCATTTATTTTCCCAGTTGAGATATAGTATTTCCTACATTTTCTCAAATATATTCAAGACATGAAAGCTCTGTCGTGGGTTAAATTAATGTAATGTGAGGGATTAAATCATCCAGGAGATCAGCAGAATTTGGAGTATAAAAGCCAGATAATTTCATTTTCTGGAGGGGAAAAATTCCAGTTTCAGCCAGCAGACCCGTATTTGCTGGAAAGGTAGTAGGGTTTTGTTTGTTTTTCCATAGAGCAGGATCTGTGGAGCACAGAAGATAGGCAGTTTCAAAGTGAAACTTGAAATAAATTCTTAAGATATTGAGTATTGCCCTTAATGATTTGCCATTGATTGTCCTGGTCAGAATATGAATGCCTGGGAGCTGTTGTTACTGAACCATTCCAAGTGTTCATCTCTTTCCTCTGCATCTCAGCCTTCTACCATGTAATAGGGCTTTCACATCCTCTGTAAGTCAATCTTTCTGTTGGCCTTTGGAGTACACATATGGTAGATCATTCTCTTGTTACACATGGGCTGGCAACTTTGCACATATATAGGAAAATTGTTTCTCTGGGGGAAAAAAAATCTGTGTAATTAATATATAAATGAAGAAAGAGTGGGCGAGCACAGACTGCAAATTGGATTGCAATTACCGGTCTAACAAGAAGTGTTCCTTGTCTGCTCTGTCTTTGTCTGAGAAAGGCAGATCTGTTGTCACTGCATGAAAGCCATCTACAGGCCCCCAGTGTAACTGTGAGGCTTCAATTCATGGCAGCCTAAATCCACCTGAAATTTTGCAAGCTTCCCAGAAATTACGCACAAGAAAACAAGTATCAAGAGATCCAAGAAGAATATGTATATTTGTAGGAGTGAAGAATTTTCCAGATGTGCACAAAAGTTCTGTTCATTCACTTATATGGGCTGTTCCTGTAATTCAGTGTGGATGCAGTAACTGCTGGTGGTTGGAATAAAGATAATGAGAGGCAGAAGTTCCTGTTTTGGCTTTCTTATGCACAAACTCTGTGCTGTGTTTCAGGGGAAGTTTCATAAGCCCATGTCACTTCATAATATCTAAAGGAAAAGTGGAAAATAGTGGCAATGTTGCTGTTAACTACATTCCTAGGTTTGGTAAAAAGCAAAGGTGTCAAAGGAACCTGCACTGATTTGTTAGCCTGGATGCTTTGCAAACCCTCCATATTAAAAAAAAAAAAAAAAAAAAAAGGTTTTATAGAAAAAGCAGTATATTTTAGATACTGTCACAATGCATTAATACTGTCATCTTTTTTAACAGGTCTATGGAAATGCAGGATCTAGCCAGTCCTCATAATCTTGTTGGAAGTAGTGATGCAGCAGGTAGTTCCAAATTGGATAAATCTAATCTCAGTAGCACATCAGTCACAACAAATGGAACAGGAGGTAAGTATAAGACACAGCTGGCACACAGAAAGTTTTGCCTAGTTTATAGTCATATGCATTTTTTTTGCAGTTTCAAAAATTACTGTATACCCATTTATAAATCCAGCAAGAATTATGAAAAATTGGCAGTCATACAAGTGTAAATTTCTAATTCCATCATTACTTCTTTGCTTTGCACCAGCTAAAGTAAGAGGCAGAACTGAAACAAGGTGCAAAGATGAAATAAGGAAAATTTTGAATGATTGATTTGAGTACAGTGTTTCATGTTTGCTTATACCTGTTAGTAACTTAAAAATGAATTATATTTTCTGTGTCATATTTCCTCGATGAGTAATAATTTACTCTTATACCCTGAGTCACTGCATTTATGTTAAATTAAAATCATTATCAAGAGAAGTGCATCACAATTAGACTTAGGAAATATGGAGGGTTTTTTTGCTGATGAATTTCACTTCTTGGGAGGTAATGAAAGTTTGTAATAAAGGGATTGTTTGTTTTCCTCAGCAGCAACTGGTCATTAATGCTGTAGGTGATGCTGTAACACGGCCATACAGCTACAATACAGATATTCCAATGGTTTCAGATAACCAATTCTACCATAGCAGTGGGAGGCTGGGTGCCACACTCTGAGGTGCAGTCCATGAAAATGACACCATGGAGATGAGTCAAACTAGAGTTCCTTCTTTACAGTTTATACATTACTGTCTGTTTTAGCATTTAGTACTAAGAAATTTTTTTTTGGCTTGTTCTTTCTGGCCACAAGGTACAGCATTTTATTCACTTACTCTATTTAAATAAAAATCTGTCAATGTCAATAACAAGTGGATGTGCCTGGGAGGGCAACTGAGCTCTGCAAAGAAGAGCTGAACCGTATTTTTAAACAGAATCCTTATTCCAGCATAAAGAGAGGAGAAAACTTCCAGCATGCTATTAAAGAACACTAGTAACTGGATGCCTCTGTATTATACAATGTGCATAAATAAACCAGTTAAAATAATACCCATAAAACCAATACAGTTCTGTTAAAAGGCTTGACTTAAAGTGCCAAAACACTGCTTTGCCTTGAAGACTATTCATTTACACTAAACAGGCATTGGGAGAATGAACTGTTGTACCATTGCTGTTCTCAGGAGACAACATGACTGTGTTAAATACTGCAGACTGGTTGCTGAGTTGCAGTACTCCCTCCTCTGCAACAAGTATGAGAGAGCCTGGTACAGTGCATGCGTGTGTGGTGTGTCCCCATGGCTGCTGTGTGACATCTCTCTCCATTTTCTCTGGTCTTCTCTTATGCAGTTTGAACTCAGTTCTCATGGGGTTCCCCCTCACCCTGAGCATTTTTTCCTACCCTTTCTCAAAGGCTTTTCCCACAGCCAGAAAACTGTTAGGAAGTTGCTATGAGCAGTTATCTTACAATGCTCTGAAAGTCATTTGATGAGCAAGGAGAATTTAACCCGCTTATAATTAGCTTAGCTGTCTACATGCTCTGAGTGACTGGGATTGTCTTGTGGTGTTCAGCATTGCTGGGAAGTGCCAGTAGTCAGCATTGGTGGAAATCAGACCGATGGAATTTTCACAGAATGCCCATTTGCTTTTCTTTTGTTTTTAAGTAAAACATTGCATGATTACCTGAGCACAAGTCAAGGTTGACAGTATTGCTCTTACTCCTACTAAGGCTTTCATTATTAATCAAAGCTTATGTCTAATGTGCTGCCACATGTAACTTGCCACTTTGCAAAATTTTGGCCAAATTTTCCAAGCTGTTGTTTTCACTTATGAGTTTCCTGACATGTATTATTAATTGTCAGAAGTTGTAAGGATTAATAATAACTCTATATGTGACATCATTACAGTACATATGGGATTAATCATAGATGTAAACATGCATCACTATGTTTCTCTACAAGTCATTACAAAAGTGCTTAAATTGTACAGGTTTGGACTAAAGTTAGGAAGATTTCAAAAAACTTGTTGTTTTAAAAAATCCCTCAGAATCATCTTGCCATTTGTAAAACATATATGCAAAGAAAATTTGCCAAAAAAAAGTTTTCTTGAGCACAAAATTCATTTGCACTAGAATAAGTTGTTCCATGTGAATGCTGCTGCTGAATGACAAGATTTTAAGTTTAAGGAAGACTGAGATAACTTGGGCTGTCTCCTCTTTTAGCTGTTCAGCATGTTCAGGTAAATGTGGAAGGTAACAATTTAAGTGCTAATTATTAGTAGCGAGGACATACAGTGTGTTACTTGTATTAAATCTGATTTTCCATAGGCAGTAGAATATTCAGAATTGTACTTGTTCTTGAGTATATTCCCAGGAAACTCTTAAGGCCTGCTGAAAGAAAGAGGAAAATCATTCCTGTGATAAGCTATGGGGTTTATTGTTTTACATGAGCTTTTAAAATCAGATTTGTTTGCTGCAACTTCTCATTACACTGCAACATTCTTGCTTGTCCTCCTTCATGCATAGTATTATCACCTCTTGCCCCTAAAACTCTGCATTCTTTTTCAGTTCTTAACATAGAGGAATGCTTTAGAGAAAATAAAAAAAGTGGTCAGCAGAATAGCAGTCATTTTGATCTGCTAAGTCCTTTCATCAAGGTCTGTTGTAGAAGCTTTTGCTTGTTGGGAGCTGTATTCTGAGTTAGCCTTAAAATAATGAAGTTTGGATGAGATCCCTGGAGGCCATTTGGGCCAAGAACTGCTCAGAGCAGAGCCAACATCGCTGTTAGATCGTGTCGCTCAAGGCAGCATTGAATTTTCCTCCTACATCTAATTGGATTTTTCCCTTAGTGCAGCTTGTATCTGTTCCCACCTGTTTTTTCCCAGGGCACCTTTTGAGGTGAGCGTGCCTTTGTTCTTTGTCATCTTTGCACCTTCCCATCAGATAGCTGCAGGCAGCAATTAGCTCTCCCCTCAGCCTCCTCTTCCTAGGACAGAACAAGCCCAGCTTCTTGGGGCTCCTTGTACACCACGTGCCCCAGCACCTGATGATGTTTGTAGCTCTGCTCTGTCCCTGTGTTGTCATGGTCTAAGCCCAGCTGGTAACTAAGCAGCACACAGCTGCTTGCTCTATCCCATCTGAAAGCAGAACATGGACAGTCTTCACTGCTAGCAGCACTCAAATGTATTTCCAGTTAGAGGTTGCTTTTCATTTTATTTTCACCCTTTCAATACATAAAACAAACAAAAAAAATTAGTACTCTTAAAGGGATGTTAGAATATTTTCTTTTTCCTTAGTTAGCTTTGTGCTTTTTCCCTTCTTTATTTAATGACGTAAAGCATAAAGAAAAATAGGTAATAGTAAAAATTTCCAGCTACACTGAGAAAGGACCTTGATGAATTCCTTGCTGTCATGAAACCTGAATGCAAAAAAGTAGAACTGTTTAAAGACAAGCACATATAAAAACAATTTCTATAGGTATTTTCCAGCAAAATTCAGTGCCAATATAATGTTTTTCCTCAAGTTAAGTACAGGAGAGAGTTTCTTTTGTATTAGATTATTTTCTTGACAGGGAAAGAAAAAAGATTGTGTCTATTCATGCTGATGGCAGTGCAGCGCAGCTGGCATTAACCAGAACTAGACACAATTCTAAAGTAAACATTTCAATTCATGACTGACATTTTTGTTAAATATAACAGTTAAACGCATACTGTCTTCTTGGATGCAGTACTGAACATTTGTAGCTGACTACGTATAATAGTGAAATACCTTCTTATTAAGCAGAAAGAGATAAAGGTACTATAGAGTACTTTTTTTTTTTCATGTAGGAAGATGTCCAGACTTTGCAGAAGTACATAGAGGTATCTGTATGTAGTAATCAGCAAATAAATTAATTTACATACTTTTGATACTTCAGGCAACCATTCATGTTCCACATGACTGAGAGGTTTAATGGAGACCATAATTTTGTGACAAATGGCCCTTGAACCTTTTCTTTATATGTGTTTTATTGATATGATGAAAATAAAATCACATCCTTCTCAAATAATTATAGAAATGGGAATGACTCATTATTCTGTTGCTCTTAAGAATTACTTTTTTTCTTTTTGGGTTGTTTTTGTCACAGCTTTTTTTTTTTTAATTGAAAAGATAATAGCTAGCAAAATGAGGAGTGCATGACAGCTTGCAAAAATGTGGCTGAAATTCTTCACTAATGATTCCATATTGAATTAATATCCCGCTGCTTGCAGGGAGACTATTTAGTAGTTTTAACTACTATTTATGGTAGTTTTATGAAAGAGAAATGATAATGAAAAGAAATTTACATTCAAAAGACACACATGCAAAAAGTTTTTAATCTGAGACAGTAGATGGAAAGATGCAACTGTATGGCTGAAACCAGAAGGGGCTACTTGGTTTGTTTGGCACTGGTGCACCAGTAATGCTGCAGGGCACTCCAGCAGTCACAGAGAAAAATGCATCCCAATTTGTCCTGCTTGATCCAAACTGGTGTCCCTCTGACTTCAGCCCAGGTCACTTGTACAGTTGTAGGCATCAGCAGCATCCCATGTGACTTCCTGAATAAGATCCATTAGGCAGTGTGACTGGACATGGAATCTCAATTTGTAGGAGAGGTAGCTCACACAGGGCTTGTCACAGGCAGCTTTACTGGTAGCTGTGCAATTTCTAATGAACAATTCACAGTGCTCACAGACCCCTGGCAGAATAGCAGAGTGGGTCTGTAGGTGTTGTTCTGGACATTTTTCCTGTGAGGAAACAAAGTCCTTTATTTATCTCCTGCACAGCCTTTTGCTCTGCAGACTGTATGAGGGACGGCGAGCTTGAGGGCAGCTCAGGCCATACTTGGAATCAACCCCTGGAAATACCTCTCTGTCTCATCTAAACATAAAGGGAGATTAGTGGGCACTTTTTATACGCTTGATTTAGGTGACTTGAATCTGTGCCACAGTTTTTAAATACATTGCCAGCTCAGGACATGAAATTCCCCCCTTTCCCTTGCTGTTGCCAGTGCAGTCAAACGTGGCTGCAGTGATGTTGACAGATGAGAGCTTTGGTCAGCTTAGCTGAGGCCTCTCAGAGGCGTCAGGTAACGAGCTGGCAGAGAACGCCTCTCCCTGGCCTGTGTTAGACCTGCTGGGGGGCTCTGCCAGGCTGCCTGTCACAGCAAAGGCTTCTTCACAAATCCCAGGCTGTGCCCTCGCAGTTTGGGTACCTGGCAGGCAGCTGTGGTGGTTGCTTGTGCAGGTCTTCATTGCCTCTTCGCTCTGTGGCCCTGGGCACCAACCTGTGATATCCAGAAACACGTGATGAGTGTTCATTCACAGCCCTTCATGAAGAAATTGCATTAAAATTTTGAGGCTTCCACATTTGCCAGTCAGACAGGCTAATAGGAGCTGCAGCACATTCTCTATTGCTGTTTCTTACAACACCAGCTGGATGGATGATTCCCAAATTCCATTACAAAAATCCATGCCAAATGTTCTGTCCAGGTAACATACTTAATTACAGAAATCTGTGTTGCTTTGGTGGTGCTTTTTGTGCTTTCAGTTACAGCTTGGATGGTAAGACTGCACGATGATCCCCAAGAAATAAATTTGGGTTCAGAGTAGACTAAACTGTTTGATAACCTCTGATTAAGAAGCTGACTTGTCATGACTGTCATTTGTGTCCTACTCTCATTCTTTGGCTTTTTTTCCTTTAAAACTTCTCTCTTCAGTTATGAAAAATTGCTTGTTGGTGGCCTAGCTCAAAAAGACCCCCACAGACTCTGTAAAAGGGGGAGGAAAAAGGCAACATGCTGGCACTGTGAAAGTAATTTCCTTTTGTATTATCATGAAACCATATTATAATTGTTTTACTTGCAAAACTATTTCTATTATGTGCTACATCCCTTGACAGTTAATGTTTCTACATCCCTTGACAGTTAATGTTTCCTTCCTCTATGCTACTCTTAGGATATTGTTAGAATCAATCAAATTTATGGTGAAATCTCCCCCAGAGATATTCCAGTTGCCAAAACCAATAGCTGGATGAATGCACAGGTACAGAGCTGTGCAGATAAATGGGCATTCCTGTCAGATTCCTGTCAATTGTCTCAGTATGGTGCCAGAGCAAAGGTTGAAGCTGTTGCACGTGGGCTTGTTTGAGCTGGACTACCACTAGTGAGACTGGCATGAGGACTCCAGTATGAATCTAGAAGTAAAATCTCATGTCTACTTATTCTCCTATGTAGTGTCTCTTCTTGCAGTCAAAACAGAACCCATGAACAACAGTGAAACAGCAACAACAACTGGAGATGCATCGCTTGACACTTTTACTGGGTCAGGTAAAGCCATAATAAAATGACTTTTTATTAGATGCACATTAATGCAGCATTTAATTGCCATCACTAGTGAACATTTGCATGGAAGCAATCTTCACAAAGCTACTGTAAAATATTATATTATATCATTATTATTATTATTATTATTATTATTATCATTATTATTAATAATAATAATAATAATAATAATAATAATAATAATAATAATAATAATAATAGATTTTTCATTTTTGTAAATGCAACTCAGCAATTTATGTGAGGTGTGATCTTAAAGAATGCCTAATGATGATGCCTTAGACCACTGCTGTTTGCAAAAGTCTCAAAATAATACTGTTATTATGGTACTGTAGATCCTTTTTCTCAGTGTTAGTGTCGTATGATATTAGGAAAAAAAATGGGATTGTATTTGTAACAGCCATGCTAATTTGAGCAGTTTCAAATCTTAAGGTTTATGCCTCAGTGCTAATCCTTTTACTGCTATTAGCAGTGTGTTACTTTAAACACTGATCAGATTGCCATGTTAGTCTCTTTCCACTGGGATGAGCTACTTTCTTTCCAAGAAAATTGTTTAACTCTAAATAATCATAGGCTTCAATTACTTCTCAAAAAATTCAAACCAACAGTGATTTAAGTCGATCCCTATAAATTATTAAAATGTGATGAACTGTGGAAAGGTACAGATGATCAGCCTTCTAATAATTCAGTTGCATCCTGCTAATAATAATATTAAAGAGGAGAGGAAGGAGGGTAAGTTTTGCATCTGGAAATACGAGTTCACTAATAGCCTGACTGAAATGAAACACTAAAGCCACGAATCACACGCCACACTGATGCTATTGTTACTTGGGTAGACTTAGGTAGTCAAGCCCTATATAAAATATTTTGGAAATCACTATGTTTCTGTGTAATTAATTTTTTTTAATCAGGTTTTGGAATTGTCTTTTAGCCATCAGTTGAAACCAAAAGTTAATTATTCAGAAAAGTATTTATAACTAATTTAATGTCTGAAGAAAAGGTATTTTGTGGGATTTAAAGTATTTACTATTTCTGATTAGAAAAATGTCCTCATTTTTATTTTCATTATAATTATACTGACAGGAACCTCAGCCTAAAGACTAAAAAGTTCCATAAAAATTAAATAGTCTGGGCAAAAATTTAGCTTTTCTTTTTTGCTCTGTTTTCACTCAATGCTAAAATTTTATTAGTAATGATTACAAATCATAAAATATCCAACTCTATATATGATTTTTTCGTTGTTGGTGGAGTTTTATCAGCTTCTGCCATGTATTTAAGGCAGTTGAGTTTTATTCTATGGCTAAGGCAACATCGGAGTGCCAAGAATTGCAGCCTTCAGCTCAGGTTTAGATAACTGAGTAACAGCTTGATTTCCCCAGGTGCCACTCACCCATCAGCTTCCACTGACTTCAAAAGAAGTCTTGAGATCTCTACACTTTGCATGTTTAGAAAGTTGGTGCCTCAAAAAAAAAAAGATTAAAAAAAAAGGCAGGAATTTGAGCCTTGCATAATCCTTTTTTGCCTGTTAGCCACCTGCGTACTCAAAAGAAATACGAACCTGATTCTCAGTTTAGTGCACAAACTCAAGCAGTAAATGAGTACAGTCATTCTCAGTGGGAAATCAATAGTCTGCCTGTCTGGGTGACGTGCAGTCTTCATCATCAGAGTGAGATGCAGAGCTGTCCTGATAATGCACTCAGCCTTTCCTAAAGATTGAATGTGTTACTTCTGTGCTTGCCTTTTACTTGTACTACAAAATCAGACAATTTTTTTCCTCTAATTTTATGGGAGAAGTGCTAAAGAGTGGTAAAAACTCAGCAACACCAGGATTTCTCTGAGTTTTCAGCCTAACTGATTATTTGGGAAGTTTAGTGGGTTGCCAAAACCAGTAAATGCTGACTAGTAGACAGATGATATTTCAAATGAGCCACCTGTGACTGAAAGAATGCATAGCAAAGCCCAACACTGAACAGTTTGTCTTTTTCCTGAAAATGAGGGACATATATGTGTTACTCCCAACCATGGCAAAGTCATGATGCCAGCACTTCTCTGTATTTTATGAAATGAGGCATCGGTGAAAAGAGAACTCCTGGTGCTGAGATGCATTTGAGAGTCTGCCATGCAGAAATCCTCTCCTTCAAACACTCTACCCATTTAGATTGATTTCCCTGCTCCAAGAGCAGTCAAAACATGTGACCTGTCCTGGAGCTGAGCAGAAGGCTCAATAAGCCATGTGGGGTGTGAAGCAGTCATCTCTGTCCCTAATGACCACTGTAAGTGATGGTCAAGCAGATTGTGTCAGGTCCAGGACAGGAGAGACAGATTAGACTCCACAGAAAACTGATTCTGTGAACTGTTGATTGAAAAGATAAAGCACATAGATCTCTTGAATTTAGAGTGGCAGCTCTCCTGGGATTGGGAAGCCCCTGTTCAGGGCTCCAGCCCATGTGTTGCAGCTCATGCTCAGGGCCCCGTTCCCCTGTGCTGGAGAGCTGCCCCGGGGAGATGCTGTGCCTCTGGGCATGGGTTAGCCAGGTGAGCAGTCCCATTGTGCACCCCCTTCCTCCTCCTCCTCCTTGTTCTTCAAAGAGCAGCTGTTGGTAATTAGTGTCCTCAGTTTGCAGCTCTGTGATTGTGCAGCACGTTCCCAGTGGGGTGGGCATTCACGGGACTGGGAGAGGTGCACAGCCCTTAACTGAGAGTTTCATGCACTGAGAATTTGTTGCAGCTGCTGTACTGTAATACTGTGTATATATTGCTTACAACTGTGGATTAATTTGAGAACTGTTTTATCATTTTAGTGGAGTGGAGAGAGAGGTATTTGATGCTCTCATTGTTTTTACTTAGTATTTATTACACACAGGGTATAGAATACAGTTTATAGGTATAGAAAACAATTTCTGAAGGCTATGAAGGTGAACTTAGGGAATGTCACTGCTGTTTGACCTACATTTGGTTCCCTTGTGCATAGAGATTGTGATGTTACTTAAATGAGGTCCTTTTAACTTAACCTTTTTGCACAGAATTTTCCAAATATGTAATGAAAATGTACAAAACTCCAGCCCATATTTATATACTGAACCCAACACATGCTATTAAAACAGCTAATGGTCATTTAAGTCCTCCACAACCACCTTGGCCATTTGAACTAAGAGAGTGACTGGTAAGAGCTGGCTGTCAGCTTGCCCCCTCTGTGAAACAACATTAATGGGAAAAGGAGAGATCAAGGGTCTTACACCTGCCCTGAAGGGCATTCCTCTGGTAATTTCAAGTACTGAAGTCCTAAGAATATTTGAGTTTTTCAGAGAAGAAACAATTTCGTTTCCTTTTGTTTTGGTTTGGTTTTTAATATAAGCACCACAAAAGAGCATTTAGCCCCGTTCATATAATGCCTGTATAAAGCACCACAAAACCCAGGGGAACCTGACTCCATCATCTCCTCCACTGCCAGCAGTCCTCAGACAAGGGATGTCAGGAGGGTATCCAGCAGCCAAAGCTGTTGAAGTTTGATAACCCTTAGAATTAGCAGTTTCATCTGTGAGATACAGGTGTGGTCTGCAGGCTCCACTCGGTCACAATGTTCTCTTCTGATAGGCCTCACACCCTGAAATGTTTCTCAAACATCTCAGTTTGTAGTGGACAAATTGCAGGGACAAGCTACACATAAACAGTGAAAAGAATGGATTTTTTTAGTCTTGCCTCTTTCTCTTCCTTACAACTGTATCATCAGGGAAAACTGGGGATAAAAACAAGGAAATTTAAAACCAGAGACAGTCCAAAAGTATTTTATTTTCTTGTCTGAATTTTAAAAATAAGGTATATGCAGAAAGAATGAAAATGCAGGCAGGACAGTTTTTGCTGAAAATTATTTTGATAGCTGAAATGATTTAAATTAATAGTAATTAATTTTTTTTGTAGTTTATGTAAGGTGGAGTGGCATGGTAAATGTGCTTTAAGCAAAGTGATTAATTGATTGAGCTCTCATCCAGCAAATGATGAGACAAAAAGTGAAGCAGTATGGCTAAAATGATCCGATAAGCCGATAATGGATCACAAAAGTTCCTTGCCCTGAGAACCACCAAGGTCACTCTGCTGCTATTGCTTGTCTTTAGAAAGGTCACAGAGCTACAACAGGGAAGATTAATTACTCATCAACCCTGAAATAACCAAGAGCATTCTTTGGAGTTCTATGAACCAGTTACATTGATAGAAACAGCTATAGGTTTGTCTGACTCTCGGAATAGCTGCCTGCACATGTAGCAGATTGCTCTAAACCAGGGAAAAGCATTCTCAAAAAAACCCTCAAAAACAATATCCGCACAAAATGAAATTTAGCAGATCTCCATTACAGGCAAACCCTCAATATCTTTTCAAACAGCAACTCTTTTATGAAATCTAATGGCACATATTTTAAAAGTCATTATCCAATTCTTTACTTTCAAGCCATATTTAACTGCACATTTTAAAAAGAAGTTAATTGTTTTTCTTCTACTGTATTTTCCTTTTAAGTTCTATACATTCTAAATGCATTTAAACTATCTTTAAAAATATGAAGTTCTCTGTGTGTTCAAAGCAGTAGATCTGAGACACATTAATTAGGGCTGGATGTAGAAATGTATCATGTTTCATAAAATAGTTAGGAACCTAAACCTATTTGTCACTTATAAAATTCAGAATGTTCATTTCTACTACCATTATGAATAACTCAGGAAGAGGGTACACTTTGAAGTACAACTATGATTGATTAGACTAAAGAAATTCCAGTGCTTCATTGTGTACTACTTTAATCTTTTGAAAAGTGAATGAACAGCAGATGGCCTAATAAAGACACTCTGTATGTTTGCCCAGTATGGATTTGCTCTGAAGGGATTGGTTCAACACTTTAGAGTACATATATTTGGAATACATCTGTCTTAGTCAAGACAGATGGCTAAAGGAAAGGGAAACTTCCAAACACTTGGAATTAATCCAGTGTGAGCGCTGCTTCTGGATGATATTTTAATGGGTTATGACTATTGTTCTGTTAGCTTTCTTGGAGAATGCAGCTGTGAATAGTATAGATACACACAATTTGGATGGCTACTGAACAGGACTGTTTATACATACTTTAAAATAAAAATGCTGGTTTTAGGGGTTATATTCTACTTGTGCTCTTTTTAAAGAATGATAGTTGCTTTCCAGTGCTCAATCCAGTATCTTCCATCACCTAAGCTAACTAACATTAGTCACAACCATATAAAACATGATTTTCCAAAATTGAACTTCTTGTTAATGTGAGACTATAAAGGTATGTGTATGTTACTTCAATCCCATGAAATATGTTAGATCCCAAGATTGTTTTTAACTACCCCTTTTAATACAACTTGCAAATTTGAAAGATCTACAGTGTGTGGTGATGTATGAAATACATGCCTCTGCAATACACTCAGAAATGTTAGTCAAGCTGAGAAAGCGTGACACACCCATGCTAACTAAAGAGTTCTGCACAACAGCAAAAGATTTGGAAGTTTTTAATTTTTACTTTTTTTTTAATGTTGTGGTACTTACTGGTGACATCTGCTTCCTTGAAAAGCTGTCCATTTCAATAGGCTTCTCTGTTAATGTTCCTGCTTTAGTTCACACTGTGTGGCTGTGTGGGTCTCATGGTGTTTCTAACTGCTGTACTCTTGTTTTCTGTTTTGCAGTAATAACAAGTAGTGGCTACAGTCCCAGATCAGCGCACCAGTACTCTCCACAGATATATCCCTCCAAGTTAGTGTCTGCACCTCTTCTAGTCTTTCATAGACCTTGGCTGTGGGCAGTTTTGTGGTTTGTTGCAAACAAGTGTTCAGCAGGAGAAACAGAGAAAAAGGAAAATTCTTAAGCCACGGTACTGGCTCCGGTACTGGCTCCCTCTCCAACTTTTTTTTCCTCATGTGTCTACAGAGTAAGATTCTGCTTTGTGCAGTGTTGCTGCGCAAGAAACACCCTTAAATATCAGTGCTCAACAGAAGTAAAATAATCAGACTGTTGCATTCTCAGACATCAGCATATTAACAGCATGTGCAGGGAATATATACAGATATATTTTGGAGAAGTCAGTTTATATAGGGAAATCACAATTGCATCCACAAGTTGCATACTGGGGGTTAACCCTGTCCCTGACCCGTCCAAGGCCAGCATTGCTAAACGCTTCCAAACATTCCACAATCATGAACCACCCTTTCCTTGTCCCTCTCCGATATCATAAGATTTAAAAATCAAATAAATTGGATTAGCTTTTAATCTTATTATTTTTAAGCCAACGGATGTTGTTAGAAATAAAAAATTTCTTCGTGCCTTTTTTTTTTTGATGGGGGAAACTGACTCTTGGGCAATCACACAAATGTAGGAGTGAGAACTTTAGGAAGAAGCACGAAAGATGTATGAAACTGCTGCAGTTGGCAGTATATTAGTTTGCTTGTCCTGTGCACAAGGGTTCTTGATTCCAGTATGCCATCTGTTTGTTTCCGTTTATTTGATACAGCTATCAGTGTGACTTTGGTACAGAGA
This sequence comes from Melospiza melodia melodia, assembly GCF_035770615.1. Taxonomy (NCBI): domain Eukaryota; kingdom Metazoa; phylum Chordata; class Aves; order Passeriformes; family Passerellidae; genus Melospiza; species Melospiza melodia. Next base: position 33,396,659 of record NC_086196.1, read on the forward strand.
AAACATTGAATCTAAAGATTCAAGAGCTAATTAAGCTCTTTCAAGTTTTTTTAAAATAAATTTGCAATCTTATGATAGTAGCCAAAATTTATTAATACAGAAAGTAGGTGCCTGAAGTAAGAACCATCATTCCAATTTGAACAGGTTTTGGCAAACTGTATTAGGTTCTTTTGGCCAAATATATTACAAGGTTTAATAGAATTTTCAATCTACTGTTACAATTTTTTGGCATCTAAATTAATGAGTAATCCTTTTCTGATAGTAAATGCTGCCAACTCTACTGAATTAATTAGAAGGAAAAAAAAATTAAAAATTGGAATCTGAAATTTAGTCATGGCTTTTAATGGCCAGGTTTCAGTTAGCGTAATTCTGCAGAGTGTGTTTATTCAACTCTTGGTCCATAAAGTCTTACTTGACTTACAAAACAATCCAAGAAAAATGTTTCTCTGTATATTTTTGCAACTCCGGAGGGCAAAAAATTTAAACTTGATTTTATTCAATCTCTCTATAAAACCTCAGTGTTCACAAATAAAAGACCATTTTTATTTCCATTCTATTTTCCTAGCCCATATTTTCCAAACATTTAAAGCCCATCTGGTTACCAAAGTACTGGTGTCAGTATTTTTTATGCTGCTCTCCATGGGTAGGATCCATCGCCCATTGAAGCTAGAGGCTACATGTCTGTTGAAGCAGAACCTACACAGATGATATAATGTACTAGCTTCAACATTCACCTCTGTTTTTCCTCTATTCTTCTAGTCCAAGTTTCCCTCCACTGAATTAAAAACCTGGGGAGGCTTTTCTAATTGAAGCGTTCTGATTTTGACTGAAAGATGTTAAATCCATATAAAGACACGTAGCAGCGGCACAGCCCACCTAAAAGTGGACACAGTATCTTAAGAATTAAATTGTAGTGATGGGACAGCATAAAATATTCACTGTTCCTTGGGCAAGGTGGGACAGAGTGTCTTTCAGCTTATTCCAGTGGGGGATGGAATAAATCCCAGAAGAGGAGCAGTTGGCAGAATAATGAACTGCCTTTGGACATCTTTAAACCTTTTTCTTTACTTTATTGCTTGAATCAACATACAAAGTATTTGTTGCCACAGTAATGCTATTTTTCCTGATATTTAGGCCCTATCCGCACATTCTTTCTACACCAGCAGCTCAAACAATGTCTGCCTATGCCGGCCAAGCGCAGTATTCGGGAATGCAGCAGCCCGCGGTGTACACGGCCTACTCACAGACAGGACAGCCCTACAGCCTGCCCACCTACGGTATTCGACCACTTCTTATTCACCTTGCCTACTAATAAAAGCAGTGCCGACTGCAATGCCAGTTTTGCTTTCTCTTTTTTTGTTTTCCCAACCGTAACAAAAATATTTTAAAGAATCAGTTGAAAATTAATTTCTTACACAGATTTGGGTGTAATGTTGCCAGGCATCAAGACGGAAAGTGGGCTCTCGCAGACCCAATCTCCTCTGCAGAGCGGGTGCCTCAGTTACAGCCCAGGGTTTTCCACCCCACAGCCAGGCCAAACACCCTACTCCTACCAGATGCCAGGTGAGTAGCCACCTCTAAAATTTAAAGCTAACTATTCCTTCCCAGTGCTAATCGGCATCTGTGTTGTCATTTTGATCATCTGTTACTTCAGATCGGGGCATGGAATGCAGTCCCTACTCGAGCCTTCTTTTGGATTTTTCAATGGAGTGAAATGCACTAATTTTTTTAGTGGCAGGACTGGAAGCACTTTTTATATTTACTAATCTATAAAAATCTCTTCTCCTTGTTTTTTTATGTTCCTGAGTATAATTTGATGCATGATGTTCCTGACATAATTTGATACTTGTTTCTCCTTGGATTAACATAATTTTTTAGAATTTCTCCTTAATTGATATTTATTCTTTCATTTGCTATTCAGTTAATAATTCATTGATTACCCTCTGGTCACTGATAACCTATTTTATTTGAATCATTTTTAAACTTCTTATACAATGGGTAATCTTCTTCATATTACAAACTGCAATATGAATCATCTGATTTATGTTAAAAACAAGGACATGCCTCATTACAGATTGATTAAAAACGCCCGGATATAGTCTTTTGAAAAGGTTCTGGTTTTGCAAACATAGCACTAAAGTATTAGAAATGAAGGCAAAAGAGAAAAACGGTATTTGAGGAGAGGTGAGAATGCAATAAACTGAAAATTGGTGAGGTGACTTACTGCTGATACCTTTCTTGCATGGTGTGGAGAGGAACATACATATGCCTGTGTGTGTGAAAGTAGTATTTAATTTCTTTTGAACTTTCATTACAATGCTTTATACTTCTAGTGGAAAATACAAGTGGCTTTTTTGTTCTGTTTAATCTATATCTTAACATGGAATATTCTAATTAGAGTTTTATTGTGATTCACAAACAAGTCCTCAGAGTTAATTATATTTCTTAATTTTAGGTTCTAGTTTCACACCATCGTCCACTATTTATTCAAACAATTCTGTTTCAAATTCTACAAACTTCAGTAGTTCACAACAGGTATGAATATAACCATTTTTATTTTGCCAGTTACAAAATTACTTCTATAACTCCAGAGATAGCATGTTACTTTAATTTAGATCTGTTATGTTCAATGAGACTCACTGTGATTTAATGCTATTTTCTGTGGAAAATGATCAAACTCTTACTGGAAGCCTAGTTACATATTTTAGCACTTAAATATTTCAGCAGCTTCCCTGTAGTCTTTTAGTAAATATCTTTAAATTAAAAGACACTAAATATTTTTGAATTAAAAAAAAATGCTAAATGAAGCCTTCAAAACACTAGCAAAAGTCACATGACTGTACGCTTAGAAATATTTAATGGGAAAGAATTCACTCATTACTGTACTTAATGGAGTGCTCTGCTGCATCTGCTGTTTCAGGATTATTCTTCATACACAGCTTTTGGCCAAAATCAGTATGCACAGTATTACTCAGCATCAACATATGGTGCATATATGACCTCAAACAACACGGCTGATGGCACTTCATCATCATCAACTTACCAATTACAGGACTCTCTCCCTGGCTTGACTAGTCAACCAGGTACAGATCTACATTCAGGTGAAAACAGTTTTTTTTGTGTTTTATTTGCTGTTTGTATAAAGATTTCCATATTCAGCTTGCATGGATATTGATATTTATGTTCACGCCTTTCAGAAAACTTTGTCATGTAAACCACCCAAAATAAGCTATTTTACTGGTTAGTTAGGAAACCTGTCCAGTTTGTTTGCTAATTAAAGAAAGCTTTTTGCAGACTGAGATGGTTGTCTGTATCACTGGTAGTAGAACAGTGCTGTTTCCACCTACACATTCTGAATTATTGCTGGGAAGAATTTAAAGCAAGATACCATTTTTCACTTAAAAGCGCATGTGTTCAAATTTGTACAAGGCATGCTTGCTAATTCACTAATTTAAATAACCAAGAATAAAGAAATTAGTTATTAGCACTACAAAGAAAAATTGCATTGGAATAGTTGAATTTGCAAGGAGAGCATTATCTGGAGACATGAGGCGGCTCCCTTTGCCTGCCCAGCCCTGCCCTCTTGTGCACAGCCACCACAGCACAGTAGCCTGCTGCTTGCATTCCTAGGGCATCCCTGGAGGGTAGTGGCAGTTTTTAGTTTTTCTTCAGCACTCTCAGTGCAGTCTCTTTCAAGGGCACCAGCTTCACTCATGCAGTGTGGGCAGTGTCTGCCATTTCTAAAAAGTCTAAGAAACTGGCTTTTGGATTAGGCTCTGAATAGGGGAGGAATTTGTGCTTTAGACACAAAATCACCTTATTGCATAGATCTTCCTAACAACTTATTGAAAAATACAGTAGAAAGACTAATGTATTATTGTAATGAATTTTTACAAAGGAAAGGTAACACTGCATAGAAAAGTATAAGCAAGGGCTCACACATAATATGAATTGCTTAAATTTGCTAAAAATACTGGAATTTTAACTAAATTAGTTGAAAGTTTTCCTATCAGATGTTTTCCTCAGGCTGATTTTTAAGATGTAACAGTGCATATGTTTGTCGGTGTATGTTTGGGGTGGGATATGGATATGGATATGGATATGGATATGGATATGGATATGGTATGGAAGTCTTGGAGATACATATTCCCATGAGTTTTGATGAAAAGTGCAATGTTATTCAATAGTTTCAGAATGCAAATCTAGGAAGAACCTAAAGGTAATGTGAAATCAAGTGAAATTTCAACAGGTGGAGGATATCTATAATAGACACAAATCATATGCAAAGAAATTTTAGAAGAATATGGAGTGTACTCACAAGTTACATGTATGATGACTGTGTATGTCCTATGCACTTTCACTTGCTGCTTTGTTATTCCTTCATATTCTTTTTTGAGAAAAATCAGATAGTTTCCCATGTTGTTTCTCCCCTAGGTATCTGTTTCCTAGAAATGCTGTGTAAATGTATCATGTATTTTTATGAGTACCATTAGTATTAAATAGAATTGGCAAAAAAAAAGGAATCTTAAATAGTTTGTACGTGTTGGAAAAGTATTGAAGGCTTCACATCTGTGAAACAGTAAGGGTTTTCTTGGTTGTGGATTGTTTAAGCATATGAACTTGTTCTCTTGTTAAGTAGGTTGAGCATCTGAGTTTAACAAATCCACCCCCATCTGCTCCTTATTTCTGTGAAGGGTTGCAACAATCATGTGTCCCTCTGCTGAGAGTGAAACACCCACTTTGTGAATGCATGACATGCCTGTGCCCTTCTGTGTCACAGTAAAAATAAATTTCCATCGGTGAGGGGCAGTGTCTGGGAGATAATTTCAGATATCATAGATCATACTGCAGTTCTTTAGCACTCACCGTGTCCACTTGCTGTCAAACAAGTCCTTAAGACTTACTCCAACAAAAACCTGAGACTAAACACAGCAAGGCACTTAAGTCTTCTGGCATCTCTACTCGTTGTTAATTCAAATATCTAATCAAAACCTCTAGTACTATCTGCACATACAGGATTTCTCATTTGCATAATAAATCCCCATCGGATCAAGAGTTAATACCAGCTACGATTTTATTTATTGACTGTGTAAAGAAAATGAGATGAAAATTGAAATAAACTTTACTCTTTCTGCTATTCATGACAAGCAATAACACACTGCAGAAAAAATGAAAAAGCAGGCCTGTAATGTTGGACCTGTCTTCTGGCTGCTCCGTCTAGTAAGGATATGTAACAAAAGTCAATCCATAAGGAAAGTATGAAGGGGCTCAGAAATTCATCCATTCCACATTTGTGTAATGCTCAGCTCCTTAAACCAGGGACTTCTCTTCTGAGCTTGCATTGAGCCTGCCTTATATTAAGATTTTTCAAAATGCACTCATTACCACAGAGTATTTGTGAGATAAATAGGTGTCCCCCAGGGCACTTCATCTCAAACAAGGATAGGGATAGCTCAGATGGGCTGGGAGGTGAGGTCTCAGGACATAAGTACACTTGAGTGTATTTGATGAATACATGAGTACATTTAATCTTGGGCAAATAAAACTCTAGCAGATAATATAGACCTGGATAAAAGCTTCCTGTGAAGGGACCTTGCTATCCTATATCCAGGGTCAGGGGAGGCAAATCTCCACAGGATATTAGCTTCCATTCCATTACTGGGATGCAGCAAATCTTAATTTGGTACCCACATGGAAGTCACCCTTCACAGCTTCTCTGGGAGACAGCATTAGGTTTTTATTCAGACTGCACACACTCTTTTTTTCCTTCTTAAGTCATAGAACCATGTTTTAACAAGGAGGAGGGGATGTTCACATCATTGAACTGGAGGTGGGAAACAATGTCTAGATATGAAAGACCACCTCCATTTGTAATGTGTAATTCCCTTTGTAACTTGGTGCTGTAATTCCCTGTCCTCTAATGGGAGCTGTTGCAAGGTCTCCACAGCATGAAAAGCTTCATATTGGACAAGTGTATTGGATGTGTAAGAACATCTGTGATAAAGAGGTCATTCAATATTCTGGTTTTAACATTTTCCTCCTGTTCTCTTGGATCACTGGCACTGCTCACAGTCCCAGTGGGAAGAGGCTATGAGGTATATTTATTAGGCATGTGTTGAATATTGAGAAAGCTAAAAAATTTCAAGCATTGTAATGAAAATTTCTGTCTATCATAAGCTGCAGTAGGAGCTCTTCATGATGCTAATGTTTTCAATACTCTTTGGTACCAGAATTCTCACATTCTTTTATGTTACAGAGCTGAAGTTTTAATAAGTTTTCATTTTGTCAGCATTGACCTCATTTCTAAAGCAAAGGGAGGATAAGAAAAGTGCAGTTTCTCCTTTAGACTGCTGTAGGTAAAAAGCAAATCAAGCAATTAAGCCTACAGTTGTTTAAAAAAACAAGCACCACTGACTTCTGCAGTTCTAAAATAGATGCATACCTTGCATTCAAGTAAGAGACAGCTGCTCATTCTGATTTAGAGATTAGTGTAATGAAATAAAGTTGGCTTTAAATATCTAGATTTTACAAGGAACAGCGATTAGTTACAGTACTGATTAATAGATAATTATGCAATCCTGTACAGCATTGTCCCAAGCAGAAGCCTAGAGCAACTGGTAATGGCTAATGCTAAATGAAAATTTGATTTATTTACTTCAGTTGTTGGGTAATTTCAGAGAAGATTTAGAAGAGGAGGGTTTTTTTATATTTTATTTTTGGTAGATTAGAATAAACACAGTCATTGAGAACAGATGTTTGAATACATTACTGTGGAAATGAGTCTTGATTTTTTTGTAATGTGTTGAAGTGTTATAAATAAGAAGATTTTTGTGGTAAGAATGTAAACATTCATCTTCACTTTCTTAGCTTTTGCTTTTTCTTCCTGGGGGTTTGGTTTTGTACATTTTTTCCAAGCGATCAGAAAAACCTAGGAAACTATTTTTGCACAGAGCTCTTGCACACTCAGAACTTATTTTGGAGCCATTGTAGGTTTTTGCTGCACAGGGATTCTGATTTGGATGCTTCTTGTACATTTGTAATTACCCAAGTACATTTTGCTGTTCTTATGGGGAAGAGCCAAGATAATGTGATCCTTATTGATTGCTTCACTGCCTGCTGTGACCTTGCTGACATCAACACCATGCCAGGAATAGAAATGAGTAGTCAACAAGAACTGTCTACTCTCCCCATTCTTTAGGGATTTCTGCCTGTGTGTCTTGTCCTTTCTCTGCATATCTCTATGAAAAGTCATTTAACCTCTTTTACTAATGCTCAGCCCCCTTCACTGTCATGGTGACCCTCACCTGGACTAACTCCAGTTTTACAATATCACTCTTCTACTTGGGGACCCAAAATTGCACATTTTTCCAGATGTAGTCTTGCAAGTTCAGAAGAGAGATGAAAAATCAGTCTCCTTCACCTGCTGGACACTCGGTGATGCTCTTTAGTAAAAATGAAAAAAAAAAAATTAGATTAACTCAAAAACAGATGCATCATAGATGAATTTTGGGAAATATTTGTACCAAGTGTTAATTTATTCTGCAGAGTTGCCATCATGAGCACTTTTAACAAATATTACCTGTGGCCCAGGAATGCTCAATTACAGGCAGCTCAAGGATGCTCTTGAATCAAAATCTGTACTAAATGTCAGATCAAAGCTGTACTCTTTCCTCCTCTTCTGGAGAAAAATCAAATCATTATTAATAGGATAAATTAAGAAGGAGGTTTTTTTGTCATTTAGCACTTGGGAACCTAGCCAAACTGCATTTACTGCTAGAAGTTTTGAAAGCTGAAGATGCTAAGCTTCATTAAATGAGTTATTCAGGGATGGACTTGATTGTGGTTAAGATGAGCTATGCCATACCAGGCCAAAGGCCCTCCCAGCACATCTCTGTGACAGCCCACAGTGCCTCATGCTTAGAGCAAGACAATCAGAACACAGCAAGTCATACTTCATGCTCTTTCAGGTACTAACTGGAATATTGCATTTAATATTATGACTTTCCTCTGACAATTTATGGGCTGAGGTACGGTGAAGGAAAAAAGTGAACTTTACTAACAAGCAAGTGACATGGAAGGAGGACGTGAAACTGGAGGCTGCCTGGCTGTTCTGGATCATGGATTAGTGCCAAAGTGTGTTCTGGTAAAAGTAAAGCAGGACTTGGAAATAAGTCTAGCTGAACTGAAAACATGGGAAATTAACTGCTTTAATTAAAAAGCATTTCATGTTTTGAGAAACCATTAGTATGACTTCTAAAATACTGCTGTCTTGGATATATTGATATTTTGCCTAGGCTCATGTATTTGTGTATATGCACATGTGTATGTGTCATTTTAATTTTTGTCTTGTTCTGCTGAGGTTTTATAGTGTTTTGTTGGTAATTCCAAAAGTGTGTGTGTGGCATCTACTGATCCCATCTACATAAGACAAGCCCCATTATCATTCTTTTTATACAATGTTTTTACATGTCTCTTGTCATTGGCATACAGACATGTTGAACTTTGAGTGAAAAAAGTTGATTATTTAAAAATCCAGCACTAATTTTGGCATGAATGGTTACCTCTACAGGAGAGTTTGACACAGTGCAGAGCCCCTCCACGCCAATCAAAGATCTTGATGAGAGAACATGTAGGAGTTCTGGGTCAAAGTCTCGGGGTAGAGGGCGGAAGAATAATCCATCACCCCCTCCGGACAGTGACTTGGAGGTATGTCTGTGGTAACTGATGAATGTTAATGTGGAAGTTTCTTCTGATGAAGTGTAAATTCTGAATGCTGCAGCTGTGAAAATAGCTTAAAGCATTTTAAAGACATTATGGACTCAGTCTTGCTAACTGAATGTAACAGAGAGTAGTAGCTGCTTTAATCTGCATGCACAGTGAGACTTTACTGTTCTGCATTACATATCTGTCACTTTCTTGTGCAACAGAACCACAAGCCGGTACTCAAAAGTGTCACATTTTCTTTTAGTTTTTGAAACGGGAAATCTCAACTGTATCTCTCCGCTTAATTACATGTATTTATGGACACAATGGAATATCCAGCATCACCTGGCCATAGCCATTGAAATACTTAGGCACCAGTTTGTGCTTGTGTTTGTAAGTTCTGTCAGCAGATCTCAGTGAGGCAGCTTACCTCAGTGAAGTTATGGCTGTGCCTTGCAGTGGCAGGAGCAGCAGGAGGAAGCAGAGTGCCTGTGTGTGTGTGTGACACTGCAGCTGTGGCACCAGGGGCCCCAGGCTGTGCTGCCTGCCAGGGCTCTGTGTCCCCTGCTGCCACCAGAGCAGCCCTGGCCTGCCCCACTGCCCTGCCCTCGCTGACCAGCCCTGCACACAGCACAAGACAAAATTGTTGCTGGGACTTGGCTGACCAAGGGCCTCTCCCAGGGTAGCAGGGTGGGCTGCAGGGTTGGGAACTGAGTGTAAATGCTGTTGCTTTTCTGCAGAAACTTACTTTTTTTTTTTTTTTTTTTTTTTTTTTTTTTTTTTTTTTTTTTTTGCTCTTCAGAGGATTTGATTTTTCCAGTGAAAACACTAACTTCTTACATTTCAGGGTAAAATTGTATGAGTGAAACTGAGTTAAAATAATCTGGTTTATCCTTCAATATTATTTAAATTCTATATGGCAGTGGCAAATAGCACTTTTACCCAAGATTTTAGTTACACAGTAGAAATAAGAAGAATCTTGAATCAGTAAGACTTGCAGAGAAATATCTGAAAGTTCTGTTTATCCATAGCAATTATGTTTGACCCCCAATCACATTTCTCAAATCTGTATTACAGAGCTTTTGTGAAAAGCTTTTTAGAGAACAAATAAGACATAGTTGAAGAGTTAAAAAATTACTGCCTTTTGACTTCTTACAATGCATGATACACTGTTATTGCTGATTTTCAGAGACAACCTGCTCAGTTAATAAGTACTTAGTTCAACTTCTAGACTCAGTTGACTTTTAGTCTCCCTGGGTGGTGTGGTGGTGGGACTGTGATGTTATTTGTTCAATAATATTTTCCTCTATTCTGCTTTCAGCGTGTATTTGTTTGGGATTTGGATGAAACAATCATAGTTTTTCATTCGCTGCTTACAGGATCCTATGCACAGAAGTATGGCAAGGTATGTGAGCTGTGAATTTTGTGGCAATTCACTGCAGCTATCTGGCCTGACTATGTACATGTTTTTCACCTCTGTGTTCTTTATGGGTGAAGTTAGAGGTAAAGTGTACAGTAAACCCCATTTTCAGAGGGTTAATGTGAAGAAGTCTAGGAAAGGAATGAGACACAGCCCCTAAGTGCAATACATGAGGCAGGGCTGAAGCAGATGCTGCAAATAAGAGGAGAATTTATAGAGGAACAAGGATGAGATTCCTGACATGTGCTGGAAGAGACATTTCAGGGAGATAATAGATGAAGTGCACAAATGGAAAAAACTGACAATATCTGGAACAGTAGAGGAAGAAAGAATAAACTGGGCTGGTGGGTGAATTTACCAGGAAATTTATGAATAGGATGAGTAAGAGTCTGACTTACTTCAATGCCAGCTGCAGATGTTTTTCTTTGACTCCCCACCTTTTTCACTGAATTTTTGGTTCCCTTGGCTGCTTCTGGGGTGAGTAATGCTGGGGAGTGAAACCCTCTCCCAGGTAGTTTTAAGCATCCTCTCCCCTCCAATGAGTCCAAAAGGAGTTCATGTCACAGAGCAGTGAGTGGGAGAGCAGGAAGAAGAGTGAGGGAGGCGAGGAGAGGCAGTGGCAGACTGCAGGAGCTCTGGAGCTGGTGCTGGGAGTCCAGGGAATGGCTGCTTGGACAAGGTGAGAAGGGTCTGGTGTGTAGCAACAGGAGCAGACTAATGGGAGAGGTAGAGCTAAGGGCCTGGATAAAACAAAAAAAATTAAAAAAAAATGTGGAAGGAGGAATGGACAGAGGGGATGTCAGTATGTACATATATTGTTTTTTCTGTGCTGTGCTGTTCAAGTGAAATTAATGCAAAGGTATTTCTTTTTAAGAACAAAATCATGTTGTCTCAGATGTGGGGCTTGTTTAGCATGTTTTCAGCATCTTTATTCCATCCAGAATCAGATGTTTGAGAAAAGAATGTGAGAAACAGTACATTACAGAAAGGCTTTTCACAACCCCCTCCCCGACTAGTGGGTTAGAAACGTCCAAAGCCAGAACCTGTTCATTATAACCAGAAAGGGGCCAGTCTTCCATGCAATCAACCTTTTTTGGTTATTAAAAAAGAAAGTTAACAGGAAAAGCCACAGGCCAAGTGCAAAATCTGAATTTCTGGAATGCTAAGATAATGATAGGTACTCATGTCTTATAAAAGTCAGCCTTCCTTGCTTTGCAGCTTCCCAGTGCCAGATCTGTGCACTTTTCAGTACTCTGTCAAAAAATCCTCTTCTGCTCTTTTTCAGACATTGTAACAACAGTGACTTTGTCAGAACCATTTCCAATTAGTAGTTATCAAAACAAGAGAGAAACCTAGCTGAACATGAACTTTTGTATCACTTTGAGAGTAGCCCATAGACTATCACAGGACTAGCTAAATTGTCACAGTGATGAAGTTTTTTTTCAGATAAAGTTATTCCTTTCAGTCTTTTTTGATTGTGCCCTTTGGATGTTTCTGTAATCAACTGTAACACATAGTTTTAAAAATCAGAGCACATTTTGTAGTTCACAAAACATCTGTGGATAACTTTGGAAACTGTCTTGGAAACAGCAACAGAAATGTAATTTCTCTGGGTAAATTAGCAATGGCATACTAACAGATAGTAGTACTGACAGCAGATAAAGTCTTATATAAACCAAAAGCGTCTCAAGGCTTAGTGAAATTAATGTAGTTATACTGCTGAGATCAACATCAGTAAACAAATGTCAAATGCCATGGATGGCAATGAAGCAAAGGGTGCAGAATTACAGAATTCTTAAGTAAAATCCTCTTTTTCTTTTTCTCTCTTTCTCTTTTTTTTTTCTGATACTGATAGGTGACATCCACTCAAGTAGGTTATTTCCAGACCCTATAAAATGAAAATAGTAGACTTTTTCCTTCCTCCAGTGACTGCCATTGCCATATTTACATAGAACTTTTGTGATGAGTTATTACCAGTGCAAGTCAAATATAAATATTGTTGACTGCAAGGGAGCTAGAGCAGTAGGAAAGGGAATACAGGAAGAGTTTATAATGGATAGGCTTTAGCTTTTGCATGTCCTTGTAGAGTTGCCTAAATTTAAGGTGGGATGTGTCTCAGCCTAAGTGCCTAAGAGGTTAGAAATGGGAGAAGTGAAAGATCTCACAGAAAGACTTCACTAAGCTCTGGTACATGACATTTTTAGCACACATAGTCCTTATCTTTTCTGCATATGATTTCCATCTGTATACAAGGTCTTAATCCAGACTGAAGATGGGATTGTTTTGAGAATTGGGTTGCTATGAGAGTAAATGCCCCAAGAATTGTGAGGTTTCAGCAGAAGTCTTGTTATCACATAAGTATTTCGAAATTTTTTAGGGAACAGTTTGTCTTGGAAAGGTGGTATAAAATTGTTGCCCAGCAATGAAAAAAGAAACAGGGTAGTGTAAAATGGTGAAGATAGTAAATTATTTAACTGTGATGATTTGTTGTCTGATTTTAAAAAGTAAAGGAATCTAAAGTCACGCAGATGCTCAGCTGTGAATAGCATTTTCTTCCACATATATTTCATGAGCCCATTTTGTATAAAATAGTCAAGGTACTCACAAAAAAAGAGAAACTACACCAAAAAAAACCTGGCAGGACAAGCCAAATTTTCCCCTTCTCCCATTTTTATTTTTTTACATGAGAATAATGTGTCGTTAAAGCAGACATTGCTTTAAGGAAAGGCAACTTCTTATATCAAGTGTTCCACCTCATCCTTGGAAGGAGTGAGATGCTGAGTTTAGAGCTAGTGGGCATACACAAACAGGCAAGGATCTTCGCCTTCAGTTCTTTCTCATGTACTCATTGACATAAAAACTTTCATTCCTTGTTTTCACCAGCTTATTCCTGGTTTTTTGAGTACTGGGTGAAAAAAAAAATCAGGAATTAGTCTTTTAATCTCTCTGTTTTGCTGCAGTTCAGGCTGCACAAGGATGCAGTGAGAGGAGGTGCAGCATATTATGGCCCGGCATAGGGATCCACATGTAAGTGCAGAAGCACTTGAGAACTGCAGTTGTACCTGGAAATAAACACTTTCAAAAGATTTCTACAGTTTAACTAGTGGTTGGAGTAGAAGAGAAAAAGGCAAGTCATACCAGCATCTCCTTAGGCAAGGAGGGCTTTCATTGGCAGAGATTATTTGGAAGGCCTGGATCCAGTAGGCAAGTTTCAGGTTGTGTATTTGTCAAGAGAATAGCAGATTTCTGACTTATGCCTAAGGATTTATGAAGCTGAGAATGGACACTCTACTTAGTATATACTTGTTCAGCACTTTGCATGGAATGGTGTCAAAAATTTCTAGGATAATTATTTTATGTCAAAATTTTATAATAACCATGTTAAAACAGAATTAGTGATTTGCTGAAGGATGCTACTGTAAGCATCTCTTTAAAAATGGGACAAATTGCTGCTGCTTATCTGAGTGCCTGTAGAGTATTGCTTTAAACTCAACTGAAATGGGAGAGATTTGTCCAGAATTTGGCCAAAGTATCACTTCTGCATTTAAAATATAGAGCTTTTCCAGGAGAAATTCCACGCCTTGCTGTTGTCTACCTGTGGCTGTTTCTCTCTGGCTTTTGGTATATTGGTTATTCTACTGGGCTAACATAGAAAGAGAATAAAAACTACACTACACCTGTGTTAGGTTTCAGGAAAGCTGTGCTGCCTTCCAGCAGTAAGAGATCACCTCTCACTTTTCCATTCATTTGCTCATCTGCATTGTACTTCATTAAATCAGTATACTTCTATTTTTAATTACTTACTGCAGTAGCAAATTGTGAACATTGGCATTGGAGCTGTTACATTATGACTTGTGTGGATGATGATGGTTTTTGCAGCTGAGCACCAGTTGACAGATAAGGTTTTCTACAATGCTGAGCTCTTAAGTGAGCATTTATGGATGTGACAGGACATCTGTTAGGAGATGTCATCATCTCTTAAAAGTTTATGAGGTACATTCTTATTCCCTGTGAACAGTATGTATTCTTTGCTCCATCACATTCCAGTTATTCTTGCTGATTGAAGGATGATTAAGCTGGACTTTTTCTAGCTCCAAGCATTTATATTTTATTCATTTCTCCCAGGTCAGTCCAGAGGGCAAGGATTCCCAGATTAATGCTGTGACTCAAAGTGCAACTGTTTAGAAGAAGAATAAAATTACTTTGTGAGCTTAGAAGATGGAGAATGTGATTTCCAAGTGCAAAAATCAAAACAAATCCACACTTCATGATCATATTTGGCCATTTTTTTGTAACATTGCAAATGACAGAAAGTTGTCAGGGAAGCCTCATTAACCTTGTGCACTTCTCTGGAAAGGGCTCAGAAGCTTTTTACTGCTACTGTCTGCTTGTCTGCTCATTAAACACAAAAGCTTTGTCACCATTAACATCCATAATGGCATTCCCAAATTCACTCCTAAATATTATCTTGTCCACTTGTATTAATAGTGTATCTCTCATCACCTCCAGTTATCCTCTCCATTCACTCCCTCCTTGTCTGAGACCTCTGAGTTGATTTTCCTACTGCCTTCTAGAGAGCATGGAACAGAAACTCCCTATGGAGTACGTGAGTTTTCCTTCATCAGCCGCCAGCTACGCTTACCAAGAAGAGATGTGTTCTCTTCCTCCATCCCCACCCACATGAATTTCTCCTGGGACAAGTGTCCCATATGAGAGAGTGAGGGCTGAACTTAGATCTAAGAACCTACATAACATAGAGAAGTCTCTTTAAGCTAAAATATTGGTACTTAATGCTAGCGTTTCCACTTTTTCCCAAGGTCAATTTTGTTTTAAGTCTGTGCAGGACAGCATCCATTGAAAATAACTTCTTAAAATTTTGCTTGTTTTCTTGCTTATTTTTAAGGCTTCATGCATGCAAATTCCTGTCACAGTGAATCTGCCTAGCAGTCTGTTTATGTCTTCATTTTCCAAGGTTTTATTAAAGTCACTTTGGTGTTTGCAGATTTTTTCCTAAGAAATGAAATTATTTTAAACATGTGCTGAAACCTGACATTCCAAAACAGTATTAAATACATCTCTTCCACTAATGGACACTGAGCTTTTGGGGCTTTATTCCAGTTACTCTCCACTTGATCAAAACATTTAAGTATTGGTCCTCCCAGGACCAATTTTTATCTAGTCTCCCAGGAGGCATTCCAATGGATGGACCAGTCTGGTACAGAAGTCCACAGACAGACAGTCTGGCTCCAGTTTAGTGCCTTCCTCTTAACATAACTAAAGTAATTTGTATTTAGGTGTATAAAAGTTTTGTAGCTGGTCTTGATTCTTCTGCACACTAATGATATCTGGCTAACATCATACCTCTGTGGGCCAAAGAGTTGTTCTTTGTTCTGTGAATTATCTGGCGAAAACTTCCAGATTTTTTATTAATCTTTTTTTCCTCTATTGTGTGTGCTTGTGCAGAATAGCACAAAATACAATTTTGATGGAAATTCAGTCTGCCTCTTACTAAGTTTTTTAGTTTGCTGTGCTAAGTTCTGTACCAACTGCAAGTTTCTTGTTTTCTTTTCAACACACGGTCCTTTGTGCCACTTGAATCAGTCTGTAACTTCTGTTTCGGGCTGAAAGACAGTAAAATGGTGATTGTCATGTTCCTCCATATTGTGCAAACGGTATAAAGCCACACGACCCTTAAAAATCTGCTTTCTTGTCTGTTTTTTTTATGTGAAGGAAAGAACCTGGCAAGAGCTGGATGGAACATAATTTTTAATTCTTGTTAAACAGTTGCAGTGCAAAATTTTGGCCAATTTATTAAGGGAAGAATTTTTCATATCTTGAGAATTCAATTCCAGCAATTCTCCCTAGAAGAAGTTGTACAGGGACATCCCAGACTGATTTTATGCTAAGCTGAAATGAATTCCCTTTGCTTTGCTTTATTTTATTTTACATACCATACCTAGCAAATAGCCTTCTCATGCCTTTGTCAAAACAGGAATGTCGGAAATATAATTTTAATAGTAATAGTCAGGCATAACTGGTTACAAAAGTTCTATTAATAAGAAAATCATAAGAGCTTTGTCATATTTACATTTTTCAACTATACCAGGCAAGGCAGGAAATTGTCATACATAGTTGGTAGTTTCTGTAAAAAGAAATTGAATTATAACAGAAAACGTTATAGGAAATTTCTGCATTCAAGTCTGCTTCTGCCCAGGAAGGGGTAAAAAAGAGGCTGAAAATTAAATGTCTGAGATTCCAGCTTTGGAAGCACTCCAGTGAATAACTTATATAAATAATAATGAGTTTCCACCTGTGCATAAAATTCTGCACATGCTTTAGTGTTCGTGGGATTGAAGTAAAAAAGTGTATTGCAAATACTCTCTGCTATGTTGTATCTAGAGAGAAAAGATTTCTATTTACAATGCACAGAAAATGCAAATGAAAGAGACAAACACGTGTTTATATGTGATGACATTTTGATAAAAGTGTTATGGCTTGATGAGGAATCTCGTGAGTCCTGGGTATTTTAGTGATTTGTGTTGTCAGTGCCTAACATGAGTTTTGCTAATCTGTTAATGGTGTTCCTTAATCATCCTCTTGGAAATCTGACCTTTGCACTTGGTGCTGCCTTCAGCCAATGTGACTTTCAAATCCATTTATCATTACTACAGAAGACAGAATGGATAAAATTCTGTTCTTGCATTTGTTTTTGGCTTCTGAAAAGTACTCTAGATACGTTCAAGGATCTACATAAAAATATTTCCTTTCACTGCCAGAGAATTGGGTATAGCATTGGATCGTTACAACTTTTTGAACATTATTCTCCCCTTCAAGTATGCCTTTTCCATGAGAAAGAGTCAAAGTATGTCAGTGTTTCAGATTTTACCATTAGTTATTAAGTGCTTGAATGCAGAATCAATCTTTTATTCCGTCATTGCAAAGCCCTGGAGTAGTGAGTGTCTGATCCTGGTTGGGAAGCCTTTCATCCTTATGCTAACAAATGATCATTTGAGGTTTTGTGAGATTTTGTTGCGACATGCTGGTAAATATTTAGACTTTAAATCTCAAAGTATTTAAGAAGAGATTCTGAAAATTTGTTTATGTCAGTCAGAGATTAAATCATGAAATATTTTTTTCATATTTTGATGAGAAGAGGACCGCATGTGTTTTAAAAGTCCACTGCAGTTGTGTTAAGCATTAAGAAGTTAATGGCACCCCACAAGCTCAGGCAGATGATTAGGGCAACAATCAAACTAATTACTAGGTGTCAGCAAAGCACCAGGACCATTGCTCTAAACCAACTGTAAGGTAACACAAATCTGCTTTACCTCTCTCCTAGCAAACCTAGAAAATTTGAATTCATTACCTTGCCTTAGCTGTATGCTTAACGCTCTCAGACAGTGTTATTGCAGATCAGGAGATTTGTGGTGTCTTGCTGAGGCAGAGCAATTTGAGAGTGTGAAAGACGACCTACAAACAAATGCAACAATTTGAATTAATCTTATCCAGGGACAGTGTTTCTGTGTTTCACCAGCAATGAAGGGATCTGTAGCAAACAACAAACTTATATATGCTTTTCCCAGAAAAATATGTTCCTGCATACATGTTTTATGAAAAGTGCCATCCCTATTTCCAGTATTCTTTATACTCGTTTATGTTTATATTTATGTGTAAGTTTATGGCCACCAGATGTCTTCCTGTCAGTTCAGCCAGTTTGCAAATTGCTCAGCTTTAAAAAATTTGATTTTTCAACATCCACAGCTCTCTGAATTTTCTCAAAAACAGAGGTTTAGCAGTGTCTTATTGCAGCATTATATTAAAATAGCTTATTACTGAAAGGATTTCAGGGAAATTTCTAACAGTGTTAATTTTTCAAAACACTTTATATACATAATTTTTTAAAGTAATTCTTATATAAGTTAGAAGTATGTTATAGCTGATCTTGTTTTTTGTTTTTTAAGGATCCACCCATGGCAGTGACCCTTGGACTACGAATGGAAGAAATGATTTTTAATCTTGCTGACACACATTTATTTTTTAATGATTTAGAGGTAAGAATCAAAGGAATGCTAGCACCGGTATTCCTGATTTTTAACTTAGTGGCTTTGTTGTGCATTAGTGTTTATTATGTGTGATATTTCTGCCTGTGTAGTTTTTGGGTTTGTCATACTCTGATCAGAGAGAGGTTATCCAGTGGCACTGACTTCTGGTGCCACCAGAGTCCTTCTGTGAAACTCAGTGAGAGAGAATCTGCAAAGTACCCATTCCTTTCTTTGTCTGTCTTTTTTGGTTTCCATGTGTGTAAAGCTGTCTGCTGTCATCTCCAGGATGGCAACATGTATGCCTCACGTTCTTCTCTTGAAGTTCTCCATGTTCATTTGCTTTCCATGGGTGCCCTCATCTGACCAGAAGAGATGTTCTTCTCTTAGGCAGCCTTTTGGCTACAGGCCTGTGTTACTTGTTGAAATGTAGAATATTCTTCATTTACCTCAAAGAAAGCAGCATCAGAGAGCTGGGACTGTGATAGATGTTCTGATCAGTGATTTCTCTTCCCAAGGTAACAAGGCAATCAATGTATTGTCACAATCTACCCAGGGAATATAATTTGGCAATTGGTCAGAAGGAGACCTAGGAAGTGCCCTCTGGCAGGTGGGCAGCTCACCTGTCAAAGGACATGGATGGACTCTCACAGGGACAGTGGTCAGGGAGCAGGCTTGTAGCTGAGCTTCACAGGCTTCTTATTTCACTCTTAAGAGCCCAGATCTATTAACATAGACAGTGAGAGCCTACAACCATGTGTGTCAAGGCATGGGGTGAAAAACAGTTTTCAAATTAACCCAGGGGATTTTCAGACCTTCTGCTGGTCTAAAATGGTTGTTTTCAAACTGAGAGTAGATCCCAGACTTCCTTCCATGGACAGATACTTGCCATGAGGGGGAGCTGGAAGACTTCAAGGTTTTATTTTGAATCCCAGAAGTCTCTGGTGACTGAATAGACAAAATAAAGATAAGTGAAATTTTTCCATCCACTGGGATGTAAATTTTGTCTTTTGTCCCTTCATCAAGTAGGTAGTAAGAAAACCAGAAGGTACCAGTTTGTGGTTGTCTTCATCATCCCCTGCAGATCTCATTTATTCTTAGCTCTTTTTAAGTCAAGAAACTGGAATCTACTTCACTCCACACCTGACCTGCACTTCATCCTTGCAGCAGCAGAAACCAAAGCAAGTAAAGCCCTGGACATGCCTTTCTCAGTGTGTGCTTTATTGCAGTTATCGAGGCATCTCTTGACAATGCAAGTACGTTCAGTGAATGTCTCCTCCTGGTGCCCTGTACCAGGGAGAGATTCCAAATAAATTTTTCAAAACATTTCTTAAATTTCTTTTTAGCAGACCTTTGCCCCTGCATGTTCAGAGTTTATGTGGCATGAACGAAGTTTAAGCCATTCTGTAGAATCTGTTCTTCAATGTTGTGCTGAGTTCAAGCAGAAGAGTTCAGCAAAATGGAGCTTTGCCCTCCTTCCAGACTTCTTTATTCTTACTTATGGCCACTGAAACTTCATTCCTTTCTCTCATTATTTATTTTGTCTGTAGATTCATAAGTTCAGCTTTCATAGGCGGATCATTACCCTTTGGCTAATCTTCATAGGATGGTTTTAATACCCCTGTCCAAAAACTCATATGCCAGCTCATTCCAGAGCTTGAACAGTTCCCAGCTTTAGATGAATTAAAAAAATAGTACTTGGGAACTGTCTCAGAGAGTCTCATAAATCAATCCGTTTGATTTGATTAAAAGCAATTTATATATATATTTAATAATCTCAATTTCTACAAGAAATTTTGTACTTTATGGCTCAGAATTCATCTTGGCCTCAAAACCAACTCTCTTACAAATTACCAAAATTCCAAAGTTCATGTGCTGAAATGAGTTGTACGCATACATTTCTCTGTGTGTGAGAAGACCAGGAATTTTCTATCTTCTTAGCAAAAAGGATAAAGTGCCCAAGCATGTAGAGGCAGCCTTTATTATGCTGATGGATAAACATGTCTCTTTAAATCTGTTTGCCGAGCACATGGCCATTACTGAATATTAAAGTGCATCTGCATGAAAGTGTAATGAATTCTGAGAATTCCCAGAGTCTGACTTGGTTCTCTCCCTCATCTCCCCTCCTCTCCCCATCTCTCTTTCTCTGTCTTCCTCTCTCTGTCCTCCCCCAGGGGAGCAGAATTGAGTGCTGGGCTGCTGATGATCATGGCCATCAAGCCACGAGACCTTCAGTTCTCACTGGAGGAAATGAGACAGGCCTTTATTTCCTAGGCAGACAGATTGCACGTCCGTTCATCTTGTCACTTTTTCAGTGGTGAGCCCTCAGGTCCCACGCCTTCTGTCTTGCTTTCACCTTCAGCCCACAGTTAACCTCGTGGCTCTGGACGTGACAACTGTGAAGTACTACTGAACCTGTGTACCTGTAATATTTACTCCAGTCCCTACATCTCTAAACTTTCTTTTTTTCCTGTCTTTCTTGCTTACAAACACTGCATGGCAGGTTCTAGGAATAATAACCAAGTTATTGAAGTTATCACATACGAAAAGAAAGTTTTCCTTCCTCTATGCAAATCCGTGTCGCTGCAGCGACTGCTGATGCAGGAATTCCGATCTGCTGAGACACTCCCTGCTGACCCAGTAACCCATGTTCTAATCAGCCAAGCTGCACTTTTATTTCAGGCTAGGCTCTTCTCCAGCTACTGCATTCTCAGGGTATAAATTTTAGTTAGCTTGAGAAGTTTCACTCGGGATGGCAGTTGGTGTTTTGCCATGAAAATAGGAGTTTGGTGTTCCAGAAAGTTCACGTGCTTAAACAACGCTTGGGGATGGGACTCAGATTTATAATAATGGCCAAACTAAGACATTCTCTTTTCAGCCAGGTAAGGAATAAAATTGAGGTTTTCTTCATATCTCAGTATTAATTCTAAGACAGCATTTAGAAATGTATAATAGGTAAATATATACTAGGTAAGGCGTATTATGCACACCAAAAAAACAATTTCTCCAAATTGCAAGTAGTAATTCAGACATGAATCTTCCAATTATTCCTCTCCACTCTCAGGTCAATGAATAGAAAGAGTATTCATTTCAAACAAACTGAATTATATTTCAATTTTTATCATTATCCTATCATACTTTAAAGGAGATTTTGTCCTTTTTTTTTTCTCGCTAGAAATAGAAATTAGAAATTAAAAATAAGATTTAGGTAACTCTCAGAATTTGGGAGGCAGGTAAGACTAGTTTTAAGAGAGACTGAAGCATATATATTAAAAGGGCTTTTCGGTATAGCCTAAGAAAGCATAGTGCAGTTTTGTGTTCAGCCTGGTAAGTCAGTGCTTTTACTGGATAATGAAGTAACTGTCTGGTCCAAGATGATAAGTTTTATGGATGATGTATTTATTCTTTACTCTTAAATTTTCAGGCTCTAAAAATTGCTGCAAAGAATTGGCCGCATTCAGATATAATTTTAATTAGTATTGCTTCAAACAAAAGCTAGATACTATACTTAGATTTCTTTCCTGCATTTGCTCTAACAGGAAATGTATTTTTCTGTTTCTTAGTTCTGACATTGCACTGACAGCCACTGTGACTTGAGCTTAACCAGTACTGTAGCTGATGTGAAAATTATTTTACCTTAATATTTAAGTTGACAAAGAGCTTGCTTTCTTTCCCATAACTCTTTAGTGTCATTTAAAGGCAAACTCAGATGTAGTGCTGTGCCACCAGTTTCCTGTTTCTTTTGAGAAAAGTAGAAAACTATCTCAAATCTGCTCAAACGATCTGCTTTTTTTTTGTTTTAATAGCAAGGTTTTTCCACACAATGTAAGTGAATTTGTAAAAGGTAAACATTTTAGTTGAAGTAGATAAGTAAACAAGAAAACAAAGTAAAAAAAAAAAAAAGAGTGATGGGCACATGAGCTTGTTTGATGGTCAGAAAATGTATATTGTCAGCGTGTACAGAGGAGATGACCCATAGATCCAGAGGAGAAAAGGAAGGGGGATAAAGAGGAAGTTGGAGAATGCTGTTGGGTTTGATCTCCTATATAACTTTATGTTAACTCCTATATTAACAACCTTCTTGCAGAGACAAGGGGATGAGTAATCAGAAAACTGCATGGTCCCCTCATCCTCTTTCCAGAGTCAGTCACAGAACCACAATGAACCAACTGTGAGACAAAAAAAAATTAAACAGCTGAGCCTTTGCCGCCCACTCATATTTAACTTAATAATGAAATTATCAGCAGAACATTTACCTAGAATTTTCAAGGCTGGAACAATGTAGCTGAAAGGCTTAACAAAACCTAAACATCAGCAGACACTCCTGATCCATCAAGGCTTTTGTATGCCTTTCATTTAATTAGTATACCTTCATATCCACAAGATTTTAAACTTTTAATACTTTTACAAGTTCCAAGGAAATCTGTGAATGTGATTAGGAAGCCAGATATTGCCCAGATGTTGCAAAATACAGAGTCAGAATTTTTCCCATAGGCTTTTTTTCTGATTTTTGAGTTCCTATCCTACACTGGGTGAAGCATAGTTCCATTTTTTTCCTGGAGTATAAATGATGAATAAAGATAAAGAAATTATTCTTTTATTTCAGCTGCCACATTCCCTTTATTTTCTCTCTTCATCTGCTATTTACATCCAAAAATAGCTTCTTAAAAATATTCTACAGCTCAAGATAATCTCCTCAGACTGACTTAAAACAATTTATTTCTCCAGTGAGGGAAAGAATGCTTCATTCCTGTTCCTTGAGCTCAGCTCTATTATCCTATCTTAATGGAATAAGCCACATAAGGAGAGCTTGGTAACTCTTTCTTTTAGCTTTGGCCCAATATTTTAGATTATGATTGCTTGTATGATGCAATGAAATTATGTATTTGAAAATTGTATTATAGGTATTTGTTTCATACATAATTGCCTCTTGAAACAGCCTAGTTCATGCGAGTGGAAGTCTCTTAAGCTTTTGCTCATTGCAAAGCAAACAAAGTAGAAAGATGAAATGATAATTCCCTAAATTCACACTCCAGGAACTTGTGTCTTATACATTTGGAAATCATTCCTCTGTTCAGATTTATCCTTTATCTGTACAATTTACCACTGTAACGAGGCAAAGACTGGAAACCTAGAAGGACATACCCATGCATGTCACAGAGAGCCTGAATTAAGGGCTGACTTAAATGGGCACTGAATTTCAGGTGTGTCTTTGGGTTAAGATGTTAGTTCCAGCAACTATTGAAAGCAATTATATAATGCATGATAGCTTACCTTATATATGTACTTTTTATCACCACAGTTTCTTATCTTTATGCTCTAACCACTGTGCAGATAAGGAGATTTGATAGCTGCCCAATTATGAGGCTGTCTTGGAGGGGAATTCATATTTCCAATGTCCCTCAGTTCCCTCAAATTCTTTCCATCCCTTCCAAAGCCAGGAAATAATCAAGTTCTGTAGGATTGCTGATTATATGTGATTTTCCAGCCAAAGGCACTCACATAAATTAAAATAAGAACCTGATAAGTGTCCAAACTACTTAACATAAGTTTTACTCCTGTTGAGGTTCACCATCAATTGCTTTGAGGAAGTGGGAAAATAAGGTTTATGTGATTTTCAAGTATTGGTATACTAGGAAGGCTGTAAATGAGACTTATAATTTTGGTGGCTTTACAATTCAGACAATTTTACTCCTAAAAATCACCCCAAAATTGCATATTGTTTTTTTTAAAGGTCTGTTTAGTGATTCATACTGTGTAGAAGTTGAAGAAGTTTAAAAGTGAAGGCAGTAGGAAACTGTGGGTGTGCACAGGCTGCCACCTCCTGGTGCAGCCAGTGCCTGCGCTGCTCGTTTCTTCTGTACTGAGCCTGCGGTGAGCACAGAGTGGTTCGGGTTGGAAAATACCTCTAATATCCCCTCGTCCAACCATTAGCCCAGCCCACCGTGCTCGCCACTAAACCGTGTCCCCAAGTGCCACATCCACACAACTTTTAGACACTTCCAGGAAGGGTGATTGCACTCTCTCATAAGATGGATTTGTCATTTGGGTTTGCTTTCTTTCTAACAGGAATGCGATCAAGTTCATATAGATGATGTTTCTTCAGATGATAATGGACAAGATCTAAGGTAAGATACAGAAATATTTTTTTATTATCTTTTTTAAAGATGAAATAATTTGAGCATTTACAGGAATACATTGTATTTATTTTTACTGTATTTTGGGTGTTTGCAGTACCTACAGTTTTGCAACTGATGGCTTCCATGCAGCTGCAAGTAGTGCAAACCTTTGTCTGCCAACAGGTGTAAGAGGAGGGGTTGACTGGATGAGGAAGCTGGCTTTCCGTTACAGAAGAGTAAAAGAGTTGTATAATACTTACAAGAACAACATAGGAGGTGAGTTCAATTAGCAAAACCAGCTTTGAATGCTGATCAGTCTAAGCTGCATGGTGATGAGCTGCACCCAGGGAAGGAGCCTGGGAAGCCACAAAGGGAATGGAGAGTGATATGACTGAACCAATGGCTGTTGAAAGCTACTGACTGTAAAGGCAAATCCACATGCTCTTCTGCAGGCCAAATGCAGTTGGGGAAACAAAGCAAGCTCCCAATTAGCTTCCACAGAGCCCATTTCCCTCCCTCAGAGCCAGCTGATTTGTTGAACCACTTAGACTACTTCAGATTTGCTGTTGTTCTAAGAAAGATATTGTATAGTTTCACAGCACAAATTGGTTGTGGATGGCCATTTCCATCCTACATTTTCATGATCTGGTTGGTAACAACACTGTTGCCTAAACTTTCTGCTGGGTACCTGCTAGTCTGTTTTCACCAGTGGATGCAAGAGAATTCTATCACTGCCATGCCAATAGCCCCTTTTGTTGACTCTGGAGCTTATGCAATTTTGTCTCCAATCAGTCCAAATCTCATTTGGGACAAGAACTTTGCTGTTACTGTTTTAATTCATGGACTCACATATGTCTGCACCAGTAAATTGTAGGCAATCAGGCAGCAGAGCCAAAAGAATCTGTCCTGGATAGTCCTGTGTGCCTTGCAGAGACAGCCAACCTTCTTCTGGGGAGGGAAATGTGCCAGCTGACCCCCTCAACAATAGACTGTGGGAACAGAGAATACTTGAAAGTCTTCAATAATTGAAACAGTCACGTATTTTCACTCTCAGAAGTTTGGTCTTTCCTCACCACAGGGTGAAGCAATAGGACCAAAGTGTGGTAGTAGAGGGCTGATTTTCACTTGCCCTACTTTGCCTTTCATTGGTGTTGTGAATAGAGTTGTTACATATTAATAATTCTTGAAACAGTGTTAACCAAAAGTTTACTGGGTTTTCTTTTATCTCCTGATGCATCTAAGATTCTGAAGCTGCTGCATTTCATAAAACCTTTAACAGTGATTAGAGAACAAGTCCAAGAGCATAGCACAGGGAAACACACTGAGAGGAACAAAACATTGCAAATAGAGTGCAGAAATGTAGTGCACTGGATTAAGGTTTTTATTGTCTCCCACATATCCTGCATCTGAAATATAAGCCATCCTTAATGGGCAGGTTTCTTCAGTCATCCTCCACATCTTAGCCTTTTTAATGATTTTTCTAGCTTATCTGTATTTGTTTATTTCAAAAGAGCTGCTAGAAATTATCAGAAGGCAAGATCAATCCATATATTTTTAGATTATTTCACTTCTGATTTTTGAAGACAGTCATCATCACTTGCAGGGTGTGAAAGAGAAGAAGGATACTAAAGTTCAGGAAGCCTATTTCCCTGCTCTTCCAAATCTACATTTAAAATACATTGGTTCCAGCAAATTCATGTTTCAACATTCAATAGGCTGGGTATTTTTCAATGTCTGACAATTTATACCCAAAAAGAGATTTTTGAGGACCATCTTTTAAGAACCAACTGAGATATGAGAACATAAGATGTGCAGCCATTTCAGGCTCTAAATGCTGTAAAAGGAGCCAATTACAACAGGATAGAAAGAGCATGCCATCAGCAAACAAATGTATTTTTGTATGTGTACTATCTGCAGAGTCATAAGTAGGGCAGTTTTAAGCAGTTTATTCTAAAGTATCTTCTTTTGTGACCATCTTCACCTATGATCCCAATGACATGGATCTCCTTTTCACTGCCTCTGATAATTTCAGAATAAGGTATGTGGGAAGAGCTGGTTTAAAAATATGTCTTTCTGAAAGGAATACTTTGATATGCAGCCTGATACATAAAGAAATGCAACTAATTATTACTATTATCTAAAATACTATCTGACATTCCTTGCTATAGTGAAGTACAAATAAAATCTACAATTTCCTGGTCGTTGAAGACAATAGATTTTCTCTGTGATATTTTTTTCAAGTTGTAGTGGAATTTCAAATAGAAACAATGACCATAAACCCCATCTGATACAGAATTTAATTCTATTTTTTCTCATTTTTCTTACATTAAAGGACTCCTGGGTCCCGCTAAAAGAGATGCATGGTTGCAATTAAGAGCAGAGATTGAAGCTCTGACAGACTCCTGGCTTACAAATGCACTTAAATCATTATCAATTATCAGCACAAGGTATGTATCTGAGTCTGCTGTAAAAAAAGTTTCTAGACATGTAATGGATATTTTTTTACATTTTAGATTACGATAAATTAGTGCCTTTAAAGAACAGAACAGGTCTACTATGACCTTTGAGTAGGACACAGGAAAAGTGGAAAGTGGTTTAATTTATCCTGATTCCAGCATTTACTGAAGATAGTATGAAATGTCGTCTCAAATGTGTGTACATTTAAAGTGTATTGTAGAATTCTGAAGCAGCTTTTAATTTATTGCCTTGTGGACAACATTCTCTGAACTCCACAGCTCTCTGTTCTGTCCTTCAGTGTTTGTGCCTATTTGCAGTGCTACCTAAATACTGTACAGATACCAGAACATAAGGACATTTTTCTTCTGTCCTTCCAAGCAAACCAGTTTATCTTAGTATAAATCTTAAGTTTTCACAAGAGCAAAAATCGCTTTTAACTAAAAGTCTGAGTTCCCAATATTGAAACATAAAATGTATTGTTCCTCTGAAACAATAAAACTGTGAACCCTGCTGCTGCTTAGTAAGCAATGCAATGTGTATCTTACCATAAATCCTAAAAAAACCTAGTTTCAAACCACAAAAAAGTGCAACATTAAGTCATCTTGCTTTCTGATCATGTCTGGAAAAAGACTCAGTGTCAAGTGGAAAGAACAAACTTGGAAAGACACAAAAACAATTTCAACATAACAACTTTTACAATATGCTTATCTCTTAATTGTTTATTTAACAATGTGTGAAGCACTTCAGGAGGAAAAAAGTAACAAATTTGTGTGAGCTGTTGCGTTTAGCTCTGCATTTCTTTCTGAGTTGTTACTCTTCAGAGAGACTTTTGCAGTTGAGCATTGGTGGACGAGTCTGGAAGACTGTTATCCTTCACTCAGGATTGTTAAACAATAGTCTTTTGTCATGTCTTCAAGTAACTGTACAACTGTAAACCTTCAGAAGCTACCTGTGAGTCAGATAAACATTACTGATATGTTATAACAGGAAATTGAGATACATAAAGGTGAAAATAGCAGCCTGGGGTCTTGCTTGGAATTTGTGGAAATGCCAGGAGGAAAGCTCACAAGCATTTACTTTCAGCTCCATGTCCACATCATGGTCATGTTCCAGCCTGTGAGGGCCTGAAGTAGCTCAGCTCTGAGTTCTCTGGCCTGCACAACTTCTCCATTCAAGTTTCCATCCTCAGCACTCAGTGCTAGCTTATTAACATGATCATTCTTATCTCTCCCTCTCTTCAGAGATATTCTTACTCTTGAAACTTGAAGAAAGCAATGCCATTGTGGAGAAAAATCTAGATAAAAGATAGATAAAAGAGTAACAAATTATGTTTCTGTATTATCTAAACTCTTTTATTTTGCTGGTAGCTACTGACAATTAATTGCCAGCATGAAAATTATGCTTTCAAAGCATTCAAATAACTTGTTTTGGAGGTTGTTGATGGTCTTAAATATCTGTATTTATCTATATTAAATATCTGTATTTTACTAGACCCCTCTTCAAAGACCTGATTCTTTATAAGCCAGTGTGGAATATTTCCTACAAATCGGGCCTACATAATTTTAAAGGCTTTCACTAGGGGTTTTATGTACATTTTCTGTAAGTGATGGTGCTGAGCAGCTCTACTGTGTAAATGGAAGTAAATATTGAGGGATCCTTAATATGCTCTCCACAGCTGGTTCACCACATCAACATTTGGGTCCTGTTTTAAAACTATTTAAACTTAAACTGTTTCTCTCATTTTAGGAGTAATTGTGTAAACGTGTTGGTAACAACAACCCAGCTTATCCCAGCACTTGCAAAAGTTCTACTATACAGCTTAGGTGGAGCTTTTCCTATTGAAAATATATACAGTGCAACCAAAATAGGTAAGAAAGATATTCTTTCATCCATTCTGACTACAATGCATTACCTTTTTTTTTTTCCCCCAGTAATGGATGTATTCCAAAACACTTCACTGACACTTAGCAGTTTTAGTTACAAGATTTAGGCGTTGCTTGTGTTCAGATGTGTTTATGTCAAAGAATTCCAAATTCACCTTATTTTCAGTGATGCCTAAAGGAGTAGAGATGCTGATTAAAAGCCTCAGAAGCTCCTCAGTATGGTCCAGAAAACAAAAAACTTGCAGAAAAGAATGAAGATAAGTTTTTTGTGAATTCAAATCTGAGCAGAAATTCTGTTAAATTAGCCTCTGCTCTGACCTTCAGCTCTATGCAAGCCAGGCCACAGCTTCACAAACCTTTTCCTGAGCCATGGTATGTCAGTGGTGGGAATGGCAGCTGTTTCTGACAGAACCTGTGCTGCTGGATAACAAAAGGGCTCTTCCCCATTCTGTTCACAGCTGTGTCCCTTTTGTGCATTATGACTTGGAAATGTATGGCTTACGGAAATTGCATGCAAAACTGTAAACCAAGAAAAGCAGGCATCCCTGTGAAATCATCAGTTCAGAAATGCTTCATATCTATATCCATGACAACCTTTATAGCATGGAATGTGTCACTTAATTGACAAAAGCATTGCAATATGTTTCATAAATTATTTTCACAAGGGGAAAAGCAGTGCATATTCTAGCAGTGGCAGGCAGAACTATTACCTCAGTCATCATTTAATTAAGTTTTTTCATTACTACATCATTCATTGTTGCAGATACATTAGAATTAAAATTTCTACTTTCCTTGTAAGAATATTATTACAATCATAAGGAAATATTTAAATTCAATTATTCATTTGCTAACCTATTCATTTTTGCAGTGCTGCTAATTCCTTCATCTTAGTGGCTTTTCTGTAATGATTAAGAGACCTAGTTTTACCTGAAACGTGTTATTAAGGGAATCCATTGCTTCTTACCAAATTTGGCTCTAAATCCCAAGGTTGGGAACTTAAAAGTAGTAGTAGCAATGTCTTACCACTGCAAAAATCCTCTGTAAGGCTTCACCATAACTCACTTGATAGTTTGAATAAACAGTGCATTGTTTTTCAGGCAAAGAGAGCTGTTTTGAGCGTATAGTGTCCAGATTTGGCACTAACATAACTTATGTTGTGATTGGAGATGGCCGAGATGAGGAACATGCAGCTAATCAGGTAACTTCACTCTGAACTCTTATCTCATTTATCTTCCAGGAAAAGAAAGTTGCTTTGAACGAATAATGCAAAGGTTTGGCAGAAAAGTAGTGTATGTTGTAATTGGGGATGGTGTAGAAGAAGAACAGGCAGCAAAAAAGGTAACCTGTCTTCTGAAATGTTGGTGTGATACATAGCTACTAATGCAAGCCTTTCTGTTTGCATTTCTGTCAGTGTTGCACAAAATGACAAATAATTTCAGTCCACAGATGCAAACCAACAAGAGCATGATGAGATCAGCATTTAGAGTAAAATGAACCATTTGGATTCTAGCATTTGCTTTGCTTCACTTTGGAAAGAAAAAAAACCCCAAAACAAATAAATTATTTTTTAAACAGATGGAAAAATAATGCAGAAAAAAATGTCTGACAAACTTCAAGCAAATTAAAAGACAAACAGAACAGATAGAAAGGGTTATGATATGATATTATGGTTGGGGGTGTGTTTTTCTTAAAATGCTGAAATTGGGAATGTTTCAAGAGAAGTGTTACAGAGAATGTGGAAAACATCTAAAGGACTGTGCAATTTTTTTTTTTGCTAAGATAGATAAAGATCCATAGTTTACTGGGGCAAATATAATAAAAATGTAATTTGCTTCAAGAAAGACATATCTGCTAAAGGAAAAAGAACACAATGCAGAGATTGTGCACCAAATCTGTGTTTCCAAAAAAGAACTGTTTCCTAGTTTCCTCATGATGATTCAAGTCTAATTTCAGCAAAGAAGTTTTTAATGTTCAGAAACATCAAATTATTAATTTGTGCTGTACTTCCCAATATAACCCATGGAAGTGTGCAGAAATTGAATTTTTTCCTCACAATGTCTGTACAGGACCAGTTATGTAAATTTTATTGTGCTAGATGTAGCAAAATTAAGCACTATCTTAGCATTGTAGTTGGAGTGGAAACAAAATGGAAATAATCAAAATGCTCATTCCAAATGGTTCCTTAATATAGGTACAGTACTGGTGATGGGTCCTTTATAATTTTTGCTAAACAGTGGTGGTTGGATTGTGGGCTTTCTGATTGGGCATGCTTTTTCCTTAACATTGGCTATATTGCATGGATAGATGTAGAATTCAGAGAGATGGATGAATATAGCACATTTCAAATAGATCTAAACACACCATGGAGGTATGTTGTTTTTCTCTGTTCTGATGAATTACTGAAAGAGAATACTGTGTGTACCTGCATCTCTCACAGACAATGATGCTTTCTGCAATACAAATTATCTTTTCTTAAACTAGAAATGTGTTATTTTCTTATCCAAAGACATTTCTTTTTCTGCCTGGATGGAGAAAAAAATCTAATTCAGCTCTATTTTGAAGTGTTGAGTGAGAAACATCTTTTCATGGAAGTGGTATAGTCCTTTAAATGATTAGTCAGTATTTTGCAGTCAAATAAGTGGAGCATCAAATGACTTCCCGTTGATGCTCCTTTGTACGGGCTTGCGTGCTAACAACAAGCAAGTAGCTCTTGCTAAGTAACAGGCATTTTCCAAAGAAACTATTAAGAAAGGCTATCATCTAATTATTTTAACTTCACTTGATCTGCTAAGCTCAGATCTATTTTGGTCTGACTTTCGTCAGTACTTGAACAGCAAAAATCAATCCAGAAACACAGTGGTGTAAGATAGGAGCTGGTAATATCTAACTGTCCTTGTGTGTCATATCCTTGTGTGCCTCCCTGTGTCACAGTGTTCATCTTTTCTGACCTTTTCCCTCCTCTAACAAACACAGCACAACATGCCTTTCTGGAGGATATCCAGTCATTCGGACCTCTTGGCTCTCCATCAAGCACTGGAACTAGAGTATTTGTAACTGTGTTCTAAAGCTGGTGATCCTGTATATATACATATATATATATACATACATATATATATATATGTATTCATATTTCAAGTACACTGAATTTTTATGTGTGATTCAATGCCTCTGGCTTTACACATATGAATTGTCTTAAGAAGGGAAGAAATATTTGGAATTCAAAATTCCAAACTGAAGAATTCAGATTGCTGAATGGAGTTAAAGCATTAGTGCTACGTAAGAAAGCTCTATGGTCTTATATATGCAACGTTTTTAAATGAATTGAAACTGTGGAGGTTGCTGGTACACACCAAGTGAGCCCTGGCAGGAGTGAACAAAGGACTCGAACTGGCAAAGCACCAAAACGCATTTTCCAGCCAACAAGGTGGTGTTCAACAACATTCCTCAAAATGGGATATATTCTCAGCACTGAGGTTTGAACCAGACTTTAGCCTACCTAACCCAAAAAATCTGAATTGGAATGCACTCAGACTGTATAATGACAATCCTGTCTAGACGTGTAATTTGTGTAAATTATTGATGAAAATAATTTACTGTGACTTTATTAGCAGCTGATTTTGGAAGTGGATGCAATTTTTCTTTCTTTTTTTTTTTGGGGTGGGGGTAGGGGAGGGAAAGGGTTATATAATATTGTCTCTTTTATAAGTTTGGCAAACAGAATGTGCATATGATGTGTTGTGCCTTAAAGAGAAGACTGTGTTTGTGTGTTATAATGTAATTTTGGTTAAAAACTCTGTAGATAAACAAAAAAACCTTTGTGATAATTTTTGACATGACCAAATTTGAAATTCAAAGAAATCAAAGAGCAGGGCTGCACCAAAGAATTTAAGTATTTGTTGCAGTAAGAAAAAATAATAAAGGAAAGTTTGTGTTTTTATTTGGATTCTGAATAATTCCACTGATTTTTTGAGAAAAGTTAAGAAAATATTGGGAGGTTGATACTGGGGACCGCTACTTGGAAAGGTAAAAGAAGAAATAGTGTTTAACACCTTCAGCATCATTTCTTGATTCTCCAGCAAGAGAACTAAGAGCCATATTCATTAATTACCGAGTCCACTGAAAGCCATACAGTGAGTGCATCTGCTGTGTATAGCAGAGCAAAGTTCCACCCAGCAGACAAAATATTCAGGTGGCATTACTGGAAGGTGAAAATGTGGAGTTAATCCCAGATGGGGAATAAAACACAAGTTCATTAGGAATTAAAAATTACTAAAGAAGCTCTTATTTGTCAGATGTGGAAATGATGCTACAGTTAGCATATTCAGGATCAACACAAGCTGCTGAAATTGCTGGCTTGATGGCATCGGCCACTTCAGGAGAATAATCCACTTTGGTAAAGAAAACAGCACTTTGGTAGCTTTTCCATTCTGTTCCACATTTTTGTGTATTTTGTTTTGAGTCAGCATGATTTTTCTCATACATTTTTGATTGCTCGACACAATTACACAGGGACAACCCTAAATGTTTTTGTATCAGAAAATTCAATAGCATGTCAGGCATCTGAGGAGAGGATAAGGAGGTGATTTTCATGAAGAAACATTGAGAAATATATCACCTTAACTTCCATAATTTCTATTGAAAGTTATGGTCTGTACAGCAGCAATTACCTTGCAAGTTTTGAACGTGCTGCCATATGGAAAATGAGCAAGATCCATATTGCACATAGGGCCCTTAATGTTCCATGTGAAGCTTGAGCACTCTGCAATAGCAGCAAGTGGCTCATCTCTCATGGCAGAAGGTGGAAACTACTTTTTCAATTTTTAACGCTGTATGTGGAGACGCCTGAGGCTGAATGTGCACTGACGGTGTGAAGAGGTATTTGCCAGAGAATATGTTAAAGGCAAACTCCAGGATGCCTGCACAAGCACATTAGTCAGCACTGAGGTGAAAATCCTCTGTCTTTGTGCTCTGAAGCCATCATATGCCATAGCTACCAGGCAGTAACTTTGCTCATTTAAACTTTGTTGAGGTTTTTAACAAAGTTACTTGGTAGGTGAAAGCCCAGAGCCGCTACGAGTCCGAGGTGAAACTCCTCTATAAATTCATAAAAACGGATTTCATTGCTGTGTTGGAATTGGATATACAAGTCACCACACAACAAACTAACAATAATTTTTTATCACTGGGCTGTTTAAAGCCATCACATGAGACTCGCCACATATCACTGTAGACTAGGTAGATATTTGGGTGATAGATTCGTGTGTCCAAAACAAAAATAATTATGCATACCTTCTTTGTATTTTCAGTACCTGGAAATACATGTCATAAAAATGTGTAGTACAGCTTTTTCAGTTTTTCAGGTGGGAAAAAAAGTGTTTCTACTGGAATGCAAAAGAATTTTAACCCATTCTCAAGTTCCAGCGTTACATAAAAATCTCAATGTAAAACTAGCTTTTTTCTCTTCTTCTTTTTTTTTTTTTTTTGACATGTCATATTGTTATTTAAATGCATGAAGTAATATTATTTCTCAAGTTATTTGTTCAGCTTTTCAATGTTCTTTTCCTAATCAAATGAAAGAACAAAAAGTAGACCAGCAACAGCCGTTGGTTCTTATTAAAGGTTTGCAGTGCCTTCTTTGGAGTTGTGCTTAGCTTTCTGTGGCAGATATGGCTCAATAAATATATGGACTTCTAGAGAGGAGATGGAGGCAAAAGGAGGGAACTTTTACAGAGCATGACAAGGTTCTGTGTGCCACCATAGCAGGAGTTAATTGTTAAAACAAGTAATCCACACAAACACGTATCCAAAAAAAATTCAAGGATGTAGCTCAAAAGGCTTTGCAATACCAAAACCCTAAAACAAACTTTCAGAGAATGAATACCCTCTTGCTAAGCAAAATTTGCTATTTATCTTTAAATAAAATTGTGTAGTACATGCCTGTCTTGTAGAGAGAAATTAGTCTGATATATTTTCCTGCATGAACAATACAGAGGAGAAAATAACCAAGGCAGAAACAGTCACATCAGACTGTTCCAGATGGGCCTAAGAAGATTAAACTGAAGGTTGGTCACTTTGACATTGAGTGCATTTTAATTCAGAAGCATATTAATCAGAAACTACCTTCCCTTCAGCCTCTCCTCAACAACAAGATTGAGCATAAGGCCCCATTTGCAAGTATTTTGGGCAAATGAAACAGAATAAATGCCTCTAGCAGTTCTCAATACAGAACCTGAATGTTCATTAGGCATTTGAGTGGTCAGCTTGCAAAATACAAATATTGTGTGATTACAATCATGGGATAGTATCTTAGACATAACTCTGTGCAGTTCAGTAAAAGAGGGCAGAAAAACCTAAAAATTACACGTATTTTTAGATGCCTGTGGATATGGTGCACAAAGATATAGGTAGCAGCTAGCTCCCAGATCTGTTCCCATCCAAATCCAGTGTGAGCAGCAGTGTTTGCCTCTGAAGCAGATGCAGAGTGTGTTCCTGTGTAAGCATTGACAAGGGAGATGAGGCCAAATCCAAGTCCTCTATACAAGCACTCTTCATCTTGGGGCAGATGAAATCTTGCATCCCATCAGAACTGCACAGTTTGTGGAGAATATAGGCTTGACCCAGGTTTTAGCAGTGAAGTTGTATCCAGATCCAGGGTTTCAGTTCAAAAGTCATCTCTGCTTTATAGGATTGACACCTGGCATATGCTGTAAATGAATATGGTATTTAGTATCTCTGAAGAGGAGCTGAAGCGACATTAGCCAAAATCCCAGCAATAGCAGCATTTTGGAGATTTGAAGCCAAGGGTCTCTGTCATGTATTAGCAGATTATAGTTTATTAGGGCCTACCTAATTTAAGAAAAAATGTAAATTAAAATTAAAAGCTTGTAAAATTATGTACATCTTTACTATTTCTCAATAAATACACATGGAAGTGTCATTTTCTGCACTGTACAATGTTGTAAGTTGTTTGGTTTGTGGTTGAAAGATGCAGTGTCTCTTACAGGAGCCCAGTGTGAGCTGGGACTCTGACATCCGCGCTGCCCTTGTCGCTCATGCCTGGAGAAGCCCTGAGCCCATGTATGGGTCTGGTAGACACTGGCTCACCTGTGGGGTGTGCCTTGCTGCTCCACATGCAGCCTGAGAGACAATCAGCAGCTCTTGCAGTCTCCTTGAGACAAAACACAGGAAAAAACAATTTGATGATATAGACATGCAGTGTATGCATCTAAATCCCCATGTCATTCACTCACTAATGTTATGCTAATACCTTTATGGTCATGGGTTGCTCAGGAGACAGACTGGGCTACTGAGGAGCAAGTAGCCTGCCCAGTTGAAGATCACCCTCGTGAAACTCTAAATGTTTTTGAGAGCAGTACTTTATTATTTTAGTGAGTTGCTGAATTTCATTTTGAGGCAGTCCCTCCACAGTCTGCTAGCAGAGGCCAAAGTGGGATCACAGAATTGCCAGCACACTTATTTGTGACATTGCAATCTTGGGAACCATGTGGCAAGTGGCAGAACCTTGGTAGCCGCAGTGATTCAGCCACAAGAAGCAGCTTGTAAGTAGTGGACTTCTTTGCATGGGGTTAGATTAAAGCATGTCTCTTGCAAACACAGCTGTTCTGTCTGTCCATCTGCTGCCTTTTCTGTTTTAAGAACAAAAAGGAAGATCTGTCAAAAATCAAGTGGACAAAATACAAAGAAATGTCATCTACTGAGCAGACAAACCCATAGTAAACAGTTTTACAGTGTCTCCCAAATGGGTTTGCATGTGACTCCAGAGAAGAACCATTCATTCAGTAACATTTGAGAAGAGTGAGATAAAAGGTAGTCAGAAATTGGGTGATAGCACAACATTGCCTTCATTTCTCGTTGCTGAGAAACTCAGTGCTCCAAATGGCTATCATTGTGCCCTGCACATGATGTTCACAGTGATGAACTAAAGCAAAAATATCATACTGAGAACATTTATGGGTGGACTCTTCCTCATTTGGGTGCAAAAATGATTCTTCATCATTATCCATTATCTATGAAACTCCTCCAGAAAAATGCACTTTAGGGTTGACTTGCTTGATAAATTTTCTCAAATAATGGATTCTGAAACATTTTGGAAATGTTTATAAGTTGAACTTTTTTGATTTTCCAAAAGCCCAGGGAGTAGAAGTAATTCTGAGAAAATCAAAACATGACGAGTTTGTTTTTCCATGTTAGTTTCTCTACAAATTTCAAGATCTAATTTTCAAAGGACTGAATATCTAACTTGAAATAACTAATAAAAAAATGAAGAATTTGTTTTTCAAGTTGGGAAGTAATGATAGAAAAGAAGAAAACACCAGAAAGTTTCAGAAATCAATTTTTTAAGTGGACAAGCAAAGAAACTCCTTTGGTACACAAAAAAAATGTTTCTCAAATTTTGTGGATAATTTAGAGATCAGACGTCTATCTAAACATTTTAGAAATTTACATATTAGAAATTAGGCTATTAGAAATTCACATAATTCAGTGAACATGAAGCATGAGAGCAGAAGGGTATGAAGGACAGGATTGATAGGAATTATATGAAGGAGTCGGGCTAGAATGGAGCTTTATTAGATTCTATTTTTCTGCCTTTCTCATAGTGTCTATGAGAAGTGCAGTGGAGAGGCAAATGGAAAGTGATTCATGTTTCCTACTACTACACTACTGTGCTCTTCACCAGGAAGCACACACTTTTTCTACATAAAAAAAACAGAAACAACTGGAGCTATTTGGAAAATATTAGAAATTGTTGACTCATTGAAACCAAAATGTGTTTTGGGAGTGCACACACCAATGTCAATGAATGGAACATTTCTAGTCCTATTTAGAGAAAGAGTGAATCGAGGCCCACCACATCAGCCAGAAAAACAGTCTGAGCCATTGCAGGAGTCTGGTGCCTGTGACTCTCAGCTGACATATCAAGCTCCTATTCTGTGCTTTCAACTTGGTCTTGGTTTTTAGCTTTTTTTGACTCAAAACAGTTCTAATTTGGTCCAATCGTGAAGAGTAATGTTTCTAAAATCGGGGGGGGGGGGGGGGGAAGAGGAAAGATAAGAGAAAAAAAGAAAAAAATTAAAAAGCATAAGGAGATCATGTGTAGTATTGTGAGCCTCCTGGATAATGGAGCAAGCTCAATATCTTTCTCACGTGCAAAGTTTTTTGTTTGGTTTGGTTTTATGGTACAAGCCATGACTGGAGCATGTGTTATACCTCTGCAGCTCATGCAAACCAGAAACCCTTAATGAGAGCTGTGCCTCATGATCACTCATGTTTAAAAGCAAAACAAAACAGGGAGGAAAAAAAATGGGAGAGGGAGAAAAATGGAGCCAAGTGTGGAGGGCTGTTCCAGTCAAATGGCATATACACACTGATTTATGAAATGCAGTCCAAGTCTCAATAATCACCACAGACCACTGATGCATGGCAGCTGATGGAGGGAGGGTAATTAGCAAAGCCCAACCTCTCCAGTTACTCACTGCGAGCTAAAATGAATTTATTGCAAGCTCTGGATAGTCTTGGTGAGGAGCACAGTAATTAATGTTCAACATGGAACTGCCTGGTGGCCAAAAGAGATGCACTGTAGCCACCTGACCCCCGTAACCAGCTGAAAGAGGAAGCAGCCAGTTCTGCACAGGTCCCTTCTCAGGGAGACACTCACTTCACTCACCTGGTCCCTCACCTTGCCCACCACAACCTTGCCTGCCACCATCCCACTGGGGAGAGGCAATGGCCCCAGAGGCAGCCCCACATCTGGGTGTAGCCCCCAGGGAGCAAAGAGTTCAGCTCCCAGGGCTTTGCTGATTCTGAGTTGCTTCTATATCCTCCCTAAACCAAGATGGTTCTTAGTGGAGCAGGTATCCTAGCTGGGAGGCATCTATTCACAGAGGAAAAGAAACAGCTAATTTGAGGCCTCAAGAGGTCAAGAACTGCTCACCCCAAAAGGTATCCAAGCACTTGCCAGTGTTTTTGTTTTTCCTCTTACCTAAATGCTTACAAGTGAGTTTTCTTCTATGGTTCAACTGCAGTTCCTCAAAGGAAGTTTACTTATAATTGAAAGGCTGACTCAACCTTCACTCTAATAACCAGGAAAACACAACAGTAAAATGAAACAATAAATCATTGCTCTGACAGTAATGAGGCACTTGCTTAGACATTTATCTGTTTTACAGGGCAGTAATTTTATGGTTGAAAAGCCTTGGGTTAAACTTTGTGTCTGCAAAGAAATTGCCAAGCCCTGGCCAAAGTTGCCTCATTTAGCAGATGGTAACATTGTACATAATTAATGTATTCATTTTCATTCTTGAAAACTAGTAAATGCAGCATATTTTAACTTCCTCCTGAAAGCTAAATTTATTATCTACAAAACACTGAGACTGTCCCAACTGTTTAAAGGAGATTATGTCCTGTCTTTCTCCTTTTTTCTAACAATTTTCCACTAATACCACCTGGGTGGCTCTTGTCTATAATAAACTTCAGTGCAGACAACAGATTTCTCCTGTCCTTTTTGTTGCTTCATAATGTTTTCATTATAAACATTTCTTTCCTTTACCTCTATCTAAAAAGTAGAGAGGCTGCCACTTTTTTGCTGAAAATTACTTTAAATTCATCAGCTCTCCTAGACCTAATAAAGTGATATGTTTACAATGCTAAAGGAAATCAGGTGTTTTAGTGTTAAAGGAAAAAAACCCATATTTATGTGGTGTTACAATAATACTGTTTGCCTGGCCTTTCTCAGCCTATTCATCACCCAGCAATCTCCTCACAAAACGCTGTGGAGTCTGTGTGCTTCAGTGCCATGCAAGAGTAAGTGCAAATTCACCATAAATCACATATTGCACAGCCTCCCCCTTGGCTGCTGGCAACTGCTGCAGTGGGGCGCGTGAAGGGAAAGAGTCATTCCCTGGGCATGTGGCAGTGGGGATGGAGCATAGGAAACCCAGTGGCAGGTGGGTAATCCTGCTGCATCCCCCTTCTGCTTCTCAGGCAAATCCCATTCATGCCACTTGTCCCACCACACCCCACCGGGAGCTGCGATGTTCTAGCACTGAGCAAGCCCAGCTGAGAGCTCTGGGGGAGACAGGAGCAGTTCCCATCTTGCCTATTGAGTGGAAAGATGCTGTTACTTTGTTCTAACATACAGGTAACTGGGGCACTAAGCGATTTTTTTGACACATCATGGCAGGATATGAATCATACACCTGAAATGAATCTCAACTCTTTGTCCTTAGCTGTTGATAAATCCTTTATCTATTATTCTCTGGCCGGTGCCCCGTGAGACTTCATTAATTCTTGTTGAAATTTTCCATTCTGCTCCATGCGCAGAGATTGGTGTAAGTCTATAATGGCAGGGTTCTGGATTTTAAGAGGAAATAACACTCCTTACATATAAGCAGAAGGAGATACTGAATTTTTAACTATTTCAAGCACTTCCATAGAGGAGGGTAGAGCATATAAATCTTTAAATTGTAGCTTTCTTTTGTCCCCACCCCTGTTGAACAACAATCAGACACTACTGTATGGTTTTATGCTGGAAAATATCTGGAGAACATGTGGTTCCTTACTTTCTTCAGCTGGCTATCTTCACTAATTTTCAATCTTCCCTGTAATTCCAGTGGTAGTTGTGAGTTTAAATATATTTTCTTGCACCTGTAGATATCAGAGCCAGCAGGTCCTTCATTCAAGTATGCAAATCTACAGACACTCAGCACTCAAATTGACCGCTGGGATTAGTAAAGGAATCTTGTCTCTGCTATGTAGACTCTGTGGTAGTGCTCTCTGCAGTGATGCAATAGCAGTGACCTCTGTGGTGATACAATAACACCACAGAACAAAACATCTGGCTATAGAAAGCAGCCACTGGGCTCTGGGACAACAGTTCCTTTTAAATGGTTTTAATAAGATGAGGTGCATAAAGAAGTGGATGACATTGTTTTGGCGTATTTCTGAATTAAAAGAGGGTGAACCTCGTTATCTCTGGTAACCATGGATTTCAATATTGCGATGCATTACAAGAAAAATATTGTCCTGATAAATCATCACATTATACTCCCAGCCTTGTAACTGGAAGTCTTTCTTAACTCTCACAGCAGTAAACTGACAATCTGTCTCCATGATGTTCTGTCATCCAGAGGGGTGGGTGGTGTGTTCAGAGTTTTTATCATTGTGGATTTCAGGGTAGCATAATGAATAGAAGTCAGAACTCTTGTCACAATGTTGGATTTATTAGAACAATAAAATACAAAACAAACGTGTTGATATTTGCTTTGTTGGGAAAATCAAACTGAATAATACAGCAGACTCTCTAATGTAATCCTGGCTGATATGTTTCTTTCCTGTTTCTCCGCCTTTGTACTTAATCCAGAGTTCCTCGGTGGTTTTCAGCACATAGATTACTCCCCAATGCAGAGCTTTTCTCATGGTCCAGCTCACAATTCCATGGCTGATCAGCTACTTCCCCTTTCACAGCAGCTTAGTGCTCTGTAACACTAATGCCTGGTTTGGAAAAGCCACATACCATCATTTGTGTTTGGCTTCTTTCTTCAGTGTAATAAGGCTGACCAAAGGAAAGACAACTGCCTTATTTTCTACAGATGTAAGCAGATACCTGGAGCACAAATAGTGGTTCCAAAGCTGTGGGAAAGGTTACTCTCCACTTGCCTGCTTGCAATCATTTCTTCAGATAAACCTCTCTCCCCTGCAATTGTCCATATCAGATCTGATTAGACCAACCATCCTGGAGATCTAGACTGTCTACTTCTGTCAAACAGCATATCAGAAAAGGGTAATCGTACTTGGCAATGGCAGTGCATTTTTCCTGGTCCCTTCTTCCTACTCCCACCTTTCATGTGATTAATTTTCTTGAATATTCTGTAGTGTATAGCTGTGCATTCAGCAAAGATGCCTAGGATAGAGGAAATAAACATTTAGATATTTCACCCTTTCTCAACATTTCCTGATGGAGTATCTCTGTTTATACAGCATTTTTAGAATTGATTTTCAGACTAGTTCCTAATGCACTTGCTAGTCTGCTTTGTAACTATTGTGCATTAAAAATTATCTTAATTATAATCAAATATTTGCATTATTTCGGGATTATTGTTTTAAAACCAATGTTAAACATTTCATTCTATTGATGAGTGTGCTAGCTGCTTCCAGTCAGCACAGAACATTGAGTCCAGGTATTTAGACAGATTTTCAGCTTTCTTATGATGGCACTTGCAGTCTGAGATTGAGGGATGCCAAAGAATAATCTTTTCAAAAAGATTCAGCAAGTTTACTGGTCAAGAGATGTGCTGGTTTTGGTTGGGGTAATTTTTTTTTTCTCAGTAGCAGATATGGGGCTGGGTTTGGATTTGTGCTGAAGACCGGGTTGATAATACAGAGATGTTTTTGCTGTTGCTGAGCAGGGCTCACACAGAGCCAGGGCCTTTTCTTTCTCCTTTTTTACTGCCAAACTGGCAAGGGGGCTGGAGATATATGGGAAATTGGAAGTAGACAAAGCCAGGACAGGGGACCCAAACTGACCACAGGGATATTCCAGACCATATCACATCATGCTCAGTATATAATGTTAGGAGAAGAAGGAGGAAGGAGGGACATTTGGGGTGATGGAGTTTGTCTTCCCAAGTAACCATTGCAGGTGATGGGGCCCTGCTCTCCTGGAGATGGCTGAGCACCTGCCTGCCCATGGGAAGCAGGGAATTGATGCTTTGTTTTGCTTTGCTTGTGTAAATAGCTTTTGCTTATCCTATTATCCAGTCTTTATCTGACCCCATGAGTTCTCCAGCTTTAACCCTTCTGATTCTCTCCCCAGTCCAGCTGGAGGGGAGTGAGTGTGTGGCTGCATGGGGCTTGGCAAGCAAGTAAAGATCAATTTAGTCTCAGGATTAGTACACCTTTAGGACTACTCAGACATCACCCTAGAATGTGGCAGTAATGTTTTGGAGGCCATTTGGGAAGAAGATTGTGCTGCTTGACCCATTAACTGAGAGGTAGCAAGTGTCTGAGAGTTACTTGAGAAAACCTCCTGGAATTGCTATCTCTAAAGCTGCTGGTCATCCAATAAACTGAGATTACACATGTGTAACATTACCCAAGTGTCAACTCTACAGCATGCTGTCTGCAGTGAACGTTTCTCAGAGTTGTGTAAGCAGTCTTGTGATTTGTTTGAGAGATGAGGAAGACGTGCACTGTAACATTTGGCCTCGGCTGCAAGACGATGACTTCAGGGATGGCAGACAATCCAGTAAGTGCATTTGTTGATACAGTATGCCTCTCGGCCAGGCAAATGCTTCCACTGTAAGCCAAATTTGTGTCTCAGACAAATTGCATAATTTATCAGCAAACCAGACCAGACCTGTTGCTGCCTACAGAAGAGAGCCTTCAGAGATGGCAGGAGTGTGCTCCAAAGAGTTTGCAGTGCAGTGTGTGTGGCTTTTCCAGCTCTCAGCGCTAGAACAGGCAGAGATAGATGGACAGACTGGGATCTCTGCAACTTTAGCACCCTGTGCTTAACAAGGCAATGAGTTGGCCACAGACACAATGCCAGGAGACATTCCATAATCTCTCTGGAGCCAGGACCGGATTTTCAAGAAGCCAAGATTAAAACACAGTATTTTCCATGAATGAGTTTCCTTTCTACTGAGGTCATAGCATACTGAGAGCGGGTAATTCAGCTATCTGCAAAATGTTCCTGCACTCTCCCTGGCTTAAGAAAAACAGCAAGCATTCCCATGCTCCTCCTGCGGAGAGACTTTGTGCAAAACAGATTGTCAGCAACCTTAAGAAGCTGTGGCCCTGCCTGTTTTTATGCACCTGTTTGGGGTCACACATTTTCTCTGTATTGGTTCATTCTAGAAGAAACACATGAAATAGAGCTGGCAGGACAATCTCATAGGTATCTGGTATTCTCAAATTCCTTGGACCTCAGCCATTTAAATATGCTTATTCATAGCATTATTCACAACAGCTGATGGTCTCCAAAGGACTTTGCCAGTGCTAGTGCATCTTTCAGCAATCTTCAGTTCAATTGATCAAGAGCATCTGTTGGGCTGAAGAGAGATGGGAGGACAGATATACTGAGGTGTTTCCTGAAAAATAGGATAGTACTGAATGCCTCCTTCTCCAAAGGTTTCTAGCTATAATGACTTCTTGAAGTCTTTACTACTCATCATTTTGGTAAAATTGGTGGAAAGAATAGCAAACCAATGTCAGCTGCAGTGTTTCAATAGCAACACTTCTGGGGTTACTTTACAAAATTCACAGTTGTTCCTATATTTTTCCACTTTCCATTTTATTCTGGAAGTTGACTGAAAATTATTGGTAGTAGCAGATACCTAGGTGTTCTGAAACAGTGAATAAAATTTGTACTTGTAGGATAAAGCGAATTTCTTGACAAATAATATAAAATGATAAAACAAATGTCTTGACAGAAGACATTCATAGAAGTTTTGGATAAATGTTTTATAAGTCCCTAGATCCTCTGGCCTCACCACTGTGCAGTCTCTG
Source organism: Melospiza melodia melodia (assembly GCF_035770615.1). Classification (NCBI taxonomy): domain Eukaryota; kingdom Metazoa; phylum Chordata; class Aves; order Passeriformes; family Passerellidae; genus Melospiza; species Melospiza melodia. The sequence continues at coordinate 33,440,805 of NC_086196.1, forward strand.
ACACAAACACATTGACACAAATGGAAAACAGATTATAACTTTTTTGTTTTGGAAGGAGAATTGATCTTATTATCATGTTGCTCCAGCACAGAATTTTGTGAAATGCTTTGCCTGCTCAGACATCAAACAAATAATAGTGAAAGCACAGACTAATGCACGCGCTCACTTTCTGGGCGGACTAGTAGCTTCAGATAGGAACTTTACTGTTACCAGTCAGAAAAATGCCAGTTCTGTTTCTCAGAGGTGACTTGGACTATCTGTGGAATCACAGAATATTCTGAGTGGGGAGGGACCCAGAAGGATCACTGAGTCAAGATCTTCAGTTCATGGCCCATACAAGGATCAAACCTACAACCTTGGCATTATCAGCACCATGCTCTGACCAACTAAGAGTCTAGAGATGTTTCAGAGGAGTAAAGGACATGATAAAAGAAGAAAAATCCAGAGATTAGTTTCTTGCCTTTGAAACATATTTCAGGAAGGAAGGAAAAATCTTTTCAAAAACCTGTTGTTGTTACCATTCTTCAAGAAAATATAAACCAGGGACCCACTTACTTGCACCCTGTGAGTCCCCACTTTTCACCCTTGGGTGTGTGCAGGGGAGGAGAAGTGACATGGACCAGTTAATGGAGGAGAGGATTTTGGGAAATGTGACCCCCTTTTATTGCCAAATTGAATTCAGGTGCACAAAACGCTATGGAGATGAAACGGGGATGGGAAAAGCAAAGAGTGGAGTTGGGACGGGGCTAGGGGTTGGTACAGATCAGAGCTTGACATCCCTACAGTCATTTTTTTGTAGCAGCCCTTGGGGTATGAGCTGAGTACTAGGGGTATTAGTATCTGAATTTCTGTGACGTTGAAAGCAGTTGTCTTCTCCAGCCATGGGCTAGTGCTGAGATGGACAATGTCAGCCTCCCTTATCCATCCGCTTCACACCGAACCCCCCCAGAAAAACATGAGTTATTTCTCCTGTCACCCCGCCCCTGGTAGCAGAGATGAACCATCATGGGTGGCAGGCGAACAGTGATGTGATTTTCTTGTCTAGGATAGTGAAGCCTATTAATGTTTGCAGTCTCTTTTTATTTTTTTCTACATGGGTTGATCCCAAGCAGATGCTGCTGCTTTGAGGCAGCTTTTCATTCCTCTGTGTCACCAGCACAGAGTCATTTCAGCCTACTTTGTGGCCTGTGTAGGTCCCGTTCCCGAAGTGTGAGGAGCCGGGAGCGGCACGGGGTGTGCAGGCAGTCTGGCGCTGGAGAAGCGGGAGAGATGCTCCATTGCCCGGCAAAGCGCAGGCGGATCGCCGCGACTCAGGATGCCCCAGGCTGGTCCCACTGCTGCTCCCCAGCCTCCAGCCATCGAGTTTCCCCTTCATCTTACCTGGAAGGGGTTGTGCAAACGCGGAGCTGAGGGTGTTGCGGGGCAGAACCAGACGATCGCTCGCCGCGGCCGGGTTCGTGCTGCCGCAGCCGTGTCGGCTCCGGCTGCAGCCGGCGGGGAGACACTGCCATCTCCCGGGGCCCGCTGATGGAGCGCCCCGACCCCGCCTCCCCGGGGATGCTGCGGGGAAAGCAGCGCGGGATGAGCTGCCCGGGGACCCGGGGCTGGCTCATGCTCTGCTCCAGGGCGGGTTCGCAGAGCCGTCCGCAGGCGGCAGCAGGAGCCCCGCTCCGGGCCCCGGGATGGGAGCGGAGCTGGAGCGAGGGAAGCGAGACGGAGGCGGCACAGCGGGATAAGCCCGAATGCAGCGGGAGCCGGGGAGGCGCGGAGAAGTGCCTGGAGCTGGGAACTGAGCGGTTGTCACAGGCATTCCTGGCACCGTCATTAACAGCATGGTAGGCAGGCATCAGTAAATCGCGTGTGCCCTGCCCATCCCCCCACTGCATCTGTTCCACCTTCCCGAAGGAGAATGCGCTTGAAGGAAGCAACAGCGTGATTTTCCACTCCAAGAAGATACTAAAATGTGCTGGAAATCAGCAGAAATTCATGCACCTTTAGGTTCAGCTATTACGAATAGCATTCCCACTGAAGCAAGCCGAGCCTGGGAGACAGAGCATGGGAAGGAAACGCGTTCAGCCGCTGTGCCCTGAGCCGCTGCTCCAGCGCACGGGACCGTCTGCGGGACGCCGCTGGAAATGCAGCTCCGTGCTAACCTAAGGGCAGCAATTCCCAGCAAAAGCACCAGGGGTCATTCCACTCTTTAGCTCCACTTAGAGCCGCTTCCCAGCATACAAACCCTAGCAAACACCTCTCTCTTTTTCCTCTCCCTCCCGACTGCCTACGATAAACCTGAACTGCAAATAAGGTTGTGTTTAGACAGGAAAGTGGTGGGAATATTGTCTGAGTAAAGACAGGAGGATCTATCCCGGTGGAAAGGCTTTGCAATGGTTTACACTATTTGCCTGTAATTGTACACATTCCTTGAACAAATCACATCCACTCATTTATTATCGTGCTAAACAACGCAGTAGGTCCAGTACACAGGTGTGTCACTCACCCTGCTTCGGGCTAGAGACATCTGCAGTGGAATGTGATTTTTCCACACAGAGTTATGTTAATGCAACATCAGAGGTGACCAGTTTGGGGAGATGAGGAGAGAAGGAAATACAGGAGGAAAAATAATCTGAACAAAATGTTCACCCAAACATGGAATAAAATTACCAAGAACAGGTGTTTGCTTTCTTCCCTGACATAAAAAAAAAGAAAGCTTTTTAAAATTAATAATTATTTTTAAAATTTTAAATATTTCTCTAACTGGTTATAGTTTGATTTGAAAGATCTGATAATCAATTGGAACTTTCCCTGGGCTTTAAATTGTGTTAGCTGGATTTATTTGTCATGGGAGTAGTAATGAGGACTAAATTGTTTAAGGCTAGAATGCCTAGGGCTTTGCTTCTAGTTAAAGCAGGTTACACATGTGAAAAGTGTGTACCTCCTGTCAACTACTGAGAGTGTTTTCCATGTTAAATGCAAGGTGTTTGAGGCCCACAGTCCCACAGGATCAGAGGTGCAGGTTTAGGGGAAGGTAAAAGCTATGCACACACACAAACACATTTTGTGCCACTTTTTTATGGCTCAGTATTTCATCTCACACATGAGCAATGCAGTACACAGGATTGATGTGCTTGGGCAAAGAACTCAGTGCTAACCCAGCCATACCCACCAGAAAGTTAACCCCTTCCTTCCTGGCCTTCCTCTGCACTCCACCTACCCACTTCAAGAAAAGGTAGGTCACCCTTCTCATAGATATTATTTTCCCCAGGAATAATGGCTAGAAAAAGAAGCATCCTCAGTTCATACCAGTGTATATCAACATATGAGTTTTGCTGTTCTCACAGTCTTAACACTCATTTGCTGTAACAGGCTCTGGTACCTCACTCCATGTCTGTCCAGCACTTACCCAGATAATATAGCCTAAAGTCCTTAATGGATGCCTAAGATTACACCATGTCGGCACTCACTCCCTTGCTTGTCTGAAAGTTTTTCATCATCTTGGCCAAGAGTTTCCATTTTTTTTAGTCTCCAGAAACATCAGGCAACCCCTATGCAATTTATTGCAGTTTATAGTTTCTCTATATGAACGTCACTTCCAAAATATTCATTAGAAGAAGTAGTCATTTACAATAAATGTTACATTTTTACAAGAAAATGCAGTAATTCTTTATTAAGCATCTGGATTTTTTCAGCACCACTTCATAATGAGGATGAGCCTGAACTGGAACACCTGATCTAAACCCTCTTTTGACTTTTGGAGAATGTCAGATCCAAGTTTTTAAGGCTGGGATTGTCTTCATTTTGAGTCTTCCACAGCTCTGAGCACATAGTTGGCACTTAACAAATAAACAATAGTAATCCAGAGCTGGACCAGAAATTAATGGCTAGACTGTATCTGTACTTTATATAAAAATGTATATGTCTTCCACATTACCCATGCTATGTCAAATGCAATGCCTTCTTTCTTTTGTAACCATACATGATTGCCATTAGAAAATATAAATTCCAACCCACAGCTCATGGGGCAACTAGGAGAAAACAACATGTGGCATGAAGGATAGTCCAGAGATATGATTTGGAGTGATGAAATGGCTTTTAGACAATGACATTGTCACAGAGAAACAATAACTTGAACTATGGCAGCACCAGCTACAAAGCTCACCTGGGCAGAGGCTCAGTCTCTGACCTGCAGCCACATCTGGCTGGGAGGGAACAAACTGTAAATGACAGCACAAGGGAAATATGAATTGGTGACTGTGTCTTACCATGGAAATTGATCCATGTCTGATTCATTCCAGCTCTCCAGGAGGACAGAGAAGATGGCTTACCCAGGCTGGAGTTACATGGATACAGCTTCATATCAGCACTCTCAAGAGAATGAGCACCTTGTATAAGTAACAGTCTCCCAGAGCTTCCCCTTGCAAAGTATTGCCTGCCAAAACCTTCCTGCTAACATCACTGCTGTTTTACATGACCTGGGGTTTAGGCCACTGGAAGTGTCCAGAATTGTAAACTAAAAAAAAAAAGAATGATTGAAAAGCATCTCATGTTGTCCTCCCTCAGGGAAGAGAAGTGTAGGGAACTTCTTGAACAGGGAAATACCATAGGACAGCAGCATTAGTTGCAATCTGTATTGCTTTGGTCAGAAGCCTATGCTACATTTTCCTTAGCATCTGCTTTTGGGTGTTTGGTCTTCGCTGTGCTTCACAGTGGAAATGAAGAAACTGTGAAAACTTCTGGCAGTTTGCATAGAACAGAAGGAGAGAACATACATGGAAAAGTGCTCCAGCAGGGATGGAGTAATGGCAACTGATATGCAAGGGGAAGTCATAGGAAACAATGCAATCTAACTTGTTCCAGCTGCCTGAGCAATCACAGGGACAGTGCCAGATGTAATATAGCTCTGGTTAGCATGAGCTGAGATCTGGGATAGCCTCCAAAAGGAAGGACAGGGAGAAGAGAAGCAGCAGCTTGTTTGTGAACAAAAGACTAAACTATTTGGTTGCTAAAATATATGCAAAGGAGGTATCCCTTCCCTTAGCTCCATGTGCAAATCACATTTAATCTGGGAAAAAGACAAAGGAAAAAAAACCACAGTTTGTTGTTGTGCTAAATTCATTTGATAAACATTGGAGACCATGCTAAATGGGGAGGAGAGCTTGGAGAGTGTTATTTTTGTTGGGCAGTAATTGAGTCTGATGTTTTTAACAAACTACTTCTACTCTGTTTGAGAAACTGCATTTTTAAAATGTGAATCAACTGGGACAATTCACAACAAGAGAATGATTGTGAGACCCCCTCCATTACGTGTATGGTCCATGGATGGTCAGTCCCTTCCATGGTTCTGCTGTGGGATGGTGGCTTGAATTACCTTGGGACTACTTGCCTAAGGTGCAAATTACCCAGGAGTGTGGTAACCGAGCCTATGTGCCAAGAAAGAGAACAAATAATCTTATTCTGAACTTCCCTCTACTGGTATTTATTCTAAATCTATCTGAAATCACTTTATACCATGTGCAGTCATACCTATGACTGTTGAGTTTACCTTTCTCCAAGAGCCATTCAGATGATGAAGGAAACCTAGGGGTCCTATGTAGATCAGATTGCCTTGTCTGCAGCTGTTCCCCAGTCTGCAAGAGCATGGGCAGAACAGTGTCAGTCCTCTCAAAGACAGCACCAAGCCTGCAGGATTTCTACCCTGTGCAAATGCAATCACAGTTTGTGATTCACTGCTTTGCTCCAAGAGCTATGCAAGAAAATGGGCAAGACAGGCAGCAATTTGAATGTCTCTGCAGAAATGTTTTGCAAAAGAGCCCTGCTGTAAGTAGGGATCCTTCTGACTTGGTTTCCAGAACGCATTAAGAAATACCTTCCATTCTTTTTCCATTTTTTCCGTTTTTAACTTGCTTGTGTTTTCCCCATGAAGGTCCAGCTGTTCAATTTACTCAAAGTATCAAGTCTATCTGCATGAAGTGGTTTGAAGGAAAGAATTCTGGTTTGACTAGACTAAATTTCAAAACATCTAGAAAATAATTATCGTTATTTGTTTATGTTAAATTGAAAAAGATGCAGGAGATAAACAGCTTTATAATCCCCTTTTACAGAAAGAATGGAAGACCTGGGGAACTCAGATGATTTTCCTTCTTCAGGATCTTCATCCATCTCCATTCTTCCTCTGACACAGAAGTCACAGTTCTGAGGAGGACAGCAGACATTGCACTAGCATAGGCCTGCCACTCATCACCATTCTCAGCATCAGATCACTCAGTTGTGCAACAAGTGAAAAAAAAAAAATTGAAAAGCAGAGTTAATTATTCAATGTAGCAGCAGTGTGGGCTTCCACAGAAAAATCTCTACTCTATTTGCAATTTCTGAGCACTGCTTCAGTCATCCTTCTTGCAAACATGATCAATTAACATATACTTGTTAACATTTGTAGATGTTGCCACATAATGTAGATATGGCTGCTCCTTGCCCTGCAGACACAGACACAGTCTATTTGAGGGATAAAAGCTGCTGCTTTCCTACAATCAAAATTCCATCAGTCTTACCAGTATCAGATCTGTGTAGAGTTCTAGCCACAGAAACACTTTACATTTATCACCTGGCATGTGCCACCTCTGTGCCCTTTTCCCCAGGGATATCACTTCTGTGGAAATATTAATAAATGACAAATTGCATTTGTGTAATCCTGTGAAATGTTTTGACTACTAAAGTTGTTCTATAGCAGTTCATTAAAGGACACAAAGTATTTAAGTTTACATTTTATAAAAAGATCAGGAATGCTCTGGCTGATAGCTTTCTTTCTATTGTGCATCTGTTTCCTATTTTTTTAACAGTTTACAGCAGCGGTTGGCTAATTCTGTACTAATAGTTGATCTTAACTGGATCAAAACATTGTAATTTCTTAACAAAGGTTAGAGAGTGTCCTTCTAACACGGCTTCCTATGGCTGCAACCAGCAATGCCTGTGCATCAACATCTGGCTACAAAACATTAAAAATGATAAACACTTCCAGATATAATCCATCTGGTCTCACAAAATTCTACATCTGCATAATTTTGCTTTCTTTTTAAAAACCAAACACAGATTTAGTTTGTCCCTATTACATTACTGAAGAATCCTCCTCCTTCTGAGTGCGGGGCAAAGCCCATGGTCTAGTTTTGTTGGGAGCACACATCTGTATCTGGCTGACTGTTGTGTCCAACATGGGCTGTGTTAGTAAGCAACAAGCAGAGATTCTTTGTTTGATTGGCATATGGTATCTGAGTGAATCAGAAGGAAGGCTGCAATGAAGAAGTCCCCGTGAGCTAAAGGAGCAGTGAAATTTGCAGTGCTGGCTGAGATCAGGCTTTTGGAAGCTGTTTACTTGCTGCCCATCTGCATCATGTCAGTCCCCTCCAAGACAGCACCAAGCCTGCCGGATTTCGCTGCCCCGTGCAAATGCAGTCGCAGTTTGCGATTCACTGCTCAGCTCCAATGTCTCAGGCTTTCCTGAGCAGCAGATTCCTTGGCTCCAACACCTTGCAGACAGGTCTGCAGCACTGCAAGGGTCAGAGCATTGGAAGGGGGACCACCCCTCTCCCATTTGGCTAGAGATGCTTCCTGTGGGATGGCTGCTGCTGCTGTGACTAAACAATACCGGACTACTTCCTCTGGCTTCTCTCCCCTTCCTTTTCGTTTTACATGCCAACTCAAGGATCTCTTGTCCCTGACTGTTTTACCCAGATGGAAAGGTTATTTGTATTTCATATGCACAGAGAAATAAGTCTTTCTTGCAGAAATAACTGTGTGCAAAGTAAAAAACGTAATTGGTTTACTTCGTTTTTAAATAATGATTCTACTTAGTGTTCAACATTATGTATATAAAGAAACGGTGAAATGAAAAATAACATATGGAAATTAATTGATGTGTGGGAGATCAGTCTTCCAAGTCAGAGGTTCATCTTATCATTTTTGTGTCCCTCAGTGGTCTACTTTGCAATGCAACAGTATTTTTCCCTGAGCTTTTAAGAAGCTAAACAGGTTCCAGTAAGCTCTGAAGCCATGACATTGAACAGGTCTTTCACCCCAGATAGAGTGCTCTATCTTAAAGCTGAAGATGTATCAAGTTGGGAGTTAACACTTCTTTCACTCTTTCAAGATTTTACTAGCTCTGATGAGAGCATCTTTATGCTAATAGCAAGGACAGCATTTTTCATACCTGGATAATGTCCAAAAGAAGTCACTGCCTACTTTGACTTGGTTCAGAGATAGCTGTGACCCCACAGTCTGTTGCACAATGCCAATCAAAAATACAATAAGTCACATCGTCATAGTCTGAATGGAATGGGTGAAAATGGCAACAAAACCCAAAATATTAATTTCATTAAGGAAATAATCCAGTCAGGCCAGCCAGTCTAAATGCTTCACTGTGTTGTCATGCTCATTAATTGCATGTATTTCTAAGCTCAGTTTGAGGCCAACCTTCCTGAAAAACAAGACACAATGAACACCATCCTAACACTGTGCCTAATCTGTCATGACTGATGTGGGTGTTGCTAATGTTTCCTGGAGTGATGATGGCTTGCCAGGTGCTGAGAAACAAAGCTCAGTCAGACCATGGAGTAAGCTGAGTAAAACAGAACTCTCCTGCTGCAGTACTTACATATATATCTAAATAACTGAAAAGCTTGGGTACAACAAATCAATGAGAAAGCCCTAGAGCAAACTACAAGAAGTTAATGTCAGAAAAAAACCCCAATTACCCACAGCAGCCACCAGAAAGACAGACCGAGAGGGCAATTCTTCTTTCTTGGCTGAGATCTGTCTGAGGCAGCTTTTTTTATACTGTTCACACCTAGAGCTTCCTTCCCTTCCCATTCATAGTTTGAAAGACATTGGAGCATGGCTAAGCCTTATTTTGAAAGATGCAACAGTTCAGTCTTGACAACACTTCTTTTATTTTCAACTTAAGCAGCCATAATAGAGTTTGCCCATTAGTGAAAGAAATTCTCAGGAAAATATAGGTGTTGCCTTGGGGTTCTTAATGACCCTGACCTGCCATAATCACAGAATACAACCATCCCAAAAGTATCATTGTATTACACGAGGGTCTAATTAATTTGATCATTTGATAACAAAACCATTTCATAACCTTATTTATAGGATGACAAGTACCGTCATCATATGCATCGTCCCTTGTTTTCACCTCCTACACTGAACATTTTTAAAATGTTAACCATTGAAGTCTTTTCATTCTTTCCTCCTCATTCCTACTTTCATCTCCTTTAACTTTGTCTTCTCTTGTATCACAAGGTGCATTTTCCTCCATTGCAAAGCCGATATTTTATTGTGATAGGGGCATGTGGCTAGACAGAAATGATCATGAAACTTTTGTTTCCCATCATCAGCTGAAGAAAAAGATATCTTAAGATGTCTGGTTAAATTGACTTAAAATTGTCTATAAAAGAAATCAGAACCAAATCATGTTCTCTATTTTTTTAAGAGGAGGTAGTAGATATTCAGTATAAGTTGTGACCTTTGCTTCTGAACACCTGCTATCCTGCCTCATTCCTAGGAGGTGCAGAGGGCTCTGCCCTCTCTGCCTTGTCTGGGCACCCATTTCAATGTAAGGGAAATTTCTATTCTTGAGCAGAGTTCCTGTTGATATGAGAAGCAAGTGAGGGGTGTGATGGCTGTTGTCAGCTCTGCCAGGAAAGGATGCTTACAGTCCCTAAAAGGAAGATACAGAAGGCTGAAATTAGGAATGAGGCGGCAACATGAGTCAAGATTCCAAGTTCAGGATTCTGAAGAAACCAGAATTTTAAGCAGTTATTTCAGTATTGGTGTGAGGGTGAAGATCCTGTCTTCCCAGGTGGAAAGTAAAGGTTTCATCCTCTGATTCCTGAGAAATAACACTGCAGTGGTGAAAGCAGTTCTTGCCCTTATTTTAAGACAGTCACTCACCACAGAGAAAAACACTTTGAAGAAGGCACTTGGGGAATCCTAATACTTATATCTGTCTTAAAATATTGATAAAGTTATTAAAATAAAATAAAATAAAAAGAAAGATTACATTGAATAAAGTTGTCTTACCCCCTAAGTCTGCCTCACAGATACCTTTATCTATTTGGCATGATTTCAACAAACTATGGTTGACCTGCATAGAGGCAAGTACCCTGTATTGAGACAGAAGCTCAGTAAGTCTGAAACTACAGACCTACTACCAATTAGTTTGCTTTACTACACACACAAAAAAAAAAAAAAAAAAAAAAAAAAAAAAAACTGAATAAATTTCAGATTGGCCAGTTTTACAGTCATGATTTTTCTTCTGCTGAATAAATTTGCCACCATCCATGTTCACTGAGAAAAGGATGTAAAAGCAATATTAAATGTTTTATTTGATATCACAGAATATTCAAGTACAGCATATTGAATTGTGTTGACCTTGGAAATAGAAGTCTCAGAATTATTCATTGAATAAAGACAGCCAAACTTTGGCACGATCTCCATTAGAATAAATGTTGTTGCACAGTTAAATATGCCAAAGTATCTCTCGAAAAGGCATAAATAATTGCATAATTCAATGTAGCAAACAAGCTAAGAAAATAAAATAGTCTCAGCAAATAATCTGTTTTCCCAGGTAGCTCACAAAGAGAAAAAGAACCAAATCAGATATTTGCATTTCCTTATTCTCTAGCTCTTAAAAGGCATTTTTTTTCCCTTTATGAAACAGAAACAGTTGAGTCAGAATCTGGTTTTGTTTCTGTTGAGACTAATAGCAATAGCATGACTTCCGCAGTAAGGAAGCAAATCCATTTTGCCAAAGAAATGCTGTAAGAACTTATCCATATTCTCTGACATGTAGATAACATTAGCATTTGGCTTTTCTGTCTGATAGAATTGTTTTAGTATGAACTTCATATTGCTTTGGAAGTTTCCTTGGTCTGACCTCAAGATCCCTAAAGAGTGAAGAGCTAAAATGATCTCATATGAGGATTAATGAAAAGAAAAGCAAACAATAAGAAAATTATACTGGCTTCAGATTTATCTGCTCAAGTGTCTGGGCTGCTGCAAATCAATTTTAAATTGTGCAGAAGCATATAAAAAATACATGGCCTCTTTAACCGTAATTTTCCCCACAAGCCTTCACTCAAACTTTAGCCCAGTAAATGCTGGAAGGCAGAATAATATTAATATAGAAACAAACAGATATCTGTGCAAACATACAATCCAACTGCTAGAAGAATTTATGGATGCTTATGAGTATGAACAGTTAAGATGGTGTTAAGAACCAAAGGCCTTTGTTGTTCAGTGATGCACTTAATTAAGTGATGCACTCCTCAGTTCCATTTAGTAACAGATTTGTGTCCATTCCATTTTTATTACGTTTCTTCAATTGTGCTGTTCAGTCTTAAAATAAAGGAGTGTATTTCGTCCTCTGGGCAAATATGTAATCTCTGTGGGATCATTTACACTTCAAAATTAGCTTGGTAGAAATGCAAGGCAGAAACTAAATATTACCTTTTTCTGTGTAATTCCTCCCGTAGATATTGTCATTGCACATTGAAATTGTCTGCCCATGGATTATTCAGGAATCTTGATCCAGATCTTTTGCTTCAGCAGAACTGTTCAGGTGCAATATCATGTTCAGAAAACTCTTTCTGATCTATATTCAGGTCACATAAACCAGAAAAGGAGTTAAGACAGACAAATTGGCTGGGTTGACAGAAAATCACTAACAGAGATGCCCAAAGCACAGCCAAGCCTTGATGTTTTAATTCCAAGAGATTTCACTAATTTTTGCAGATTTAACTTCAGTGAGCAGTGATGAGATCAGAAGTGTGCTTCCTTGAAATCAGCTCTGCCCTTGCCTACATGCATGTTACCTCTCCTCAGGACAGCTAACAGAGGCAGATGAGAAGATAAAGTGTTTGTACCTCATACACAGAAACTCTATTGACTAGTATATTCAAGTAATAAAGGGAGGCAATTTAATCTCAGTTTTAGGGGCAATTGCTCAGAGAAGTGAGAAGAGAATCTACTACTGGAAGTTAAAGCTTTGCAGCTGACTGCTGGTCACACGTGCCCCTCTATTGCCCGTTTCAGTCGGGAGGAGTAGCAGAAACATTTGTGGTTCTGGTTGCCTAAAGACAAAAAACTCTTTGTGAAAATACAAAATCTGGAAACAAGCTGGCTGGTGAGGTCCTAAAATATTGGCTGCAAATCAAACACAAGAAAGGTATTGGTGAAGGCCGTGTCACACACAGAGGAACACAGTGATACTCAGCTTTGGAACCTTCCTTGGGCTGTGGAAACAAATCAAGCTTCATTTAGACAAAATATATTCACAACTAGACAGAGTTCTGCTTTGTTTTTGTGTCTTAAATGTAAGCATTGATGTAAGAGGGCATTGATGATTAAATGAAACTGTACTTTTGCTTTTTGTACAAAACGACTGTATTTTCCTAACGCCTATCCCAACCACATTACTCAGCAACAGCCCTTACAAAGAGTGTCTCCTCTTAAAAACAAAAAAGATGTAATAATATTCATATGGTCACTCTTGCTTCAGATGCTTCTTGCCCCTACAAGTAGGGATAGAACTATAAAACTAAGAGTTGTACACTAAATTGACCTTGACCTCTAAAGGTCAAATTCATCATTAGTTTAACTTCTCTGGAAAACATGCTCACACCAGCTATCATTTTAATTGCTGAGTGCTTAACTAGGTTGAGAATATGGCCAATCTTTTAATTTCAATGAGGTGACTCTTGGATTATCATGTGGGTAAATATATGCCCCAAATGTCATCTTTACTCTCCATTAAGAAAGAGTTAAACAAAATGTTTCAATGGAAAGTTTAATAACAAAAGACATTTATGATGTTTACTTAAATTTTCTGGACCATTAAGTCCAAATGACATGACTTATTGGATGCTATATCTGGCCAAAAAATCTTTTTGACCAGTCTAAGTTTTACTACGTGCTGAGCTGCCAGCATCCCTATTAGAAAAATAATTTAAAAAATTAAATATAAATCTATGGTCAAATCCTAGTTTTCTCAGTGAAATCTGGATTCAGAATAGCCATTCATGCCAGAAAGTACCTTTTGAAGTTTACATTAACATGGATATTTATTTATTTTCCCTCTGTAACAATGACAGTGGTTGAAATAAACTGTTTAATTCTAAATAGAAAACACATCTGCTGTTTCTGCATTGTTTGTGGTTGCTGGAGGGGTGACAATTTAAACCAAGTAGCACACATGACATTTTAAGTGAGATGTTGTATGAGGATTTGCAGCTGCTGTACTTTCCTATTTTTCTCTCGCCTGACGGCACTGCTCCATTGCAGGGCCTGCAAACTTTTCCATCCCCAGCACAGCTCTCAAAGGGAAAGTTTATACACATCCTTACATACCTGCATGCCTGCTTGCATAGATGTGATATTTTTGACATGCTCGTGTTCATCTCTTTTGGGGGCAAGAACATTTTCTACATTGACTGGGATCTTGGAGGTGAAAACATCACTGAGGGGCTCAGATTAGGCCAGACTTTGTTGATGACCAGGTGGTGAGCAGGAGCCTCAGAAGTCCAAAAGCAACCTGCAGTTAAGTCCTGACACCCTGCCATTGGACAACATGGCCCTCTTGGAGATCAGTGTGCTGGAAGGACCCTGGGCAGTGAATTTTTTGGTGCTAGAGAACAAAGCAGGCCCTGAGCTGGCCCTGTTCTCTCTGGCAACCTCTCCATTGTCTTAAGGCTGCAGCACAGCACTGAACAAAGAGAAAATGCCATGGGATTGGACTGAAGAAGGTAGTCAGAGGTTGGAAAAGCTGGCCCTGCTCCAGCCAGGGAAGCTGTGAGAATGGACAGAAGCCCTGGCTCCCTGCTAGCATTTCATCTTGCCTGTGGGGGCTTTAAGTTGAGGTGTCATCTGCCTCCACCCCACATACGTGCTGGCTGAGTAGCAGAGCTAATTTGTGCCGAAGCAGCTCAGAAGTGTAAGCCCTAATCACAAAGGGTGAATTGTACCTCTGAATGTCATGCTGCAGTCCTGACTCCTAAACTACAGTTAATTCTTTTTTTTTTTAATCCCTATAGGGGTTTAGTGTCAAAGATACAATGAGCCTTTCAGGTTAATGAATTTGGATCTAAAAATATGAATTTCTAAATTCTTAATGCATTTCTAAATACTTTTGATAATCTTTAAATATTGCCTTTTCACTAGGCTGAAACAGTGAAATTCCCTTCACTCCCCTGTTCCCACACTGGCTTGTGTTTAATAAACCCCTGAGGTTTGACAGTGCAGCAGTACAATCCATTAACCATAAACACAGTATGGGCTGATATTTGACGCCTATATTATGGCAGAAGAGACTAAAATACTCCCAAGTAGTGTGAAAAGCTTAGGCAAGAACCTGAAGGAAGGCCAGAGCCCATGAGTTCCACTTCATTTCTGCCGCTTTTTCCTTTTCATTTCAAAGAAGGGTGTTGGCATTTTCTTTTGCCAGATCTTAATAGAGAGGGAGCTTCCTCTTTCTCTGGAAAAATTCCTACCTCGGATCCAAACAGAAATTTATGACATTTTCTTTGCTGTTATGGGATATTGTGTTTATTCCTCTCTGTTGTCTCTCAGCGAAGTAAGAACTTCTCTTTGGGTCTTATGAAATGTCCTGAGTGGAGCAAATTATTTCCCTTGGGAGGGACAAAATTACGACAAACTGCAAATATTAAAAAAATAAAATTCCCAGGGAGGAGCCTCAGTATCAGCCTCCAGGTCATCTTCCCCCACAGCCCTCTTGGCATCATACAAACTGAACTTTGTCCTGCCCTAGTTACTAATGTGCCCAGTCCAGTCTTTAGAAACAAAGCATAAACACACCCAGCCAAGTGCAAGCTTAATATAAATGTGCTGCCTCTTCCTCTCGTTACACTTGTGAGAAATTGTTTGTCTTTTAGGAGGGAGGACAGGGAAATCAGTTCCCAGGTCAGGTCTCACTGTAGCCCTGCAGGCAGGGAGGACAGAGGCCAGCTCCAGTGCAGGAAATCTTCAAGCACTGAATTGCCACACGCTGACAAGGATGTGCAGGCCCGTGTGCTCTCACAGGGTCATGGCATGTTTGGGTTTTTTCATAATGCTGGCCCCCACACAGCAGCCACAGAGAACGAGGCCATGGTTCTCTTTCAGTTCAAGGAATCACTGGACTGCCAAAGAAACCACATAACAGCTACTCTGCAGATGAACTCAAGTAATGGCACAGCACTTGGGTGGCCATATTTATATTGGGCTAGCCAGGAATGTCAGGATTTCAGCATTCACAAAAAATGCACTTCTGGCACAAACTATCTCTGTCATTTCAGCTCCACTCCTCAGTCTCAAATGATCCATATTGTTAGGAGAGCTTTAGTGTTTGGAGTAGCATGTGTTTCCCCTCTCCATAGGTTTTGGGAGTAAGGAAATGAATCCTGCCCAGCCGCTCTCTTTAGCAGTTCTGCTTTCCTCTAAGTAAGCAATGGCAAACATGAGATGGGAGAGAGATACATCTGAACTCATGCAATCTGTCACAGCACAGCATCTCCCAAGCACAGGCTTTTTACCCTTGGATCTGTCCCATCTCTGTCTGCACAGCCATATTTCAAGGATTTGTCACGGGTCACATCTGCCAGCAATCATGTGGAAGAAATATAGAAAATGAGCAGTGTGCATTAGCTCCGATGTTTTCCTCCTGCAGCACTCCTGGGCCCTTGACAAACAGACAAACTCCCATGCTGAAGACAACCAGCCTACTCCCCACCTCAGAGAAGCAACTGG
The DNA here is from genome assembly GCF_035770615.1 of Melospiza melodia melodia. Classification (NCBI taxonomy): domain Eukaryota; kingdom Metazoa; phylum Chordata; class Aves; order Passeriformes; family Passerellidae; genus Melospiza; species Melospiza melodia. The sequence continues at coordinate 33,456,597 of NC_086196.1, forward strand.
GGAGTCACCATGAGCCTCAGCAGATCACAGGAGCAGAAAGCTGTGAACCCCACTTGCTCAAGAGGAGATCAGGAGATGAGGCAGAGCCTCACAGGTCTCCAGAAACATCAGCCCAGCAAGGAGACTCTGAGCACTGCAGCAAGAAAGGCCACCATGAAAACTCACCCAGAAGTGTTGTCTAGGAAAAATAATAGTGAATTTTGGACTTGCTCAGGATTCCTGGGCATCTTTGAGGCCAGGGGAATCTTATCTCCCTCCTACCTAGGCGTCTCGCTCTTCAGAGCCCTGGGCCTCCTTGGCCATGCAAGAGCAGATTGGATATACCAGTCCTCCCAGTGACTCCAACAACTCCTGGCAGTATCAGTTTAATTGCACTTGATCTATACGGCTCGTTTACACTTAGGCACAAAATCTGGTGTACTTTGAAAGCCTCAGATTTAATGCATGTGTGCAGTCTACCTTCAGATCAGACATCTCCACAAAGAAGCATGTTCTTTTGTACTTGGTTTCTAGATCAGAAAATCCCAGGTAGGATTATAGATGCCCTGATTATGGTTAAAATGGACAAATAAGTAACTGCTGTAAATCAAAAGAGGATTGACATCAGCCCTTCAGAATAAGAGTATTCTTGTAGATCTTTTAATCTCAATGCCCTATCAAGTTGAACTGCTGTTCCAGACTGCTTTTTCAGAATTGTTCAATTTCGCTGTTCTATGGACAAACTAACAAAGGAAGATTTAAAAACAAAACAAAACAAAAACCACTTAACAGTCTTGGATACAAGAGTACCAAAATCAAGCACTTCCAAGTGAAGATTAATCTAATCCTTCTAAGTAAAGTTTTACCATCATATAATACCAGCTCCATAAAATAGTACTGATGTTCCTTGTGACAATTTAGGAGCTTTAACCATATCTGGAAAACTTTCTCATTGCAAAGGTTTTTAAGTATTAGAGGACTTGGTAGGATCTTTTCTTTGTGAGATCAATAAACAACCAAAGCCACCTGGTGTTGACACAAATATATTTTTAAACATGGAGGCCTAACACACAAAAACATCTCTTCAGCCAAGGCGCTGGGCCAAGTGTTTAAGATACAAGATTTGCCAGAGTGCTTAGAGCTGAAATGGAACCAAGACCAGAGAAAAGCTCAGTCTCTTTGCAGTAGTTTAGTGTCTCCTCTACAGGTCTTCTCTTTTTTTTTTTCTTTTTTTTTTTTTTTTGTTTGGTGAATTCAGTGCAGAAGAAAGACCTGAACATTTTCCATTGAATACTTTTCAAAAAAAAAAAAGAAACTGTAGTTTAAAGTAAGTACCAAAGTTTATTAAAAGATTCATGCCAAGGCATTATTTTCTTAATAGAAAATGTTTCATCGACATGCCACGAACAGGAAATATTGAATCCAAATAACATACAAACAAACAAAAAATCCTCAAAATTCCAGTGATGGGAAACCAATCCCAGCTCTATTCAAGCTAGTGGTAAGTTTGCCAGGTGTTTCCAAGGAAATCTATATTTCATCTGCTTCATAAAGGGTCAGTCATGAACCACGAAAGACAATTAACTAAACCTCTGGGCATAAGGAATGACAAATGAAAATCAGGGAAATCCATACACAGTTTAGTGCCATGTTTACAAATGTTACTCTGTAATTAGGGCTAGAATGGGAAGGATTACTGATTCAAGCCAACTGCAATGACTAAGAGCCAGGGCTCAGCTCAGCATAACAGTCATGCATCAGCCACCCAGCTGATAATTGACAACACAGTTTGTAATTTCTGTTGTTTGCCCCTCTGAGGTGTCTTCTTCCAGTCAGTAACAGTATATTTGAAGAACTGGTAGATAGAAAATAGGGACAGAAGCACTTTGCACAAATCATAAACTCCTTTAAAAATCAATCCTTGAGAGTATTCAATGGTTTTACATGTGACCCAGCCCCATGGGAGTCTTAACCTGTGCAGTTCAAGTTGTTTCAAACAGAGCTGTGACACTAGTAATCCATGTGGTATGTGAAGCAGGAAAATTTTGAAACTTTTGGATTTCTGTTAAATCTCTGATAATATTTAGATTAAAACCCCTTTGAAGTATGGACAATGTCCTGCTATATTTATGGAGAGCCTAGGAAAACCTGTGAGGGAGTGGAGAGAAGACTGAGGCAACTTCCCTGGGTCTATTCCAATGAGAATTTCTGTTTCTCCTACATCTGAAAAGGATGACTCAGATTATACTGAAAAAAAAAGTCTAGGAGCAAAGTTGGTTATCCGTGGGCTTTTTCCTTATATAGGTTGGATACTAATATGACGTAAATTTTATAAACCCCTCTGAGTAAAGAGGTATAAAATAGAGTGGCTGCATAGCACCAGGATTATCCACATAAGATGTTTCTGCATGATACTTCTTTTTCCCAGGGCCCTGCAAATTTGGGACTAAGCCAGAAGTAAATGTTTCCTCTTTGCACTGGGTACACAGTGCCAGTGAGAGCAGAGGAAGCCTAAGACCTTCTTTGTGCTGCTGCTCTGGTGTGAGCAGATTTCATGTTGTACTGCAGTTGTGTCCCAGGTAACTTGTTCAGTATTCAAAAAACTTCACCTTCCACCCTTGGTGTTCCTGGCTTGGTGCTGTGAAAGTGAGTTGCTGCTCCATGTTAAAGAGAGTGGAAAGGGTGGGTGTGACCCAGGCTTACAAATTCCCCCACACCTGCTGCTTATGTCTGCTGAAGAAAGCCCTGCTGAAGAGGTGCAGCAGTGATTTGTAGCTCCAGATAAGTGGGAGCTCAAGGCATGCTATGGAGCAGGCAGGGCTTCTTAGCCCTCAGTTTCTACAGAGGGCTCCAAGAGTTACTCCAATAAATCCAAATGCTTAAAATTTCTTTTCACCCCAGTACCTCCTCCTTGAGAGCATGTCTTCTTCTGTGCCAGCAGTATGGAAATACACTTTTTGAAGTCACATCAGTAGTTCTAGTGATTTCATAATTGTCACAGAAGTGGTAATCCCTTCTCTTACAGGTACATTACACCACAGAGACTGTAGAGCCAGTCAGACTGAAAGGGTGTATGCAGTTGTTTGGACATTATTTGCACAGACAGGTGTATGCAATTGGTTAGATCCATGCTCCTAGATCTAGGCACCAGGTAAAACTCCCAACTGCAGAGTTAGGTACCCATCCTTTTTTTGTCTAATCTGAATTATGTCCTGGAAAAATCAGGAAAATTCCTTCGCACCAAGGCATTTTCTCTGATAACTTCAGAAATTTTGCGCATCAATATACACTTCCAGTCAATGGAAGACATTTACTTCTGAGTGGATGCAGCTGCCAGAAACAAACAATGACACATGAAGCCACAAGAGAAGACTTTTAATTCTAACAGAACATGTCCAGGAAATACCAATCAATTCATATGGTAACTGATCATCTTCACCCTTAAAAACTCAAGCTAACAGCTGTGCACTGTCTCTTCTTCCAGAAATGACTCCAGATCCCTTTTGACCTGGTGTATACTATTCACTTCTATTGTAGATTTTGGCAGTTTGCTTCATAGTTTTAATTATACCCTCTGAGCAATGAAAGTCATCCTGAATAGTTTACAGCCCGTGCCTCATCTGCAAGCTGTAACCTCTTTCTTTGGAATTAGCAACAAGTCACACAAACTTTTATTTGAAACAACCCATTCCTTTTCTGGTGTATACTGGACTGTATTTCCTGCAAATTCCTATCCATTCCAGCTGCATTAGAATTTGTTTCCATTCACTTGAACTCAATTGAGATATTTACTCCACGGATCCTAGATTTTTAAATCCTGAAAAGCAACTGTATTGTCCAACCTAGCTTCCTGTAAAATTAAGGTGTTAAAATTTAATGTAGCTATTTGCAATGTGAGCCCTAACACATTGAACTGACTAGAAAGCATATTCTTCTATTTTCACAAAAAGTTAATATGAAATACAGTCATTATTGCATTCCTCAGCTTCCATATTCCTTAGACAGGCCTGTACACGACTCCACAAGGCATTAGGCATTGAAGAATCACATCAGAATTGTCAAAGGGTTGTAACTTTCCTGACCAGTTTTCACATAACCCTAGAGGATCACAACAACTCGTTGCAATGCTACAGTCTGGGACAGAGTGTCTGGAAAGCTGCCTGGCAGGAGGGGACCTGGGGTGCCGGTCAAAAGCTGGCTGACCATGAGCCATCAGTGTGCCCAGGTGGCCAAGAAGGACAATGCCACCTTGGTCTGTATCAGCAAGAGTGTGGCCAGCTGGACCTTGGCCATGATTGTCCCCTGCACGTGGCACTGGTGAGACCACACCTTGAATCCTGCGCTCAGTTTTGTGCCCCTCACTTCAAGAAAGACACGAGGTGATAGACCATGTCCAGAGAAGGGCAAAAGAGCTGGTGAACGATCTGGAGCACAAATCTTGCAAATCAGGAGTGACTGAGGGGGCTGGAATGTTTAGCTTAGAGAAAGAAGGCTCAGGGGAGACCTTATGGTTCTCTAGAATTGCCTGACAGGAGGTTGTAGTGATGTGGGGGTCAGTCTGTTCTCCCAAGGAATGAGTCACAGGACAAGAAGAAATGGCCTCAAGTTGCACCAAGGGAGGTTTAGATCAGATACAAGGACAAAATCATTCACTGAAAGAATTGAACAGGTTGCCCAGGGAAGTGGTTGAGTCACCAACCTTGAAAGAATTTAAGAGACTTGCAGATGTGGCTCTTCAGGACATAGTATTGCGATGGGCTTGGCAGTGCAGTGTAAATGGTTGGGCTTGATGATCTCAAAGGTCTTTTCCAACCTAAATTACTTTAAGTTTCTGTGATTCTATACATAATGGTTTAATTTTCTCTTGTTTCAGGTTTCAGTAGAGTACACTGCAATCTGTATGTACTTTCTGGAATAGAAAATTAAATTGATTCATGGAAAATGTTATCATCGTACTCTTCATGGAGTTTGGAAGGAATCTTGCTAAACTCATTTTCAATTAAAAATCTTTTAGATGGAGGGTTTTGGGGTTTTTTAATGATTTGGTTGTTATTGCTCTTTATTGATAAAATTACTCATCTTCAGATGGGAGAACGCATAATAAAAGATTCATCTATTGGGAGTGAAAAAATCTAAAATGGTTCCAAAAATGGGAAAAATATATATTGGGGTTGCTTTTGAAGAGGAGTTTTGTATCTTTCATCTGAGACCTTGCACTGCAGGGGTGGCAGCCTCAGATACTCAGGCTGATGTTACAGACTCAATGAGAAATTTCAGATTGGCTTTTGAAAACCTATTTCACGGTGAGATACCTTTTCCTAAAAAACAGAGACTGTTTATATTGACAACAGAACAGAAATACAAAAATTATCACTCCCTGTCCTGTATTTAGATCAGTTTTCAAGTTACCTTGCCTGAATTTGAGAAATGAGGTAAATGGTCAAAAGCAGGTTCTTGTACGATTTGGTATTTTTGCAATATTTACTGTAAAATTAGAACATAAAATATTATTCTTCTTCCTCTATCTTTCACTCCTTCATTTTATTTCCTACTTTGCCTAAAACTTGAAAGCTTAGATAGCTGTTAAATTCTAGTTTTGATTTTAGAAGCTGCTTTAATTTCAAAGTTTTCAATGCTTGAGGAAGTTCTCCCAATAAGTTGGAACTTTGGAGATTATCTCCTGCACAATTTAATAAACAAAACCGTGGCATAAAGAAGTTGCTTAAATCTGCAAGAGAAGTAAATACACCATTCCAGCTGAGGGACCCAGAGGGCTCATTGTTATGATCAAGTGGGTGAATTGCACAAGTTATTTCCATATCTAAAAGTTGACCTTGCTCTAATTTATTTAAGAACTTGGAGTGAGTAGGCAGCATTTTTTTATTAATTGAGGTATAAAAATCTATACAAATGCCATAGAAGTCTGATGTAGGAATGGCTTAGTCATGCAATATTAGAACAATTTCTTCCCTGGAGGAAGTATCTATATAATCCCACATAAAGATTCTTTAGAATGATCATTTGCAATTCTGGTATTTTCTTCTTCTTTTCTAGTATTGATATGAACTGGTCTCCCCCAGATTATTATGTGATTAAAAGAGAAATGTAAAGAATCACAGAGTATTGAATTATTATAGACTGACTCCTGCCCTCTATCCTACTTGTTGTAAGCTCTGTTATGCAATTGAGTATAGTGACATAAATAGGATATAGGCTCTCTTTATCTTTTTGGAAGAAGTTATAGTGTATTCAAAAGATTTTTGGTATGTGAGTTACTTTATCTTCATTAGAAAAACAACTTGGATGTGGGTTCTGGGGGAATTTATAGTTTCTCCATGACACAATTAAATTACAAATGTCTCATTAGAGACTGCCAGTGTACCTCAGATAACGACTCTAAAGTATTCATCTTAAAGCTCATTTCCAGATTGTTTTTCTTTTGAACTCATTGTACTTTAGGATTGTACTAACTTTTATGAATATGTTTTTAAGGGACATTGTCCTTTAGGGCACACCATAAATATTGGTGTGCTTGGAAGAAAAGTTGTTAAGGGTCCAGAGAGCAGAATAAGGGGAGAGGCTGCAAAAGGGAAGCATAAAACCAATTAAAGTAGCTAAGCCCAGTTATGAGAACTTTTGTGAAGTACATGATCAAGAAAAAGTTGTATTGAACACACAGATACTTCATCTACTGCAAACTGCAGTTATATCACAATTTCAGAAGATGAAACCACTAGAACAAGGGAATATATTTGCTGTGATTCACTTCACAAAGGAAGTTTGAAACCAGTTATTTTCAATGCTGACCAAGTTTTACAAAGTAGCCCCTTTAGTGAATGCTTTCTTATATTTTTGGATTTTTCTTTTGGCACTTGAATACTGAAAAAGTAAATATTAATGAATTGGAAATTAACTCTTTTCTCCAAACTCTGACATTAGGTAATGAATCTAAACATCTAACAGAATAGACTTAGATTATTTATTGGTTTGGGTTGGGGGTTTTTTCCTAGCTCCTAGAAAGTACCACAAAGCTGTATTATTCTGTCTTTCATGTATTCCAGGAAATGGATAAATCAGAACAATGCATCCTTTGTATGAAAGCTCAAGAAAGAATTTCTGATCCTCTTCATATAAAACATTGTTTTTACAAAAACTGAGGCTTTGTTTGTAAAGAATGAACTACTGTTTAACCTTAAGTAGAGGTAACCTACTTAAATTTAGTTCTCTTCAATGACTACACTGGTGAGGGAAGACACCCATCTTCCTGCTGCTATCCCTTAATGTGTCTGTCTGAAGGGAACACAGCATACCTACCTTTGGTGTGGAAAGGAAGAAAGTAGCTCTGGGTTCTCTAGAGGGAAAGAGGTTCTTTATGTCTTAATACCTCTGTTCCCTTCCTCCTGACATCAAGGAATTGAGCCCAGAGCAATATACTTCTCAGAACCCTCAGAAAGAAAATCCATAAGTCAGCAAGCTTGCAAAAGAGCCTTTTCTCTCAGACTTCAAACTGGTGATCCCTCTATTTTTGTAATGGTCTCATCAACTACAAACAGAAGAGTGCTTGGCTCTTCTGCTTCTGCATTTCTCCCTTAAACTGGATAATACCACGCACACTGGCCACTCCATGTTATCTGTGACACACACTTGACAATCTGTCATCAGCTATTTCTTGAAACAGTAATACCTGAATATGAGAAGCACTATGAGTTTAAAAACAAAACAAAACAAAAAACCAAACCAAAACAAAACAACAAAAACCTGCCAGGTCCATACAGCTGTTAGGGTTATGATGTATTAATTTTGTTTGAAATTTTCCATGAGTTCTTACACTGGTCAGAATTCACATGCTGGAAATTTTAGCATGTGAATGTTAATTCAGGTATCAGTTGCTTCCTGAAGATGAATAGTGTGAAAGAAAAGGCACTGCTTTTTGCAGCAGTTTATGACCTCTGTTTTTCATCCATTCTTTTTTTGTTTCCAGGAACAACACAGGACACAAATGCTCTTTCCTGTTCAACCAATGTAACAGGAAAGAGTTTCAGCACTTTTAAACTTATTCAGAGAGTACAGATATGAAAATAGAAAGTCAAAATGCAGATATGTTGGGGGGTGGGGGGGTGATTCAAGAATACCTAATACATAGCATTCCATTATCCAGTAACTGTTGATATCTGGTGCACTCTTAGCCCACACAGCTGTGGAGAAGAGCTGACACATACAACCAGCTAAATCTCAGAAATCAGCAGGCAAAAAGAAGTACATAAAGGTACTCCAGACTCATAGCTATTCCCCAGCCTGACATATAAGTGCTAGAAGCCAGCAGCGCTGTACTGCTATCTCTTAACATAAAGATAGCTTTTGCTCCCCTCCCCTACATTTGGTAATTCCAGGAGAGGTTGCATGTGCTATATCAGATTGTGGCTAGCAGTGACAAGAATGATAAAGCAGTAGGCTTTGTTAAGGACATTAGGAATGTTTAAAAGTGCTAAGTAGGCCAAAAATGCATTTACAATATTCCAAAGGCAAGCTAAGAGAAATGCCTTTTGGACACTTTAGAGCAGATTCTCCAGAGAGCTCAGTATCCAACAGCTTCTTCTTCGGCCCTTAATGGCAAGTCTGGTCTTTCCAGAGTACTATGGTCCACAGCCTGATCATGGGATTAGGAGCCCTGCCCAGCCAGAAGAAGGATTTTCATTTTTCAGCCCTAGATTTCTTTGCAAGTCCAACATTGAAATCTCAGGGAAATATTTTCCAATTACTTGTTTTATTAAGAAAATTAAACAACCCCCCTGTGTTTCCTGGAAGTCTGGCAGGACTCACACTGTAATTGTAGACAGATAACGTTCCTGCAGATCAGGTCTTGCACTGTAAGGTAAAACTATATGAGGTGAGAGTTACCTGTACTACCTGGCAGTAGTATGGCAGTATGATTAGGTATTGTAATATTGTACTTAAATATTCAAACACAAGGAAAAATCTTTCCTTTACATTTAAGCAAAGGAAAGATTTATACAGCTATAAGTGAAACCATTCTTCTGGAATAAATACGATTCTAAAGTTTAGAAATCCTCAGGCTATTTTCTAAACAAAGATGTGGGAAACTATTACTGTTTATATTAAATATTCCCATGTGGATCTTTTGGTCCTTGTGGAATATGAATGGCAAGCTCTTGTAAAATCCCTGCTGCAGCTGTCAACACTTTTATATGAGGCATCCCAGACACAGAGAGGAGTGGACCATGTATGTGTGTGGGACATACCTGTTTCCCTCAGAATTCCTCACCCCTCTGGTGGCAGATAGGTTTCCTGAGGCTACACAGATATCAGAGCAAAGTCACTAAAGTGATTTTTCATAGGGGAGGAGATGATAAGGCTTCCTTATTGCCAGCTTTTTGAAACAGGAGAAGTAGTCCTGATTTAGAGAAGAAACTTGAGACTAAAAGGTTTATCCTGTACCACAGAGTGAGTCTTGATTCTCACAAGTCCCATCTTCTACAGTCAGAACACACACTTACCGGCTTCACCTTGAACCTTCCCATTTTATCTGCTGCCTTAATGTAAACCTGACCCAGAAACCACCTTCTTCTTTGAAGCCTAAAGTAATTCCTGGACTGTTTATAACTATTTCTGCTTGTGACAATATTTTTCATCTCTTTAAACTTCTCCTCTTCCTAGTATTTCCCCTCTTTCTTCTTAGTGTATTTGTGTGAAATAACCTCGTCCTCCTAGGTTTCATTGGGTTGCTGCCCCTTGCCAAGCTCTTCTGGTCTCTTCTTCTAGGACAGCCCAGTGGGCCCTTTGGTAGGGCTCTTAGTCAAAGAGCTCTAATCACTCCATGATCTCTTCTTTGCTCTTACTCCCCACATGTGGGTCTACTCGCAGATAGTAAAAAAAGAAAAGACATTCAAAGTACACCAGAGGATCTCCTCTCTCTACCTCGGAGAAGGCCAGTCCCTACCAGAAACCGATAAGCTGCAAGTTTGCCTTCTCGTGGTCAAGAATTCTTTACAATTTCCACGGTATTTTTTTCATTCTTCTATTATTTCCAGATGATGAGATCTAACTTTATAGTTTATAGCACTTATACAATTAAGTGAGAGGTGAATCAGGGCCAGTTTTTTTGCCAAAAAACAAGTAAAACTCAAACACTTCATTTCACTGTTTATTTTCACACTCCTCTTGAAGAAATATCTAGGTCAGCTACACCAAGCTTTGACTTCAGCATGCCTTGTATAAGACTTAAGCTATCTTGTTTATACCTTTTTGGATGAATTCTTCAGATATATTTGTAGCCCAAAGTATGCTTCCTGGTGAGAATTAAAACAAAAATCAAGATTAAAAGCTCTCTGTTGTTTCAGTATAGAGAAACATAAAGTACTACCTATATTGTGCATATCTGATATTATTATTTTACATCTACACAAAGAGATGCTCTTATTCTATAGGAAATCTTGTTCCCTGGAAATCAATGACAAAATTACTGCTGAGTTCAGTAGACCAAGATTCCTTCCAGAGTCTGATTTACTAGTTCTCTGTATGAGTTGTATGCCAGGGTAGCTTTGCTGAAATCACTGGAATTCCCTTGGCATGAAAGCAGTGAAATAAGAAACAATCTGAGTACAGAGAATCACAATAATTTTTACTGGAATGAAGGGATTGCAATTGAGGGATGGCAGTATTGGTAAATGTCAGCTAACTGACTGAGACATTGTCAACTGGCTCGTTAGTTGCACACCGCTATAAAAGCCAAATATAAATACATTTCACATATTCATACCATTTTATAAAACTGGAACATTGCAGAGAAAAAACAGGGAAACTGCAAAGACTTACTGACATCACTGCTAAATTACTTTCTCTTTAAAAAGTGTTCCACGTGTTTTAGACCAAGAGCCAAATTCTGCCCCTTGACGTACACATGCAAATTCCATTAAGTAGCTGGAACTGCATATTTTGCTTGTGGGAATGATTTGGTGGTGTAAAGCCAATTCTGGGAGCACTGACTGCAAGGACTGCCCAAGAAATCACCAGCGAAAATGCTTTTTTGTTTTGTTTTGTTGTCAAAAACTGTTGATTTGTCAAAAATAAACATTTCTGCACAAATATATATAGCCCGTTTGACAATGAGCACATTTGTGGTCAAGGAAAAAGCGAAAGCTAATATCCACAGCACAGCCAACAAGCACTTATGCCAAACTGAGAGCTAATGTCCATATATAAGCTTTCCCAGACATATTCCTTTCTCTTCCAGTCCATGATGAATCCCTTAACCAGGAAAAGTTGTCATCAGTCTTCCTTGCTGGAGCTATTTCACACAGATTTATAAATGCAATATTAATTGGACAAAGAGTCTGCCTAATCACCACTTGCCCATCTCATAGCTTTATGCTCCTGTTATTAAAAACAATTACTTGAACTCTTCCTCCCTTCCAGAGGATTGTTCTCCCAGCACACACTTGCCCTTAACAAGGCATTGGCATATCTACTATCTGCCCCAAAAGGAGAAAAAAGGATTTTTGACTTATCAGAAATGTTTTTTTCCTGTAAATTCCACTCACCTCTTTAAAAATACTAGCAAAATAGTGCTTGGTTTTGGTTTTATTTTGAAAATGTATATATTTGTCTATATCAATAATAAATATATTTGCTTCTCACCTCCAGTAGTTCAGAAATTGAGTTAATACTTCACTGTGCTCTCAGCTTTCAAGGTGCTTGGGGAGACAACTAAGTGGCAGACTTTTTACATTCATACATGCAAGACCAACAGCAGGAGAGACGCCATGCCTTTGCTGTGCTGTTTGCCAAAGCAGCTGACACCATAGGTGGGGGGACAAGTTGGGAAGAGAGGAATTTAACACTAATAGTGCATTTTATGGATGGCTTATCTGGTTGACCTTTGGAAGGCAGAGTGATGTATTAAAATGCAACTTGTCAGGAGTGCAGCCAGCAGGTTAGGATCTAAATCCATCCCGACGTCAGGGAGTGAGGCTAAAACAATGCCTGCATGCCAGTCCTGCTTAGTCCTTTCTGCAGGACTTCTCCAGTGTGTGAGCCCCAGGGTGGTGATTTCATGCCCCCACAAAAGGGAACCTCCTCAAGGGATGTGCACAGACATTATGAGACATGAATATCATTGCACATAGCAATAAATATTTTGTGTGACAAATGCTAGTGCAACCATATATGCCTCCCATTTCCCAATTCTGGCAGCTCAGAAAGTCTCAGGCTCTGTGAACCACTTTTGCTGGCTGACAAACACAGGGGACAGACCTTACAAAATGAACAAGTTTAGTGCTAGTTCTTTGCACACGCTGAATTTCCCTCCATGCCATTAAAAGTAGAAATAGTGACTTTTGGCCACTAATAACCATCTTAGTTACCACTCCTTAACTGTTTTCAAACAAATCCTTACTGCTTGTAAATGAAGATCAAATTTTTTCAAATATTTTTCCATCTCTATATTTTTTTCAAAACTGTTTGCTTACTCTGGAAGGATGACATTTCTTTTTAGTACTTTGAAATTCCTTTCTTTCTTTCTTTCTTTCTTTCTTTCTTTCTTTCTTTCTTTCTTTCTTTCTTTCTTTCTTTCTTTCTTTCTTTCTTTCTTTCTTTCTTTCTTTCTTTCTTTCTTTCTTTCTTTCTTTCTTTCTTTCTTTCTTTCTTTCTTTCTCCCCTTCTTTCTTTCTTTCTCCCCTTCTTTCTTTCTTTCTCCTTTCTTTCTTTCTTTCTTTCTTTCTTTCTTTCTTTCTTTCTTTCTTTCTTTCTTTCTTTCTTTCTTTCTTTCTTTCTTTCTTTCTTTCTTTCTTTCTTTCTTTCTTTCTTTCTTTCTTTCTTTCTTTCTTTCTTTCTTTCTTTCTTTCTTTCTTTCTTTCTTTCTTTCTTTCTTTCTTTCTTTCTCCCCTCTTTCTTTCCTTCTTTCTTTCTCTTTGCATCTTTTCAGTTTTAACAATTTCACTTCTTACCAAAGTCCAAGGCCTGTAGGGAAATGCTTTCCCTTCAGCTGGGCCTCTTCCTATCTTATCAAATAATATTAGTTTGCACTCCATTTATACCACATAGAGCCTTAGAAACTCTCATAGCTTTTAACCTGTCATGCAGATTAAGACCTCATTAAATTTCTTACTACCTTCAGCATGATCATGTTACCTAATGCTAAAGATTTTGGGGCAACATAATGAGTACTGATACAGAATGAAAGCAGAGGGATCTTTCATCATGCAGCTTCATTTGCTAGAAAGAGAATTTACTGTCTGGTAAACTCAGTTCAGTTTAGTCTGTGTTCCTGCATGTGTTCTGTCTGGACAAAACATGCCTTGAATTTCCCCTCACAAACATGGCATGACCTGTGCTTCTGACTTTGAGCGGCTGTGTCCATGTTGATAGGTAAAACATGGGTATTTCAGAATTAATAAGGTGTATGTGTGCATGTACATATGCAGACATGCATACCCATGCACATATTTACTTGATAAATAGGTACCAGACAAATGAGCATACATGGAGACAGGAATAACATTCATCAACATTTTTTTTCTGTCCCTTCTCACACATTTGCAAAAAAAAAAATAGTTTAGAGAGAAATAACTGGAATCAAAAAGAGGAATAGGCTCTTCTCCTGCATGTTTGCAGCACAGTAGCAACCATGGGTGACTATTTCCAGACTGGCCATTTTTTGGTGTGAGCACTGCATACACAGTGTAAAAGACAAGCCCTGTCACAAGAACTCTACAGTTGAAGCAAGTTAAACAACATAAAATGCTGTTATTCTAGTTGCATTAGTGAGAATAAGAAATACCAAATGTCTTGTTCTCAGTCTCATAGAAAAAGTGACAAACTCCTGCCACAGCTAATACATCTACTACTAGTTCTGTCCTTGAAGTCGTCTGTCCTGGCAATGTTTGTAGTCCCCTTTCAGAGACAGATGCAGTCCCTTTTATAGATAGAGAAAATCCTGAGAAAAAGAGAAAAAAAGAGGCCTCAAACTTACACATGTCCCTCATAAATATGAGCATCTCACAATGGTTCTGTGTTTGTTATAATAACAAGCCCCTTAACTGAGATGTAAGGCGTGGCTGACATAAAGGGCAGCAGAGGCAGAGACCAAGGGCAGGAGCAGCCCATGGCAGTTGAGGAAATGCAGAAGTTGAATGTAGGTTTTCCCCAGGTTTGACCTGGAGCTCAGGCATTTGGTTCAGCCTTTCTCACTGGGTGCTTATCAAATTATCTAGGAATCCTTATCAGGGCTTTATGAGACCTCCCAATAGGACAGCATCAACTAACAATCACTTTGATGATTTTTTCCATGTATTTCCTTTTATCTTTAAAATTACTTTTTCTGTTCCAAAGGGTTTGGCCACATAAAGGCTTAACACAATTTTCCTCTTGGACCTACACTTTGTTGGGTTGAGGGACTTGTTTAGGGAGGCGAGCAATGCCAGCTTTCTCCCAGCACATGGAACAGCCCCCTTGCTGGTGGAGGTGTTGGGGATTGCCCCTCTTGACGTGCCCCCTCCTAGCCCCATTTCCTTCCCTGCTGCCTGCCTGCCCAACAGCAGCAGCCCTTGGACTGGGCTGGCCGAGGCTCTCCCTCCGCCAAGCCCCGATAGCCACTCAAGGACTTCCCTGTGTCACGTCTGCCGTAAACTCCACCATGCTTTTCCTGTGTCTGCACAACATCTCAGCTCATTAGGGAGACAGAGATAGCAGAGGACCCGATAGGGAACATTTTGGATCCCCCCAGCCCGGTAGATCCTCCTTCCTGTACCATGCATGGGACCCTTAACTTTAACCCAGCCGTGCCTTTTGTCTGAAAGGGAGAGACTATTTATGAGGAGTCATACAAAATAAACACAGAGAGTTCACCATAAAATATGACAACCACTTTAAATAATGTTGACTTAATTAAACTTTAAACTTTATTTATATATTTTATGGCCGTAGTGTGAGCTCTTCTCGGATGTTTACTTCAGTGAAAAATCCATCATGTGAGGGCCTTGAAAGGAATTAATCCCCTTACCCCTGGCACAGAACCCAGCTCCAACAATTCAGATCTAAATATTTAGTGATGGATGATACATGTTTATAGAACAGAGGGCAGCATGACATTTAAATGGGATCTGGGGTTGCTATAGTGAGCGGACATTGTTGAAAAGAAACTGGAAGCTGAAGCCATGCCAGTTATCGGAAGCCAATAAGTCAGCCCCTTGTTGCCTGATTTTTCCCTCACGTCTATTCTTTCTGGGCTTTCGAAGGCTTCTTCACAGAAAGTTACAAGCAATTTTCAGAAGGAAAAGTTCTGCTGACTCTTGTACATTTGGTAGTGCATCCCATGGTTAAACTAATAGCCTCGTTGGGTGTCAGCCAAAGGTTACAGGCCTCTCAAAATATTCTTGGAAAAAAAAAAGAGTTTATCACTGAACTGAAGTTTCTCATTAGTAACCCTGTGTTGTCTAATCTGTGAAATTACATGATTAACTCTTTTGCAGAGACAGCTTCAGCCAGAGTTTGCAATCCCACAGGAAGTTATTAAAAGTATCACCGAGATAATTTCCCTTCTTTGTACTTGGCCCTTAGGGTAAAGGAAATACATCATTAGATGAGTACTTTATAATAAAGCTATAGATCACTAAAAATTATTAAATGGCTGTCAAGAATGATTATTATTTTAAAAGTTGAGCACTGTGCAATTTGAAAAAAACAAATAAAAAACCTTGAAAGAAATTACTTCCTTTGTTTTTGTACAGAAATTAGAAACATGCCTTTCCCCCCCCATTCTCTTTGAAGTGATTATTGGAATATAATCTTACTCTGTACACAGCCATCTTACCTTCAACACTACTTTCTGAAACTAAAATTATGGAAAGCCATTTTTTGAGAGAATATTGCTCAGCGATGCAGAGGACAGAAAGGTCTTTTGCATAAACTGAGAACACCTCAGTCCATGAGCCCTGAACCCTTGATGCCTCCAGTTACTCAAGTGGAGGTGGTGGTTCTCACCCAGGAGAAATCCTTGGTTTTTGGTGAAAGTTGAACTCAGGGCTATCTGGGACACAGAAAACCCCCCCATCATGTTTTATAGCTGAAGTCACTTGCAGATGTTTTACATGATGTGCAAACACTTGGTTTTGGCTTTCTAATGAGTTCCTCCCAGATCGATGGGTGGTTTAGTTTGCATCTTTTGGGAGGAGAGGTAAGAGGTCATATCTTGATTATCTTCCCCAGCTACCCAGCTAGTCACCAAGACCTTTTTTTTTTTTCTTAACCATTAGAGAAAGAGTGAAGTGGTGACAAGCAGGAGATGCTGACAATCTGACAATGCCCATGCAGTCAGTCAGGCTGTGAGCCCCAGCTGGTGGCACAGGTGCCCTGCAGGGATGGCCATGCAGCACCTGCCTGGACTGCACAGAAGACAAATAGTCTTGAGAGGTTTGACAGAGGTAAAGTGTGTGGAAGCAAGAGCCAACAAGCACTCTGCTGGAGCTCAAATCATATCAGCCAAAAAATCCTACGGGGTTCAGCTGTAAGCCAGTTGAAAACTAAGGTGGAATTTGGCTTGGATGCCATTTGGGCATCCAAGAAAGGACAACGGTGACCAGACACCTCCAAGAAAGCTTATTTGCACTTGTGTGAAAAAGCCAGATCTTTGAAAAAAGTTATGTTTAGGATTTAATATGCAACCCTAAAGGCCCTGACCTGAAGTGCACAGCAGGACCAAGCTCACAGGGCAGGTTTTGTAATTGCATCACATTATGGTGCCTCACTGTGACCGATGCAAGCACTAGTTTCAACCTAGGGGTTAGAAACAGTGCTTTGAATCAGAAGAGATGAAATCTAATTTCAGCTGCATAAGTGCAGATGGAGAAAATTGCTGCTTCTAGGTTGCGTTTTTTATTTTCCCTAATAACTTTTTCCTGACCTTAAAGAAGCCATGATCTCCTAGGAGAGAAGTTGGTTGACTTGCATATATTATAAATAAAATACATGTTTATACATTTTCAGTATAAGTGCAGCTTCAGAAGAAGGAAGAACTTCGAGACCATCTTCATTCTGTATCACTTGAAGTGGTTACAGCTTGTATCCTCTTTAGGAGTTTAGAATACAATTCATACCAATGTGCTCATTCTCTTTTGTTGGTAATGTAGTCAGAGAATGGCTTGGATTAATCCCTAATGTTTTTAATGGTCAGCCTAAGATCTACATGTCTAACTCTTTTCAAAAACCTTGAATCGTGCAGGAAGTTTTTCTAAATTGTTGCCTACACGTCAAAATACTCTTCTTATTCTAATTCTAGCTTCTAAAAATAAGATGACTGGAAGCAATTCAGAAATGCAGGGTAGGATAACCCAGGCTCTGCAACCTTTCATGACCTTCAAGTGACAGAGAAATACTTTTTACTGCATTTTGTAGTAAAGAAAAAGAAGACTGATGCAATTTCCCTTAATGTTTCTTAACCAATTAATAAGAGACAACCTATTTTTTCCTCAAGAACTTTTGACACAAAAGGTTCTGGTATATATTCAAACTCATACATAAACAAATGCAATCTGAATCCTTTGAGGTTTTTTTATTACCAGTGTAAGGCTGGGTTTTTACATGAAATGAGAAAATTCTTGAAGAATTGTAGGGAAGAAAGTTACTGTAGATATGAAAACCAAACCTACAGCCAAACAGGAGCAGCTTAAGCTGTCTATGCAAGCATCCATATTTCCATTAGAGAAATTTCTGGGATCCAGAAATTGGACCCCAGTTTGAACATATTGATGTACATTCTTGGTGAATACTTTCAGAATGGAAAAACATCACAAAACAAAAATGACAAATATTAATCAAAAACCTCTCACTCCAGTCTCTTGCTTTGAACTGGAATGTTATGTAGATGTCAAAATTTGTAGAAAATAACCAATAACACACTCCAGAGCTGATCAGAAAAGCAATATAAACAAAATTGTGACTTGGGAAATTAATGAAGGGTGTAATTTTCTTCATAGATACACATTCTCAGGAGATGTGTTCTGGCTGTTATTAATGGTAATGATGGATATGCAATTAAAGAGATTCACAACAGCATATGACAATAAATGCAATTTGTCATCAACAAAATTCCCATTCTTGCAGAGAGAAGTTTGCCATCTTCACATGGCATGGCAAGTATCTAATTTTGTCATTCATTTCTGATAGGCATGGGGTATCTCTACAGGAGATACATGAATTTTCCTTTGGTTTTACTGTGAAATATGCCTTTATGGCTCTGGGACCAGTTTTTGTTTGGATTTCATTTGAAAACCAGTTTTTCACAGATAAGAACTGAGCATTATGTTCCTTTCTGCAGTACTGACTCATTTTTCCTTCCTGCACTACTGATTTTTCTTATTTCTGTCATCCAAGAAAGAGATAACTCTTTACACACAGAAAATATGACTCCAATATCTAATTAAATTTTTATTTTAAATCAGTACTGTTCCTTTTTCAGAAGTCTTGTACAACTACCCTTTCACTAATTAATGGGTATGGCCCTATTAATTTTAAATTGCCTTTCTGGGTCCCCATTCTAATGATTTTGAGCTGTTTGGTCTGGCTACTCTCGTCCTAAACACAATTTTATGAGACGATGAAAGCTCATGCTCCATATGTATCCACGGCATTTGAAAAAAATGTTTCTTCTGCTGAACAAGGAGGAGGGCAGTTCTCCTCAGGAAGGGGTGGATGTTTCCAAATGCATCTCTTTTACCTGTCACCAAGTGGGTGCTCTGCATTGCTGAAGGCAGCAGGAATGCAGCAGTTCCCAGCTCAGGGTCACACCTCCCGTCTTCTAATCATCCCAATTCAAGTAAAGAGGGAAATATTCTAATCATACCACAGGCTCATTCCCTAAAGTGTTAGCACCCTTTTTGCCACAGAAACACGAGAGAATGGCTTTCTTCTCTGCTAGCAGGGACTTGGCACCTTTGAATGTCATAATTTGAGTGAGGCTTTGAAGATTAAGAACAGTGGGAGAGGAAGGCTTTAAAAAATAACAGCTAGAACAGATGTCCAAAAAAAAAAACCCCCGATCCCCAAACTTTCACTGAGTATTTTCTTTACACTTTTTGACTTTGCAGGCTACCCATTTTCCAGAGCAGAGGTATTCGTTCATTTATGCCCTTTTTTGCCAGAGCAGAAAAGAGAATCACGCAAAGCATGATCACTGCCCGTATTCATATTTGCAATTACTCTTACACTTCAGATGTGGGAAAATCCATTATTCATAATACTGTGTTTTAGTTGGTAGAGCACCAGGTTCACAGATGATTAGTGATAGTTGACGAAATGAACTTTTTCTGAAGTTCAGGGGTCTTGCGTTATATAAAATCAAATTTCTGAAATCAGTGCCTTTGATGTCTTCCCAGTACAAACATTTTACTCACAATTAAGTACTTGGGACAAAAGTCTGGGAGAAGGGGGAGACAGAAAGGGGAGGGCAGATGTGGTTAAAGGCAATCCTCAGCAGGACAACTTAAAAATATGACTATGATTTCTCAATAACTACTACTGACTTTCCGGTTTTCGTGAATTTGCCAAATGTGGTTCTTTGGGTCAGATCTTACTTATCTTGTTCACAGAAGTTTTCCTATCAGCTACCCCGCAGAATAAAGAAACCCAGATTTTGCTTGCTCTTTTTCTTTTGCTAATTCTCTTAGGATTAGTTCAAATAAACTGGTGGTCTATGTTGCTGGATCAGTCAACAGACTATGAAACTATACTAGTGCTCACATTAGCTAAATTTTTTAGGGGAAATACATGTGTTAATTTCCTTGGTTCTCAGAACAAAACAAAGCAAAACAAAACAAAATAAAACAACATCATCAACAACAATCAAACAAAAACAACAAGAAAAGAAGAAAAAGCTTTGCCTGCATTTAGAGTGGAAGCTCTGCTACCCACAGCTGAGGCTTATCCACATGCTGCATCTAGACCAGCCCTAAACAGATGCTGCAACTTTTGCTGCTACAATTTTGTTTGGAGTTTAATAGCTACTTTTCTCTCTTAGTTTAGTCTTTGGTCAAATTTTTCATTTTTAGTGCAAAATCCAAAGGTGGTCTATGTGAAGGCTAGCTCTGTATGTTGACAGTCCCAGAGCTGTAATAAATGGAGCTTTTGCACATCCCAGCAAAGATACAGCCTCACAATGTACCAAATATCTATCACTTGCATTTATACCTAAACCTATGTGCATACTGCATGTCTACCTGTATCTGTACTTTCAAAGCTCCTTTTGTACCTCTGTACTCTCTCTTTTGCACATAGCACCAGTCTCAGATAGTACAGGCTGTCCTGCTGAATCTGTTTGGGCAAAAAAAAGAATTTGTAAGGACATAATGTATAGCCTTCATTGCAAAGTAAACTAGGAGCGAGCATGATGGATGAGTTAAGAGTGCAAGACTGCAGAAAGATGTGAGTCTGATCGGGGGGGAGCTGGGCTGAGATTCCTGGTACACGGGTGTTATTTCTAGTGCTTCTGGTAGGAAGACTGAAGAGGTTGGCTAAGTGGCTTCCCACAGTGTTTTAAATCTTGCTTTGCCTGGAGTTTGAACAATCTCTCACTCTGTAAGCCTGAGGTAATGTCATGAACACCCAATTTTCAGTGTATGTCTTAGGTGACATGATGCTTTTTTTTTTACCTACATGCATTTTTTTTCCTTTATCACCATTCTCTTTCTAATGCACTGCATAGTGTTTTAAGCCCCTGCTGATTCAAAACCTTCTAATGTTTTTTCTAAATTTTGCTCTTGCCTGTGTGTTATAAAATTTCATTAGGAGGGACTTTTGCTCCTTACATAGATACAAAGCTGAACTGGTCAAGACATCAATTTATATTCAAGGATATTCATCACTACCTGAAATTAGATCAGACCAAGGACTTTGACCTTTACTTGAACATTCTGTCTTGCCCTTGCCTCCCTTGCCTCCTGAGAAGGTCTGCTGTAGACAAGTGCACATCTGGAAGAAGGCCTCTTTTTCTTGGGTGGTAGGAAGTTTCCTCCTAACATCACACAAAAGGCCACATGGATATTGTCAAAATCCCACAAAACTTGCCCTGCAGAAGAGATGAGTTCAGCTCCCAATCTTTTGCCTGGGGACCTGTTACTGAGCTTGGGGCAAAACAGTTTTCAGTCTGTAAACAAGAAGTTTGACCTGCTCATCTTAGCCAGCTTGTGTAAACAGATCAGTTCAGCGGAGAAGTGATGCAGGCTCCAGGAGGAAACAGGGCACTCTCTGCGCGTCTGGGGCAGATTGTGCCTTGCTGCTCCCCACTGAGCAAGTGACAGAGCCCTTAAGATGTCTCATCCTCAAGGTGAGCCTCTGCACGGTGGGAGGGGAGAAAGGGGAATTCCCTGAAGGTATCTCTGGATTCGTAGGCACTGACTGCCAAAAGGCAGGGCGCGGTAATAGCCTCAGGGTACTTGGCTTTCAGCATTCTCAGAGGGAAATGGTCACAGAAGATGGAAGAGGGGGAGTACCTGTTGCCAAATGGCTGTGATTACAGCGGTGGCAAACTTCCAGGGAAAGGCAGCCTCAGGTCTATCAGGATCCTTTGTAAATTGCTGTTAAGAAGTATTTTTCAGCAATCTCATTTTTATTAGCCGTTTGTGCCCATTATGGTTTTCTAGTTGCTAGTTTGTTATGGCTGTAACATAAATAAAGTTCTAAAAATGTCTCAATTGAGGAATTGCAGAGCTGGGCATGCCATTTAGACACAGATAAAAGCAGATGTAAAGGGTTTTCTTTGGTCTATTTTATATTTAATAGAACTGTCATATAAACCTAGACTACCATTTAAAATGCAGTTTCTAGGCTATAAAATAAACACCATTTCTAATATTGCTGTTGGCTTTCACCTATGTGATGCAGTTCATTAAAAGCTCTATAAGGCATTTATGTGGGGTTACCATATGATTTACAGTCTAGGAGGCACTCCAGGCAACAGATATGTTTCTCTCCCAGCTTAGGAAACAGTTCTTCAGAAATATTAATGATACCTGCAGGATCACCCAGCCATGTGTGATTTGCATGAGCTGCAGTGCAGGGCTGGTGGAGACTGACAGAGCTTCTGTGGCAGCAGCTCTGCTTGGTGCAATTGCTTCCTTCAGGAAGAGTCAGCCTGAGAAACAGTTTCACATTCATCTCTCTTTACTGTAGTTTCTAGGACAAGTGTTACCACAAAAATAAATGTACCTGGCTCGGGCTTCTATGCCTGGACTGCCTGTGCTGGGCTAGGGGATTAACTTGTTTGCTTGCCAGAGCTGGTATTAATGATCCCTGGAGGAGTCAACATCTCTTCTTTGGCCATAGGAAAGAGCATCTGGGTGAGATGGTTAAAATAAGGTGAAGCACCTGAACATGAATTCTGCATTACTGATCTAATATGAAGTTCCAAGTTCATGGACATTGCCTGACATGGCTTCCATTTTCATCCTGGGATTGAATCCATTTTTCGTAGACGATTACTTCTCCAAATGCCCAATGCTTTCCAGGAGGCACTCAGGCTTGGTGGGGAAGGGGTCTTTTGTGCTGATCAAGTGTGAACCATTTTCTAACAAGATTCTACTGCCTTGAAAAATCAGACTAAGTGTACTGAATATAGAGGCGGATTTTAGCAGCCAAAATTTTCTCAGAAATTCATTCTCACTAACTATGTCTGGTTGAAGGTAGGACTTGATGATCTTGGGAGTCTCCTCCAACATAAGTGATTCTATGTTTCTGTGATTCTATGACCCCTTCACAGAAGAAATGGTCTGGTACAGAGCAGCTGGTCCCTGCACCTTACCCAGTAACATCAGGATCTTGCCCAGCAGTGCTGCTCCATGACTGGTATGACCTGAGCAGCAGGCAGGATCCAGATTTGCAGGGTGGCACTCAGTCCCCTGGGCAATCACTGTCACAGGAAGACTGGACATGGATCTTGGGAGGGTAGCCAGAGATTCAATGCACAGAAAATTGTCTAGGAATGTGGGAGGGAGTCAGGGGTTGGCACAGTGCACAAGGACTATTTAGGAAAAGAAACTGGGAAAATATAGGAATGTCTGAGGGTTCTTGATTGGGCAGATGTACAGGATAAAACTGAATGGTGGATGCAAGCTGCGCAGGAGAAAGAAAAGCACCTGGAGGAAGGAGAGCAGCAGAGAAGAGGTGAAGACTTCAGCAGGTGGAGTAGAATCTAAGCTTGCTGTCCTAATGCCTTAGATCCCACCAGCAAAGCACTTGTCTTATCTTCTGCTAATTGTAGCCCACAAGGAAAATATAAACCAATAAGTTCTGTCTATCTCACTGCTAACACAAATAAGTAAGTATACTCCATAAAAGAAGTCTTCAAAAATCAGATACACATCACACTACATTATGGTATTTCAGAGGTCTTGAAATCTGACGTAGGAACACTTCTGCAACTGAAGTCCCCACGTCCTTCATAAAAGGACTTTTAAAACTGTGCCTCTATCAAGCAGTCATGGTCCAGGATACTCCAAGTAGGGTACCCTGTGCTTGTAACAGGTTGCTAAATACATGATAGTGTCTTAGCAAGACTTTCTGAGTAAATGAGACTGCTGGGCAAGTGCATGGGTGGGCACAGGTCCATACGTGTGTACATGTGCATCTCTCTATCTTTATGCAAGTCACCAACCCCATCACCTGGCAAGCAGTCCCTTGGTTTATTTGAGCTGTATTTGACTGAGGGACTGCACCCCTGAGATACCAGCTTTACACAGTTGCTGGAAGTGTATGGCTTCTGCCCTAGCCTCTGGCACAGAGATTTTTGAGGAGACACTGCAGGTCTAGCTTCAGGTGCACCGAAAAATTTCAGTCAGAGGGGACTCTACTGTGACAGAAAGGAGAAAAGAAAAAAATTGTAAGAAAAATTTGGACTCACTAATTTCACATTAGGCCCTGAAGGTGCATGGAAAGTTATGTTTCCACCCCTGGGGCCTCAGTTCCCTATCTGTCCATTAGATCCTGTCATTGAATATGAGTGTTGCAAGAGTAATTTAGTATTTGTGGGACAATATGCAATCAAGTCAATAAACTTTCAAGTTAGTTCACAAAGGAATTCACAGAGGGAAAATCATTATTATCTTTCCATAAGACTATTCATATGTGAAGATAAATAGTTTAAAAGCCTGTTCACTTAACCTTAGACACTTCACAGAAATCCATGTTGTTTTCAGCTCTCTTTAAAGTAGGTGACGATCTCAAGTGGCCAGACACCCTCTGGAGATGTGTTTCTCCTCTAATTACAGAGAGAGTCTATGGTGACCAGACGCCTCTCTGGAGTGCCTGAAGTGGGTGGGATCAGCTCAGAATGCAGCAGCAGCTCTCCAGGCTCTTCTTCAAACATCCCACAGATGGGAAAATCTGGGCAGTGGTGCTTGATGCCAAGTGAGAGGGAAACAAAATGCTTTCCAGAAATGATATCCATCTTGCCATAATTTTTAATCTTTTCACTTGGGAAGGACCTTCCAAAATCTCCTCGTTCCAAGTGATTTTTGTATTATACAGAAGTTTCTGAAAGCCTTCAGGTCAATTGCCCCAGGTATTATACAAACCGAGCTGTGACTTATATTCCATCACCTGTATATAATTTTATATTTATTTGGATTAAGTATCTTCATCAAAAATAGCCATGCAGCTATTTTTGGTCACATACAAGCACCATGAAGGTTCAGAAAACTTACCTGTAAAGATCAAAGAATCAGATTAATTTTATTTACAACTGTGTATGCCAGGACCTAAAGCATGTGCCATGGATTTGGCATATCCATAAGTCACATTGAAATTAATGCACAATTAAGAGCCCCACTTGAGATATAACATAGGTCTGCCTGGCAAACAGGAGAAATGGTACAGAGACCAGGAGTGCTCACAAAACTGGAGAGAGTTCTAATGACTTCCTTATGACCCATCTCCAAACTATGCTGAGTGGAGCTCTGGCATAGGGGAGAGTCTGGCCCATAGTGTGTAAATACATAACAATGAGCAAGTCAAAGCAAAGACAGAGATTAATTAAGTGATTCACACAGTGTGGCTGCAATTCTACATTGTCTCCAGGCTATGGAAGGGAACCCATTAGACTTTGGTTTAGGTTCTCAAAATAATTTTTAGTGCCAAAAAGGGTGAGTTTGTGTTTTGTTTTGTTTTGTTTTGTTTTTTTGTAAATGAAAGCCCATATTCTGGAACTGTCTTCTGAAAATAAGGAGGTATAGCACTTTCAACAAAAGCATTAATAAGTGACTGTCACTACATGTACAAATGTAGTTTTGGACTGAAAGCAAAGTATAAATAATTTTATATTAATACATCAATCCTTAATTTGATTCTTAAAATTTTAAAAACAGTCTGTACATTGAATTTTTTCTAAAACTTGCACAGAAGTCTACTTTCCAAATAGATCAGGAATATAAGTGCCAGCAGGACTAAAGGAAAATTTATAAAAGGGTAGGTTTTTAAGCAAATGCAAATCAAAATTGGCAGTTTGTTCTCATGGATTGTATGAATTGCATGTCATGTTCAAAAACTGAGTTCTTAGACTACTGAAGTGGGAGTATTAAAATATTGCTTGCCAGCAATGAACAAATTATGTCCAGACATCTTCTGTAATCCCACCAGCGTGTCCAAGGAGGGGTGACAATCAAGGAATGCACTTCAAAATCTTAGGAGGATGCTGTAAAAGACATCTGTGGACAGACACCAGACTGCTCAAGAGCAGATGCTTGGTGTCCCCCAGTGTGGAAAGAGGGAATACGTGTAAGAGTCAAGAAAGATGGGTGGTAGATTCCTCTGCATAGGGAAAAAGTTATTTTAAGTCTGTGTTATCTCAGTAAAAATCTACTGAAAGAATCTCATGTCTTTTGGTTCTGGCTGAAAGAACTTAAGGGGAATACAATCATGGAATCATAGAACAGTTTGGCTTGGAAGGGACCTTAAAGATCATCTAATTCCAATCCCTCTGCCATGACCTAGAAGGGATTCCACCTGCTAGATCAGGTTGCTCAGGGCCTCATCCAACCCAGTCTTGACGGAATGAGGCACCCACAACTACTCTGGACAACCTGCTCCAGTGTCTTACCACCTTCATCTCCGAGAATTTCTTCTGAGGTTAAGGAAAGCTCCCTGTGCAATTTTTCATCCACTAGAACTCCAAATTCCTCAGTGGTTTCTTTTCCCATTCTGTGCTCGCATCTGGGATAGCCCTGACCTAAGTGCTGCACCTTGCACTTGGATTTGCTGAACTTCATGAGACACTCATGGGCCCACTTCTCAAGCTTGTCCAGGTCCCTCTGGATGCCATCCCATTCTTCTGCTAAGTCAGCTGCACTGCTCAGCTTTGTGTCATCTGCAAACTTGCTGAGGGTGCACTCAGTCTCACCGTCTGTGTCATAGATATTAAACATATTAAAAAGCATCAGTTCCTATGCAGATCTCTGAGCAGCACTGCTTCTCACCAGCCCCCATCTGGAAACAGAGCCATTGACCACAACTAACTGGCTGCATCCATCTAGACAATTTCTTAGATGCTGAATCCTTCAGATCCTTGAGTTCATCCTTCAGATCCATGTCTCTCCAATTTGGATATAGTTGTTGACTGTTATTTTGTCAAAAGGCCCTATGGAAGACCAGGTAAATAACATCACTTGATCTTCCCTTACCAAGTGACTCCCTTGCAGTCACTCCATGGGCATTATTTATCACCAGTTAAGCCACGATGCTCTATAGATTATCTAGAAATTTCACCTATAGCTCTGGGGCTTTGTCAGGCTCTGGGTACTGGAATGTGCCACTGTAGGGGCAGGGATCTGCACTCCATCCCCTCACTGAGGAGTTCACTCAGGTGACCCTCTGGGTTGGCACCCCACATCTTCTTTGTGTAGGTGGCATGCAGATGGAAGACAGGACTGAAACAAACTGTCAGGTGCACGAACTCATTCCTTGGGATTAGGAATGACTCAATAACATACAAACAGAACCACAGAAAGCAAAAATGTGCATCATCCACTAGACCAGATCCCAAATAACTGAGACCCCTAAAATGCCAGGAAGGTACTGGGTTTTGCTGCCTGGTAGCTGGACAAGGAATTAACTCAATAAGAAAAAGCTGTGAAGGTCAGCCGAGATATAGAACCGGCTTCTAAATATTCTCAGACTACAGAAAGGGCTGTCTCCTTCTAGAGGGAACACATGCAAACTGTTCTGTCCAGGGAATTCTGCAGACAGTCTGGACAAAAAGAAGAAAACACAGGCACCAGCTGGCATTAGGGCTCTGATGGCTGGACTGATAAAGTCAGGGTAAAAGGGAATTGTCTTCTGGCTTAGCATGCTTACAAGCTCACCAGCACGTTTTTTTGTGTCTTTACAATCTCCATTCCCAGGCTGGATGGAAGGCAGAGACTATATTTTCACGTTATTGTTTTGGGGTTTTGTTGAGGAAGACTAAGGGAAATTAGGAAAAAAACCTAAAAAGAACCCCCCCTGTAAACTGAGGAATGGAGATGACTGAAAGGCTGGGCTGGGACAAAATGTCTTCTTACCAGAAATAATGAAAAAAATGAAGCACTAATCTGACTTGTCTGTATGGATGGATTTCCAGCATAAGGGAGCAGTGAAATAGCACATTTCCCCAAGGAGAGCTCCTGAGCAGGGAAGCATAATTCTTGCCTGAGAGTTTAGTCTCGGCATGGCTCTTTGCTGTGAAATTACTGCACTGCTGAAAATACACATGCAGACACACACAGGCATACTGACACTGGAAGGAAAGCTGTGCTGGCATTTATAAGATTGTAAGGTCAAAGTTAATTTTGTCAGATTTACTAATTGTTTTCAAACTGTGTCTTTTGTTTAAGGTTATTTAAAAGTAAACTTTGACATACTGTGATTTGATTTTAAATACCTTTTGGTATCAGTCATTCTGAATTATAAATAGCTTCATCCTTCTTTCTTCTTATCGCACTTTGACATATGCAAGATAATAAGAGGGATTTTAGAAATATTGATGCAAACCAGCCACCTTTGAATCATGTCAAGTCAATAGTCCCTAAGCATTAATGTTCAGATCATAGAGGGAATGTGTAGAAAGGGGTTGGAGAAGGGAGAGAAACTTCTATGGATTTTGAGCCCAAAATGATTAATTATTCACTCCATTTAAAATTGTTAAAGACATTTTTTTGTAAGCATGCATCCTTTTCCCATCTGCATAGAGAGTATGGCAGCATGACCACAAGTGAGCACAGTTAAATGAAGATAGACATGCCTTAGTGCGTGCTGTAAGTGGATTGCTGTCATCACTAAGACTAAACTAGGGGGACTAGGGGGAAGATGAGATTTCATACTAGCATTTTTCTACACTTGTTGTCCCTTAGGTATTTCTGAGTTTTGCTTTGTTCCTTGAGGTAATAATGTTGTCATTCTCTAAATAAAGATTTGCTAGGTTTGCTTTTCTGCGAGAAATCTTCCAAGAGCTGGATGAGGGCTATCCTGTCCTTAGAAATAATATGCCAGATTAACAGAAAAACAGCAGCACAAGAGGCAAGGGAAATCCAGACTCCCATTTGGAGTTTTCCATTGTGTTTTCTCTGAAATATCTTGGTCCCAATCCTTCAATCACTATCACGCAACCAAATTTTTTTATACATGACCATGGCCAATCATTTCAGTGGGAATACTCCCATCAGTAAAATAATTAATATAACTTAAGTCTTGGAAGGACTGAATCCTGTGTAAAATGGAGGTATTTCCCACAAATTCTGTCTTCTGAATGCTTCCAAGTCATGATCAGTCATTCTATTGCCATGTCAAGATTTTCCTTGGTGAACCAATGGAACTAGGAGACCATAAGTTTGTTCTTGTCTATTGAAAAATTATGTGATGTTTCTGAAGAAATGTAGTCTTCAAGACTTGTAAAATAACTCTCCTATCACAGTTCAGCACTCTGTTTCAGATGGAGCCCATAATTATGGGCATCATGCTTCAAAAAGACTACAAATCAAATAAAGAGAGAATCCAGAGATGAGCAAATCAAATAATCAGGAACCTAAAAGACATTACTGTGGATGCAAAGGGTGTGGCATTAAAGGAATTTGCTTAATCTAGAGAAAACAGAGGGAAACATGACAACAGTCCATAAGCATGCAAGGGGATGTCATCAAGAGGAATGACTTAACCTGATTTCCATGCAGACATAGCAAAAACAGGTGAGGCTCACTTGCAGAATGGAAGATTGATACCCCCTCAGTATTTTTGTAATTTTTTCATTTTAGAAAGAGGATAGTGGTCAGCTTTTTTTGCCTGGAGAAGAAAGATGGAGATAGAGGAATCTTCTTCACAGAAGACCTTCAAACAAACATCGCCAGCTATGAATAGTCAATCCCAGGTACTGCAAGGGGATGGTTAGAAGACCTCAGAAGGTCCCATCCATCCCTATCTTCTGTTAAAATGATCAACAAAATTCACAGCTACATACTAAAGGCAGGAGTCTTATTACTGGGAGTAGAGGAAAGGAAGAAAGCATCAAAATATTGCTTCAGACCTCAAATGGAGCTTGTAAAATGTCAGTAATATTCTGTTTTGATCAGGGAAAGACAAAGACATGACTTGAAAACAATAAGCACAAAACTCTAATTTGACCTTCTGGGAAAATATATTCTTCTTATTCCAGCACTCCTTGATCATTTTTCCTCCTGGCCTTTGGATTTTTATCTCAAGGTGGAAAACGCAAATGACACCCCCAGGATGTCAGCTTCATACTTCAAAGACTTTTGCCAAAGCTTTTACAAGCTATTATTTGTAACATTGATGATTATAATGATAAAACTTTTAGTCTTTGCTATGTCCAAAACACAAGTAGAAGACCTGAGAACAAGCAATACCCACTGTACTCACTAAGATACAATAATTCAGCAGGAATAAAACCTTGCAAATTTCTTTCCAAAAATGAGTGGAAATGGGATCTAATGACATTCAAGTAACCTACTCAGGTTGTTAAGGTTGAGCAGAAGATACTTTTGATGAAAACTGCAAGTTGAGTGTACATTTAAAAATACAGGAATAAAAATCTATTTTTTCATTGTTATTGCATGAATCGGCATCTGCATAATGCTTAGGGAAGAAGAAGGCTGCAAAAAACTAGGGAGAGAAACTAATGCAAAAAGACTATAAAGAAATGGAGCTGCCTTGCTCCTAAAAAAAAAAAAGGGGGAAAAAAAAGTTCAGCATGGATCCATATGGTGTGAGATTTCTCTTCTGTGACATTTTTATTAAGGTTATGTATATGACCGTTCATCTTCATTCTGCTGGTGCTAATTGCTGTCTATTGGGCCCTTCGCTACTGTGTACAGAGAACACATGCTTCCCCTCGACACTGCCGTCCCTGCGAGCACACTGCTGCTCTGCTGTCCTCAGACAGGAACCTGCTGCTGCTGCCTGACCACAACAGCTGGGAATATTCTGCTTTTAAAAGCTTATCTTGTTGATACTTGAGTTGAGCTATTACACAGTGGAACAAGCAAACAGAATGAATGGACCCTCTGCGGGCAACTTATGGTAACAAAAAAAGCTTCCATGTGCTTTTGAATGTGTCTCTTGTCTCAGAATTGACAGTGATGTTTAGCATACATGTTTCCTGCAACAAAATCATGATGGTACAGAGCCAGGACAGGCTAAAAAGAAACATCCACAGAAGACATGTTCAGCACTTAAGCTTCTTTGCAACTCCAAGCAACATCTAGAGATCAATCCTGCAAAGGTTTACCCATGCAGACGGTCCCACTGAAATGCAAGGGACTGTTTTGTTCTCTAGAATGGCTAATTTGATTAAGAGTTACTTTGAGCACAAAATCAGTGGGTAAAGCACATTTCCTCAGTCTTCTATGGGGCTTTTAAGTAATCAGTCTGAGAATCAGGTTATTTATTTATTAGCATTAGGTCCATACACACACATATATATTGCATGTACAAGCAGATCAGAGCACAGAAACACAAATATTCCCATGTTATGGACAGACCACCCAGGGAAATACAGAAATCTATTAATTTTGCTTATCACTTAGACTCCAATTTAACAAAACATCTAATAGTGTCATGAATTTTTCTGTCATGAAGGAAGTGTTGCAATCATCTAATCTGACTTCCTACATAATCTAGACTAATGTATGATTTCCCCAAGCAATTCTGACTTGCACATCCATACATTTTAGTTGAAACTGTAAAAGCAGTGGCAATAAAAATAATTATCAGACTTAGATTCATGAATTAGTGATTCTTAAACTGTTACCTTAACACATTGCCTTTTGTGAATGGTGCTGCACTTAGCCATGCCCTGAAGTGCACACCAGTCTGCCAACAGACTCCACATGACCTCTGGGCAGGAAAATCTCTCTTCTGAAGTCTTAATGGAGGTGTTGTCTGAGCAAGCACAGGCCCTGAGTGACATGTGCATTATTCTGTGCATGGATGAACATCTGAAAGTTTGGCCCTGAGACCACACTGGGCAATCTGTGAGAGTTGAACTTGACACCTAACAGCCAGAGCAGTGGTAACTTTGGTCTCACAGTGATGGTGATTCTTGCTATCTGACCACTGGTTTAACCCATTAACATCAGTTAAGTGGCCAGTCGTAATTGACACGGGTGATCTGTGGGTGCATGGCCTTTTCCTGCTTTCTTGGCGGCAATTTTGACTAAAGGAAAAGCTATTCTCTTCCCCTTCCCTACCACTTTTGCCTTGTGCAACTTTCTCATTTGTGCTTATGCAAATGTTTATATGAAAAAACTGGATGTAGCTTAGAAGTAAATGCACATATTTCCCTATGCTATTAATAAGGTGAGAGATTTCCTTCTAAAGACATAGACAGATTTTTTTTAAAAGATAATTTAGAGTTAATGCCAATGAATTTCTGTTTTCTGATTTTATCACTCTAATGAAAAATTGAAAATTATATCCATCTAAAAATAATTTGAATGCATGTATCCACTACTTTCTGTTCCTGGTACTATTTCATCACTTTCTAATTATTATATTTAGTTCACGTTTTAAATGAAACTCCAAAGAAAGTGCTGAGAAAACTTGAAAATGGAACATCCCAAAGTCCTTCTATTTATTTTCTTAGCTAAAAATAAAAAATCAGTCTAATTCAATGAAAAATTATCAATTTGTTTTTTACACCTCTTCTGAAAATAACACCTTTCAAAAATTTATATTATTATTATAACTGCTATTTTCTAAATCTCATTAATGGTAAGTAGCACCTCAAGAGGCTAGTCAGCAGTAACAAACAAATATATTTTTGAATACGTACACACATAAAAATACATAAAGATAAATTTTCAAAGGATACCAGTGTTATTAACAACTCCAGAAATTATTACCAAAACAAAATCAAAGAAACAAACCTGAAACCAAATTCTCTCCCTCCCACTAAAAAAACCCCAAACAACTAGAAAAATAACAAACTATCCATTTTAACTGCCTGCCTGTAGTCAATAGCCTGCCTTATCCCTTTCTGCACACAGCTCTGTGGTCCTGGCCAAATTCTTGTGGCACATTTTGATTTTGGGGCTGTGATGTGCCCAGGTGGGTCTAGATGCATCATCCCACACTTTGTTTATAAAACTAGTGATTTTTGTGTACTATCTAACTTCATGTCTGCCCAAGATTTGGCTGCATTTTAGATGATATGGGAAAGTAGTTTTTGTGTTCACATTTTTATTTAGTTGGACAAAATTATTTGCAGTACATCTAGGAAAATGTCAGGCAAACTTTTAAATTTTGTGGCTACAAATGCACCTAAAAGTTACTCTTGAGTAATATTTTGCTGTCCTTTCTTTCATCTTCTCTTTTTCTTTCTTCTCCCTATCATAATCCTGTCTTTGTTCTTGTTTAAACACTTCTTGTCCCACAAGCTTCAGACATGACAAGTCAAATTACTACCTCTCTTTGTTCCTATGTGCAAGAAAACAAGAATGTTGTCCTTACTTGGGGAAGGGAGGAAGAGACAACACATTCATAAAAGTGCCTTGCCAGCTTTGAAATATCTTGCAGAATTCTGTTAATGTTTCTCTGCCATGCATGAGGCTTGCATCAAGTGCCTTTTTCAACAGCATCACTGTAGACAACCATTTATCAGGTGTATATTGTATGGCAGTGTGGTGTTTGGAAATTCCATTTGCCATATGTTATTCATGATCCTTGCTCACAGCCTTCATTTGTCAGGGGATTTAGAACTCAGCTGTGTTTAGTTTTTGGGGCTTGAGAACAAGTTGACCCACAAGCAGACACCTAATGATATAATTTGTTCAGTGCAAAAGGTTTGACTGCCCTCTATCAACCTTTATGCAGACAACTCCTTTGAATACAGTAATGGATGACAATATCAAAAGCATAAATCTCGGCAAACTTCAAGGTTTCCTGGAAAACATGACTCTTAAACTTTAGGCACATAGACATTTGGCACGATGTCAGAAACTTTCTGGACTATTCATTTATCCAACTCTGGCCAAAAATAACCAAAGACTCTATGTGTCTGTTGATTTGTTTTGAAATCCATTCAAAACGGCAAAGAAGTTAAAAAGTAAGAGACCAGCAATTGAGAAACAAGACTTCTGAAGTATGAAAGATCCTTTTCTCTATCTTACAACATGTGGTGCTAACAAGCCAGGTCATGTCCCTCTTACAAAATGCTTTCTGTGAACTTAGTGTGGTTAAATTAGCGAGTAGAAATGACATAGTTCAGGTTCCTTATGGGTTTAGAAGGTAGTAAATAGAGGCCTTGCCAGAGGACCTGCTTCAGAGGAGTAGAAAATGCTGATGACTGTGGGCTCATGCCTGTGGGCATGAGAGAGCAGCCAGGGTAATGGTCTTCTTCAGCCTGATAGGCTTCCAGAGTCACAGTTTCCCTTTTTGTAAAATCTGTCCCGTTCTTAACTTTATGTCTCCTCTGTGACATTCCCTGGCCTGTTCTTCTTACTCTTCTACATCTGCCCCTTCTACTTTCCCCTGTTCTACCCCTACCAAAGGGAGGCAGAAAATCTCATCTTCCTCTTCTCTACTCAGCCCCCCTTTGTCTTCTCCCTTGGCATGCATCCTCCTTTCCTAAGCAGAGTGGGTTGTCAGGGAGCACCACAATGCTACACTTTCTCCTTCTGCTTTGTCTTGTTTCTCATGCCTCTTGCTGCCCTGCCTGGGAGGACCTGCTGCTGTGCCAATGAACGTCCTCAAATCCAGAATGGAAATGTGCCCTTGATAGAACATGATGTCACTGTTGGGACTTCAACACTTCCATTAGGTTTCAGTTTAATCTATAAGGAAATGGGAGAAAATAAGTGTTGTTGTTGTTGTTGATGTTATTATTATTATTATTATTATTATTATTATTATTATTATTATTATTATTATTATTATTATTACTATTATCAACACAGTCTCTTTAAGCAACTTTAGTAGCACCAGAGACATATGAAGTTGGCTGCACTGTTCCTCGCCTTTCCTGCTATATATCCAGCATCACTTTTAACAGCTTGAGGTTTTCTTCATTAAATCCTTTTGCACTCTCGCTCATGCCAGAGTGCTTACATATCCCAACAGGAGTGATCAGAAAAGAAGGGCGATTAATATCATTTATGAAAAACCTATTTGCTTTGTTACTGCTTCATGCTATTCCTCTTGTTATTGTGCAGACAAAGAGTTACAGTATTTTGCATTTTGATTTTTATCTATGCAGTGTCTACTGAAGAAAAAAAAATTCTTATTACTGTATTTCTGTTTGGGGCCCTTGGCTGCACTGTATAATACCTGTAATAGTGCCAATAGGAGTAATAATGCAACAAAAAATAGAGAAGTTTTCCAAAAAACACAGCACACAGAAGGCACATGGGCTTGTAAGGGGTGTGTGATAAACGGGTTGGCAAAAGGAATCAGACCTTCTGATACCATCTTCTACAGGTGCAGATCTGAAGGTGCTATGAGGTTTCTCTCTGAAAGCCAAGCTGCCTATGAAAGAGGAAGGAATCAAAACTACACTCTGCTCTTGGAAAGAAAATATTCTGTAGGCTTCAAACATTGGAGTATGGCTTTTAGGTACCTTAAGGGAAATCACACTTTTTTTAGGGTGATGGTTCTATGTACATGAAATGAAGGTGGCCTAGGAAGGACAGCTGGCTGTGAAGAATAGGAAGTGGAAAATATGTAAAGACAGAAGAAGAATGGAAGGAAGATATGGAGAGAAAAGGGAAAGAAGGCAGCAAGTTTTTAAGACAGGGCAGTAAATCCTGGCCAGTATATGGCTTGGAGACTTCTCTGTCTGCCTTTGAAATATACCTTCAGTGCTGCTGAAGATAATCTTCTTTTCTTCAGCTATAGGAGCTCCTTTTCTAACAACCAAATGAAAACCACTTATTACTACTTCCAGCAAAAGATGAATAAAAATGAACAAGAAAGATTACTTCAATATTCATATAATGGCAATACACATGTATGAGAGATGTCTACTCTTACTTTTCTTCAACAAGTGCTTACTGCAGCTATCCAGCTGTGTTAACAATACATGAACACAGCCAGGCTTATGAAGGAGTGTGACATCTTCACTAAAGAAATAGTCTTATGAGGAGGCCAGAAGCAAAAGCATCCTGCTGCCAAACAAGAATATCTGTCTTGCTGAGTGGTCCTATCAGGTAATTTGCTTCTTTACCAAAAAGTCAGATTTTGAGGTGGAAAGATAATGAAAAGCATCATTACTGCATTCTGGTGTTTGCAAGTGGGAGATGTAGAGTTCCAGAATTTGGCTGATCTGAAACTGCTGAACATGTGCGTAGTTTGGCTCTGCTCAGAGCACAAGTTATCCCATCTTCTTCTGTGAATTATTTGGCAGGCCTTCTTCCCCCTGTCCCCGCAAAACTGATAATTTTCAATAGTAAATCTCAGCTCTGAAAACTCCATCCTAATTATGCATCCAAGCTTGATATAAATCAATTCATTTCTTCCAGTGGACCTCGGCTGGTTTCTGCCAGCTCAGCATCCGGCTTCGAGTATTTCCTCATCCTCATTGTTCCTCCTGGTTTAACCAGTCCTTGCTCCCCTCTCTAATGAGGCAGGGTGGTAAATTGTAGCAGACATGCCCTAATTTCCTTATCACAAATGAAACTCCTTTTCCTTCCAGATTCCCTGTACAGTTTGGCAAGACCTCCCTGCCCTTATTCATCTCTGTCTCATCCTGAAAGCACTACTAAGGACAGTATTGCCGGGCACCTTTTATATTTATGGGGAAAGCCTGTCCCAGAAAACAGATAACTCCGTGGTAGTTGGTTTTGGGTAAAACATTTCTTCCCTTGGCTAATCCATGTCAGGGCAAGCAGGAGGTGCACTGAGACGATCCACTGCAGAGCAGTAAGTGCGAGCCCAAACCCCTACAGAAGTCTCTGGTCCCCTCCAGAGAAAAGAGGAAAACTCTCTAAAACCACCCCCCTATTTATCCTTGTAAAAGTGAATGGGAAAACTTTAAAGTGAATCAAGATGAGATTTGAAGGCTCTTGCAGTGTCTGGTTCATGAAAGACATTAGAAGTCCACATTCATACAAGGCTTCAAACACGAAAGCTGGTAGAGCGACAGCTGGTGGCAAAAGAGATTTTATGGATTTTTTTTATCATGGTCACAGCAGATCCTAGCACTGACAGTGCTTTCTTTGAGGCTTCACTACTGTCTTCAAAGGAAAATTATGACAGCTGCTACCTGCAACTAATAAGAATTCAAAAGTGAAAAGAGAATCTTCTCCTGAAACAACCTTCGGAGAACCCCAAAGTGAGAAGTGTGAACACAGTGCAAGTGGTGGGATGAGAAGAACAGTCCTACTGAACATTTCTGCTGTGGACTTAGTCTGCCTAATAGACCTAAAAAATACTTGTCTTGGGGCCTACTGGCAATTATAAACAAATATTTACTCAGTCTTGACAAGTTCATTAACTCTTCATGAGCATATCCTTATGCAGAGTACAGCCAAATCTTCAGAAGCTGTTGACTGATTTTTAACATATATTTATATGTCAGGAAAGTGCAAACTTTTAATTTCATTCAGCTTTTACTTAACTGATTTGGCATCTACAGACTATGGTCTGTGAATTGGCACAGGAGCACTGCAATCAATGGACTAAGAAGTTCTCAGTAATGCAGGCTTTGGCTCTTCACCTTTTGGCTGACAGTTACAACTTTCAACTCAAATACTTCAGATTGCAAAGATTGTTCCTTTGGCTAAGCATTGTAAGTTATGGCAAAAATAAAGAAAAAATACAGAAAATGTGCCATTATAATCTATAGAAAATCAAAGGAAAATATTTTAAAGGCGTCATAACCATGCAATTTTATCACATATTTTGGGTGAGAGTGCCTAGGAAGAGACTGTTACATTGGTCTCCAATAAAGAAGTCCTGCAAAGAAAAGATTTCATAAACTAGGGCCTATCTTAATGAGTGAAGAAGTGTGCATCAAGAAGCTTTGCTGTGAGAATAACTCAGCACCTCACCCTGTGTAAGGATTCTCTAACAGAAGAATATTTATTTTTCTGTGTAATTACCTACACACAAATTCAGTTGGGTGCTATTTTTGGGTGCTGTGGAGGGCTGAGTGTATTATGCAAGTACTCTGTACTGAGTCTGCTGCCTTAACAAGAATCTTTAAGTTCAGTCTTTCTCCAGATTCATGAAAAATCAAATAACTCTTTCCATCAGAGGTTTGGCACAGGAAGGAGGCATGGCAAGGCAAATCCTCAGGGCAGTGGCACACAGTTGTTTACAGCCATTTTCCCTAAAGGAACGAACTATGGGCAACTTACATTTCACATCCTTCCAAGGACACTTTGAAGGATATTCCATGGGGTTGACTGATGTTTTCTCTGTGTCTCTTTTGACACAGAGATCTGAGCAAGATTTTTTATTATTATTATTATTATTATTATTCATATTGTTTGAATTGGCTAATTCTGTTAGAAACAGCTAGGATCAAACATATATTTTTTTTCTAGAAGATGCTCTATGTCCTGCTGTCTCTGAAGCGAAGCAAGTAATAGGATATGCACAGAGGCAGCCAAAGTTTTTGGAGCAATGGCTTTAGTCATTTTAGAAATGATTTTAAGCTCCCTCATGAAGAAAACTTTCCGTGGGACATACAACAAACAACAGAGCTTTTCTGCCACAGCTCCTGTTTCTCTCTCTATGTCCAGCTGGTGCACCCTGCTCCTCCTTCCCTCACATTTTAGAGGTCAGCAAAAGAACTTTAGAGCCCAACTGAGTATGATGGAGGCAGTATTGCCATGCAATTAATTGGGTACGTGTCACATCTCAGGGTATCAGTGGCAGTTTAGAAGGAATTTTTGGGGCTGGTGACTAAAATTTATTTGCCCTCTTAATAAATCTGAGGCTGCACTATACCTACATGCATAGGCATTATGATCAAAAGCCCTCTGAAAGATTCCTAAGGCATTTACAGCATCTAGCTAAACCCATAATAGGAGTTCTGTGTGGAAATGGGGAGGATGTGTGGGTGATGTGACAAATGGCTCTGATTCTTGAAAAGGACAACTCCTCCACACAGGGAGAGGAAATGTAATCAGAACAAAAGTAAGTCACCATGTACATTTAATTTTTGGGCAAGGTGGATTTTTTTTCCTCATGGCATTCCATGAGCCTCTGACTGCCCCTTGTATTTTCCCAATCATCCCACAAGAAAGGCAGCCACCCTGCCTGTGAGCACCAAGGGCTCTGCCTCCTCAAGCCAGACTGAAGGGGAGAGAGAGGGGAAGACGACATGCTGATACAGGGGAAGCAAAGGAAAACAGAGGGAGAGAGATGTGAAACCTGATCCATCTAATAACATCAAGACAGATAGTGATTTTCCACTCTATCTAGTAGGTCAAATGATCTTATAATGCAGTGTTAGAAAGAAGATGGAAATATTTTCATTTTCTCTCAGAGTCAATATTTCCCTAGCTGGAAATTAATCACTGTAAAAGAAGTTTAAGGGGAGTCTGTCAAGGTTTATTTAGGCTTCAAAATAACTTTTTAAAACGCTGGCTTTTGTTGTTGTTGCAGGTTTAGAGGTCAGAGTTTCCCTCCACAGCATTCTTCTCTTGACAAATGATCTTTTCAGCAGTCAGCCAGGTATTT
The DNA here is from genome assembly GCF_035770615.1 of Melospiza melodia melodia. Classification (NCBI taxonomy): domain Eukaryota; kingdom Metazoa; phylum Chordata; class Aves; order Passeriformes; family Passerellidae; genus Melospiza; species Melospiza melodia. The sequence continues at coordinate 33,495,741 of NC_086196.1, forward strand.
TTTTATTTTAAAGTGACTTCTTGTGTGTTCTGCCATAAGGAAAACTGTGCAGATACAGTGAAAAAGGTAGAACAACCACAGTCAGCTCTATCAGTGTCTCATGAATCAAACAAGATGTCTTACCCTTTTTTTTCTGATTTTCTTTTTTTTTTTTAATATAATTGCAGTGAAGCCTCACTTACCTGTCATCTGATTCTGAGGCAATTAGATTTTGAATTTAGGTAATGCTTTATGAAGTGACTATTGCTAAGTTATGGAAACTTTCAGTAAAATGCCTGGATTAATGGCAGCTGGCCATTACTTGTGGATGTTCAAGTTCTCTTTAAACTAGCTGTAAATTGCAAGATGAGCCAGAAAGACTTTATCTGAAGAAAGGGTGAGAATAACTTTTCTGTCTACAAAATAGTACTAATCTGTCTTTTCACTTGACTCTCTGTCCCTTTGGGAAATTCAAGATGAAAAGATACCAAAACAGTGATTCTCTGCCCATCAGTGATGTCTAAACTGGGTTACTCAGGCAAAGTTTGGGCTCTGTGATAGGGCTGCTTTCAGAAGCAGCCTGGATCTGAGAATGAAGGGACTGCTTCAAGGAAGCAGCAAATATCACAGCTTTCCTTTTGTCACTTCATTTGTGAAGCTGAATCAGATTCTGTCCCATACACCAGAAATAACACACAAAAATCTGAACAATTCACCAGGAGGTCTGTTGAGACCCACAGCGGGAGCAAAGCTGGCTGCACCTCCCTCTGACTTAACCACACTGGAAGGCAGGAGACTCACTGAGGGCCTGTGACTCCAAAATGTTATTTCTTCTTATCATACATCAGAACACATCTGTAGATGCTTTCTGGCAAAGATGCCAGATGTTTTGATTCCCTTTATCATCATGCATTGATTATTTCTTGTTTGTTCAAGGCTTGTTTATGGTTTTACATTTTGTTTCTTCAGTGACAACTTTAATTATTCAGTGATAGGTACTTGTTATCTTGCTAGACACATTTAATGCTCTGCTATTATACTCCAGGGGAGCTTTGCAAGTTAGTAATAATAAAAATATTAATGAGCAAATAATGTTTTAACTCTATTTACTCTTGCTGCAATTTTTTCGGCACTCCTTATTTAAGGAATAGCTTCCCTTAAGAATTTACCTAAGAACTCCAGATTTTGGATAGTATAGATTTGGTTCACTGTAAACAGAATGGTCTCTCTTTGTCCTTTATGCACGGGAAGATAGCAGATCTTTCCCTGGGAGGTAACTCAAGCAAATCACTATGACATCCCTTATCTGGAGGCTCAGAACCAAGCCGGGACACAAAGCGCCTCCCAGACTGCCAGGGCCTCTCTTGACCACAGCACAACTTCAGACAGGTTGGTATAAAATCTGTTTGCTGCAACCGGCAGACACTGCTTTACACTGAGGGATTAAAGTCTAACCTGCCAAAAACCAGCTACGCAAAAGACGATTGTATGTGCTTCTGTGTGTGTGTGTGTCTTGCTTGGTAAATAGTTGACCACCAGTGGATTACTGCCACCAGGAAAGGAGGGCTCTCGGTCTGGTAGGCCTCAGCAGAGCGGTGCTCCTGGCTGCTGAACACACTCAGCGGGTGGAGCTCTGGGCGAGCTGTTTGCCACAAATCCCTGTTAACTCTGCAAGGAATTGTGTTTGTGCCTCTCTGCAGCTGGGTGTGGGCAGGGAAGAGTGAAACGGGGAGCAGGGGAAGGGTTGAAATGGAGGACCAGACTGAGTTCTCTGGAAACTAGGGATCACAAGCCATGAATCATCCAGTAAATACAGAGCCAAACGTTTGGATGAACAGAGCCCTTAACAATTAATTAATTGTTGACTTTAACTGCCTGTTCTGCAGATGTGCTATCATTTTTACAGAGCAGTCCCTCACCAATCTCTTTAAGCTGTTTACAAAGTAATTGGTAGATGCAAAAAAGAAAAAAATAGTTCTTGTATGAAAGTTGCTTTCACAAATGCACGGATGCGTAGGCGTGCACACAATGAAAATAGGAGAAAGGTTGCAGTCTGCATGATGTTTGATTTTATGAGAGTTTATGAATGTCCCTTGGAAAAGACTTTATGTCTTATGCTCCCATGCTTCCTGGATTTTGATGTTTCCCATAAAAAAGCAGAATATCCCTTCATTTACAAAATGAATTGGATTTAACTCCATAATTTGTAAATATTTATACATATTTCCAAAGAATACATGGGCTAAACTGCATTTTTTCCTGATTACTTATATGCCTCAATATATCATCTTAGCTCCCACATCTTGTACTTGCAAAAATGAACTTTCAGATGAAAAGTCTGTACAAGATTACAACAAATTGGCAGACTGTCGCAAGAGGAATAATCTAAGTGGCATGAAATTCAGACCTGAGCAAATGCAATAAATATGATCTGATCTTCCCTTAGAGTTTTTCAGGTTTGTTGGTGCAGAAGAAGTTTCTGATATTAGACCCAAGCCCTACAATCATTTGCTCACGTGCTAAACATTTTACACTATTTTCAGAGACTAAGTTGTCCCACTGCACTCAGCAGAATTAATTTTATGCAAAGTTCTTCAAGGTTAAAGCTCAGTGGTTTGAAGCTTTTGCGCAAGATGGACTACAGAACATTTTTAGAATGTATTTCTTCCATTTATATTTCTTTTGCTGCTACAGCACTGAGCCGTAACTGGTTTTTTTAAACTTGTAACACGCTTATGCAAATGAAAAATGTTACAAAGAATAGCAAGAGAAAGTTGAACCACCCAAAGCTCTTTGAAGGGAAGCTGAAGCAGGTGTTCAGAATCAAAGATGTCACGTATGCTCAATCCAGGATTTGCACATAAACTCTGTTACTCGAGAGGATGTCGGCTTACACCACTGGATAGCCTCACTGTAAGATCTTAACACACTTAATTCCTTTTTCACTGAGACACTCTGCAAATCCTTCTGAATGGGATAGGACATGGTAATTAAAGCATGTACTGAAGAGCAAAATCCTTTCACTTTGTCTTTTTACTATGACCCTTCTTTTACTCCAGGTTTTTCTGTTTCTTTGAATTCACGTGTTTTCCCCCCACTCCTAACCATATAAAGGGTATCAATGTACATGTGCATTTCTGCCAGATTACCAAGACGTGTAGAAATTTCAGTGCTGATTATTCATCTTGAGAGGCATTCATCAGCCTGACTTAGCAGAGGCATGACTTAAAGAGAGTGCTCTCAACATTTGGAAAGTCAGATCCTATTTGCTGGTCAGTTTGGAGGCATTTAAAAATAGATTAGAAACCTATACTTCTAATCCCTTCAGAGAGCACCCATCACTATCTCCTTCTTTGTCCCCCTGGGCACACGTGTCCCGAGCAGGAGACATCTCATGACTCACCAAACTTGCTGCTGGAGCTCTGGACTGCAGAAAAGTTCACTGATGTTTATAGGATGTTTGTGGTGACCCCCGGGATACACTCTCATAATGAATTTCAGACTGTCTACCCAAGTTTTTCTACTATCTATCCAATCTCCCCGAATTCTTAACCTCACACTTCCTCCTTCTGCACGTCCTTCTGGGAGACACTGGATACTTGGGATGAAACATTTTAAAGCCAGTGCTTGCAACCTTGTCAGTACATCCAACACAAGACCCGACTTTGTTGTTTATTTTAGTGCAAATCTCCTCCCCCTTCACTTGCTCACAGGAAAGGGTTTTTCTTACAGATCACAGCCCTTCGCTTGAGAGAAAACCTTCTTCCTTTCTTTTTGTGGGTCTTCTATTTTTCTCACCAACAGAGAGAAAATACTCTGTAAGAACAGATTCAGATCCTGTTTTACTGGGACACAAGTTAAAATACACTTTTTTTTTCTACTGCTTTATGCAACCCCAGGGTTAACTATTAGAACTCAGAAAAAAAATAACTCCTTACTTCTTCAGAAAGTCAGCCCTGAGTAAGCTGACCTAATAGAAACTGGAAGCCCTAACTAACCCCTTGGCTGATTCATGATTTATCTATGCCAGGGTGAAGTGCTCCACATATTAGCTGGAGGAAATGCACTTCTAGTTTGTAATCTTGATAAATAGTTACTGAACTTATTTATTTTTTAATGCTCATTTTAACCATTCATCATTATTTTGAAGATCTTTTACAAATACTGCCTTGAAACTTCCGACAAGTGACTGTTTGTAAAAGGAAAGCTGCACAAACGAGCCAAGTAAGAAGGAACTCCCTCAAATGAAAGAGGGGTGCCAACTCACCAGACAAATGAACATTAGCACTGGATGAAACAAACTGCACATAAAATATATAAACACTGCAGGTGGTTTGCTCTGACCATACTTAATGTTCCGTGCTTCTTATATGAATGTCTTATGAAGGGCTAATGGACTACTGGAACAGCAAATCAGTTTTTTTTAATTCCCCCTCAAACTCCCAACCTAGGGGACAGGATTGGAGTGTAGGAAAAGGGAAGATAGGCGACGCTGGCTTTATGGAGAATAACTCATGTGGAAATGATTAAATGATTTCTATAGCCAGGACTATTTTTTTTCCTTAATGGCTTGTTAATAAACATTTGTAGAGTATGTTTATCAGCATCACCTGATTTCAGGAGAGTACTTATAAGCATGAGTCATCTGTGTGATTGATTCGCAGGTTTTCTGAACCTTTTAGGATGTGTTGTCCCACAAAACAATTATTTTTTATGCAAAGATCACAGATTTGAATTTGCTCTACTAACCTATTGCTTTTACAGCAAATGGTGCAATAGGGATGATGGAAAGTCTGAATGATCCAGCACAATATTTAAATCTCTGTCCAAAAATCACATTTAACCTATTTCTGGATATGAAAGATTGAGTTTCTAAGCAGAAAGCAGTGGAGGGATTCTCAAGCAACTATTTTCAGGGAATACTTTGCTACCTGATATTTAAAAGGTGGTCATAAAAAACTCTAAATCATTCTCTTGTAATTAACTCTGCAATAATAGGGAGAGAAGCTTAGACATTAAGAAGGACTTTTTTTCCTCCTCCAACAAGAATAATGAATTGGTAAAATGACCTCAGGGGCAAAGTTGTTGGGACAAGGCATAAGGTCAATCAAGGAGCAATTAAATGCTGTCCTGTGGGAAAATGGTAAGTGCAGTCCCAAAGAGCGAGCTAGAAAAGGGCTGAGAGTAACAGAGGTAGAGGAGGAGAACATCTCCCTGACAGCAACATTATGTAGACTCATATCTTCCAGGAAGAAGCCACGGAACAGGAGGTCTGTTAGGACTGTAATAAATACTGAGTTATCAGAGTAAGAGGGAATTTGGATATAAACTCCAGATGGATTTAAAGCGTAGGCTCATTACTCTCACCTCTCACACACTGTGCAATAAGCCAATGTGTGTGAGTCTAGGACTTCAGTCAGCTGTAACTGCTCATGTTGGCCTGCCACAAGCAGGTAGTTGCCTGCAGATGCTTGGTCTGTCTCAGTCCCTCCAATCTCGGTGACCTTGCCAAAGGCAGCATCCAGAATTTTAAAGTATAAAGCAATGGCAGATGCTGTTTCTGCTGCAAGGAAGAGGCTAAGGCAAGCCAGTCTCATTTACACTGAATTTGCTTGCCCCAAGTTACACCCCTGTGCAGGGTATGGAATACCAGAGCTACACAGACAAAGGGCATGAGGGCTCTGCGTCTGTGTCCCCTGTTTTGTGGCCAGATCTGAGTCAGTAAATCAATGCCAGGCACCCTTCCTGCAGACACAGTCTGGTCTGTTGTCTGTCCCTGGCCATTTGCAGGGCCCTGACACAGATGTTACCACTTTTCTCTCATTTTGGGTATTGCTTGGAAGCCATTATGTTGGAGAGCACTCCCAGCCACCCTGGAGGGGATGGTGGTGGTGATGGATGAAGTTCAACTCCTTGTAGGGCCCATTCCCAAGGACTGGATTTTCACACTTACTATCTACCTGCTCATGCACAGTCAGAAACTCTCTAGGAGATAAGGCATTATGAACCCAGGTCTGAAAGTGATGTTTACCTCAGGACGAATGGAACATTATTCCTCTTTGTGATGAAAGACATAGGGCAAGAGAAAAAATTCCACCTGAGTTTGAGGGTTCAGTGTGGTTTCTTTGTTTTGTTGAGGATGCTGAAACATCTGCAAATTTTTCATGCTGATAAATCTGATACAGAACTATCTTTGAAAAAACAAAAAAAGCCAGCAACACAGCATTATTTTAAATCTTAGGAATAGCAGGATGGGCAAGAACACCATAATCAGGCACCACTTTCAGGTGGACAGCAAGTCTGGCTTCCTCCAGCCAGTAAAGTGTAGTTAGATCCACAAACAAATGAGCTGCAAGGCTGAGTAGAAGCATGTACACAGAAGCTTTGGCTATTCCCCTTGTGAGGAGCATACAGGGCCTGAGCTAGCCTGGATCAAAATAGGTTAAGAGCATCTCCATTCCACTGTAGTACTGATATGCTTCAACAGCTCTGGGTTTCTTCAAACCAGTTGATACCTGTAAGAATGATTATAGGCACACTTTGGATGAGCAGACTCCTGAGGTAATGTTTATGTATCCACATGTTGGCTTTCTCCCCATTTCTCCTCCCATCCAAACAAAAACTAAATTCACTTAAGAGTTGGACCCAATGATCCTTCTGGGTGCCTTCCAACTCAGACAATTCTATGATTATGTGACTCTGTAAACTAACAAAGAGACATGTTCCCATCAGGCTTCGACTTTCCCATGGAAAGGGACAACATGATACAGAGATTCTTTGATTCAACTCCTTGCTGAGTTTTCCCTATGGAAGTTCAAGGGCAGATCAGCATCTCAGAAGGTAGGTACTTACCCACATGCTGCTAAAACCCTGCCATGTACAAGAAAGCACACAGAAAAAAGAGAGCAAGAGCTTGAACCTCCTACAAGCATAATTCTACTCTTGATATCTTCCATTTTCTTTCTCCACCATTTTTCTGGTGAAAGATACATCAACCCCAGGCTAGTATAATACTCCATCAAAACTAACCCCTTTGACCCAGGACACCCTACATACAAAGATGCATCTTCATATTTAAACACTTCAGTACCCATTTGTCAATAAACTTTCACAATTCTATCTCTTACAGTCTTCTGGAATTTAAAAATATTTGAAAAAACTAAGCACAGGGGGCAGCCAACAAACAAATGCAAACTCCCTTTACTATCTGAGGTTCATAAAAAAGCCTAAACAAGAGTCCTTGCCCCTAAACAAAAATCCAGACTCTCCCTGCCAGCACTCAATGCAGTTTCATCTATTTCCTTTTTCTAATCCTCCTTTATGCCCATTAGCTGGTCCTTTTAGTGTAACATGGTCCAGCTGCATTTGCACCACTGTTATTTAACCCCTCATTGTCTAGTTCTGTACCTCAGTATGTACAGCAAAGAGGAGAAAGGTAAAGATTTATGGATTGCCATGAATAGTCTTATCCGAATCATAGTCTTTTTTAAACACCCTGAACATATGGGCTCTTTTTTTCTCAATTTTTAGTATTTATAGAAAGAAAAAACAACCAGTATATTTTTGGATAAAAAAACCAACTTCAATCTGAATCAAGAGCATGACAACTGGGTGCTAAATTAGCCAATGTTTACTCACAGACTGGTGATGCTCTCAAAACCAGGGGGACTTAACCACAGATTTGACTACTTGAGATTATCATTAATTCAATTTCTTAGTCTCCATATGCTGCTTACATGCTTTAAAATTTCTTCCCTTCTTTCTCCTAGCTACAGATTTGCCGAGCAGAAAATAAACAGTCATTAGAATATAGATATCTTTTGAGGACTCACTAGGCAATTTAGGTCCAGTTAGACTCTTTCCTGGGAGGAACCATTTGAATGGTTCTTTGAGGCAACCTGGGATTTAACAACTTTTAATTGCCCATACTAACAGTGAAGCAAACATTTCATGCATGGCTATAAAGCATTGATTTCTTCTCACATCATTCTTGCTTTATTCTAAGGATTTTATTAGTAACTCAGAGACTACAGCAAACACACACTGGTAGTTTATTAGCATAGCATTTATCTAATTAGATGAGGCGAGGGGTGAGGATTCTTGGGGTATGCTAGTCATGTAATTTGGAAATCTTTACCATCATGTCATACCATACCTGAAAGAGATTAATTTTTGGGTGCAGTGTTTATGTTATCCCAATTCAGGGAGCAAATTTTCTGCATCTTATTATCTCAGATTGTATGTTGATTTTTGATAGTGCTAGGATTCCATAGCACAGATTAAGAAACCTTGAACAAATCCAGAAATACAGAGCTAGCCCCAGAGGGGGTAGCTTTTGCTCCTCATTGTATAAAGACACACATTTGCCTAAAGTGTGGGTTATGAGGAGTTATTTTTGCTCACCACAACAGACCTCCTAATTTGCAGGGTAAATCCATGCATGAATATAAGCAGGACTTTAATAAGATAGCCAGAGCTACTGGCTAGACTGAGTTCTAACCAATGATTGCTGTTTGGTGACTTGCACATTTTTAACCATCAGGGTACGTAAAGACCAGTGGTAGTTTCATGAGACTCCAGTGCTGCTCTAAACAATCTAAAATGAACCTTCATGAGCTATTCTGAAAGGTAGTCAATGCCAAATGTTTCTCATGTAAAGGTCATCACTTGATTTTTTAGGCATGTGGGTGTGATTATATTCTTCCACATTATTTTTCCCTCTCTGAAATGTAAAAAACCTCATATAAACAGGTGAGGTTTGATCATCATAACATGCATAATAGTGAAAACTCCATGCAAAGAATGCTCAAGAAAGAAAGAAAGAAAATTTCTTAACTATATAATTTATATTTATCAGCATTTTTATTTGTAAGATAAATGTTAGGTCTGTAATGTTTATCTTGTGTTCTAGATAACTATGGAGTTATTCTAAAACTTTTAAATAAACTGAATTTAATCCCAATCAAAAAATCACACTTTGAGTCAGATGTGATGTCAACTTTGAAATAACAGTGTTTCATGATGAGGCATTGTTTATGTTTTGTAGAGTTCATAGGATCTTTGTCAAAGCAAAAACCATGAAAGCTTGTTTCTGAATGCATTGATGTGTATTGTATTTATTTTAGAGCAATGCTTTTAGTTGCTTTCCACTGCTCTTTTCATCAAAAAGAGTAGCATATTCTGATTTGAACAGCAAAAATATCACACTGTCTGAAAGGAAGGATCCAGCTTCCCATTTGTAATGAGTGGGACAAAGTCTGTTGCAAATATACTCATGCAGATTTAATCAGCTCTTTTCTAGTAAGTTATGAAGAAAGCTATTCTCATCAAAGCTGGGATAGAGTGTGATCCACCCCCTCACAGCTGTCTTTTAAGCCATGTTTTCTGTTCAGAAGCTACTGTTCCACTGAGGAAGCATGACTTGATGTGGACTCCCTTTTGTTTCTTGCCTTTCCTGATTTGTTCTGCATTAGAAAGGAAGTGGAGATAGTGGGAGTCAGTGGAAACCATCCCGAAGCATTCAAGGTCGCGGTACTGCCACTGCCCACATGTTAATAAGAACTCAATATATAAGGCAGGACTGTAACAGAGCTAATGTTTGCCTGAGTTTCTGAAACAACCAGCTCTTTAGAAAAAGCTGAGTGTTAATCTATAGAGGCAGAGATGGCCAAAGGGTTGTGCAATCTGAATGAGAAGAATTTCCAAAAAGTAAAATTTGAAAAGAAAGTGTTCCAGAGGTTCTTTTTTTTTTATATATATATGTATATCCCACAAGATAGGTGTATTTTAAGCTTTGTTTTCCTTCTCTTTAATTTTTTTTTTCCTTCCAGGAGCAGGAGGCTAACCACCAAGCACTGGTATTCTTACTTCTCTGTTAAGAAACACCCTGGCGAGGAGCACAGAAACAAGCAGTAGTTCTGAATATTTTAAAAAAATAGGTGAAATCACTTTAGATATTTAGAGAAGGTTTTGGTTGACTGGGACTTCACTGGTGTAATTCATCCTCCTCAAGAAAAACTATTTGTTTGTTATACTCCCTCTAACTACCATTTCCAGGAAAATGAAAATAAAAAGAGGCAACAGCATCCTCAAAGGGAGGACTGTAACAGATTTTTGGCACTAATCTTCTTCCAGATCACATCTATTTTTTAAGCATCTATTTTCAAGGTCCAAGAGTATGGGGACTCCCAGATCCCACATTAGTTCAAAGAGTTAAAATGTTCAGCAAGCTAAACTCCTTGCTTTGGCATGTCTATCAAAGGCTTTGAGCCTTTAATGTAATTGAAAACAATTGTCCCAGTGGGGAGGTCTAACACTCTGACCAGTTGCAGTTAAATACTTGAACTGCCTGAGAAAACTAGAGGGGTTATAAGAATTCAAGGGTAAACTGCATGACACGGCTCTGGTGATAATAATGTTCCAGAATTTATATTTATTAATATTGCCTTCTTTTGGTCAGACTCCCACAGGAAATCCTGAGGACTACATGTCTCTGGCATGTTTTATCTCAGATAGTCCCATCCTTGTGGTATTGCGTGCTGATAGCAAGACAGAAGAGTACCTTTGAAAATCTCTGGTCTTTATAGAAGCTGCGGATGACAACAAACAGGACCTTCAACACTCCGGGAAGACAATCCATCTACTTTCCGTAGTTATCATTAAAATGTCTTTCAGACATAGGTCATAACTGGAAACCTATAAAGGATGCCTGTGTATTAGGCACTTCCCACAAAGCCTGGTCCCTAGCGATTAAAATTTATCACATTGTTCTTCTGGTTACAAATACTGCTGATATGTGTCATTAGTGCAGAGCACTGCTCATAATATTTTGACTTTACTCCAAATATTTTTTTTTAATTCCAAGTTTCCCCACAAAGAACCCACTCCTGAAGTTTTTAAAGACACGCATTACTTTAACATACTTAAGCCTCTTTTAAAGGCTGTTAACTATCTTATTTTCCTCTTAAATGTATACTTACTTACACAAAATTATTTGATGAGAAGCTCCACATCCCCCACTCTGGTAATTGTGATATAGCATAGAGCAGTTATTGTGCATGAAATCATACAGCTTTATCAGTATATAGGACAGTTTATAAATACTTCATCTTCTTAAAAGCCCCTCTCCTGACTAAGGCATTGATTAGTTGGTGTTCTCTTTGAAATATTTTCTGGTTTGTGCACATAAAATTTTTGTACAATTTTTAAATTTGCATGTTTACTGAAGAAGAAACACAGCATAATTTTTGTTTGAATCTACCCTTCTTGCTAGAGTGAAGTTATTTGATGTAAGCTGTACTAGATCTCTCGCTGTGGGAAAAAAAAGTCTTTTTTGCCAGTTTTTCTAATAAAAATGCTTATGACGTCACACTGCATATTGCTTTTCTGTGAATCATAGGATCATAGAACGATTTGGGTTGGAAGGGACCTTAAAAATTATGCAGTTCCAACCCTTCTGCCGTGGATAAGGACTCCTTCTACCAGCCTGGGTCGCTCAAAGCTCTGTCCAGCCTGGCCTTAATCATCTCTGGAGATGCACGTGAGTGTCTCTGCCCATGCCCTTAGCCGCTGAACCCCTTAACCAACTGTAAAAAACACAGAACAAGCAGCAGCCTCGCACACAAATTCATCTTTCATGGAAATAGTTGATTGGGTTGAGAAAATAAATTGTATTATGCAGTTTCTGAGGAGGAGGCTGATGCCTTATCTTTATGGGACATCAAAGAACCTGCTTCATAGCACAACTCGTCCTGCTGTGAGCCATTCCTGGGACAACTGACACCCTGCTACCTGGAACCTTGTCCCACAAGGCATTCTGTAGGGCAGAGCTAAGTCTGACACTGAAAAGACAGAGGACAAAATAAGGGCTGACAATGGAAGGTAAATTTTTGTTTTAGGAAGAATCAGTTTGCAGGCATAAAAAAATGCTACATGCATGAATATCTTATATAGAAAATATAAGAAAAAATATTTTGCACGCTGCCCTCATAATCTTCTGAGAAGCACTACAGTGAATTTATTCCTTAGAAAGCTAACTTCTTTGCTTGTCACTCACCTTCTCATATCTGCAATTTGCTGTCTCATCCATCTTTTATGTTTCTCCTTCCTTTAATCTAAAGAAGTCACCATTCCCATCAGACAGACATTTTGTTTTCTGCAAGCCAGGGAGTACTGCACTGAAAAAAAAAACCCAAACAACTGAAAATGACAGAGATCTCTGCCCCATCTCTTTGATTCTTCTCACTAAATGATATATTTGAGAAATATGGGAAAAATGAAAAACAAAAGATAAAAGTTTAAAACTTAAGCTGTGGTTTCAGTTATCTGTGCAGAGAGAAAAGTGGTTCTTCTTGCATCTTTGGATTTCACTGCACCTTAAGATAAACATGCAAAAAAAGTTCCTGTACCTATGCTCAGGAAATGAAAACATTTCTTCTGCTTGTACCCAGATGGCACCACAGCAGTTTCTGTAACTTCTGTGGCAACATGAAAAAAGTTTTGCTGATGTGTGAATAGGCTGAAACCTGATGCAAGCAGTATTAAAGTCTCCCTGGCAGGCCTGCCAATGCCTGCAGTGGGGCTTGGATCAGGCTCCATGGGATACTCAAAAGCACTCCAAAGGAAATTATTTTCCCCTGTTATGCCCTCCTTGCAGCCATTCCCACAGAGAGCACAGCTCACTGACCATTTTCACAGAAGCCCTGGAAACAGCATACATAGTATTAGAAAGCCAGATGATAGAAAGTGCTGAATTTTGTCCTTTGATACATTTCCAGTTGAAGTGTGTTGGTTCCCTTCCACTAAATGTTTTCAGACCAATTTTTTTGAAGATTTGTGGGCCTTTACAGGGACAAGCATCCCGTCTCCCTTAACACCAAAGGCGCTCCAGCACAATGGCTCTGCTGAGCTCTGCTGAAAAACAGTGGATGGTGCCTGAAGGACAAGGGCTGCATCATGGTAGGGCCAGGAGATCCAAATTTCAGCTCCACCCACAAACTCTGAGGACTTGCAGTGAATCAGACTGGAACAGGACTGCTTCACAGAGAGAGGAAAAGAAGGTGGATATAAAGAAGAGAGGGTAACTCAGATCCAGGCTGGGTTGCATGGGGGCCCCCAGCATATGAATGCATGAATTCCACTAGCCTTGTGATGTTTTGAAAAGTAAACTATGGAAGAAAGACCAGAAACTTCAAAGAAATTCCTGATTTGGAAATTGTCTGATGTAAAAGGTGTTAGCGTAGAGGAGGGTAGAGAAATAGCCTGTTCTCAAAGGCACTCTACAAGAGGTCAAATGTTGGTCTGGCTCATATGGCCACTTTTTCCAGTTGTACAGTATATTGTGTAAACTAAATATAATGTAAAGATGCAAAAGCTTCCAGAAATGTCATCTTACAGACATTTGCTTGGATGCAATCCATGATTATGTGAAAACATTTACTTTGAGATCTAAAAGCCATGGGTTACGTGGGTGTTCTGTACATTTTGCATTGGAACTTATACTATAGAGCCAGAAAAGGCTAAGAGACTTAATTTGAAATTAGTTGTGTTAGTATACTGGCCTGTGCTGTACCCAAATGTAAATGTGGCTGAGTATATGTCAGAAAAAAAAGGATAGTTCATGGCATATTGGAGAGAACTGCCAGAAAACTTTACAAGCGGGACCTCAGTCAAATCTCTGCTACCAATCTCATGCTTACTATTGCCCTCAAAAAAACAGGTTACTAGAAAATCTCTAGACCAAAATAGAGGTAAATTTTTCAAAAAGAATGACCCATATTATCTGAATTTTGAACTGAGTTCACCAGTATGCTCTCACATGACAGGGCATGCATGACATTAGGCTCAGGTGTGGTCGTGCCCTTCAAGGGACAGAGGATAAGAAATGGCCTTTTAGAGGCCACAAATGAATATCAGTTATTGTATTGAATCATTATCTTGCAACTCCTGTAACAGGCACAAAAACAATATGCAAACTTCACAGTTTCTCATTGTTAAGGACATGTTTGTGGTGGGCTGGATCAAGCAGCTGTGCTGCAGGAGCAGCAGATTGCAGGCAGTGATGTACATTTGTATCAGGACTCAGTGACTCTTGAGACTATTGAGTTTCTCACTTATGAAAGTACCTCAATATCCCTTTACTGTTTATAATTTGCTTTATACTTATTAAAATAAAAAAGTTAAGCATCTCTACTCCTCACACAGTCAATACAGAGATACCCTAGAGTTTACTCGTACTAATTCCAGAACGGCACGCTGTACAGCTGCATCTTTTAGGCTCTAAACAGACTGTGCCATTGGAGTTGAACATACTCTTCATGGACCTCACCTGGTGTGGTTACTGCACAGCACCTGAACTGCCGTGGGTAATGTAACAGTTCTTTTGTAGCCAGATGGAGGGTCTACAGCACCTGGTGTAAAAAGGTGCTTTGAAGAGTACTCAGTAGTCTTCAGCAATGGCCAAAAGCCTGACCTTGGCTATTGCAGTGGGTTTGGACCACAGATGTTCTCAACCCAAGACAGATTATCTGTGCAAATCCTGAGAATTGTCCTCCAATGACTGAGAATAAAACAAGTTTGAAGCCATTTTGCATCCGTCTGTCATCTGGAATGAATGCCAGAGGTGCTGGGTAAAGAGAGGTTAACTCCTAGCAAAATGTCTGCCAGCGTTACACTCCCAGCCTGGAAACTGGCTGGATTGCCATGATGTCACAGCGCACAGCTGTGGCATGGGGGAACTTGGACTTAGGGTTCTGGCAGTTTTTTGAAAGACTTAAAAAGCTCTGCAAGGGTTCAAAAAACACAATTCCCAGAAGACAGATTTTAAGAGTGAAATGAGCACAAACATAATAATTTCAATTTGGAAACAATGAAAGAAATGGGAGGATCAAATTAGTTAATGCCCATAAAATATCCAGAAATCTCATTTGGATTAGGTTTTGGAACTCTTATTGCTGTGTCAGTGCAGCTGTGTGTGGGATAACCTGCCATACAGATTGAACCCAGGGGCTGGGTCCTGGCTGTTTGCTATCTGCATGCCATGAAATTTTAACAGGATTCAGACTCAGAAATCTGGACACAAAGCAGACTCAAAAACTGCAGTATCAATATCCTGATAATTAAAACACTTTAAAGGTCACATTTCATCTGCTCATAGGAATAATAATTTAAGAACATCAGGAATAAGTTCTGTCTCTCTTCTAGTCAAAAGATTCCTTCCATTTCTGTAAGTGGATAGGGATTCACATAAGGAACTTCAATTTAAGAAAGCCACACATGGCTTGGCCAGTATATTTATATTATATTGTGTTATATAATACTTTTTATTACTAATGTTTATGCCAAAACCAGAATCAGACAATTATGAACTGATAATTATGGACTTTGTTTTTTTCAACATCAGAAAACCATATTTTGTAAACCAAAACCTGAGCAGTGTAAGAAATATAAAATCAATGAGCCAATATCTTTCCTTCTATCACAGCCTGAATTTAGCTTAGGGATATGAATTTAGCCAAATAGCTTTTCTTAAGCTGATCAATATCCCTGGTTTCTCTCTCAAGCTGATAAATTTCTCTTTGATAAACCTCAAACTGATATACCTGGAGTACTGTATACAGTTCTGATGTCCCCAGCATAAGAAGGTCATGGAACTCTTGGAGCAAGTCCAGAGAAGGGACATAAATTGGTAAAAGGACTGGAGCAACTCTTCTAGAAAGATAGGTTGAGAAAGTTGGGGCTGTTCAGCCTGAAGGAGAAGAGGCAGCCTGGAAACCTGATAGCAGTCTTGCAGTATCCGAAGGGTCCCACAGGAAAGCCAGACAGGCACTCTTCATCGGAACTGGAGCGATAGGACAAGGAGTGACAGGTACAAATTGAAAGAGGGAAAGTTTAGGTTAGGTATTAGGAAGAAATTCTTTATTTGAGGGTGGTGAGACACTGGAACAGGCTGTCTGGGGAGGTTGTGGATGCCCCAAGCCTGGCAGGGTTCAAAGCCAGATTGAATAAAGATTTGAGCAAATTGGTCTAGTGGAAGGTGTCCCTGCCCATGATAGGGGGAGTGGGACTAGATGACCTTTAAGGTCCCTTACAACCCTTAACATTCTATGATTCTATGATTCTATAAAATAAATGAAATAGCACTGAAATAGTTGCCATGTTGCTTGTCAATAATTCCTATTATTTTATTTTTTTTCCCCTTAAAAATTGCTATGACATCACAGAACTCATCAAAGGCTTCTGTACACTTAGTGGCAGTGCCTCTGCTATATTACAGATATCTGTTTGTGAAGAAGGTGAGAATTAATTCAAGCCCCAAAGTCATTGCTCAAATGCATTAACCACTTAGCTTTGCAACACACTGAGGCAAACATTGTTTACTGCACGTCCATGGAGATGGGTTGTGGATTTCCACTGGAAGCTGCATGAAAATTAAATCATAACTGTGAAAACTGGCAGCAAAAGCATGCCCTTTCATTTAGAAAATGTTTTTGTGATAAGGAAGGAGGAAAAAACAGGGTCAAGCTGCCTCAAGTGAATGTTTTAAACTTCCATATACTCAGGCAGATGGGGATTTAGTTTCTAACAGAGCAGGCTAAAAACACAGCCTTTATTTTATATTCACTTAAACATTTTGAGCCAACATTAGCTGATGTTACAGCTGAAAATGAAACAGGAAGTCCTGTTCTACTCTTTCATGCCCCAGGAATATCTCCACCTTTTGTTCCAAAGATGCAACAGAAAACTAATAAAAAAAAAATTTAATCAAGCAGCAGGGACAGGACAATTCAGGACTGATGGTTTCTGTGATAGTTCTGGCTTATTTTGGTTTGGTGCACATGCAGTTAGAAACTCTGTTACACCAACCTGAAATCTCCTGATGTCACAGTGGAGGAGAGGAGAGGAGAGGAGAGGAGAGGAGAGGAGAGGAGAGGAGAGGAGAGGAGAGGAGAGGAGAGGAGAGGAGAGGAGAGGAGAGGAGAGGAGAGGAGAGGAGAGGAGAGGAGAGGAGAGGAGAGGAGAGGAGAGGAGAGGAGAGGAGAGGAGAGGAGAGGAGAGGAGAGGAGAGGAGAGGAGAGGAGAGGAGAGGAGAGGAGAGGAGAGGAGAGGAGAGGAGAGGAGAGGAGAGGAGAGGAGAGGAGAGGAGAGGAGAGGAGAGGAGAGGAGAGGAGAGGAGAGGAGGTTTTGGGGTGACCTAATTGCAGCCTTTCCATACCTACAAGAAAGATGAAGAAAGACTTTTTACAAAGACATATGGTGACAGTACAAGAGAGGATGACTTTGAACTGTAAGAGAGTTTAGAGGTTTAGATTACATATTGGGAAGAAATCCTTTATTGTGAGGCTAGTGAGACACTGGCATAGGTTGACTAGAGAAGCTGTGGGTACTCCATTCAAGGCCAGGTTGGATGGGGCTTTGAGCAACCTGGTCTAGTGGAAAGTGTTCCTGTCCATGGCCAGAGGGTTGGATGATCTGTTAGGTCCTTTCCAACCCAAATTAATCTATGACTCTATGTCTGCTTTTCAAAAATTGTACTTTCTAAGGAAGAAGTTCTACTTAGAGCAGAAAAGAAATTGACTCTAGAGATTAAGAAATTCATTAATACATTAAAGGCTCACTAACTCTCTGGATGGAAAGTGACAAACAGAAATAAAATTTTGTCATGTGGACTGACACTAGCAATACTGCTGAAGGACATGAATTTCAGAGGAAAGTCACTGCACCCCTATCTCTAGTCAGCACCACTGGTAGAAACATAGAAAAAAGCAGGGGGAGCTGTCTGTAATTAAAACTTTGATTAGATGAGGGGTTCTTTTAGTTTCAGTTTTCCACAAGTACAGCCATCCCTGGTTTTGAAATTGCATCTGGATCTCAGTTCTGTGTAATTTTGTTGCTTCTTAATGGTGCCAAGCATCTGTTTTCACTACCTGTATTGTGAAGTTTGGCATTATTATCAAAATCCCAGTTCTAGAGGTAGCTTGTAATAAGGACAGCTTTCATTAATGCTAACCAAAATTATTCTTACAGTGACAAAGATTAATTTGTAAGCCAAATGTATTTTTGAGGCTCAGAGGCCTCAAAGCATATAAGGCAATGCCATCTAGTTACCACAGCTGATAATTCCCTATGAAGTACAGCAATTCTAACCACCACTAATGATTCCAAGATGGATTTTCTTCCTAACTTAAATGCAAAGCAGGAAAATTACTCTTCCTTTTGCAGTTGATAATTTTAAATCCTATAATTAGCCACTTTTATGTTCATTTTACTGTTATATATAAACAGTATCATTTTGTGCTTTTAATGATCTCTTTGCAGCTCCTACATTTTCATGCATTTTAAAATTACAAGCTTTCTTTCTTGGCATTTACATCTTCTTCCAGACATACACTTCTGTAACCAATGCTAATAAATTTTTCATCTTGCATTGGCATCATGGAGAGATACTGAACTTCTTTTAAGAGCTCCTGCCCAAGACTTTTGAACCCACTCTCTTCCTTTATTTTAAGGGGGCAGTCCTGCCCTCTGCCTTGACCATCTGCCTAACATTCAGGTCCATACCTAATATTCCATGCAAAAATGCTGTATTCCCGTTGATCCCAGGGCAGTCCCCCTCATGTACACACTGGCTGATAAATGCAAACGTTCCCCCTTCTGTGGTGGCAGAGTTACTCTATAGAAACAAAACCCTTCTTGGCTTCTTTCTTGGTCAGAGGTCTAAACTACAGCTTATTGCAGGCCACTCAGGTATGAGAGGTCTCTGAATGACCAGTTTATGAACTAGCAACAGCTGGACACAAGGCCAAGACGGGCCCTTGATCATACATGCTGAATAATTGTCTTCTCATTCCTCATTTTGGTTTTAAACTGCCCCAGAGGTCTTTCTCCTGGGCTGTGCACCGGTACATATTGCCATCTCTTCACTCTACCCCCAAACACCTCAGGTTACATCATACTTGCCTTCCATTTCACACTCTAAAGCAGTAGCTATGTGTCCATGACAATATTTTGGACACCCAAATGAAAAAGCATTTAGAAAGGGACATTTGTATTTTAGGGCTTAGGGGATTCACAGAACTGTTGCACTGTGTGCCCATCACCCCACAGCAAGCGAGCCCCGAGCAGGGCAGACACAAGTCTGTACATAATGCTTGGATTCCTGACCCTCTTTTACTTATCAACAAAGATATGGCCAGCAAACTATACAGTTCAGTGCTGAAGCTCTCACCTTGGATATTTGCAGCATTAAGAACTAAGACGTTTTTCCTGTTCCTTTTTTTGCCCTTTCATTATCTTTTCCAAACAGCAATGTTCCCTATCTATATACTTAGACTTATATACTTCTACTCCAAACCCTTGATTTCCATGACTCTGATGGATCATGTTTTTCTCAGCTCTTTCCTGAGCTTCTGTCTTATCAGACTTCAGCACGGGTCACTAGTCACTAATGAATTTTATGGGTAATCTGGAGAATGTTTCTAATATGTTACAAAGATTCTGATAAGCTCTTTATTCATTATCCATCCTAGAGCGTGACTCTCTGGGGGTGAAACCACTTCTTGGGGTTGTTAGGCTGTTTAATGCTCACATATATATTTCCAAAAGGTCAATAAGATCATGCTGGCTGGCTTGTAAAGAGGTAACATAATTGCACCCACTACTAAAACCTGATGCAAGACTGATTATAGTCAATAGAAAGATGGGAAATGCCAGCCCTTTTTCAGTGAAGATATTCTGACAAAAATCATGCGTGCGTGGAACTTCACATAAAATAGAGACTGCTCTCTGTTCCAAGAGATTTTCATTTTCTTGTGGTAAATGCTTTACAGAATGGACTGAAACAATCAAACAATGCAAATGATAATAGGTAGGTTTTCCCTCTGTATATTTTTTTTCAGAACAAACTACACAGAGGAGGAGCAGTGTCACATATTTGTGATGCTATTCAAGAAGCTCTCTCTCTGACATTTTTAATATGTTCTGAAGCTTTAAGATGTAAATTGAGGGGAGAATACAGTTAATAACAAAGAGACTCTAGTCGATCTTGGTTGGGAAAGGAAAAGTTTGTTCTAGTGAGACATCTAGCTGCCCTTGCATGCTAGTATCAGTATAAAGCAGAAAGAAAATGGTTGCATACAAAGCTGAAAGTTTCAGATGCAAATAGGAAAAAATATATTTTTATTCATCGGTGAGAGTAAGCTGACAAATCACATCATTGCTGAGGTCCCTTTAAGTCTAATACTTGCCTAAATTCAAACATGAAGGTTCCAGCACAAATAATCAGATTGTTCTTGCCCGAAGAGTTAAGTGCTTTTCTGGAGTAAGATCTGTGTAAGAGAAAAAGGGCCAAGTCTGCCCAGCTGTAATCCCAGTGAGCTCACACCAGGTTTGAATCTACTCCAGGAAAGATAAATGGCTGCATATCCATAATTTACAGGACTATAAATATCAAGAACGCTGCTGAAGTCAGACTGGAGTGTACAGTCCTTCCTCAGGTGACATTTCCCTTGGCTATGAGATGAGTGGCTTTTAGAAAAGGACTACAGTACTGAGCCGCCACAGCTCATTTTAAAAAATTTCTCCTTAAAACCCTCTATGTCCCAGTTCCTGTGCTCTCCCATTGAGGGTTTTTAGCTTGTTTTAGCAGAGCTTTTCTATGACATGATGTGACTGTAACAGCTTCAGCATTTGAAAGACTGAATGCTGGCTGTCATGCTATTCACATGGGTCTTGGGACTTGCCCCTTTACTGAGACTGCTGAGGGCTAAATTTTGCCCTGACCCATTCAGTTTTTGGGCTCACAACAGAAGTGTGGCACCTGGAGGGGAAGACAGACACAGGAGGTGTCTGTTCTGAGTTCATTCATGGACTGTAGTTAATAAATCTTAATTAGTTAATGGCTGTTTTGGTTCCAGTTCTTGGCATGTTCAAACTGTGCCTCCAAAAGGGAACAGAAGAGGTCAAAAACTTGGATATTACTTCTTCATTGTAGCAATGAAGTTTTAAAAAGTCCAGGGCTTTTATTCTGAAATTTATTATGCATTCTTTATTTTGGCAGGTCTGAGATAAACCAGCAAACATACTAATGAAGACAAGAACTGTCCTGAGGAAATACCTCCTATTAGTTAATAAGCAGACACAGTGGCCTGGATTAGGAAGAAACATGACAACATTGTTGAAAATGAAAACATGTATCCTAAGTGAAGCCAATGGGTTCACAGAAGCCAGGGCTGTGTAACCTGCTGCTGCACATCAGGGTTCCAGGAGAGGAAATGAACATTACACATGGTGAGAGCAATGATACACTAGGGTGAGATAAATTTACTGCTTAACTGCATTTCATCTTAGAAATTTTAAAGTAGCATTTCTGCACTGAGACAGATTCCGGAAGAACGGCTGTCCAGTGCAATGTGCCTTCCAAATGGAAAGATGATTGTCAGCTCTCTGGTTCGTTAATTTTTATCTCTGCTGATAAATGAACACTAAGTGGTCAGTTGTTGACAAAAGCCCTCTTTTTAATTGGATATGTGAACTGAACCTTACATAACCTGGCAGCATACTATCATCCCTGGACCTCGTCACTCAGATAAAGCCATCTTGGCTTCTACAGGAACGCGAGTGTTCTGTGTCGACATTTCTGCTGTTTGGAGGAGAAGATCCCAGACATATATGCTCCAATGCAAAAAATAAACCAAAAGATATCTTCCAAAGTTTTGGTTGAGTAGAAATTTGCCCAAAATAGGCAATAACCAAGGGAACCACATTTGAAGCCAACTAGAGAAAGTTGCAAAGCCTGCACATTGTTCATAGGCCTGGAGGCAGATATGACCAAGCACACTGAGAGCTCTTTGCAAGAGATTAAGGAGAGACCAAGGACCCCTTTAGTCAGGAGTTTTGCTGTCCCTCTATCTCTCCATGAGCCTCCTGAGGAAAAGTTCAAGATGTCACTAAAGAGACTGTGCCTACATCTAGCAAAGCTTTCTTAGCTTGTGGTGGGTCCACTAGAAGAAAGAATTTGCCAGCACTGTCTCTTTTTTTGAATAGAATTCCAAGATATATTCTAAGAGAATTTCAATGGCTGTGAAAGCTGGAGTTCATGAACTGCATATTTTTCCTTCTTTTTTGTTTTGTCTTCTGGATTTCTTTTTAGCCGTTGATTTATCTCTAGCTGGGAAATCTCCCAGTCTTTTGAAATACTTACATTTTTGTTTTGGAATTGCTACAGGTCTGTGTGAGGGTCAGACAAATTCCCCATCACAACAGATAATACTGCAGACACTCCTACTTCAGCTTCAGAACAGCTTCAGCTGTTCCCTACAGAGATGACTGTTCCAGCCTAGTCCCAAAACCTGGCCATCACCCCGCTGCTACCAGTGCTCAGTCCTACACAAGGAATGGCAAACAGTCCAGGGCCCTCTCCTCACCCAGAACTACTTTGGACAGCCAAAACAAAATGGGTAGCTTCACATCTGTGTGATTGCTTATTTAGCCCATTTCATGGCAAGTGCTCACAACAATGAGGCACCAGAACACCTGAAAGAAGCCTACCTACCAGCAGAAGAATGGTGACCAGCAGCTGGGGAACAGCAAGGGCAGATCCCACCTGTCTTAACTGGAAAGGACCTATGACCACAGCCAAAACCTCCCCCTGTTTGAAATAATCCTAAACATTCACTAGAGAGCGAGAGGTCAGCCTGTCCCTCACAATGTGCTGCTGCCTTCTCGTGCCTCATCTCTTGGCCTTTGTGGTCCTTTCTCTTCGGTAAGATACACGTAACAAATTAAGAAGTGCTGAAATAGGACCAGTTTTGTGGTTTGAATTAGTAGCCCATGGAGCTCTGAAAAGACAGCTTCTGCAGAAGGAAGTTACCACAACTGGCTTGTCAAGGGTGCTCTCCTGGTGTCTCTTGCGTGATCCCACTGCTTGATGCAGTTCCAGGAGGCAAAATCATCATAACCAAAAGGGAGTTCAAAGAAGGGAGACTGATAATAGGCCTGGTCTTAATTTGATAGCTGCGTTGCTTAATTCCTAATCTATCTTGATGTTAGTTTTAATGACTCAGACCGAGTGATAGTCTGGGGCTTCTTTGCTGGGTGTTGATGGATTTAAGTTGTTGAGGTTTTCTTTTTGCTCTTTTTATCTATTTCCTTATGTTTCAGTTTGTTTAACTAACATAATAAAGTTATTAATAAAGTTAAATAATTTCTGTCATTGAACAAAACAGTTCAGAATCTTTAAAGAACTGAGTAGAGCTCATCCAGCCAACTTAAAAGCCTGTATTTAAATCTTACTTCGTAAACTCATTTAAATCACATGTTCTTACATGTTCTGTCACTTGAAAGTTGTTTCCTTTGAAACTTTCCCCTTTATGCTTTCATACAGGAAATACGATAAACTTGTTTATTTCATTTGTCAGTTTTGCGTTTCTGAATTTCTTCATCAAATCTGTTATCTTCCTTAAGTATCCAGTCCTTGCCCAAGTTATGTGCAGAGAGGGGAATGGTTTTACTGCTGTAATTCCAGTGCTGGAAAGACAAGAAAAGAGAAAGAGGAGGTGCTGACTTCTGAGAACTACAGGAAAAAAAAGACATTGAATGGGCATTTTACTTTGGAGGCAATCTTGCAGGATTAGAAAGTCCAATATTTTTAGGATCATGGGATAAAGTCATGTTGGAAAAGTCCTCCAGAGGTTAAGTGGCTCAACTTTTCCAGTCTAATGATGCATCACAGTCAAATATTTGCTCACCTCTTTACTCTTTTTCCTGGCCTTGTATTCTACCTTCTATTGCTTTTTATTTTGAATTTCCCTTATCAAGTCATTAGCATATGCATAACAGGAGTATGTTTTATTTATTAGTGAATTGGGAAGAGCTAATTAGAAACAAATTATCTGTAGGTTGGAGATCTGCTAAAATCAGCAATAAAGGCAATTTTTAAAATACACTTGTAAAGAGGACCCTGATACATGTGGAAGCCTCTCTCTTTCCTTGTGTAGTGTGGAGTTTTTCGAATTCTTCAGCTTTCATGAAGGGAAAGAGGGTGATAGGCCTCAGACATTAACAAACCCAGGGGAAGGAGAGAAACAACAGCTCTTCACAGCTCCATTTTGAAGGGGAAGGAAGGCTGGGAATCCCCAGGGTCTCTTTAGGCAGGAAGAGTTAGTCTAAGAAGAAAAATATGATAACTGTTGAGAAATAAGCAATATCCAATTTTTTTTTTATCATTGCATCATTCATTCTCCCACAAGAAATCTCTCCACTTAATGCCCTGAAGAAGAAAGACACTTTTTACTGTGGAAATGTTGGTAGGGTTATCCAAACTTTTTTGTGCTTTGGAAAAGACAAGAAATGCTATGTCTAGATGTAAAAATACACCAGCCTTATTTGCCACTCCCTGATTTTCTCCAAGTATAGATGTCTTTTCTTGTCCAAAGTCTATTTTACTGGTATAATTTCTCCTGTTGTAATGCCTCCGGTGAATTTTCAGAGAGGAATATCAAAGTTTTCTCTGTTTTTATGATAGTAGCAAGGAGTGGTTACAATCGCAGTGTAAAGGAAGTTACTGAGCTTACTATGGACCACTGCTAGTAAGAAAACTCCTGGCAAGTCTGTGCTCAAGCAGTCTGTGAGCAGATGAAAGGTAACAGAAGTGTTCAACAACATGCACTGACCCTCAGCTAGTTAGTGAAGTGAGGCTGTCAAACAAAACTGGGCAAACTGCACCCCCCATGGTTTTATTTTGTATTGTGTATGCCAGCCTTGGTGTGTCTGTGTATGTGGCTGGTAGCCAAAAATTATTTAAAAGGCCTTTTCAGACTGTAGCAAGGAAAAAATTTCCTTCCCCATTTTGAACCTGGGGGTCTAACAGACTCACCCTTTCTGTCCAGACGGCAGAAATTTGGAATTAGGACTGCCTCTTTCTTTGGTGCTTGCACAGTGTACATCACAAATTCATACTGATTAAGACCTAGAACTTTCCACACAGAATGAGCCCAAATTTAATAATGATTGTAGCAGGATTTTAACAGTCATTAACCATGAATATTTACTTCTATAAGTTTTCTTTCCCATGCAAAATACGCATGCATGTGGATGCATTTTTAAGGAGTTGGGAACTATTCAAAACAAAAGTTATTTTGAGGGTTAGGAAATAGCTTGTCTTACAGCTGCCAAGTGATTTTGGAATAACTCTTTACATGATGGAGTGGAGGGAAAAATGGAGATAAAAACACCAGTCCTTCAGTTCAAGGAGCCTAGATGTTTAAAAAAGGGAAGGGGAATAAGGAAAGGAGGAAAGGGAAAAAAGCTTTTTACCTTCTTCTACTTCTCCCTCTAGCTCTGCCTTAATTTTCTGTGCTGAAAGTGGGAGGAGGAGCTGCATCTACATTCTCCTGTCTGTGCCCCTTGGCAGGCTAGATGAAAAAGGCAGGCAGTCCTTCTCCTGGATTTGTGTCTCTCACTTTAAGCAGGTTTGAAAAAGAGAGGGAAAACATGCATTGATGGGCATGTGGAAATGTCATTAGTCACATTTAGATAAGTTTATAAATGTACAAAGTAGCTCTCAGGGCCAAACATAGGGTTGAGGTGAAACATCTGAGCCTCATCCAAAACTAGGGACCTTCAGCTGGTGTAAATCAGGTATTGTGATACATTCCAGCTGAGGCAGCAGTATGAGGATTCATCTCCACAGCTTGTAAGTTCCTGACTTATATTTAGGACATTTTAAAACATTAATAAATAGTTGCAATATGTAAGCTCTGAAAAACAGTGAAATGCAACTGTCCCTTTGGTTCATTTTGTGCTTGTTCTGTATTTTAAAGAAGGAAAAGAGGATCCTTTCCTTTACCTACAGCATACTTTGTTCCAATTTCTTTAGGATGGGCATAGCCATTATAATAAACACTGTTTCCAGCCTTGCACAACCTATGAAGTTTGCATACAGATACCAACATTTCTATAAGCATGATACTGCTTTACTGTAATATTGTAGACTAAGACGAGGGTAAAACAACAGAAGCAA
The DNA here is from genome assembly GCF_035770615.1 of Melospiza melodia melodia. Taxonomy (NCBI): domain Eukaryota; kingdom Metazoa; phylum Chordata; class Aves; order Passeriformes; family Passerellidae; genus Melospiza; species Melospiza melodia. The sequence continues at coordinate 33,521,737 of NC_086196.1, forward strand.
ACCATCACTCTTCCTTTCTTTTCCTTCTTCCTCTTAAAAACAGGCATTTTTGAGAGGAGAGAGGCTAAAACCTGCACTATAGTGGGGCTTATCTGAGGCCAGGACAACACTCTGAAACTTCCACAAAACAATATTTTCATCTTAAAGCACCTAAAAATATCCAAAAAAGAGTACATTGAAAGTTATAAGTATTATTATATAAAATGGTTAAAATTCAAAGTCATGCCATTAGTAAGTCTTTTGCTTAACAGATAATATTCAAACTGAAAACACACACACACACACACGCGCACACACTCCCCTCAAAATCTTGGTGACTTTTTGTCTTGTCTCCCAAAATTATCCTTTTCACCAAAACACAAGAGTATTCTCTCTGGAGGTGGAGAGCACACAATATATTTAGGATGGTTAATCTGATCAATCCTGCAGACAGGTAAGTTTTGAAATCTGTATTTAGGCAGTTAGAGAAATTAGTTTTGGAAATACTATCTTCTCCTCCCCCAAAGTTAGCAGGAGAACTAAGCTCTGAGATAAAGGTTATCAGTGTAAAGTTTACAAAGGAACAAGGGAAGAGGAGGAATGAGAAAGAGTATGGTACTGAAAGAAAAACAAGCACCGAGCCTTTAAAACTTCTTGAGTGTAAGTTGAACGGCCACTACTTCTTGGTATCAGGGCAAATTGCAGTGACATTAACTCTTTTGATTTGCCATTAATAGGAAATTGCTTGCTTGGATGTTGCTGTAGAGTCAAATATCAGGGAGAAGATTCATATTTTGCGAGCACAGAGGAAGAACAAGCACATACACTTTGTCTTCAAAAGAAATTGGAGTCCTTCACCTGGCACTGTCAGGCCAGAAGGAGATGCCACACTGTGGGAAGCCTGCTTTGTGGCATTTCGTTTTATCAAACCCACTCCCCACTTGTGAAATCTGATGTGTGGCAGACAGAGCATTGTCAGAAACCGTGAGGACAGTCAGTGTGGCCTTTCACTAAGTCCCAGAGTGCTGCTTACACCGGGAAGCACTCCTAGCCCTGGCAGCTGCAACCTATTTTCACAAATATCTGACAAGTTTTTTTGGCTTCCTGCCAGTTTGAGCTGTAACAAACGCTTCTCTCCTTCCCCTAGCTCCACAGTCCTTTGTAACTGCTGCTCAAAACTTGGAGCATGTACCAAATGACTGCTCCTTTCCTCCCTGCAATGTGCCAGCATCCCACCCCAATTAATTAACTCAACAGTGGCTTTGTCTCTGGAAAGCTGTGACTTGCCACACTTTATCCCACTCATACAGCTTAAGGACATCAGCACATTCCTGACTTCATCACTTGTTAACTCCCTTCTGCTAATAGCCAGTGCATCCTCTCTCGATGGCTCCTCTGATTTGATATGACTTGAACTCTCACACAAAAAATGCTGAGGGCTGTTCACGTGCTGTTATAGCATATAAAATTCCCTAAAGCTGTGTTTTAGCACAGCTTCTGTATCCAAAATTGAGTGGCTTTTGGACCTTCTCAGACTGTGTTGCAACACTGTTCATCTTGCAAGCACCTGGTGAGGTGCAGCAAAGCCTGAGTGACAGCAAATTTTGTGTTTGATTACCGTTGGTTAATCCTTTGGAGAAGTGCCAGAGGACTTCATGAATGTGGCAACAGGGTCATTATATAAAACATCAAGTGAAAAGTTTTCAGCAGCTATTCCAAAAAGTCAAAAACCACATCCAATATACCACCATGATGTGTCTCCAAACAGATTTTTAGCTATGCTATCAAACCCTAGAATTTATGATACTTTAAAAAAACCTACAATTTAATTCTCCATTTATATTCTAGAATGATAAAAAATATTTAAAGAATCAAAGGGCTCTCCAGAGATCATCTGCAATAAGTACAGGTTAATTTTCATCTTTTTCATTCTACACTTGCTTGTTCAACAAGGTCCTTAAAAACCATCACTGATGAGGATCCCCTGATGAAATTCTCTCCTTTTCTTGAAATAGATTGCAGTGTTTAGCTTTGCATTTGATAGAGAGATTTTAACTTGTTTGCTCCTAGAATTTTGTGTTGAAATAGACAGCAGCAATAGTTGCTTAGAAAAGTCTGAAGGAAGTTAGGAAACTGTAAAACCACTAAATATTAAAAAGAAATCAATATAATATTATTCCACAAAATATCAGGCATACTCCACTTGAAAAGTCAAAGGAAGCACATGAATTTTTAGCTGTTCATTTGACTACAGACTGTTTGGGCTAAAAGTACTTAGATGGTTAGACAATAATAAGAATTCCCATAACATTTCTTTCAGCAATCTTCACATTCAACTATAATAAAATAAACTTCACCTGAAGTAATCAAGACAAAAGGTCCAAAAGTCAGGGATGATTTAAAGTGAAAAAAAAAGTTCTTTGTCCTTTTCACACTACACAAAATATATTCCAATAATTTCTAGCTGGTTTTTTTCACCTGTTCAGAGGAAAATCTAAATATGTATTCGTCCCTAAACCAATAACCTTGAGTTAGCAGAGGTATCCAGCCCCAGTCACTGAAGGCTGTACTTCAGCATAATGTTTCTTTGCATCATTTTTTTCTTCTTAATGAACTAATTATACTCAGCCTTGAAAGTCACTACAAAATCATTGAATAGCTGGCATTTTAAAACTGCTGCTAGAGCTTATGTGTAGTAGATTCTTTAGTACATGATTTGTTCCTCTCCAAACAAAATGGTCCACGGTCTCCTGTGCTTCCATCACTCCCTGTGTCCAAAGGATTCCTTATTTTGCACAACATCAGCACTATATTTCTTGGCTCTTGGTATTTACTGCAATTTTGCAGGTATTTATCACACCAATGTCACCAGACCAAGTTGTTACTGTTATTAGCCTTCCTTTCTGCTTTGAGGTTTCTAGGCTGGCGTGAGGGGAAGTAAACGGACTCTGAACAGGATCGCTCCAAGCCATTCCCTTTCTTTCCTTTAAGCCTTTGTTTCTGCCAAGGCCTGGACTGCAAGGAGGAAGAAAAACATATGGGAAAGCTAGCAGTCCTGCCTGGTGGTTGCTAAGAAGTGTGCAGACAGCTGTAAATTAGAGCAGCCTCTGTTACATTTTACAGAAATATTCCTCTGAGCAAGCCAAAAGTGCAGCTCACTTTGGGCTGAGCAGAATGGCATCGCAGACCTTAAACCCAAAGATCCTCAGCAATGATTTTTTCCCTTCATTCTACACGAAAAATGCCAGGACAAAGCTGTGAGGAGCAAATCAATGAATATACACATTTCACCTGGTAATTCCCTCTATTTCTAGCATCTGCTGTGACATTTTCCGGAAACTCTTGCAATCATAATGTCACCAGTTGTGACAGGACCTAGAACTGCAGGAACAGGTCAGCAGCTGACATGTAATTTGGGAAAGGTGCTGAAATGGAGAAGGTGTGTCCAGACTGAGGTCCACATCTCACCTTCTAAACACTAGTTTTCAGGGGTTGACCATGGTTCAAATTTGCTTTACAAAGCAGGCAGCCAAGGCATTTACATCTCCAGCCATCTCCCTTTGGAACTGCTGTAACATTGAATTTTGTATGTAGAAAGAACAATGGCTAAGACCATTTTTTTTTTCATAGTATATTGCAGAGAGTATCAGTCAGAAAGTATATTTACTTACAGGTCTTTCACATCTATTGAGTGAAAATGAAGTCCATGCCTGCAGAATATCTTCTCACAATCTACGTGGATTTTGCCCTATGAACAGTCCTTTACATTTGCATTTCTTCCTGCCTCCTTTGAAACCAGCATCAAAACTTCTAACTAAATGAGGGTTGAAATCTGTTTGCAGTTGGTGTGTGTTCTGTCAGAAACAATTGGGCACAACAGCAAGAAAAGTTTTCAACATACCTGTAACTTATACATTTGTTAGGAAGCAAACAAAGAGTTTGACTTCTGATAATCAGTATGTTTGCCTCTTCATTGTAAAATATAAGTAACAATAACATAAACCAGCCCTGTTTAAACTCTTGTTTATAGAATTCAAGTAGTATTACATTTTTTTGAATAGCCGGACGAGAATAAGCATTAAAGTGGCTTTCATGCAACTCATAATGCCAAAAAATAAATGCAATTCTGCACATTCTTTCCTGAGAGCATCCACAAATGACGTGCAAGGCATACACATTGGCCAGAGGCCATGAGCAAAAGCATTGTGTTAAAACTTTGTATGACATCAAGCCAAAAAACTACTTAGCATTTGTATCTCAGATCTCAACTGAATTATGAATTAAATAACCAAATCAAAACAAAAAGCATACATCACACTACATCGTGTATCTTGGTTATACACACACATATACACATGCATGAAAGTGGCATGGATCTATTGTGAATGGATACAACCGTGGTGTTCTTGTGTGTGTGTGTGTACTCAAATGCAAGTCAGGGACAAAAAAAAATATTTGGAGCTACGTTCAGAAAAGAACACACTCCCTATGCCAATAAATGGATTATATCCCAGGTGGGCTCCCTCTGGTGTTGAGAAAATAATTCAACCCTATTTCTTTATGTCCATCAATAAGGGTCTTAAAAAGCGCTAAATGTAATCATGGCTTTATTATGGCAGAGTTCCTTATTCACATAGACCCTTGTGGATGGTATAGAATAGAATAGCTTTTCCACTATCTGTCATCCAGTGTTCATGAATAATATATGAGGCATATAAACATATGTATCTAGATATCTGTGCACTTTCCTACACTCCAACAGCTTTCCATGCATGTACAGATCACTTCTCACCTGAGAGACACTGCGATGCCGTACTGTGAGACTCTCTGCCCGTAAGCAGTGTAACTCTCCACAGCTAAACAGCAGAATCTGAATGCCCAGAGAACTGCAGGCCCCACAACAGCCAGGATCTGATTCTCCAATGTGTGCAGCATTTTTGCAATGCCTCTTAAGCTCAAATCATGTCTACTGATAACATCTGTGCACTTTGGAAAGTCCAGCCCAGGAACCATGCGAGGCACCCCAGCTAATGGTAGAATACATAATTATCTATTTAACTGTTAGATTCTTAATTTTGGAAACCCAGGACTCAGCATTGTTAAGGAGCATTGTGGCATAGACAATGGGTAGAATAATTTTAGCCATGAACATTAACTAGGCACCTTAACCCCAATCTTCTTCCACTTTATTTACCATCCATTTACCACCTTTCACTACACCTGAGGAAGATTATTTCCCCCTTGTGCTATAAAACTACCCTTGGGTGAGAGAGTACAAATACTAGCCTTGCCCTTATTTCCCAGATGGTAAATGCTTAACTGTTTGTTTTGTGATGCAATCCTTTCCTTGGAAAAACACCTTCCTTTTTGTCCTGAGATGGTGGTGGAATCAAGGTGACTCCAGCCTAGCTGGCTGGAAGAGTGTGACCTCCCTGCAGCCACAGCACACCTCTCCCCTGCTGAAATTCACAGCAGAGCTGGGTCACTTCCTGCAAAATGACACAGAAAGGAGAAGGAGACAATAAACACACATATCCAGCATTTGTTCACAGATGTTCACTGACAGGAGAGAAGTAAGGAGACCAGGCTCATCTCCCAGACCCAGGGAGAGCATGTCCTCATGATCCCAGACCTCTGTTCCTGCTCCCAGCATGCCCAACTTTCCCCTTGCTCCTCCTCAGCTCCTGCAAGCCCTCACTCGCCATCTCATTCTTGCCTTCCAGCCCGTGGCTCATTCATTGCCACCCACTCCCTGGCTGCCGCCTCCTCTGTCCTCGCACCCTGTGCGCTGATACATGCTGGCAACACAGAGCTTGGGCCAGATCCCAGGCTTGGTAAAGGCAGGGGGAAAACCCAGCATTCGCTCTAGTGGCCCTCTTGGCCCGAGTCCTGAGCACATAAAAGCAAAACTGGTGTTAATTTCCCTTTCCCTCGGACAGTGCTGTTAGAGTTGGCACGCTCTCCTTCCACCGGTGAAATAAGAAGCGGGGGGGTGGCAGCTGGGGGAGCGGGAGCAGAGGAAGAACAGAAGGCATACGTAAAAGGAGGAATGATTGCACACATGTGCTATGAATTCTTCAGCTCAGATTAATGTTTTCCTGTGAATTTAATTGGCTGCCTTCTGGTTTCAGCCAGATGACCAGTTACATTTCAGGACAGCTATAAAGTGGAATCTGAATGAAGTATTTGGACAATGGGTGCCAACGTCTGTGAGCTATTCCAGAAAATTTTTAAATAAACAAAAAACACTGGAACTTCTAACTGCAGAGCATAATTATTATTCTTGTTCATTCACATGCAGTATTAATTCCTACTACTGACAAAAAGCCCCACAAACCAAACAATTGCTGCTTCAAAAGGTAAGCTGTTCCTGCATACTCATCACATGTATGGCATTGAGACCTTCTCTTAATGAACAATCTAGCATCATTTATTGGAACAACTAGAGAGTTTCACTGCAAATTAACTAAATTTCAATTTTCTTGTTATTCAAATATGCTCCTTCCCAGTACCAGACTGTTGTCAAATCGCATTGAAAGAAAAAAAAAGTGATAGCAGTTAGAGTGGGAGGACCACACCGGAGTAGCAAAAGTGACAACAGACTTTTACTGCTGTCCTCTCTTAAATGTGGATTTAGTTCTTTTCACCAGCCTGTCTGCTGATCTGGGCTGGTGAGTTGGCTCTGGTGCAGCCAGTTCAGCCTCATGGAAGCATCAGCATGATCTACCTGTGGGCCAGGTTCCCCCCTTACTGCCTGCTGTGTGGGCTAACCTTAAACAGCTCCTGAGAGTCCTCATCTGCAAAGGAAAACTCCCAGCTGGCATCAACCCACCACAGCCTTATCCTAGGCCAGCTACTCTCCTTCCTCTCTGTGGGTGTGGGCACATGGCACAGGTCATTTCCTCATGCCTTTGCCAGTTCCTCACTGGCTGGTGGCATAATTCCCTGGGGAAAACACCCCTGATGCAATTCGCAATCTGTCCTGGCCTAATGAGCTTGTAGAACTATCGAGAGAGCAAAGAGGCAGCAAAGGCAGCTGCTCCTGCCTGGGGAAAATGATGCACAGAATTAAAGAGGTCCTAATGCCTACTCTTGCTTTTATTAGGAAACATCCACTCTGCCCTGCACCCCAGGACCGCCAGAGTCCAGCGCTCGGGGTGAGGCAACTGATCCCTGACAGCTCTCAGGAAAATGCTGCATGTAACCAGATCAGGAGGCATCGTCTGAAGTAAATGTGGGTCAGTGGATGTTGCCCTAAAAAGGGTGGAGTTACATAATACTGTCAGAAAGGACAATTAAAAAGGCAAATTGTAAGGCCTTGGCTGCGTCTTATCATTCCAGTCTAGCTCTGCCACCTTGGTCTGGACAGCATTTGTCAGAGCATCCTCAGGGAAGGGAAGGGGTCATCACATAATAGAAACATTTGCAATAACATGACAGCACCTTTCAGAAACAGATCTCAAGTCCATTTATCAGTTCTAAGTCATAAGTGTGCAGCATCAAAACTATATCTGACTTCACTTTGACCTCTTATATGTGCTGAATTAGCTTTGCAAATAGACTGCATTGATTTGATTCAGCTGACAACAGTGACAAAAGTGAATCCTCTGCAATTCTGGGTAAGAGGCCATTTCTCTATTGAAAGCATGTAGTGGAAACATCCACAGGTACTGCAGTTACATTTCCACAGGTACTGGAAAATAATATGCCACAAATATAAATATTTAGAATGATAACAAATTTTAATCTGTTTCTCAGAAAAACTCCTGATTCAGTTCAGACTCCATTTCTGCTCAGGAGGCAATAATGACTCAACATATCTGTAAGTGACATATATATATATGTGTGTGTGTGTGTGTGTGTATGTGTGTGTGTGTGTATACGTGCCTAATTACCATCCCTTTCTCTGAGCTGACTCTGGACAGAAAACTAGGGTTACAGAGACACAGCAAGGAGAAGAGCCAGTGTCTGGGAATTGAAGCTCAGCAAATCTAAACTGAAGTAAGATGGAAATTTTTTAACAGATGGGGTAATTGACCATAAGAACAGTTTGTGGAGAGTTGTGATGAATTCTCTCCACCACTTGCAATTCCTAAATCAGGACTGGATGTTTTTCCAGTAGATAGACCAAACAAGAATTAAGTCAAAGAAAGCTAATGGCCTCAGTTGTAGCAGAGGTCAGACAAGAGGATACCAAAGGCCTCTCTCGCCCTTATAGTCTTTGAATCTCCTAAATAAAAAGTTCAGGGTTTGCAGATTGTAGCATAAATCCTATTCTATTTCAGGCTGCTTTCAAACTTGGGCAATGAAAGGAGAAGAAAAACAAACAGATGCTGCAAGACAAAGTCATGTGAGTGATGAACAAAAATCCCTATCCATGCATCAAGCGTGGCAGAGCATCTTCCCAGGGGTCTGTCTTATCAGTGACCTGCTTTACTTTGGCCTATTTGTCAGTGGCAGAAAAAGAAAACAGCCCCAGAACCTGATAACTATATAGGACTGATTGTATCATGTAGTGATAATGAATTTGAATAGCTCTATTAGAAGAGCAGTGTGGCCTGAAATATCCCTCCCCTTTTCATGGATGGGGACTTTTCTGCCTTGCCTCTTATCTAACAACAGGGTGTTTTTCCAGGGCACAAATTCTTTAAAAGCAGAGAAGTGTTAAGAGATTCCTTCCTTGCTTGATAGGAGTTACCTCCTCTTGGATGTGACAATTTGATGGCTGAACTACAAACCAGACGTGGGGAATGGTCCGGTTTTAAAAGAAAAAGGAAGAAAATAGATATCTGTTTCGAAAGCAGGCACTGTGACAAATCTGCTTGGGAGCAGAGCCAGCCAAACAGTTGACTCATCACAGCAGAGCAGACTGTGAACTCCAGCACCACTGGGAGGAGGACAGGAAGCAGCAGCAAAGGCAAAGAGGGTGGTGAGAACCTCTTCAAGTGGGTCTGCGACCACAGGGTTTGGCCTGTAGAAAAACCATGTCTAAGACTGCAAAATGCACTGCTTTATAAGGGTTCCCTCAATTGGGGCTCATTTTGGACTTTCACGGACCCCTAAAAGCTGATTACCTGTGGCCCATTTCATGTGTTGGTGTTTTCCTATCATAAATTTCTCAATATGCATTTTCTGAATGAAAGGGAGTTTCTCAAAAATAACAAAAAGTCTGGGGGAAGACATGCAAAATTTCACCCAGCTCCCTGACAACTCCTGTTATTCTGCTCCGTATCACCAGCATGCACTGCAAGGATCTGTAACATTTACAGGGATGTTTGGGAAGGGAATTTCTTGGAAGTCAGATTTCTGAAAGTCTGCTAGGAGGTAAGAAGAAGACAGAAAGAGATGCAATTTTATGCCACTTGGAACTCCATTTTCAGGATCCTTTTCATTATTTCAATCCCAAAAGAGAGTCTATTCCTCAAGCAATGGCAGCGTTTAATACACTGTTGCCACAAACAGGCTGAATGTACCTCTGAAAGTTTTGTAAAGACCAAAATTAAATCTATATTTAATTGGATTAAACAGATGATTTTGCCTCAGTAAACCCCATTCAGGACGCAAATTGTATCTTTGTGTCAGATACTGCATAAAATTGATGTAAGAGTCCTCATCTAGATGATCTAAGATAGAACAGATGAGACAGAAATACACTGAATGAAAGAAAATTACTTATTTGAGGTGGATAAGCTAATGTGTAATGCAGCTATGCATGATACACTCGTGTTCATATTGCAAATGTTTGAGCATAGTGTGAACCTATATTCCCTAAATGCCAACATTGTTCCAGAACCAGCACTCACATTCAGAAAACTTTCCAGGAATGGTAGAATGGCCTCATTAAATTTTCATCTCAATGAAGAACTACAGCCCACTATTGGCACCAAACTTGCAGACACCTCTACATGAAGTTTGAGTTCACAGCAAACACTTGAAATATTGCCACAGTCTTTGGTGGGAGTAGACACAAGCAAGTAATCTGGTACCCTGTGCTTAATGGTGCTCCGTCTCTTAGGTGTCAGAATAAGGATTAAAACAGCCTATTGGATAAACAGTCAATTATCCAGTCTTTCCTATGTCCCCAAGGGAGTTTATTTTATGGTGTAAAATATGAGTTTGGACTGCCATTATCGTGATCTTCACTTGCATAGTTACAGATATTGCTGATGGTGATAAACTTATCTAGCTCTTTCAGAGTCCAGCCCAAATATATTATCTTGATGACTATTTATGGCAGTGGGAACTCCACAGATTAGCTAAATGTTGGGAAAATTGGGAATTTCTTTTTATAGAGACAAAATTTCCTACTTTTTAATTTTACTGAGCAGGGGCATACCTCTCAGAATTTCTATTACATGAAAAGGTATGTCTCATTTCTCTGCTGCATCACAAATAGTTTCAGAAGTTGTAAATACAATATGATATTTATCAGATGAAAAACTGCACTCATTTGCCAAAGTGCAAACTGGGATGAGGTTTGCAGCTCCTCACATGCTGGTGGTCTCCTGTAATGGGTTTGCATATATGACAGCACAGCCCCCCTTCCCTCTCCCCCTCACCACTGCTTTCCTCCCAGCCTCCAACCTTTGGCTTGTCAGCACTAAGGTCTGTCCAATTATTCACCTTTTCAAAAGTGATTTATTTCCAGGATAACCTAATAATGTCAAAACCAGCACTGTTATGCTCTATCACCCACCAGGATGGGCCAGAGAAGGAAGGGGGTAACCGTATTGACCCATTTTGCCTTGCAGCATTTACCTGAGGACAGATGAATTTTACAGCCAATGACTTAGGAATCATTTGGTCAGTTTATTGTAAACAACTCCCTACTCCTCCTTCACACTTCCTAATAACATTACTCTGTAACATTTCCAGCACTCTTCTCTACCTCCTGTTTCAGAGGGAATTGGTTTTTTCATGCAGCTCCATCTTTGCTGATAAGGCATTACACGAGCTGACCAGTGATTTGTGCCACTGAAGAAATTAGGTAGAGTTTGTCAGACTGTTTGTCTTCCAAAGATTTTGTTAACAAAAATGAGAGCACTCTTGACAAATAGATCTTTTTCATCTTACAAGGGACTGGTTGAGTCCCAACTTAAAGGTTTGCAAACTGGCAGTTTTACATCCCAAATAAGTGTTTCAGGAAAATTGAGACTAGCAGAGTGATTTCTCTGTTCCTGTTTCCCTTCTTGTAAGGAATAATTTCCACCACTGGCATAATCTCCCTTCATTTGTACCATATGTCACCTGGCTGATGTTGGCAGAACACAACTTAAGGTTGGTTTTACTTCTCCCTCTTTTTTTGGCCACTGCCCACGCAGTTGCTGCAGCACCAGTGATGCAGTTTGTGCTCCCTCTGCTCTGTTCAAACGTGGCACATGGAGGAACAACTTACTCTCTCCCTGTTCATGGCTGTACAAAAACCAGGCAAGACTCTGCACAAAGATGTGTGATGCTTTAAAAAAAAATTGGAACTGCAGCTGAAAGAGGGCAGGGAGAATTTATTAATGTTACATTCTTTTATATATACGAGCAAGATCTCATGAACTCTTGCTCCATGACTGTGTTCATTCCATTTTGATGCAGCAGCCAATTCACACAGTGGCAGGAGTGTCTTCAAGGCTGCATAGTCGGGTTTGCAGCTCCTGGAGAAGGTGGAGAGATCCCTGCACTCTGTTTTAAGTAGGAGTCAGCAGATGACTAAGGATAATCTAATTTGTGCAAGGAATATATTTCATTTACATTTTGCTCTCAGAAAAAGCAAAAGCACAGTAAACAACATCTTATCTACACCCATATATTCAGCTCAATTCCATGGAGTTTTGCCACTGACTCAAATTGGAACAAGATCAGTCCTTAATCATTAAAAAAACTCACTTTTACTCTTGTTCTTCTGCACTTTATGCAATATATTATATCAGAATGGAAGAGACTTCTTTTAAGGAATGAACAAGCATTCTGGTATATTCCACACAATTCTGGGCAACAAATTTCTAGTGTAATAAATTGCCCACTCCATGGCAAATTCTTAAATGCATCCACTTTGCAAAAGTTTATTTTATGGATTCTGGTTTTTCATGCATGGGCAAAAGAATATTTGTTTCCTGACATTCTCTCTATATTATTGTTAATTTAAAAGTTGGAAATTAGAAAAAAAAATAATGTATTATGCTTGTTTCCTTCATGAGAAAAAATTAAAAATACAAAGTTTTTTAAACAAAATTCATTTGCAATCCAATTATAAGGCCTGAAATGAATCCTTGTTATTGTGTCCTTGTACTTTTGCTTCATTAAAGCTACATAAAAAGTAGGATTATCTATTTTATATAACTAAATAACTTTAAATGTTTTCTTCAATTACAATCCTGGAGGTATTAAATCCATATTATTTATTATAAGACTAAATGAGGAAATAAGCACCTGAAATGTCACTTTAAAAGTGCTTGTTTCTGGTCCCTTCTGCAGAACTCCTTCTCAGTATCCCATATGACTATTAACAAAGCTCATTATATTGATACACATAAGTATAAAGCAATTTGATGATTATCATGTAAATCTGTAAAAATCCAGAGAGCACAAATAAAAACCACAAGTAGAATGGGATAGTGTCAAACCAAGAAGTTCCTAACTAAATGCGAAATTCCACTGATCCACTTCTTCTTGCTGGCCTGATTCCTTAAACAGGAGATGGGGAACCATTACAAATGAAACATTCCTGCTTTTTTGTTTGCATACAAATGACACTGGAAAATGGTTTTTGTTTAACTGTTTTACCTGGCACTGGATCCTGATGCACCCACTCAAATCCAAACACTGAAGGATGACTCTAATTAGGCCTCTGTATTATGAACAAGCCTGTCTGAATAGGTGTTACCATTCTGATCATCATGAGCGCTTTGGGTCAGGTTAATTCCTCTCTTTGTCTCTCTTTGCTGAACTGTGAGCAGAGGTATCTGCCCAGCAGACTGTTAACCTGACATAAATTATCAGACAAGGCTACCACAATAGGAGGAGGAAGCTGAGGAAATGTGTGGGTTAGCAATCACCAAGCCTATTAAACTGCTTCGAAACCCCACCCTTTGGATTTGCAATTTCTCATGTTTTGGCTTGACCAAGAGGCAGGTTGGTGAAGCAAGAGGATCTGTGAGAGTGTGAAAGGGATGACCCTGGAAACAAAATATTGGTTTTACATCGCAGGGTATCCATTACAGGAGAATTTCCTCTGGCGCCAGCAGGTATTTGAGCAGGCATCTGGATGGATCCCAAAGGGGGGAAGGAAATGGAGATGGAAGTTTTTAGAGGGGATCAAGATGTTAAGCCTTCAAACTGTTTGAATGACCCACAACAACTAACCTGCAAGGTTTTGACTTTCGGTGATATGAGGGGTTGTGGTTGATTTCTTTTTTCTTTTTTTTTTTTTCCCTAATTTCTTCTTCTTGCTGGTGGGGAATTCCAGCCAGGACTGCCGAAGGGAACCAGTAAAAGAATGCAAAGTCCACCCTCAATCAGTGATAAGGAAAATAATCTGATCCATTGCAGCCTCCTTTTCTCTGCACAGGACACACTGATCATAAAACTGATCCTGAGAGCTCTTTGCTGCACTCCCAGTGCAGCACTCCCAGTAACTTTTCAAAACACTGTTAGCAGTATTGCTAACTGCAATCACAAAATGTTACTAAATGGACTGATAGAATTTTATCCTGCAGGCAAATTTTGTCAAATATTTGTTCTGCTTGGGCTTGGGAAAGAAAATCTTCCTTGGGGGTCTGAAGGCTGATTCATTAAATCTGAGCTGTCTGCTGAAGTGCTCAGTAAAAGTGACTCTGATTTATTTGGATTTGTCACTATAAAGGTCTCTGGAGACAGATATTTATCCTGTGGGATTCTTGACAAATTGGCCAAGTGGTCTTGGCAGTCCAGAAGGAGAGTGGTCTTCTTTGACCCCTCACATGGCCAGAGAACAGGTAATTACTCCCCCAATCACAAACATGCACCAAAATCATGTCGTTACCAAGACTTCTCTCCCCACCCAGAATCTGGTGATCTGAGCTTAGACAAGGACTCAGCTCTATACTTGATCTCACTGGAAGACATGTCTGAGATGAAAGTATGGTCTGTAGCTGTAGGGATAGGCAGATAATGGGATGGATTTATACTGTTGAGGGTACATCCTGCTGAACTGGACCATAGGAAGGGTGTTTGTCCTGCTGCGGTCAGAATTTATAAAATGCTTGATTGTAATGCTGAAAGATCAACTTGGACCCCAACTTTGCCACTATATTTTAGCATCCTCCCACCAGGGTGGACTAAGCCAGGCATCCTTCTAACTGCAAAACAACTAAGCCAGGCATCCTTCTAACTGCAAAAAGAAGAGATTGAGCTTGTCAAAAAGAAGGGAATTTGCTGCTGTTTTTTTACAGTCCCACCTGTGTGACTTTCCCCGCACCATAGTGTATAAGGTGGAGTAGTGTCTAGTGTCAGTCCTTCCCTTTAATTATCTGCTAGCCTGGCTGAGAGCTGTATAAACACATTATGGTCTCTTGCAAGAAACAGATACTGCAAGTGCAACCATCTTTCCCTTTTAACTCTTTCTGTCTGTCCTGCCTTTTGTGCTCCTCTGCATATCATTAAAGTGTTCGATAAAGTGCATATTGGCCCAGTTTCTTTTTGGCTCACTCAAGCTACTGATTTATTTATAGTTGGCACAGGGAATCATGCACCTTCAGGACATGACTTAGGCCACTTAAGATCTGTGTTCCCTCTCAGATGTGGGCAAAATAAATTCAGGATGCCACATCCAGAATTATTGTTCCAAATTACTAGAAAGTAGTTGGTAAGAAAAGCATAACTAAAGGGAAAGGTAGGGAAAATCTGTGACAATGACAGACTGTCTTGGAGCTAGCTTGCCATTACTTGGGGATTTTCACCTCCCAGGAAATAGGTCTCCTCCCCATTCACACCCATGAGTTCAAAGAGAGGTTTGGCTGATATCAGTGCAGTAGCACAGGCCTGAAACATCCAAACTTGAGCTAAACAAGTTCAGTGGCAGCTGAAATAAAGTATGGGGGGGGGGGGATTAAACACAGTGTGATGGGGAATTCTGCACCAGGGACTGTCATTTGCAAGGGATACACACAGATGAGTTAGTCTTAGCCTGTATAAAACAGTGGAGTATCTGGGCCCAAATAAACCATTCCATAACCATTCTGTTCAGCATAAAAAATGGTGTCAAAGTAGCTAAAGTTCATATTAGAACCTCAGAAAGAAACACCATTTTTAAAAGGCACTGAGGGTGGGGGTCAGTCTTGTAAAGGTAACAGCAATGGTCTCTTTACTCTACTTGGTGGTTGGATGACTTCAACCCAGAGGTTTTGCCTGGCAATCTGTCTTGCTAAAAGTCAGGGTAAGATAAACTGTACTCTGTCTCTGATTTCTGCAAGAAAGAAAACAATTGAACGACTGGTCATTCATCACTGAGCCACCCTGCCCCCTCTCCAACACCTTGTATAAAGTTGTATATTCTGGAGCTGTTTAGCTTTCCTCATCCATTTCTTCAAAAGGAAACAAAAAATTAAGTAACAAGAAATGTATTTTACAACTTTCCTATAATAACAATAGTTCAGAATTGAAAAGGACAGATCAATAAAGAAATTACTTGAAATTATAATTGCTTGCACATCATGTCACTTGCATCATTACATGCCATATGTACAAGTAAGTTTAGTATCAAAGGGCCTCATGATATATTACAGGGCCTAGCCTCTACAACTGTGCTCATAAACACATTTACCTATTCATAAAAATTTGCATTTATTTTTGTATACTGAGGAGCTCAAACTCAGCTCAGATGTAGCTTATGGGGTTACAAACGTGTGCTTTGACCATCCAAATGGGGAAATTGGAGAATATTATTTGAGAAGTTTCTTTAGCAGCCTTAGTTAGATGAGTGATTTAAGTTGCTGAGAAAAAAACCTGGACAGAACAAGCTGCAAAATTTATAAATTTGCTCTGACACAAGCAGTCTGAAAAGGGGAAGGGTGGCATACAATGATGGGAAACAAAAGTAGTCGTGATATATTATTGTAGGAAAAAGCAGTAACTTGGGTGAGAAGAAACATCTAGGCTTGGTCTGATGGGCTGAGTGTATGCTCAGCTGTCAGGGAAGAAAAGGAAACTCTACTCCTCCTTGTAACAAAGCCAGCTTCATTCTGCTTGTGGCACAGAGTGCCCTGCTTTGGGGGCCATGCCTGCCTGGCTGCTTCCCACAAGCTTGCAAAGAGATTCTTCAGAGCACATCATCCTGCACACGACATGGCCACTGCACAGGTAAGTACCAGGAAAGTCTTACCAAGCTGAGGTAAAGTGGGGAAACTAAAAAAATCACTCAGGAAGAAGATGGGCATGAAAGCTGAGGTCTCTAGAGCCTCACTGCACCCCGAGAGTCTGCATTAGCTCATGGTTCAAGGAAGTAAGACCCTTCATGGAAGAGACAATTAGTTACAAAAAGGCATAAAGAAGCCTAGTAATGGATTTTAACTCTCCTAAGGGAATCCTGTGTTTTTACTGGGGAAGGATTACAGGAAACCAAAGTAACACTTTATTTTTCTTCACAGAGAGCTTGGGGACTGTGGAGTAATTTAGTCAATGGTGATTTGCTACTTGTGCTATAGTGTTACCAATGATGGTACTCCTGGTCTGTTTATTAAACTTCTGACTTGTCACTCATCACTAGCAGGATCAAAACTCATTGTTTTTCTTCCTATGAAAGCAACTTTTCTATCTTTCAGAATTACTATGAGGTTGAGAGATGAGTGCTTTCATCTAAAATCAAAGTCAGGCAAGTATCCATTTTGTAAGACATGTGAGCATAAAAATGTGCCAATGTAAACACCAGGTATCTGAGTGAAAAATGTTAATTGGCATTTCAAGAAATGAGAAGACATCACAAAGATATTTTAGGCTTTCAACATATTTGTAGTATTCTAACATCAATCATTTTCTTGCATCTATCAGGTTATTTATCTTAGCTACCCTCTGTATCCATTACCACAGTGCCTAAGCCCCTTGTAATGTTTCTGTAGGGCAAGGAAGTGTTCTCATCCCTGTTTTACCACCGAGAGATTGGAGCAGAAAGGATCCCACATTTGTGGACACTTAGAAAGTCTGTAACATAGGAGAAAATCAATGCACATATGCCAGCTCTCTGGCCAGAGTCTTAATCAAAGAAGAGTTTGTCTCTTTTAAATTAGCCTGAGTTTGCACCTGGTTAATTTGCACCATAAATTGTAGAAGCAAGGTTGTGTTAGACATGTCCCTGAGCCATGAGCTATAAGACTAATTCTACCAACACTCAGAAATGCAGGAACAATCCAGGGCTTGCGCCTTAAGAAGGGCTCTGGCTACACACTGCCAAAGAAAGATGAAAGACTGCAGTGAGTCAGGGCATGGGAGGAAGAGAAAGAGAAAGATGATGTGTTGTATTGCTGTGGATGCTGCACCAGGCACTTCACAGGAGCTTTCCCTGGAACTGCCAGTTCTTCAGGACAAAACACAGCTCTCACCCTGGAGAGCCCAAGCTGGCCCCAGACACCCAGTGTGCACTGGCATCCCATGGAAGGTTGCACTGACTCCCATTAAAGGCCCTGTGCTCAGACTGGCTGAGCAGCTCCCCAGTGAGGGTTTTGCATACATGGAAAGCCCTTTAGAGGAATTCATTCTCAGTGTTAAGAGAAAACTTGTGGGTGCAATGTTACACATCTTCTCCACTCTCTGGAAATTTCAGTCAATCCAGCTCCTAGTGATGTACAACTTTGTTCAGGCCTTACAGAATGCATATCAAGATATTTGCCAACAAATTTTGGTATATGTTAAATGGGATTATATGTGATATCTGGTAAATTTGCTATGTCATCCAAACATAAATTTGCTATGTAATCCTGCATGAGAATGACAGAATTGCCTTTATTATTTTGGTGCAAAATTTGGCAGAGGTCTATTGTTGAAATAGACCTAATTGAAATGACACAGACATTGAAATAAGGTATCAAAATCCTTCATTACTGATTAAAATCAGGAGATTCTGGCTGACATACCTCTCCACACTAGCCTCAGCCATCACCCCATCTGATTTTTAAAAATTCGCAAATACATATCTGAGTCCCATTCTGTTCTTTCCGGAAAAAAAAAAAAAAACAAAAACAAAAACAAAAACAAAAACAAAAAAAAAAAACAAAAAAAAAAAAAAAAAAAAAAACAAAAAAAAAAAAAAAAAAAAAAAAACAAAAAAAAAGAAAAAAAAAACAAAAAAAACCAAAAAAAAACCAAAAAAACAGGGCCACGTTAATCCCTTGGAGCAGATCCCTTAACTTCCTAGCAGTTTTAAAAATTTTGCATTTTCTGCTTTGGATAGACGCAGAGAAGCTCATAGACATTGTTTTGTATTTCCCCTTACTGAACTGCACAAGAGTACCAGACCTGGCTAGCAGAAGGTCTGATGACTCATCTCTCTGTTTTCCTCCTTTAACCAGCTTTCCTTCTGGGTTAGTCACACCCCAGTTAAGAACTTCATACTAGGGAGTCTGAGCATCACCCTAGATCTTGTACACACAAAAGAAAAATAGAAAAGCAGGGAGGAGAATGAGAGCCAGCCTACATTCACAATCTGTACTTGAAGGTTTTTCCTCCCTCACTTCTCTGCTTTCAGTTCTCTGGTCCCTTCTCAGCCTTGTGGGACTCCACTGCAACACATGTTTATGGTCTTCTTTGTATGCTGTCCCTGGTTCATTGTCAAAATTATTTTTTCCCCTCCAAGTTACTTAAATAGACTTTTATGATGTGCTTTTGCAATACCGCTTTCTAAAACAACACCATTTTCTATATGTATTATGAACTACGATACGCACCATAAAATCAGAGGACTGCACTGTGGCAAAGTGCCATGACCCCACTTTGGGGATGTTCCAGGAGCTCCAAGAGTCACAGTTTGTGAGGCATGTATAAGGCCTGTCAGAGTAAGAAGAAATGCACAGTGACTGTGGTCTTTCTGTGTCACTTGAGTAGGGTGTGTAATCTGCTTTCTCCTTTGTCTTTCCAGCTAACACTCCTGTTCCACACTCATCCACAATGCACACTCTCTTCAGCTGACTGCTGAGTTGGTTGAACCCCTGTGTATGATCCCACACGTGGACAGCTGAGTATCACCAGTCTGCTGGTTTGTTATATCGGTATTTTTAGCCAAAATAGTTTTGCAGCTATGTCACTGCAGTCCAGCATGTGTTTTTAAAGGCATAATGCGGCCACCTATGGTAAAATGCAAAGCCCCTGTGACAAATGGAGCTCAAGGGAGTCCAGCCCCACAAATTGTGGCCAACTCAATCTCTAATAGAGTAAAGCAGCCCACAAAGAGTGGGCTCCAGAATGTGATGTTTCACTTGGATGGGAACAGAGAACATAGCCCAGCCTACTGTGTTTAATGATGAATGCTGTGGGAATCCGACTTTCAGAAATTGTGAGCACTTTAAGTGAATAGGAATTTCAGAAAATCTGCGTCTGTGCACACACATCATGCCATAAACCATGCGAGTAATAAAATCTTACCAGAATAGCTGACATTCTTCCTGCCACTCCTCTACAAAGTGTTCTTCTTTTCCAAACTTCCCTCTGAAAAAGGTCTTTTGTTTTCCAAAACTTGATCCAATGTGCTAATAACTGGGAGGCATAGAGAACTTACTTCTTATCAACAAGTTTCATGTTCTAAAGTCACAAAAATGCAAAGGATTAGGCAATAAAGAAACATCACAGAAAGATATATTCAAAACAAAACAGTTATGCCTGCATTTTAATCCTTCCATGACTATTTTACATAAGATATATTGGCTTTTTTGCATATTTCTCTTTTGACCACTTCATAAAAGAGTCTGCAGTTTACAATGTAAAAATATTTCAGAGATGCATTCTGGAAGCAATATCTAGTAATGGTCTCTGCAGTAGAGATGGAAGAGGATACGTCTCCTCACTGTCTGTGAAGAACGATAATATAGGAATAAATTTGTAGAGGAATAAATAATAAAGCAAACATGACACAGCCACTTAGGTTTCACGGAATATTCTGAGTTGGAAGGGACCCCCAAGGATCATCAAGTCCAGCTCTTCAGTGAATGGCCCAAGCAGGGATCAAACCCATGGCATTATACAGGGATCAAACCCATGGCCCATACAGGGATCAAACCCAAAAGACCTTGGCATTATTAGTTCCATCCTCTGACCAGCTGAGCTACTTTCTCCTAGGTTTGCTTCATACAAGCATGCTGCCAAAGGAGATTCACTAGCACATCCGTGAATCGTTCATTGAAAGCCTGGGCTGAGCTCTCCTGTCAAGGATTAGCTGTCTTGTTTCTGCTTCAGTAACTTCTTTATCTTCTATATCTTATATATTTCTGGTGTACACAGGTTCTAAATCACAGCAAGACATTGCTTCACACAGCAGCAGACCCAAGGCTCTCACCACAGATCTGGAATAGGAGGGAGATGTGAGTCACACCAGGATTTGATGAATTGATGATTAAGATTTGTCTTAACTTCTGATTAAGACACTGACCTTGTTGTAGGTATCTCTCTTAGACATTAGGATATTTAATCATGGCTTTGCTTCTGTAGAGGCAGTTTTTGCTGTTCTTGTTCAGAGATGCTGGTTTACCCTGTGAGGAGTCCTGCTGATTTTTGTGGAGCCACTCAAAGGAAAGATACTGGGTGGCATAAGGCTGGGAGGCAAAAGTCATCCAGTTATTACATGTACAGGTACTCCCTGTGGTAAACAAAAGCACTGCTTACATTTGTCACAGATTTTGTCATCAATGTGACAAAAAAAGATTTAAACATTAAATCTGGAATTAGGTATTTTGAGTTTCGTAAGGTGTTTTTTCAATATCCACTGAAGAAATTTTTCTTAAACTCCACTTCCCAGAGTTTCAATGGGTTTGTGATATTTCAAGGTTTAAAAAAATCACATTAAATGGAATTATGGCTCCAGCATAATTTTCTCCATAAATTTTCTTGGAACTAAAGCTTTTTCCCTTTTAAATTTTCTAATCAATAAGACTGAAACTTTTCCACTCTAGGTATTCACAACATCTTCTGTTTAAAATGAACATAGAAGGAAATATTTTTGGGTTGGGTTTTTTTCCTCACAATGAACTATTCTAGAAAAGACTTTCTCAAGAAGCTCTGAGACTGGGATTTCTTGGGGAGGGACAGTGATGCTGATGTTGCATACAAATATATGACATCATCTTGGGCCAGTTCTTCTGGACATCCTTTTTACCCTCTTGGCAACAACATTACTTTTTTCCTTGTGCATTGCTTTATGTTATTTTTCACAATGTCTTTTACTTTTCAAATTAAATTGTGACCAGAAACATATACATAGCACTGGAAATGAAATGTGAAAGGATTTCAGACCCTTCTCACAAGTTATTCCACTGTTACAAACAATTTTGATCAATTTCCCTAGCACAGTCCATACCCTACAATATCTTATATTATTAATACTAGTAGTGTTAGTTATTTGTATATATTATATTATGGCATTATTTCACTTAACATATGTTAAAGTATGCTTCTAAAATCCTTTTACCATTTCACTTGGAGACCAAGAGTAACCAGGAGAAATCTCAGTGCAACCAGGTTTTCTTTTTAGAGCAGCAACTTAAAAACACTAATGCAATTGTACTTTTCTTACTGATTATTCTCAAACCTGACTGAACACAATTCATGATCAGCTGGCTGCTTGTGGGTGACTTCCTTGGTTATTCTCCAAATAATACATCTGTATTGTACTTGGGCAAATAATTTCAAAACCAGCAACTGATTATGTTTTCCTCAGCTCCGGGTGAACCGAGTTTGTTCTTGGGTGACTGCTTAATAGGTAGTGAAATTATGCTGCCTTGATAAATGACATAGAAAATCAGAAAATAAACCAAGCTGTGTCATGCAAACCATT
Source organism: Melospiza melodia melodia (assembly GCF_035770615.1). NCBI lineage: Eukaryota > Metazoa > Chordata > Aves > Passeriformes > Passerellidae > Melospiza > Melospiza melodia. The sequence continues at coordinate 33,543,713 of NC_086196.1, forward strand.
AAATACTTGCAGAAAGCTTGGCCTCAAGTCCCAAAACTGTTCTTAAATTACCATGTTACTCCTGCACAAGAAAGGGAAGACTGGAGGCATAAAAAGTGGGACTTCCTTTCTAGAGGGAAATTTGTAACCTGCCATAGACCAGCAAAAGCCTGTGTGAGATGTGTCCCTCATCTGACACCCATCAGACCAGGCATCCTGAATCTTTGTCCCCAGCACCCCCAGCACGTTCTAAATGGCCTGTCTGAGTGGGTCTAGTACTTAGGAGTAAGAGGGATGCATGGTCCTGCATAACCAGAGCGCTGCAGAGGATAAAGTAATCTACAGGGGAAATCCTGTAGATTACAGATTTGCACTGATGTTCCTCATGCCAGCATTTCAACTTCCTTCTTAAAAGATGAATGAAGACACAAATGCACTGGAAAGGCCAAAAGGACTTTAGCTCCATCTGTCTTTCCCAGCCAGTTACTAACCCAGTGGCCAGTCTGTAGTCGCAGCCATCTAACTGGAGAAGCAAGGGATTCCACCATTATCGGGGTGGCTGCAGCCCCCCCAGTTTTACCCTTCCCACAGGGCTGGGTTGGTTTCCACCCTGCCAGCCCCTAGTCCAGATCAGGTGATATTCAGGAAGTCAGGAGGACTGGGCTAAAGGTGAGGGAAAAGGATTGAAATGGAGTCAGATTAGGGGTACAAGGCCCGGGCTTGCCAGGTGAGACATAAGAAGCAGGAGGGCTGGAAAAGCACAGGTTCAAGTCATGTAACAAACAAATAAGGAAGCAGATTAGAAGATATGTTGTTTTTTTAAGCCTGCCCATGCTGCCCCCCCTTGGAGAGGGAATAATGGGTAAATGTGTTGAGTGTATAATAGTTTGTATGCATAAAGAACTCAAAGTATATTATACTATATGTATAACATACACATATATGTATAACATGTATGTGAGTATACATCACATACATGCAATAATCTCTACAAAATTAACACAAAAAATCCGCCCTGTATCTCTTCAAATGTGTGTGGCCTTTATTAGGTCAATTTTAATGACCCTGAGTATTTAAAAATATTAAGAAGTAAAATCTACAAATGTGTGGAAATTCTAAAGGCTCATGGCACACATGTATGCATATCTTGATATTCAGAATGCATATGTAGCAGCATACTAAAGGCATTTTTAAAGAGCCAGTTCATTTCTTCTGCTTTTTACAACAAAAGTTGAGAAAGTACTAAAATAAAAATGGAAAGGCTATAAGTATATATTGTTTTAGTTGTTTTGTCTTCTGGGAATTTCTGAGGCTGGAAATTTTCCCTCTCTGGTCACTCATGCTTAGATACACAAGCAACTTCAACTTGGTTTTCTGTCATCCTTGCTCCAGTAAGAGTCTTAGCTCAATTGTGACATCAATCACTTGGACTATAAATCTCTGCAATGGATATGGCCATTTAAATCTCCACCTGCACAAACAACAATCAGGCCTAGAAAATAAGGAGACTCATAAATCTCCACACTGGTGATTATTGATATTTTGGATTTGCAACAGCAATGTTATTAAAAAAAAAAAAAAAAAAAAAAAAAGTAATTCATTAATTAGGACTGATATGCTGACAATCTATTTAATTTAGTTTATATACAGAGAAAATACAAACAAGGCACAGTTAACACAACATGAATTTAGAAATTACTGAATTCCCAAGAGCCCAGGGCTTGGAGATTTGATATCTTAATGTACTTATCCTATTGTGAGGGGGAAGGTGTTATCTTCCAGACAAATGATAAAAAGCTGTTTTTTCTTCTGGCTTTCATGAGCCAAGGAAGAAAGATGGATCAAGAGATAGGCAAGACTTCCTTGCTGGCTATCAAAAATGACACTCGGCCTCCTACTGAAAATGTAATTTGCAGACAGTACACAGCACTGGGCAGACATACCAGCTTGGCCCTCCACAGTTTTTGTTGGGTTTTTTAGTGCATTCAGAAAACCCTATGTGATGCTTACACAGATCAGCAAGAAACTTTTCCTGTGGCTCCAGTGACTTTGGATTAACTGTGAAGCCACTGGTGACATCTGAGGCTGCACATTTTTTCCTGGAGCTATGTGAATCCTTAGATAAGCAGCTGAATAAGTGGAATTTCTCCTGCAATAAAAGCAGTCCCTGTGTGCAGTTCTTTAGTCCCTTGTGTTCAAAGCCCAGACTGCAGGGCAACCTGTGGGGTTTCAGAAAGTGTGTGAGCAGGGAAGAAGCAACAGGAGCAAGTTCCTGATTCATTGGCCTCTTTGGGCTCCAAATGTGGATTTAGGAGACTAGTTTACATGGAGGGGAAAAAGTGATAGCACAAAGGTAACTGCTTTCAAAAGCCTGCTCTGCTGAGGCTGAACACACAATGCATAAGTTTGTAACAGCAGCATAAGTGTATTAGTTCAAACTACACAGCAACCCACTCACTCACATGTGTGGCAAAATCACTGGGAATGTTTGGCTTCAGGGTTTGCAGAGCCCGGCCTAATGCCCTCAGTCCCACAGGAGGGGCCTTATCCCTTATCTTGCTTCTTCATTCAGGCAACACCCCTGACTTTTGAGCATGCATGAATCAGCAGACAAAACACTCCCCGGGTAAGGAGGAATGAACCGCTGACATTGCTCTGCACGCCAAGTAAAGGTTTCTGTTCTGTGGGAACTCTACCATCCAATAAACCCCCCCTCGCCGCGTTTCCTTCATTTCATGCACACACTTGCCACTCTAGCCACAGCCACAAAGACCCTCCCCAGCAGAACAACACGCTCCCTTGGCTCAGTGGGGCTCACACAGTGCTGGGATCTTGGCCACTTGGCACACCTGTGCGCCAGGAAGCCTCCGCAACATTCACAGCTGGGAGGACTCACAGACCGACAGGGACCGGGACTTGTCGGACGTCACCCCGGAAGGCTGGAAGAAGTCAGATCCTCCTGCCTCCAGCCCCTGGGCTGTGACGGCAAGGTCCACGCTGCTGGCCAGGCAGCGGAGCACTCCCTTCCTGGAATATGCAACTAGCTGGACAGGATGCGTTCGCAAATATAATCATCCACAAATCTCCCCCAGATTAGGTTACAGGACAGCATTTCGACGGCACGCATTACAAAGGAAGGCTTGGCTGGTGGATCTGCTGCTCTCTCTGCTCATGACCCATTTTGGCTTTCATCAAGAATCATGACACCAGCTGCCTGGGTCATCTGGGAGGCAGAGAGGGGGAGAGCAACCCTGGGCTGTAAAGGGAAGTGGGGAAGGAAAAGGGAAGGAGGAGAAGGAGAAGGAGGAGGAGGAAGGGGGAGGATAGAAAGACAGAGCACGGGGAGAGAGAGTAAGTTGTTTTAGTCCAGTTGTGAAGATTTGAATCCCAGTTCCGAGCTCTCGGCAAAGGCTTGCTGGGATACTTCATTCCCTGTCCTGTGCAAAGGTCTGTGATTGGGGATGTGGTGTGCTCAGTGGGCAGGGCCCCTCCCCTGGGCTGGATCCGCCTCTCCTATCCCCCAGATAAATTACTAGTGTCCTCACTAAATTCCTCGGCTTTCTCTCTCCCTCTCTCTCTCCCTCTCTCACACAAACTCACTCCCTCCCTCAAACACAGGCAAAGCAGGGTTGGGGGGCGGGAGGGCGGGGATCCTCTCTGGACTGGTATTGTGCCTTAGTCTTGGGCGGGGAGGGAAGGGGAGGAAAATACTGGAGCCCCTTCTCTCCTACGCCGCCTTGAAATAGATTTGAGGAGCTGCCCTTCTTCCCCCCCTCCCCCCTTTCCTGCTGGCCGTTTGGCATCTCCCAGACCATGTCCACTGGGTCCCTCAGTGATGTGGAAGATCTGCAGGAGGTGGAGATGCTGGAGTGCGATGGCCTGAAAATGGATACTAACAAAGAGTTTGGGGCGTCCACCGAGAGCAACGAGGAGGGATCCAATGGCGAGAATGGCTCCCCTCAGAAGGGGAGAGGGGCCTCGGGCAAGAGGAAAAAAGCTCCCCCCAAGAAGAGCCCTTTAAATGGAGTGAGCCAGGAGGGAAAGCAGGTACAGAGAAATGCTGCCAACGCCAGGGAGAGGGCGAGGATGAGGGTCCTTAGCAAAGCCTTCTCCAGGCTTAAGACCACCCTACCCTGGGTGCCCCCAGACACCAAACTTTCCAAACTGGACACCTTGAGGCTGGCCTCCAGCTACATTGCTCACCTGAGGCAGATCCTGGCCAATGACAAGTATGAGAACGGCTACATCCACCCAGTCAACTTGGTAAGTCAGAGTCCGCCGAGGACGGGCACTCCGTGCGTGTGCATGGGGAGAGGTGGGCGAGCAGCTGGCATGGGGCATGTGCGGGGACAAAACTTGGCTGCGCTTCTCACAGAGAGCCTGGTGCCGCTGGGGTGGAAAGGGGTGCTGTACAGGGGGACAGGCTCCCTGCTGTCCTGTGCCCTGAGCACCAAGCTTCCCAGGCCCCCTCTGCTGCTCCTAGCAATCCCTTCCCAGAGACAGGCAGCCACGCTGATCACCAATAAGCAGGGGCAGGCTTTACACTTTACTGCCCCAGAAATGATTAAGAAACCACAGAGGCTTTCTACCTGCAAGTGGGCAGGTACAGGAATTTGGGTAGAAAAGGGTGTGCTTGAGGAAGGACCCAGGATTTATTCATATCCTGTGTCTCTACGCCAGTGTTTCCTGACACAATACTGTCCCCAAGCCCTAGCTTTTTAAAGACAGGACTCTTGGGGTTCTGTGCTCAACCGCTCAGGTTTGCTGCATTCAGGAAATTTCTCCTATACCTGTAAACTGGCACAGGAGAAATAAATACCAAGGCAGTATCCCCTGAGGAGGTGTCTGCCCCAGGCACACTCCACAATGCCTCTCCCTGGGCTGTGTGGTGTCCCCCCTGCTGCTCCCACCGCATAAAGTTTTCCTGAGCAGCCCTGGATCTCCCGACCATACCCGGCTGCCAGAAATATCCAGTGTCCAGCTCTAAAAATATATACAAATTGTGTAAACCAGGGGTAAGCAAGATCTGCCTGCGCTCTTTTTAGACATACAGCCTTTACACTTCCCACATGTGCAGACCCTGACCCATAAATGGATCACAGAGGGGAGCTGGGGGACGTTTCACTGAGGTCAGGCTCTGCCTTTTGAGCTCTGGACTCTGGGGGAAATTACATTACCCGCTGTGTCAGCTGCTAAGGGCCTGGGAGATAATTTTTGATTAAAAACAAAATCCTCAGCACGACAACATAGGAAAAAAAAATAAAACCAAACCAGCACCCAGTATAGATATAACTTCCCTCCTCTTCCGCACCCCACAGAGGCACACCAAAACATGCTCCCCGAGACGTGGGAGGCCAGGGAGAGCGGCCGGGGCCCCAAGAGCTCCTGCGCCCGGGGTAGCGCGGCGAGGCGTGAGGAGGCTCCTGCGGGCCGGAGCCCCCACGCCGCTCTCGACCAAAGGCGAGGGTGCCCGCGGCGATTATGCCGGGGTCATGCCAATGTGCGGGAGCCAGGCTGCTCCTTTCTCCCTCCCTTCTGCCGCGTATCAGACGGGCTTCGCCGCCCCGAAGGGGACCGCCGGGGCTGTGAGGCAAAGCGGCATCAGCCGCCGGGGAAAGGCAAAAGGGTCCTTGCCGGAGCCAGCGGCTACTGCCCCGGCCTGAGCCCCGCTGAGCGCTGCCCGAAGTGGACTCAGGTGGGGAACGCCGGGCTCGGTCCCCCCGGACGCTCGCGAGCCGGACCCGCTGGCGATATGAGGGTTGCAATGTGCATTTCTCCATGAGTAACCCCCTTCCCACTCGTGTCTTTTCCTGGCTACAGACTTGGCCTTTTATGGTAGCCGGCAAACCCGAGAGTGACCTGAAAGAAGTGGTGAACACAAACCGCTTGTGCGGCCCGACGGCATCCTGAGCCCCGCGGCCGGGCCAGCAGCGTCCGTCCCGGAGCGGCCGTGCAGCGGGCGGCGGGGCGGGCAGGGACCCGCCGCTGTCCCGGGCCCCGGGCCGAGCCACGGGGAGAGCCGCTCTCCCGGCGCAGAGGAGACCAAACATGCCCTAGCAAAGACTCCATCCACCCCGAGAGATCCTGACTCTATTTAACTTTATTAAATGCGTGTACAGTCGAGTGTCCTGCAACCACAGCCTTGCTGGTTCAAGAGCTACTAGAGAAAAGACAGAGATCAAACAAAACCTACCCCGCGTGTATCTTTTGTCTGAGACCTGTGAAATATGTAGATGCCTAGAAAAACTGACTTTGACAGTCATCTCTATGAACTAATTCACCCTAAAGATATATAGATATATTTTCTTCAAGCAGATTCTGCTCTATTTCTGTGAATAAACCTTCCTTTCTACTGAACACGGAGCGGTGTTAAGTGTTCGTTTGAGACTCTCGGGCTCGGCGGGGGAAGGACTGAGCCTCCGCCGGCTCCGCCGCTCCACGAAGCGGCCGCGCTGCGGGGATCCCGCCTCTCCGCCCCGGCCACAGGAGGTCTGCTTCCCCGGAGATAAGGACCTGGAGCACACGCTGGGGGAGGGGGAGACTGGGTCCGCAGCTCGCCGCGGGAGCCCGGCCCGGCTCCGCAGCCCGGCGCCCGGGCGCTGCGGGAGCCGCCCCCGCCGCTGCGGCCGCTCCGCTCCGCGGGGACAGGAACGGGGAGCTATTGATGAAGTACAGTCGGTCCTCAGCGCCGGGAATTTTTAACTTAAACATCTCCTCTCTATCGATCAGCGCACCCGTGGGAGATGAGGCTGAGATAAACAGGAGTGCGGGGCGCTCCCCCTGCACCGGCAGCGGCCGCCGGCAGCTGATGCGCCAGATCCCACCGCGCTGTTTAATGTTTCAGGGTTATGACCGCACTGTTTACAAGATGTCTTCGGTTATTTATACTGTTATTATTAGCACAGGGGCTTTAAATTTCCGCCTCACTTGCTCTTTCAATACCAACCCTCGGCTCCGTTTGATACCTGGGTACTTTCTTGCCGAAAGCAGTAGAGGGGCGGCAGGGGCTGCAAGGCCGTCCCCCGGACCAAGCCCTCCGTCCCCGCTGGTTGCGGGGGGCGGCAGGGCCCGGGGAGCGGTCACAGGCCACAGACCCTCCCGGGGGCTCCATGGGTATCCCCCGCAGGCCGGTGTTGAGCTGCCTCGGGCGTCCGTGCAGCCTGGATTGTGTTAATTCTCATCCCCCACTTTCCCCCGAGATAACTGGACGAGGTGGCGCGTCCTCCAGGCGACCCAAATTCACCAGTCGGGTTCATGCGTGGGCTAGGTTAGCTTTAATTAAAGCAACTCGCTGTGAACCGAGGGCTGTGCAAACATCTCAGTCCTCATTATGAAAAGGGCCAGGACATGCTGTATCATCCTAATGGTTGTGGAAGGGAGAGCTGTTTAATTTCACTTTTGTGCAGCTTTATCCCCTTGCCACACAATTAAGAGCAGACCTCTCTTAGTGCCAGGCCTAACCGTGCACAACCTCACTGTTGCGGACAGGACTGAGCCAGGTGAGATGAGCACTTGCACCCAGGCCTTGACCAACTTTGTGGCCACACACAGACCCTGAACAGCCGCAGCTTCTGCTCAAGAGATGAGCAACGTTGGTAACCATGGCTGAACAGGCTGATTTGCTGATTTCTTTGCCACAGGCACTGGGAAATTCAGTGGGAATCGCTGGTTTATTAAAGGGAGACAGAATAGAGCCCCCAGCCTCACGCTGAGTGCAGGCGACTGATACAACAAACGCACATTTTAACCTCTAAATTGACTCACTGAACCATTGGATTTAACCACTCAAAATTTCAACTTAAGTCCATGCTAACTAATGTCTGGTCAAGACTCATAGCAAGGTGCTGATTTCCTTCTAAAAAGCAGAAATTGATATGCATCTGAGCTATGCATAAAATTGAATTAAATTCTGAATATTCTAACACACGCTTCTTTACCACCCTGTCTTGCAATTCTTGCTAACTGCACTCAGCACCTTCCCAGCTAATTAACCATGCACAGTGTTCATTCGCCACCTGAAATACAGCACTGAAGAAAGGGAAGGGAGGAATATAATGGCACCCCATGAAAAGTGAGGAACACAGCTGCAACCATATGCCAAAAGCTGCAGGAACAGTAAGTGCTGAAGATGCTTACTGTATACACTATACCAGCAGCAAACACCGCTGCTTCTCGTACTGCTGTTCGCTTTATCTAGCAGTCTACACTGCAACTGTCTTGGGGACTAAACTATTCCTCGAGCATCCTGCACCTTCCTCAGCCCTTGCCTCTGAGCAACAGTTCAGCAACAAGGAAACAAAAAGCAACAAGAAATGAACAAAAGCAACCAGCGGTACACAGAAAGGTAAATAATGACTTTGCTCTGACTGTAAAATAATTAGTGGCTTTCTCTCTATCTCTTTATCTTTATTTTGAAGACAATGAACTTATTTTCCAGAGGCATTTAGGTGGCTGGGAACTCCTGGTCTGCTGACCTCTTGTGTTAAGGGCACAGACGCAACAGTAATGGCACAGTGCTGGCAGCTGGCTTCAACAGCCCAAGTTTCTTAGATGAATTAAGAGTTCTACTATGCACTTCAAGAGAACAATGAATGAAATTATTCTACCCTGCTGCTGAGTGCAATTTTACCGCAAAATATTTGCAAACAGAAAATGTATGTTTAGTCTGACTGAAGCAATTTACACTTTTGAAAGGAACTCGCAAATGTGCTAAGGAAAAGAGGGAACTGGTTTAAATATTGATGTCAATGACTTTAAAGAAAATATTTTGTTTGCTTTCCTGCTTTTCTGTACAAAGTGATGCATTTTATTATTTACTGAAATATACCCCTTTTTCATGTAGAAAAAAGTTGACTTGGTTTATCTTTTTGTATCTACAGGGATGTAGATGCAGCTGTGTGAGTGTCTGTATACATTCCCTCCTAGTAATGTTTGAACTCATTGCCTGATTTCAGCTAGATTTGACAGAGGTCTCAAAGATAACTAAGTTACTATAATTTTTAATATTTCTCTGTGTGTGTGAAAACAGACAGCTGAGTAAAGAAAAAGTCTATAAATTTTGCAACTGCAGGAAGGGTTTCAACATGAGCTCAGCCTTTACTGGATACAAGAGCATATATAGAGCAGAGTATCAGCTGTAGAAGAAGCTCCAAATGCTGCTTCAGTCACAGGATACAAGTTCATAGAAAACTTGCTTATGGACTTAAATGTTTTAAGATAAGAACTCTATAAAAGCCACTTAGTTCCATTTGATTTTAATACTAGTATTTGTTTGTTTGTTTTTTTCTTTGTAAAGAAACCAGTTTCAACCCAGCTACATTTTTCATTCAGCTAGAGACTAGCAAATCCTTTATTTGTAGGGCTGGCTCAGTGCTCAGGATCCTGGGTTTGGTACTGACGTTGTGCTCCTTTGCAGAAACTTTCACCAGTCTGTAAAGTCTTACAGAAAATACCTTTTAGGCTTATCTTACTCTCTCACTGGGATGGAAATCTGCCAGCCTGAAGCATCGGCATAGCGAGAAACCCACTCTGCAGACACCTGCAAAACGCTGTGCTGCTCTGGGCTCTGACGGGGCAGCGAGGCCACGGTGCTGGTCGTGCCCTCAAACGTCAAGGTGCACAAGGAGAACATGTGTGAGATAGCCTATTCTTTAAAGGGACTCCAAGGTCAAAATTCCCAGCCCGCCTCAGAAAATAAAAGGCACAGAAAATCTTTGTGGTTTCTTCTGTAGGGAAGCTGGTTTGAATCCTGGACATAATGATAAGATCACAAGCACAGTTTTGCTTGACATATTTGTAACCCCTCAGTTGCATCTGCCTGAAAAAAAACTTGCCCCCTTTTAAAAAATCACATATATTTTTCAAAACGCAATTTTTGCCAAAACCCTCTTGTCATTTACTTTCATTATAATTTGTAGTAAAAAAAAATTTAAATATTCAAAAAATATTTGCTAATTGCAGGTTACAAACTTTCTAAAAGAGAACAAAACTTACACATATCTGGTGCACAAGTGGGGTACAATCTGATAAAATTGATGGATATTTTAATTTTTGTCTGGATATCTGAATGCAGATTAGCACTCACAGTCTCTCAAAAGGGACAGGATTACAAAGAAAATTCAATTACATTGACACAAATTTTTATTTCAATGAAATTGAAATTTGTAGCAGCGAACAAGCAAGCATTCTGTAATTGCCATGTATATATACACCTGGAAAATCCTCCATACATAGAATTTCTCCCAACAGTCAGATTCAAATTGTTTGTGTTCATTTCTGGCCCATGTAGTGCTGACTATTCCCATATTAAGGCTGCACTACCAAATGCAGGCCCATAGGGTAAATACCATCTTGTGCTCACTATTCAGCCACAGATTGTTTCATGGTCTTCAGCCCAGCATAGATCAATGGAGAGGAAGTGGCACAACCAGTAATAATGGCACTTTTCTGTCACTAGTGCTGCAGAGCTACTGATGGCTTGGGGAATTTCTACAATTCTGAGATGCCATAGGTCTGACTAAAAGTTATGCTCCAAGAAGGATGGGGAAAATCCATGTGTTACCTTTGGGAGGACTGTTGCCAGCAGACTGCGAAACCAGCAAAGCTCTGCAAGTAACCGGTTTCACTTCAGACACTGGTGTCTCCAAGTGTAAAACTGACTGTGAGTAGGTCCAGGCAGGAAAGTCGTCCCATTTCCCAAGTGCGGCGCGGACATACCCTAGGGTCACAACAGTCCAGGGATGACGCATTTTCTTGCCTTAGGGTTTTGCCCTTAAACTGAAACTTGTAAACAGATGAAATGCGTTTTTAAGCCAACGCGCATGCGTGCACTCAGTTACACCATCCTCAAAGCCTCCTTGTGAGGAAAAAAAAAGATCATAACAAAAGCAAGAAAATAAAAACCAGTGCAAATCCTTCCTTCACTTTAAATTTTAAGAGGTCCTTCTCTTTGAGTAAAGAAAAAACCCCATTCCTTATTTAGACCTCAGGCTGTTGTGTAAACTATTAGACCATAACCAACTGTAAATATAGATTATCTACAGTCTTGAGTTTTCTCTTGGTTGTTTACAAATTGTTTAAGAAACAAGGATCAGAAACACTAGGGAAAGAAAGCAAGAGTATAGCTACACAGTCAGGAAACACAAAGAAAGGGAGAAAAATGCATAGAATAATTCCTCTTCCTCTGATCACTACAGCTCAGTCCTTGCAGCACGATGGGTTCAGGAAGGGAGGAACTATCAGCAGCTCCATCACAGACGGGTGGAGCCAGACCACCGGGGAGATGGAAACCAGGAGGCTGAGAGCTGCAGCTGCCTTTTCTTGGGAGGAACATCTGTGAAAGCCTGCACAGCAGCAGCAGGGGAGGAGGAGTGGGCACAGGCAGAGAGAGCGTTCCCAGGGATGTGCTCACACAGATAACTGTCCCTGGATGGTTTCCCAGGCTGCTGCAGCAGCGCTTCCCTCCCCTGTCAGGGAAGAGGCAAAGACCATGGTGTGGGACAAGCAATCGAAGTGTCAGCACGGCCTCTTGCTGCAGCATCCTGTTTCCTGTGATGCTTTTTGATGGCTGAGGTGACCAGAATGGGAACAGTTCTTCCTCGCTGATAACATGTTTTTTTCTTACATAGGGACTTTTACACTCCTGGCATCTCAGAGTGCATACACAAAGTACACAGAAGACAAGAGTCATCTTGCAACATTTGGCTGTCCCCTTATGACCAAATGATTTTCTACAGGAGGCTGCTGCTATCGTTACAGAGATGGGAAGAAAAAGAGATGACAAATGACTGGCTGAAGGCTCACACTGAAGTTTGGAATAGACTTGCACCAGCTTTTCCGGTGCACAAACCTGTGGGCTGTTCTCCTAGGCACACTGAAATCAGCAGGAATGTTTGCACTTTGAACTCAGTACAAAGACAGGAATCAGTAAGGTGTGGGGAATGAACTTCTCAGGCTGGATATCTATATCTATATCACTTACTAGAATAGATAAACCAGGCAATGGACCATGCTCTGCCTCCAACAGTCAGTGCTGTGCCTGGGGACGCATTCATCCAGACCTGAGTTTTATTCTACTCACCAAAGGTTAAGAACAGTCTCTGGCATATGCTACCCTAATACCATGCTTGGATACTTTCTGGGAAAAAGTCAGACAGGCCAAAGGTATAGCAAGGACCTTGCTAAAACCCAAGCACAAAGAAAGATAAGCCTCAGCCTTGTTTTATTTATCAGTGTCACTGCAGCCTTAGAAACTACAGTAATTGAGATACTTGATGCCTTTGTCTCACCTCAGTCTCATGCTCTTCTCACTTGTTTTCTAGATCAAACTGCTTTCTTCTTTTATGGGCCAAAAATTATTTGTGGGGACCCTCTTTGCTATTTGTATCTCAAAACTAATATATATATGAAGACTAAAGGTCACTAGAGGCCAAGTTCAAGAACAAACATAACATGAGATTTAAACAACATTATACCCTAAATTAAGATATTGAAAACTTCTGTTCATTTGTTACCTAACTGCAGTACCTTTTCTACCTGAGTTGGGAGTTGTCTGACATCAACATTTGAATATATGCCCTCATAGTATCTCTTTCTCACCATTCCCAATTAGTATCAAGTTAACCTCATTCCAAGATCTGGAATTGAGATATTCCTTTACTTAAATCCATGGGAAGAATTCAGACAGCAGTAGGTGCTGTCTGCACATGCTTAACACCATTCTGCTGGGGTAGGAAGCAAGCTGGACAGGGGGAGCAGAGGCCAGCACCCTCAGTTTGGCTACAGACAGACACAGCACTGCAGGGAGGCTGCTGAGGAACCAATGTTACTATCTTCCCACACAATTTTCTTCCTCATTTCCCTCACACTCAGTCTTCTGATTCTGCTTTGGCCATGCTTCTCTCTTACTGCCAACAGAAGTCAGCATGCATAATCTGTAAATACCACTCAGTCACAGAGGCTGAAACTACAGATATGCTTTAAATTATTGCAAAGTTTACTAAAGAGAAGTCTCATTCTGAAAGTTTGACTTTTATATTGAGGCACTTTACTGCCATTTTCTTAATATGCTTATTTTATATTTAAAAGCATACCTAGCAATATGTAATTATGCAATATACAGATATATTCACTATGCAATATATATATACACTATATAAAAATGTGACATAAATATTTACATACTATATAGTAACTATATTTATCTCTTCTATAAACAAACATATAAAATAATACATATTGTAAAATTAAACAATATTTGAATATTGTAGAGCTGGTATAAGTGTCACTTACAGCAGGGAGATAGCTGTTCAACAGAACTGGCATGAATTATCATCATACTGTACATCATCAGAGAGTATGAGAAGTCACAGCTGAGTTTACTGTTTCACTTGATTAACTAAGCCCTGGAGCAAAGGATTCCCTCCCTGACTGACTTCTTGCTCATTCCCTGATGGCTGCCAGCCTGGGAGATGTCTCATAGTTAACCTGCAGCATTATGCTGGCAGCTGAGGACCATTTCACACAAAGTCATTTCCACGGAACATCCACGACACTGGTTGCTCCTGGTTACTTCCTCTTCAAACACGGATACTTTAATGCAGTCTTCCACTCAGACACCACAGTATTTCCAACACAGCTGCATGAAACTCTCTAGGGCTGCCTCAGGGAGCCATCCAGCTTTCTTCTCTCCTCCCTACACTTTCCCATAGTCTACCTTGCACAGGATCTTATCTGATTGAAAGTTAATCCTGTAAAAACAGAAAAATTCAGATAACAAAGCATTTGCTTCAGTCTGAAGAGTGATTTCCTTTTACAGAAACCTGAAGCTACAGCTGAATAACAACATAATGAAATTGCATCTTCATTCAGTCTCACTGCTGTAATTACTGAACAAAAAACATGTGCAGTGTCCTGAAGTTCAGTTACCTTGTTTTTACTGCATGCTTACTGATAGTCCCAAGCAGCCCACGATTCCATGCTGCAGAATGTCCAAGCACAGGAAAACACTCTCCCCACATCTCCATCTCCTCTTTATTTCCCAAACAAGGGATTGCAAAATAAAGGCATAGGGGAATGAAATCATGTAGTAAGGAAGTGACAGTATCAGAAATGGCCTCTGTGCCTTCTCTGTCTGATGTCATACAGCTTCTGGTAAGTTAGAGCCTCATGAAGATCCAGATCCTTGGCATCTCAGTCATGCTAGTGGAGGAAGCCATGCAGCCAAGTTAGAGTTGCATGGAGGAATGGAGACCAGGAAGAGGAGAAGGCAAGGAGAGGACAACCAGTTTTGTAAACTATATAGGTATAGAATAAAATTGCAGCACAACTGATAAACTTGACTAAAAAGTCAAATTAGGTAGGTGCCAAATCACCTTTATTTGCATTCCACGTTTATGTGATCATAGCTACTTGCTTATATTTGCACATTTTCCAAATATATATCTAAAGATGCAATCTTCAAAACATGTCCTAGTCTAAACAGGAAAAGCTCAGGCTGACAAAGCAGTCAAAACTATTAAATGATGAGGGTTCATCTCTTCATCAGCAAAAATAATATTCCTAACATCCAGGAACGACTGCACTATTCTGAGGAATACGTGCTAGAAAAAGTTATACCCTGAAGAGAGCAAGCATGTGGAGACAGACAGTGGTAGTGTGCGCTTGCAGACACTTTGTTTTGAATTTCTGTAGACCTTTAAGGTTATGCTGAAAAAAACATATGCTTAATCAAAATTCAAGCAAAATAAGGGCTTATAAAGATTTTCTTCAGAACTTGCCGATGTGATCAGCTATTCAGAAAAAAATAAATCAGCATCTGTTGTGATACAGCCATCCAGAACCTGCAAGAACTGTCAGAATGAAGACATCACAGCACTCTACCCCACTTTGGCTGTGTAATTGCAATGACTCAGAGCCTGAAGCCCATAAAGAACAAAACCAGCCTTAAGGCACTCTCTAAAAATTCTGGAGATACCGTGCAGAGTTACTGAACTATGGTAAATTCAGAGCCCTGGTTCCCAAAACCAGGCCTCGCTTGCCTGTGTTCACCGCAGGCGGGGGATCCGTGTCTGTGGGAAGCCACAGGGTGGCAGCGCTGTCCCACGCCGGAGTGCGACCAGCCTGGGAACACGAGAGCCAAACCAGGTCCTCACAGCTCATTTGAAGAGAGAATTTGAAAGACTTATTTTTGGCAAGCGAACCTAGTCATGCATTTCAAGGATTAAACTGAATCTAGCAGAAGAAAACACGCCAACTCTAAAGAATTCAAAATTTAAATTTCATACATAAATTTCCTTCTATCCTAATTAAAGCTATTTTGCTACCGCATCACATAACCAAAGTACATAATTACAGAACCTCAGTTTCAGAAAATTTCCAATTTAGTGAATACTCTGCAGTACACCCATATAAATATACAATTATATAATTTTCCTATAGAGACCAATATTCTTTCTAAATTTGAAAGTCAGCTTGACATCTGTTTCATTCAGTCTGGGTGGTGAGTCCTTAATGGGCCACATGGCAGGCACATTCCTGGGCTCCCATGTGAAGCACAACAGCTTTTCCAGGAGAAAATATAAGTGTAGCTGAAAGGTAGTTCATGACACGCTCTACTCCCTACAGACAGCTCAGTGACAGATTTAGAGGACCATCCCGCACGTGGAGAACCAGTGCCATGCAGGCACCCACACTGTGTCCGCATGTCCCATTCTGCCTGCCCTCTAAGCGTGCCCCACGCAGTGACCAGAGCGCTGCTGCAGTGCTGCATGCACGTGTGGAGCAGCAACACTGGCAGCGGGCTGTTGCAGGAGCCCTGCTGCCTGCTGGCTCCTGTCAGAGCAGGGCTGACCGCTCGGAGTGCGTGTGCAGCGGCCAGGCCAGAGAGCAAGGGGGCTGCAGCAAGCTGAAGGGTGCCAATGCCAGCGCCCCACAGAAAGGCCGGGTGCGTGCCACGAGTGCTCACAGCGTGTGAGCTGGAATGTGCATCTGCTCTCCGGCGGCTCCGCCGGCAAAGGCGCTGCCTCGGACTGGCCGAGCCGAAGTTTTCAGTTCTGTTATCAGTTCTGCAAGCTTTAGGACACGAGACAATGGCAGAAAGTGATGCACAGGAAGTTCCAGCTGAACATGAGGAAGAACTTCTTTACTGTGCGGCTGATCGCGCACTGGAACAGATTGTCCAGAGACGTTGTGGAGTCTCCCTCGCTGGAGATACTCAAGAACCGTGCGGACCCAATTCTGTGCCATGCGCTCTGGACGATCCTGCTTGAGCAGGGAGTTCGGACCAGAAGACCCGCTGTGGTCCCGTCAGTCGTGTCCCGCTCTGCGGTTCCGCGCGGAGCGCGCACGGCGGGCCCGTCCCGGGGCGCACGGCGGCTCCGGGGGCGGCGGACGACAGCGGAAGCGCTGCAAGCGCGGCCCCCTCCGTCCCCTCCTCCCTCCCTCCCTCCCGCCGCCGCCACTTCCGGCGGCCGCTCTAGCCGCGCCGCGTCTATGCCCGCGGCGCTGGGGGATGTTTATTGTCGCGGGGAGTCGGCCCAGCACCCGGAACGCCGCCGGGCGACCGGCACCCACTGACCGGCACCGCGCTGCGCCCTGCCCTGCCCCGCCCCGCCCCGACCGCCGCCCGCCCGCACGGTAACGGCCGCCGCCCGCCGACGGGCCGCGCTCCTCCTCCTCCTCCCCCTCGCCGCCGTCTCGGGTCCGCGGGCCCGGCCGCAGCCGCCGCCGCCGCCGTTGAGCCCCGCGTCCCGTCCCTCTCCGCCGCCGCCCCTGCCCGGCCGAGGTGAGGGAGGCGGCGCGGGGCCTCCCCCGCCTCGCCGCGGCCCTGCCGGTGCCTCCCGCCGCGGTGCCGATCGCGCCCGGGGCAGCGGGGCGTGCGTGGCCGGGGCCGCCGGGGCAGGGAGAGGAGGAAGGGGCAGGGCATCCTGCGGGGGAACGGCCCGTTCCCGGCCGGCCCGCCCGGCCCCGAGGGCTTTGTGGCGGCCCCGTGCCCTGCGGCGGCCGATGCCCGCACAGCCGGCGCTGCCGAGCGGCGGAGCTCGGCGCGGCCAGGCCGCCCTGTTGCCTGCGCTTTGTTTGTGCCGTGCTGGCCGCAGAAGTTTCGGGCTGGGGTTGACGGGGGAGAAGGAATAGTTGTTGACCAGAGCGTTGTGACGCTGGCGCATGTAGGGCTTTGAGTGGGATTCGCAGCAGCGGGAATAGGAAGGGTACTCGTGCTTCTTCAGCTGGGACGCGCAAATGGTAAAAATGTTTGACTGGGAGGGGGTGAGAGGCTTACCCGTTGCCTTAAAATATTTTGTTACTGCTAAACATTTTTACTTTTCTTACGACGTTTAATCGTGTTGGAAGGGCCACCGAACTTGTTGGTTCGGACTTTTGTCGTACTTAGGATGATTTTCCACATACTATAAAGACCAAAAGGATTCTTCTTGATGCTTAGCAGTCAAGTACGCCTGGATGTTTTAAGGGAAAGATGGCACAAACTTGAGTTCAAATGCATTTTGGTTTGAATGGACCTTTTGATGAGAGAAAGATTTGAGGAAAATGGCGTGTAATGAGATATTTAAAATATTCTTTCTTGCCTTGCTCTATATACTCTTTGGTTTTATTCTTGCAAATGGATTTCTGTTGGACAACCCTACGGAAATGTAGTGGGCTTATCCGAGAGCAGGATTGATGTCCTACTTGCTTTTGATATAGCTGGTATTATCACTCTGTGCATGGATCTAATTGAACAAATCCTTGCTTAGATACTGGCTTTGCACATATTTGAAAATTTTCTCCTTCAAAATATAAATAGTCATGACTCTGCAGATCCTGAAAGTTGAGAACAGTAGCTTCAAGATGGCCTTTTGCTTTAGGCACATTTTAACTTGCCATTGTAGCAGAAAGTAAAAGCATGCACCACTAGCTCAGTGGCTGGAGCTAAGAAAGTTGTTTGGAGCAGAGGATGTTCTGCACAGACAATAGTAACTATGTTGCTCTTGTTTTCAGGGAGTCATTCACCAGCCATTGTGATCTTAGTGTGCCTAAGAATTCCAGCCGATTTCAGAGTTGTGTCACCTCCAGCATTCCATATGGACCTGTTTCCTGAGGGGCTGAACACAAATCTTTAAAAGTACATCCTCAGTGGAAGGATGTAATCATCTCTCTCCATTCCTGGCAGACTTTATTTATTCTCCATTCTCATGGAAATCTCCTGTGGAGGTTCATGTTAGCTTCTTCAAAGATGCCTTCCAGGCATGAGTTTGACAAATGTCTACTGACACAGTAGTGACCAATGTCCCTTCAGCTGGGCTGTTGGAATTCTTTGTGGAGTTGGTCAGTTTGTGAACTGCTTTGGAGAAAGGTTAAAAATAACCAGTAAAAGTTGCTTATACTTAGGCTGATGGTGGAAAAGGTGTTTATTAAACTGTTCTGACATTAACATAACCATTGTTAGATATCCCCCATCTACCTTTACAGCTCTGAGTTTCTTGGATCAAAGGTAGTCAAGAGCTTAAAATAATACTTTGTTTATATACCCCATCCCAAGTGCCTTTCCTTTTTCTTTGATGATGGTGCTGTGGTTGGTTTGGAACTTTCTGAAGACAGACTGCTGACTTTTTTAAGATTGTAAGATTTCCGTGCAAGGTGTTTTGTCTTCACATGTGTTTATAGAGTATCTAAAATAGTATGTCTGTGATTCTAACAGTGGATGTAGAGGCAATGCTTTAAGAACTTGAGTGTTCATTCCTCCCTCCAAAGTATTTCTTATTCTGTGCAGTTTCTCTAGTTTCAGAGTAGGATACATTACAGTGTCAAATATCCTTGCATTAGCTTCTGTTGTTGTTTTTATTTATGTGTTATCATTATTAATCTAGCTGCTTTTTTTTTCCTTCTTTTTTTTTTTTTTTCCCTCTTAAGGTAATTTTTCAGATATATCCCTGAAATCTATGTTGAAAAGAAAGAACAATCCTCTAAAATTTCTCTGATAAAACAAAATAATGCAAACTTCTGCAGAGAGGTATTTCAGCTTGTTTCCTCTGTCAGGATAATTGTGTTAAACTCGTGCAAAACAATTTGAAATCAAAGTCAGCTAGTTTCTTGTGTTGGAGAAAGTCAAATGAAGTACATAATCTAAAAGAAATGCTGTACATGTAGACAAATTATTTTCAAATTTAGCCTGTTATTAAATTAGCATTAGCTGGCAAAACATAATTTTAGAAATGAGATTTAGACTGCCAAAATTCTACAGTTCAGATGAGAGAACCTTCAAAGGGCAAAATTAATCAACAAAATCTAAGCTGAGCTCAGCTTAAGCACTTACAAATCCAGAACTGGAAAGAACCTGATGTTTGGTTTCTACTCAGCCTCTCTGTTCTGCAAGTGTAACTGCATAAGTATGGGATATAAATAGGCTTATAAGTAAGGAACACTATTTTCCCCATTTTGCAAAAAAGAAATGGAAATGCAGAAATTCGGGTTTTGGGAAATAACAGTCAGTGCTACAGTGGTGTGTATGAATAGCAGAGAATACAAGAGACAGCTGGGAAAGAGAAGGATCAGAATGTTCCAGCTGGTCATGTTTGCTGGAGATATGTGTAATAAGAGCAAGATATTTCTTTCTTGGATGTTGTTAGACCTTTTTAGCAAATATGTTCTTCAGTTTTGTTTTTTTTTTATGTAGTCCATGTATTTGTATTTTTTAGGAAAGTTTAAGTTGCTTTTGTTCTCATGGTTCCTCTGAATTTAAAGTTATTTAAGGCTTCTGAAAGAAAGGTAACAGATCTTCTCTGTAGATTTCTTTTCCCTTTTAGTAAGTAAGGTGTGAGTCATTAAAATGAATGCTTAAATCAAAGACTGTGATATGTTAATGCTTACTTACTGCTTGATCACAAGTATCCAAGCCTAGAAACATTTTGATTTACCAATCTTTCCAAACCATGCCTTGGAAGAGTTTTAACATTGTATTTGTATGCTTACTAGGAATGGGTGTGTTCAAAATCATTAACATAATATATAGAAGTTGAAATTAAAAAACCCTTCCCCTAGTATCTGTTGTCTCGAGCTTTCAGAACATGGCTAATTAAAATGGAGGCACACCACTGTAATCTGTGTAATTTTTCTCATCTTAATATCTATGCAAGTAGATTGTACTTCTAACCAAGATACATTGTAATTGCTGGAAACATCCTTACTGACAGCTCCACAGCCACCTTTTTGCCTTAATAATAGATCTTTTCCTTTTAAATTGTAATTTTCCTCTCTTTGCAACCACTTTCTCCTTTGTTCTGAATGAGCATGTGACTTTTCTCCCTGGATCTTTTTAAGACAAGCCATGTTTTATGGGGACATTATCATACAATACTATGGTTTGCTTAGATGTTAGCAACCTTTTGGTGGTGTTATGCACAACTCTGATGTTCTTTCAGAATGTAGATGGAGGCTGAGTGTGCCAGCAAATCCTTGCTGATAATTGGGAGATGCTGCTGATTGGAGGTATCTTGTTGACAATCTTTCCTGGGTTCCAGTAAGAGCCAGGAGTTGGAGCCAGGGTGGAAAACAAATGCCGCTCTGAAGATGCCACGGGTTCCAGCTCCGTGCTGGCCCTGCCTGCATGCCATTCAAAATCTGCACATGTGCTATCTTTGGATCTGGTGCTGTAAATTACTTTCCCAATCTGTAGTCGTCCATCAAAACCAGATGGGATAAGTAATTTCTAACTTTGAGGATTCATGTAATTTTTGGTTCAATAAAAAAGATTAATAAAGGGATCTGGGAGTACTAATTAGTTACTGTTTGTTCTCTTCTTTGCCTGCATTCCCTCCACCCCCACACATAACCTTTGGTTTTTATGTTTTCCTCTTGCTGTTTCTTCATCTCTTTTCTGTATTATCATCCATTTTGCCTTTTCTTATATTGGACAAGCCAACAATTACAGAATAATTCTTTCAGCAGGGAACAAGCTGCAGAGTGTAAGCAGGAACCACCAGAGCAGTTGACGCAGTTCGTTGTGCACATCTGCTGTGTAGTTTGTTACTTCTGTGTTGTCAGTGAGTGCTAGTTCAAGGTGCACCTTGAGTTCTGCATTACAGACTATGTCATGATGTTTAGGAAGGCAAATTCAGATTAAAATACTGATAATAACATTAATGTTGTATCTTGAAGATTTTTAATATAGAACATAAGGCCAAAACATTTAAAGTGATATAAATACATCACAGTCAACATGTTAGGTATGTTATTGTTCTTGATGCACAGTGTCCTGCTTCTTCCATGGCAGGGACCATGTGGAGCATTTCACATATGTGACAGATTTTTGGGGTTTTTTTCTTTGCTTTCCTTTTTATTTATTTTGGATGAAATACTGCTAAAATATTATGTAGGTCCTTTTCACTGTATACCAATGATCTTGCTCTTGTTCCCTCTCATTTCTTCACCTGAGATCTATTTGAGATGCTTGCTGTCTTGGCTTTGTATGGTTCTAGAAGAGATGTCGTGTGTTCTTGGGCTGGGATGAGTGGTAGCCCAGCTGCTGGAATTAGGATTCTCTTTCCCAGCAAGGTGTGTGTGTGAGGAGTGTTGTCTTTGAGCATGGATGCTTCCTGGGTGCCTTAGGTTTGCAGTGCATGCACTGGGCGGCCATCCCATGCCTTCACAGTTACCTGTGCTTTTCCTCAGGAGCATTCCATCTCACTCTGCCTGTACAGTGCCTTCCTGTGGGCAGTGCAGACAGTCAGCCCAGGCTGCTGCTGCCACCAGGACATTTGGTGCAATTTGCTTTGAGCTATTATTGGGAGAGATAGGCCAGGAGTGCTGGGTGAAGATGGGAAAGCTGTGGTAGCAGGCTGTCTGCAGACTGCAGTTTGTGTAACCGGTGTTACTTCAAAGTTATTCATAGGCTCATCCATTCCAACACAAATGTCAAACTGTTCAGAATTATCAACTTCAGCAGTCAGAGAAGTGTATTTTCCTGAGGTGTCTAATGACATCCTCAAATGAGCTGAGGAAAGATTATCCACTGGAGCTATGGAAGAAGTTTCAGTAATCTTTACAGTGTCTTAATATACTTAGTAAAAATTGTAACATATTTAAGTGGCAGTTGAAAATACTCTTTTATATATATGTGTCCATGCACTTCATTTCTGTTAAGTCTGGCAACATGGCTTTGAACAAGTTACCTCCTATTTTTGAGCACAAAGGATGCAGACCTTCCCCTCCCCTCACATTGTTAAATGGGTCAGAATGTCGTGTCTTCTGCTTCTTGTCTCTTTTAAGGGGCAAATGTATACAATGGCATTAACAGGCAATTTTCTATTGGTATGTTTAATTTTATCATTTTTCCTTCTCAGGATGTGATCTTCGTGGTGAGCTGGTGGGAAAATTGAGTTGTAAATCACCCCAATGGATGCAGACAGTGATGTTGCACTGGACATTTTAATCACAAATGTAGTGTGTGTTTTTAGAACAAGATGTCATTTAAACTTGAGGAAGATTGCATTAGAGGGAGCAAATGTGATATACAAGCGTGATGTTGGGGTAAGAGATTCAGCATACCTTAATTTTCTGTTTTTAGAAATGTTTCTTAAGCTAAACATTCTTCTGCCTAATACCTGTGTATGGTGGATAGAGAAAAGCAGAATTTTCTTTCTCTATTTTGCTTGCTGTAGGTATTTAGTTACTTGTACAGAAATGGGAGTTATCAAATGCTGTCTCAGGAGACAGCACTTGGTGAGGTGAATATTGGGTACAAGGTATGTGATGAGACCTTTTAGACATCAGGATCCATTTTGCCTCCCAAAATTTGATGGCTCTGTCAAGAAAATATATCTTGATACAGAGTCAGCAATGTCAAATCATTGTAATTAGAAAAAGATCAGCATGGTGCTTGTAGTTTTCAGCTTTTTATTCAGTAAAAAATGCTATCATATAATCTATTCTGTGTACACTGAATCATTGGCTATTTCATGCTTATTTTGGTCTTCTCAATAGCTAGGCTTTTTAAGTACTGAAAGAGATGAAGGAACAGTTCAAGCCTATCAAAACTAAAGGGAGTTTTAGTGTAACTTCAGTTGATTTGGGTAACAGGTTTTTTTTTTCTGGTATGAAATTTAATCGCTGCTAATTTCCAATTTTTCTACTTTTCTTTTTTAGAAGGTTTTAATGAAGCTTAGGAAACCTAGGATTACGGCCACAATTTGGTCCTCAGGAAAAGTTATTTGCACAGGAGCCACAAGGTGAGTTCATGAAGATTCTTTCCCTACCTCTAAATCCTAGTGTATTTTAAAATACAACATTATAAATGAAGAAGAGGTGGTACTGGCTGCTGCTTAAATTGGCTCACACTGCATCACATGTAGGTCCTAGATTTGGGAGGAAGTTTTCTATGTGAAGTGTTTGTGTCAGATAGTGTTGAAATCTTAAACATCAGTTTAGCCGCCTTGGGAGAACAGCAGGGAAAACTGCCTTGTTAAGAAAATCCTAAGGAGATTTGAGAAGCCTTTAAGAATTCTGTGTGTTTAGCTAGAAGTTGAGACTTGGGAAGGGATGACCTTTCCTGAGGATATCTCTTTATTTTTTTTTAAAAACCCACCTGAATTTAATCAAGTTTTACTATGTTGAGGGACTGAAAAGAAGCAAAAGTAGATTCTCAGTTCAGAGACATCTGACACTCACTAAACTCTTAAGAGCTGAATTCCCTTACTATATGTCTGTATTTCAAAGGAAGGATTAGTTAAGGTAAAAGAGTAAATTTGCATACTTTCTGTGTATGATCTCTGTTCCAAAATTAAAGAGGATTGTTCTGGCTGTTAACTCCAGACTACCCATGATCTTATTTATCTGTTAAGAGTACTTAAAACCATGTGTGATTAAAACATGTCTCTCGCTTCGGCTTGAGCCAAGTGCCAAGATACTCTGCAAATAGGGCATGAAGGACTCCATTGGAATGTCTATCTAGTTAAAATGTAATACTTACAGTAGGATGAAGTGAAGGCTGTCCATGAGATCACAGTTGATGTGCTACATTATATAATGGTTCATCTTGTAATCTGAGTAGCTATTGTGGGGTGTGTTTGTGTGTGCACAACTATATACTCTATTTCTGCTAATGCTAGATCCTTTTCTTTCTCCTTTATAGTGAAGAAGAAGCTAAATTTGGTGCCAGACGACTAGCTCGTAGTCTACAGAAACTAGGTTTTCAGGTAATTCTGATGAAAAAGGACTTGCATGACTCAAGCAATGCTGGTAGTTTTTTTTTTTTAGAAAGAAACAAAGAAGAGGGAGCATAATGATTTAGCAGTTAACGTGTTTTCACTCAAATGGCCCTTTTGTGTAGGAATACATTTTCCAGATGGTGCTTAAAGAGAAGCTGTTTTGTTTTGTGGATTTGAGTTTTGTTTGGCAGCTCAGAGCGGTGCTTCTTCACTGGATAATGAACGATAAAATTTGTTTAATATATGAACAGATGTGTCTTAGATAGAATTTACAATGTCTCAAAAGATTTATTTGGAAAATGCTGAAACTTTACTGTAATTTGAACATAATTTTCACTCATTTCTAATGGAATAGCAGATACATTCCCATCTGAATAAGGGCAAGTTTGAGCTTCTTAAATTAAAGAGGAAGGGAGAAAAGTGCTCCTGCACTGTCATGTTGCACAGCTGGAAATATGCCAAATAAAATACTTAGGACAGGAAACACTCTCTTTTATCTGGGTTTGGATTAACATTGCCAGTCAGAAACATCACTTGCATTTCATAGTAAGGTTTGAAAAACAGCAACATGAACCACTTAAAATTACACGACTTGGTGCTCTAAAACTTCCTGAAAGTCTGTTGTCCTGTTTAAACACAGATTCAGTTTAGGGACAGACAATTAAATAGACACAGCAGCTGTCATTTTCAAGGAAAGACTACTTTTGATTATAGTACATAAAGGCAGTGGTGGCAGCCTGTGCTGGTAATGCTACATCAGACCCCAGCAAAAGTGTGACATTCCTACTGTCACAAATGTGTACTTTGAACCCAACCCTTTAAAGTTGGAATGGAATGTTAAGTCAGTGAGGTGCACAGTAAGTACTTCCAGGGTGGATACACCAAGTTTTGTCATAAAGTGAGCCGTTTGTATTTTGAAGATTAAGTTGATTTAAGGCTAAGTTGCTTCTTTCTAACTATCTTTCCAACTATATTTCTAAGTGTAGATTGAAGAAGAATGGCCATTTAATGTTTAGGCAACCTCAGAAAATGAGCAAAAGTTTCCCCAGTGACATTGCCAACACTGACCTGTCAGCAGTGCAGTTTTTTGTATAGCAGTTGTCTGTTGGCTATTTTGTTGTCATCTAAAGGGTCTGTGGTAGAGAATAACTTGAAAGTTATTCAAATAGTTTGGGTTTCAGAAAGTTACAGAATAGAAAACCAGTTTGCTCTACTCGCCACTGGACATTAAAGCAAAAGTTGCCACCTTTTTTCTTATTCTTAGCTTTAATACAAATGGCATATAGCAACAAGGCATTAAAGAAGTTTGCAATAATATTTAAGCTTTTCCTCTGCTTACTTTGATGTTCCATGAGCTGTTAAATTTAGTTTATTTTCAGTGGGGAGGTGTTTAGTACATCAGTTTGAGTTTTTTCTGTGTCTCATCCTTAAACTGTTCTAACCATACTGCTGTAGTGACCATGATACAAGTGTGAAGTATCTAGTTCAGCAGTTACTCCACCACAGAAAGATAATGTAAATGTTCTGAGTCCATTAAATGCTCTTTAGATGCATATTAGAAAAGCATCAGTCTGAAGATTCTAATTTTGACCCATCAAAATATTCTCAGTAGTAGCCTTGTCTTTTTTTTTTTTTTTTTTTTGCAACCCATGCATCTGACTTGCTGTACATTCTAATGTCTTTTTTTCCTGTCTCTTTTGAAAAGGTAATTTTCACAGATTTTAAAGTTGTGAATGTTTTAGCAGTGTGCAACATGCCCTTTGAGATAAGATTGCCAGAATTTACGAAGAATAACAGACCTCATGCAAGGTACGTAGGATTTTAAAGAATTTTAGTCCTGGACTACTTCTTAATCTTTTATTTTTCAGTTCTAGATCTCTCTTTTTTACTTTTCATTTTGTTTTCTAGTTATGAACCAGAACTGCATCCTGCCGTGTGTTACAGAATAAAATCTCTCAGAGCTACCTTACAGATTTTTTCCACAGGCAGTATCACAGTTACAGGTATTTTAATGTCAAAAAATAAATATTTAACTTGTTGGGAATATTTAACTTTAGAGCCAGTAGGTTTGGGAAAACAAGATTTTTGAAACAGTCAAACAATTATGTTGAAAGAATTTAGTTTCCCTGTGCTAGCACCTTGTTTGTTTTTGAGTGAAAGTGCCAGTAGAGAAAGTATTATTATTGGTAGGTTCAAAAAATTAGTTAGACTGAATTTTTTTTAATGAAACCAAAAGTAAGGTAGCACTTAAGAATGCAGGTAATTATTGTTTATTTAAATATTTGAATTTTCTTCCTTTTTTCTTCCATTTGTAGAGATGTTAACTACACTGCATTTAGCATTAACATCCCTTTCATAAATACATATTTCCAAACTGCAGATTTATGGAAACTCACAGGATAGTATAGCACTTTGTATAGCATAGCATAAATGAGGCTGACCAATAATTTACAGTTCTTCAGACTTGTATTCTCTTCTTTTAAAGCTCAGCTAAGAGAACAACCACTGAATCACAGGAATCAGTGATTTTTCCCATGTAATCGAGACATGGTTGTTCTGGGTCTTGGAGAGGCTAGCAATTTTTTCTTCTCTCTTCATCATTTTCATTTTTCATTCTCTTTTCTGTTTGCTTGTGAGATATCCACCACCAGTGTCCAGGTACAAGAAGTCATTTTTTCAGACAATACATGTTAAAATGATCCAAAACAAAAAAAAACATCACGTTTGCAGGAATTATGTCTTGCAGTTGTTAGAGCTCAGCTGCTGGTTCAGAAGCTGAGTAAGGATTTCTTTTATTTTCACATCTTAATTCAAATGCCTATGTCTATGCAGAATGTTTCCCACAAGATATTGGAAGCAGTGTTTTCTAATGAAGACAAACTTCCATCAGATTCAGTAATCTAAAAATGAAGGACTAAAAAGTACTTCAAGATTGCAGTATATGTTGGGAACAGTGCAATTGGTCTAGCCAAAACTAGAAACTAAATTTAAAATAAATAAGGAGCATTATCACTGCAGTAATAAAAAGCTCTCAGCATGTCTTGTCAGCCTCCTAATGAGATTCGGCTTCTCTATAAGATTCTTATTACTTCATTGCTTACAGAATCACTTCCATATTTTGAGAAAATTTTCCTTTCAAATAGGAAGGTAAATAAGGTAAACAAACATAGAAGTTTTGCATCCTTCTAGTTTAGTTGTTGCAGTGAGTTCGAAAAATTAACTCAGACCTCTGTTGTTTTTCTAGGCTTCTGCTTTGCCTCTTCTAGAGGAAAAAAATGTTCTGAGTCTTATGTTTCTTATTTTAAAAATGATTTAAATTACTTTTCAGCCATAGTACACTCTTTCTCAAGTGTGCTCAGATGAAGTTTCCTCTAAAGATTCATGTTTCTGTAGTACTAGTACTTGTAATACCTCTGCCTCAGAGAATTTTGTGATATATAATTAGAAATGTTACAAAAAACCCAGGCAGGTGAGTTCTTTTCCTGAGACAAGAATTAAAAAGATTTTGTTACTTTCATGAAAGATAGTAAAAATCACTAGCATGTGATTTTTACTATCTTTCATGAAAGTGACAAAAAGAAGTATTGTTTCTTTGACTCCAAAATGATAAATGAGGGGTTGTTTATGGGGATTGTGTTGTTTTGGTTTGTTATTTCCTTCTCTTATATGCCCTAGAATGATGATCCAGTTTTTATACCTCTTCAGCCTTAGAGAGAGTAGTATTTTTTTTGCTGGAACTATTTACCCACTCATATTCTCACTATTTGAAGGCTTCTCCTTTCCTGAGAACTCTCTTTCCTAATAGCAGACAAATTTAAGGAGGGTGCAGTATCTACCCAGAAGACAGGTGTCTTTCACTAGGCTTGTTTTATCTGGATGCTTCACTCAACCAGTTTGAAAATATAGGAAGAATCCTGTTCTTGTCCATTTGCTTTCTGACTAAGCATGTAAAACAATAATTACTTAAGTAACTTACGCTTAAGTTGTTGTTTTTGGGAGTAATTTTGAACAGTTCTCTATACTTGGAAGAAACTTTTGAAGTCTAAAGTGGGGTGACAAAAACCCTGCATTCCTACTCATCAAAGCATATGAGAAGTTGCTGTTCTCCTTTACCTGCATCACAAAGCTTCTATTCAGAATTAATATCTTTCATGATGTTACTGCTCACTTATTTGAAATCTTAGTTTTTCATTGGCTAAAGTGGTCTGGTACTACTAGCAAGCATTGCTAGGTCATTTTTCATTTACTTTGCCTGGATACTCACAGATCATGTTAGATAACCTTCATATGCTTCATCCTGAGATGATAAAACCATTCCCTGGCTTGCAGGTTTTGTCGTGAGATCAGTGATAAAGCTATTTGCAAAACCTGGGATAGAAAGTAATAGTTTATAATTTTCAAACCTATAATAACCTTGCTTGAAATGTACTTCAGTTAAATCCAGCATTATTTAACAGTAGCTCTTGTTGGTAGGTTTTTAAAGCAAGAGTGAAGAGTGGCTAGGCTTGAAGAAATACGAATTCTTAGAAGACTGACATAAGTAAAAGAACTAATTTACCTCTGCCACTCAGCCTCTTCTCTGGGCTGTTTAAGCCAGTAAATTGAAAATCAGCCAAGTTGTTATGAAATTAAATGACAGTATTATTTAATTGTAATTATCCATTGACAAATGTAGAACATCTTGCAGATTTACAAGAAAAGACTTTCACATGAAAAGCGATCAGAGAAAATCTGTTAAGTTAGGAGAAATGGGGGAGAACTTGTTATTGTCTGTGGTATGATGTTGCGATTGCTAATAATATTAAGGTTTTTTTAAAGGTACTGTTGTTACTTTAATTTCTGATTCCCTGTATTTTCTCTTCCTACTGCCTTTTTTCTTTTTTTTTTAAACTGTGTCTTAGGGCCAAATGTAAAGGCTGTTGCCAGTGCTGTGGAACAGATTTATCCATTCGTGTTTGAAAGCAGGAAATAAATTTTGTAATTCACCACTTGATGGTTAGGTTCCCTAACCGAGCACCTTCAAAGACTGCTGCACATTGGACTAAAAGCAAAAAGGAAAACTGGACCAACCATAGCAGAGGAATACAGACTCTTTTACTTGCTCATGGCCACAGTATAGACTCCAGTTCTTTTGGATTTTACTCTTAACAGTGCTGTATTGTAAAAACGAAAGTTTACAAGATATGAAATTGCTGCTTTTAAAAAGACATTCTATTTATTTTTGCAGTAATTTCTGTGTATTCATAAGCAAAGCTGTCACGATGTGCACTACCTTTAAGACATTTTTTTTTTAGCTTGAGCTTGTGTTTTATTTGTGAATAGTCTTTTACATTTTTGTATGCTGAATATTGGGCACCAAAGAAGCTGTAAAAGTTATCTTTTTCACCTGATGAATGTGCACAAATAAAAGTTTGGAAAATATTTCTCTTCATACCTGTTCTGTTATATTCCTTCTCTTTTTATGTTACAATTAAAATTGTATAGTTGCAAATTAATTTGAAACAATGTAAGAATAGTCTTTTGCTGATACCTTCTGTTTCTGTTTGTAGTATGTGTAAAACTTTGTGCTTGGGCTAGATTGAAATCTATAGTAGTGACGTATGTTTATCTGAGGATGAAATTTGGTTTGTTCCCAGTTCTCTTAACTACATGCCAGACTTTAAATATTTTCTTGTTGTTACATGAAGAGAAGACATTTCTAAATATAAAGGTCTACAGCAAGTGTTTTCCTGTAGATGAACCACAGAATATGCTGAGTTGGAAGGGAGCCATCAGGATCACCGAGTCCAACTCCTGGCCCTGTGCATGACACCCCAAGAGTCACACCCTGTGCCTGAGAGCAGTGTCCAAATGCTTCTTGAACTCTGTCAGGCTGGTGCTGTCACCACTTCCCTGGGGAGCCTGTTCCAGTGCCCAACCACCCTCTGGGTGAAAAACTTTTTCCTGATACCCTCCTCTGACTCAGCTTCACGCTGTTTCCTCAAGTCCTCTCACTGGCACGAGAGCGAAGAGATCGGTACCTGCCCTTCTGCTTCCCCTCGTGAGGATGCTGAAGACCACAATGAGGTCTCTCCTCAGTCTCCTCTTCTCCAAGCTGAACAAACCAAGTGACCTCAGCCCCTCATAAAGCTTCCCCTCCAGACCCTTCACCATCCTTGTGGCCCGCCCTTGGACGCTGTCTGATAGCTTAATTACGTTATCAACTTATGAAGCTACTGTAGAAAAAACAACTGCCTTGTCCACCTACTCAATGCAAAAGAAAAATTTTAAATGTGAACTTCAGGAAAATTGTTGTGCTTCAACTGGAGAAGATGTTGTGGTCACTCTAATCCAGCCCCAGCCTATTGCTGAATGATTAACACAGACCTTTTCTACACTCTTCTTACTGTATACTGTTTTGATGACAGGAGCTGCCAACAAGCAGTGAAGCTTGATTCTGGCATGTATTATTATTAGTATTAATCTTGGACTTGAAAGCCAGTAGATGTTTCTCTCAGTAAGTGCACATTTTAAGCAGAAGAGAGGTGAATGCTTAAAAGTAACTGCAAATGCTACTTTTAAAAAGATACAATAAATATGTATAAATGTACTTATGTCTTTTTTCCCTATCTCACCGAAGAGAAATGTAACACTGCTCTTGCATGCTGCAGGTAATGTTCCATCCTAGGGGGTGCTAAAAATAGTAAACTGAGCTGTTACTGTACCAGAAATCACAGCTTCGGAAGAAAAGGTGGAAGAACAGCTGGAGGAAGCAAATGCCTGGCATGACGGATTTCATCTGCCTGATGGGGTGATGTAGAACTTGGGGCTGTCCATAGTGACTTCTTGCAGAAAGTATGTAAAGGAAGGAGTAGTATGGGAGATGCTTCACCAAATCCCCTCAGAGCAAAAAGAAACCTAACTTTGCCATAAATTGTAAGTAGTATGTTCATAAAGGCCTTTTGGAACTCTCTGTAGGTGTCAGAGAATACTTTGGGTTAGAAGGCACCTTCAAGATCATCTTGTTCCAGCCCCCTGCCATGGGGCAGGGACTCCTTCCACTAGACCAGGTTGCTCAAAGCCCCATCCAACCTGGCCTTGAACACATCCAAGAATGGGGCATCCACAACTCTGGGCAATCTGTTCCAGTGCCTCACCATCCTCACAGTAAAGAATGTAAATACCTAATGTAAACTTACCCTCTTTTGGTTTAAAGCTGCTCCTCCTTGTCCTGTCACCACATGGCCTTGTAAAAAGTCCCTCTCCATCTTTCTTAGAGGTTACCTTTGGGTAGTGGCAAGTTCCAGTTAGGTCTTCTCTTTTCCAGATGAACAATTCCAATTCTCTCAGCCTTTTCTCATAGGACCTATATTCTATCTCTCATCATCTTGGTGGCCTCCTCTGGACTCATTCCAGCAGGTCCATGTCCTTCCTGTGCTGGGACCCCAGAGCGGGATGCAGCACTGCAGGTGGGCTCTCAGCAGGTCAGAGGCACAGAATCCCCTCCCTGGCCCTGCTGCCCACACTGCTTTGGATGCAGCCCAGGATACAATTGGCTCTCTGGGATCCAAGTGCACATTGCTGGGTCATGTCCAGCCTCTCACCCACCAGAGCCCCCCAAGTCCCTCTGGGCAGGGCTGCTCCCGGTCTGTTCATTCCCAGCCTGTGCTGATCCCAGGGGTTGCCTGGACCCAGGTGCAGCACCTTGTTAAACCCCTTGCTAAACCACATGAGATTTGCATGGGCCCACTTCTTGAGCTTCTTAGAGGGCTTATAACCATGAAATTATGAGGTTGAGTTCAACAGTCAGGGAATTCAATCTAGCATGCTATGTGTAGCAAAGCTTGCTACACCTAAGTTTTCCAGTTTGCATCAAATAATGTGGACCTTGGCACTCCTGACATAAATAAGGATTTTGTGCATAGTCAAAGAGCAATGAACAAACCACCATTAGGGAACACTAGTTATTATTATTACAATTTTTTAAAGGAAAAAGCAGAAGATATTTGAACAATGAACAAAATTGTAATAGGTTTTGAGGGACAAAGTGTAGTCCCAAACTGATGAATGAAGATTTGGCCATTACAACTACAATAGCTGTTGTAGATTAGGCTTGCCTCTTCGAATCAAATTACAAAGCTCTTGAGTGCTACCAGTGAATATCTGGAGCTTTTATGAAGCATATGTGTCTCCTAAATTTATCTGTGGAGAAAGAGGAACATTTTGCTTTGTTAGTACTGTCACGTAGTGTGAAATCTGTCTCTTAGAACAAAAATGAAAGCTAATAATGAGCTGCAATGTATTAAAATGGGCACAGGTTCTTTTGAAGTGCTGCCTAGATCCATGCTAGCAGTTTGAAGCCTTTGTAACAATTCATAACAGAGCCAAAAAGCACACTACCAAACTTGCAGGATAGTATTGAAGAGAATAATAGGAAATAAAAGATCCCTTGAAATGTGTGCCCACCTGTCCTTCTAGTTCTAAGGGAGCCTCCAACTGTGAAAACTACATTTTAAAACCTCTGATGATGAAGGGCATCTGCTGGTGAATGCTTATTTTCAGGGATATCGCTCCTTTTCCTACTGCTCTGAATAGGTAGGTCCCCACCTCAGTTTGGAACGGGCCTTGCTGCTGATGCTTTCTCCTGTGTGTGCACACAGCCCCTCTTCCCCATCAGCACCAGTTGGCATTTGCTCCCTTGCTGCGTTGTGGTGCCTCCACCCAGGCTCTGGCTACCATGCTCAATAGGAGATCCAGGCCAGGCAGTGTGTCCCAGTGGGATGGCTCTCACCGCCAGTGTGGGGAGCAGTGCTTTGGATATACTTACCTGTCAATCAACCACCTCTTCCTCAGTGACCATGTTTCCTAGAGCACTGCTCATCTGTCCCTGGTTTCTCCATGTGGATCCCATGCAAAACTCCCCACAGTGCTCAGCTGTAGCACTGGCAGTGCCATAAAAAGTTCATTTCACATCCTTCAGAGAGAAGGGTTGGTTCTATTTATACACCCCACTAAGGGCAGTAGATTGATAACTCTGACTCATTGCTGGTTTGTGGGTTGTCACAGCTACTGGCACTTTTCCTGCCATTTCTAGCACCATTTTCTCATTCTCTGACTTGCAGTTAGCATTACCAGAGAAATTCGTGCTTTCATTTTCAGAATTGTATGCTGCTTTTTTCACGGATTTGCAAAATTTTGAATTCCAACCCAGTCTTTCCCAGCCTAGTGTTGCCTGCATATTTAATAAGCATATTCTGTTCTGTAACCCAGTCTATTGGTGAAGATACTGAATAATTTTAGATCTGGGACAAATTTCTTTGTGGAGTGCTTCAGAGATCCAGGGATGTGATTTTTGAAATGTATCCTTTTTTTCCCCTTGTATTTTCAATAGTTGATGAGATGGTGAGTGCCAGCTCTGTGTCATCAGATGTGCAGGCTTTGTTATAAAAGACTGTACAATTATGGCTTCATTTATAGGTAATATAAGGCTAAGTCTGTAGGACTACAATTGAGACTGTAGCTATAATGATTTTAAAAACCCTTGACTACAGCATCATCACTTGTAGGAGTTATCTGAAGGTCTATCACTGTCTCATCAGTAAAAGCAGTATTGAAACTATCCCTTCTTCAGAAATATGGCATTTTTACTTATTTGTTTCTGCACTAACTA
Organism: Melospiza melodia melodia; assembly: GCF_035770615.1. NCBI lineage: Eukaryota > Metazoa > Chordata > Aves > Passeriformes > Passerellidae > Melospiza > Melospiza melodia. The sequence continues at coordinate 33,577,538 of NC_086196.1, forward strand.
GATGTGGATAGGAAAAGTTTAGAAGAGTTTGCAATGATCCCAAAACCTGTAAAATGGGGAGACAATTTCTATGGTATGTTCTGAGTTAAATTTGGTTTTGTAAGAACATTCAGAAAATTTATAGTTATATAGAGCAGAGGTTTGTTTGGGAAGCTGCAATGCTGAGAAAGATTTTGCAGAAGCCCCTTTCACTAAATACAATGTAATAGAATTTAAAGCCAGTACAGGCTTGGACTGTGTGTGCAAACATCTGCTATCTGGAGGCAGCTATCAGAAAACAGTACCAGCCAGAGCAAATGGGGATGCAAAAGGAAATGCAAATAGTCCACTACCTGGTAAAGTCCAGGATCAGGAGATAGATTAATTTCCTGCAATATAGTCTTAAAATACAGTAATACTAAATATTACTGGATTTAATCCCAGGTAGTTGTTAGGATAAGTATTATGTTGGCAGCGTATCTGGAAGACTACCCAGAGTCACCTTAATATTTCTCATTCTGAAGCTGACTCATTAGAATGCATGATACTGATAACCATCCCCCAGCATAAACATGAAGCAGGTAAAGAGATTTTCATAGACATCAGTGCTATAAAGTTAAGGCTCTCATCCTGAGGTAGCTAGATTTTCAGTGACTTCAGGCAAATAATGGCCTTGGCTTCAATAGTTTTTTTCAGGTTTTGAACATGAGCTCACTGTCTTGACTAGACTTGTGCATATAAATTTGTGATTTCAGTATCTAGAGGTGTGACCATGTGAGAATCTGATCAGAACTGATCTGCTTTGCTCAGAAGTAAAACTTTATTTGTGTTAGTAAGTCACTTTTCCCTCAGTGCAGAACACAGTCAGGTGGTTTTAATGCTATGAGACAGCAAATAAAGTGGGATCATGTGCTTAGTTCAAACTAGTATCTGCACTCCAGCTGACTCTGTCAGTCTTCCAGCTGCCTCAATGAAGTGATGGAAGAAATGCCACTTAGTGGCCACAGAGACAGCCAACATGCTTTTAAAGCATGTTTTGGGTTTTTTTTTTTTTCTTTAAGCAAAGAATCATTTATTTATCTGCTAATATATATTTATCTACTGATCAATCTAACAACATCTATTAACCCACTAAATAAAAAATACCAATGTTCTTTTATGGGAGCCATCTGAACAACCCTTTGTAGAGACTTGTTGAGTACTTCAGGATACACTTGCTAAGCAGTAACCAAGATTTGGACGTAATTTATGATCTGCAGTGATTATGGTTCCTTCCTGAACTCCCTGTGAGCTGCCATGTACCATACAATTCTCACTTTCTGAGTCCAAAAGCCAAAGTGTGACCTGTGTTAAGAAATAAAATTATTTTGACATCAACTCTGGTACCTTCAGTTTCCAACTTTCCTGGAAATGAGGCCATAGAAATCCTCTCTCCTCTTCTGTAAGGTTATTGTCAGTTTAGATTAATTTATTATGCAAATCATAGAATCAACAAGGGTAGAAATGAGCTCCAATATCATCAAGTTGTCTTTGACTAAACCACAGCACTAAGTGCCACATCCAGTCATTTCTTGAACACTTCCAGAGACGATGACTCCACCACTTCCCTGGGCAGCCCATTCCAATGCTTAACTGCCCTTTCAGTGAAAAAATTCTTCCAGATAGCCAGCCTGAGCCTTCCCTGGTGCAACTTGAGGCCATTTCCTCTCAACCTGTCACTGATTGCCTGGGAGAACAGGCCTACCCCCACCTGGCTACAATGTCTTTTCAGATAGTTGTGGAGAGTGACGCATTTAATGTCCCACATTAAACAATCTGACAATGTTTGCTGAGGAGTATTTCCTAGGTCACTGAATCCTGGTCCTACTGAGAAAATTTATGTAAAATTCCTCTTACAAGGTGACTGTACTCTGCTTTGCAAATAATTAAGTTCAGTTGAACAAGATCATTTTTCAAATCTTGTTAAGCTGAATCCTAAATTAATTTATAAGAAGTTTATACCAGTAGTTCTGCACTAATGTCACCCTTTGGATTCCATAGTTGTCCATTTTTTTGACATAGTATTTTTTCCATAGCATTGTTTTCCCTGACTTACCGACAGAGAATTGTTCACTCTTTCCAGATTCATTTTTGCTAGCCTAAACCAACCTGTCTTTGGTAGGCTCCTCCTGTTGAGACTCTTTCTTCTCCCTGGCACTCTGATTCTTCTTTGCACTTCTTCCAGACTGAGCTGTCATTGAATATGAATAGGAGAATTGTGTGCAATACTCCAATTTCCATTCACCTCCTGCATGCAAGACATAATCTCAGGGGATCTGAGGGATCCTGGTTTGAAACAGAGTCCAGATTTCCAGTTACTTGTAAACTATAACAACCTTTAATGTTGGCTGTAAACTGCCACTGAAAGAAGTTCTACCAAGAAATAAAAGAGAATATCTTGTATATAATAACAATACCACACGTCCCATAAGAGTGTGAGCATCACAGAGCATTTTTCTTTTATTTAATCAATCTTTTGGTGGAGGCTGCTTTGCTTGCCCCGTGTCTAGTAGAGCTGCTCCTTCTCTCTCTTGGCAAGTTCCACGGGCACCAGTTTCTCTCTGCGCTGGCTCACCCCGCACAAGGGCGTCCTCACGTATTTCCTGCAGAAGGACAAAACCCCGCGTGCGTTGGACACTGCGGGCAGCCGATGGCAGAGCGCACCCCGGAGAGCCACCCCAGTGCCCAGGGTGCCCCGGGATGGATGCCTGGGATGGATACCCCGGCATGGATGCCCTGGGATGCTCCAGGATGGATGCTCTGGGATGGAAACCCCAGGATGGATACCCTGGGATGGATGCCTGGGATACCCCAGGATGGATACCCCGGGATGGATGCCCCGGGATGGATGCTCTGGGATGGATACCCGGGATGGATGCCCCGGGATGGATGCCCGGGATGGATACCCGGGATGGATGCCCGGGATGGATGCCCGGGATGGAAACCCTGGGATGGATGCCCCGGGATGCACTGGGATGGATACCCCGGGATGGATGCCCGGGATGGATGCCCCGGGATGGATGCCCCGGGATGGATGCCCCGGGATGGATGCCTGGGATGGATGCCCCGGGATGGATGCCCCGGGATGCTCCGGGATGGATATCCTGGGATGGATACCCGGGATGGATACCCCGGGATGGATACCCTGGGATGGATGCCCCGGGATGCCCTGGGATGGATACCCTGGGATGGATGCCCCGGGATGGATGCCCGGGATGGATATCCTGGGATTGATATCCTGGGATGGATGTCCCGGGATGCCCTGGGATGGATGCCCGGGACGGATGCCCCGGGATGGATATGCCAGGATGGATGCCCGGGATGGATATCCTGGGATGGATGGCCCGGGATGGATGCCCCGGGATGCCCTGGGATGGATGCCCGGGATGGATGCCCCGGGATGGATATGCCAGGATGGATGCCCGGGGTGGATGCCCCGGGATGGATGCCCCGGGATGCCCCGGGATGGATGCCCTGAGATGGATATGCCAGGATGGATGCCCGGGATGGATGCCCCGGGATGGATGCCCCGGGATGGATGCCCGGGATGGATATGCCAGGATGGATGCCCGGGATGGATGCCCCGGGATGCCCCGGGATGGATGCCCGGGATGGATATGCCAGGATGGATGCCCGGGATGGATGCCCGGGATGGATATGCCAGGATGGATGCCCGGGATGGATGCCCCGGGATGCTGCGGCGCTGCCCCGGCTGCCCGCGCGGGGGCGGCCCCGCCGCACGCTCTCCCCGCAGCGCCCGCTCCCGCTCCCGCTCCGGCAGGGATGGGGGCCTTTCCCTAAGGGGAGGGGAAGGGACAGCCCGAGCGCCAGCGGCAGCACAGTGGTTGGTCCGTAAGCTAATTAGTCTATAAACAAGCTCCTTCATGCCTGGCTGAGGTGCAAATATCCTCCCGTAAGCTAAAAAGTACAAATACAGGATGATACTAAGTTGTTAACATATAATGAAGTATCTAGACTCGTAGGTTAGTTTAGGTCAAAAAAAGGCCTCTGAAATCATCAAGTCCAGCTGTTAACTGAACACTGCTATCTTCACCATGGCACCATGTCCCCAGATACCAGTCTAGATAATGTTTGAACATCTCCAGGGGTGGTGATTCCACCACTTCCCAGGGAAGCCTCTTCCAACACCTTACCCACCCTTTCAGTAAAGAGTTTTTTCCTAACGTCCAATTTAAGCCTCCCCTGATGCAATTTGAAAGTGTTTCTTCTTGTTCTGTCACTTGTTGCTTGGGAGAAGAGACTGACCCTCATCTGTCTACAGCATTTAGTAAAGACACAAGAAAAGCTCATCTACAACAGCTATCAAAATCCACGTGGAGCCTTGAAGCGACATCAGAACAAGCCAATCTGAAATACAGGACCTCTCCCTCCCATTTTCTGCAAACATTTTATACAACCCAAAACACACAGTCCAAAATGCAAGATCAGAGTCACCCTCCCATCCAGGAATGCCAGACAGCAAAAGTGCTGGCGAGCCAGGCTTGGCTGCAGGTCCTCAAAGGGGTGCCCAAAACCCACCTTGCCTTTAGGGCCAGTCCTTCAGCACCAACAAAATGTTTGATTGGCAGCTGAGATCAACATGTGCGAGCCCAAGCCTTGAGAGAATCAGAATTTTACTTTAGTTTCAATTTTTTCCCCAATAGTTTCCTTTCTTTCAATAGTTTAATTTTTTTTCAATATGTGGCGCTGAAAGGCTTTGTCCCTCTGATACTTGGGGGATGCAGTCACATGCTTGGTACTTACTGTTTAGCTAGTTCCATGGATATTTGCTCCAAAGAGCATCCTTTTGTCTCTGGTATAAACATGATAACAAAAGCCAGTGATGCTAGACTCATTATTGTGTAAATGAAGCACACCCAGGACAAGCCAATGAGCTCTACAAAGGAAGAAAACATATCTTTTTTAACTTTCAAATACTGCAATTTTTCTTCCTGTTGCTGTGTTTTATAGGATACAGGCCCTAATACACAGGAAAAGTTAGAAAGAAGCCAGGCTGCTATTCTCAGCTCAGATATATTGAGAAAGAAGAGTGGCTTTGCTTTTTCTAATACTCCTTATGAAAGAAAATTAACGCGTTCATATTGGTCGACTTAGCATGAACCTATAGGTTTATTTTATTTGCAATCTGGATGAAAACAGTGAGTAGCCATTGTTGCTGGTTTGTGGGAAGGCAGTGAGGATCATGAGTGCCTTGGATTTTTGCCTGGGTCTGGTTTTGGTGCACATTCTTTCTTGGAGTAATTCCAAGCATTTTTCACACTATTACAGTTGTCTCCAGCTAATCCTCCCCACCTGCCAGTGCCCAGCATTTCCACTGAGAGTCACGGGTGCTGTGCCAGAAAGTGATCCAAGAGTGAACTCTTGGTGGGGCCATCCAAGAACTGGTGGTTTTCTGAGCCTACAGTCCAGGGCCAGGTAGATCCTCGGGCCTAGGGATGCACTCTGCAGCCCCTGGAAAGTAAAGTGTGTACAAACCCAACAGTGTGCTGCAGCCCCCTGGGCAGCTGAGACATATGTCAGTTGTGTCATGAGCTGAAAATTGCAGCTGAAGCTTCTGATTCAGCTGGTACCTCTGCATCAGCAGCCATGTGCAGATGCTGCTGGCCACTGTGACCTCCATGTGTGTTCATCTGACAATAGAATTCCCAATCCTGCCTTTCTGCCATAGACGAGGAATGCATGTTTTCCTGTACTTACAGTTTCATAAATCCAGATTAGACCCAGTTAAGCCAAGGGAGTTACTGAGGCTTTACAGTCTGTGAAACTGAGACCAGGATAACAGGGAGATGTACATTAACAAGTAATGCTGCATGACAAGAGGGAACGTCCAGGTGAAACAGCTGACACTGAGCACCTGAGGTCTACCAAGGACTGAGCAAGTGCTGGCAGCTGGACTGCCTACAATATGCATTTTCTTGTTTGGTTTTGTCCAAAGGCTTGTGCAGTTCAGGATTGCAGTTCTGTGATGCAAACTGATGGGCAGTGAGTGGGAGTAACTGGATGGTTTCCTTTTGAAGAAGACCCTTGATCCAATTAAAGTGAGAGTGTGAATGCAGTGAACTTTACCTGTCACATTTTTCCTAGTTTTACTAGTTTTAATCAAGATAGTACTCAGGATGGAGGATGTGGGTTTTTTCTTTCTCTCTCTCTTGCTTTTTTTTTTTTTTTTTGGAAAAAAAATCCAAACGTGAAACTCAGTATAGTAACAGATCACACTCATTTTCAAATCTGTCCTGAAAAACATCTAACAGGGTAAAAACTACCTTGATTTCTTGTGAGTTGATTGCCTCTGGCGGAGAGCAATGTAGACTTAAGGGAAACCTGGAATTTCTACTCTCTTATATATATTGATTTTCAGCATGCATTTTTGTCACAATAAGACTGAAAACTAAAATTTGCAAAGCCTCATATAATATCAAATTAGAAAAATAAATTTGCTTATCAATAAATTTCCGCATTTAACCTTCCCATTTGATTATTATCAAATAGTAGTCTTCCACATTCTTACATTCAAATTCAAATTTTAACCTCACAAAGACATTTTTTTAAAGACAATTTTCTGAAAGCTGAAACATTCCTGTGAAAAGGAATTAAGTAAGGATTGTGTTTAAAAATGTCTGATCAGAAAAGCTTAGTCTGATCTAGAACAGAACTTGCATTGATTTCAGAAGATGCAGGACTTAATCCTAAACATTATGTATTTTCAGCCCACCAAGGCAATGGTGTTTTTAAGACCTGAGTTTCCCAGCCCGTGGAGTGGATGTGCAAGGTCTGACAGCAGCACTGTGGGGCTGAAGTTACTGGCACAAACAAAGATGTGGTGGGAATGCTGAAGTTACACCAACACCTAAAGAGAGACCTTGTCTCCTGGGCTTTCACAGCTGCAATTTTGGCAATGCTTTTGTATAAGAGAGATTTATTTTGCCCACTAGGAGAATATCAACTTGGAAGGACACAAAGAAATCTTACCAGTTACAGTCAAAAACGTCAAGGAGATGAGCAGGTTTATACCCCAGTTCATGCTGGATGTCAAAGCCATGGCCCGTCCTCTGATCCCACCAGGGAAAATTTCACTCAGGACCAACCAGGACACTGAAATACAAGGAAAAAAAAAATGTTTCTTTGGAAGGATGACTCTCCTTGCTATAAGTCTAGGTAGTCCATGGATTCAGTTGAGGCCATCTGAAAGAATAAGTTGATTTTCAGGGGTTTAGGTTTGTGACGACCCACGCTCTGCAGGCAGCATGTGCAGCAATCAGCATCACCTGGGGTCCCCATCCCTTCATCCCTGCCCAGTGGGAGCCTGAGGCAGTGACAGGTGGCACTGCACTGGGGAGGTGGGCTCTGACTGCACATCTGGGTATGAAAGCAAGTTCTGACTAAATAACTCTCGAGTGACACAACACTAATGGAAGTGGGGCAGCAAACCAAAGCAATCTTCAGCCTCAGAGGGGCACTGTGTGTTTATGCCACCTTATAAATCAACCTGCCACACTGAACTATGCTTGCTAGTCCAGCTCTCTGCTGCACATAAATGAGATTGCTGAGGTACAAATGAAGAGAGAGGGACTGATTTTTGACTCCTTCATATCACGTCACACCACACCACAGGTGATCTAAATGCTGGTGCTGCTAGCTCCCAAAGCAAATTCAGACATGAAGAGCTGGCTGTGTAATCACCTTGATAGCAAGAGAAAAAAAAAAAAAAAAAAGACACATTTTTGTACTGTTCCTGATTATCAGAAAACAAATGAACAAGAACCCATACACAAACAAACTCAGCCAAAAACCTGCTCTACCCTCTCCTTTTGATGACAAGCAAGATGCATTAGCAAGAGGTTGCTGCATGGAGAGGCTGTGGGTTAGCAGGTGACTGGCACAAGAGCAGCAAGTGTACATGGCTGAGCTGTGTCTTCAGGCCCTTGGCCATTATAAATCACTCATCTGTGCTGTTATTTCTGCAAAAGGACAGATAGGAGCTTACCCAGAACACTTACACCAGGCAGTCCAAAAGATACATTCTAAAACCAAACTCCTGTATGTCCAAGTGTGTTTCACTGGTAAAGGTTGCGAAAAAAAAAGGTTCTCCAGGAGGAAACTAAAAGCTGAAATGGGGAAAAAAACCCCTGAGTTTAGAGTCAACAGAGCAGATTTGAGCAAATTCTAGATTTCTTAGTACCATAGATTTGAATTAATTTTATTTTTTTTGTGGACTTGGCCCAGATTTTTATATTTTTGAAGAAAAATTAAAAAAGCTTCACTCCCACCATGGGAGTGACCCAGAAGAGTGATAATTTTTTTACAGAGACTCAAGACCACACTTCATAATGGCCAAACCCTGTTGGGCATAGTCAAGTGGCCCACTTGAGGATGTGAAAAGCAGCAAGTAAGCAAAAGGCAATGGAGCCGTTCTGAGGTGTGCATTCCCAGCCCCTGCAGTTCATCTCCACAGCATGGCCTGCCAGCCAGCACACAAGCTCGGCTGCAAAAAGAGTTACACATCAAAAACTGGCAAAAGGGATATTTCCTGTCACATTAGAATTAAAATAAAGAATGAAGGAATCCAAATCCACTTTCTGCTGGGCATGAACCACCCTCCAGGAGCAAAGCAGTGCTCTGGGCACTGGAGGACAGCTCATGCTGCAGCTGAAATGTGTGGCACTGCAGCAACTCCAATACCATGCAGTTTTCCAATGACAGACTGGCCCTTTCAGCCTAACTGATAATTTGTCTGGAGGTTTGAATCGTGTTGTTTTCCTGTTAAGAAACCAAAAGACTTGAGGATCTGCATCAGCTCTAATAGTGGTTAGCTGCTTTTATTGCAACCACTTATTTAGTTTAGACAGATGCCACCAAAACACCAGGACTGTTCTTCGAGTGTGCTGATGGTAGTAGCTACACCCTCTGGCATGGCCCTGACCTCTGCTCGGCTGGCAAGGAGCAGATAGGTTCATTCCCCAGGGAGAAAGAGCAGTTGTAGAAATCTGACACTACAGTCTGTTTACTCCTTTCCCCAAGCTGAAGCAGCAATAGCCATCGATTCTTTGCTTTTAGCACCTCTCTGGGATTGTGTTTACTATTTGTACCTTTGCCAAAAAGCAGCAGCTGCTGTAGGTATGGCAGGGATGTGACTTGCTCTGGGGAAGCCAGCAGCCAGGCTCAGGCTCCCATTCACAATGACTGCTGCTGCCTTCTGTGCTGTGCACACAGCACTGCAGACATTTAACCTTCACGCTCCCAAAGTCACTCCAAGCCACCCCTGTGCTCTGCCTTCACCAGCCTGAACAGCAGCATTCTGCAGGGGAAATCAGCCTGTCCTTCAAAAGAGGATCCAAATTCCACCCTCCACCCTCCAGCCCTCCATCTGCTGTGCAATCCAGCAGTATTCCCAAAGGATGCTGCAACAGCAATCATGCTGCACACACTCTGGAGGCTTCAGCGTCCACTCCGGGCACCCCCAGCTGGTGGGAATGGATGGGAAAAGAGCTGGTGATCCCCAGGTGAGATGTGGGTAAGAGATGAGGCCAAGGGCTGGGCAGCATGATTCTCTGTGCTCGATTCAACAACTGCAGGGTTTGTTGCTGCAGGCAGTAACTCACCTTTGCTGACCTGCAGTGTGTTGTGTGTTGACAGCAGTTAAGAAAAATTGTGCAGTTTAATGGTCCTTTATTATGGTAAAATATAGAGGAAAGAACACACACTGCAAATGCAGACAGAAATACTGCATTGGCTCAGAAAGCTTAACTGTTTCATTAAATATCACAGAAACTAGATGGCCTGATATTCCTTGCCCAAGTGGAAAAAGAAGATTCAGATATATTATACAGCCCCATGACCAGGATGGTGACATCCACCTCTAAACAAAGTCACAGGGGCTGTGCAAGCAGGAGGCAGAATAGTAATGGAAGATTTCAGCTAGTCCCATTAAGACTGAATAAATCATGCATAATTGAGCACAGTGCTGGGAGTACATTTTACATACCAGAGATGATGGTTCCTTTAAGCACTTTGTTGGATATTTAATGAGAGAATAAAAGGCAAATTGTGCTTCAGTGCTGAGCCTGGGTAGTTCAAGATGCAACCATGAGCAAGATGCTCTGTTACACTGGTTATAACATTTAACATTCAATATTCTTGTGGAAGGGCAAAAGCCAAGAGCCTACCACATTTTGTTTTGAAAGGAGACAAATATTAACATAAGCTTCCTTTCTATAAAGATCAGGGTAAGGGCTTCAGTGGTGCTCTGGAGGATGTTTAAACTACATGGGTGAAGACTTAAAATATACATACATCCAAATGAATGAGAAATAGCTCAGAACAGATAAACTAGTGAATGAGGAAAACTGTTAGAAATAGGAAAGTACCTTTGTATGACACAGTATGACTGCTGAAATGTTACTTGCAGTATCATCATCAGGCAGCCAAGTGTTTTGAGTGTGCTGGCTGAGAGGATGAGAGGCCAGGGATGGAGGCAGTGACATCCCAGGATTAAAGAAACACTCCCCAGGGATGCAGGAAGGGATCACCCTGCTAGACTGTACCGAGCTCCTAGCTGGACTAGGATAAAGCTGACTAATATCAGCTGGAAAGGGCATGGGTACAGTGTCTTGTAAAAAGAGTCCTAAGGAAAACCATGTCATTTAAAAAGAGTTAAGGAACATGGGGTTAGACACAAATGAGACACTGTGCTTTTCAGTCTCAAAGAGCTTTGGTGAAGTGTTTGGGATAGAAGAGCAGTGAGCTTAGTCACATCCTAAAAGATACAAACTGAGAGAATCCAAGTGAAATTACCAGATACAGCAGTTAGGTGAGGAAGAAGGATATGCTTTTTCACACAATGTGTATTTCAGCCCTGGAACTCACTATCACAAGATACTTCCAATGTGAAAAGTATTGGTCAGTTAAATCATTAAATGCTGGGTGTTAAACATTATTTCTCCATATGTGTGAAAAAATAATCCATCCAGAACTATTGTTCACAATAGTAAAAAGAATTCTTCAATATTTTTCTTGAAGTTTTCTAAACTACAGATAGGCAGAAGACCAACTGTGCATGCTGCATGGGCCTCTTCTTCTGCATTGTCTCTCAGCACTTGTTATTGGCTGGAGCTTTTATGGTTGGAGGCAGGGTTACACACTGATTAAGTGGACTTTTTGTTTGAGCCAACATGGCCAAACTAATGAACTTTATACCTGGGCTGTAAGCAAAGAAACGTCTCAAACTTCATGTGATGTCCTCCTTCCTTATTCCTTATTTCCTTACTTTACTGCTATGAAGTAAATAATTTTTTAAAAGAAAAATTAACATACATCAGAGAAGCAGAAAAATCTGAGAATAACTGAGAAATACTGTGAGCTTGAGGGTACTCAACATTCAAGTGAGGTACATGAATGAAAAACGTCCTTGTTTTGACCTTTTCCTGCCAGGAGGTAGAAGTAAATTGGAAGCTGCTCAGCACTCTTATTAGTGAAATATTAGATTCCCTTGGTATTCATTTGTTGCTTGGCATTTTTTTTTCCTGTACTTGCATTGTGTGAGATCAAATTCTTTATGGTGAGATTCAGAAAATGGCCATTGCAATACCTGAAAGAATTTAGGTTTCTGAGGTATAAACTGTGGAAAGTGATTAATTGGACTTACAGCTTAGGAGGGAAGTGGGCAGAAGTACTTTAGATTTTGAAAAGGAGGACTGGGTTGTTAACGAAACAAGGTCCAAGCAAAGATAAAGAAGATATGAAGTAACACAGACAGACCATCCAAGAGTGTGTAACAAATGATCAGAGCTAGGGAAGGATGCAAACAAGTCACTGCAAAGCTGCCATGAGATGGCAGGGCTTGGCTAATGACTGACTTTGCCTAGACCAGATTTTTATTGCAGGCTTAAACCCAACAGGTTTTTCATTTTCCTGGCTTCTGGCTTTGCTGGCTATTACCAGAAAGAGCCAGGTGGCCAACCACTTCCCACTAAAGCCCAGGTTCAGCTGATCTTGATTTCAAAGGGCACGTTGTGCCATCAAAGGAGATGGCAGGAGCCTTCAGAGTGGGTGCTGGTGATGAGGTGTGTGCCTGTGAGGACACTGGGACAGAGCTGGGCCTGGGGGACACACGTGCTGCTGTCACACACCTGCACTGTCCCAGCACGGCTCCAAGCACCCACAGAATGTAACTCTGGCAAAGGCTTTCACAGAAGATCCAGTGAATGTCATCTGGGGGGCTGGCAAAAGTGAGGGATGCTTAACCTGGAAAAAGAAGAGTGTGGGAGGGAGTTGGTCCTTTTCCAAAGCAGATAAAGGAGATGTGACACACAAAAAGTGGACTTACACTCTGCCCCACAGTTTTGCGCAAGAGGACAAAGTAAACGAATTGTGATTGCTGTTAAAAATCTCTGACTTTGCTTAACAGGAGACATCTTTCTCTCTGGCTCTGCCCCATAATATGAAACTGAAATGGCTGCTCAAAATTAATAACTGGCAAACAGAGCAAATGTGCAGCTGTATTGCTTTGGAGAGCATGTAAGCTGCCAGCAGAGAGCCAGTCTGACTAGGTCAAGTCCTGCCCTGTGTGTGCCCATCAAAAGGAGTGGAATTACTGTATTGCTGGGAGATGGGGGAGTCAGGAGAAGCCTCAGCTAATCTTACACCTCTGGTTGCACCCTGATCTCTGCAGATGAAGGCTATAAATATAAATATGTACTTTAATTCTATGGCTGCCAAGGTTCTTCTCTCCCAGCAGCAGACTATTGGTTGCAAGATACCCAACGCCACTGATGATCCAGAAGGATGTGGTGCAGCAAATCTAAGTTCTTTTTCTTTTCTGCTGGTACACCACAATTCTGTTTCTCATGGTTAACCCTTTAGGCTGACTCCCTGGAGTAACATTATTAGGACTTAATCCTTTTTTGCCCTAAGGCTGTATCAGAGTACATAAAAACTGTTGCCCACTGTCTGTGCTATTTGCATCACTGTCTAATAGACAGGCTGAGCACTCCCATGTGGTTTTTTAAGGAGCCTTGTGGTGGACCACTGAAATCACTCATGCCTCCTCCAGTTTATGATAGAGCAGCGGGAAGGGTTTGAGGGAAGATAGTGATTCCAAAGCATTAACTCCATCATCTGTGCTCTGGCCACTCGAGAAGGAGGGCAGTGAGATGCAATTCACATCTGGTTTTCCTAGCAATCCTTCCTCCCTTAACCTTCTCAACAGTGGGGCTGCATTTTAATGATTTTTTTTTGTTTGATTTGCTATTCAAATTTTCATCTCCATGAACTTGAAAGAAATGCTATGGATCATATGGGCTTTCCTTTTAAATGCAAGGTTTTCAATATATTCTTAAATCTGTTTTCAGTGGTCCTCAATTACTGTCCATTGTTATCTGGAAAAAATAGTCACAAATGAGATTTCTTAGAGGTGATTACTGGGCAAGAAGTGATAGATACATAAGGATCTAGAAATGGTAGAATTCTCTTAGTTAATGTGATTTGTAGACTATCCTGCCCAAGAAAAGTGCTCAGCAGAAAATCTATCAGTAGAATTGTCCTGCTTCAGCTGGTAGAGAGTCCATTTTCTTCTGAGTAGCTGGTACAGTGCTGTGTTTTGGATTTAGTATGAGAACAATGCTGATAACACACTGATGTTTAGTTGCAGCTAAGTAGTGCTTACCCTAAATCAAAGAGTTTTCCATTTCCTATACCCAGTTTTCCATTCCCAGTGAGCAGGCACCCAACAATGTGCGAGGGAGCATGGCCAGGACAGTTGAAAGGAGCTGGCCAAAGGAATATTCTACACTATATATAGAATATATTTTCTATTCTAGAGCATCATGCCCAGACTATAAACTGGGAAGAGTTGGCTGGGAACCACTGATCACTGCTCAGGAAAAGTCTGGCCATGAGTCAGTGGGAGGTGAGCAATTGTGTTGTGCATCACTTGTTTCTCTTGGTTTTCATTCCTCCCCCTCTCTGCCTCTTCCCTTTTCATCACAGTTATTGATATTATTGTTATAATCATTATTGTAATTAGAATTATTCCTTTTTTTTGTTTATTTCCATTCTTAAACTGCTCTTAACTCATGAGGTTTAACCTTTTTTTCTCCAATTCTCCTCCTTAGTGGGCAAGGGGCAGGGGAAAGATTGAGCCACCCGCTGTGAGATACTTAGTTACCAGCTGGAGTTAAAAAAGAAGATTCATCATAGCCTTGCTATTGACAGACACGGTAATAGTGTGTACCTCTTTTCAGGTACCCTAAGAAAAGTTGTTTTGAACAGATGTGTGAGATGACAATTCTCTTTGCAACTGGGTACCACAGTCACTGTTCCTCTCATCCTTTGTTATGCAGACACTCAAATTCTCCCATCAAGACAGAATATGCAGAGTGGCAGAAAAGAAAAATAAAAAGAGAAAAAGGAAAAATTTTAAAAAGCTTTCAAGGGAGAATATGCTTACTATAATAAAACACATACTGCCATCCAAAAAAAGCTCTTTTAATTAAAACCTGAAATATGTATTCCTGTTTGTGGGTGTTTATTTGTTCAGAATATTGAATCCAGTATAATCCTTTGAGGCATTTGCAGAGGAATGACTGCAGAAGCCAGAAGCCCTAATTCATGAGGAAGTTCTGTGTGAATTAGTTCAGCTTATCACATATTTCTCCTCTACAAGGTATGCAGAAGAGAAATTACCCAGTTGGGTGGGATAAGTGAACCTGTTTTTCCAGTACCTAAGGGCTGCTGGTGGTCCTTGAGGGGTTGCGCAGCAGAAAAAACCTGTTGTGATACAGCAACTGGGGGCAATTTAGGCCTTTGCTCTTGAAAAACAGAGATTTTATTTATGCATATGCCTCACAAAACATCTAGTAGAAAGGATAAGCAACAATTTTCAACAGTGACTTATTTAGCAAGCAGCCTGCAGTGATCCAGCTGTCTTTAAGTTCCTCACTGGAAATGGCTGCCCATGCTTTGCTTTGGTTGCTGCTGGAGGAAGGCAGTGAGGAGGAAGGTGTGAAGGCTCTGGGTTTAACCACCTGGGTCTTTTAGTTCTGTTTCTTCCATAAGAGTTTTCTGCACTTAGGGTTGATTTTCCAAGGCAGCAGAAGCTGGGTGCTCTCCTGCATGACCCTTCCCTTTGAGAAAATCTTCCTGGCTTTCCTCC
Source organism: Melospiza melodia melodia (assembly GCF_035770615.1). Classification (NCBI taxonomy): domain Eukaryota; kingdom Metazoa; phylum Chordata; class Aves; order Passeriformes; family Passerellidae; genus Melospiza; species Melospiza melodia. The sequence continues at coordinate 33,592,725 of NC_086196.1, forward strand.
CAGAGCTCAGTGTGGCACAGGAACTTGGATGCCATGGGAGAAACAGTCTCCGGCCTCCATGCACTGACTTACCCTGCTCTCTGTGCTTTGGCTGACAGCCCCACCTTCCTCAGCAGAGCCACTAAGCCATGTCATTGATTACACATTTTTACCTTTTTGGCATAACTATTTTCTCATACCTGTTTCAGTTTCACAAGCTTTACAGGTGAAATAAAATACCGACTTTGCACACAAAGTCCTACTGACAGTTGTAGTTTCTGCACAAAGCTGGCCCAAGATTAGCTTGCCTCTAAAAAATTCTTCCCAGCCCTCTTTCCTAAAGGAAACTGGATTTTATGAAGCTTGACAGATGACCTGCAAACATTTTACAGATTTCAGTATCACAATGATCTTGTCTCCTAGAACATGGTTAAGGAAACCAATATGACCTAAACTTTAAAACTGTGCATAATTATAAGCACAGGCTCCATTTCTGTCATACAATGCCTTTGTGTCAATGGGTTTACTAACAGAACTATTAAAGAGGTATTTACACTATGCAGAGCACCAAGCTCAGGATACTAACTCAAATCCCTCTTTAAGTGGAGCATAATATTCCAAACCACAGGAAGCCACCTACCTTTCCAACAGCAGATTGAACCACTGTCACTGCAGACACAGGAAGAGTGGCAGGGGCATGGTGTGGTCTCTCCCTCTTTTCACAGTAGCCAGGGCTCTGTCTCTCAGAAGGCAAAGCCTTTGGCCTGATCCACCAAGACTTTCCCTCATTAACATATTAGAGTTACAAACAGGAACATAAATGTCAGTGAAAATCATGTTTCTGATTTCAGATGCATTTCAGTACAGTTTAAATTCAGTCTTGGGGTTGAAATATAATAACATAATAAAACAATTTAGAAGCTCCCACTGACATTCCCGTGCCTCATTATCATAAAAGTAATTTTTCCTTCTTGTGACCTTTTTGACACTTACAAAAGCCCCCCAAATTTGTAGGTTTTATCAAGTGAGATAAGACAAACCTATTCATCTTATATTTCAGAAAGCACTCTCTGCAATTTGAAATCCTAGAATTAATATCCAGCTATCCAAAAATATTTTAAATTGGCTTGCACTTCACTACTACTAATCAGCCTTTGAAAAGGCAAACCTATTCAAGCTATTCATGGGATAGCTTGATGTGTTAACAAGAGGTTTCAGATAAACTTTATCTGGGGCAGGGAAATAGGGAGAAGTGGGCAATTTACAACCCTTGCTTTATTTTCCATTTTGGTATGCCTTGTCTTTCTACTGCAGCTTGGTAGTAAGGACACAATGTGAAATAGAGGCCATGTGAGGCAGCATTTGAATAGCAGGAATGATGAACTAGATAAGCACGTGGAGTGTCATATTCAAACCACATGGATGCATGCATTAAAAGACTATTCAGTACAAATAAACAGTGCTAGGAATCTTGTCATAAAACAAAGAATCCAAGATAATTTTTTTTTATTATCTGAAATAGGACTTTCTGTACTGTTTCTCAGCGAAACCTGCATATTCCCAAGGTTTATTATCTTCATTAAATTCCAACATAGCATTTAAGCACGGGATTGGTTTTGAATACTCAATTTAGTCCCCGCCACTCTCCCATTTTCCAGAGTAAACCACAAAAAATCATAAAATTTATGCTTCTAATTTCTGTGAATTTTAAGGTCAGGCCACAGCTGCTGGGAAAATGTAGAAACTCAAAAATAAAACATTGTAAACAAATGTCAGGCAAGGCAATGTTGAGCATGAATGTCTGTTAAGATCAGATTCCTGTGCACTACAAATTAATATGACATGCTTTTAGAAGCCTAAAATACTGCTTTAATGTAGGAGATAGTGAGGTGAATTCTAGGTTTTGATCTGACTTTTTTACCGGTGTTTTCCAAGACAGTGCAAAACCATTAAGCTCACAGTATTTCAAAACACAGGAACAGCCAACTAAATCCATAGAAGGTTCAGAATTTCCACACTGACAGTTCTCATTCCCACAAGATTTTCCAGTTTCAGGTCAAGCATTTGGTGGCCAAGATGAAGCCCAAGAGCATTAAGGGGCAGGGGAAAAGCATCCTAAGCAATCTGGATTGTCAGGATGGCTGCAGGTCTGACCTCTGTCATCGAGTCCCTGGGCTGTGCAGTGTCATGTGTCAGACCAGCTGTTCTGGGCTTTGTTACAATGCATTTAGTGACTCAGGTGAAAGACACATAAAAGGTTCAGACTTTAACTGTGTTAGTGAATCTACTCAGGTAGCCAGTTAACCTAACAATCACAGGACCAAAGTCAAAGGGACTATATTGTTCTCTGGGCTTTATGGCAGTGTTCCAGCTCTGGGTCTTGCCTTGATTAACCCAATAAAACACATAGAGAGACACCACCACAAACCACTCAAGATTGTATAAGAAAGAGAGTGATGGATTGACGATGGATTTACTTACTTCCTCACCTCTACAGATTTCACTTTTCTTGTGAACTCTTCAGCTTTCTTCCAACCTCTTTCATCTTTCTTGCCTGATCCTTCTTCCCAATTTTCTCCAATACTGGTTTAAAGCTGCATTTAAATTACTCCAACAGCTCACAATAAGACGTAGAGAAAACAAGTGGGTTTTTACATGGGAATAGAATCGAATAGAGTAGAATAGAATAGAATAGAATAGAATAGAATAGAATAGAATAGAATAGAATAGAATAGAATAGAATAGAATAGAATAGTTCCATACAAAGGCATATACAATGGTCACCTAGTCCAACTGCATGACCACTTCAGGGCTTACCAAAAGTTAAAGCATACTACATGTGGAATGCTGTCTAATTTGGTTTCCCAGTCATCCTGAAGTTCCTTTAACACCCAGTAAAGAAGGGAGCATTGTGCCAAAGGAAAGGTCACAGATTTCACAGGTTTCACAGAATATGCTGAGTTGGAAGGACCCACAAGGATGATTGAGTCCAACTTTTAAGTGAGTTGCCTGTACAGGGATTGAACAAGGGTTGAACCCACAACCTTGGTTTCATTCACATCATGCCCTGAGTAAGAGAGCAGGGGTCTGAAAGTCCCACATTGGTGGAGAAAATATCAGCTTTTGTTGATAATCTGAGGAATCTGGCTCCTGCATCAGTTGGATTCCCAAACACATTGAAACATCTGTTCCATTTTAGGTACAAATTATCTCAGTTTTAAAGTATTCATTCAAGCTGATATAAATTTAACTCAGATATACTCAATATGGCAAATCTGCCTAGGTTTAAACTAGAAATGGACATCTATCATCCTAAATGCACTTTCTTCAGTAAAAATTTGCTCTGAAGGTGTGCCCTCTCTAGGGGCTTGTCTTTACCAACTTCTCTGCACAGGTTTTGCTCCTCCCAGGGCTGATGATCCACAGAGAGAGCTCCCACAGCAGCAAGACGGTGCATCACAGTAAGGCTTGCTGGAGACCACAGTCCCTGCACCTTCTTGGGGGAACTCAGCCTAGTGGGCACAAAGCCACAATCCTGGGTCTTTCATGTGGAGGAGTTTAACCAGTGTGAAACTAGTAAAACATGAAGGCAGACTTGTTGGCCTGCCAGCCTTTCCTGCATTAGAATAAAGATAGTGACTGTAGTGACTACAAGCCCCTGTTTTGCTCATCTGTGTTTATCCTCTCTTGTGCCTGCTCCAACAACTTTGAATCTGCCTGCTCTGAGTGCCTCTGCACCCACACAAGGAGAGAAGGGAGATGTTAGGGATCCCCAAATGCAGGAGGAGCATTAGTCTGAGGTGGCTATGAGTGGCTGAGACTCCATCAGAGAGCCATCCTGGGGGGAAGTGCTGTCCCCAAAACTGCAATGTCCTAATTTTGTGGGTCCTATGCTCGCCCTCCCCTCATACAAGGTCTGCAGACACACTTTGTATCCACTGAGAGCCTGGACCTCACAGCCCTGGGCACTGGTGTGCTGCTCCCAGCAGTCAGCTGGGTCTCCTGTTTTGTAGGTAATGTGATTACTTCAGGAGCTAAGAAGAAAGACTGATGAGCATGTGATTTTTTTCCAGTTTTCCAATCAGAAATATTCACCCGATGGCTGAGGCTAGCAGATGGCTGCAGAGGCCATTATATCCCAGCCTGAGAAGGCTTCGTGTGGATATTTAATTTCACTCTTTAACAGGTATTTAGCAATACCAAAGTACTACCAACCCTACAAGCACCCACTCGTGGGAGCTATGATTCAATGGGACTGCAACAGCGACATGGAAAATCAGGGTTTGCAGTAAACTCTAAACCCCTCTTCCAAGGTCTGGTTATACACTTGTTGACCATAAGTATGTTAAAAATACATGGATAGATAACTGTATTTCATTTGTGCCAAATCCTGAAATCCAGGAAACACTTCTCCAGCTGCAGACACTGACTTGCCTTGGGTGTGTTGTGGCCACAGCAACCAGAGTGTAAAGAGGGCTCTAAGTGCTTAGGTCTGTAGCTCCAAGTTGTTGCCTCAAAGAGGAGTTTGTCTCCAAGAGAAGAGCTCCAGAGTTTATCCCTTGGCTCTGAAGAGCCACACAAAACTGGCAGCTGCTCTAGGACGTGAAGTAATAGAACATCTTTGTCCCAGGTTGGCAGAGACATAAGTACCTTTGGACTTTTCACAGCTAAGTGTTGGAGTTTTGAGGATGATTCATGTCATGAAATTGCCCCTCAGTCTCACTTGTAGGTGTTTTTGTGGATTTTCATCTGCATGCTCAGCATGAGATGCCATGAAGCCAGCAGAGCTGATGTGATTTGCTCCACCAGATTATCCCAAAGTTCACTGGCCAAGTGCCTAAATGCTTTTGCAGTTACACAGAAATGTGTTTAAAGGACTCACAGAGGAAGAGCTCTTTTGCAAGGCACCAATGCCATACATGCAGTCCAAAGGCATACATTAGACATCCCTCTCTCATTAAAGGTGTTCCTCATTCCACAACAAAAAATCCTTGAGATGTTAATGGATTCCCTTGAACTTCACTCCCACAATATGAGCAAAGAGGTACTGCCCCAGTCCTGTTTTGCTCACTTGCCTTTAATTTGCAAGAACAAATTCAGACTGGGAAAAGAGACTCTGTTTCGTCCAGAATCAGTCTGCATTACTTGCTTCTCAGCCTAGGACTTCTTGGAGCCACTCTGACTTCTTTTTGATAAAGAGCATTGCCTCTAGACCCCATTGCATCCAGCATACCTATGTGTGGTGCTACTACATTTCTTCCAGCTATTTACTGATGAGATCATCTCACTCAGGGGATATGCAGGAAATATAGGGGGAAGTTGTCCCTAGTTAGTACTTGATCATAAATGGTGCAAAAGGAGATGGTCAAGGCAGAAAATCAGATCTTTGGTAATGGGTGCAATCTGATATCTGAATTTTGTTTACTGGGTCTGTGAGGAGGGCAGCAGAGCTCTGGGCACCCACTCTGTTTCAGAGAGGCTGTAGCTGCCCTACAGTTGCTAACCAAGAGAACTCTCTTGCACATACTCTATCCAAGCACAGGAATGCGACACTTACAGCCTTATCTTGGAAAATAAGTCTGACATCCCAGGAGCATGGCTTTCCTTGTTCTGGCATCCCAACATGTTGCACCACACACAGTGGTGAATGAAGGAAGTGGTGAATGACACCTCTTTATGAGAAAGGACCTCTAGTTTTTGCCCCTCAAATGGTTTTTACAGAGCAATTGGCAAATTAGATGCCCTGAAACTATTTCAGTTAATTCTGTGCAATTTAGTAAGTGTTCATGCATGGTCATAGCCCTGACTAACTTATTTCTGTGTGTTCTTTACGTTAAATTAATTTCCAAGGACACATTAAGTGATCACATTTCAGCTTGGGTGATGAACTGGTGATCTACCTCCACACCACACTCGTCTCATCAGCCGGCACTCGCTGGCCCCTGTGAAAGGCACAGCAGTGCTTCTGCCAGGCTCAGACCTCTCCTGTCCCTCCCCTGTCCGTCCCCTGCCCACATACAGCAGGTTCCAACTCTTCACAAACATGTGCTGCAAACAACCAGGAGCCCTCTCACACCCCTCATCCTCCACATGGGAGCCGGGAGTGGTTTTTTAGGGCTCTGCAGGCATCATTCCCTCCTGAGAACGGCTGATCCTTGTTTGTCCTTTCTGACACACAGACAAAGGGTAACCCAAGACAAACAAGGGTGTCAAGCAAGCCCCCTTAGCTAATAACTGAATGCCTTGAAACGTCTCTGCAAACACCCCTAGAGAAATGGCATGTGCTGTTCTGTGGTGTGATGCGACACTGATTTGTTGCATCTACAAAACGTCCTCATAATTGTGTGAAATTGAGTGTGAACAAGCACTTGAATTGCAGTTCATCAAACATAATTAAACTGAAACACAGCAGCAGAAATACCCCTTTTATCTTGTGTAAGGGCTGATAACATAAATACAGAGCACCCCAGAATCAAAAAATTGACTAAGCAGATGCTTGCTAGTCTGTGAATTCTTTTGTAATGCAAAAATGACTTTTATCTCTCACTGTCTATTTTTGAATGCTCATCACTGTGATGCCTGGGTGTTTTGATAAAGGGCAATAAATATAATTTAGCATATGCTTAGTTCATTTAAAAAATCAATTTACTTTATGTAATTTGGCAACAAAAGAGAAATAATTTATAAATGTCTGCTACACTAATCTAGATTGTAACTCTCTTTGATGAGCATAAAAAAAATAAAAAGGGGGGAAAAAAGTACAAAGCACTTAAAAAGAAGATGAGAGAGCTCAGATTGTGTGATCTGTCCTGTGAAGAGTGTGGCATCTCCTAATGGTCATACATAAAGTCTCCTTTATCCCCACAGAACATAGTACAGCATGGAATCAAAATAAAGTGCGTGAATTTATTCCAGAAATGGCCTTGTGGTGTGGAAAGAAAGGAGCAAGATCTTCTCAGCTCTTCATCCAAAAGATGTCAATTTGATCTACAAAGAGAGGCATTCTCAACACCACCTTCACCTTAGCCAGCCATTGCGTGGGGGCAGGCACTGCATGGAGCATGAGAGCTCCCCACTGGAAACACAGTGGGGCACAGTGTCACAGTGCTTTTGTCCCCAGGAGCCCCAGGCACAGCCTGGACACAGCAGCCAGCCAGTGCAGCCTCAATGCCTCCTTCCCACTGACCAGCAGGCAATGGAGAACAGTCTGGTCCAGAGCACAGGCCAGATTTAGAGATGAGTAACATAAACATGTTAAAACTATTTACTTTACATAAGCAGAGGGCCTCATTTATTTTCTTTACACTAAGAAAGGTTCACTGGGGCTAAGAAAGCTAGGCTTTGCAAACACATTCAGGGATTAGGGCTCCAAACGGAGATGTTGTAGGCTGTACATGAGACACAAATTATAACCTTGCATCCCAATCCAGACTATTCAAGCATGATAGATCCTTTGAAGATTTCAGCAATCTCTTGGTTCTCTAACTCTTGCATTTTCTATACTTTTTAACTGAACAGTGTGCTTTCAAAGACAGGAAAATGCATTGAAATGACTTAGCTGCAATTTGAAATGCCTGTATCTCTGATAGATCTGGCCTTCACTTGCTAGGAAAACACATCTGTCAGTACAAATTGCCTCACAGTGGCTTTATACATGATTTCTCCATCATGGAGCTGAGAGGGTGTTTGTTCTTTCCCATTTTCTGTTTGAAAGCATTTGAGCTCTCAAGTCAAGAAAGAGGTCAAAAACAAGCACTGGCCTCAGAGACTTCTCAGATCAGCCTGGAAAACACATCAGTTTTTGTAGCCCTCAAGAAAATAGACACTGTTCTCATTAACTGTACATTAGGCCAACTCAAATGACTAAGAACCCGTTTACAGCCAGGTCATCAGGAAAGCAGATTTCAGCAGGAGGCCAAGACTGAACATGTGACCCCACTCTGAGGGTCATTAAATATATGTTTGAAATAAATAAAAGTTCAAGTAACATTTTCTTTTCAGGGCTTCATCCCTGTTTTTGAACCTATGTCACAGAAAGCAGAATCCAGCCCCAAGACAATCTGCAAGGGAAGGAATAATGCTGTAATAACACAGTCAAGCTTGCAACCCTGGCAATGAATGCTTATCTCACACTGCTCTCCCTGTGAGCAATGTTTAAAATAAATAAATACTGCAGGGGAGTTGTTGTTAGCACAATTGTTGGGTTGTATCCTTGTGGCAAGCTTTTTATCATAATAGTACAGGAGAGTACAGTTTGTTTGCAATGCAAGTTTGAGCCAGAGTGCAAGAGCACATAAATTCTGTTAATAAATAACGGGCTGGGCATGTGGGTTTTGCAGAGTGACTTAAAAAGTCAACGCCTTCAAAGTAGAACATTATGCAAGTGCTATTGAAACAAAACAGAAGAAAACAGAGAGATTTAATTTCTAGTCCCTTTGAATGACAGACATGCTCTCCCTCAGGAGAGAGTGAGACCCGTGCAAGTGTGATGGCAGGTGCAGCAGTACAGTGTCAGCTGTACAGGAGCACACATTTGTGTCCTCCCACTTGTGCTGTTCCACCCAAGCAGTGGCAATGGTACTACAGCTTGCCCATGAATTATGGTACCTTGAGTGTGTTTTCCATATCTGAAGACTATTACACAGTCAGAGGGACAGATCCTCAGCAGGACTCAGGTTGGTATTTTGTGGATTTGACAATGTCATACCATACAGAGGTCCAGAGCTTATCATTATCTTGGGTTTAGGAGCTAGCAGCAGCAAATGCCTACATCCTAACCTTCCCAGTGTAAGGACACAATAGACTAGAAAGAGGAAAGATAGCCGGGGGCTCCATAATTTTGCTGTACAAAGCTAACAGCAGTTCTTGACTGAAGAGGGAACAGTTAATTACAGTGAACAGAAGGGAGATCAGGTCATTGGCCTTTAGGAGCAGGACCTCTTGCTATAAAGTACATGACAGGCCTACCAGGATGATGTGTGACAATACAATACCAGTGCATATTGGCAGACAGTACTGCTTTGCCCAACTTAGGAACTGCCTCATCCCAGCACTTAATAATGTAAGTTACAAACAGTTAGAAAAATTAAACACTTACTTGGTCCAAGACCTATGGAAAATGCAGCAACATAGACAAGCAGGCTGGCCAGTGAAAGCCATTTCAGGACAACAGGGACCTCCCCACTTTCCACATGAGACCCTGTTGTGCTTTTGCCTCCTGCCAGGGCAGTCCTGTTCAGTTCTCCTGTCCTGGCAACATCTGGGCTCTGTACATCAAATGACAATCTTTCTGTTGAAGCCCTGCTAGCAAAGAGGTCCTTGAGACTCCCATTGGTGACAGTGAAGTTTCCTGGTCTCTGGAGAGAGAAATCCTCTGGAGACTGGCTTCTGCAGACCTTGGTTAAATTCACATGTATGTTACGGTTCACTAAGCCCATAGTGACCAACGATATTGCCATAACAGAAGAGCCAATACACAGAAAAGTTTTACTTCCAACTTGATCCACAAAAAACGTGGCTGGGACTGTGCTGACCACTTTAACCACTCCAACTCCGGTGGAAGCCAAACTGGCAGCTTCATTGCTCTGGAACCCAACTGACTTCAAAACAGTCGATGCGTAAAATAAAATGTTGGGTTGCCCAGTTGTTTGCACAAAAAAAACTAGAGTGAGTCCTACCAGCATTCGGGCCCTCATGTTGTTTTTTGAACGAAACAGGTCCAAGAAACTATACTGATGTTCATCTTTCAGGGAAGACTTAATCACAGTGAGCTCATTAGTAGCATCTGATGTTTCCCGTAGCCTCTCCAGTACTTTTCTCGCCGCTTCATCGTCATTTTTCATCACAAGAAACCGAGGGCTTGGAGGAAGGAAATACATGGCAACAGCCTGCAAAGCACCCAATGGAATCACCAGGCCAAACATGTACTTCCAGCCGTGAGATATGCTGGCAAATGCATAATTTGAAATATAGGCAAAGAGAATGCCTATCACAATCATGAGTTCATTTAATGACACAAGGAGGCCTCTTCTGTGCTGTGGGGCGATCTCAGCGATATACACACACGTGGCAATTGACGACAGTGAGATGGAAATACCTATGGCGATCCGGCCCACAATGAGTACCTCATATGATTCATAGGGCAGCAGAATCAGACTCCCCAGCACAAGTAAAGATGATGCAATAATAATAGCAAGTCTCCTTCCAAATCTGTCTATAAGAAATCCACCAGTAAGGGATGCAAACAAGGCCCCAAAAAGCAGGGAACTTACAATGACTTCCTGCTCTTTGCAAGAGAGTGTTAAAATGCTGCTCATCTGAAGAAGAGCTCCAGAGATAAGGCCCAACTCATAGCCCATCAGAAGTCCACTTATGGCAGCAATGGCAGAAGACAGAAAAGTGAATGTTCCACAACCTGAAATAAGAGGATAAACCGAAAAACCTTGAAAGAGTGATTTTTGCAACATTCTGACAATTAATAAAAACTTTGTTTGATCTACCAGTTTAAAAAAAAATCTCTCTGTAACTTTTAGGCAAAGCAGTTAGGCACAATACACATCCAGCAGCAGTGGTGACATTAAAGCTATTTTCATAAAAAGCTATTTCTGAAAAGAAAACACAAGGTAATGAATATAAAATCTTTAGTTTTAATGCCTTTGTGTCCCTTATCTTCCTGATCAAAAGTCAATAAGGTTTTGACCAGGTCCTAAATAATTAAACTTTTTGCTTCAGAATATTATTGCAAAAAGAAATGGTGAGAAAGCAATTTTTACCTTGAGATTTTTCAGTGTTTTTCCTAAACTGAGAAAGTCTCATCCACCCAACTAGAGTACCATGAGCAAGGAAAGCATAAATTTCTTAGCCAAATTGTTTCAACATTGACTCAAATAAGTAACAAGTTTTCCCTCACCACTTATTATTTCCTTTGTTTCTCCTGAGGATGGCATGAAGGCTGCTGGTACCATTGTCTTTATTTTGCCAAACTGGGGACTTAGTCAGTGAGCATCAGGCTGATGCAAGTATCTGGGATATTCTAGGGGAACTGATCTTTGAGGTAAACACATGAACTTGCTGGGCTTTGCTCACATCTAAACTCAGATTCTTTGGAATATCTTGATCAAATATTTTGCATCGCCTTTGATGGCCATAATGTCAGGAACAAGAAACAGATGATGAAAACAATGCAGATCATATGCCTTTGAATCTCCACTTTAAAACAAACTCATCTTATACAATTGTGATTCATTGTTTATTGTTACAAGATAGATTTGACTGATCATATTCTGCTAACTGTGAAGCCTTTTGCACCCTAAACCTTGAGGAATATATCAATTTGTTATTGTTGGTCTCATTCTTCCTCCCAGCATGATTTTCCTCGCATCATGATGTTGGCTGCCACACAACTAGGAAAAGAGTAAATCAACTTCTGATTTTGCAATTAGTTAGAGAGATGGGCCGTGTCAGAGGAGAGGTGGCTTTTGCAGCATAACAGAGTCCGTATTTAGTTAATTCTCCTGGAACGAGTGGTATATGGTCTAATTGGAAATGATACACAGAGTTTGTTTATTTTTAGTTCATTTTTCTAAGGCATTAAGGCTCTTTGATCACACTGACTGCTCAGAGTTCGTTGCCAATAATTTTGAGCACATTGGTGAGGATCAGCCCTATTTGATAGAGGATATTACATTTCAAAAGCAAATCTTGAATAGAGAGAAGGAGAGCAGCCCTAGCAGTACATCTGCACTGCTAAAGTAAACAGTCCCAGAGCCCAGGCCCAGACCCTGGCATGTGGCCACATACCCTACTAAATTGCTGGCAGGATCCCTGGCACATTTGCAGCCCAAGCCACCTTGTGTTCTCCTAACAACTCCCAGAAGCAAACAATTCCACTACCCCACCCTGCAGCTGCTCTATAGGCAGATGGGTTATTATGGAGGGTAGCACAGCACAACTGTGAATATAAGCAATGCCTGGGGGTCAGGGGAGGTGTGTAAGCCCATTAAGGTTATTAAGATAAGTATCACCTATTAGCTCTCCTAACTTTGAGCCAAACAGCAGCAGCCCTGAGATACTGCGTGCACCAAATGCACCTCAACTCAGCTGCTGAGCTGGTGTGGCTGGCACACCAGGCACAGATAAGAGGTAGGGGAGAAGCACATGGTTTTGTCTTGATGGGCTACAAGGACACAGGGGGAATGGGATTGCTGTGAAAAGTCTTTCAGAAGGGGGAGGTGGGTGGTAGATTTATTGGGAATGGAGAATGAAGAAAATAACAGAAACAAATATGCAAAATGCTCCAGGGATAGAACAATCTTTTTTATATTGCTGTTGTCCAGATCTGTTAATATTTCTAAAGCTTTTTCTTCTTTTATATCTGCAGTATCTGAGACCATTTCACTGATTTTAAATAGAAGCATGGGTTAGGTCCTGCTGTACTTCCTTCACCCATTGAACAGTACTTCAGTGGAAATACTACTGACTACAGCTAAGCTGCTTTGGGCTGCATCCTGCAATGCACACATGCAGTATTGGTTTTATCATTGCAAAACATAATTTTGCCTTCCCATTTATACTTTAGAGTTGCTTGCTTGCTGCATATTATTGTATCTGGAGAATATACCCTTCCAGTGAATCCTGGCTGGAAATCTGGGCTGATAACAGCACAGTGAGTGTTGTGCTGAAGGAATGAGCATATCAGAAACCAAACTGCTAATCTAATCACAGTGCTCTGCCCAAACTACTGTTCAGTGCTGATGTTTGTGCTTTCTTGAATATCTCTTGAATATTTTACATCATTAAGCCAAATATATTTTATGTAGGATTTTGCCTCAATTTATATATCATGGACTAGAGAGCATTGTGTTCATCCACTCTGACACTCACAAACAGCACAACATGATCCTTCAGACACACTTCAATTATGTTTTATCTGAACCGGGTGTTTTCAAACATTCAGCTTTGATTTAAAAATGGCTAGTGTTTGAAAACCAAGGACTTTAAGTCATAGGTCATCCCAATGGTTAATTGCTTTCGCTGTAAGCTATCTGTAAATTATTTCTAGACCAAATTTCTGCAACTTCAGCTTCCAGCCATCAGATCCCATTCTCCATGTCCCCACAGTTAACTGTGTTCACTGAGTACAAACTTCTAGCCTGCCATTGGGTCATCTCACAGACATCTCCTTTTTTAGCTGCTTTCCCTGTGAGGCTTTACAAGTTCACCAAATCCTTAAATATTCAAACCTCTGTTCTCTGAACTTTTTCAGACCACCAACTTCTTCAGTAAATTGTGATCTGGACCCAGTGTTCCTGCAGTGATTACACAGTGCCAAAGAGAAACTTGACATAATTTTTCCAGTCCTGGTGGACACTTCACTCTCTGCTTGTCCAAGGATTCTCACAGACACATACAGAAGCTTATCTTCTGGTTATTATTCAGGAAAACCTACTTCTTTTCTGACTGGATTCTTTCCAAGGCACTGCCTTGTCTTTAAATATGGCCTGCCTTGTTTTAGCTAATGAGGAATGCAAATCACTTTACATTTGTCTGTATTAGGGTTCAACTTACCTAACTGTGAAATATCTACATCATCTCTAGATTTCTCTTGTAACCACCTGAGAAAAATAGGCATTTCTAGACATCTGAATTACGGCGGATGCCTACTTCCCTCCATTGCCTATAAAAGGAAACTGTGTGGCTTGCTCAGATGCAGATGTCTAAAGTTAGCAGAAAGGCAGCCCAGACAGCACATTCACTTGCAGTCAGCAGGCCAAAGCATCCAAATTACATTCAGCCGGTGACATGTCCCATTTATTGATCACCCATCACCTTTATCACCTTGTTAAATAATCTGTTATTATTTTCTTCCAAAAAACTAACAACAGTAAGTAACAGAGGGGCAAAGACTGAGTTTAAGTCTCTCCTGCCAAAACACAGCAGCATAGACAGTGTACTCTGTTGATACTTTGAAGTCTGCGTCCTGCACAGTTCTTAATTCTTAAAATGTTGGGAGTATCATTTTTGTATGGTTTCAGTTTCTGAATGAGAGTGTCATGTCAAATATCTTGATAAAGTCCACCACCAGCACTGTTCTTTACAATCCAAACTGTGCTCACATCAGCCTGTAGTCCTTAGATCAGAGAAATTGAGATGGTTATTTAATTTTTGTCTGAGAGTCTGTACAAGCTGGATGTAGAGCTTGGAAACCTGGGAATTGATAGGGAAGCATTCGAGCTCATATATTTACTGCTTCTCCAAGTAGAGCAACTTGATCAATGTCTTCATGTTTATTTTTTTTGTTTTTACTGGGTCAGCTGGTATCCTTCTTCATGTGTCCAGTGACACATAGCCACAGTTGTACAGAAATAGTGGAAGGCTGTAACTAGAGCACCCCCAAATGAGAAGCAGATCCTGACGTGATGCACAGGGAGACACATTGTCCTCCTGCATTAGCAGCAACAAAGTCAGTAGTTAACTTGGTGTCTCTTGTCCCTCACAGGCACTATTCCACTGAAAAACATTGTTATACCACCATGAGCTTTTGTTTTAACTGGTGTACCCGAAACTTGCCTGCTCACCACTGCCTGCTGAGTTAAACCTTGAAATCTCTGCTCAGTTTCCCTTCATGACCTTCCTCTAGGCAAAATTCCCTCTGACTTCAGCATATGTTTTGCTTTAACATTTCCAGATAAAAAATGTTGCAGTAGTTGTACTCACAATCCTTTTAAGTGTCACTTTGAATGATGCTGCTGGCAGTTCTTAGGCATTCCTTTTTTTTTTACAAAAAGCTTCTTTATATATTTATACATATATTTGTCTTTTTTTTATGGGATGCCAACAGAGCATATGGCAGTGTACAGCCCAGGGGAATAAAATATTTTAATGATAGCTACCAGAGAATTTTCTCCTTCTGTCTGCCACTAATACCATGGCTAATGAGTGTGTGGCTGGTATGTGACAAGTGATTGGAAAGTCTATTCTCTAGTTTCCCATGTAAACAAAGTGGTTTCTCACAACTGTTGTTCAAGTCAAAAAGCAGCCCAACTTGGCAAACAAACCTATCTTTAAGAACATTTGTTGGAAGTGTTTATGCTTGGTTCCTGAAAAGGAGACCAACTGCAGTTGTACAGCAGCACAGTGTACCGGCCATGAGGCTGGACGGGGCCAAGTACAAAGGGTGTGCCCCTTTACTCACTTTCAAGCACATATTTGGGAAAATACATTCCTTCCAAAGGCACAGGATTTGGTCTGTGCATGTATATTATGGGCATTATGGATAAATGATCAGTGCCAGGGAAGATCTGCAAGCAGGCTGATTTGGGAAACAGCACTCCTCACCTACCTAATGGGAGGGAGAGATATGGGAAAGGAGCCCTCTCCCGCTCGGTTTGGCAGTACCAAGCCCCAGGTTAGTCCAGACTCCGAGATTTCTGTGATGTAGTTTTCTTTGCTATCTCCCAAGAGATCATTCAGCGTGCATATAGAAAACTACTGGGTGGGTAGGGAGATTACTTTATGTAACCTGTGCAAATATATCTATTTTGATAGGAGGAGACTAGACAATCTCTTCCACCATGGTACTTTCTTCTGTTTACTTTGATTTAATCTGAGATGAGAAACATCTCCGTTTAGAAGGGAAGGAAAGTATTTTCCTGTCAGGAAAGTTCTTTAAGCCTTGCAATTTCTTTGATCTATTTAGACCTTTGAGAAGTGAATTCAAGTTCTGTCAACCATTGGTTATTAAGCACAGGTTAGAAAACCCTAATGAGTTGAATGCATTGCCTAGATATAAATCCACAGCATGGAGTATCTTTTTTCAATAGAATGATATTTACTTTTATCTACAATAAATTTTAAAACTACAGCACCTGTATTTGAAAATAAGCTGTCTCTAATAACAGATTTGTTTTCCACCTGAGTGCTGTCTGACATACAAAATTTCAAGGGATATAGTATTTAAATTTCCCAAATTGTATTAAAAAATATTTTGCTGAAGTGTATAACATGAGGATCTTTTTTTTTTTTTTTAGGATAAATGTTTGATGGCATATATTGGGAATTGCTGCATAATTAAATCATGGTTTTGCTTCTCATAAAAGGTAATTTTCCTATTTTCATGTTATCATGATCTTTGCTGCCACAGTCACTTTCTCTATCTCATGCAGTTGCTGGGTATAAAGAGATTTATGTTACTCTGTTGCTCTATTCCAACACCTGAGGTTTCTTTAGATCCAGTAGCTGCTCAGTAGGTGCATTTCTCCTATTACCTAGAATACATCTGACCTATCAAAAATAATGTCAGGGCCATGTGGGATCACAATCATTTGACAAATGGGAATCCTCCCACCCAAGTGTGAAAGGCAAACCCAAAACAATCACTTTGTAAATTGAACTAAAAGAGAAGGTCGAAGGAAACAAATGTTCCACTAATCTAAACTCCTCCAGTGGTGGGAAGCACTGAATACTTTGTACACTATAAGCCATAATGTACTTTGTAAACAATATTCAAATTTCATGAAAAAAAGCTCCCTGACAATGATGGAGAGACAGACAATGCAGATCCCAGACAGACCCACCATGGCCAAGTCCTCTCTTACTGCTCTGCTATGTAATTTCATTATGTCAACAGGCAGCCTATCCCCTCATTACATGAAATGGCATTTGGGTTTTGTTTTGTTCGTTTCTAGTAAGAATCACCAAGTTCTTTTAATTTCTAACTATGTAATTACATATTCCTCAGGTTACTGCTTTAATTTTTGAGGGTAAGGACAGATATGCAATTTACACATACTCTTCTAACCTTAACCCATGTGCTGCAGAAACTTTGCTATCTGTTTATTGTTATCCTATAACCATCTGCACTGCTCTCCTCAGTCCCAAAGGCAAAGTTAAATGTGTCTGCACACCTACTGACTTTCTGTTCTTGGCTAACCTCTGATTCCAGTATCAGGAGACATTGCTTGACAGATCACTATTACACTCCAACAAAGCATTTGTGCCTATGGTTTCTGATTATTCCTGCGTTAATCAGTTCATTCAGCTCGAAGTGAACAAAATCTCCTTGAGACATTGTCATTTCTGGCTTATGACCATGCTGTCCTGTTTGGGTACAGCTTATAATAAGGCATAATAAACCTTGTGGCTGAGAAATATCATGATTGTGGGGCAATATTCCCTTCATCTTATCATCTAGGAAAGTGTTTGAAAATGCAAAACCACACTGCAACTGAGAAAAACTGCCTGGGTAGGACAGCAAAGATGAAGAGCTATGAAATGCAGTTTCTGCACTTAAAAACTTACTGCAGAATAAATGTTACAGCTGATTTTTGAGGGTGTCAGCACAGAAACCCTGTTTCTTCCTGAAATGGGAAAGGGAAGTAAAAACAGGAGGGAGACCCTGTCCCCCCACCCTGAGCTGTTCCTCTCATGGACAGGTGCAGTGCTTGCCTCACTCCCTCCACTCACTCCGGTGAAAGGGCTGAACTGCCCCGAGTGTGCAAGGACCAGATCACTGTTGTTGGAGGGCAGCAGCTTCTCCTATCTTCCATTAGGCTGATCTTCATGAAGGAAAATGATTTACACAACAAACAGCACCTACACGAGCAGTAGGACCGAGGCCTTTTAGGGAAAGTATCACACATTCAAAATTCATTCAAAATTCATTCAAAAGTCAAGCTGGCAGTCCCCGTCCTAGCTCACATGTTCCCCTCTTGCACTTTTAGAAGCTGAGACGGCCCGTCCCGGAGTGCCTGCGCTTGGTGGGGCCGAGCATTAGCGATGCGGGCAGCAGCCGCAGCCGGCGCTCAGCTCCTGCCCCCTTACCTGCGGCAGCCGGCAGCCGGCAGCGCCTGCAGCCCCGGCCGCGCTCCTCATCCTGCCCCGCGCCCACGGCCCGGCTCTGCTGCCTCAGCTCCTCCGGGCTCTGCCCAGGTGCCATCGCTGCCCCTTGGCACCTCGCTGGGGCGGGAGCGCTTCACAGCGCCGCGCTCCTTGCCCGGCCGGCCAGCAAAGGGCAGCTTGTTTTCCTCATGGCAACAAGTTCCCGAAGCCGGCTGAAACCAAATGCAAACCACAAAGTGGTTCGTGAACAACTTTGTTGCTATTTCAGAAGGCTTTGCCCTTTGCGGTGACACGGGCTGTTGCTATTCTGGGGAGCCTATTGCAGGCGAGGGGAGGGCCGTCTGTCGGAAGTATCGCTTTTGCCTTTTACAAATAGTTGGGACATCAGACATCTATCCATGCGCAGCTCCATGCACATTCCTTACCCATTCACTTACAGGGTCTCTCTCTTTTTCCCTCTCTTTTCCTCCTCTCCCTATGTTCATACGCTCAGGTTTTTAGCAGAGAAGGCACACTGAAGGGGAGGGTTTGAAGTGCTTGCTCTGTCTGCTAAAGTTAAGGCATGGAGCACACACACACGGCGTTGCTGCATTCTTGTAACTTCTGAGCAAATTTTAGTGAGAAGTAGTGAAGAGGAAAACAACCATGACAGCTCTTTGCAGCCTGTGAGAGTAGGAACCAGGACTTTACATGGCAAAGATGCGTGTGGTATTTTACAAGCAAATGCAGAGCAAGCCACCCTCTTTTCCATGACAATTATTTGTAGAAAAACTGAGACTGTCTCAGCTATATTGAGTCAAAGACTTGATTTTGATTGCTGCTGGGAGTCACTCCATCCTTACTTGCTTCTGTGGCAGCAGTGGCCAAGGGCTGGATGGCAGCAGGAGGGAAAGTTTGTGCACGGGTGCAGGTGAGCTGCCTATAGAGGCTGCCTGTCCTGCTCTCTCCCAGCCCTGGGAGAGCCTCCAAGTGCTCTCAGCAGACCCACTGCCTCCATCAGGCAAGTTGTCCAAGTTACCCCCAGTGGGAATCACTGTTGTATAATCTGGCAGCGCTGCAGGCATCTTGTTTGTTTTCAACAAGCTCTCTGATTGCTTGCTTGCTTGTTTGTTTTTCTTGTAATACATTAATGCCTGCAGATAGCATGGGAGGGAAAGGTAGACATAGAAACTCAGTAGCTTTGCAGTATTTCCAGACAGGAGAATTCCTAAACACTTTTTTCCTTATGTAGAGCAGGCATAATAAGCCCTTTATCAATGTTTGCTTAACAAGTAAAATGTGACAAAAGACATTTTAACTGCTCCATCTGACAGGTGCCTCACTGTCAGCTTCAGAAACTGAACTGCCAGGGATGCCACAGGGGCATTGCTTCCATTAGGAGTTTGGGCTTTGGCAGTGCCTTTTACATGTAGTTACACGGGTCAGCCTAACTCTGCTCTCACGTGTTACATACTTGTAAAATGTCCACCTGTCAGTCCTTACAGGACGCTGGTGGTGCTGTTAACATTTCTTAACACATCCACAGAAGTGTTGTTTCTTCATGGTTTATGTGCGAAAAGTAATGTTAACTTTTAAAGAAATTATTTGTATGTTTTGGAAAAAAAATTTAAAAAAAAAAGAAGCTGTTTAGGCTGGGGAAGGAAATGAAATGTTTTCACAGATCAAACTCAGCTGTGATAAGATTCCTCTGTGATAATGTGGTGTGTAATCGACCTCCTCTAACAACCCACACCTCATATAACCCACAGCTCAGGTCAGTGCAAGCTCTCTGGAAACTCAGCTGACTCCACAGGTGCCCAGCTGTTCCCACATCCCAAGTGCCTTCACATGTAATGGTCTTGGAGGTGCCAGAGAATGCCAGAGTTGCCTGTGGCAACTTGACAGGGAGGAAAGAAGAGATGTAACGCAACTGTTCAAAAACCCCTAAACTAAATGCTGTCCTACGACTAAAAATGTTGATTATACACAGCTGCTGGCACATACAGAATTTAGGAGGATTTAAAAACTTGTCAGGAACTGCACCTTCTCCTGAACAAGAAGCACATTACCCCCAGGAATAAATAATAAAAACATTGCATTACATTGACTTCTCAAATCTTATGATGAATAGATTTTATGAAATGAATGTTAAGTGAATACAATAGTGAACTTCTTTTTTGTTTAATAGGAACAAAAAGGTATTTTAGACAAACAGTAGGATTTCTTTTAACTGTGTTTGCACCTAGAGTTCAGTACCCTCAAAAGCCAGGGCCTACAATTATCTTAAATATTTACCTCCTTGTTTACTAAGAAATCCAGTCAAATAATCCATTTTTCCTTTCTAGTTCTGCCTTTATGTTATGGTACTTATGCCAGCTGCAACACAGCAATGGTTTAACTTTGCCCCCTGGGGTAATCTCAGAAGGTATGTACCTAGCTGGCACAGAGGATAAAGCAGCCAGTAGACACAGTACAAACTGTAATGGCCAAAGAAAATATGAAGGAACACATACTGAGGGCTTGTGTTTGGGCTGCCCAAAGGACAGTGCACACTTGCCACGCTGAGCTGTGGGTGCTGCTGAAGTTCCAGGAAGGTCCCTGGGCTTTGACTTGCTCCCTCAGGTATATCCTATGCCTGAAAATATTGTGTCAGTGTAATATGGTCTTTGGAAAAAAATGTTCCCAGTAAGTGGAAATATGAAATATTTTAGCCTGAGATCTGCTGTTTTCATGGTGTTGTTATGAGGGATGGGGTGCAGTGTCATCAGTTTCAGCTGATAGTGAAAAGCCACAACTCAGCCAGTGTGAGGAGGTCTTATCACAACTGCGGCAAAAATCTGAGGCATTGATGTTACTGGCGTTTACTGGTGCTAACTGGGAACCCAGAAAATGAAGGAACTGTAAAAAAGCTGATTGCAGCCAATGAAAGCAAACAGAGAGAAACAGCCTGTGCTGGTTCTGCAGTCAAGCCAGTCGTAGGGGGGTAGTGTGAAATGCAGCGACTGAAACCCTTGCTGGTGGCCACAGGGCGCTGGTCCGCAACCCCCTCTGCTTCCTACCAGAAATAAACAGTTAAGCAAGCAAGAAAAACTCTGGTGCAACAGACAGGACTGAGATAAGGAGGAAGAAAAAGAAGTGTGCTTTGATGCTTTTCAGTTCTCCGTTGTTTTCCTGTTACTGCCTTGCCTGTGCACAGTGCTCCAAACAATGGCTTGGCTGGGCTCTGCGCCAGGAGCAAGGTGTCCCTCGGAGCAGGGGCAGGCTGGGACAGGACTGCACCTGCTCTGCCCCTCTCATGGCTACCCAGGAAGGGAACCAGAGAGCAGGGGGAAATGCTGCCAGAAGGCAGCCCATCCAAAATGCTGAGATGGGCAACAGATGAATGATGCTCTGAAGAGTAGGAGCCCTGGCTTCACAGCTGTGCTGAGGGAGGGTGGGCAGAAGGTCACAGCCTTCAGGAGTGGGAAACAGGAGTGGGAAAGATTTCACAGCCCAAAGCAGGAGAGGGTTAGGACACAGGCAAGGGGTATGAGTGCAAAGATTCCCCCGTTGGTTTTATCCACGTGCAGCTGACAAAAAATCACCTTTTCTGCCATCTTCTCGGTTCCTTGCTTTCAAAATCAGACAAACATTTTAGCACTAGAAACATGATTAGGCTAGGAAAAGAAGATAAGATAGTCACATTCAATTGCTGAATACTCTATCTAGAAAATCTGTGAGGTTGATGTGGGGATTTCTTCTAAAATCTCCGGTCGTGGTTTGTATTTGTATTTCTGGTGATTTAATAACTCAGATTTGGGACTGTGGAGAGACAGGGAAGTTGGTGATAAGCCAATAGAAGCTAATTAAGAGTTGAAGAGTTTTCTGAATCAGTTTTCATAGACCACTTTTATCAATGTTGGGGTAAAGAAGGTAATCTTATTTCTCTGTAGATTTCATGATTCTTAAAAAGAAGATTGTGGAAGTCTCCTAATTAATTTATTTTAAAATGTAGAAACAAAGCTTTTCAGCAAACTATGGAGAGTATTTTCTTGACATATCAGCTTAAGTTACTTTGCCTTCATCTTTGATTGTTGAGATTTGTTCTCAGAACAAATAGTTTGCCATTTGCAGAACGCGTCCATGAGATGGCTGGCTTGGAACAGCAGGAGGAAGCGGCTGGGAAGATGAAAGAATGGAAGTGACATGGAGAGGAGAAGAAATGGAGAAAAACCAAAAGAAAACCATACTCCTTATTAAAAAAAAAAAAAAAAAAAAAAAAAAAAAAAAAAAAAAAAAGAAAAGCATGAATAGCCTTTAACATTAGTGTTGACACTTTGATACCCATACACAAGGAGGAAAATATGCCAAAATTCCAGTTACTGAGCAATGAGAGCTGGATTACAAAAACCGAGAGCTGCTTCAAGAAAGCGAAATGATCCATCCTTCAGGAACTTTGAATATAAAGATAGGTGTTATTACTGTTGTGCAGCAAAATAATTACAATTCATCAGACAGTTTTGCAAAGATGCTTTTTATAAATGTAAGGTATCTTCCAATAACACAATGTTTAGGCTATGCCATTTGTGTGATTTTGCAGCTGAATAAAGTAGAGACACATCAATAAATGGATAACACTTGGTAGTAAATAAATAATATAGTCTGATGAAACAGAAGTTTTTTTCACTCTAAGTCGTGTGGTTTCTTCCTAAGCCATACTCTTTCTGTTATGTTCTTAGTCACACTCAGAGGCAATGATTTATACCAATATATTTTTATCTGGCTTTAAAAAACTCAAACATAGACATAGTCCAGAGCTCATCACACTTCACGACTCCCTCCAGAGTCCCACTGACTCATGGCACAAATATTTAATCTTTTGGTCTTCTGTTAGTACTTCTTTAGAAGTACAGCGTGCCCTTGGTCAGCAATTCTGAGAGTTATGTTTTGGCAGAAACTTGAAATCAAACTGAAGGTAAGAACCAAAGACTGGAAAATACAATACAAATAGAATTGAGATGAGAAAACAAAATAAAATATAAATTTTAGGTCGGGTTTTCACATTCATGGCTGTGCAGCCTTTTCAACAAGTAAAAAGAAAGATCTTTTAGCTTCTGAGTAATCCAAAGGGGCCACTTGTACTTTCTTGCTGAATAACATGCCTACTGTTTGTCATCACACACTGTTCTTTCCTGTTTGCTTCAAATATTTTATATTTACATTTTCTTTTTTAACAAATCATAGAAACAGCAGCCTTCACATTGGAAAGAAAATTGTCCATCTGAAATAAAATTGGGAGGCAGTGCACATTCCCAGTGCAAGAACTGAGCCCAAAGAAGCCAGTTAGTAATGTCACCCACAGCTTGAAATCAGGTGGTTTCTAGGAATTTCCAAAAAGGTGCCAAAATTTGAATCCTTTAAGATCATTGTACAGTGGAAAGGGGAGTTTGTTCTTTACTCTTGTGATGAATTGTTAAAAATGTGTAAGCTGAAATTCCCTTTCCCTGTTCCAGTTAAGGAAAGAGGTGTACATCGCTAAGAAAAGTTTGAGTTGCTGAAATGTATTTTTTTTTTGTTGCTGGGAAACATTTTCTCCCACATGGAATATGTCAGTCACACAGGAAATGCAGTCATTTTCATGGTTTTAATTATTTCCACTGACAAAGTGTTTTGTTTTCTCCTGAAAATCTTATTGTTGCAAAAATAAACAACTAAATGTCATTAATGCTGTGCTTTGCCTTCTTGCTGGTTTTTGACCGCAGCTGGCAATCTGAAAGCAGTTTTACATGCACTCATTAAAACCAAATGTCTGGGTAAAGCTTTCCAAAGTGCATCCAAATTTTCAAGTCATTGCAGGCAAGCAGGAAATGAAGCCAGGCTCCAAAGCACAGGTCAGTTTGTGTTCACCCAGCAGTCATGAAGAAATGAGCAGTGGGCACTCCCACAATGCAATAAATGCTTCAGGTCACCTGTTCCCCAGAACCTCTGTCACCTGAGTGCATTAACAGGTAGCAAAGGCAGTCTTCAGTGGACACTGTGCATCTGGAGGTGTCTCAAATTTATTTTGAGATTACCATTCCCCTTCAGAGCTGGAGATACTGAAAGCTCAGTAGGTGGAGTGACAGATCTATTAGAACCCAGGACAATATAAGAGAGGCTCTTTGGAAAAACTGGAGGGTTTCTGCCCCAGAATCCTTTCCTCTGCACACACCAAAACCCCATCTTTTGAAATACAGGTAGGGGAAATGCTATGCTGGCAGCACTTTGACAGGGAGGAGACAGATTCCTTTCTCCACTGTACGTCCTGGAGGCACAGGTGGGCACTTTTCTGGCAGAGAGACGCCGGGCAGAAAACAGCTTATTTGCCTCTCACGTAAATGACACTTTCTCCTGATCACTGTGAGAAGGGAGTGGGTGCCCTTTAGGCACCAGGTCTCTGGCCCCTCACATCATGTTGTGTAGCTCCTGGAGGCAGGCTGTGCCTGTGTGGGCAGGAGCTGCCTGGTTATCCAACATAGATCAGTTGGGTGGGCAACCACGGGAGCCCGGGGAACCTCATCAGGAAAGATACCCTCAGCTGGGCTGTGGCCTCAGAGAGGATCCCTGACACACATCCACACATCCTCCAAAAGCACTTGGTGGGGATTGCAGCCTGCTGCAATTCAGGAGCTGGCATTTGCTCTTCTGGCATTTAAGTTTTTATTTGTTTTATTTTTAAAGGCCAAGATACATATCACCCTGGCAAAGCTGATTTTGTGAAGCAAACCCTGTCTTGTAATTTTCTGTTTAGTTTAGCAGCATGATTTGTATTGAAGGAGCTCCCTGAGCAGCTGAGAGCTGCAGCCTGCAGGGCCTGCTGCTCCCTCCCTCCATGCCCCTGGTAAAGGCAGGCAGCCTCACAAGAAGGCAGCTGCCACTTGTCACCAAGGTCCCTGTCATCCCAACACGGCTGCTTGGCTGACTTATTCTGTGCAAGAGACTTTAGCATCAGGGCTTGGGCCTCTCTGAAGACTACAGAAGTCCTGTTGCACTCATTTGCCTCCTACACAGCAGGGGCTGCCAGCCTATGAGCGACTCCTCTCAGCAGACACCCTCCTCCCTCCCTTCTCATTCAGATTCAGACTCTGTGCTGCTCAGCTTGGCTTAAACCTCTCTCTTGCAGACTAATCACTGAGGCATTAGTTGTTTAAATTCACACTGATGAAATAGGTGCTGGCAAAGCCCAAGGGACTTTCAGTGGTACAGCATGTGCTGTGCTGGGCACTAGCAGTGTCCTGAAGAGCACTGCACTGCCTCTGAGCAGGAATGCCCCAAGGAAAGAATGTCTGACATTGGGTTCACAGCAAACAGGGTGCACACAATGCTTTAGCCTTCCAACACAGCTTCTAACTTCAGCAGGTCTTGTCAAACAAGAGAGAACACAGCATAGTTTTTTAGTTAACTCTGATAAAGTTTAGCTCTTGGAAAGGACTTTCCTACCATGGACATAGTGCACGAGGAAGATTTTTGGGTACATGGAGTCAATAGGCAGAAAGCTGCTGACTTGGCTGAAGGCTAATTTCACACCACAAAAAGTAACCAGAAACTCCAGAGCAGCACTAGAGTTGTTGCTTACTTGCAGCTACTCTTATGAGAACAAGACAACTCGCAAGTTTCTTCCTGGCTCCTCTGGAAAAGTAAAAGACCCTTTTTCCTTCTCCACTGATTTTTGGGAAAACTGGTGAGTTTTGGTACTGCCTTCAACTTCTCCCCCTTCAGGTTGGGAGCTTTGAACACATCTCTCACACTTCACCTTCTTCTCCAAATCTTACCCTTTCCTAGGCAATTATCAATATGCACTCCACTTCTCAAAGAAAACTCTCTCCTTCCTGGTCTGTGGCTTGCCTGAGATGCACCTTGGCTTTTTGCAGTGGAACTATCTGCTCCTTCCTGATAGCAGCTCTGAAATTTCAGTTCTACTCAGTGAATATCACACTGCCTACCACATACACACTCACTGTTTCTTACTCCAAGCTCTTTGACCATGTCCTCTCCTCTACCTGAGCCCACCCAAAGGGGCAAAGCCACTACAGCAGTGAGAAAAGAAAACAAGGCCTTCAGTACCCTTTTGAGAAAGGTCCCAGTTCACTGCAAGACATCTGACTTCAAAATGGCTTTCTGTGTGATTTAGAGATTTTTTCCCTGACTAACATGTTCAGACATATATATCCATGTTTACCGCTGTGGGGTTTGGATCCCTTGCCAATTCTAGAAGCTAATACTCTTGTGCCAGCTCTCAATCTCTTGGACACATGCCATGGAAATCAGAGGCAACATATTAAAGTGCCTAATTCCTGGAGTCTTATGATTATCACATCTACACAACCCACCCTCTTAGCTGTAAAAACTTAAAAGCCTGAGTTAATTAAGCTTCATTCATAGAAACTCAAGAGTGAGAACATGAATGAAATAATTCAGCACTTTTTATTTCTAAAAGCCATGTTTTCTAAGCCGGTATTTTGATTATGTTCTGAAAGGTTTAACATTTATGTGTTTTAAATTTTATCTTCAGCTTGAACATACATGACATTAAAATTGAGGAGAAGAATCAGTTTTATGGGTAGAAGACATTTAATCCTTCAGGTTTATGACTGCAGGATAGTTGGAACAGTTCAATCCTTGCACCATTTATGAGAATCCTTGGTATGGGCGGGGCAGTAGTGGGCAGGTACCCTAGGGACTGTGCTCAGATGTGCAGCAACACACTCCTGGTCCCAATTTTGGCTGGGATAGAGGTGGCTGGGAGGCACTGATCGCTCTCAGGAATGGGCTGGGCATCAGTCAGTGGGAGGAGAGCAGTAGTATTGTGCATCACGTGGGACTCTTTCGGTTTTACCTCTTCCTCTCTCATCTGATGATGATGATTATTATTATTATTTACTTTGTTTAGTCATTAGACTACTCATATCTCAACCCACCAGTTTTACTTTTTTCCCTTATTCTTGTCTTCATCACACTGGGACAAGCTAGAGGAGTGAATGGGAGGCTGCATGGTACACAATTATTGTCTGGGGTTAAACCACAACACCCCTAAAAGGCAAGTTTTCAGTTTGCCACTTAAAAGGGAGGGCCTGAGCACACCCTTCAAATGCTTCATTCACCTGAAATCCTCCCTGCCAAGGGAAACACCTGTGCCAGTGGCAAGCTAGAGCAGAGAGGGCTGGGCAACACAGCTGCAGTGGAATTCCCCTTCACTATTTGCCTATGTCTTTTTGCAGGTGTTGGGAGGTCAGGGCAGGAGCAGAGGAACTTACCAAAGTCTTCACCTCTTTATTGGATCCTGGTTCCTCAGAGATAATGAGTGTCATGGAGCAAGTGGGATTTGGAAGGAGCATTTTGGAGAAAAAGCAGAAGCGTTATTGCTCTGCATGGTAACTGCAGCTGGCCAGGTGCTTGCAGCCAACAGATGGGTTTGCATGTCCTGCATGGACCCTGCAGCCTGCTGGAGCTGCACAGGCTGCTCTCAGATTAGGCAAGTCTGCTTTCAGACAGCTTTCAGAGACTTCCCACATCATTCCATTCCTCCAGCTTCATTTCCAAGTCAAATTAAAGTTTGATCTCTGTAGGTTGCTGTGAGTTTGGACAGGAGAGATTTCTGGGCAGCCCAACAGGCCAGGGGCTGCTTGGCTCCTTGTAGATGGGACTCCTGCCTGTGCCACTCTGGGAAAGGGGAATCTAGGGAGCAACTCACAACTATCTCAGCAACAGTTTGTGTTGTGCCTCCCTGCTTAACTGAGCAGGGAGAGGAACCAAACAGCTTCTTCTTGAATACAATACAGGTTTTTCTCAATAAGTCATATCACAGATAATTACAGATATTATGAGTTAAAAGGAGCCCACAAGGATCATCAAGTCCAACTCTAAAGTAAATGGCTGGTATGGGGACCAACCCATCACTTTGGTGTCATTAACACCATACTCTGACCAGCTGAGCCAATCTCAGGATCCTATTAATTTGTTCTTCATGTTTGAGTACAGGTTGATTTCATGCATGGGGCACCTGAAAACACTACCACAAAAGGCAGCTGTGTGCAAGCTGGTAAATCCCACAAGCAGAGGGTATTCGTGCCTCTGGTACTCTGCACTTTTGTGCACATGCACAACAGATTGTTTAAAATCTCTACTGCATATGGTTGTTTTCACACCCCCTCACCTTGTTCAGTACACAAAGAAGATAATTATTAGCTAATAATATTGTAGAGGTCTGTAGTACATCAGAACTCAATCTGCAAAACCACAGCCATTGCTGCTTCCTTTATAACCTACAGTGATAGTGAGCATTATGGTGTTTGTTTTTTCCAGCCTGTGGTATTAACCTTGGAAATGGAGATAATCTGTCATGGAAATACAGTTAACAGTTTCCCCATAAAATGCTATATGGTACAGTAACAGATAAAAATTTCATAAGACTGAATTAATCCACCTTCACAACATGACAAAAAGATGAATGGATAGCATTAACTCTGCATTGGAGTTCAGGAATGAAAATGTGTCATTTTAAAGCCCAAAACATCCTTTATATTTGGACACCCAGCCTGGGAAACCTAGACTCTGTCCTTGTGATTTAGTATTAACCAAGCCTTAAAACATATAAAGGCAGTTACCGTTCACTTTGTTCACACTTGGGAGTCTGGAACACAGATGAAAATAAAGCTTAAGCATTTCAGATCCTGCCAAGGGGAAAAATAGGTCTGACAGCGTCCCCTGTAGGCCATACAGTCCATTTTCCTGCCCTAACAAAAGGTCAGCTATCTCAGTCTTTGCTGGTTATCTTTAGTGCTAAGTTTTTCCTGTCTAACCTGCTCTTTTAAAATGCCTAAACACAGATTTCACTGTCTTCTGAGGCAGGTCTCTTCCACTGCCTAATTATGCTCGTTGTTAGACTCATGTTTATCTTAGACCCTCTGTACAAGTGCTAGTCCATCTTTCCTTGCTCTGTTCCCAGGGGACATGAAGAACTGTGTATTTCTCTGCTGTTTGAAGACTCTGGATATCTGCTGCTGACTTTGACAAGACTCCTCACTGAATGACACCCTCTTTGGGGAATGTTGCTCAGAATGGGACATGAAGCACCAGTGGATGCCTCAGGGCTGCTGAGTAAGGCAGAAAAGTTTCTTCATGACTCTTTCATGTTAGTTTTTCTGCTTATATATCACAGACACGATTCTCACATTTCTGCCCAACAGTGTCAACATTATTGCTCATTAATAAGATGGGGTATGCTACAACCTCAATTCCCTTTCTGAAGAACTATTAGCCAGCCTGCTACATCCCCTTTCATAATTCTGTAGTAAATTACTCTTACTTAAATGTATAATTTTGTGGTCTAACTGACTTATTAGTCACATTTTTACAACTCTCTATACTAATTTGTCAGTGGAGCTCCCCTCCTAGCTGGATGTTGTTTGTGGTCTCCCCCACAAAGTTAATGCACACATCTGCTGATGACATGAGTGGTGGAAGGGGAGCCAAGAGAAAAGAAGTAAACCCAAGACAGACCACTGTGGAAGCGACCACAGATTTTTCTTCAAGTTGACAATTATTTGTTAATAATTCTTCATATATATTAAGAATTACTAATAAATAATTGTAATGTCCCTACTGCAATTATTTTCCATGCATTTAAGAAACAAGGCATCTACCAATGAACAAACTGACCTGGAAAGTCTGGTGTAAGCGACTTCCCTAGAATCAGGTGCCAAACAGGCAGAGGTTGGAGCTCTACTTTCATCTACCTCCACCATGGGGCAATTTTCTTCATGCTGTTCCGTTCAAAACTCCCTGGAGTGGCTGGATGGGGACAACTCTCTCTTCCTGAGGAGAGTGAAGGGCAAGGTGCAGCTTCTTGGGCATCAAGAGCTGGGAAGAAAGGACATGACATAATCCCTGAAGATAGCACCTTCAGAGACTTCAGCTTTTAAGCTCTAGCAAGCCTGTACATGCCCTAACTCCTGATTTAACAAAAATTAGGGGTTTTTTAGGAAGAGGAAAGCATTCTTGGTACAAAGACTAACTGTCAAGCTCATTGGGTGTCCACTGAGGGTCTACTTTTAAGAAGCCAATTGCCTTTTATATTCTTCACCCTCTGGTGGCAAAAGAACAACAGGAGAGCTGACACAGAATTCATAAGAGGTTTGGAGGGAATTATCCATTACAGATTCTTCGTCTTTTCTCAAAATCCACACCTAAATGCATTACACCAATGTCATGTGTCTTCTTTATCAGCATCATATCATAATCTTTGCATTTCATAAATCCATCAGAATTGTGAGCTCACAGAAGCAGGTTTTGTATGGTTGCTTTCAGCTTCTTGAACATAGGCAAGAAAAAT
Organism: Melospiza melodia melodia; assembly: GCF_035770615.1. Classification (NCBI taxonomy): domain Eukaryota; kingdom Metazoa; phylum Chordata; class Aves; order Passeriformes; family Passerellidae; genus Melospiza; species Melospiza melodia. The sequence goes on from NC_086196.1 coordinate 33,622,870, forward strand.
AAGCTTCTGTTTTATGGGTTTCAGTTTAATACAGTTTGGAGGGGAGAAAATCCACTGCTTTTAATGGGGATTTTTTTGAACAAACTTAAAAGAAAAAACAGGTCTATTTTTACTCCACTAGAGGTCACCAGCACTATATTTTTCAAAGAATACTACAGGAAAGAACAAGCTAATTTCACTTCAAGAACTTCACTTGGCACTTAACAATGTGATGTGTTTGACCAGCTAATCATTCCAGAATAGCTGTACCAAACTACTTTTGACAACCATCTCACACAAATTTCTGTTTTGGTAGCTGATAATTTTTCTAGGAAAAAAAAACCAAAGCAAATGAAAACAAACCACAAAAAAAAAAAAAAAAAAAAAAAAAAACAAAAAACAAAACAAAAAAAAAAAAAAAAACAAAAAAAACAACAAAAAAACCACACGCACACACACACACAAAAAAAAACAAAAAAAAAAAACCACACAAAAAACAAAGACCTCTCAACCAACCAACAAAACCCCAGTACTTTAACTTTGTACTAGCTTGTTCACACCATAAAGGATAGCTTAGCAAAGTTAGATCATACCAAAATAAGTGCACTGAGCAGTTATTTCAAAGTGCTGAGACTCCAGCTAAAAAGGGGAATACTCATTAACAGTAGTATAAATTAAAATAAGGATTTAAAATTTGTTTCTGTGCTCCTCCTTAGCCAGCTCAGTAAATAAAGACCAGAGAGGATACCTTATGTCAAGACACATTAACCCAGACTTGAGACTAGCCCTGTGGTTGTCCGGAGTCTGTAACAATTTGCAGTAGGCTGGCTGATACCCCTACCTGTGGCACTTCTGCTGCCTCCTCACTGCAGCCATTTGGGGACCTGGTCTGGGGTCACAGCGACAGTTTAACTCCTGAGGGACACACTCAGGGCGGGCACTGATTTTGCTGCAGTGCTGTGCTCTCAGCTACCTTGCCTCTTCCTTGGGAGTTGGAGCTGAGCTCAGCAAGTGGTTGTCACATCTCCACTGCGAGTGGAATCACAGCTGACCAATATCAAATTTGTTGTGATAAGTTATACAACATCCTCATCAGAGCCAAGGGTGGCAGCAACAGTTATTAAACTGGTTGTAAACATATCTGGAGATAGGAGTATCCCAAAGGGAGCACCAAAACTGGCCTTCAACTGCAGCAATCTGAGGCTTCTCACAGCTCCCCCCTTGTTTCCCTGCAGCAATGTTGCATCCACTTTTCTTCCCCCTGAGCTGCTCTGTGCAGTTTTCTCTCTCCACGTCATTGCAGCAGTGTCAAATTGAAGCCCTGTTAATCTGTTACCCTAAGGCCTTAGCATGGCCTTGCCTTGACACCTCATCCTTTGGAAAGGATCAGGTCCTACAGCAGAGCCACAGCCTATCTGTATTGGTCCAGGTTGTATTTTTCCATGGATAATGCAATCACAGGCCTCAGCATGCTTTTCCAGAGGGGAGCAGGGCCATCACACATCCTGCTGCTCCAGGAGATAAGGGTGCACAATAGCCCAGTTCATGGTGCACAGACCACAGCACACCAAAAGAACTTCACCTTTGCTGACAGACCAGGTCAGGGGCCAGGCAACGGGAAACTAAAAGAGTCTCTTCCCAGAAAGCTGTGCCTTGCTCATGAATCAACAGATATCAACGGCAAGTACAGCTGCCAAACACTGTGCAGCTCCATGAGCAATGGCTTACATATAAACCATTTAATGAGTTCATATGTACCCTTGCAGAAATCTTTCCCTTCTATGTTCTGCCCCCATTTTTCAAAGCCTTACCCCAGTTACCTCCTGGTTCTCTTGTCCACTTTTGGGTCTACCCACACTCCTAAGCTCACCCCTCCATGGATATCACCTTGTGAGGCTCCACCAAAGGAGACAAAGAACCATCCTCCTACATGAAACTCAGAGCCCCCACAATCCCCATCAGCAACAGAGCAGTTCAAATTCTGCTTGTGAGAGAGCAGCAGGTGTCAGGCAGGAAACAATTCATGACAGAGCACTAAATGTGTTGGCTGTACTGTTTCTGGGCTTTTTGAGTGCTTACCAAAATGCTACTCCTTGCAACACCCAGCTGAGGGAGGAACACGGCAGAGATAGAGAAGGTAGCTGCAACCTCCTAGTGTTTCTGGCAGCAAGGAGTGGTTTAGAGGTATCAGAGACAGCAAAACCCTCACCTGCTTAGCTCAGCACTCATGTTTGGGATGGCTGTAGCAGGAATTGAAGCAGATCCTTTAGTGCTCCACTGTGAACTACGATTTTTTGAAGGAACCAGACCACTGTATATGTGACCACTTTTATTCCACACTTAAACAAATATCAGTTGTCTTTATTTCATGGCAGCTAGTGTCTCTCATAGCATTGTCACTGCAATGAAGTCTGTGTGGTTGAGGAAGAACATGGTGTTTCTCTAGTTCTTCTCTTGGTCATTGCTAGCATCAATTTTGCCCTTTCTTCTTCAGGGTCAAAGAACCAATGTGCACAGCTTAAGTAAGGCTCCTGGATGGAATAAAATTAGCCTTTCACCAAATCATGGATATTCACCTTTTTGGATGGATATACTTTTGCTCTGCTTGAGCTCATTTATTAGCCACAAGTGGCATGGACAGGGTGAACAGGGATTGATCATTTCACTGTTGTCTTAACACAGTAGTTCTAGCTCATGAGGGAAAAGAGTGGTAGAAGAGAGATGTGGGAGAAGATATAGTTCACAGCCACAGTCAAGCACCACAGCTTGTCCTCCCACAGTAGAAACTGACAGGCAAGACACAACCTGTGGTGTTCAACTGGACACTTTTCCCTCATATTAGGAAATGTGGGAAATCTGTTGCCACGAGAAGGTGTGATGATGGAAGAGGGAAATGCACTTTGTTGAAACCTAATCTGTTGAGCCGGAATACAGGCAGTAGTGAAGAACCCTTTCTGTAGTTTCTGCACAAGCTCACTGCTGAAGCGAGCACCGTATGTCCCCTGTGGGCCTGCAGAGCCGAGACTGAAAGCCTGGCTGTCTCACCTTGCTCACTGCTGCTGTCAGAGCTGACCAGGGTAAACATCCATCAAGCTAATGGTGTCCCTGCAGCAGAATTGAGTGCAGGCTGTCAAAACCAGCTAAGAAGCACAGCAAGTACCTGTCAAGCTCCCTGCTAGCAGCCCCTTGCCTAGGGTTGGGGATGTTCACATCATCTCCTTCGGCAGAGCAGCTTACAGGTACCTTAAATTTAGTTCAAGGCTGCCTGCATTCATGCAGGCATGCTCTGGTTACAGGATGTACACACTCCCAGGGGAGGGTTCAACCTACAGTTTGTCCTACTGCTGACATGCAATACCATGCCTCCTCCTCAGCATGGCAAAATGGTGTTTTTGTCGTGTGGTTTTGGATTAACCCAAATGGGAAAAGCTTCTTATATACCTGGAGGGTAGAAAATCTGACCTATTGTGCTCTTCATGCTATTGAGGTAAAAAGGATTAAGGTGTACATGGAGTGAGAAAATATCAGAGTATGCCTCTGCTGATTTCAAGATGCAGCTGCCGTCAGTGTTTGTGCTTGCGTTTCTACACCTTCTCCTTTGTTATATTTGGAGTGAAAATTAACTTGCCATACAAGTCCTTAAGGATATGTCATTGATAAGTGTATTTGTGGAAAATCAGTACAGAATATTTAAAATAAATGCAATTAAAATGTTCTTTGATGAAGAGTTCAGAAAAGTTCTATAATCCTAGCTCTGAAAGACATACTGGCAAACTGACATTATATTCAAAGAGGGAAGGGGATTAGATTTTGCACTTGATGTGATCAACTAGGTTCTGAATTGATTCTTCATTTTAGTAACGGCACTTTTCCAGCTGCCTTTTCAAAGTGCAGATTTCAATAATAATAATAAAAAAAGCCATATTTATAGAGGACTAAGCTTCCTGGAAATACCACAATTGAATTCACAAGCTTCTTAACATCCTTTTTATATCCTGAAGATTTAATCAGTGAATTTTTGTCTTTAGACAGCAAGTAATTTGGCATTAGCGCTTCACCTTATTTAGGTCGGTTGAAAAAGACTCCTGATTTATGGTGAACATACAGGGAGAATCCAAAATTGTAAAGACTGACAGCCTAAATTTAGGAAAGGTAACAGAAAGTATTGTACTCAAAGCTAATAGCACTGAGGGAACAGGATACTGTCAGGTGTTTCAGTTCTTAAGAAGACCTCCCCTATTTTGTGATGATAACAACCGTGGTGACCAAATTCTGCTTTCAGTTTTAACTGTAAAAACCCATAGGACTCTTCAGCCTTACTGTAACTTATGTTGACATAAATAACAGCAGGTTTTTTCTCTTTATTTCTCTCTTTATTATTTAAAATTTTACCTTCTTTGAAAACTGCCCTGTTCAAAAAAGATTTAAACAATATTTTCAGTCTTTCAGATAAAAATAAATTTCTATTTGAATTTAGACTAATTTGGAACATAATTATTCTGCAACAAGTTGTTTGTAGTAAAAATCTCAGTTAGAATAAAAGTTTTCCTGGTAATAAAAAATGGGCAATAAAGTCAGGAAGAGCTGAGATGTGCAAGGCCTTACTTTTTAGATCCGACAGGATATTGTTAGAGATGTTTATAACTTTTAAAAATTTGAGTCAGATTGCAGAGGCTTGCTATGCCATGATCAGGGCAGAGCCTGAATCAAAAGAATCAGAAAGAAAGCTATCAAATGTGCACTACAGAACATTAAGCTACTATCTATAGAGGGAAAAGAGAAGGTGTGAGATTTCTCTGTTGCAGAGAAAATGTGTCTGAATCTGACAAGGACTCGGAGATGAGGGTGTGACAAAGGGCAGACAAATAGAGGGGGTCACAGGCAACTGGAGTGATGGCTTCTCAGGTGTCATCTTTGTGAAACCAAATTCTAATTACAATTTGCTACTCAGTGTTGGATAAATAGAGAGATATAATAGATCCTCCCTTTAATATGAGGTTACATGAGTAGCTGCTGGATTCCAAACTGTAAGCAATGTGTATCTTATCTCCTCGTGTCATGGGTTTGGGTACTGCACGTGCCTGTGTGACTCATACAGCATACCCAAGTGCCATCCATCAGCAGCGAACACTGAGACAGGAGAACAAGAGCACTGAAGACTGAGTTCTTGAATTCTCATTCAGGGAAGGGTATTGATATCTTTTTTTAAATAGTCTATTCAAAAAGGCAATTCTGGAACTGAAGCAGCACTTTTTTTTTCTTTACTTGAAGAGGACTCTCAGGATGATGTGATAACATTAAGGTATATTTGCTGCAAACAGATGAAAGAGCTTAGCTGAAATGAAAACACTGAATAGAGACCATATACTTGGCTACACGTGGGAAAAATAATCACTGCTTGGTTCACGTGCATCCATAAAGTGCTAGAGGATAGATGCAAGTAATCTGTTTGCAATTTCTCACACTTGGTAGATATTTGTGGTTTGTTTAATTTAGAACTGTCTCATAAAACTGTCCCTAACAGAAAATGGTAAGTACATATCGTCAAAAAATATTTTCATTATAAAAACCTGCTTGTAATTTTCAAGTGGTTGTGGGACCAATTTTTTTAATTGCACAGGAAGCTCTGACTAATTTCCATAAAGTCAATCTTGTGCCAGAACCACACTGACAGAAGGAGAGGTGAAAATCAAACTTGCTCTGTTTTTTCTTACTTCACAATCAGTGATATTCCCAAAATAATTTTAGCAATTTATACTTATCAAACTTATCAAGTTAAAAGATGTGAGGGGCATTCAGACAATCAAGATGAGCATTCCTGAAATGACTGGAGACCTGACTACATAATGGGAAGAAGAAAAGCTTGGATGCATGAACATCTTTAGGAGAAGATTATCTTCAATCTATGCTTATGTGGAAGATGACACTGTTTCTCCCAGAGCCTTCATGTGGACATTATAGCTGAAACATAGGAACTATTCTAAAGGTTGCACAATCCATGGAAATTCCGAGTGCATGTTGGAGCATGGCTGCTGTGGTCCATAGCCTCAGGCCCTGACACATAGGGCTGTACAGAGACAAAACAACAACAAAGCTCCTGCTGCCAACAGCCAAAAGCCTGCAGCCTCAGGTCAGCATCTCTAACCTCCAGTTGCAATCACGTGACTCAAAGGGATTGATTTTCCATAGCCCAGCTGGGTGACACTAGTGGTCTTAACGCATATGTGAGAGTGCTGAGACAAGTCCCACTTTTACCAGAATATTGCTGTTCTACTCCCCTTTACAACTCCAGCCTTGCGCTGGACCATTATTCTGTGCTGTAATAAGGAAAATGAGGGGTGTTATGGGACCCTTCTCTTTTGTTTAAATGAACTGCCATTTTGGCCCAGTGGTCTGTGGAAACACATCAGATGTGTTTCTAAACCAGATGTGAAATAAAACACCACTTGAGCAGCTTGACCCTGTTTTACTTTACAGCCTCCAGCAGGGACAAAAGCCACCTCAGCAATGGCTCCATAAGGCAAGGGAGGGAATTCCCGAGCACTGCTAGCAGTTTTTCTTACCAGGCTGTTCCAGTCAAGGTGACATGGAAACCAATAAACATTGTACATCTGGCCTGTCCACTGCAACAGAAGCTGCACACTTGGAGGGAAGGAAAAAAGGAAATGCATAACTCTTTACTATGAGGATGGTGAGGCACTGGAGGAAGTTGCCCAGTGAAGCTGTGGATGCCCTTTCCCTGAAAGTGTTCACAGCCATGTTGGATAGGGCCCAGAACAACCTGGTCTGGTGGAAGGTGCCCCTGCCCATGGCAGGTGGGTTGGAACTAGATGATATTTAAGTTCTCTTCCAACCCAAAGCATTCTGTGAATCAATGATTATACAAATATATATATATCAGAATGTATCAGCAAGAACTATAGTACACACAGCAGTAGAGCAGGTAGTTACTAAACATTAACTTTTATTTATGTAAATAAATAAAACTCACTCCAGTGGAGTGAATATGCTGTGGGCTTTGCTTATTGTAAGGCTCTAAGATCTATCTCAGAGTGACTAACTGCAGTATTTGAGCATGAACAGTTGGTGAATTATTTTTGACCCAGATGGTAACAGGCCCCCATCAAATGTTTTGTTTGACTCATGCCAGCT